>NC_136420.1:172769246-174015913 GCF_052625555.1 Lactuca saligna
GCACCTCATGATCAGGGGAGTGAGGTGGGGTTTCGCCTCGAGCTAACTCATCGGAGTCAGAGTGGTTCTCTTCCGAGTCGCTGGAAGAAGAGGAGAGTATGAGTTTTCTCTTAGGTTGGACTCTCTTCTTCTTTGCTGGTGGGGAAAGATCTGGTTTTGAGGGTTTTCGCTTCTTAGGAGAAGGACCCTTTGCCCCCTTTGCTGCTTTCTTTATCTTCCCTTGCTCGGGTTTCTTTCCGCGAGTAGCAGGTTTATCTGCATCATTAATGGACTGAACCATTTCAGCAGAAAGCTCTCTTGGGCCCGAAGGACGAAAGTCCTTGTAGGCTTTCATGATGATGCTCTCCTTTGACACCCCGGCGGACATAGAGTCTGGAATGGATCCGACGAAGGAAAATTTTATTGGATTGGTGACAATAATTTTGGTGGTGTGGAAGACGTTGATGTTGGAGAGAAGGGAACCTGCAACAGTAGGAACATGGAGTTTATCCATGGCCCACTTGGTGATGAGCGTCCAAAACCTGGCATAGGATACCTCAGTGTGGCGAGAGGAGGAGGCAAGGCTCTGAATGAGTTGCTGCCATAGAACCGAGCCATAGTCTAGGTTAAGGCCGTGATAAAGACCATAAAGAATGGTCATAAACATTTTGCTGGCCCCATCAGAACCAGAACTACGCTCGGAGAGCCCTTTGAAGAGAATGGTGAAGAAACCATTCCATGGGGGAGGGAGACACGATTTCTTGAATTTTGTAACTGTTGTGAGAATCTCCGTGTACCCCATATTGTAGAACATCGAAAATAATTGGCCGACGGTAATGGTGTCGGGATTAACCCTAGATTCATCGGCTTCAAAGCCTAGGAGCCAACATAATCGTTGCTTAGAGATGGAGGTCTTGTGAGAAAGAAGATCAAAGTAGATGTGATCCACTGATCTGTCATAATGGGCTGTTGAGAAGACCTGGGAGAGGCATTCCATTGGTACAAGCTCAACTTTGGAAAGAGCGAGCACCAACGGAGAGTATTTGAGGCACTCCACCATGGGATACATGTAATTTTCGTACGCCTTAGGGTTGAGATCAATCACCAGACTTTGTTGGGCACGGATTGGAAGAATGTTTGTGCGGGAAGAGGTTTCCTGTACTGATGAAGAATCCGCCATGGTTGAAGGAAGAAGATGATCAACAGTAGATGAGAAATCGTTCGATTTTGCTCTTTTGAGTTTTGAATGTTGTAAATTGGGAATGAAGCAGATGAATTCCTTTTATACCGTGGGTAGAGGAGAGAGAAAGATCATCCCCAAATCTTCTTGATACAATAAAACGGTTTTGGATTTGACTAAAGCGCAACGGTTGGCACCCCCGATGATTACGCAGGAGAGAGAAGAACTGTTCCGTTTTGCACGCGTGCCCATCACCTCACTATTGAGGCCGTTACTCTGTCGGCTGAGTCAGCATCTTATCTGTTTAATAGCTGTCATCCAAACATAAGATTATAAAGTAACCGAACGAGAAGTTTGGAAAATCAAAGATTTTCGTACATAGAGTGTAAAAGATAAGGAAATAAAGCGAGATATATAGGGGAAGAGTGATGTCAAAGTAGACACAAAACTGATGATCCCAGGCACGAATCACTTTCTTCAAGGTCAAGAGAGACCTTAAAGTGTTTGTATGGATTCCCGTTGAATTACGATCAAGCACTTTCTAAGAAGTGTTAAAAGGCATCTTTTTGTTAGGCATAATAGGGTGGCTTTCGCTTCAATTTAGAAACCCGGACCTTGACATAAGACCGAGACTAAATGAAGTACTTGTGAGACCGATGTGGTCTGTTGAACAAGTAGGCTGGATAACAGATATAGTGACATGTAAAAATATATGATGATGAAATCTCAAAAAAAAAATTAAACTGGATTCTAGGGAAAGAAATGTTATGGTAAATAACAAATTCATAAGAATCGCACAAACAAAGAGAGATTTCATGTCAACCGTCAATTCATGATAGGTATTGAATGTTGGGTTTCACTGAGCACGTAGTGACACGTGGCTTAGATCATAAACACATATATTGTGCAACCATAAACCTCAGTGGTTAATTCTGAGAGTCTCAAGGGTTACGATATGGGACCGAAATATGATGGAGAAGATAAGGTGGTGAAGAAAAGCGATAGTACCTCTGCTGAAAATAGTGACCAAGCAGAAAACTCTCAACTCATATGAGAAAAGAGTAAGGTAGCTTAGGATTAGAATAAATGAAGCAGCCTTATTGGGAAGACAAGGTTTGTATATACCTAGTCATTAAGGCTTTTATTCAAAATCAGTTGAGGCTTTTGGACAACATGCAACAGCATGCTTCTAGGGACACTTAACTAGGTAAAATAAAGAATGAGACAATATATATATATATATATATATATATATATATATATATATATATATATATATATATATATATATATATATATATATATATGATTTTAAGATTGTGAAAAGAGAAAAACCAAACAGAATAAAAAAAAATTAAACCGAACCCGAAATGGACCGAACACTCGGTTCATTTCGGTTCCAAAAAAATATTTTTGGATTTTTAGGAAAACAGCTTTACAAAAAGTGTATAACCATAGACAACACCTTTTTGAGATTTGAGCGAAAATATGTGTTATGGGACCGAACCCGAAATAGACCGAACGCTCGGTTCATTTCGGTTCCCATGTGAACCGAACCCGAAATGGACCGAACGCTCGGTTCATTTCGGTTCATTTCGCTCCTTACTTTTTAACTTTGGGATGAAGTCTTTGGTACTGATTCAGATTCCATCATTCCTAGACCATGAAGGATTTTATTGAAACTGGCTTTAGGTAGAGCTTTGGTGAAGATATCTGCCAGTTGATCGGTGGTGCGAACAAAGTGAATTTCAACATTACCATCCTCCACATGATCCTTAATGAAGTGATACCTTAGTGCTATATGCTTGGTCTTAGAGTGTTGCACTGGGTTGTGACAGATCCTAATTGCACTTTCTGAGTCGCAATATAGTGGGATCTTTTTCATGTTAAGCCCATATCCCGAAGCTGGCTTTGGATCCATATTACTTGAGATGTGCAGGAGGCGGCTGCAATGTACTCTGCTTCGGCTGTAGAAAGGGAAACGCATGTTTGCTTCTTTGACTGCTAGCTGACCAATTTCCCATCAAGAAATTGGCAACCCCCTGTGGTGCTTTTCCTATCTAAACCACATCCTCCAAGGTCTGCATCAGAGAAGGCTTGAACGAAGAAGCCTGAGTTGGATGGATACCAAAGACCGAGAGAGGTAGTTCGCTTCAGATACCTAAGTATGTTCTTCACTGCAAGCATATGAGGTTCTCGTGGGTTTGCCTGAAACCTAGCACAATAACATACGGAAAACATGATGTCAGGCCTGCTAGCAGTAAGATACATCAAAGACCCAATCATCTGGTGGTATAGCGTAATGTCAACTGCTGGTTTCTCCAGTGAAGGGGTAAGTTTGGTTCCGAAAGCCATTGGAACTTTGACCTTTGAATCTCCCTTCATACCAAATTTGGCAAGAAGAGTTTTGGTGTATGCTTCCTGGTTGATAAAGATGCCTTCGGGTCCCTGTCTAATATTTAAGCCAAGAAAAAAATTAATCGGACCCATGGAGCTCATTTCAAATTTAGTCTCCATCAGCTTTCTGAATTCAGCTGTTAAGCTAGGATTCGTTGAGCCAAAGATGATATCATCGACGTAAATTTGTACAATCATAAGGTGGTTACCTTCCTTTTTACGAAAGAAGGTTGGGTCAACCGAACCTTGTTTGAATTTAGACATCTTTAAAAACTTTGTTAGCGTTTCATACCAGGCCCCAGGAGCTTGTTTCAGACCATAAACCACCTTGTCCAGAATATAGCAGTGATTTGGGAATTTCTCATTGACGAAGCCGGAAGGTTGCTCCACGTAGAATGTTTCTTCGAGTTCTCCATTCAGAAAGGCACATTTGACATCCATTTGGTATACCTCGAAGTTTTTGTGTGCTGCATAGGCCAAAAAAATGCGAACAGATTCCAGCCTTGCAACTGGAGCGAAAGTCTCTTCATAGTCAATCCCTTCCTCCTGACAGTATCCTTTCACGACCAGACGTGCTTTGTTTCGAATCACATTCCCTTCCTTGTCCATTTTGTTCCTGAAAACCCATTTGAGACCTACAACTGATGCATTTTGAGGATTTGGAATGAGGCGCCAAACTTTGTTCCTTTCGAATTTGTTCAGTTCATCTTGCATAGCTTGAACCCAATCGGAGTGATCACAAGCAGTGTTAACTGTCTTGGGTTCAACTTTTGAAACGAAAGAATTAAACATACAGAATTCTACTTTGGAGAATAGGGAAGTTTGTTTTTCTTTAAGTTGCGATCTGGTCAGAACCTTTTCAGAAACATCACCTACAACTTGAGAGACTGGATGATTTCTGGTCCATTTGATGAGAGGAGGATAATTTGGATCATAGGAAGGATCCAATTCAGCGTTTACCATCTCTTCTGGTTCGGATTGACTTTCATCGTCAAAGAGCATATTGGCATTCTCCCCCTCGAATGAAGAGCTTTCTGAAACAGTCAGACTTTCGGGTATATTGAAGAGTTTGGGTGCTCTTGTACCTTCAGATGCTGTGGAGTGATCAGATGCTATAGTACCTTCGGGTGATGCATTACCTTTAGGAGCTGTTGTGCCTTCTGGTGTTGAGGAGCGTTCGGGTGCTAGAGTACCTTTGGGTGCTGTTGTGTCTTCTGGTGTTGTGGAGCGTTCAGGTGCTACAGTACCTTCGGGTGCTACAGTATCGGCATGCTTCCCCTCGACTGATGCTCCGGAACTGGGCATTTCTTCATTCATTCGCCTTGTAGCATCTTCTACTAGTTGCTTCAAATGATCCACCTTGTTGTCTGCTGCGCTGGCTTCCGAATTAATGGCCTTCTCTGGTTCATCAAATAACTCAACAAACTTCTCAAAGAGATTTGCAATTGATGCTGTGACTTGACCTGTTTGAGGAAAGATTTCACCGGTTGAGTTTATGATTGCTGTTGACTTTTTGACATAGCTATCATCAAAGGTCACATAATACGTCTCTTCTATTTTCCTTGAATGTTTGTTTAATACCCTGTATGCTTTAGAAGTGAGAGAATAGCCCAGAAAAATCCCTTCATCGGATTTGACATCAAATTTGTTGCGATGCTCTTTAGAATTGAAGATGAAGCATCGAGAACCGAACACATGGAAGAATTTGACATTCGGCTTCCTGTTGTTTATTATCTCATAAGGAGTGAGCGTGAATCGCTTATTGAGATATGACCTATTCTGTGTAAAGCAAGCTGCAGATATAGCATCAGCCCAGAAATATAAAGGTAAAGAAGCAAAACTTAGCATGGTTCGAGCTGCTTCACACAAGGATCGGTTTCGCCTCTCAACTATACCATTTTGTTGAGGTGTGTAGGGAGCTGTGAAGTTGTGGGTAGTTCCTCTTTCCGCCAGGAATTCTTCGAATTCTTTATTTTTGAACTCCAGGCCATTGTCACTCCTGATGTTTCGAACTACTTTCTTCAGTTGTACTTCCACCTGCTTGATGAACATCTTTAGTTTGTGAGTCACTTCAGATTTAAGCTTTAGAAAGAATACTCATGTAAAACGTGAAAAGTCATCAACAATAACAAGAATGTACTTGCTACCACCGATACTTTCAATTGATGACGGACCACACAAGTCAATTTGAAGTAACTCTAGTGGTTCAACAACTTTTGTGTTTATAATTGATGGATGACTTTGACGACTCTGCTTCCCCATTTCACATGCCGCACACAAATGTTCTCTATCGTACTTGAGCAATGGAAGACCACAAACATGACCTCCGGCGACAAGTTTGTTGATGTCCTTGAAGTTGAGATGAGAAAGCCTTCGGTGCCACAACCAGCTTTCATCAGATTGTGCTTTTGATAACAAGCAGATTGCTGGATTCCCTTTGATTGGTTTGAGATTTAGGGGAAACATTTCACCTTTGCGCTCTGATTTGAGAATAACTTTGTTCGTCTTCTTCTCAATAATTTCCGAACCCTCATCATCGAACGAGACCTTGAGACCAGTACCTCCAACAAGCTGAGATACACTGATGAGATTATGTTGTAGTCCCTCTACATATGCATCTTTCCTGATTGAGAAATCACCGTTTGTAATCATCCCGTAGCCTTTTATGGTTCCGAAGGAGTTGTTCCCAAACTTGACATTTCCACCGTTTGAAAGAGATCTGAATTCCCTAAGCTCTTCCTTCCTCCATGTCATGTGACGTGAGCAGCCACTGTCAATATACCATTCTTCATCGAACTGCTCGTCATTGATAACCTGCACAAATTAAGAAGATTTAGGAACCCAAATTTTCTTGGGTCCACGTGAGCCTTTCACAGGAACAGGAGCAGAAAAAGAGATGTCAACAAAAAATGTTCTTTTTATCAAAGTTGTTTCATTTTTCTTTTTGATAGTGTAAACCTTAATCTTTGTGGGATCTAGAGCTTTTGGTTTAGTCTCTGATTTAACTGACGAAACCTTTGATTTTCCTTTCAGGTCAGTTGGAGAATTAGAATGAGATTGAGAAGAAGAATGATTGGAAGAATTAGAATGAGAGAATTTAGACTCAGATGATTTCTTGATTTGATATTCTAGGTAACTCTTTCAGTTTTGATTATCAGTGGAACCGAACCTAGACTTTTGGTCTCTTTTGCTCTCAGAACCGAACTCCTGCTTTCGGTTGTTACTGTGCTCTGAACCGAACTTCTGCTTTTGGTTGTTATTTTTCTCTTGAGATCCAACAGTATTTTTCTCTGACTTTAAATTTTTGTCACGATATGAGAAATAGGCATTTTGAGATTGCCAAAACTGTTTTCTTTCAGAAAGATTCTTCTTGTATCTCTGATTCCATTGTCGTTTTTGATTTCTCATCTGTTTCGGCTGATGATGGATGTTCGCCTTTTGATTTTGACTGGTGTCAACAGGTCCACTTTGAACCGATGTTGATTCTCTTGAATCTGCCTTATCTTTAGGAACATCTTTTGTACCACTGGAACTCGGCACGTCAAAGTTATCAAGTTTGTTGAGTGGCTCAGGAATGTATCTTCCTTTTGCTTTCCAGGAAGTTTGCTCTGATAGACCAACAGTTTCATCAGCATTGTCAATAGGAGCCGACCAGAAGAATTCATCACAACCATTGGCATTGTCTTCGTTTACAATGGCTGTGAGTTCGGTTGTCTGATGTTCGGTAACACCTGTGACCTTATACACCTGATTTGGTGTTGTCCTTACCTTTTGGTAAACAACAGCTTTTTCTTTAAGTTTCGGGGACTTTTGTTGGGACAAGCGAGCGAACTCCACAGAATTTTCTGAGATGAGATTTTTGTGGATTTCAGGTTCACTTTTGACAAATTCAGAGTAGCCAACTTCGTCCTCTACAAAAATTTCACTCATGTCATTATCCTCATTGAGCTCAGATGCATTTTCAACATCAATTTTATTTTCTGAGCTCAAATTGGCATTCAATGAGTCAAATTTTTGTATAGTTTCGGTCCTTAGATTCAGTTTGTCATTTTCATCCAAAAGGTTTTTCAGCATGTCCTGATGGTCTTTGGACTTAATGAAGGATTCAATTTTGTCTAGACCATACATATACGTTGGATTAACATCCTCAGACGAAACCACACTTTCACAATTGTATGCTTCAGCATCGATTTCATCCTCCTTAAACTCGAGAAAAGGCAAGATCATTCGATGAATTTTCTGCCCTATTTCACAGTTCAAATGAAGTTGAGTGATATTATTGTAAAGACGCTTATCAATCAAACAAAAAACATTTCGCTGTTTCAAAAGTTTTAAATTGTCTCTTTGCAAATAAATGTTTTCGTCCTTGGTTTTGACTAACTCCGACTCTTTCAGTTCGATCCACATCCTCAGTTCCTCACTCTTCGACGACACCCTGCTTATTTGGTCAGTTAGGTTAGAATTGGTGACCCGAGTTTGAGTTAAGCTACTGTCTAGATGAGAAATTCTTGAATTAACATTTTTTAATTCTTTTTCATATGAGCATTGTGGGACTTTAAATGAAACAAACACGGATTGTACCTTCTTGATTAATTCATCAAGCTCGTTGAATTGCACGCTAAGCGGTTTTGCTGTAAAGCACATGTCCTGTTGCTCCTTTGAGTCTTTGTTCCCACCATCTGTGTTATATCCCCTCATCTGAGATACATCAGACACCATCAAGCATCTTCCACTGCTGTCCTTCTCTTTCGCCACATAAGCCTTTCCATGTGAAGGCTTCCTCACTTCATCATCTTCGGAGTCGGTTGACCAGACCTCCACGCCCCTGAACTCATCATCAGCTACCGAACCCTGCACAATTAAAGCATTCATAGGAGGGTTAGCAGCAGATTTCTTCTTCCTTAATTCATCAAGTTTTTTTTAGCAACGCGGCTTCTTCATCATTTTCCTCATCCTTTTCTGCCATCTTTTTAAGGACGCAATCTTTTGCATAGTGGTTCTTTCCTCCACAATAATAGCAGCTTACTCCAGAATCTCCTTCAGCCTTCGGTTCCTTCTTTGACTCTTCAGCTTTCGGTTCATCTTTGACCTTTTCAGAGCTATAACTCCCTTGCCAGTTTCGGTTCCTGTTAGTGGGGAATCTCTTCTTGATGAATCTCTTGGGGTTTGTCACCATCATAGCATAGTCCTCAGATGTGAGATCATAATCATCCAAGTTGAGATCTTCGTCCTCTATCACCGCTTTGCTTTTCGACAGGAGGGCCAATGAACCAAGACCTGAAACCACATTTTTCTCCTGTAATATGATCTTCTCTTGAGACTTCAGTATACCCACCAGTTTCGCTAGAGAATAAGATTTGAATTGCTCATGTGCTTTAACTGTGGACACAACAGCTCTCCACTCAGATCTGAGGCCGTTAAGAAACGTGACTTTCTGCTCAATCAACTTCCTTTCAATATCATGTTTAATCATCTTGCTAAGAAGATGATTGAAGCGATCGAACGTTTGAGTCACAGTTTCTTCGACTTTCTGCTTGAATTCACCAAACTCGGATAAGAGTAAGGTTTGAATGGCGTGTTCAAGATCTTCGTCCGTAGAATACAATTCGCTAAGCTTGTCCCATATTTCTTTGGCAGTAGTGCACGAACTCACCAGCCTGAAAGTGTCAGATTGAAGAGCGAATCTGATTAATCTCAATGCTTTAATATTGCACTGAAATTTATCTTTTTCGTCTTGGGCAACATCTTTAACATCTTTCAAAAGATCATTATACTCCTTTTGAGTTTTAATAATCCTTGAAGTTGCAGAATGAGCAAAGGGTCCCGAAACGATTGCTTCCCAGATGAGGTATCCATTGTCCTCAGATCCTATAACATAGTCTTCAAAGTGATTTGCCCAGACTTCATAATCTTGGGTGTAAAGGTTGGGAATCTTCGTTGTTGATCCAATGATGTTCGAAATATTAATGGGATTAGATGGCGACTCGTCTATGCTTGATCGAATAACCTGTTTGAAAGATCAGACTTGTAATATATAATATTAGGGCAAAACGAACAAGTAATGAGATACGTCAATTATGGGGTGACGGCTCAATAAATATTAGTTAATGCGGAACAAACCCTAATAGCTTCTTTCACAGAAGAGATGTGTATGAATTACACAGCCTCCCGCTCTGATACCAATTGATGAAATAAAAACCTTTAAGATCGAATAGATCTTTGAAACAGGTATATAAAGAATGTAAAGCAATACTCAAGAATGGATTTGAATATGTCGAATGATTAAACTTTCAATCCTCAGCAGAGCTCGATGAAGAACTTCCACTGTAAAGGATTCTGGGGTTACAAAAAGATAACTTCTATAATTACACCGTAAAACCCTAATCAATCGGTTACGTAAAAGATGCATGCAAGCATCTATAAATACACAAACCCTAGAAAATAAGATACGGATGGATAGGCCCATACCGCACAAAGAATGGACTAGGAAGCGAGCCCAAGACGCAACACCAATAACCCAAATATATATATATATATATATATATATATATATATATATATATATATATAGACACACACACACATACACACACACACACACACACATATATATATATATATATATATATATATATATATATATATATATATATATATATATATATATATATATATATATATATATATATATATATATAGGGTTAGGTTCATGTGAGACGGCCTAATTTTGTAAGACCGTGAAACGCATTTTTTTTTTTATATTTTTTGTTTTTTTTTAATTTTGTTTAGTTATTTCAAATTGCAAAAATAATATTTAATTTTTTTTTTTTGGATTTTTCCATTTATTTTGCATTTTAAAATTATTTTTAGATTTGGTCTCACGATCTCACAAAGTTAGAATGGTCTCAAATGAACCTAAACATATATATATATATATATATATATATATATATATATATATATATATATATATATATATATATATATATATATATATATATAGAGAGAGAGAGAGAGAGAGAGAGAGAGAGAGAGCTTGGTTCAAATGTTTCTAGCAACTATTGTGTGCATGAATGCACCAATAGGAATTTAGAAATAATTAAATAAATAAAAATTATTATAAGGGTAATTAGATAACTTTAGCATAACAATTAAAATAAAATCCCTTAATTCATGGAAATTACCATAAAAATCTCTTTGACCAATTATTTAACCCTAGCCTCTCATATGATACATATTCTATTTCTGCCTTCTCCCAATTTCTTTTCTTATTGACAAATGAAGAAGAAGCCGTGGATCAGAAACTGCAAATCTGTTTCCCCATTCCGTTGACAAGATGAAGATGTTATTCTCGACGACTCCATCTCCAATTGAAGCTAGCTTCTATCTCCAATAGTTGGTCAAAGAGATTTCTACAATTTAATTTACGAGACTTGCAATTCCATTCCATAGAAAACAATTTTTTTCTTCATTCTTCCAACTAGCCAATTTCTACAATTTCAACTTTTAGTTTTAGATTTTTATAATGATGTTGAAATATATTGTTTTTCATATGAATTTGATGTTGATGGTTCTGAATTGGATTTTTTTTTCATTCATGATTCATAGAAAATGTGGTGATTTAGGGAGCGTTCTTAAAGTGTTTGATGAAATGCCAAAGAGAAATATGACAATCTCAGATTATATTCATGGTTAGCGATGGAATGTTTATTGTTGTATATCTCATCTCCTAAGGTAAACAAAATAAAAACAATGAATTATGTTATTTTATCATACTTTAAATTTAGAATTACTCTCATTTTCTTTCAATATTGAAAGAGAGGGAATCATTTTTCGATTATGAAATAAAGTGCTGGAAATCACATAAGAATATTTCTGTAGAATAATTATTGGGTGTTTATTTTTATCTTCAAATTTTTCATTATGTAAGAATAATTATTTCATTTTTTAAGAATATTATGTGGAGAGTATTATCATCTTGGAAATCACATATGAATGATTCTACCAGAATTGTATTTCCGGTATAATCACATAAGAATGATTCTGCAAGGGTTGTATTGCAATTGGCTGATGTTTTAACATGATTTTTGTTTCTTATGTTTTTCAGATGTTTGAAGTTTTGCCAAGGGATCACTTACCATCCTCGAGTTTATCTCTTTTTGCAGCTCCTATAAAATCATTCTCATGCAACATAATTCTGACAGAATGCAAATCTCATAAAATATCAATCTCATAGAATGCTAGATATTTTGAAGTAGCTTAAAGGTCAAACATACACAAGACATCTAGGAACGAAACAAGAAAGTGAATGATGATTCTTTCAAGAATGCCGATATTTTTTTTTGCGAGAGATTTCAAGAATGAATATAATTTATGTTCATAGTTGTATTCTTTAAGAATGAATGTAATTATTTATTCTAAATTATTAAACTTCGTCTTATATAACATTTGTATTCATTAAAAATTATTGATCTTGATAATACGTGTTTATAATATTATGTTCATAGTTGTATACCATTCTGATAGAATTATAGAATATCATTCTAACAAAATGACATTCTGATAGAATAAAACCGTTTATGCTTACAAATTGCATTTGAAATTTAATTAATTTGAAAAAAAAATCAGATTTTTTAAATCAAAATCATTTATTAACCCATAAATCTCGATTTTTCCTTTTTTAAATTTATCTTAATTGACTAAAATGCCCTTATGCTGAAATTTGTGTGATTAAAATGCCCTCAGATCATGACCTTTGATTCTATTTCATCCGGTGGTACAGATCTGTGCATTCTGGCACACAATAGTTAGTAAACACAAAATAACCTAGCTATATATATATATATATATATATATATATATATATATATATATATATATATATATATATATATAGGGTAAAGTGAATATACCTAACAACCTTATATAAGCTTAGGTACCTAACTCCATAATACTATATTGGTTTGTATCATATTTACATTGTAATGACCTAAGGTTCTTAAACTTGAACCCCATAACTTTATTACTTCCAAAATCTTTGGACTTTCACCAATATCTTTCTTTTACATCACGTCTTTCTATTGAATACCGCCTGATGGGATTCATATCCAACCACTACAAATGAAATGATGTAGGAGAAATATAATGGTGAATTTCCAATTTTTTTTTGAAGTAAATCAAGTTTAGGGATGAAGTTTAAGAACCTTGGATGATTGCAATGGAAATTTAATGCAAAATGATGTAGTTTAATGAGGTTAAGTACCTAAGCTTATATAAGGTTGTTAGGTATATTCACTTTACCCATATATATATATATATATATATATATATATATATATATATATATATATATATATATATATCTTTACTAACTTATAAAAGAAATCCTACTATTTCTTTAAATAGATCCAGTAAAATAATATTATTTTTTAAGACGTTCAACTCTCTAAGTATAAAGTACAACTAATAATGAATAAAATAATATTAAATTTTAATCTGATTACCTTTGAAATCTTATCTCTTACAAAAATTTGATCCGATCTCTTATCCAATTAAAATAAAACAAATAATCCATTATATAGGCCATTTTATTTGTAATTTTTTTAAGCTTTATTTATTGTTTATGCCCTCTAATCGAAATTGACCAATCAGTTGTAAAATCAAATACTTTGTTTAATATTAAGAAAAAAATATCTATGTATGATTTATGACTAATAGAAAATTAATATTCGATTTGTTATTCATGTTCCATGAAATATGGTTGTATTAATTTTATTATTTTTCGGTTTAAAACTTTAGATATTATATATCCGTTTAGACTTATCTGTATCAAGCAAACCGGGTTGTTAAGGTTAACTTTGATTCTCCCTTTTATTAACTTTATCAATACTAATAAAGGTATAAGCAAGTCACTTCGTATGGATGTGTCCTGATTTCTAAAATGAAGAACTATAAACGTACACTACACACCAAAATATTTAGTTTCTTTTGTATTGCGAGAGTTACATTTATTTGTTGCCGTAAAACCGATCAATAACAATATGCATATGTTTTGTGTTACGTGAAATCTAACATGTTTCCGTATAGAACTTATTGGCGAATGAGAAACTATTTTTCGCCGCTGCTTTGCGCGGGTCTACAGCTAGTATATATATATATATATATATATATATATATATATATATATATATATATATATATATATATATATATATATATATATATATATATATATATATATATATATATATATATATATATATATAAAACAGTCGCCTCATTTCATGTAAATAAATCGCATACAGATCTTAGACTCATATTGTAAGTGAAAAGACTAAATTTTATCTACCCCTTTACGAATTAAACGTCACATTATGTACATATGGTTTGATTTAAAGTTATGGTTTAAAGTTACCCGATTCCATGATATGGTCTCATTTTAAATCATCATGGCATATATATATATATATATATATATATATATATATATATATATATATATATATATATATATATATATATATATATATATATATATATATATATATACATGGGTAAAGTGAATATACCTAACAACCTTATATAAACTTATGTACCTAACCTCATCAAACTACATTATTTAGCATTAAATTTTTATTGCAATCATCCAAGGTTCTTAAACTTCATCCCTAAACTTGATTTACTTCAAAATTTTTTGGAAATTCATCATTATATTTCTCCTATATCCTTTCATTTGTAGCGCTAGGATATGAAGCACATAAGGTGGTATTCGATAGAAAGACGTGATGTAAACGAAAGATATTGGTGAAAGTCGAAAGATTTTGGAAGTAATCACGTTATGGATTTGAAATTTAAGAACTATAGGCAATTACATTGTAAATATGATACAAACCCATGTAGTATTATGAAGTTAGGCAATTACATTGTAAATATGATACAAACCATTGTAAATATGATTTTACCCTATATATATATATATATATATATATATATATATATATATATATATATATATATATATATATATATATATATATATATATATATATATATATATATATAAAAGAGGATTGTTAAATATACCTAAAAAAACCTAAGCTTTGTTACCTTTTATTCTAAAATTAGGGGTCTACCAACCGAATCTTTCAAAGAAATCCGTTGGTTTTTAAATACCAAGTAAAATGTCAACCACAAGGAATTTCAATGACAATGTAAGTCAAACATTTTTTTAATAACGAAGCCAAACAATTTCTAAACATAGACAATAATCTCGTTTTCTAGCAGCCAAATCAAACATTCTGTCTATATATTTGCACCCAATTTAAGATCATCTAAAATGGTCCAAATATATTATTTCCATTGAAGTAGACGAGAATCTTTTCGATGATACGAATGAAGAATGTATCTCCTGTTTTAAAACTAGATTCTGATATTTACCTTTAGATGTCATAATGGACGATTTCCAAGACATTATACTATTAATCAATTATGTATCTTTTGCAATGCCAAATACCTTAATTTGCTTACAAGAATCTGAAGATATTTTTCGTTGCATTCATTAATGTGTATTCTTCTGATTATGGCACCAGAAGAATCGTATCATGTTTTCGTTCATTTTCTTGATTCAAAGTCCACTTTTGATTTCGAAAACATCCCCTTTCAAATTCCAAAATCACATTCATGCTTGTAGTCTCTCCTCTGCATATGAAAATTATTCCGTATATGTTAATGCATCTGTCGATACGTTCTCCAAACCCAAAAGAATTCTTCGTCAATTTAGAGCTCAAAACCAATTCAATTGACTTCAAAAGTCTGAGATGAACCGAATAAAAAATAACGGCCACTAGAAAGAACATCTCAGGAGGAGGAATCCTTTTGCTGAATAACCATGCTCCTTTTATTCTATAAGGTAATACATTAAATCATTGAACACTTTTCTTCTTAAGGTTGATTTTGAGGATGTTTGTTTCTAACCTTTAGCATGTTTTATGTTGTCTCAATTATCAGGATCAGTTATTTCATATATCTCCAAGCTCTTAAGAGGTGTCTTCCTTGTACTCAGACGAATTTGGTATTTCATTTCTCTTAAAAATATGTTTTCCTCATTTAAACTTGTGAAGTCATAGGTTAATTGACAAGAGAAGTAAAATTCTGGAAGCATGTTTTACAATGCATTATTAATTTCTATAGGAGTATCAACTCACACGATTGATAGTATTCACATCCCTTATGCGGAAAAACCCACCTCGAACAAAAATGGAGCCCACGGCTCCAAAAGTTCAAAGTCGATATCTCAACGGTCCATCAGTTTCTTGCCATGATCACTGCAAAGGTGCCACTAAAGAACCAACCGAAACAAAGCCCATAAATTTGTTTCCCAGAAGAATTCCAAGAGCCTCTCTGGATAGAACAAAGCTGGAAGCATCGAATTCCGTAAACAGGATTAAGAAATCACCTTCGATTGTTCCCAAGATCACATCACGCAATGTCAAGAACAATATTGTTGTTAAGGATGCAAATGTAAAGAAAGATGGCTTAACATTATCAACCAAGAAAGGCGATGCCATTGAACCAAAGAGTCGAGATATGAAGCCAAAGTCTGAGAATTCGCAAGCCAAGAAATACATTCCTCCACAGTCAAAAACATCTAGAAGAAGACATAGTGACATCTTTCTACCGAATGATGATATGCCGCTCTCATCTTCAAGAGTTCCTAAAAGACGACTCAGTGAATTCGGTATACAACCTAAGAAAGATGTTGTATCAGGTTCTAATACGTCTTTGGTTCGAGGTTCAAGATTCAGCAAGAACGAACAAAGAAAAGATTCAAAAGTCTCGGTGAATAAGAAACCTAATTCTACAAACCCTACAGTTTCCAGCCCAAAAAGAGGTGCGAGGGTGCCGTTGTTGAGAAGCTATAAAAGTCTCCCTCAATCGGAGCTTAAAAGTCCAAGAAAGTCAAAGCCTAGGAAACCTACTGAAGAAGTTGTTCCAGAAAAGACATTGCATGTCGTGGAGCCCAACAACGATGTTGAAATTACTGAAACCCTAGTGGATGTCGTCGTGCCCAACGATGTTGTTGAAATTAATAAAACCGAATGTACTACTACACCTTCAGATTCTTCTCCAAGCTCCGAGGAGAAAGTCATGACACATGATCATAACGTGATGCAAGTCATAGAGCCCAACAACGACGTTGAAACTGCTGAAAGCCTGTTGCATGTCGTTGAGCCCAACGATGCTGTTGAAACTAATAAAACCGAAAGTACTACTACGCATGATTCTTCTCCAAGTTTCGAGGAGAATGTCGTGACACATGATAATAACGGGATAGAAGAATGTTCAGCACTGAAGGAAGATGATTTTACAGCAGTGGATGATCAACATAATGAAAGCATAGTGGATACAGAAGTCAATGATGCAAAAGAGGCCATACGGGTTGGAAAGTTGGTGGTGGAAACTACAGATTGTTCTCTTGAAGGCCTAGAATTCATAAGAGGAAGGGTGCTAACTAGTCCTTTATCCGAGGGTAGCAGTCCAAGAAATCTGCAGTTCAGGCAAGGAAACGAGTTGGATGATAACGAAACTGAGAAGGTTGAGAAGATAATTTTGAGGAGAATGTCAACTGATGGCGTGATACATATACCTGAAAGTCATTCAGTTAGTGTTGATCTTAAACACCAAGAAATAGAAGAAAAGGAAAGTCCTACATTGTCCAACAAAGTTATTGAAGAGACTGCTAACAAACTTATTCAGACAAGGCAGAGCAAAGTCAGAGCTCTAGTGGGTGCTTTTGAAAAAGTCGTTTCCGGTAGCAACCAGACACCTTAGGTTAGCAGAAGTACTAAACTGTTATGGTAACGTATTATGCTTCTTTTCCTATGAAACAAAATATTTTTATCATATTGATCGTGTCTTTCAATTCACCCATGGGGTTCAGGTATATTTGGAACTTTGATCGAATGAAACCACTTGTGAGAACACATCAAGCAGGACTTGAATGAGCTCTCTTTGTCAATAGCAACATAGCCAAATTCTGAAAATTGATATTGCCAAGATTACATTATTAGTACAATGTTAGGAAGCTCCTATTGTCCCATCCAGCCTGACATCTCCTTTTTCATAACTTGCTTAGAAGCATGACAATATGGCAGAATCTTATATGCCAAACTTTACAGATCTTATTATGAAATGATCTCTTAAAAAGAAATTGATTGACAATGGAGGTGGACGCCAAACAATTCAAGAATACCTAGAAGACACGAAACAAGTTGTTGAAAATCTTGTACTAGTCAGGGACCCCATAGATGATGAAGATGAAGTTGTATTTGTGCTTCATAACATAGTAGATGAATTCAAATATATGGTAGCTTCTATTCAAGGCAATATATTACCCACTCTAATTTTCTCACATAGAATTAGAAACAGAAAAGGTTGTTCGATCGGATTCTAAGAATTCCAATCCAATGACAATTTACAATCCTCAAAAACTTTTATAGCTTTTTTGACATGCAAGACATTTTACATGACAATATTAACATCTATCTTTATTTATCTTGTACAACCATGTCACTCTTGAAGCACATTTCACCAACACCCTACCAAAATGATACACATCATGGCTCTTTGATACACGGACATCTCATTATGTTACTCTACAAACAACTCACCTATTGTGCTTCTATGATCTTGTCGGTCCTAAAGTGACATGGTTGGGTAATGGTTTGTAAAATCTCAAAAATAAATTCGAAAAATTTTGTTTTTAATTATTAATAAAATCATAGTTATCAAATCAATACATAAAAGTCATAAGTTATTGTTTCTCAAAACATCATAAACATTTGTCAAACATATCAGAGTAAAAACATCCCAAGCTAAAACATGGTGTGAGCACTGCAGTCATCCCGAACTCTTCTCTTTGCTACCGGAAGTATCAGAAATCAAAACTGAAAACTGTATGCACGAAGCTTAGTGAGTCACCCCAAACTACCACCTACCATACATAATCATATAATCACATAATAACATAACATGGGCCTTACCCGCAACATCGGGCCGCACCCAGCATTCGGCAAAGGTCGGTATACATATAAGCATATCAACAAATACATAAATAATCACATACCATAAACATATAAACATTTCTTGGGCCACGGTCGGCATCGGACCGAAATCCGAAAACATACAAACATTCCTAGGGCTTTCACCGGCATCAGACCGAAGTCCGGAAACATATAAAACAATCACATGCGAGAATCACGAAGACATCAAGCATACAAACATTAATCGGGCTTTCCACGGCATTAGACGGAAGTCCCATAACATATAAACCTACATTGGGCACTGCCCGATATCAGACCTTTGTCCGGAATATACTAACATACATAAACGGGCTGGTATTGGTGCCTTCGACTCGTTCCTACAGGAGGAAACTCACCTCACTTTCGGATGATAGCTGAAACGTGTCTGCCTAGAATCAGCTCTACTCACTCCCTGAACCAAAACAACTCCTTAGATACCATTCCATACTCATAACCCTTAAGGTCAACTCTGGTCAAGTCAAATCCAAAGTCAAGTCAAAGTTAACGCTCTGAGTTGACTCAACTCGTCGAGTTTACCGATTAACTCGTCGAGTTCTATTGAATCATAGAATCGTGAATCGTGATCTAACTTGTCGAGTATTCCTCCAACTTGCCAAGTTCCTCCATCTCAACACAAACGAGACTTCCTAGTACAACTCGTCGAGTTATCTTATGGACTCACCGAGTTCCATGAACAGAATCGGGAATGTTCGACCAAACTCGTCGAGTTCCTCAATGAACTTGTCGAGTCCTTGCATTTCTAGTCTATTCAGCCCTTTTCTCAGATCCAAGGTTCTAGAATATAGATCCATATTGTTTCCATAACCTATTTATGTAAAGTTGACCACTTGATGGCTTTGTATACCTCAGATGGACCCAAACTCGAGACATAGCAACCTACTTCCATGAACATGGTCTTCTCTTGGACAAGAATGGGTTTAAGACCATTGTTATGATTCTAAAGACCAAATATCACTGGAAATGGGAATCCTTAGCATAGGATCTATTAAGGGTATCATGTTTCCCACAATGGGGTCAAAAAGACCCATAAAGCAAAAGTAAAAGAGATCCAAGCTATGAATCACCAAGTTAAGGAATTTTTACCTTAAAAAGATGCCAAAGATAGACGAGATCCCAGATCTAATGCTTCTTCTCAAGCTTGATGGCTTCTAGTTCTTCCAACTCCTTTACCAAGCACAAAAACACACACAAATCCACTCAAAACTTTTAGTTTCTCACCAAAGAGCTCACAATACGATTAAGGGTTTCAGGGAGGCTGATGAGAGGTTGAGGGAAAGGATTAAGTCCTTTCAATAGGGTGAAAAACCCTAGAAATTACGGTTTCTTCCAAGCCGATCTACTCGTCGAGTTGAGGCCTCTTAACTCATCGAGTACGTCAATTAAATCACGCAGTTCTGACAATCTCTACTTGACAAGTTTGGGGCTTCTAACTTGTCGAGTTGTACTGTAAAAATGAATAATTTATAAATTAAATGCTTACCAAGAATCGGGCGTTACAATTCTCCCCCACTTGTCTTAGACTTCGTCCTCGAATTCTGCTGTCTCAAATAACTCTGGATAGTGCTATCTCATCTCCTCCTCGGGCTCCCAAAGTCCACTATGGCCCCTTACGGTGCATCCACTGCACCTTTACCAAATGCACAACCTTGTTCCTCAAGGTTTTCATCTTGTGATCCAGAATCGCCACTGGTCTCACATTGTAGTTTAGGCTGTCATCAACCTGAATATCCTCTAGAGGCACAACTATGGAATCATCCACCAAAAACTTCTGCAACTGGGAGACATGAAAAGTGTTATGGATCTGGCTAAGCTCTGCTGGAAGATCTAAACGATTGGCTAAACGGCCTACCTGATCTGAAACTCTATAAATGTTGATATACTTGGGGCCCAGCTTGCCCGCTTCCTGAATCGGATGATACATTTCTAAGGTGACACCTTCAAGAGGACCATATCCCCTACTTGAAACTCTAGGTCTAAACGACACTTGTCAGCATAACTTTTCCGCCGACTCTGAGCAGTCTGGGGCCTGCTCTAGACCTGCTGGATCTTCTCTATGGTCTTGAGTACCACCTTAGTACTCTCCATGACTCTCTAACCAACCTCGCCCCAACATATTGGGGTTCTGTATTTCCTCCCTTAGAGCATCTCAAAGGGAGGTCGATCTATGATGTCGTGATAACTATTGTTATACGAAAATTCTGCTAACAGAAGATATGTATCCCAACTACAGCCAAAATCCAATACACATGTGCGTACCATGTCCTCGAGAGTCTGGATTGTCCTCTCACTCTGGCAACCAGTCTGAGGTGAAAAGTTATCCTAAAATAAAGAAGAGTACCCATCTCATCATGAAATCGCTTGCAAAACCTGGAAGTGAAACGAATATCTCGATCTGACACCACTGAAACCGATACTCCATGATGTGCCACCACCTCGTAAGCATAGATCTTGACTACCTTCTCAGCTAATATACTCTCCTAGATCGGGATGAAATGAGTGCTATTGGTCAACCAGCCTATGATGATCCAAATCGAATCTACTCCACGTGCCATCTTGGGAAGCTTGGTGATGAAATCCTTAGTGATATCTTTGTTGGAATAGTGTCTAAGGCTATAACTATATTCGGTGGTGCATGGTCCTTTTGGGTTGCCTTCACCATAGCAACTTGAAGGATGATTTATTAAGAGAGAGAGTAAATATTATAAGGAATAATATTTAGCTATTTGATTAATATAAGTCATAAATTAATTGGTATTAATTTGGTGACTTAAAGAGATTAATTAAATAAGAGGGTATAAACTGTCAATTGTTTGATAGTTAGACTTTAGACTATAAATCCATTAGGATGGACCTTGGACGGATTCTAAGAGCTTTAGGATAGCTCAAAATCGTCCATAGGGATATCTATGGAATGGATTTGGATAGCCTTAAGAGAAGATTATCCAATTAGGGTTTAGGGTGAAACCCTTAAGGAGTCTAAAGGTATAAATAGGCCCTTGGGATGTGGAATTCGTGTACAACCTTTCAGAACCTAAAGCAAGGAACCTCTGGTCGAATTCTATCCCCTCTCCTCTCTCCTAAATCATCTTGCTTGCTATTGGTGTTTGTAAGCCACTAGAGGAGTGACAATTGTGACTCTAGAAGCTCCAAGACAACAAGATCAACAAGGGATTCAAAGGTATGATTCTAGATCTGTTTTAATGTTGTTGTTTAACCTAATTAGCTATTAGAAGTCTTGGATTCAAAGCATGTTTATTAGAAAGTCTAGATCCAAGCAATAGGGTTTTGCATGCGCACATAGGAAAGTTCTTATGGCTAAAACCCAACAGTGGTATCAGAGCCTAGATTGGTTTTCTACAAATTGTTGCTTGAATAACTGAAACAAACCTGCAAAATTCGATTTTTTTGGGTTTTGAGTCACTGACTCGTCGAGTTCCAAGGTGGACTCGTCGAGTAAGCCTGACTTGTCGAGTCCCCTTGTGCACTCGGCGAGTCCAAGCGTCAGGAATGGCCAGATTCGGGATTTTTTCATAATTATCTTATGGAAACTTACCTTAATCATATTAGATCAATGTAAATCCGATTTTTTGATAAATATGACTGTTATCTTGATCTAATTAAAGATATTTATCATCTAATAAAATATTTAATTTCCTTATATGATAATAATTAATTATTTTTGGTAATTATCTTCAAAGAAATCAAGATAAATCAAATAAAGATAATTAGAATATTAAATTGTTAATTGGAATTATTTGTTATTTGCTCCTCCATGTTTTTTAAATGTTTAAAACCTACCCTATAGTTTTGAAATTTATATTTGTGATTACAAGCTTTAATTTAGACAACTTAAATTTCAAACCCTAGATTTTGAAAAGTTTAAAATGCAACCCTATACTTATATGATATTATTAGAATAATATATATATGTATAACTAAATGCTAGTCTTACCGCTAGTAGGCCTCATTCACGAAGCCGATCTATAAGGTGGGTATAAGGTTGCGGCCTATAAAATGGCGCTTAATGGGTGTACACTCACACCCACCGCTTGCTTGATTGGTGGAGGGTCGTTAGCCGAACGGGTAGGATAGGGCAACCTCATCCTCTCATTAAAAGTATAATAAGAAATACGAAGTAACTAAACTTTCCTTTTAAAAATTTCCCAATCTTAGTTACTTTAGGAAAAGTGAATTGATGCAATCCCATGAAATTACACTTTGCACCTTGCTAAGATGTTAGTGGAGCGTGTGTGGTTTACCGGCACACTAATTGGTTCTAAGCGAAGGTGGCAAAGGGTGATTCATTGTTTATCATAGTTCGATGGAGCGTGTGTGGTTTACCGGCACATCGAATAGGTGATCGTAACAATGAAGGCACCATGTAAATTTTCATGGTAATTCACACCCGCTTTGTGATCCTCGGCATCCCAGTCACAAACAAGAGGGGCATATCGAGATTTAAACATGCCATTGAATAGTTCAATGAATCTCATCCGAACCTAGGAATTCTCAAAAACACTTAGGACTAAAAGTTTAAGTTTTGGGATGGAGAATTAGTGAATCGTCATTCACTTACCTTCAATTTATTTGCATGTTGGATTACGGCATCCCTTTTCTAGTATGTAAATGTTATTGTTGGATCCTAGCCCTAATTTTTCTTATTGGGTGATAATTAGGGATTCTTGTTCTAATCTATCTTTGTCCTTTCTATAGATGTCAAACGCAAACAACGCTGCTGCTAGTTCTTTCACGTTGATGAGCCTTTGCCAAAAGGTCACCTTCGATGGAACGAACTTTGGCGAATGGATAAGATACATTCGCACCATTGCTCGCTATGAGGATAAAGAGTATGTCCTCGACAAGAAGCTCGAGAAAATCAACCCCGAAGTTGCTACTCCCGCCGAAATCACCGCCTTTGAAACCCATGAGCGAGATGCGACGAAAGTACATTGCATCATGATCGTCACCATGAACTCCGAGTTCCAAAAGTCCTACGAGGACATGTATCCATACGAGATGCATCAAGACTTGTTGGAGAGGTACCACCAAAACGCGAGACAAGAGCGTTACGAGATTTTCACTAACATGATTTCCGCTAAGATGGGTCATGGAGAATCTCTTACCGTGCACTTGCAAAAGATGCAAAGGTATGTCGACCGCCTTCGCAAGTTAAATGTTGACTTCGGCGAAGACTTGGCGATCGACATGGTGCTTCACTCTTTGCCTCTGATGTATAATCAATTTAGGATGACCTACCACATGAACAAGGAGGAGGTCACTCTAAGTAAACTCCAAGGTCTCTTGAGGGTTGCTGAGAGCAATTTCAAGGACAAGTCTGTTGCACCAACTCCCAATCCGTCTGCTGCTCCTGTCTTGGCTATTGGTCAAGGGAAGGGAAAGAAGAGGAAAGCTTCTTCAAATAACTATCGAAAGGTGAAAGCCCGAGATGGTTCCTCTTCTAGTGGGACCAAAGTTGATCCCTCTAAGCCCTGCTCTAACCTGAAGGAGGCAGAGTGCCACCACTGCCACAAGATAGGACATTGGAAGAAAAGCTGCCCGGATTACCTGCAAGCCATCAAGGAAGGAAAGATCAAGCCATCTTTCGCAGGTATATATGCAATAAAATCTAACGATTCTAATCATGCTATTTCTTGGGTTCTTGACACCGGTTGTGGTTATCACATTTGTTCTAATGTGCAGGGACTAAGAAGAAGTAGGGATGTGGAGCAAGGAAGGATCAATCTAATCATGGGGAACAGAAGATCGTCGCTTGTGACCAAGATTGGAGTGTATTCTTTAGTGCTTAAGAATAGTTTAGTTTTGGATTTAAACAATTGTTGCTATTCGCCAGAAATGGCTAGAAACATCATTTCATTTCATGGTTTATATAGACAAGGTTTTAGATTTTCTTTTAATAATGAGAATGGTTCTATTTTGGCTTATCTAAATGGTGTCTTTTACTTTGAAGCTATACCATGTAATGGAATATATGAAACTGTTATGATTGTTGATAACTTAGGAAATGATGTTTTGAATATTGATTCTTCCACTAGTATGGATAAAGCATCCTTGTGGCATTGTCGTCTTGGACATGTCAACAAGAAACGCATAGCCCAACTCCAAAAGGATGGAGTGTTGGAGTCATTCGACCTTAGGGAAGATGACACATGCGAGTCTTGTTTACTTGGAAAGATGACTAAGTCACCCTTCACGAGTACTTGTGAAAGGGGTGAGGGACTATTAGACCTAATACATACCGATGTATGTGGACCTTTTAGATCAACCACGAAGGATGGGAACCGCTTCTATGTGACTTTTACCGACGATTATAGTAGATATGGGTATATCTATTTAATCAAGCAAAAGTCAGAAACCTTTGAAAAGTTCAAGGAGTTCAAGAATGAAGTGGAGAATCAATTGGGCAGGAAAATCAAGATGCTTCGATCCGATCGAGGAGGAGAGTACCTAAGTCTTGAATTCCACGATTATCTCAAGGAGTGTGGAATAGTTTCGCAATTGACGCCTCCTAGGACACCGCAATTGAATGGTGTGGCAGAAAGGCGTAATCGAACCTTATTGGATATGGTTCGCTCTATGATGAGTCGTGCTTCACTACCTATCTTCTTTTGGGGGTATGCCTTAGAGACTGCCGCCCATATCCTTAACCGAGTCCCTACTAAGAAGGTTGCCAAAACACCTCACGAGATGTGGACGGGGAAAGCTCCCTCGTTGGCACATATCAAGGTTTGGGGTTGCGAGGCTTTCGTAAGACGAGATACTCACGACAAGCTTGAACCTTGAAGTGAGCGATGTATTTTCATCGGCTACCCGCAAACTTCCTTTGGATATCTCTTCTATAGACCGAAAGATAATGTTATCTTTGTTGCGAGGAGAGGAGTTTTCCGAGAGCGAGAACTCATAAGCCAAGGAGACAGTGGGAGGCAAATCAAACTTGAAGAAATTCAAGAATCGATAGATGAAGGAACCTCTACCGCTGGCGTTCAACCCGAGGAGGAAACTCCGGTTGAACCGATTGACGAATCCTTACCTCTTAGACGTTCCGATAGAGTTAGAGTTCAACCCCAGTTTTATGGTTTTCATATTACTACCGAAGGGGACACGTATATTAGTGATGGTACACTAGTAAATCTTGATGAACCTAATAGCTATAAGGAAGCCATGGCAGGCCCGGAGTCTGCGAAATGGAAAGAGGCGATGGATAGCGAGATCCAATCCATGTACGATAACCAAGTTTGGAATTTGGTTGATTACATGCCCGAACGTAAGACCGTAGGGTGCAAGTGGATCTTCAAGAAGAAGACCGACGTGGATGGGAACGTACACACATACAAAGCGCGATTGGTTGCGAAGGGCTTTACTCAAACTCCCGGAGTTGACTATGATGAGACCTTCTCACCAGTTGCGAAGATTAAATCTATTAGAGTGATGCTAGCAATTGCCGCATTTCATGATTATGAGATTTGGCAAATGGATGTCAAGACCGCTTTCCTTAACGGAAAGTTGGCTGAGGATGTTTACATGGCTCAGCCAGAGGGGTTTGTGGATCCGAAGCATCCGAATAGAGTGTGTAAGCTTGAGAAGTCCATTTATGGACTTAAGCAAGCGTCTCGCAGATGGAATCTTTGCTTCGATGAGAAAGTCAAAGAGTTTGGATTTGTACGAAGCGAAGACGAATCTTGTGTATATGTCAAAGCCAGTGGGAGTGTAGTAAGCTTCCTCGTTCTATATGTCGATGACATATTACTCATAGGAAACGACATCCCGACTCTGCAGGAGGTTAAGTCCTGGCTCGGGAAGTGCTTCGCTATGAAGGACCTCGGAGAGGCTTCTTACATTTTGGGAATAAGGATAGTAAGAGAAAGAAGTAAGAGACTAATTGGACTTAGTCAGAATACTTACTTGGAGAAGGTACTAAAACGTTTTAGTATGGAAAACTCATAGAAGGGAGAACTATCGATACAAGGAAATGCCAAGTTGAGTAAGACTCAAAGTCCGAGTACCGAAGCCGAGATAGCAGAAATGAGCCGAGTACCATACGCTTCCGCAGTTGGCTCAATCATGTACGCTATGACTTGTACTCGCCCTGATGTAGCCTTTGCTTTGAGCATGGTTAGCAGATATCAAGGGAACCCTGGCAAAGCACATTGGATTGCGGTGAAGAACATCCTTAAGTACCTTCGGAGGACGAAATAATGGTTCTTAGTCCTTGGAGGGAGTGATGACTTGAAGGTGCGAGGGTATAGTGACGCCAGCTTTCAGACCGACAGGGACAACTACCGTTCGCAGTCGGGCTGGGTCTTTACCCTAAATGGAGGAGAAGTGACATGGAAAAGTTCCAAGCAGGAAGCCGTAGCTGATTCAACGTGCGAATCAGAGTACATCGCAGCGAGCGAAGCATCGAAGGAGGCAATATGGCTAAAGAACTTCATTGGTGATCTTGGAGTTGTACCGGCCATAAAGGAGCCCATGGAGATTTTCTGTGATAACGAAGGTGCGGTTGCCTTGACCAAGGAACCGAGGGATCATGGTAGATCTCGACATATCGACAGAAAATATCACTTCATTAGACATCGTGTAGAAGAAGGACAACTCATAGTGAAGAGGATATCATCAGAAGATAACCCAGCAGATCCGCTTACGAAGGGACTGAGTAGGGTTAAGCACTTGCAGCATGCTAGGAGTATTGGGCTGAAGGATGATATTAGCATAGATTAGATAGTTTTAGAAACGTATAATAGATAAATGTAATTGACATTTGATGATTAAATAAAGAAGTTTTATTTATAAGTAAAGTTACTATCATATGTTAGTTGTTTAACTATTGTTTCACTTTGCATGTTTTGACTTCCAGAATAATTGAGTTTATTAGGAATAATCGAATTATTCAAATGGTCCACAATCGTTCATATGTTGGGAGTAGATATGAATGAAGATTGTCATGAATTGGTGTGTAGAATGTCTAAATGGTGTTAGACATAGCAAGGGTTGCTGCAACGTTCATGAGTGCTTATGAACTGATTTTGAGCATTGGAATAAACCCGCGCTTGCTGGAATCACCTTATGGAATACGATATAAAAGGTGATCGCGAGACGATAATATCATATGGTCTTAAAACCTAGATATATGGTTTATTATTTGTTAATTGATTGTGCATTGATAATGCGAAAACGCATCAGTAACTTGATGTTATAAAACGCATTGTTGTGTATAGTTGGTTAATGAATAAGTAAATGCATATAAGTCGAAGTTTATCTGTAAATTTTATCCTAAGAGGGTAGAAGAGATATCTTGGCCACTCGATGATTTGATTTGACTTATGTGCCGGGCCCGGTCAGAACTGAATTGATGTGTTCGATTAAGTTCTATGTCAAATAAATCGAAGATCGAGAAATCTAAATGCTAGACTAACCATTCCATAGGATTGTCAGCATGATATCTAACAGAGGACTGTACGATCCCTTATCTAAAGGACAAGATTGATTAGATCAGAGTTGACAGCGTCTTTGAGAGCTACGATTGCAAACCGTATTATACTTGTATAGTTACTAGACTTATCCAAGTGGGAGACTGTTGGAATAGTGTCTAAGGCTATAACTATATTCGGTGGTGCATGGTCCTTTTGGGTTGCCTTCACCATAGCAACTTGAAGGATGATTTATTAAGAGAGAGAGTAAATATTATAAGGAATAATATTTAGCTATTTGATTAATATAAGTCATAAATTAATTGGTATTAATTTGGTGACTTAAAGAGATTAATTAAATAAGAGGGTATAAACTGTCAATTGTTTGATAGTTAGACTTTAGACTATAAATCCATTAGGATGGACCTTGGACGGATTCTAAGAGCTTTAGGATAGCTCAAAATCGTCCATAGGGATATCTATGGAATGGATTTGGATAGCCTTAAGAGAAGATTATCCAATTAGGGTTTAGGGTGAAACCCTTAAGGAGTCTAAAGGTATAAATAGGCCCTTGGGATGTGGAATTCGTGTACAACCTTTCAGAACCTAAAGCAAGGAACCTCTGGTCGAATTCCATCCCCTCTCCTCTCTCCTAAATCATCTTGCTTGCTATTGGTGTTTGTAAGCCACTAGAGGAGTGACAATTGTGACTCTAGAAGCTCCAAGACAACAAGATCAACAAGGGATTCAAAGGTATGATTCTAGATCTGTTTTAATGTTGTTGTTTAACTTAATTAGCTATTAGAAGTCTTGGATTCAAAAGCATGTTTATTAGAAAGCCTAGATCCAAGAAATAGGGTTTTGCATGCGCACATAGGAAAGTTCTTATGGCTAAAACCCAACAATCTTCCCATTCCACACGAGAATATCCAACGACTGCATTTTGCAGTGAGGTAGTTGGTGCTCAACCTTGACTTTCCTAGACGTTAATCACCGCTCCACATATCATGGTATGTCCCGCTTCATGCAGGGCCACCAATAGTCAGGGCAAAGATCCCGATACATCTCCGTCGCCTCGAGATGGATGGAGAATCTAGACTTTTGGGCCTCCTCCATCAGAACTTGGTGTACCCCACCCCATTAAAGATCCCAGACCCTCCAATGTAGGGTCAACAACCACCGGCTATCATAATCGAATAAGGCCAACTAGCCTGTGATCCGCTCACACTTTCGACGCTCCTCTTTCATACCCTCGACCTTCGCGTCCCGGATCTGCTCCATCAACGAAATAACCCTTCCATTCTTAGAGATATGTATTATATTAGAGCCGCCACTGCCTTGCGGCTAAGAGCATCGGCCACCACATTGGCCTTGCCCGGGTGATAAAGGATCTGACAGTTATAATCCTTCACCACATCTAACCACAGATGCTGCCTCATGTTCATATTCGGATGATCCATCAGGTCTCTCAAGCTCTTGTGGTATGTGTAAATGGTACAACGAACCCCATAGCGGTTGTGTCGTCAAATCTTAAGGGCGAAAACTACAGCTGCCAGCTCCAAATCGTGCGTCGAGTAGTTCGCCTTGTGAGGCTTCAACTGCCTTGAAGCGTATGCTATCACGTGACCCTGTTGCATCAGCACTGCACCCATACCCATGATCGAAGTGTCACAATAAACCACAAAAATCATCGATGCCCTCCGGTAATTTCTGAATCGATGCTTCACATAATCGCTGTCGGAGAGTCTTAAAAGTTGCCTACTACTTAGGCCCTCACCGGAATGTCACTGACTTCTTGGTCAATCAGGTTAGAGGAACAACGATCTTGGAAAAATCCTGGATGAATCTAAGATAGTAACCCACTAGACCAAGAAAACTCTAAATCTCATATGGAGTACTCGAATCTTCCCACTGCATCACGGCCTCTATCTTGGCCGGATCGACCAGAATACCCTTCTAGTTGACAAGGTGCTCCAGAAACTGCACCTCGCGCAACCAGAACTAACACTTGGAGAACTTTGTGAAAAGTTTCTCCCTCCTTAGTGTCTCCATCACCTCTCTCAGGTACTCCTCATGCTGCTCTTGAGTCTTTGACTAAACCAAGATATCATCTATGAAGACTATCACAGACTGGTTCAGCATCGGTCTACACACGCGATTCATGAGGTCCATGAACGCGGCAGGAACATTGGTCAGCCCAAACGACATCACCAAAAAATCATAATGATGATAGCGATTCTGAAAGACTGTCTTCTCCACAACGTCGTCCTTGAATCGCATCTGCTGATAACCCGGTCGTAGGTCAATCTTGGAGAACCAAGATGCACCCTGAAGTTGGTCAAATAAATCATCAATCCTCGGGAGGGATAACGGTTCTTCACCGTTACCTTATTCAGTTCCCGGTAGTCTATACACATCTGATGTGACCCGTCCTTCCTCACAAACAGGATCGAGGTTTCCCATGGTGAACTGCTCGGCCTGATAAATCCCTTGTCTAATAGTTGTTGCAGCTGTGTAGACAACTTGCAACTCCTACATCTCGGGAGGTACCAACCGATAAGGTGCCTTGGTTATCAGAGTCACACCCGAGACTAGGTCAATCCTAAACTCTACTACCTCTCCTGAGGTATCCTAGGAAAATCCTCTAAGAACACGTCCGGGTACTCCCGTACAATTGGTACATCATGCATTGTCACCTTACCCTTATCTCGGGTATCCATAACATAGGCGACATAACCTGTGCATCCCTGTTGAAGGTAGCGCCTAGCTTTCACTGCTGAAACCGAATTCGGTCCATTCCGCGGCCTCTCGCCCTGAATCACTAAACCTCCCCTACATGGGGTCCGAACCCGCACAAGCTGCTGCTCACAGTCAATCGTTGCACCATTGGGGCTCAACCAGTCCATACCCACTATAACCTTATTCCCTCGCAGGGGAATAGGAACTAGATCCACAGAGAACTGGTCATCGAAATAATTGTAGTGTACATCCCCGATGAACCATCGCAACTCGTACCGTTATATCATCTGCGATCTCTACATCAAGATGACAGTCTAGCTCTCCCAGAGCTCTAACAAATCGCTTTGTAGGCGTGAGTGATACAAAAAATCGGGTAGCCCCCGAATCAAACAATATGATAACAGATATACCGTTCACTAAGAACGATCCTTTAACAAAACACATAAGCATAAGCAACAAATCAATATAAATACGGAGATAAAGAGAAGATACATACCCGTTACAACATTGGGAGCTGCATGTGCCTCCTTTGCAATCAACTGAAAGGCCCTGCTCTTCACCACAAGCTCCTCTTTCCGACCATGTTGACCATTTGTAATCCTCAATGTAGCAGAAGTGGGTGTCTCCACTAGTCCAGCTGCTACTAAACTCGGGCACTGGGACTACTTGTGTCCCCTCTGATTGCACTGGAAGCAAATTAGATCTGATATTGTGATGCTGGTGGTGGTAGTTGTACATTCCCTACTAACATAGCCAGTTCGGCCACACTTAAAGCAGCACGAACTAACCGCCTTTCACGTTCCCACATGTAACTTTCTACACTTTCCATAATGGCTGCAACCATATTGGCTCTTCCATCGGTGATCTGATACCTTGCAATTTTTTCCTGCACTACCTGACCGAACCCCCTGTGGTTTCCTCTTCTTCTCCATCTCCAAATCCAACTCTGTCTCTTAAGCCCTCGCAATCATATCTTCCAGTGTCTTCTAGCTGGATCGGCTCACAAACTGGCGGATATCACTCTGCAACATCTCATGGTATCAGACCTTTTTCATTTCCTCATCCGCCACCTGCTGTGGAACGAGAATATCCCTCTCCCTAAACAGCAGTGATCTCAGTCGTCTGTTGGAGATCCTGGAACTCCCTAGCAAGCTATTGCACCTCAATCATAGGTTCAAACTCAACCCTGAACCTGGACGAGAAGTACCTCTAGGTCAGCGCATCTAAAGTTGCATCATCTCTAATGGCATGTCCAACCTCCTCCCACCAGTCACGTGATCTGTCCTTCAAAAGACAGGAAACAAGTTGGACCTTGTCCCTCCTTGGGACATTAGCTCGTACATAAGGCGTTGGTGACCACAACCAACCACCTGCTGCTAGCAATGGGGTCTCGAGCCCCATGATAGTCTAGAGCTCCATAAGCTTAGAAATCCCTGAAAATCATCGTTCGCGCCCCCTAGCATGGCCACAATCTTGGTTCAGAATGCACCCAACCTGTCATAAAGTATCTCCAAAATGCCCTCCTTGACCGTGTCAAAGATCACAAGAGTCTAGTCTAAAATATCGTGCATGACCGAATATGGAATGAACTCTCTCATCTGCTCGTCAAGCTTCCTGGCTCTAGAGCCCGATCCTGATCCCTCACCAACGTCATAGCTTCCAACTGGCCTAGTGCATAGCATCACTATACTGAAAATGCACCATAACAAACATCAAAATACTCATCATAACTCGAGGGATCTCACATACTACATGTTGTGCATGACCTCAGATGAAACAAACTCTCTCATCTGCTCGTCGAGTTGCCTGGCTCTAGAGCCCGAGCTCGATCCCTCACCAGCGCCATAACTTCCAATTGGCCTAGTGTGTAGCATCACTATACTGAAAATGCACTATAACAAACATCAGAATACTCATCATAACTCGAGGGATCTCACATACTACAAGTTTCCTGGGTTTATCTCAGCCTTCCTTGATTAAAGTACAAATCATTTTCTTTCAGTAGTACGGGCCCATACTACCTTTCACATCTATCCTTACTTTTCTTAAGAACTGCCTTGACTCCACCAAGTCCCTTCTACTACTACTGCTTCACGCGCTAATCTCATCCTAGGCTTGCCCTAGGGTAATCTCAGCCCCACTCTCTGCCATCAGCTGCATAAGAAGTCCCCGATATCTCCCCTTAACTAGCTCACGAACACCATTACATATCACTAAGACCAGATAATTTCTCGAATGAGAGGTCCTACCATACAATGGTTAGACTCAAACGAGAGCTGCAAAATAGAGCTAAACCTAACCTTATGAAATTATTTAGTCCTCCGAATATGTAACTTAACATACTTGTTTACTAGTTAGTTAAAGATAACTAGAACTGCTAAAAGCACAAAGCAAGCAACATTCGAGCATTGAGTAAACATAATCAAGCATGTCCTACTTAGTCTATCATATTACTGACTAATCAGTACTAGCATACGGTTTATGAAGCTCATATAGCAGGCATATAAGGCATCCTTCCTAGATCTATATCCCTAATTAGCATGCAGTTCTCATACACATATAACCTGCATACAAGGCATCATTCCTAGATCCTTAGCACTACTCTAGCATGCAGTTCTCATAATCATAACATAACAAACTTGTATGGGTAATTTGGGAGGACTTACTTGAGCTCGACTGATTGCATGCATCACACCCTTTTCTCTTTTCAAAATCCTTTTTGTAAAAACGGTTTTTGTTATAAAAAAATTTATACCCAGTCATCAATTTGAGTTTAGACACATTTGAGAGTGTGTCTGAATCCCTTTAAACCAAGGCTCTGATAGCAACTTGTAACATCCAAAAAATATGGTCCAAAAACTTCGGTTTTAATTATTAATAAAACCATAGTTATCAAATCATCACATAAAAGTCATAAGTCATTGTTGCTCAAAACATCATAAACATCTATCAAACATATCAGAGTAAAAACATCTAAGGCAAAAATTATGATATGTTCACTGCAGTCATCCCGAGCTCTTCCCTTTGCTACCAAAAGTACCTAAAACCAAAACTGAAAATTGTAAGCAAGAAGCTTAGTGAGTCTCCTAAACTACCATACACCATACATAATCACAAAATCACATAATAACATAACATGGGCCTTACCCGCTACATCGGGCTCTGCCTGGCATCGGACAAGTCCGACATCAGGCCTCGCCCAACATTGGACTGAAATCCAGCATCGAGCAAAGCTCGATATACATATAATCATGACAAAAAATACATAAATAATCACATAACATAATCATATAAACATTCCTCGGGCCTCGCCTAAAATCGAACATAAATTCGAAAGCATACAAACATTCCTTGGGCTTTCCCCAGCATCGGACCGAAGTCCGGAAACATATAAAACAAGGACAATCAAAAATCACAAAGACATCAAGCATAAAAACATTTCTTGGGCTTTCCCCGACATCAGACCGAAGTCCAAAAACATATAAACCTACATCGGGCACTACCCGGCATCGAACCTTAGTCCGGAATATACTAACATACATAAACGAGCTAGTATTAGTGCCTTCGAAACGTTTCTACAAAAGGAAACTCACCTCACTGTCGGATGATAGATGAAATGTCTCTGCCCGGAATCAGCTCTACTCATTCCTTAAACCAAAACAACTCCATAGATACCATTCCATACTCATAACCCTTAAGGTCAACTCTGGTCAAATCGAAGTCAAAGTCAAGTCAAAGTCAACGCTTGAGTTGACTCAACCCGTCAAGTGTACCCATCAACTCATCAAGTTCTCATGAGTTATAGAATCGTGAATCGCGATCGAAATCGTCAAGTTTTCCTCCAACTCGTCGAGTTCTGTCACACCACCAAATCGGAACGGCGGAAACGTTCGGGGGCAGAGGATGTCATGTTCAGTATCGTAACAATGCACAATAGTATAACAAACAAAAACATCATCCATTGCATAAATAGTATAATTTATACATGTGTGTTCTGAATGTATTTGTTAGACACGAAAAGTATATAAATCAAAATAAAAGACGAGGCTGAAAGTCCTCCGTCTTCTTAAAACTTGCCCATATGTACCCGTCTACTGGTGACCTATGTACGTTATTTTGAAAGAGTAGATCACCATTTAAGATGGTGAGTTCATAAGTATTTTAGTGTCCAAAAGTTTGCATTAGTTTGATGAAAATGTTTTTAAATGTTTGAATGTAAATGTTTGTATACTTCCTAGAAAATTCTATATTTTCTACTAAAATGGAAAGTAGTCTTGTACCAAGACCCAACTAATCTGTATTTTTTTTCTTTTGTAAAAGTGAGTGTTTTTCCCAAGTATATGATTATCATTACCAAAAAATAGTTTACATTACATTTTATGTGAGAAGATCACTATATGAATGTAATGTGAAAATAAAGATGTGCAGTAGTCTTGTATATAGTTGCTACTGAAGAGGTATGACATGATAACCATGCTTGATTGACTAGCATAAAACACGACATTCCAAAGTGTAAGTCCCTAATCTGCCCGTGTATCTTAGATTCGTTTGATGGTGTGGAATCCCAATCAAACGGATGATGTAAGATCAAAAATAGAAGAGAAGGAGAAGAAGAATTAATATGAATCTTGTGTGTATTGATATGAATTATAATCCGGATTCAAAAGATTCACACATACGATTTCTCTCTCTGGCCGTAAAATCCTTCTAGTTCATCAATCATCACTCCTCACCCTAACACCTCTATTTATACATGTTGGATATGGGCCGGAAACAAATGGGTCGTAAATGAGTTTACGACCGTAAGGTGTTTACGGCCGTAAACTCCGCCGTAAACTAGACCATAAATTAATATAATATGACATAAAAATAATTGCCTAGAAAAGTAAAGTATAAACCATAGTTTTGACCCAACAATCTCCCCCTTGGTTTATAGCTTTCTTTTCTTAATTGACCCAACAAGCTCCCCCTAAAAAGTAGCTGACTTTCTTGATAATCTTCATTGGGAACTTGGCTTCAGCATTAACCTTCGATTTCTTCACAACATCAGGATGAACATATGAATCTTCAATGAATGACTTCATCTTGAGCACTTGAGGTTTTCTTCAGAATTTGACATTGAACGCACATTGGGTGAGGAGGATTCTTGTACTGATTCTTGAAAGATGGCGCTTTCAGCTTGAGAATCTTCAGAGAGAACATTAGAGAGAACAAATCTTCTAGATCACTTCAACAGGTACAACAATAGCAGCAGACTGATTGAGGAGGCTTCAATGCAATCCATCACATAATCTTAAAATGCAGCTTCACCTTGCTTCTGGGGTTGAAGGATTGAATGTTGAAAGAATGATCTTCATTTCTTGCTCCTTCGAATGCGAATTCTTCGATGCTCACGGACGAGGCTTTGGCTCAGAAATCTTCAACACAAACTCCATGAGTCTTATCTATACCTGAAATCACTTTTCAAGACAAAACAAAACTAAAAGAAAACTTAGCACACAAAATAAAATATAAACAAAAATATTTTTGGATTTTTTTTATTTTTCAGAACAAGAAATAAAACAGAAATAACACTAATTTTGGATTTTTAATTTTTGATTTTTTTTATTTTAATTTTTAATTCTCCCCTAATGTTTAAATTAGAAGAAACTATGACAAATTTAACAAAAATAAAATGATATCTAACTTTAAGAGTGATTTGGGATCAAAGTTTTTAGACAGCCTTTATCCACTTGTCGGTACCTTCCATATTCACATCTTTGTCTGGCGATCGTCGGTATTGTTGTCCACTTAAACACAAAAAATTGTGACTGATTTAGGACATACTATTTGAGACAAGACATGATGAACTTAAAAACCTAAAATTTATATCTGATCCTAGTTCCTTAGATATTATACCTTAAGGTCCATTCATCTGACGACGACCAGAGATATTGTTGTCCACCTAAATTAAGCAGCGAGATCTATAGACAATCTTTCAGTGTTCAATTTTAAGTGTACTGGAACGTGTTTCCCGCTTCCTGATATGCCCCAGCCATCAAGAACTTCCAAAGTACTCCTTACACCGGGTGAGCAGACAACCATTCAGAGAGAAGATAGATTCAGAATTTAATAACTTATCACTTTAGAGGGGTTGAGAAGTAGAATGTTGCATATGCTGTGTACCAGGTCGGATTTGAAGTCACGCAAAGGAGACAGCATATGGGTAACAGATAAGAAGAATTTCATATATATAGCATGAAGAGAGATAGAGTTGCATATGTTGCAATCTAGGTCGGATCTCTTCCAATCACGCAAAGGGTGCAACATATGACTAACAGACAGAGAGAAAGAAAATGATATTCTACAGACCTAATTTATCAGAATTTACCAGTCGCCCCATCCAACCGGAATTAAGGACAGAATCCGCACATCGAGGAAAAGTTAAACCACGGTTCCAAGTACGGGTTCATTTAATGTGACGAGTAGATTCCCATATATATCTCCCTGCTCAACCTATCTGAGCGTCGTATTGTCAGGCTGAACGTATCTAACTAGGTCAAGATTTGTCAAGTCTATAAATTTCCTAAGTTCAACTCTGCCTAGTCAAATCTATTTAGAATTTTTTCGTGCCTACCGACGCATCAAGTCAGAGCATAGACCCTTCAACTTCGGGCACGTTACGCAGACTAAGGTTGCCTGTTATCACATTATCATATCACTTCCCAAAACAACTCCTGCAAGCACATTTCATAACCAATAATTTTTTAATTAATTTTTCTAATGTTTTTGGATTTTTAAAAATTTTTAATTTTATTTTATTTTTGATTTTCTATTGTTTTTTTTAATTAAATTTTATAATTTTTGTTTTGTTTTTATTTCTCCCCCTAAATTTGTGCATAGGAGAGAAACGAAACTAAATGCGCAAATTTAAACTATCCTAAAACAAAAATTAGTCTTTAAAGCGAATCAGGTTAAGAAAAACTTAGGAGTATAGAGAAGAAAACGCAAACCGTAATTCACCGATTGAATCTGCATCCAGAAGGTCTGAGAACATCACGCGTAATCTCAGAACAGATCCGAAAATTCTTCATGTCATTAAGCACTAACCCCATGAGTGATCTCTTCTTTTCTTCGTTTCCCACAAAAAGACACATACTCTCAAACAAAGGTCTGAATGTTGTACAGTTGAGAGATGTCTCCTATCATGTGCCTGGAACAGCCATTACCAACAAACCGAAGTCTGATGATATGCCTCCATAGCTGTTCTGACATAGAGCGGGATCAGTTGGTCTTTGGAACTCAGTCCATTTTGAAACTGGGTCGACCTTTGTCATCAATGCAGGGTACTCTCTCCCATGACATATCCTGCTTATCACAAACAAAAGATGTAGAAACATTAGAGTCGTTAGTTGATTTGGGAGATTGAGCCTTCGGAACCCATTTGTAGTTGGGTTTAACCCATTTCTTTTTCGATCCGATGGATGCCTCGACACTTGATTTGGAACTTGAAGCTGGCTGCCGAGATGACTTTGACCTAACTGGTCTTGGCTTCACTGGAGCATCTCTTGAACTAGACTTCTAGGCCGTCATTCCCTTCTTGTTCTTGGGAGTTGGATGCTTGGCCTTGTGCGCACATCATGGTCTGAACGTGACCTTGAGGGGTTTCTTTTGGAGTATCTCCCTCTTGGCGCGTTCTGCCAGCCTTGCGCATAGTAAGAAACGTATGCGCGATTTAGACAATTTCGGGCAATGTGTCCAGGTGTTCCACAGTGAAAACAAGTATTTTTTTCACTGTGAAGTTATCTTTTCCTGCCCCTGGTGGTGTATCTTTGCCTTGTCTTTTGTTGTCCCCACATGAACACTTGCCACAAGAACTCTCTTGCGCTTGAATTGGAGGCCTGTATTTCTCAACGATAGGTTTATCAGAAGCAACTGAGTTCGAAGCAACAGACTCAGAGCTCATAGAGACATTTGTTTGTTCAATAGTTAAACTGACACAAATCCATCTGGTTTTCCATATTTAAGATGTGCCTCCCTGTCAATTTCTTCTTGTTTCATAGGGATGGATGTGTAGTTATGATTGTAAGGAGGAGGTACACTATCATACCCTAGACCCTTGTGTTGATTCCTTTTAAACTGCATGCTTTGGTCTATCATATTTGCAACCACCTCACTTGAGAAATCATATTTTCTAACATCAAGTTTGGCAGTTTCAAACTTTCCTTTCAAAGATTCAACTTCAACCACTAGGTCAGCATTTTGTTTGACTACATAATCATGGTTTCACATTTGTTACTGTAGTCTTCCTGAAGTTTCCTAAAGTCCTTGGTTTTAGCTTCTAACTCAGCCTTCAGGGGTTTCTGTCCTTTCTGTTGATGTATATTGTAAAAGTCGAATAGAGTGTTTTGAATAGTTTCGCATTTTATATTATTTTACTAAGTCATTTTTATGCGAAGATAAAATGTATAGACTTAGTATACTTTTTGATGGTTCCCTATAAATAGGGACTTATGCTAGAAGTTGTAGTACGAGGCTTGAACTCACTTCTGCTTAACTCTGTAATCAGACTTTATCAATATAAGATCTGATTAATATTTACTCTCTGTGTTCTTCATCTTAATTCATTCAAATCTATCTTTTCTGTTCTAAATTCTCGATAACAATTCACTACAATTGGTATCAGAGCAGGATTCAAACTGCTTAGATCTGATTTTCGTATAAGAATCATTTGCTTTTTGAGTTACGAATTTTACTCAAAATTTTCCGCGCATTTTTTATTTTGAAAATCACTTTTGATCTTCAGATTTGAATTGATTCTGCAATTGAATTGTTAAATCGAGTAATCGATTAGTGTTTTGTGATCAATTCGTTTGATAAATTCTGAAATTCATCAAGGTTTCAAGTTTTCAGATATTTTCTGTGTTCATCAATGGCGAACTTCAACATGAATTCAATGACTTCTTTCTCTCACTTGCTTGGTTCATCAACTAAAATTCCGATATTAATTCCAGAATACTATGATCAGTGGGCTGATAAAATGGAAGATTACTTAAATGGAATTGATGAAGAACTTTGGAAGTGTATTGATGGAACAGTACTAGCTCCTGCTAATGTTCAACCAATTGGATCGTCTGCTGCGTCTACTGATGTTGAAGAACAATGCAATCGATTGAAGAAAAATGAAAAGAGATGCATGAGAGAACTAAGAGGTGCTCTACCTCCTGTGGTTTACAATTACATTCGTAGTTGTAAAACAGCTAAAGAGATCTGGAATACTCTAAAAGAAAAATATCAAGGAAGTGAAAAGACGAAGATCAACTCTGTGAAGCAGTGTCTCGTTGAATTGAAGGAATTCAGACAAAAGGATTAAGAAACTTTAGAAAGTTGTTATGATCGTCTGAATGAGCTTATGTTTTGCTGCAACAGGTATGGAATTACTCGATCTACCATGGAGTTCAATCTCACTTTCATTATGAGTCTTCGCAAAGAATGGCGCGCTGTAAGCATGATGATAAAGAATCAACAGTGTTTTGATACAACCACATTGAATGATCTTTACAATCAACTAAAAACACATGAATGTGAGGTCACAGAAATGTATGAAGAATCAAAACAAGATATTGGTGGTCCTTTGGCTCTTGTTTCAAAAGTAACCGACACTGATGAAAAAGATGGTTCTGATGTAGAAGGAGTTTTGATGAACTCTGATGATGAAGCAGTAGCATACTATTCGAACAACAAAGTTAAAAAGTTTTTCAAAAAGCCTTTTAATCCAAAAGGAAAGAATAGTGATGTGAAAAGTGAAGTAACAAGAACTGGAGGAGAAGAGAAGAAGAAAATGGAGAAAACAGATGGAAAACAGAAGAATGTGAAGGAAGAGAAAAAGTTAAAGGGTGATTCAGGAATTTATTGCCACTACTGCAATGGTGCGAATCATTTCACAGCTGATTGCATGTTGTGAAAGAAAGAAGAAAAGAAAGAAAAAGTCAAAGATGAAGCTTATTATTCTGAAAAAATTGAAGAGTTAAAGGAAAAGAACAAAGGAGTGTCTTTGGTTGCTAAAGGAGAATCGGATGAAGAAGAAAGTGGAACGTATCAGATCTGGTCTTCAGGCTCTGATGATGAAGAAATGAGACATCCAACACATGGAGCTATGTTCGCAAGTTTTGAGGACTGCAAAGAGAACATTTCTGGGAAATGTTTTATGTCTAAATCCACAAACAAATCTCCTATGACAACCAAGGTACGTGCAATTCTTGAATCTTTTAATATTCCTTTATCTGCTTATGATGCTGAAATTGTTTCGTTTGATGATACTGTGGCTTATTTTGATTCTGTTATTGTGTCTGCTAGTAATGAAGCTAAGAAATTGAATGTGCAACTTAGTGAGACACAAAGGGAATTAGAAATAAAGAAGAGCAGGGTAGAAAAATTAGAATTGCAAACCAAAAACATAGATTGTGATAGGAATAATCTTTCGAATGATGTTAGATTGTTACTAGCACAAAGAAACATCTATTGTAATTCAGCAAAAAGGTTGTATGCAAAATTAACTGCTTTACATCATTCTTCTGATATTAGCAAAGAACAACATAGGAAACTTCTACCTTTTCTTGAATATGAGTGTGAAAAAGTTGATGTTGTTTCTTATGATTGCGAAAGTACAATTGCTCAATTTGACAAAATACCGGATGATAGATATTCATATGGTATTGTCAAAATTGATGAATTTCTGAATGCTGATGAGTTGGTTAACATTATAAATGAAAGTTTGACAAAAAGTGAACAAGTGAAAATCTTAAAGAAAACCGAAAATTCAACTCTTAGTTCGCAATTCAGTTATGCTGATATTGATGAAAATTGTGATAATGTGAGTGAAATCAGTGAAATTGAAGAAGAAGAAGAGATTGATTGTTCTCAATTGTCAATCGTTAATATCACATCTAAGATCAAAGGTAAAGAAATAGTAGTTGATTCAATAGTAGAGGATAAAGTTGATAAATCTTCAACTTCGCAACATTGTAAGTTTGATAATGTGGAAGTTGAAAGCTGGAAATCTGATGATACTAATGAAAATAAAGAAGAAAAGCAAAATTCAACTGAAACACATCAAAGGGTTGTGGTTGATCAAGTGTTTGAAAACACAAAAGAATTTGACAAAGTTTTAAATGACAAAGGCGCACATTATTTGGAAACCAACACAGTGGTATATCCAAATTTTGTATGTACTGATAAAACTATTTTTCCAAATCAAGTTTTTGTCACTACTGGAAATGCTGAGAAAATTCATCCTAAGTTCAATAAAATGGTTGAAAAAGATAATCAAAAGTCAACACCTGAAGGTTTCTTCGCAAATCAAAACACAGTAGAAAACAATTTAACTTAAAATTCTTATGTGTTTCAAAAACAAAAATCATTACAAAAATGGGTGGTTAAAGGTGAAAAAAATCAAACAAACCTTTTCAAAAAGTTGAAAAATCAAAGGTTGAAGTGAAATTAAATTCTCAAGAATTCAAATTGATGGTTGAAACTTTTTCAACAGAAAATAATGTTTCAAAAAGACAAACAAGAAAAGCAATATTTTGGCAAGTTGTGAATAATGAAAAACAACAAATTTCAAAAAAATCGTCAAAATTTCAAGATAAAAACACTAACACAACTTCGAGTTTTCATAAACAAATAAATTTTGTTGATAAGGTTTTATATATTCGCAAATATGACAACAATAGAAAATTTCAGAATTCGCAAAAATTTGCAAATAATCAAAAGTTTCTAAATGTTGACAAATTCACGAATAATTCATCGATCAAGTCAAAGCGAAATTTTCACCACAACAACCAAATTTTCCAAATCTTTCAATATCATCAAAAACCAAAGTTTCATACATCAAAGGAAAGACTGATGTAAATATGATCAATAATTGGTTTGAGGGGAAAGGAAAGAAATATCAAAGTGCAATGTTTTCAGAACAAGAAATCAAAAATGCCTTTGATAAGTTTGCAAATAATTCTTCAACTGCTAGTACATCATCATATAATTCGCAAGTTCCGGTTCAAAAATGGAAACCAGTTATCAAACATGTGAATGTTGTGAAGGATAAGATTACAATCAATGCGAATCCAAAACTATTGAATGACTATATTTCAATATCTAGAACTGATGATGCTGATATAATGGATTCAGTTACAAACAAAGTGAAAACATGGTTTTTAAGTTCCAAAAAATTGTTTCATTCTACTAATGATGGACCCAATAAGTCTTGGGTTCCTAAATTCTTTCATTAAATGCAGGTGTTATGTGACGAGCAATATGATCCAAAATGGTATATTGATAGTGGTTGCTCTTGTCATATGAATGGAAGAAAGGAAAACTTGCGAGATTACCGAAGCTTGGAGAATGATGGAGTTGTCAAATTTGGAAATAATCATAAGTGTCAAGTGAAAGGATATGGGAAAGTCACAAATGGAAACTTCACAGTAAACAGAGTTGCTTATGTTGAAGGACTTCAACACAATTTGATTAGTATATCACAACTTGTTGTGGGCACTGGAAATCAAGTAGTGTTTAATGAAGAAGGAAGTATCATCTCAAATGCAAAGACAAATGAAATACTTCTGAAATCCAAATGATATGGTGATATGTTTACTTTGGACATCAAAGCAATTGTGGGAAAACCAGCTGTGTGTTTACTATCAAAAGCATCCAATGATATCAGCTGGCTTTGGCATCGAAGATTATCACATTTGAACTTTCGAAATATAAATAAACTTGTAACTGAACATTTAGTTCGAGGTTTACCAATATTAAAATTTGACAATGATTCTTTATGTGCAGCTTGGGAACAAGGAAAACAACATCGAAAAGGTCATCCGATTGTCATAGATTCAAAGATGGTAGATCCATTGGAACTTATTCACATTGATCTATGTGGACCATCAACAGTTACAACAATAAATAAAAAGCGGTATATTTTAGTTGTTGTAGATGATTTCTCTAGATTCACATGGGTATTTTTTCTCAGGTTGAAATCTGAAGTTGCTCAGATGATGATTGATTTTATCAAAAAGATTGAAATTAGTTTGAAAGAGAATGTACGGAAAATTAAAAGTGATAATGGTTCAGAGTTTAAAAATCAAACTCTTGACAATTTTCTTACAAACAAAGGTATTTCGCATAATTTCTCATCACCATATACTCCACAGCAAAATGGTGTAGTTGAAAGAAGAAATCGATCTCTATGCGAAGCAGCCAGAACCATGCTCACATATGCAAATCTACCTCAATATCTTTGGGCAGAAGCTGTATCCACAGCATGTTTTACTCAGAATAGATCATTCATTCACAGAAGATTCAATGTTACTCCATATGAAATAATCAATAATCGGAAACCTAATGTAAAATTCTTTCATGTTTTTGGTTGTAGGTGTTTTATTATGAATCTCAAAGATAATTTGTCAAAGTTTCAAGCAAAAGCTGATGAAGGCATCTTCTTAGGATATTCACAGAATTCAGTTGCATACAGAGTGCTTAATAAACGAACAAGAAAAATTGAAGAAACTTTCAATTGAACATTTGATGATTACTATCTTAAACAGATTGATAGTAAATTCGATCAGAAACCAATACTTGTGGATTCAAATACTCAAATTGATAATTCTGAAATTAATGATTTTGATTATGACTTAATTTTTGGAATTCCTGACAGGGCAATTGATGCAGAAGATAATGCTCTTGATAATCAAACATCAGAATCTTCAAAACATACTGATGAATCAACAACAACTTCAACGATGATAACTTGTGAAAGCATACCAAATGCTCATATGGAGGAGGAACACACAAGTGTTCATGAAGATTTTATACCAACTTTTGAGGGGGAGCATACACAAAATCAACAAGAATATCAAGTTGAGGGGGAGTATACACAAAATCAACAAGAATATCAAGTTGAGGGGGAGCATTCGCAAAATCAAAATGCACATAATTCTGAGGGGGAGTATCCAAATGTAGATCATGTTGAGAGAGGACTTCATGACACAGAGACAAATAGTCATGATAACCATGCAGACTTTCATACGTTTAATGATAATTTTTCTGTTGCAGGATCTGAAAATGAAGATATGCATGAAGATGCACTATTAGACTATGATCCAAATTATCCACCACTTGCGAAATGGCCAAGAAATCATCCACAAGAACAGGTAATTGGCAATTTACAAGAAGGTGTGTTGACTAGAGCTCAAATTCGTGCGAAAAATGAGGTACTAAACACTAACCAAGAACTTTGTGTGTTTAATGTCTTTATTTCGAAAATAGAGCCAAAAACAGTCAAGAATGCTATGGAACACTCAGATTGGGTTGTTGCTATGCAATCTGAATTAGCTGAATTTGAACGAAAAAGGTTTGGAGATTAGTTTCTAAACCTTCTGATGTTTCGATTGTTGGATTAAAATGGATTTTTAAAAACAAAACCGACAAAGATGGCAATATTATTCGAAATAAAGCAAGACTAGTGGTTAAAGGATATTCGCAACAAGAAGGCATTGATTATGAAGAAACATTCGCACCTGTTGCAAGACTTGAAGCAGTTCGCATATTCTTAGCTTATGCAGCTCACAAAGATTTTGATGTTTATCAAATGGATGCTAAATGTGCATTCTTAAATGGCAAACTCGAAGAAACAATGTATGTTGAACAACCACCAGGTTTTGTAAACACTGAACATCCTGATCATGTTTATATTTTAGATAAAGCTGTATATGGGTTAAAACAAGCACCAAGGGCCTGGTACGCAACACTTACAAATTTTTTGAAACAATCTAAATTTAAACAAGGATCAGTTGACCCCAGATTATTTCGCAAGAAAGTTGGGTGTCATCTAATGCTTGTTCAAATTTATGTTGATGATATTATCTTTGGTTCAACTGATCCAGCATTGTCACTTGAATTTGAAAATTTAATGAAAAGTCAGTTTGAAATGAGCATGATGGGAAAAATTAATAATTTTCTTGGTGTAAACATAAAACAGAACAGGCAAGGAATTTTCATTAATCAAGAAAAATATACAAAGAACTTACTGGAAAAGTTTGGAATGATTAATAGCACGAAGCTCAGAGTCCCTATGGCAGTAGGAACACGACTAACTCCTTCGTTAGACACTCCTACTGTTGATCTAACAGTGTATCGTAGCATGATAGGGTCTTTGTTGTACTTAACTGCGAGTAGACATGATATTATGTTTTCGGTTTGTTGTTGTGCTAGATATCAAGCAAATCCAAGAGAACCACATTTGACGGCAGTGAAAAATATCTTTCAATATTTAAAGGGAACTGTTTCATTAGGCCTTTGGTATCCTGTGAAAACAGGATTTTTCATTCAAGCTTTTTCAGATTCTGATTTAGGAGGTTGTACATTAGATCGAAAAAGTATGACTGGTGGATGTCAATTATTGGATGGAAAGTTGGTGAGCTGGCAATCAAAGAAACAAACTTGTGTGGCTATCTCAACTGCTGAAGCAAAATACATCTCTGCGGCTGCTTGTACTTCGCAAATCATATGGATTCAGAGTCAACTTCGTGATTATGCAATCAATATGAAAAAGATTCCTTTGTATTGTGATTCACAAAGTGCAATTCGCATTTGTCATAATCCAGTACAACATTCAAAGACAAAACACATTGCTCTTCGATATCATTTTATCAAAGATCATGTGGAAGATGGGAATATTGAAATTCATTTTGTCAAAACAACTGAACAACTTGCTGATATTTTTACAAAACCTCTTGATGAAAAATCATTTGTTCGAATTTTAGCAGGTTTGGGGATGCTAAATGCGAATTCAATTTCATCCACACAAGAATAAATGTTTTGTTTAGAAGCTGCGTTCACATTGTTCAGAAGTTACTGTTCATTCAGAGGCTTCGCATGGCTTCGCATTCATATCAATTCGCATCTGTGGGTATATCAACTTAGGAAAGTTTTACATGTTGCTTTCTTATCTTTTGAAAAATCAAAAATATAAAAAGATTTTCATTTTTTTGAAAAATTAAAAATACAAAAAGATTTTCATTTTTTTGTAATTTTCTTTTGAAAAATCAAAAATCCAAAAAGATTTTATTTTTTATTTATTTTTTCAATTGTGTGCTAAGACGTTACTGCATGGCTAGAATGCGAAGTGGTCATACATTTTGTTTCTATGGGAAGGTATAATTTTTTTTTAGACTAGTTAGGTTGTCCCTAGAAGCGTGCTGCTGTATGTAGACCAAAAGCCTCGACATAACTCTATGTGTGCAAAGAAAGCCTTGATGATATTATCATATGATAATTTCTACCCATAAAGGCTTATATTCGCATAAGTCACAAATCAGCTACCTTACTCTTCTCAAATGAGTTAAGAGTTTTCTGTTTTGTCCATTATAACAGAGGTACACTTCGATTCACATCCAATCTTTTTAAACCAAACAATTCTTTAAATCCAAATTTTTTTTGAAAAGATTTGTCCTTGAGGTTTTTGATCAAACCAATCAAAACTTAGACGAATCACAAATCTGTGTTAATGACCTATCATCATGAGTCCGTGATGAAAGTGAAACCCAAAAATCATACACCTTAAGGAATTGACGGGGAACTTTGTTCCAGATTTTTACGAAACTTTTGTTTCTGTATCAAAATTTCGAAACTTCAAATCATATTCAATTCGCATGTGTGGTCTTGATCAAATATTTCGAACCCAGAATGTTTGGTTACCCAACAAGATCCAAAACAAAATTTTCATTTGAATATGATTTCAGTGTAAGTTTCATTCGCAAATTATTGTCATGATAAATATTTTTCCAAAACCAACTTGTCACTGACTACACTGGTCAAACAAGTAATTTCATTTACATTTTCTCACCTTATGTTAAGGTTGATATGTAATGAAATTTCAAACCAATCCAAAATGACTTTTAAAAAGAAGCTCTTCGATACTTTTATATAAGTATTCGATTGTAATTCACGGGACACTATACAAGGAATTGATTATCTCTCTTGATAATTAATGAAGTAACCTTTGCCCGGGGTTTTACTGAATTCATGTCAATTTGAATTATTGACATCACAACATTCCTAATATCTTTGTTTCTTATCTTATTTCGTTTGGCGCAATGCACACACGAAATCCTTGAGGTTCTGAGTACAACCAACTCAGGCTGATGATTTCGCAAGTCTGGCATATGAATTTACTTTAAATCCCAAAAGTAAATGAGCCTTGCTTCCATGCGAAGGGTTTTAATGGTTACTGTTCTATAATGGATACTTGATAGGCTGTATACTCAAAATCGTTGGTATTTTGTCCGGTTTTCAAGGAGATGTGACAGTTACTTTTTGGAATGTTGTTACCTTTTGCAGTCATGATCCGACTTTCAAGGTGCCACGTCGGATAACATTAAATGTATCCCGCTTCAATTTCAAATCAATTTTGAGCAACTTATAAAAGGGGGTTCAAGAACACTGGTTACGGTTACGCAAACAAGAACTCTTACAAACACTTTCAAGATTCAATCTTCATCCCAACTTCAACTTTCTTTTTCCAAAACCTAACAATGGCGGCCACTACTTCCAACACCGATGAGGTTCTTTCTCAATCTCTAATGAAGATTCAAAGCACAAACTACCAAGTTGATCCCAAAGTTTCTGCTTATCCTGAAGGGTTAAAGATGCTGATTGTTGGCCTAAAACGTTCTGCTTTGGCAACTGTAATGTTCAGTTTATCTCCGGTTCCAATGGTCTGGTTATCACGTGCTGCTTCCACAGCTTCATACAATCACACAGCCGATGTGATTACTTTTAATCTCATCAACAACAAAAGAGTTAAACTATCGAAGAACTTGTTTGTGGAAATTCTACAAATTCCAAACAATCCTCCCTTCATCAAACCTATTAACTCTCAGGTTATTCATATGTTTAACGAAATGGGGCATCAACCGGAGTTAACAAAAATCAGTGATTTCAGAAAATCAGGGTTGCCGTGTATGTGGAATTTTCTTTTTGGAATTTTTCTCCGGTGTCTTACAGGTAGAGTCGTTGGGTTGGATAGAGGAAGGATGGAAGTATATGCCATGGTGATGGGCATATACTATGACATTAGTGTTGATTATGCAACACAGTTATGGAAGGAATTTGACAAGAGTTTAGAACACACAACTCCGGAGAAGGGAATTTCGTGTGCAATATATTGGAGTTTGATTCTTGAACACGTGTATGAGAAAGAAGAGATTACGATGTTGTCAAATGTTGAAGTTGCTAAATTTTCTTTTTATCAATTTCCCAAAGTTGTAGAAGATGATGAAGCAATCTTCACACATGTAGCTCGTATTCCAGACGCAATGCTTCGCAAGGTCTCTCCCACCCACAAAATTTTGGTGAGATATTTGCGAACTGTTGATACAGATGAGCCAACTGGCGTTTTATTAGATGTTGCAACTCCATCTAAAACAAAGAAGGTTGGTAAGAAAATTGCGAAGGATTCGTCTTCCTCAGTACCAGCTGATGTCATTTCAACTGAGGAACCTTCCAAGAAGTTGAAGAAGGAGCTCTTACCTTCCAAATGTGGGGTACTAAAACAGATTCGCAAAGCGGAAGTGAGTAGTAAAGGTGTTACTATTCGCAATATTCCAGCCCCAGTATCTCCCACGAAGAAGCAACAACGAGCGGAAGACGTTGCGAAAAACATGCAACGTACCATGGTCAAGAAAAGGAAGATGGTAATTCGAAATGAATCATCTGAAGAAGAGATTGTCCCAGAAACTCCTCCTGTCACAACAATGGGACCTATGTCTTTACCTATCATTCCCACTTCGCAAATTTCTACATCTTTTTCTCAAACCACACCACTTGAAATAGTTCTTACCAAATCAGTTACTGAGGAGGTTCCTATTTCTGATATGGTTGTCAACGTATCTGATACGGGGGCACCTATCCTAAGTGATGCACCATCTGTTCAAACAATCTTACCCATTTCCTTACCTGTTACCACTTTGTCTACCACTTCAAATATTTTTGACCATGCTCTACAAAACCCTTTCACCACACTATTTCCTTCGCAATCACCAGAAAATCCTCAACCTTCGCAAACTACGCAACCAATGTCTGATCCAGAAATCGAAGGAGGTGCCTTTGGGGGGATACTTGATGATATTCCTTTTGATTCAGATGAAGAAGATATTCCTGATCATATGCTGATGACAGGAAAACAATTTAAAATACTGAATCAAAAGTTGAAGACCATAATTCAATCACAGGCTGATTCAGGTCGAATGTCGTCAATATCTGCCATGGAGGTTGATATCATGATTGAAGGAGCAGAAAAACGAATAATGGAGAAAATTGCTCAGTCTGATAAAAACAATGAGCTCAGAATTATGTCTCAAGGCAATAATTTTAATTCTATAGTTCAAGATCTTCACGCAGTAACAAAAGAACGTCATGTTCTTTTTGTTCAAGATGTTAAAAAGGTTCGCGAAGACGTCAACTTCAAAATTCAGGAGTTGAAGTCTGAACTTGCGAAGGATCTTCATGATGTCTACAACAAACAAGATGCAGTTCAACAACAAATTGTGGACATTTCTGCTCAGCTTCAAAAGCTACATAATCTTCCTGGTCTTGTAGATCACAAAGCCGAAATCATGATGAAATTTGATCAGCTCATCCAGTTGGTCACTGATCTCAAAACAGCTCTTTCGCATTCTGCATCATCTCAAATTCTTACTCCAGAATTCTTGTCTCTAAAGATTAATACTTTAGAACAAGATATTCACAAAGCCCTTACTCCACTCACCAGTTTTACTTCTTTACTTCCAAAGGGTGCTCCGCCTGTTTCTACAGGGGTGCAAGGGGGAGAAAAAAGACGAAGCAAAGAAGAGGATGCAAAAACTGTGGGAAAAGTGATATCAACACAGCTTGTTGCTACTCTTCCAATTCCTTCTAAGCCGATTTCTGCAACAACAATCACCACAAGAACAATTACTAAGGGTATTGTTATTGGAAGACATGAAGGTAGTTCAAGCTCAAAACCCCAACATGATGTTGTAGGAAGAGGGAAAGGAATTTTATATGAAAAATCAAAAGAAGAGTTGAAAGCAGAGGCTGAGGCTGAGATGGAGAAGATGAGGCAAGTCCAGAGCATTATGAGGCAACGGGCAAGTGATCCTCCCTCCATGAACAAAGGAGATCCCGCAAAACTTTACTCTTACGAAACCATAGAGTCAAAAGTTGTATGTAGGGAGATGTATGAGTTCGAGAAAAAGCCGAAGAGAAGTTATGATATTGCGAACTCGGATCACTGCCAGTTGGACTTCCCAATTAATGAAATGCTATTCATCAATGAACAATACAAGATCAGTGAGAAATTTGATATTCCGAATGATTACACTCAAATGAAAATCAGATTTCATGCTGTCTTGGGGAAGAATCCTAATGAAGTCTGGTCATTAATGAAGATCAAGAAGGTTGTGACGATAAAGAAAGATGTTATGTTTGAAGAGATGTTATAGAATTTCAGATACTTTGTATCAGAGCTGACAACAAACAATATGACTTCACAGTTGCTAACTTTCCTTTGATGAATTGCAATGATTTGATTCAAGTAGCACTGATTTTGAAGCATATGGAAGAAAACAATCTCAAAGGCTCTGATACAGATGTGTTCAAAGCTGGCTTCGCACATGTGAAGACTTTCATAGAAAATTACTTCGATTGTCTAGCCCTTACTGATGATGAATTAGCACATGTTGTGGGAAGGGAAGTGAAAGTTCCATGGGAGGAGACTTTGACACAATCTGCTTTGTCAAAGTATGCTGTTGGAGAAATTTGTCTCAAACCATTTGGTATGGTGTTTTCAGGCAGAGACACAAAAGGTAATCCAAAGAAGTTTTTGTTCCAGGTCTCAGAGATTGAAAGATATAATTCTTCGCAATATACGCACTTCATTGTACGTATGAACAATTGCAAGAAAAATAACGAAGGAGATAAGAAGGATTTGAAGAAGGTGATCTCCTGGTATGGAGAGGTGCGAAAGACAATTCACTCTGCAATTCAAAATCTTATGAATTGAATTGTATCTACTATTTACAAAGGGGGAGAATGTTGATGTATATTGTAAAAGTCGAATAGAGTATTTTGTATAGTTTCGCATTTTATATTATTTTACTAAGTCATTTTTATGCGAAGATAAAATGTATAGACTTAGTATACTTTTTGATGGTTCCCTATAAATAGGGACTTAGGCTAGAAGTTGTAGTACGAGGCTTGAACTCACTTCTGCTTAACTCTGTAATTAGACTTTATCAATATAAGATCTGATTAATATTTACTCTTTGTGTTCTTCATCTTAATTCATTCAAATCTATCTTTTCTGTTCTAAATTCTCGATAATAATTCACTACACTTTCCTGAGTTGATATCCTTTATATCTCAGGTCCTCAACTTCTCTTTTAAATAAATCAATTTGATCCCTAAGAAATTTAATCGTATCGTCACATGATTGAGAACATGAAACTTCACATGAATGAGAACATGACACTTCATTGACCGGAAGGTTTACAGAACTCTTTAAAGCATCAAGCTCTTCAATTACTTCAGCAATACTAAGACGATTGAGATCTTTTGTCTTCTTGATGACAGCTACGTTCATATCCCACGATTTTGGAAGTGAATTCAAGAGCTTTTTGTTTTTCTCAGATTTAGACAAGAAGATCCCAGTTATATTCATCTCGGTAGTGAGTGTAGTAAACCGCTGCAACTGCGTTTCGAGCGTTTCTCTAGGGACATAATCGAAAAAGTTGAAATTTTGTCTTAACATATCCTGACGACTCTTTTTCATGTTTTCAACTCCCTCGTAGACCTTAAAATCAATTAAAAAACAAAACTAAAAGCTAAAATAAAACTTAAAAGTCAAAAGTAAAAAAATTAAACTCAAAAGTCAAACATGAAAAAATCAACCTTGAAAAAGTCAAACTTGAATGTCAAACCGAAAAGTTAAATTTGAATTTTTTTTTAATTTTTTTTTTTTATAAATTAAACGAAAAAGTCAAGGTATAAAGTTAAAGATCAAGCTTGAAAGTCAAAATTTAAAGTTAAAAGTTAAAAATAACAATCAAAAATAAAAACAATTATTATTATTATTATTATTATTATTTAATTAACTAATTTATTATTTTATTTTATTATTATTTTTTTATTTTGGATGAAAAAGGAATTTAAAAATAAAAGAGATTTAGTTTTTGGGCAGAAAGTGAAAAAAAAAATGCGAAAGTTGGATGCAACTGGAAGTGTTTAAGAATTAAAAACGGAATGGTTGTAGCAGGTTGTTCGTTGGTTCAACTGGTAAGACGGAGGGATGGAAGATTTAATAGACCCGGGTTCGATCCTTTCCTGACGCAAAGCTGTTGACTTTTTATTGAAGCGCTTGCAGCTAGCTGCTGCTGAGCCGAGCTGGTCTACCGAGCCGAGCCGCAAACTCCGGAAACCCTAGCCGTAAACGGGAATCCGCCGCCGGCCGTGAACTGTTTCCGGCCGTAAACAGTATAAGATTACGTGAAAATTCGACTTTGAAGCTCCAAAACTCAATCAAAAACCTTTTTTTTATGAAAAACACATAGAACAAACCCTCCTTATTTTTGCGAGATCTATCTAAAAACGCAATAATATTTCAAAAATAAGATCAAATAATGCCCCAAATAGAGTTTACGGCCCAAGAACTCGGTGTTTACAGCCGTAAGCTTGGACCGTAAACACAGAATATTCAGATTCCAAACGAATTGTAAAACCTTTTGACTGATACAACCTTGCTCTGATACCAATTGTAAGTCCCTAATCTGCCCGTGTATCAGTCAAATCCGTTTGATGGTGCGGAATCCCAATCAAACGGATGGTGTAAGATCAAAAATAGAAGAGAAGGAGAAGAAGAATTAATATGAATCTTGTGTGTATTGATATGAATTATAATCCGGATACAAAAGATTCACACATACGATTTCTCTCTCTGGCCGTAAAATCCTACTAGTTCATCAATCATCACTCCTCACCCTAACACCTCTATTTATACATGTTGGATATGGGCCGGAAACAAATGGGCCGTAAATGAGTTTACGACCGTAAGGTGTTTACGACCGTAAACTCCGCCGTAAACTAGACCATAAATTAGTATAATATTACATAAAAATAATTGCCTAGAAAAGTAAAGTATAAACCATATTTTTGACCCAACACAAAGACATCGAAATGGTATGACATTTGTCATGCAAATACCCACAGGTCCCACTATAGGTAGCAGCTGGGTATAGGATGGTCAATCATGTATATATCTATACACAAACTCACACTCTACCTCCAGGAAACATTGGTTACAAAACATAACACAACAGTAAAATGCCATGCCATGAAGTAGTGACTGACATTAATGATATATTTGTTATTGTATTTGTATAGCATGTTCCTTCTGTTCTAGTGTATAGTATGTTCCTTCCTGTTCTAGTGTATAGTTTGTTTGAACTGACACATGTATGAACTGACTTATGTATGTTTCATTGTTCTAGAAGTAGTAAGTAGTAATCCACTAAACTATACATATTATAGTTTACTAGTATAATTGTTTGACTGTTATTGATGCATAGAAAAGACTCAATTACTTATCAAGCAACTAAGTTAACCATAATACTTAAAATGGGATTAATATTCACATACTTATTTAATAAGTATAACTATGATTTAACTGACATTTAGACTAGTGATCCTACCCTGAGCCCACAACCAAACAAGGAACAGGAGTCAAGGTATCTAGAAATAGTCCTAAGTTTGTTAAAGCATACTTATACGTAAACAGATAAACGAATATGATTTGATATAAAGAAGTTTATAAAAGCTTTAATAGAGTTTTCAACAAGTTTGAATATAAGAAATCCCTTTGAGTGTTGTTTTCACATGTGAAATGATTAGCACAATTTCATTGTGTTAAACTTAGATTCCCCCTAAAATCATTTAAAAGTATTTAAAAGCGTAGTTGTAGCGGTATGAATTCACCTGTAGTGAGTGATTCAGATGAAGATCGATATAAAATGCTAAATATGCCAAGTGGAATATCGAGCATAAAAAGATCCTAATAAACATATAATAACACATATATGTTGTTGGGTTTTGAGCAATCTAACACTTCCTAAGTGTTCATGCAGCCCTAATAAACCTTGGATCTATGTTTGTCTAAATACATGCAAAATAATAATTATTTCCAAGGTTCATAACCTATCTAACATAGCACGGGGTACTTTTAAACATAAATGAATTAGATGAGATTACATACCTTTTGATGATGAGTTTGATTCCTAAGGAGTTTGAGGGCCAAGCACCAATAGTGTGAATGCCTCAAATGGAATCACAAATCACCACAAACTCTTGGAAAACTTTGACAGAGTGTATACACACTTATAAAATCGGCCACACACAAACACACACACACACACACACGTGACACTAGTGGCTATTTCATGCAACATAAGCATGTTTATATAGTGTACATGATTAGGGTGAAACCCTAATAACCCATGACCATTCCTTTTCCAAGGATCCATGGGTTAAAAGCTCCATGGATTATCCATGGACTTCCATATTAGCTTAGCCCATTAACAAATGAGTATTAGTCCACACTATATAAAATATAATAGCCCACAATTTAATTAGTCTTCCTTTTAATCTCTAAATTAATTCATAATTAATTTAAGAAGAACACTAATTAAATAACTTCATATTAATATATTATAACTTACAATATATTAACAGACATATGTGTATAACTCTCATAAAATTATCCATAAATAGTTTGGATGAAATGCAACCCAAATGGACCATGCCGGGTCGGGTCAAGTATATACCAAATAAGTTATGGACTTAGACACCTTATCCAACATACTCCCACTTGGATAAGTCTAATAACTATATTTACGTACGTTACTTCAGGAACCAACCAACAATTGTAGCTCTCGAAAACTCTGTTGAACTATGAAGCGCCATTTTAGATAAGTGATCATATAATCCTCTGTTCTCATGATATCAGTCAGACAAATACAGGGAACAATGTCTTACTTATTGTCTGGTAGTTGTTTCCCGATTTTCGATTTGTTTGACAAAGAACTAAATCGAACACATCAATTTAGTTCTGACCGGCCGGTACATAGGTCACAACAAAATCATCGAGGGGCCCAGATATCGCTTCTATTTCTAGAAGGAACAGATAAACTTCGACTCATATACTTGTTCTACTACTTGCTGAATTGTGCACAAAGGCACGTTTTATAGCATCAAGTTACTGATGCGTTTACGTGCAATCAATGCACAACCAACTCATAGGTAACAACTCATATCTCTAGGTTTGAAGATTTATATGATATTGCCGTCTCACGATCACACGAGATAAATTCCATGAAGTGATACAAGTGAGCGTGGGTTTAATCCAATACTCATAACTTATGAGCACTCATGAATGTTGTAGCAACCATTGCTATGTCTAAACACATTTAGCCATCTACAACCTCGATTCATGACAGTCTTGATTCATACCTACTTCCAACATATGAATGACCGTGGAGTGTTTAAATAACTTAGTCATTTGAAAGAATAACCTAGCTATTCTGGAAGTCAAAACATGCAAAGTGAAACACAATAATAATCGAATCCAATATGGTCTCAAAACCCTTTTGAATATAAAAAGAACCACCTTTTATTTATCACCATATTGATTACACATTATTCATTGTATAATGTTTCAAACAATCAACTTAAGACTTGAATAAAAACAACAGCCGTCCCATGCTCTTAGCATGTACACTTTGTTTTTCTAAACAATAGTTATGCCATACTCCAAGTATGCATACTATGTTTGTCTATGACCCTTACATTGTGATGTAGATCAATTGAACATGATTCCAATGATGCTCATTTCACAATCCCAAATCCTTATTGTAAATGTGAGAATCCCCGATTCCTATCATTTACCAAAAATCTGTTAGATTTTAAACTTTTATGCAATGTTCCTCGTGTAATGATTATGCACAAAGTCACCAAAACCTTGTCACCAGTCATTACAGAGTATTCCAAAGAAGGTCAACTTCTATGGACCGGAAGTCTCATATTCAAAGTACATTGCTTTGAACATCCTTCTTGCGTTAAGGTTTTCGAATCTTACATAGATTGAATAACTTCCACCTATGGAGACATTTCCATAGTCCCATTTTTACTATCACTTCCGAACAAGAGTTACTTCTTTTTAGAACATGTCAATATGGTCCTTTCCGACAACTTACATCATACTTCCAACTTTCCTTGAGCAACCAATCTTTGACGGACCTCAGATTGTCCTCGACAATTGCTTAATCACTTTAGTCATATCCAGTTCTAGACTTTTCCTTTCTCAATGCTTTAATCATTTGGAAAATTTAGAAAAGATGAATATTATAGCACATGAAGTCGATCCTATATCCGAAGCATATGGGACACGATTCATGAAGTCTCACATAAAGACATGATACTAGACCAGTCTTTTGCTACAATATTTTTTTTTGCCATGTTTTCAAAATTTAACTATGAAGAGGGATGTCGTAGTCATAATTGAATTTTGAGAACGCAATATATATAGAATTTCCTTAAGTCGAACCATTCAGACATAAAATTCATATATATATATATATATATATATATATATATATATATATATATATATATATGTTCTTGACTAAAGATGATTAAAATCTCAATCTAAGCTTTAGAATTGAAATGAAGTATAATTTCCTCTCCTTTAATTATAGCAAAACAACTTTTCAACCTCTGCAACTTCACGAATTGAAACTTTGTTTTCTATAATTAACATTGCTAACTTGCAACACTAAACGTAATAATCATGCTCCCACTAACATGATGATTATCAGCATAACACTTATGCTCCCACTAGCTCTGACATATTTCCAGAAATCTGCTGGACTTCTGAAATTTAGATTCATACACCCTTTCTTAGATAGCTCACATGTGTGTCTAAACTATGAAAAGGGATGCCGTAATCATAGTCTCAATTTCTTAGACCTTTGCCATTTCTCACAAGTCCATGTTAGTGTGCCGGTTAACCACACACGCTCCACTAACGACTTTTGAAAATGTAAATAACACAATTGATATCTACGTAAAATCTACTTAATGGAAGCGTTTCCTCACCATCATTTTCATGAATCAGAGAGAAACCTTATGACACTTAGATTTTATAGTGTATGAGTTCCTATCCATGTGAATTTGTCAAAACCATAATCACAAGATAAGGTTAGTGACAAATTCAGGCTTACATGGATTAAACTTGTTCAATCTTAGTTTCTTGTCACCTTGGTAGCACAAGGCCCACCAATGCTTCCAAGTTGAACTCTGATAACTCACAAGCAAATTCAACTTATTTGAAGTAGGTACATAAATAAAAATTATGTCAACACGATAGGTTGCAAACCTTAAGTCATGTGCTAGCGATAAATTACTGGTTTTACTCTTGATTAAATCTTGAAACTCTTTCAAGATCTTTAAGGCTCCTACTGTCCCCTTGACATATAAGTTTCCCCTGTCAAGAACCATTCCTTGACAAAACAAATATTCAAGGGATAGTGCGGATTCTTATCAAGACTAACACTTCACACAATTGGTCTTAGTTAGTCTTTGTCTCATCCAAGACATCACAACTTACTAGTTTCAAATGTACAAGAGTAGAAAACATTTTACTCTTACATTTGACTAGTGTTAATAAATTTTCCTTTATGTCACTCAAGGTTACAATCTTGGAGTATGACTCTAAGAATTGTTTTGGAACAAAGTATGACTCATCTTCTTTATTTTAACCAATGCAACAATTCATGACCTCTCTTCTTAGCCATAACAATGCACTAAGACGTCCTTAGAGTATGAATTTGTGATATGGTTTCATAATCATTAAGATGATCATAAAACATGATACTAAAGTACTCTCCCATCCTTTCAGATTTGAGAAACTTTTATCTTTCTGCCTAAGTTGATTCTTCTCATTTGTTTTGTCATACATTGTATCCTTTCCAATGTTACAGAATTATACTTAACCTTATAAGTATAATCCTATTTACTAATCTTTAGTAAATCATGACAAATCAATCTTTGTGGTGGACCTTGGCCAGCGCAGACCCAGTGTACCTAATTTCTTAGTCCTTCAATTGACTCACATATACATGTGATCAAAGAATGTCTTAATTTTCAAAGATGAAAATTCTCATTCATCATACAATACAACTTGTATGATTCCAAGTTTCTGTCCAATTGAACCGTGGGTGATGAAAAACTTTCTTCATTTGGTAAATTCAGACACTACCACAAATGAAAGAATCAAATCCATTTTCCAATATTTCTATTACTGGAATCATATAAGCAATAATTTTCTACATATGCCATTGTAAGGATATGTTTAAAATAAATAAAATTAAAACCCTTTTTTTCCTTTTATTTTAAAACTTTGCGAAAAAACTCATCCTTACAATCCACATGAAAACCTTGTTGTTATCTATTCACAAGTAATATATTATAACTCTTAAGCAACAACTCAAAATTCTGATTACCGAACCATGCGATCGAAACCCACCTTCGCAATCAGAATCAACATATACTTACTTTAAGCTTCCTATCTTTTCTTTTGATTCTTAAAAACATCAACATGTGACCCATTCACATTATGTAATAAGAATCTCCAAATAGGAACTTAATAGAGTTAGTTAGTGGACTTTAACTGAAGTAGAGTCAAACTTTTTGACTTGATCAATCTTATGATCTTTCAGGTAAATATGGTAGCTTCACAATCAGTGTCCCTCCCTTTGGCAATAAAACATATAGACCCTTTGGTAATGACACATGAGACTATCTCAGACTTAGCCTTTCTCTTTACAATTTGGTCAACCGAGTTGACTATAGCCGATCCCTTTCCATTGGGAAGAGAAATGCTTTTCTAGATATCCAATGCTACCATTGTCAATGTCCATTTAAGACTTGGGAAGTTGTTCTTTTAATCAAATTTGCTTTACTGGTGTTCCAAATCATTGCTGATTCCACAACAACAAGCAAATAGATAACATCATTAAGGGTCATGTCATAGTCTGTCTCATAGTAGTCCCAAGGAGACTTACTATGTTACTAAGAAAGTGATTGAACATCCAACTTTCATGAGACTTTGACACCCAACTCTCCCGGCTTGTCAATATGGGCTTATCTCCAAGATGTGAGCACACATAGACTATGCTTGCCAATAGGGATTGAGTGACTTTAAACTTTTCAAGAACTTGTGGGTGAGGGAGAATAATTGGAGGAGGTGGAGGAAGTGAAGCATGATGTTGAGGGACACCATCTTCAAGAGATTTGGGAAGATCATAGTTGTCTGAACCAGACATCTATAATGGGAGAAAATCAAGTCAGTTGATTCAAAGTCCTTAATATAACACCCAATATGAAATATTAAGGCTAGGACCCAACACAATATTTTATAATTTGGAAGAGGTATGCCGTAATCCAAGCTATAAAATATTTGAAGGTAGGCGAATGACGATTCACCAATTTCCACCATGAAAACGAAATAATTTATTAGGTTTTAATTGTATTTGAAATTCCTTGATCTATTGAGATTCATTGAACTTTTCAATGGCATGTTTCAATCTCGAGTGTGCCCTCTCAAATTTTGTGACTGGGATGCCGAGGATCACAAAACAAGGTGTGAATAACCATACCAATTCACTTGGTACCCTTAATATTATCACCTAATCAATGTGTTGGTTAACCACACATGCTCTATTGATCTATGACAAACATTAAGTCACCCTTCGTGATCCTTACTAGTCCAAGTTAGTGTGCCAGTTAACCACACACACTCCACCAACGACTTGGTAAGGTACAAAGTGTGAATTCCATGGGCTAGCACCAAATTCACATTTTTCCTAAAGTAACTAATATTAGGAATTAAATAAAAATATTTAGTTACTTTATAATAATCATTATACTTTTAATGAGAATTTAAAGTCATTGTCCTACCCGATCGGCTAACGACCCTCCACCGATCAAGCAAGCAATGGGTGAGAGTGGACACCCATTAAGTCGCCATTTTATAGGCAACAACCTTATACCCACCTTATAGACCTGCTTCGTGAATGAGGCCTACTAACGGTAAAACGAATTGTTTTTATACATATATATATATATATATATATATATATATATATATATATATATATATATATATATATATATATATATATATATATATATATATATAATTAACCATTAATGTTATAAATAGTATAAGTGTTGAATTTTAACTTTTAAAATTCTAAGTGTTGGAATTAAAGTTTATTAAAGTGTGTGAAACTTTTCCAAATTCCAAAATTTGAGGTCAAGTTTTGTAACTGTTCAAAACTTTTCATTTCATAATTTATGAATTAAAGGTTCATAAAATGAAGACTCTTCATTTTATGTAACTTATGTGTTTTTAATGTGTGTTAAAGAAAAGTGACCTTTGGATATCCATAACTTGAGGACAAATTATGGACTCCATTAAAACACATAAATGATCAAGAATTAATCCTAAACAATTCAGCAAATAATTCCTATAATCTTCTAAATTCATAAGAACATGAACATGATTATCAAAGTTTCAAGAATTATATGAACACATACAAAGCATGAAATTTTGATATATGCTATTGTAAATGGATTAGAACAACCATTACACCAACTAAAATAAGTTTTAAAACATCAAAACAGTTTAGGGTAAAGTTTCTAGTCCATTTCCAGCAGCAAAAATCGAAAATCTGCATTCTGAACCTTCTACTCGCCGAGTGCACGAACCTACTCGGCGAGTAGGATGAATTTTGCCTTGGACTCAGCGAGTCCATCATGTAGACAGCAAAAATTTTGACTTTTTTCACTATTTTGCATCAAGTATCAAACAAGCAAGCCAAGGCTCTAATACCACTGTTGGGTTTTGAGCAATCTAACACTTCCTAAGTGTGCATGCAACCCTAATAAACCTTGGATCTATGTTTGTTTAAATACATGCAAAATAATAATTATTTCCAAGGTTCATAACCTATCTAACATTGCATGGGGTACTTTTAAACATAAAAGAATTAGATGAGATTACATACCTTTTGATGATGAGTTTAATTCCTAAGGAGTTTGAGGGCCAAGCACCAATAGTGTTAATGCCTCAAATGGAATCACAAATCACCACAAACTCTTGGAAAACTTTGAGAGAGTGTATACACACTTATAAAATCGGCCACACACAAACACACACACTAGTGACACTAGTGGCTATTTCATGCAACATAAGCATGCTTATAGAGTGTACATGATTAGGGTGAAACCCTAATAACCCATGACCTTTCCTTTTCCATGGATCCATGGGTTAAAAGCTCCATGGGTCATCCATGGACTTCCATATTAGCTTAGCCCATTAACAAATGAGTATTAGCCCACACTATATAAAATATAATAGCCCACAATTTAATTAGTCTTCCTTTTAATCTCTAAATTAATTCATAATTAATTTAAGACTAACACTAATTAAATAACTTCATATTAATATATTATAACTTACAATATATTAATAGACATATGTGTATAACTTTCATAAAATTATCCATAAATAGTTTGAATGAAATGCAACCCAAATGGACCATGCCGGGTCGGGTCAAGTATATACCGAATAAGTTATGGACTTAGACACCTTATCCAACATATGTAACATCCAGATTTCCAGGTATATTATTTTATTCATTTATTTTGAGTTTGGGGAGGAACTCGGCGAGTAGGACCGCGGGTTCTTATCCGGATTGGAGACCGGACTCGACGAGTCGAATCATGGACTCGGTGAGTCCACGCTGTTGAATGAAACCCTAATTTCTCAGGTTTAGGATCTATTAAAAGGCTCTTATAGCCTTCAGTTGCGGCTACCAGACCCCAGAGAGAAACCCTAAGAGAGCTAGAACGTTTGTAAGGAAGGAGAGGCCATTTTTCATCCTTGTGTTGGTGTTCTTGCAAGAAGAAGGTGACCAAGGCAAGAGGGACTGAAGAGGGTGCTATTCTGTAGATTTCATAGCCCATGGACTTCATATTTGAGGTATAGATTCGATCCTTCTTTAGTTTTGGTGTTAACCTTTGGAGTTAGGGTTTTCTAGACCCTTTAGAGGCTTGATTGGATGAGCAGTTGGTCCCTTCTCGTATTGAGGCTTTGGATCTGGATCCAAAGAGGTCCAAAGACCTTAACCCTTTGATCTTTATGATTGATATTAGGAGACATGATCTTAGGATGTCATATTTGAGGTTATTTCTCCAAATAGAGCCTTTGGGCCTTTGCATGAGCATCAAGATCTGAACTTTACGTAATTATCATGCTTGGGAAGGTCAGATCTATGGATTAGAGGAACAGATCTGACCTCAGGAGGTCCTTTGAGTTTGAGCATGGCATGAACTCACCGAGTCCAAGAACGGACTCGACGAGTAGGATTAGTTTTCCCCATGAATCACAGAGTTGGTGACTCGCTAAGTTGGGGAAATGACTCAATGAGTCAGAGGGGATTTAGAGGACCTGAGTTCATGACTGAACTTGCCGAGTTAAGAGCCTGACTCAACGAGTTGGGTCGGGTTGTCCCGCAATTCACAACCAAAGATGATTTCGAAGAGTGGAGGGTTGCCCCAGTAAGTCAATTGAGGACCAGGGGTGAGGAGGATACGCGTGGACTCGCCGAGTCACATTTGTGCACTCGATGAGTCTGGTCAAAGGTTTGATCGTTGACTTTTGTTGACTTTTAGGGTTTGGTCAACAATTGGACTTATGGACTGTTTGAAGGGTAAAATGGTCTTTTAGCCTTCTTAGAGGACATGTGAAGATCTAGTCTAGCCTGGAGAGCCGTTATTGATTGAGATGATTGTTTATGTGTTTAGGTAGAGGCTAGATCAGTGTTTACGCGAGCGAGATATTACCGAGACATCCGAGGTGAGTCTTCTCACTATATTTTACCTTGAGTGGTAATTAGACTTATGTGACAGAGTTATTGTATGTTATGTATGTGATGTGTTGCACTGCATTATTTCTATATGATTTATGTCATATGTATATCAGAGTATATTAGAGTTAGACCTGGAAGGTTCACAGAGTTAGGACCAGAAGGTCCACAGTGTTAGGGCCCAAGGGCCCACAGAGTTATAGCCTTGAGTGGCTAGTATGTGTTATGTGTGGTATTTTGGGAAACTCACTAAGCTTCATGATTACAGTGTTTTGTGTTATGTGTTTCAGGTACTAGTGAGGATCGCAGGAAGGCACTGGCATGATCAGTACACACACACACGGAGTTTTATTTGTATGTTATGATCTTGGGATTTTTGACTTATGTTTAAATATATGAAACAATGTGTTTTATAATGTTGTGAACTAAATTGTTTTTAAAATGTGAAAATTTGATTGAAATTTTACGGCGTTACTATATATGTGTACAATTAGTGTACATAACAACTAATCATGTATGTGAAACATCCTTAAGAACTAGGAATTTCTCACAATGGAGTGTATCAATCACATATGATTGATAAAAAGGAGTTTACAGCCACACTTATAAGTGTTTACGGCCAAGAACACTTGAAGTGTTCACGGCCCAAGCTTGGTGTAAGGAGGGTTTACAACTATGGATGAAGGGTTCACGGCCACCATGATGCTATGAAAGGTTTCACGGCCACATGAAGGGATCATGGCCATGAACTCTTGAAGATCATGATAAATATGTTTGATTCAAGGTTGGAATGTAACTGTTTCTAAAGGATACAAGATGATCGAAGAGATACTCACGATTTTGGAAGCCCTTGGGCTATTCATGGCCACCAAGAACAAGTATGTGTTCTTGGTGATATGGATGAAGATTTGAAGATCTAACCTAAAATAGTTGGATTCATGGACGAGCTCAAAGGGTTTCACTTGAATGTGAAAGATATCAACTAACAATAAAAGAAATACTTATAACTTTGAATAGAAATGGAAGTGTTCTTGATGATACTTGAGAGAGAAATGAGAGTTCTTGACTTGGAGATGTGAGAAATGAAGGATAATGAAGGAACTTCACACTTAAGAGAGGGGTTCACGGATGACCATGGGTTTATGGCTGACCATGTGTTCCTTTCCATGTGGATTTATCATTATTATAAGACAAGATCTATGAAAAATTAAAACTCATATGGACTGAACTTAGTCAATATTAATTTCTTGCGACTTGGTAGCACAAGGGCCTACCATGTCTTCTAAGTTGTTGAGCAGATCACCCATACTAATCAATGAAATTTCACTAATCCATGTGCTTTACCTTATTCAAACAATTGGGAACTCATAGAAATCATATGCATAGTCATCTTTAATTGGAATGAGCACAGAAACAAGAATATGTCAACACGATAGGTTATAAACCTCAAGTCGTGTGCTAGTGATAAACGATAGGTTTATTCTTGATTAGTTCTTGTACCTATTCAAGATCATCAAGACTCCCTCTGACCTCTTGACATATAAGATTCTCTTGAAAATAAATATTCCTTGACAATCAAATATTCAAGAGTTAGTGTGGATTCTTATCAACAATGACACTTCATATAATTGGTCTTAGTTGGTCTTTGTCTTAACTAAAACATCACAACTTTTAATTTGAAATATGCAAGAGTAAGAAAAAAGTTCTCTGCTTCACATTTCATGATGTGTTATAAACCTACTTAAGATATGTTACTCAAGGCACAATCTTAGAGTATGACTCTAAAACTTGATTTTGGAAAGAAGAATGATTCATCTTTTTGATTTAACCATTTCAACAATTCTCAATTCCTCTTCTTAGCCGTTAGGTGCAATAAGGTGTCCTTAGAGGATCAATTGTTGTATGGTTTTCATAATCATTAAGACGATCATAAAAAACGATACTAGAGTACTCTTCTTTCCTTTCAGATTGGAGAAACTTTTATCTTTTTGCCTATTTGATTCTTCTTATTCGTCTTGCTATACATTTCAGAATTATACTTAATCTTATAAGCATAATTATATTCACTAAACTCTTAGTAAATCATCACGAATAGTCTTATTGTTCTTTTGTGGTGGACCTGACAAGTACACAACAATGTGTACTACATTACTAGTCCATCACTTGACTTACATGTATATGCGAACAAGGAATTAGTCTTTATTTCGAAAAGATGAAAGTTCTCATTCATCATACAACACAAGTTGCAGGATTCCAAGTTTTTGTCCAACCAAAACTTTGGTGATGAGAATCTTTCCTTATTTGTTAAATTTAGACACTACCACAAATGAAACAATCAAATCAATATTGCTAAAAACATACAAACATCAATTTGTTGGTTAATGTCTATGTCCATAACTATAATTGGTAAGACTGAACCCGACCCAGCATGGTCCATTTGGGTTGCATGACATTAGGACAGTTGGATAGACAAGATGAGGAAAATGGATACTAGTTATTTATATTAATATATTGTAAGTTATAATATATTAATATATAATCATATTATTTAATTAGTATTGAACAAGAATTAATTTATAATTAATTAAGTGATCAAAAGGAACTAATTAAATATGGACTCTTATATATATATATATATATATATATATATATATATATATATATGTGTGTGTGTGTGTATGTGTGTGTGTGTGTGATGCGCCAAGTTCATTTAGATTGAGCTAAGCTTTCATCGATAGTGCATGAAGTGTTTAACCCATGGATCATATGAAAGGAAGGGTCATGGGTTTAACCCTAGTCTCCACACTATATAAAGATGTCATTGGTTGGTGAAATTGGACGAGTGTGGGTACACAAAAGGGCAAGGCCGATTTCACTAGAGAGAACCAAAGTATCCTTATTCTCAAGGTTATTCCAAGTGTTCATGGTGTTGTGTGAACCATTTTAGGTGTCACACTTGGGGCACTAGGCACTCAAGCTTCATGAAGACAAGTTACATCAAAAAGGTATGTATTCTATCTATTTTACTACCCAAGTATCAAAGATTGCATGTTAGATAGGGTAATACCTTGGAAATTTCATATTTGCATGTATAATAGAGAAAACATAGATCCAAGGTATTTAGGGTTGCATGTACACCATAGGAGTGTTAGAATGCTCAAAAACCCAACAGTGGTATCACATGGAAAAGAAAACATAGATCGAAGGTAGTTAGGAATTGTCATTAACCGTGTCATGTGATTATGGTTTTGACAAATTCACATGGATAAGAACACATACACCATAAAATCTAAGGGTCATAAGGTTTCTCTCCGATTTATGAAAATAATGGTGAGGAAACACATCCACCAAGTAGATTTGAAGCAGATAGCAAAGATATAAACAATTGAGACTATAATTACGACATCCCTTTTCATAGTTCTAAAATTTCTTTGACACACCTATGAGCTATCTAAGATAAGGTGTATGATTTTGGTAAAGTTTTATCAAGGCAATCTCGTCTCTGAAATCTGTACTTTGGTAAGAAAGTCAGTACAGTATTGACTTCTAGAAGTCCAACTGATTTCTGAGTACATGTCAAAACTAGCGGGAGCATAAGTGTTATGCTAATAATTATCATGTTAGTGGGAGCATGATAATTATTATTATTGTTGCAAGTTAGCAATGTTAATTATAGAAAACAAAAGGTTTGAATTTGGAAAAAGTTTTTTTGCTATAATTAATGGAGAGGAAATTATACTTCATTTCAATTCTAAAAGCTTAGATTGAGGTTTTAGTCATCTTTAGTCAATGATATATATGAATTTTTTATTGGAATGGTTCAACATAAGGAAATTCTATATATGGGTCTCTTATTTGCGTTCTAAAATTCGATTATGATTATGACATCCGTTTTCATAATCTGAATTATGAGAACTTGGCAAATAGAAATATTGTAGCAAAAGGACTGGTCTAGTATCATGTCTTTATGTGAGACATCATGAATCGTGTCCCATATGCTTCAGATATAGGATCGATTGCATGTGCTATAATATTCATCCTTTCTAAATTTTCCAAATGCCTGTGGAATTGAGAGGGAAAAGGTCTAGAATTTGATATGACTAAAATGATTAAGCAATTGTCGAGGACAATCTAAGGTTTACCAATGACTAGTTGCTCAGGGATAGTTGGAAGTATAGTGTTAATTTTTGGAAGGTCCATATTGACATATTCTGAAAAAAGAAAACTCTTGCTCAGAAGTGATAGTCAAAATAAGAATGTTTCATAGGTGGAATTTTTTATATCTATGTAAGATTAGAAAACTCAATGCAAGAAGGACGTTTACCATGGAATTGATCTCCATTGGAATACTCTGTAATGTCTTTTGACAAGTCTTTGTGACTTTGTACATAGTCATTACAAGAGGATCTATGCATATAAGTTTAAAATCTAAATATTTTGATAAATGATAGGAATTTGGAGTTCTTACATTTTCGATAAGGATTTGGGAGTGTGAAATTAGAATCATTGAACTTATATTCAATTTTTTTATTTCACAAAGTAAGTATCATAGATAAACTTAGAGTGCATACTTAGTGTATGGCAAAGCTATTGTTTAGAAAAACATAGTGTACATGCTTGGAGCATGGGACAACTAGTGTTTTTTTAATTCAAGTATAAAGTTGACAGTTTGAAATAGTATACAATGAATAATGTGTAATAATATGGTGATAAATAAAAGGTGTTTTATTTATGTTAATAAGTTCTGAGACCATATGGGATTCAATTATTATTGTGTTTCATTTTTCATGTTTTCACTTCTAGAATAAATAAGATCATTCTTCCTGAATGACTAAGTTATTCAAACCATCCATAGTCGGTCATATGTTGGAAGTAGATATGAATCAAGACTGTCATGGGTTGGCTTGTAGAGATCTAAGATGTTGGACAAAGTGGTCCTACAACACTCATGAGTGCTCATAAGTTATGAGTATTGGATTCAACCCACACTCATTGGAATCACTTCATGGATTTTATCACGAGTGATCATGAGATGATAATATATTATATTATTCAAACCTAGATATATGAGTTGTTACTATGAGTTGGTTATACATTGATTGCATGAAACCGCATTGGTAACTCGATGTTATAAAACATGACTTTGTGTATGATTCAACAAGTAGTCGAACAAGCCATATGAGTCGAAGTTTATCCATTCCTTTTACCTTCTGGATGAAAGTGATATATGTGTTCCCTTCAATGATTTAATGATCATACATATGAGTGCTTGGCCAAGCCAGGACTGATTTGATATGTTCAATCACTCAGTCATCATAAATCGGAAATCGGGAAACAAAAAATGGACAGATAGAATGATTTATAATCCATTTCTCAGTCTATATGATATCTAGAATGAAGGAATATATGATCCTTTATCTAATGGATAAGCCATTGACAAGATCAGAGTTCAGTTAACATGTCAAAGTTCGATAGAAGCTTTTGAGGGCTACGATTGCTAGTTGGGTTTTGAAGTCATACTCAATAATAGTTTTAGACTTATCCAATTGGGAGATTGTTGGATTAATTTCTAAGTCCATAACTATAATTGGTAATACTTGACCCGACCTGACATGGTCCATTTGGGTTGCATGGCATTAGGAGAACTGGATAGACAAGATGAGGAAAAAGGATACTAGTGATTTATATTAATATATTATAAGTTCTAATATATTAATATATAATCATATTATTTAATTAGTATCGATCAAGAATTAATTTATAATTAATTAAGTGATCAAAAGGAACTAATTAAATATGGACTCTTAGATATATATATATATATATATATATATATATATATATATGTGTGTGATGGGCAAAGTTCATTTAGATTGTGCTAAGTTTTCATGGATAGTCCATGGAGTGTTTAACCCATGGATCATATGAAATGAAGGGTCATGGGTTTAACCCTAATCTCCATACTATATAAAGATTTCCTAGGTTGGTGAAATTAGACGAGTGTAGGTACACAAAAGGGCAAGGCCGATTTCACTAGAGAGAACCAAAGTATCCTTATTCTCAAGGTTATTCCAAGTGTTCATGGTGTTGTGTGAACCGTTTGAGGTGTCACACTTGGGGCACTAGGCACTCAAGCTTCATGCAGAGAAGTTACATAAAAAAGGTAAGTATTCTATCTATTTTACTACCCAAGTATCAAAGATTGCATGTTAGATAGGGTAATACCTTGGAAAGTTCATATTTGCATGTATAATAGAGAAACTTAGATCCAAGGTATTTAGGGTTTCATGTACACCATAAGAGTGTTAGAATGCTCAAAAACCCTACACAATTTTCACAAATGCCATTGCAAAGAAATAAAAAATAAGATAAAATTAAAATTTTCTTTATTTCTAAAATGCGGAAAACTTGTCGTTATAATGCAAGTACATATCAAAAATATGTTTCTAAATATTCCTAAGTAATCTATCATAACACTTAACCAATAACTCAAAATTCTGATCATCAAATCATACGATCAAAATGCATATTTTCGCGATCAGACTCAACCCGCTCTTTTTTTAAGCTTCCTTTCTCTTCTTCGATCCTACAAAGCATAAAAATGCAATCTTATCACATCATGTATTTAGAATATAGTAATAGGAACATAATATAGTTAGATAGTGGACTTACCTGAAGTAGAGTCAAACATTTTAACTTTACCATCCTTGTGGTCCTTCAGGTAGATACGACAGCTTTGCATCCAATTCCCCTTGTCTTGGTAATAGAAACAAATAGACTCTTTCGGAATGGAACATGGGACAATCTCAGACTTAGCTTTTTTCTTACCATTTGGTCAAACGGTTTGACCATGGCTGATCCCTTTTCATTGGGAAGAGAAGATTTTTCTAGACTTCTAATGTTTCCATTGTCAATGTCCATGGAAGTTTGGGAAGTTGATCTTCTAATCGAATTTGGATTACCAGTGCGCCAAATCATTTCTGATTCAGGAACAATTAGCAAATAGGTAAGATCAATAAATTCACGTCACGGTCTGTCATATAGTAATCTTTAATGAATTCACTATATGACTCAGGAAATGATTAAAGAACCAAGTCAACAACCAGCTTCCTCGACACAATGACTCCTAACATTCTCAGTTTGTCAATGTGTGACTTCATCTCCAAGACATGTGCACACACAAACCTTCCATCTTGGTGTTTTCTTGCCAATAGGGCTTGAGTGACCTTGAATTTTTCAAGTCGACCAACATGTGGGTCAGGGAGAATTATTGGAGGAGGTGGAGGAAGTGAAGTATGATTTCTAGGAACATCATCTTTATGAGGAAAGATTTTTCCAAAAGATTCAGGGAGGCCATAGTTGTATGGATTAGACATCTACAAGGGAGAAATTCAAATTTAGTTGATTTATGTCCTTAATATAACTCCAAAACAAAATATTAAGGCTAGGACCCAACACAATAATTTACAATTTTGAAGAGGGATGTCGTAGTCCAATTGCAAAATACTTGTTGGTAGGTAAATGTTGATTTACCAATTCCACATTAGTGTGTCGGTTAACCACACACGCTCCACTAATTGACAAATAAGGTGCAATGTGCATTTTCATGGATTAACATCAAATTCACATTTTTCCTAAAGTAACTAAGATTTACGAATTAATAAAAGTGTTTAGTTACTTTGTATTTCATTATAATTTTAATGGAAGTTTGTGTCCTATCTTACCCATTTGCCTAATGTCCCTCTAGTAGTCAAGAGTGTGGTGGGTAAAAATGGATACCCATTCAATCACCATTTTATAGGCAATTTCCTTAAACATCCCTTATAGACCAACTTCGTGAATGAGGCCTACTAACGGTAAGACTGACCTTTCACTCATATATATATATATATATATATATATATATATATATATATATATATATATATATATATATATATATATATATATATATATATATATATATATAATATTAAACTTTTAAATTTATATAGTATAAGGGTGTATTTTACACATTTAAAATACTAGATGGTTTAAACTATTAATAAATTACACTCTTAATTTAATTAAAGTTAAACTGTATCATTATGGATTTATTAGTTCTCTTTTAATTAAACACTTTAATTAATTTAATAAAGTCCATAAAGTTGTAATTAGAACTATTCAAAAACATCATAGTTCTAAATATAAAAAATTCAAATTTAAAACTATTTAATTAATTTTAAATTATGAAACCAAGAGTTGCACCTATTGAAATCTTTTCAAATACTAGATGTTTTAAAATTCAATGTTTCATAAAAGAGACTTTTCAAATTCCAAAACTTGAGGGCCACTTTTGTAATCCTTCAAAAAAAAAACCTTTGAATTCCATAACTTAATGAGTTTAATGTTTCATGAATGAGACTTTTCATATTTCATAACTTGAGGGCAAGTTATGAAACTCTTCAAGAAACATTTAGATCAAATTTAACTAATAAAATTATCATATAAATTTATCATTTACTAATTTGACCAAATTCAACTCATATGGCAAGATAATTTCAAATTCTAAAAATAATTAGTTTTTCACAAAATCAAGTAATTATCTTAATATTTGACAATCTTCATGTTATTGTATGGGGATAATCACTACCATATCAGTAAAATCGAATTTGATGACCCAAAACGATTTGTGTTAACGATCCTAATCCAAATCAGGCCAAAATCTCAAAAATTATGTCATTTGATGATCCAACTCGTCGATCCAGGCTATGGACTCGTCAAGTTCATGGTCATATGAGTCAACTTGTCGAGTCCACTCATGGACTATTCGAGTCCAGCAGTCAGACACCAAAAATCATAACTTTTTTAACTTTGAAAACAATACAATTGTATCTATATAACACAAAACACCCATGGCTCTTATGCCACCATTGGGTTTTATGTACTATAACACTCCTATGGTGCACATAAAACCCTAATTCTTTGGATCTAAGTATTCTCTAGTTATACATGCAACAAAAATTATCCAAAGCATGAAACCTATAACTAGCATACAACTTTGATTCTAAAAACATAAAAAAAAAAAAAAAAAAAAAAATAGTTAGAAGAATACCTCTTAGTTATAGCATGTAGAATTTGTCCTTTCAAGAGCTTAGCACCCCGAGTGTGAGGTCTCAAACAAGTCACAAACACCAATAAACAAATAGAGGAATAAGAGAATGAGGTTATGAAGGATAAGTTGGCTAGGGTTTAACATTGGAGTATTGGTCTCCAAATTTGCAAGCTTAGGGTTACATATATAGTGTAGAATTCCAAGAGTATCAACTTGTAAACCCTAATCCACTTCCTTGGGCCTTTAATCCAATAATCCATATGATACTCCCTTTGGAATAAATTATCATGGATTCCACAAAGATTTAGTCTACCATAATCAATATAGATCATTAGCCCAAACTATAAGTATCACTGATTTACATAATCAGTACCCTTAATTTAATTAATGTCTTTTCATCACAAAATTAATTCCAAATTAATTCTTGACCAATATTAATTAAATAATATGATTTCTCAATTAATATATTATACTTATAATATATTAATAAATCACACATAAGCTCTTTCTCAAATATTCATCGTATCAAATTGTTCTGGTGAAGGCAACCCGAAATGCACCATGCTACTATCGGGTAAAGTACATACCATTTATAGTTATGGGCTTAGATACATAATCCAACATGTTTGGCATGTTTTGGTCCTTTGATGAGTTCTGATTGGTTCAATGAGATTAAGTTTTCAAATTTATGGCTCACTTAGGCCCCTTGAGCCTTATATCCATCAGATCTAGGTTTTGGTAGAGTGGGCTACGACATGGTGACATGTCTACCATGATGTGGGGATCAGATTATTCATGATTGAGTTGTTCGTAACTATAGCTTTGATCTGGGATGGTTTCGTTAGCGACGACTTGTCCGTGGACTATCAACGATGTGAAGCCCAACTAAATATGATTTTGATTGTGGACTTTGATCTTGACCGTTGTCTTTTCCTAGGTTGAATTTTGCTCAAATTGCTAGTTCTAGAGTGTAGAATCAGGTGTGACCTTATGTGATTTGATAGGTGGGTTGTAGCAACGTCTCATGCCATTGAATTGTAGTTTGTCTAACTTCATGAGAGTGGTGAGTCTTCTCAATATATTGTGTAGGATGCTAACTATCTCTATAATTGTTGTATGTATGTTGGGCGATACCCGCATTTAAGTTGGCAGGGCTTGTTATGTTGGGGGGTGGATATGTGGATGGGCCCCTTTATTATGGATGTTATGTGGCATCTTAGGGAACTTAGAAGCTGTGTGCTTATAATTTTGTGGTTTAAACATTCCAGTTGCTTCTGTTTCCAAAAGGAAAGGTGTGACGTAATCACACTGCATCCCCTAGATTTATTTTTGCATTATTTATTATGATTTACTCTGATATTTGGAATACATTTAAACATCGTTTAGCTTTTGAAAAAGTGTTGTATGGTTTTTGGTGGTTTTAAAATGAAAGTTTTCATGTATATTTGGGACGTTACATATAACATCCATTTACGGTTGTGTTTATGTAATACAAATACATACCGTAATTGCAATATTTAATGTATGCACCTCTTCTTGAAGAATGGAAGAAATTATTATCTTAGAATTACTCGTCATTGAATCTATGAAATAATCTTTAAGTACGGGTTTTCCAATACTTAAAATCTCCATTTAAGTACTCATGAGTGTTGGTCGCAATCTCTATGCTATGTCTAAGCACAATGGACAATCTACTAATACTCCATGATAGTGTTCAGTCACTACTTACTCCCAAGACTATGAGAAACTATGGATGTTTTGAGTAAGTTAATACTAAGGAAGTAGATTCTAAACATTCAAAAAGAAACACAATAATAAATAATCAAAGATGGTTATTCACTAACACATAAACAAATCTCTATTATTTAATCACCAAAAAAATTACAATTTATCGTTGTTACAATGTTTAAAAAATCAACTACCTACTAAAACCAATATCATCTCTCATGCATATGCTTTTATCATGCTAAAAGTGCTTGATTTTACTCAACGCCTTTATGAAAGGATCAACTGAATTATCCTCTGACAACTCCCTATTCAATACGATGTCTCCTTCTTCTACCCAATATCTGAGGTACTGGTATTTCTTAAGTACCTAGACCTTCCATGGTCCTTAGGTTCTTTACTCAAGGCGACTGCACATTTGTTACCACAATACATTTCCATGGGTTGTTTGATTGATGAAACAACTTCAAGATCACCAATGAAATTCTTTATCAAATGAATATACACTTCTTAGCTTTCGTTTCAAGTTTATATTATGTATTGCACATAACTAGAACTTCATATCCATATACCTTGATAGGTGCAAGTGATGGATGTTTTCCACTCCATATTCCATAAGGTGTCTTGGAAACATTCTTGGTTGGAGCAAGTTTTAGGATATGGATGGTTGTCTCGAAGGCATACCCCCAGAAAGATATTGGAGCGAAGCTTTACTCATCATTGAACAAACCATGTCTACAAAGGTTCGATTTCTCCTCTCAACAACACCATTAGGTTGTGGTGTTGTAGGTGGAGTCATTTGCAAAACTATTCCACATTCCTTTAAATAGTGGTTGAACCCGATACTAAGATATTCTACTCCCTATCAGATCAAATCATCTTTATTTTCTTGCCCAATTGATTCTCTACATCGTGTTTAAACTTAATGAACTTTTAAAAAGTTTCTGATTTATGTTTAATCAAATAAACATAACCATATGTACTAAAATCATCATTAAATGTCACGTAATAGCGGTTAGCATCCCTTATGGCGGATCTAAAGGGTCCACACGTATAAATGTGGGTTATACGAAACAATCCTTCACCTCTTTCACATGTCCCTGTGAGTAGTGCCTTTGTAACAAGATTCACATTCATCATCCAAATTTAAGTCATATGACTCAAAGACTCCATCCTTTTGAATTTGGGCGATTTGTTTCTTGTTTATGTACCCAAGAAGATAGTTCCATAAGCATGCATTGTCGAAAGTATTAGAGGAATCAATATTAAATACATTATTACTCATATTATTCACACACACACATCAGCTTCGTACACACCATTACATGGATATGCTTTGAATATAAAAGAACCAATTTTCAAAACGAAAAAATCTCCATTATTATCATCAAATGGATAATGAAAACCTTGTCTAAAAAATGTATTAAAAGAAATTAGGTTTCTTTTCATCTCAAATGAATAACAATAATTAATTAAATCTTTCCTAATACCACTATCAAACAAGAGCTCATAAATCCTAATCCTTGTAACATGTGAAGTGCGTCTATTCCCCATGATCGGATTTAGCTCTGCATGCTTAAGCTTCTCACATTCCTTTAGTCCTTGCATATCAGAACAATTGTGAAAACCACATCTTGTACCAAGGGCCCATTAATTTAAAGTTTTAGTGTTATAGAGTTCTATCATGGACAAATAAGAGGAGGAACCAAACACCTTATCTTCCAATGTAGGTACTTTGGGAAACTTATCTTCCAATGGCCCTTTTGGTTACACTGAAAGCAAGTAGCCTCTTTCAAATTATTAACATGTGGAATATAATACTTGGCTTTTCCCTATGACGCCTGACTAGACTCTCGAATAGGGGATTTCCTTTTCCACTTGGTTTGGGAAGAAGCCTTTCTTCTTTTTCCATTACCTTGATGAATGACCATGACATGTCCAATTGAGGTAGTTGAGCCAAGAGACTTTCTCATACCCGCCTTGGCAATTTGCACCAAATTTTGTAGTCGCATCAATGTAGTTTCTATGTTGTTCAAAGGACAAGTCAAGATGAACTTATCATAACACATAGGCAATGATTTAAGGATCATATCAATATCCAAGTACTTATAGAAGTTGACATTGATCTTTTAAAGTTTCCTAATGTATCTCTGTAACGTCCGAAAAACACAACCAATTTAAAATTCTCAAAACAACCCGATTTTCATTAAAATGTTTACAAAAAGGTTTTCAATACAAGTCATTTAAGTATTCCCAGAATCACGTTGTTACGAAATCATGAGGAGCGGTACGATCGCGCCTTCGCCTTGCCACAGTCTCCTGAAGAACCTGAAAAACATTAAACCACAACTGTAAGCCCGAAAGCTTAGTGAGATACCCCCAAAATATCAACCACGTATACGCCCTTCCAGGTCGCGACCTTCCGGTCCAAAACATATAAAACATACATAACATAACAGGACATAGAACAGCCATGCATATCGGGTCTACCGTGTGACTGGTCCGCCGTATCGGGCCTTCAGTCCATCGGATCCATCTCCCGGGTCTAGTCATGTCTTTCGAGTCTACAGTGGGGTTGGTCCGCCCGCATCGGGCCTTCAACCCACCTGGTCCACTCTCTGAGTCTACAGTGTGACTGGTCCGCCCGCATCGGGCCTTCAGTCGGCCTGGTCCACTCTCTGAGCCTCGGCACGTCTGGTCCGCCCGCGTGGGGCCTTCAGCCTATCCGGACCGCTCGCTGGGCCTTCGGAACAACCGGTCCGCCCTGGGTATCTTGGCCTACAGCACAAAGCAGGACCCGCCTCAACCCATCTACAGTCCAAACAACCATGTGCACAAAACATACATTCATATAACAGTCCTAGTGAACAAACCGAGCAAGTAGATCACATAGCATATCATTACCCTAACCGGGTTACCGACCTAACCGGTCACTAGCATAGCATCACTCTGTATATCGAGGAACTGACCTTAACAAGGTCCCCTAGCATGCAACATCCTAACTACCAGGATGTAGACACCGCCCGCAATAACATGATAGACATAAATAAATCTCAATACAATAAAGGGTCGGCCTTGGTGCCTTAGACCCTGTTGATATAGTGAGGATAACTCACCTCGAAACTGACGGCTGAAAAGATAAGATCCCGCTGCTCCGAACTCTGACACAACTCCTCCACTGAACATCAAACAATAACCCAATCAATACCCTTAATTACCACAATACCCCTGGAAGACAACTGGTCCACTCTGGACAAGTCAAAGTCAACCCCTGACTGACCCTACTCGCCGAGTCAACCCGATGACTTGCCGAGTCCTTATGCTCAGAACATCCCTCAATTAGCGACCCGAATCGCCGAGTCACCCTAAAGACCCGTCGAGTGCAACAACTCTGAGTCCGCTCGCACCCAACTCACCGAGTCATCCCTCGACTCACCGATTCATCGACTCAACCAGAAATATTGGGACTTCCTCGACAAGACTCGCCGAGTCCAAGGCCATCTTCAACCTACTCGCCGAGTTGTTCTTCCAACTCGTCGAGTCCCAGGCCATCTTCAAGCAACTCGTCGAGTCCACCCATGTGACTCGTCGAGTTCCACCGGTCTGAATCCATACAGAAGCATCTCAGGCCATGCAATTGATCCAAAACATAGATCCAACCTCCTACAATCCATCCATCACGTAAAGTGGCAAACTTTACGTGAACCTAACGAGATCTAAGCCATTATCACCTTAGAACCAAGGTTTGGGACATGGTAGCTTCATTAACAACACAAAGATAGGGGCTTTAATGCTCTCAAGGTCTTCTCCACTCCAGATCTGAGGTAGCAACCTCAGATCCATCCTCCAACACCAAAATGTCACACAACCAAGCACCCCACACAACCCAAAATGATAGAACTAGGAATGCACAGCCTAAGGACGAAGATATTACCTCCAAAAGATGCCTCAATAGCAGCCAAACTCGAATCCAAGCAAAGCCCTTTGATCCAAGCCACTTCTCCTTCAAGATCTCTTCAAACAACACCTCTCCAAGCTCTAAGTTGCTCCACAATTGATCTCTCCACGAATTTAGGGTTTCTGGAACTCAAGGGGGGAATAAGGAAGGCTGTGGAGGGGTATTATGCTCTTTCTATAGGGCTCAACCCTGAAAATTAGGGTTTTCTCCATTCAGCACCTACTCGCCGAGTCCATCCTAAGGACTCGCCGAGTAGGTCACTTGACACGCGACCATGACCGCGACCTGACTCGCCGAGTCTATCCATGGACTCGCCGAGTCATCCTCTACAACTTACACTTTTAGCCCTTCAACTCTACTCTTGCGATTCCGGGATGTTACAGTTCTCCCCCACTTAAATTGGGCTTCGTCCTCGAAGCCTTCGGCATCTTATCTTCAAATTACTTCTCACGACGCGCCACTTGACCTTGACCGAACCAAGTCCCTCAAGGTACAACCATAAAGCGAGAAGCTCACTTTCCCCTTCCATACGGTGTCCCCACCACCTACTCAAACCGGGCACCAACTGTACCCTCCGATAACCACACTCAACAACCGAGAATTACCCATGATGCCTTACTGCTCCATTCCTCATCTTTTACTTGACTCATATGGCTATAAAGCCACGGACCATCGGATTCCCGATCCGAATTCCACTCTATCCATCCCATGACGACCGAAAGACCCATTCTTCCATTTCGGAGCAACTCCCCCGAGTTTTCCTCTCGCAATCACACACACACAGATCTAGCTCTAGCACCCTCAGGTGAGGATAACCTGATATACTGACGATATCCTCCAACATCCTTCCAGGATAAACCACTGATACATGCCCAAAACCCTGATCAGAATCTCACTGAGGGTCCAAGACTCGTTCTCTGTATCCCTTCCGACTCCTCTCCCTGGCTCCACGCCGCGGTATTCCCTCCGCGCCCAGAGCAACATATCGAGTCGGATAAGCTTATATTCTGCCGCCACAACACACTACACAAAGACCATCGACGGAACATTGCGATCGCAACTCTACACTGCCGCTTTCACTTCCGTGAATTCGCACTCCCTTTCCGGAGTTTCATTCCTCCCTCTTTACTTACCAAGGAAACATCTCGTCTGCCCAGTCACCATGAAAGGCACCATGGTGCTCATCCCATGCTACATTACCTCTTGAGGCGTACTCAACATCCATGCATCACCACTACTCTGACTCTCATCACAAAGACTCTCAAGTCCATACACTACCTTCACTGCTCAAGATCGCTAGTCGGGGCCAGACCTCCCAATGTAATCCCACTGCGACATACGCAACCCATAACCTCGAACCGATCCAATAATACTCGCAGAGTCTTCAGCATGACTGGACCGCCTCCCCAGGCCTTCAGCCAATCTGGACCACTCTCAGAACCTTCAGCCAATCTAACTGGACCGTCCTCCGAGCCTTCGGCCTGACTGGTACGCCTACCGGCCTTCAGTCTATCCGGACCGCTCAACAATCATTCATCATTCCGAACTATCTCTTCGGGGAATCCTCCCGTGCATACCGTTCTAGCCTGTAGGGGTTCCGAACTCTATCTCCATCATACATACTCCATCCCGGCCTGCTCCCATGCCTTTCTCAATCAACTACTCTAGGTTTGTATTCCGCCCCGCACGCCTGATGCTCACCCATACGAGCCTGCCCTCGTCTGATAGAAATACCGCTGAATTCCCCAAGCGGCTAAACAACCTCTCAGGCCCAACGATCATCCGGAGAATTTCCAATTCTCCCCTACTTAAAACAATGACAGATAGTCACCGGTCGCCTTCACCGATCACCCCAAGCAACCTTGCAGGAAACAACACATGCACTCCAAATGTTTTTCACCAGCACCAACAACTTTCATACAAATCACGTTCCCACGCTGCTCAACCCGCTCGGAAGAGACCCAATCTTCAACTATCCATTCCTCAGACTGCAAAATCTAACTGGCCTTCAAACCAACGCCGCATCCGTCACCAATCCTCACAAAGATAATCAACGATGACTCGAAGTACAATTCCATAACCATAACATTTCCTCAGGGAACACAAGACACTAAAATGAAACCTCGATCACAACTCGCCAAACCCTCCAGGAACAACGAATACCACACGAAAACCCGAAACGCAATTCCATAACCAACCAACGAAACTAGCAGATAACAATACTCTACAACAATCATAAATAATCAAACAGCAGAAAGAACATACCCGTAGCAGCAAGCTGAAAAGCACAACCCTAAGCCCTTGGGGGCTCCGCCCCACCCTGACCTCCTCCTGTGATCCTCGACGTAGCCGGTGCTGGAGCCTGCACCGGTCCTGTAGCAAGCTGTGGACAGTTGACCTTCAAATGTCCAACTTGATGACAATGATAGCATATCCTCAAATCCCGAACCGGCACTGACTGCCGACAATCCCTCACATAATGTCCCTCCTTTCCGCACTTGCGTCATGCTCCACCGGATCGACAAACCTCGGCATGACCCCTTCCACACTTTCCACAGACGTGGCCACCCTGATCTCCCATCCTGGAATCAACGGTCTTAGACCGTTTCGTCCCCGGCTGCGACTGAACCGGGGCTTGCCTCAGCTCACGCATCTGCAACTCAATCTCTAACTCACGCCGCCTGGCGGCCTCCTGCAACTCCAGCAAAGTCTCGCACCTCTGCACAGACACAAACAGTCTGATGTCCCTCTTTAGCATACCCAGATACCGGGACATCTGGGCCTGCTCCGAAGCAAACTCAGGGCAAAACATCGCCCGCTCAGTAAACATCCTGGTGATTTCCGTCACCGATTCCGAATCCTGTTTCAGCTCCAAGAACTCCTGAGCCAACCTCTCCCTCTCGACCTGCGGAACATAACGAGTGCTGAACATCTCTCTGAACCGATCCCATGAAATCGCAGCCCTCTGCGCATTCGAGTACAATCCCGTGGTCAATCTCCACCAATCCTTTGCTCCGAGCCTTAACAGGTTCAGAGCACACCTCACCCTCTGATCAGCAGGGCATGAACACGTGAAGAAACATCCCTCCACATCTGATAACCATCTCATAGCAACGATCGGATCCTGAACTCCGTCAAAAGTGGGAGGCTTCGTATTATCGAAGTCCCGATATTGAAAACCTCTACTGGCTCCTCCCCCTGCCGCCGCTACTGCTGCGGTAGCCGCCGCGGCAGCCGTCTCCATGAGAGCCGCATAGCGCTCATCAAAATACTCCACCATGGCGGTCTTGATCGACCCAAACAACTCTGGCAGCTCAGCCCGAAACAATGCGGCAACCTCATCATGCAGGATCTCACGAATCCTCGCATCCAACTCATGCGTACTCATCTGACTGACAACCTCTAACTGTGCAGACCCACTTGGAACTCCCTCTCCTGCTCCTGATCCTGACCCGGATCCACTCCCAGCGTGCCCTGAAATCTCCATACTGAAAATAAAACACCAAATCTCAGACATAATCCACTGTCCCGGGAACCAGCTCTCATCCCAACCCTAGAGGTCATGGTTTCCCTGATACGCGTATGAGTCCGTGCTTTCAGTAGTACGGGCCCATACTACCTTCCACACCAACCCATATTTGTATGAAGTACTCCCACAACACCCTAGCGACACACATAACAACGCTCTATCCTCACAACTAGAGGAACACTAGAAATCTCTCACAAGGAACCCTAGGCTAGAAGGCATCATAAATCAGGCAACTCATCAATAAATCCTGAAGATCCCTAGCCTAACTCTAGCATGCTGTTCTATCAAAGCTCAATAAAACAATTGTCATGTATGGTATTTTGGGGTTACTTACTGGCTCCGGCTGATCGTACCTCCGCGTCCTCCTTTACTTATTTTGAAAATCATTTTAGTTTTCCTTTTGAAAACTCTCCTCGATTTGAGACTGGAGTCACACAAGTGTTCCTCCAATTCACTCAAACCAAGGCTCTGATACCAACTTGTAACGTCCGAAAAACACAACCAATTTAAAATTTTCAAAACAACCCGATTTTCATTAAAATGTTTACAAAAAGGTTTTCAATACAAGTCATTTAAGTATTCCCAGAATCACGTTGTTACGAAATCATGAGGAGCGGTACGATCGCGCCTTCGCCTTGCCACAGTCTCCTGAAGAACCTGAAAAACATTAAACCACAACTGTAAGCCCGAAAGCTTAGTGAGATACCCCCAAAATATCAACCACGTATACGCCCTTCCAGGCCGCGACCTTTTTGGACCAAAACATATAAAACATACATAACATAACAAGACATAGAACAACCATGCATAACGGTCTACCGTGTGACTGGTCCTCCGTATCGGGCCTTCAGTCCATCGGATCCATCTCCCGGGTCTAGTCATGTCTTTCGAGTCTACAGTGGGGTTGGTCCGCCCGCATCGGGCCTTCAACCCACCTGGTCCACTCTCTGAGTCTACAGTGTGACTGGTCCGCCCGCATCGGGCCTTCAGTCGGCCTGGTCCACTCTCCGAGCCTCGGCACGTCTGGTCCACCCGCATGGGGCCATCAGCCTATTCGGACCGCTCACTGGGCCTTCGGAACAACCGGTCCGCCCTGGGTATCTTGGCCTACAGCACAAAGCAGGACCCGCCTCAACCCATCTACAGTCCAAACAACCATGTGCACAAAACATACATTCATATAACAGTCCTAGTCAACAAACCGAGCAAGTAGATCACATAGCATATCATTACCCTAACCGGGTTACCAACCTAACCGGTCACTAGCATAGCATCACTCTGTATATCGAGGAACTGACCTTAACAAGGTCCCCTAGCATGCACCATCCTAACTACCAGGATGTAGACACCGCCCGCAATAACATGATAGACATAAATAAATCTCAATACAATAAAGGGTCGGCCTTGGTGCCTTAGACCCTGTTGATATAGTGAGGATAACTCACCTCGAAACTGACGGCTGAAAAGATAAGATCCCGCTGCTCCGAACTCTGACACAACTCCTCCACTGAACATCAAACAATAACCCAATCAATACCCTTAATTACCACAATACCCCTGGAAGACAACTGGTTCACCCTGGACAAGTCAAAGTCAACCCCTGACTGACCCTACTCGCCGAGTCAACCCGATGACTCGTCGAGTCCTTATGCTCAGAACTTCCCTCAATTAGCGACTCGAATCGCCAAGTCACCCTAAAGACCCATCGAGTGCAACAACTCTAAGTCCGCTCGCACCCAACTCACCGAGTCATCCCTCGACTCACCGATTCATCGACTCAACCAGAAATATTGGGACTTCCTCGACAAGACTCGCCGAGTACAAATGGACTCGTCGAGTCCAAGGCCATCTTCAACCTACTCGCCGAGTTGTTCTTCCAACTCGTCGAGTCCCAGGCCATCTTCAAGCAACTCGTCGAGTCCACCCATGTGACTCGTCGAGTTCCACCGGTCTGAATCCATACATAAGCATCTCAGGCCATGCAATTGATCCAAAACATAGATCCAACCTCCTACAATCCATCCATCACGTAAAGTGGCAAACTTTACGTGAACCTAACGAGATCTAAGCCATTATCACCTTAGAACCAAGGTTTGGGACATGGTAGCTTCATTAACAACACAAAGATAGGGGCTTTAATGCTCTCAAGGTCTTCTCCACTCCAGATCTGAGGTAGCAACCTCAGATCCATCCTCCAACACCAAAATGTCACACAACCAAGCACCCCACACAACCCAAAATGATGGAACTAGGAATGCACAGCCTAAGGACGAAGATATTACCTCCAAAAGATGCCTCAATAGCAGTCAAACTCGAATCCAAGCAAAGCCCTTTGATCCAAGCCACTTCTCCTTCAAGATCTCTTCAAACAACACCTCTCCAAGCTCTAAGTTGCTCCACAATTGATCTCTCCACGAATTTAGGGTTTCTGGAACTCAAGGGGGAATAAGGGAGGCTGTGGAGGGGTATTATGCTCTTTATATAGGGCTCAACCCCGAAAATTAGGGTTTTCTCCATTCAGCACCTACTCGCCGAGTCCATCCTAAGGACTCGCCGAGTAGGTCACTTGACACGCGACCATGACCGCGACCTAACTCGCCGAGTCTATCCATGGACTCGCCGAGTCATCCTCTACAACTTACACTTTTAGCCCTTCAACTCTACTCTTGCGATTCCGGGATGTTACAATCTCTGCATCTTCTACACAATAGCATACACATACTCTCGTTATTTTAGCTTACACGCCATTAGGAATTTAACAACATTAAGGCATTCTTCCTTTTTTATTTAATGGATAACTTCTGCCACTTGAAATTTCATATTAAATAGCCAATAGTCATCAAAATAGTTTTGAAGTTATGGGGATATAGTTATGTAAGAGACGTTGTGTCATCATCAACATGTTTGTTGTTAGGAACAATTTCTTCATGGTTAACAATATCCATGTTATTCTTGGGAATTGGGTTATCGAGAACATACACTTTTTCTCATAATGAAGCAACATATTTAGATTTTGAATCTAGTCTATGTCACAATGCAAAACCAAGAACGGCGGAAACGTTCTGGGGCGGAGGACGCCTTGTAAAGTATCACAACACAGTAAATGTAAATAAGCAAACAACATCATCCATTGCATTAAATATATAATTTTAATACAAGCGTGTTCTGTACAGTATAGACACCAAAAATAATATATATCAAAATAATAAGATGAGTCTTGGATGCGCTCCATCTTCTCAAAAGTTGGCCTCGGTACCTGTCTACTGATGACCTGAGAATACAAGTTATTTTGAAAAAGTTTATCAGCATTAAGCTGGTGAGTTCATAAGTATTTTAGTGTCAGTATTTGTCATCCAAAAATGTTTGAACATGTATCAAGTATAAGTTTGTAAAATGTATGTAAAGGTTTGTAAGTGTTTGTAAAAGTTTGAATCTCTCAGAAAAACCTATATTTTCTATTAAAGTAGCCTTCTACCAAGGCTTAACTGTTTTGTATGCTCGTTTATTGTAAAAGTGTGTAATTTCCCAAGTGTAAATATCATTTAACAAAATATAGTTTGTACATTAATGTTTAAGTGAGGTTGTCACTAAAATATGTAATTGGTAAATCATTGTAGTACGGTAGTCCTGCAGGTCCGGTTGTAGCTAGCAGCAAGGTGTAGGATAGTCAATCTAGTATAGATCTATATGCAAAATCACACTCTCCCTCCAAGAGAATTCTGGCTACAACTCGGGCCATGACAATTAAGGCATGCTCCGATGCAGTGGATAACAATTGTTAACGTATTCTTGTATATGTAATGAAATGAACTATTCTAGTATAGTTGTATATGTTCTTCCTCTATTATAGTTGTATATGTTCTCTGTCTAGTATAGTTGTATATGTTCTCTTTCTAGTATAGTTGTATAAGTACTCGTAGTAATAAGTATTAACTCATGAATGAACTGACTCATTTATCTAGAAATTGTAGTAGTATGATCCTATGTTACCCCGATGGTAACTTACTGATGATGTACTGATAAGTATGAATATGGAAGTACTTTTATGTCTATACATGTATATTGGATATATAATTAATATTAAAACAACCTTCAGACGACTACCCGAAATCCCACCAGACCACATCTCAATGCGCGAAAAGGAAATAGGGTGGATAGCCTTCCTAAGCCCTTTAAACATTTCTTATATATCTATACATATATGGGCATGAAATTTAATAGAAGTAAAACAAAGTTTAATAAAAGAATTTGATAAGTAAAAAGAGTTTGTAAAACATTTTGAAGTGAAATAGTTTGATAAACAGTTTGAACAGTGATAAAATCATTGATTTTCTAGTTATTAATCACATGTGATTAATGTAATCACATGTGATTGATGTAATAATTGTAAGTGTTTAACTTGTATCCCCCCCATAAAGTATTTAAAACATTTAAAAGCATTTCAAAGGTTAATTTAAGGGGTATGAACTCGGTTGTGGTGAGTGGATTTGATTGAAGTTTCAGGTACCGTGCTAGGTGCCAAACGGAGACTTGTTCACATGCACGAGCCTAGTTATCATATAATGAGCATATATATAACTAATTAGCCAAATAACAACTTAACAGCATAATTTGGGACACTTAGGAACATGTAAACACTTTGTATAAGTGTTATAGGTCCTAATGGTTGCATCTAAGTTGATATGGGACAAGGCAAAAGGGTTGAAAAGCTTCCAAGGACCTTGTATAAGAGTTTACCACCCAACAAACCCCACCCTTGGAGTTTACGGTCATAAACTCCTTGAGTTTACGGCCGTGAACTCCACTCTTGGTGGTTTTAGGTGTTTTAAGGTGCTAATTGAATCCTAGAATAAGCCTAGCATTGGTAGATTAATCCTTGAAGTAGTTTAAGGCCCTAGAATGCTCCTTTGAGGAGTTTACGGCCAAAAGAGCATATCCCCTAGAGTTAACGGCCGTAAACTCCTATGGGGTGTTTGTTTTAATTCTTTTAGGCCTCTTGCATAAGTAGGATAGCTTCTAGGTTTTTGTTTAAGGCTAAAGGGGACTTTAGGCACACCTTTGTACCTTTACTTGGAGTTTACGGCCCAAGAGTATTTCTTGGCCGTAAACTCCCTTTTAGGGATGATTTTGATGTGTTTTGGTGTCCAAAGTAGCTTCAAGTATTAGAGGGTAAATGTCTTAAGCCTTAGGGGTGATTTAGGGCTCACATTGGCCCTTGAAAATGGTGTTTACGGTCCAAGAAACTCTTGGGCCGTAAAATCCAAAATCTTGGTGTTCTTGATTGTGTTCTAGCCTCTAATGATCATACATAATGTCCTTAACTAGTTACCTATCAAGGAAACGAGACTATATAGCCTTTAGGCTTCGTTTTGGAGTTTACTCCCTAAGAACGTTCTTGGGCGGTAAACTCCCAGATCTTACAAATTTGTCTTATAGACAATGTTATAAAGCTTATAACAAGCATTAAAACACATTTAGGAATGTAGACTCACGATTTGGGATGAAAACCCGAAGATCCGTGAGAGAGAAAATGGATTTTCTCTAGTTGGAAATGTGAATAATGAATGAATTTAATTCAGAAATCTATTTATAGTCCTGATGTATTTTGACAGAAAATATTTTTATTCTGGAAATGATTTCTAATATATCCAAGTGTTGGAATAACAGTGTTGCACAAAACCGTAGCGCATCCACTCTCCTGATGTTTAGTGAAGTGTAAACCCTAAATTACTCCAACTTATACGAAAAGTATGAAAATCGACTATGACTGTTATAACTTCTATTGAAGTGATACTGTTTTTATAGAATGGAAATTTCGGGTTGCCACATCATCCCCCCGTTAGAAGGAATTTCATCCCGAAATTAGAATTTAAGCAAAATAAGAAGTTACAAATAACTAAGCGAAAAGATGAGGGTATTTCAGTTTCATCTGATCCTCACGTTCCCAAGTGAATTCCGGTCCTCGCTTGGCATTCCAGCGAACCTTCACGATAGGGATACGACTTTGTTTCGTCTGCTTGGCCTCACGGTCCATGATCTCTACAGGTTCTTCCACGAAGTTGAGGCTCTCGTTGATCTCGATCTCGTCGAGTGGGATTACGAGAGTCTCGTCGGACAGACACTTTTTCAAGTTAGATACGTGGAATGTAGAATGTACGTTACGAAGTGTGTTAGGTAGATCGAGTTTGTAAGCTACAGTGCCGAATCTTGCGAGAATCTCGAAAGGCCTTATGTACCTCGGATTAAGCTTCCTACGCTTACCGAAACGTATCAAGCCCTTCCAGGGTGAGACTTTGAGAAGGACTCGGTCTCCCACCTGAAATTCCAAAGGTTTTCTTCGCTTATCAGCGTAGGTCTTCTGTCGGTCTCTAGAGGCTTTCAATCGTTCACGGATCTGAACGATTTTCTCTGTCGTTTCCTGAATGATATCCGGACCGGTGAGAGTACTGTCAGAAGCTTGTCCCCTGGCTAATTGGGTATCACCCACCTCAGCCCAACAAAGAGGGGATCTGCACTTTCGGCCGTAGAGGGCTTCAAATGGTGCTGCCTTTATGCTCGTGTGATAACTGTTGTTGTAGGAAAATTCGACGAGGGGTAAATGGGTATCCCACGCTTTTTCAAAGTCAATTACACAAGCACGCAACATATCTTCTAAAGTCTGGATTGTCCTCTCAGTCTGTCCGTCGGTCTGTGGATGGTATACTGTGCTCATGTCTAGCCTTGTTCCTAGGGAATGTTGTAGTGATTGCCAGAATCTTGAGGTGAACCTACTATCTCTATCGGAGATAATGGATATAGTCACACCATGTAGCCGTACGATTTCCCTAATGTATGTTCTCGTAAGTTTCTCCATCTTGTCGGTTTCTTTGATTGGCAGGAAGTGTGCAGACTTGGTCAATCTATCGACGATGACCCATATGGTATCAAGTCCACCCGTTGTCTTGGGCAACATGGTTATGAAATCCATAGTGATCCTCTCCTACTTTCATTCTGGAATCTCTGGTTGTTGCAGTAAACCGAAGGGCTTCTGGTACTCGACCTTAACCTTTGCGCAAGTAAGGCATTTACTTACCAAGGTAGCAATCTCTGCTTTCATATTAGGCCACCAGTATAGCTTTTTAAGATCCAGATACATCTTATCTGAACCTGGGTGGACGGAATACTGAGTGTTGTGCGCCTCGGTCATGACCAAGTCTCGGATACCACCGTGTTTCGGTGTCCAGATCCAGTGCATGAAATATAAGGCTCCATCACCCTTGGCTTGTAAATTCTTGTCCATTCGTCTGAGGGATTCACTCGTCACATTTTCAGGTTTCATAGCTTCAAGTTGGGCCGCCTGAATTTGTTTAGACAAGTATGAATGGATGGTTATCGACAATGACTTGACCCTGCGACCAGAATATTCCTTCTGACTTAGGGCGTCTGCTACTACGTTGGCTTTACCGGGATGATAATGAATATCGCATTCGTAATCATTGAGTAGCTCGACCCACCGTCGTTGTCTCATGTTGAGCTCCTTCTGATCGAATATGTGTTGTAAACTCTTGTGGTCGGTAAAGATAGTGCTTTTCGTTCCATACAAGTAATGTCTCCAGATCTTCAGAGCAAACACCACTGCTTCCATTTCAAGATCGTGGGTCGTGTAGTTAACTTTGTGTGTCTTCAACTGTCTGGAGGTGTAGGCGATGACCTTACCTCGCCGCATCATAACACACCCGAGCCCTTGGTTCGATGCATCGCAATAGACTACGAAGTCTTTTATCCCTTCGGGGAGAGATAGTATTGGTGCGGTGCACAAGGCTTGTTTGAGCGTTTGGAACGCTCTTTCTTGTTTCTCTTCCCAGTCAAAGGCCACGCCTTTCTGGGTTAGGGTTGTAAGAGGTTTCGCTATTCGGGAGAAGTTCTGAATGAATCTGCGGTAGTAGCCAGCGAGGCCTAGAAATTGACGAATTTTAGTAGGCGTCTTCGGTGTTGACCAGTTCTCAATGGCTTTAATTTTGGATGGGTCCACGTGGATTCCCTCTTCTCTTACCACGTGTCCTAAGAATTCGACTCTTCGGATCCAAAATTCACATTTCGAGAACTTCGCATAGAGTTTCTCCATTTGTAAAGTTCTTAAAACTTGTCGCAGGTGATCGCCATGCTCTTCCTTACTTCGGGAGTAGATCAGGATGTCGTCAATGAAAACGATGACGAACTGATCCAAGTAAGGTCTGCATACTCTGTTCATCAGGTCCATGAAAACTGTGGGCGCATTGGTCAATCTGAATGGCATCACCACGAACTCGTAGTGTCCGTAACGAATTCGGAAGGCTGTCTTTGGAACATTCTCCTCTAGTTGTCACACCCCGAAAACCAAAGGCGGAAACGTCCCCGGGGTTGACTCAAAGTTGAGTATCAAATCCAATGTACATAGTAAGCAAAGTAAACAACCATTACATTACATATGAAAGTTTACATTTGTTCAGAAGTAAAGTTGTACATTCGTAATACATAGTATATATGAACAAAAGTGGAGACGAGTCTTCTGTACACTCCGTCTTCTCCAAAAGATTCGCTAGGTACCTGTCTAATGTTGACCTGAGAATACAAGCAGTTTGAAAATCAGCATAAAGCTGGTGAGTTCATAAGATGTTTGCTTTGTGAAAATGTACGAGTTTCCTTTTTTTTATCGAAAAGTTGTTATCCAAGAAAATCCCATATTTTCTTAAAAGAGAAAGTCGATTGATTGTTAGGTTACACAGTTCTAGTTACATTTAACTATGGTCCCAAGAAAGTCCCATACATTCCTTTTTGTATATTACCAATTGTGAAAGATGTAATGTTATTCAGTTTGCTACTCTTTCTAGTTGTATAATTGTTACCCAGGAAAGCCCCATGCTTTCCTGCATGATGGTTTCTAATGTGAACGATGTTAAATATGTAGAAGATGTACACGTGATTAGGTAATGTTTTGTTTTCCCTAGGAAAGTCCCGTACTTTCCTAAAAGTAATTGTTAGTTATTGAACTTCGATATACTGATTTATTTCCATTCGTACCTATTGTATTATCTAGTTATGTTGATATGCTAATGGTAATATTTCGGAATGTACTTAGATTCACATCTTCATATTCGTGTTCTTATTCTTAATTAGTTATGATTGTACTTATTCATGTTCGTATTCGTATTCGTTACAGTATTCGTTTCCTTATTCCTACTCCTATTACTATTCGTATTCGTATTCGTTTTCGCAGTCGTATTCGTATTCGTATTCGTAGTCGCATTTCTATCCCTAATCCTACTCCTAATAGTATTCCCAGTCGTATTCGTATTCGTATTCGTATTTGTAGTCGCATTTCTATCCCTAATCCTACTCCTAATACTATTCGCAGTCGTATTCGTATTCGTATTCGTATTCGCAGTCGTATTCGTATTCGTATTCGTTCTGTTCCTAATTATAGTTTCGTTATCCATTCTGTTCCTAGTTATAGATGTGTTATTCTTTCTGTTTCTAGTTGTAGTTTCTTTATTCGTTCTATTCCTAGTTATAACTTCGTGTTTGTTTTCGTTTTCGTAATTAGTTATCATTGGAAATTAGTAAGTTATTCGTAGATTATGAAACATAGTTTAGATTAGAGCATTTCATCGAGATATCTATGATTCGTTTAAAAGTTAAATTCATAATTCGAACTATTTGATAAACACAATTATTGATATTAGAACATACGGAATGAAAACGTTTAAACTGAAAACAATAAGTTTGAGTACAAGTTTTCCTTGTACTTTTGCTTGTATTCCCCCCCCCCCCCCCCCCTGAAAACAGTGAAAACAGTTGAAAAAGGGTAGGGGTATGAACTCACCGGACGAGAAATGTGGCGAATTCGGATGCTAAGTGTTGGTCCGAGACTTGTAAACACGCGAGGTTCCTAATTATGATGTAAAGATACACATTTGTATCTAATTAGGACTTAGATTGATTGTTGGATAGGGACAATTGTTTCAAGTCACGAAAACACTCCGATACAAGTGTTTGGAGGGACCAGGGTGGCGTTTAGGGACATGTAATGATGCGAGGGATTTGGGACTTGAGTTTACTCCCCATGAATAAACTTATACATGAGTTTTTGGTCCAAAACACCCATTCCCCATGAGTTTACGGCCGTAAACTCATGGTGGGTGGTTTATGGTGCAAATTTGGGTCATAAATGGATATGGACACTTGGAAATGCTTGGATTAATTTTTCTTAAGGCTTGGATTGAATTAAAAACATCATTTACAATACATAAGGGAGTTTACGGCCTAGGCATGGGGTCTTTGGCCGTAAACTCACAAATCTCCAAGATTTAGTGTTTTTGAGGTGTTAAAACCAATCACATGTGATTCTAAAAATTCCCACAAGTCTAGAAATGAGTTTAAGGCACCATTTGACACCTTTTTATGAGTTTACGGCCATGAGACATGTTCTATGACCGTAAACTCTCAAATGTGGGGTTTTGATGTTTGTAAAGCCTTAAAACTATTTTTGGTTGGTCCTTTGATTTATTCCAAGGCTTTTGGTGGTGTTGGATGGCTTTCAAACACCTTAGAATTGAATTTGTACCATGTTTCATGGAGTTTATAGCCCAAGCACAAGCCTTGGCCGTAAACTCATGTAAGTCTCCCAAAATTCATGTTTCAAGTGTCCAAATGCAAAGATCTATGTTCTATAATTCATAACTAAGGCATATGAGTGATTTGGAAGGGTTTAAGGGCATGAAAACCCTAGTTTAATGAGTTTACGGCCCAAGAATGATCCTTGGCCGTAAACTCCTTCAAATGACTCAAAATCCAAGTTTAAAATGTTATAAGTCCAATTCATAAAGCCATCTAGCCATATCTAAGGTCCAATTGTGCTTAGGAAGGGTTTTTGAGCTCCAAAACCCATGATATATGAGTTTACGGCCTAGGATGGTTCCATGGCCATAAACTCATGATTATGGTCATATTTCATGCTTTGATCTCGAATTTGAAGGCTAGAAATGTTACATAACAAGCTAAAGGAAGTACCTCAAAGATTTGGAGCTTAAAATTGATGATTTGGACCTTTAAACTTGGATTTAGGAGAGAGGTTAGAGAGAGAGTAGAGAGAGGAAGGAAAAGCTTCAAATGAGTGCTTAGATAACTTTAAATAGTGTCTAGGTTTTGGACACGGTGGAATTCTACCCGATACCGGCATTAAACGCGGCTTTTGGTCGCACCCGATTAAGTTACCGTCACCCGGCGGGAATGTTTCTATCTTTTTGAAATGAACGCTTTTGGGTTAATTTCATGAGTTCCTAGGGATTTGAACACTCATTAAATTATAATAAACGTATAAATTTAATTAATCAACCCAAAGCGAGAACGGAACGAATCGATTGACGGCAACCTCTCACGGGTAGAACAAGTTTTCGACGATGGAAAACTTCGAGTTGTTACACTAGTACCCGTAACTGGTGATATCCGGATCTCAGATCAATTTTGGAGAAATAGTTCGCCCCTTGCAGTTGGTCAAATAGATCGTGTATGCGAGGCAGAGGGTAACGATTTTTGACCGTCAGTTTGTTGAGTTCTCTGTAGTCGATACACATACGGAATGATCCGTCTTTCTTCTTAACGAACAAGACCGGTGCTCCCCAAGGTGAGAAGCTTGGTCTTATGAAGCCCTTGCTGAGCAGTTCGTTAAGTTGCCCAGATAATTCCTGCATCTCTGCTGGTGCTAAGCGGTAGGGCGACTTGGCTACTGGGGTAGCTCTTGGGACTAAGTCGATTCTGAACTCGACCTGTCGTTGCGGAGGTAATCCAGGTAGCTCTTCTAGGAAAATGTCGAGGAAGTCGCTCACTACTGGAATGTTCTTTAATTTTTTCGTTTTGAGGCTCGTGTCGACAACGTGAGCAAGGAATGCATGGTATTCTTTGCGCAGATATTTATGTGCTTGAATACTTGATATAATGCGAAGACTCGCACCAGGTTTGTCATCGTAGACGATAAGAGTTTCGCTAGACGGGAGGTTTAAACGGACTGCTTTCTCGAAGCACATGATGTCGGCGCGATGAAGACTCAACCAATCCATGCCGATGATAACGTCGAAGCTTTTTATTGAGACCGGCATGAGGTCGATTGGGAGTGAATGGTTATCTAGAGTTAGGGTACATCCTAAGTATATGCTACTGGTGTTTTCTGTTTTTCCATTAGCCATTTCTACTATGAATTGTTCTTTAAGTGCGTGTGGTTGTTGTTTAAGCATGCGAGCAAATTTACGGTTCACGAAGCTTCGCTCCACTCCACTATTGAATAGAATGCATGCATAGGAGTTATCGAGGAGGAACGTACCAGTCACCACTGCCGGGTCAGCAATTGCTTTCCTGTGGCCTATAGCTAGTACCCTCCCTGCTCCTCCAGCATTCTTCGCCTTGGGGCAGTCCCTCTTAAAGTGGCCTGCTTCGCCACATCCATAGCAAGTCGGGCTTGCGCCGGAGTCGGGGACTTGTGTGATCGGTTGTGCCGGGAACTTACAGAAACGGACGGTGTGTCCTTTCCTGTTACAGTTAGAGCACTGCATTTCACGGCAGGGGCCATTCTGGTGGAAGTTGCATTTGTTGCACTTTGGCAAACTTCCAGCATACTGCTTCATCGGAACAGTAGCAGGCGTTACCGCGGCATGCACTGCCACAATTTGCTGCTTTTTGGCAGGTCGCTGTTTCTTCTTGTCATCCCAGAACTTCCGCTTGATGTCAGCGGGTTTAGAGGGTTCCGGGATGGCTAGGGTTGTTGTGGTTGCAGGGGTTTTGACCCCATGGTGATTGAGTCGCTGTGCCAGTCGCTTGGCATTGTCGAAGGTAGAGGGGTTTGATGATAGGAAGTTCCCCTGACACAGAAACACTAGCCCCCATATGTACCTTTCGATCTTTTTCCCTTCAGTGGGAACCATATTAGGGCAGAGGGCCACCAGTTCGCTGAATCTGGCGGTATAAGCAACAATGTTGGTGCACTTCATGGTCAGGCTCCAAAGCTCCTGCTCTAGTTTCTGGATCTCGCCCCTCGGGCAGTATTCCTCAATCATGAGGTCTTTCATCGTTTCCCAGCCTATGTCGTTGGCTACGACGAGAGTTAGAGCTTTAACGTGGTCGTTCCACCACGTCAGTGCCTTTCCTTCAAAGGTGCATGCGGCATATTTGACTTTGCTCGTAGCAGGGCATGAACAAATTTCAAAGACTGATTCAGTCTTCTCGAACCATTGCGAGAGGTCAATGACTCCGCCGGTCCCATGAAAGGACTTCGGCTTGCAGTTGGTGAAATCCTTGTAACAGCACTCTCTCGAGCGCATAGGAGTTTCAACCAGAATAGAGTTTACAGGGGTTCCACCTCTACTGGCATCAGTAGAGTGATACTGTGCTATGGCAGTTGCTACTGCTGCAGCTACAGCAGCATTTAGGGCTACTGTATCGATGACCGGAGGTGGAGGAGGCGGTGTAGGTGTAGGGTTATTCCGGGGAGATTTGCGAGGAGGCATCTTTCAGCTATAAGTTCATAAAGATGAGAAAAGTGGTAAGAATCAATTTGTAAGTAAGGTGAGAGTGACACATGGACTAACTAACCATAGCCCAACAATTGAATGAGTATTTGAGATCATAACAAGGAAGATTCGTAAGAAAACACAAGCGTAAAGATTCTTCCCACAGAGTAGGTAGTTGTCAATAATATTGGTATTACTGATGTAACGAGTTCAATGAAAATTGACCTAACAGTAGGTCTTACATCATACCATACGGAAAATTTGACAGTTCTTAGATTCCTAATTCGAGTACTGAAAGTTAGGAATATTTTACAGATAAGTGTTACTTAGAGCACAGATGTTAAAGGCTAATCCTTAACCCAAAAGATAATGATGTACTAGAAATCATCTAACGGCGATGAGTATTCCTCGGGAGAACCCTGAGGTCTCTCATTTGATGGACCACCTCTTGAAGGTCTCGTTCATAAGCCCTTTGACGAGCTCGAAGTTCCACGACTTCTGCTTGAGAGGCAACCAGATGTTGCTGTAGGGTTTCATTGGTTCTCCGAGTCCATTCCATGTCTTCTTCGAGATGGCGAATGCGGATTGTGTTGACACCAGAGTTGACATCAATCTCCACGACCCAGTCGATGGCTGCTCGACCTTGCTCAACATTACGAGCTATTCTTCGGATAATTATGGGCAGAGCTCGGTCCGCAGAGCCACCATCGCTAACGTTGTAAAAACTTCGGTCCCTAATGTAGGGTAAGGGTTGACCCTGTTCGTCACTCCAGCGATTCAAGTTATCTACCCACAAGGGAGTGGGACCTGGAAAAGCTAGTCGAGGGTTGTTGTTCGGGGCTTGACCTACTGGGGGTAGGTTGTTGACTTCGGGCTCAGAGTCTGATCCATCCGAGAAGCCTTCAGCTTGATGATCATCCAACGGAATTTGGTGCTCATCATCAGACTCTGCTTCGAGCCATCCTGCGTTTCCTTCATTTGGGAAGTACGAGTCGTCGTGATGGAATCCCGCCATTTCAATCTACGTGAGAAGAGAGGTATAAAGATATAGTATATATGTAGCTAGAGGTACAAAATACACCTATAGTATTTTAAGTTTAGGTTCTATTGATCTTCTTGTGGTATTGTTGGTAAGTTTTTAGACTTGTTAACACATCAAAACCATTCTAGGGCATATGCTAATCACTCCTTGGACCAGCATAGTTGATCATGCTATGCCATTCCCCGGACTGACCATACATCCCCGAGCTTACCTGTGATATTTAACAATCGTAATACTTTTGTTCTTGTCGTTGTGACACTGATTTTAGTATGAATGCAGACTAGTATACTTAATTAAATATCTTAGTATTTAAAGTATAGACTCTTGGTCAGAGTGTTTTAATCCCAACTGGGTTTATAGTTTAATATATCTTTTATGGGTTGATATACTTGATTCACTATAAACAATGCTCTGATACCAATCTGTCACACCCCAAAACCAAGAACGGCGGAAACGTTCTGGGGCGGAGGACGTCATGTAAAGTATCACAACACAGTAAATGTAAATAAGCAAACAACATCATTCATTGCATTAAATATATAATTTTAATACAAGCGTGTTCTGTACAGTATAGACACCAAAAATAATGTATATCAAAATAATAAGATGAGTCTTGGATGCGCTCCATCTTCTCAAAAGCTGGCCTCGGTACCTGTCTACTAATGACCTGAGAATACAAGTTATTTTGAAAGACTTTATCAGCATTAAGCTGGTGAGTTCATAAGTATTTTAGTGTCAGTATTTGTCATCCAAAAATGTTTGAACATGTATCAAGTATAAGTTTGTAAAATGTATGTAAAGGTCTGTAAGTGTTTGTAAAAGTTTGAATCTCTTAGAAAAACCTATATTTTCTATTAAAGTAGCCTTCTACCAAGGCTTAACTGTTTTGTATGCTCATTTATTGTAAAAGTGTGTAATTTCCCAAGTGTAACTATCATTTAACAAAATATAGTTTGTACATTAATGTTTAAGTGAGGTTGTCACTAAAATATGTAATCGGTAAATCATTGTAGTACGGTAGTTTTGTATTATAGGAACTACTACTGTACTAACTACCTTAAACCAGATTTATATTAAGGTATCATGTGATAAATTGCACCATACTATCGACTGGTAACAATGACATATGAATGGTCGTAATAACGGAATCACGTTTGGCACCCGCAGACCTGCAAGTCCGGCTGTAGCTAGCAGCAAGGTGTAGGATAGTCAATCCAGTATAGATCTATACGCAAACTCACGCTCTCCCTCCATGAGAATTCTGGCTACAACTCGGTCCATGACAATTAAGGCATGCTCCGATACAGTGGATCATAATTGTTAACGTATTCTTGTATATGTAATGAAATGAACTGTTCTAGTATAGTTGTATATGTTCTTCCTCTAGTATAGTTGTATATGTTCTCTGTCTAGTATAGTTGTATATGTTCTCTTTCTAGTATAGTTGTATAAGTACTCGTAGTAATAAGTATTAACTCATGAATGAACTGACTCATTTATCTAGAAATTGTAGTAGTATGATCCTATGTTACCCCGATGGTAACTTACTGATGATGTACTGATAAGTATGAATATGGAAGTACTTTTATGTCTATACATGTATATTTGATATATAATTAATATTGAAACAACCTTCGGACGACTACCCGAAATCCCACCAGACCACATCTCAATGCGCGAAAAGGAAATAGGGTGGATAGCCTTCCTAAGCCCTTTAAACATTTCTTATATATCTATACATATATGGGCATGCAATTTAATAGAAGTAAAACAAAGTTTAATAAAAGCATTTGATAAGTAAAAAGAGTTAGTAAAACATTTTGAAGTGAAACAGTTTGATAAACAGTTTGAACAGTGATAAAATCATTAGTTTTCTAGTTATTAATCACATGTGATTGATGTAATAACTGTAAGTGTTTAACTTGTATCCCCCCTCCATAAAGTATTTAAAACATTTCAAAGCGTTTCAAAGGTTAATTTAAGGGGTATGAACTCACTTGTGGTGAGTGGATTTGATTAAAGTATCGGGTACCGTGGTAAGTGGCAAACGGAGACTTGTTCACATGCACGAGCCTAGTTATCATATAATGAGCATATATATAAGTAATTAGCCAAATAATAACTTAACAAAATAAGTTGGGACACTTAGGAACATGTAAACACTTTGTATAAGTGTTATAGGTCCTAATGGTTGCATCTAAGTTGATATGGGACAAGGCAAAAGGGTTGAAAAGCTTCCAAGGACCTTGTATAAGAGTTTACCACCCAATAAACCCCACCCTTGGAGTTTACAGTCATAAACTCCTTGAGTTTACGGTCGTGAACTCCACTCTTGGTGGTTTTGGGTGTTTTAATGTGCTAATTGAATCCTAGAATAAGCCTAGCATTGGTAGATTAATCCTTGAAGTAGTTTAAGGCCCTATAATGCTCCTTTGAGGAGTTTACGGCCAAAAGACCATATCCCCTAGATTTTACGGTCGTAAACTCCTATGGGGTGTTTGTTTTAATTCTTTTAGGCCTCTTGCATAAGTAGGATAGCTTCTAGGTTTTTGTTTAAGGCTAAAGGGGACTTTAGGCACACCTTTGTGCCTTTACTTGGAGTTTACGGCGCAAGAGTATTTCTTGGCCATAAACTCCCTTTTAGGGATGATTTTGATGTGTTTTGGTGTCCAAAGTAGCTTCAAGTATTAGACGGTAAATGTCTTAAGCCTTAGGGGTGATTTAGGGCTCACTTTGGCCCTTGAAAATGGTGTTTACGGTCCAAGAAACTCTTGGGCCGTAAACTCCAAAATCTTGGTGTTCTTGATTGTGTTCTAGCCTCTAATGATAATACATAATGTCCTTAACTAGTTACCTATCAAAGAAATGGGACTAGATAGCCTTTAGGCTTCGTTTTGGAGTTTACTCCCCAAGAACGTTCTTGGGCGGTAAACTCCCAGATCTTACAAATTTGTCATATAAACAATGTTATAAAGCTTATAACAAGCATTAAAACACATTTAGGAAAGTAGACTCACGATTTGGGATGAAAACCCAAAGATCCGTGAGAGAGAAAATGGCTTTTCTCTAGTTGGAAATGTGAATAATGAATGAATTTAGTTCATAAATCTATTTATAGTCCTGAAATATTTTGACATAAAATATTTTTATTCCGGAAATGATTTCTAATATATCCGAGTGTTGGAATAACAGTGTTGCACAAAACCGTAGCGTATCCACTCTCCTGATGTTTAGTGAAGTGTAAACCCTAAATTACTCCAACTTGTACGAAAAGTCTGAAAATCGACTATGACTGTTATAACTTCTATTGAAGTGATACTGTTTGTATAGAATGGAAATTTCGGGTTGTCACAGTCTATGTAGTTAGGATCAATCATCAATTCCATTAAAAGAATAGGGAGAAGTGTGGAATCGAACTTGGAGCAGAAAAAGGTGGAGGAGGAGGAAGATCACCATTTCCAGACATCTATTTATGAGAAAGACTAGTGTTATTTAGTTGATTTCATTTCCTTAATATAATATAACCGAATTTTATATTCAAGGGTAGGATCCATATTTTTTACAGTCGTTTTATGAAGAGGTGTATCGTAATCATATCATGATTTTATTTTAGGTGGGTAATGCATTTTACCAATTTCAATCACTATGAAATTCATGTATCTTTTGAGATTCATTGATCTTATCAATTTCATGTTAATCATAGATTATGTTTTTTCTTTTTGTAACTGGGATAACGCGGAACACAAACCAAATTGTCACATCCATGCAAACCAGCATGACACACTCTTTATCATTTATGATCTCAAATTGATATGCTGGTAAACCACACACACTCAATTAAAAATTATTAACTCAAGTTGTGTCATCATCTTCCGTCTTATAGTTGCAAATTAACATGTCATTAACGACATATGCTCCATTAATAGACATATAAAGAAAATATTAATTTTTTCATGGATTTGCATACAATTAACATTTTCTAACTAATATCTTGACATTATTTTTGTTGGGATACTTTTAATTTATGATGTGTGTTTGAATTCACTAGTTTTTCATTTACAATTACTATTCTATTGCATCTAAACCACACATTACAGGCAGTAAACCTGGTTGAGTATAATATAGTTCGATAAGAACAGTGTTGAACTCAAGGCGATAACCATGCAAAACCTGTATTAAAATTGTGATAACCATGTAAACCTGCATCACACACTTGTTATCGTTTCTGATTTCAAACAGATGTGATGGTAAACAACACACATTCCATCAACTAATATATAATCAGGTTTGTCATCATTTTCCTTCTTATAGTCTCAAATTAACATGCCGTTAACCATACATACACCATTAATAGACATATAAAGAAATAATGTGTGTTTTCTTGGATTAGCATACAATTCACATTTTTTTAACTAATATCTAAACATTATTTTGTTGCGATGATTTTAAGCTATGATGTGTATTTTAATGCACTAGTTTTATATTTATAATTCCTAGTCTATCGCATTTAAAGCAACGCCTTACAGGAAGTAAACATGGTTGAGTAAAGTATAGTTATATAAGAAATGTGTTGAACTCAAGGGGAATGGTAGTGAATTATCTTTAAAATTTTTATTATAGGTTATACTAAATAAATGAGAGCAGTAAAAGGGGAATCTGATTATGAAACCAGAAGAAAATAAACTAAGTGGAAACGAATCACGTCGGGTATTATGGTTTAGATTGGATCAACTACGAGTTGTATTATCATAGAAATCAAAGTAGGTTTTAATATCTGTTATTAGGGTTATCTTTCAGATATATTTATATATTTTTAGTGTGTGAACGATTGGTAATGCCTTTGCCACGACATGGTATCCAGATTCCATATGGGACATGAATTCATAAGATTAAGTAACACAAAAAATGAGTAATCTATGTTTTAAATAGGCAGTGGCGCACCTTGTAAAGAGTGTGGCGCGCTTTTGGCTGCTGCTCCCGGTTCTCATCGTTTATTGTTGGTTTCGTCTCCATTCTCTTCCTTTTGCATCATAACTCCGAGTTTAACTGCAATTAAACATTTTAAAGCCTATTAAGTATCACAGACCTTAAAATATAACATTTTATTCAACTATATTAAGATAATGAAAAAAATATATAAATAGTTAAATAAAGTCATATCTAGTTAATACTTTTAACCTGACATCAACCTATTGAACATTTTCATCTATCTCTATCCGACCACAAAAATAACAGAGTGAAAGTGACACTAATTCAATAGTTATTTTATATATCATTTCTTTATACCATCTTGGTATGCTAAGAATGCATGATGTCTCCTCATGATTCAACTATCAATGTATTTAATCATGTGTGAACACATGTAATTTAGATTTACTATAAATAAACTATTATATTGCATATATAGTATTTAAACATTTTAAAATTTCATTTATTGATTAATTGTAATTAATCATTTGTATTCAAATTATAATGTTAAATCACTATTCAATTTCTTATAAGGTGAGGACACGTATTAATATATATATATATATATATATATATATATATATATATATATATATATATATATATATATAAAAGGTTAGGTTCATGTGAGACGGCCTAATTTTGTGAGACCGTGAGACGCATTTTTTTATTTTTTTATTTATTTTTATTTTTTTAATTTTTTTTTAGTTAATTCAAGTTCCGAAAATAATATTTAAAAAAAGAATTTTTTGATTTTTCCATTTATTTTGCATTTTAAAATTATTTTTAGAATATGTACAGTGTAATATTCTATTTACAATATTTCACGTATTTTTCAAAAAAATAGAATTTTTTTTTAATTTTTTTTAGTTAATTCAAATTCCGAAAATAAGATTTAAAAAAAGAATTTTTAGATTTTTCCATATATTTTGTATTTTAAAATTATTTTTTAGAATATGTCAGTGTAATATTCTATTTAGAATATTTCACGTATTTTAAAAAACAAAAACGGGATTTTATTTTTATTTATTTTTATTTTTATTTTATTTTATTTTTATTTTTTTAGTTAATTTAAGTTCCGAAAATAATATTTAAAAAAAGAATTTTTGGTTTTTCCATTTATTTTGCATTTTAAATTTATTTTTAGATTTGGTCTCACGGTCTCACAAAATTAGAATGGTCTCAAATGAACCTAAACCTATATATATATATATATATATATATATATATATATATATATATATATATATATATATATATATATATATATATATATATATATATATATATATATATATATATATATATATATATATATATATATATCAAAATTTAATTAACTACTTAATCCTAGTTATCCATGTTTACGTAATTAGGCAATTAAATATTAAATCATGATAATGCTTAATTTAATTCAAATATTTATAAAATTTCAATTTCAATATATATATTACCAAACTTAATTTAAGCTTTTAAATTAATTAAACATTTTAAATAAAAGCCTTGACTATTTAAATATTCAAAATTTCTAAATAAAAAAAGGATTTTAAATAAACTAACCAATAACATCCAACATAATCTTGGTGCCTTAAGGATTTTCCAAAATCCCTTAGGGAATTTTGAAAAATGTAAGTCTTCATTTATCTTGGATTGTGGTTATTTAATACTCTAGCTAATGCATTAGGTTAAATCAAATCCTTTTAGAGATGATTATCAATTTTTTTAAAACAACACCAGTACAAAACTAGCTTTAGGCGTCGGTTTTTGAAAATAAGTTGGCATCGGTTTTCATATTTCTTGGTGCTAATAAACAAATTTCCAAGATTGTTTCCATGATGATTTACTTATAAAAACTCGTGATTTCAAATCAAACATCAAACATTTACATCAGTTTTACATAAAAAAAAAAAAAAAAGGATAAGTAGTGATATGGTTGAAAAAGGTGGCCTGATTAATCAAACTTCAAACATTTACATCAGTTTTACATTAAAAAAAAAAAAAAAAAAAAAAAAAAAAAAAAAAAAAGGGGATAAGTAGTGATATGGTTGAAAAAGGTGGTCAAATATCATCTTTTATAATGAGTTTTGTTATTTTATATGTACTTTTACCTTGTGTTTAATTGAGACATAAGGTGTTGAAGTTTTATTTTAAGTAATTAAATGTTATATTGAAATTTGTAATGTAACACTAATAAAATTCATGATAAATTTGAATATTTTAAATATAACCTAAACCATGAAGTGTGTACAAAACAGTTTTCAAAACATTTGCAACATCAGAGTTTTCCCAAAATCATAGATTGTAACAAGGGTATGTGTACGATCATGCTTTTGCTTTCCTGCGGTCATTTGAAATAACTAAAACATAACCCAAAACCGTAAGCCAAAGCTTTGTAAGTTCTCCCAAATTACCAACACACAACCACATAACATATATACAATAACAACATGCAACGGGTCCACAACTAAAAGACTGGATTACACATAAGCCCAAAACATATGTCTGGCTTCCCCTCGAGTGTGGCAACCCGATATTTCAACTCTATGTGACGACCTAAAAAGTCAACTATTGTAACCATGTTTGTTATAATTAAATTAACTTCGAAACTAAAATGTCCAAAAATCACTAATTAAATTACCTATTATGTTAGATGTCATTAAACCGTGATCGTAAGTAAAAAGAATGCCCAAATCTGACTTCATATAAGGAAGTTTTAAAATTTTCAAGCTCGGCTTAGCAATGAACAGCTAAAAACTCGAAACGGAGATCAAGCAACTTTTGACTGGAATGACCTAAATGAGAATCGAAGGTCTCAACAATGGTTTTCAACGGTAAAATGTTTTGCAAAAGACGTCAGATAACGAAGTTATGAATTTCTAACGAAATTTTCTTACCGCGACCTTTTAAAAATAAATAATAAAAATAATTTCAAAATTTATCGACGGAATCTAAACGAAAGTTTTAGAGTGTAGTCTCACCTACGCGTGGATATAAAGAACGTCGAAAACGGAGTTCGTATGAAGAAGATATGAATTTTTGAAGTTTATTAAATATTAAAAATATAATTTTTATATTTAATTTCGGTATTATCCGAAGGGTGAGTCACGGGCCAATCCGAGTTACCCCCAGCATACACTCGTATGCCCAGCGTACTCAAGGCCTAGGTCTCGGATCGTCAACGTCGCCCCTATGCGAGGCTATGTCTCGTCCCATCCGAAGTCCGAGGCAGTCGAGGATGCGGTCACGCATGACGCACGAGTACGCCCAGCGTACCAAGGCGGTTCCCACCCCCTATAAAAGAGATGCGAGGGTTCCGAAGAAAATGCTCAATTTCTCTCAACTTTCCTGCGCTTTTGCCTCGTTTTCCGTACATGTGCTATCCCGAAGTCCCGGTTTCCTTGCTCAAGTCCCGAAGGTCGTTTGTGCTCCCGAGATTCCCGAGTATCCCAAGAAAATCCATTTTATAAATACTTTTATATGCTTCATCTAGCCTTCTTCGATCTTTCAAGTGAGTTCATACCCCAATAATCCACACTTTTAAATGTTTTATAAATACTTTTATATGCTTTTAGGGTGGGGGGGGGGGGGGGGATACAAGTAAAAACACTCGATTATTATCGTGTGATATATAAAGTTTCATTATACGCTTTTTATCAACGAAATCATATGTGATTTATAACTATCATAGCAAAAGTTTCGTATGCAAAATATACCACGATAACATCTCATCTTTTGAAATAAGAAATGATTTATGTATATATGTAAATCAAACACTCTGCTTATATTGTATGTCTATGTGTCCGTTTTGGCACTACAAAAATTATACTTTTCATAACAAGTGAGTATTTCACTAGGGATTACTATACAAACGAAACGCACTTTTAGAAAACTATAATCGGTATAGTTTTACGAGAAATCTACGAACTTTTACATACGATAAATACTATTTCAAACAGTTACTTTCATATACAAGAACAAACGAACATTTTCACACGTAAATCTGTTTTATACTAAGTTTTGTGAGACATTAAACTTCACGTATGCTCGAGTACACATTTCAAATCCTGTATTATATACCAGAATCCCTTGGAGGGGGAGCATGGTGTTTGTGTATAGATTTATATGGTATTGACAACCCTGCGTCCTTACTGTTAGATACAGTACACCATTTGGGGTGACAAACGTCAGAACATTCCAACGCCTAAAGAACGTTGTGTATAGGCATTTCTAGTCAATAGCATGGTTATAAAACTCACATAGAGTATTAAAAACACATTGATTTATGGGTTTTTCAGATGTATTGGAGATTTTATACATACATAATTTAACTACTTTAGTCATGAAAAACCTAATTGTGATACAATTTTGGAACTTCTAAATCACTACCTACACACAGGAAAACATCAATTCTCTAGAAACAAACATTGGTCTTGATTTAAGGCTAGATTTATACGGGATTTTCTAGGAACCAAGGAACAAAAACAAACCATTTCAATTTGGTTCATGCACCATTTTCATTTAATACTTATGAAACTCACCAGCTTAAATGCTGATCCACTCTTTCAGAACTTCTTGTATGTCCCAGGGACTCAGTAATTGTAGGTACCAAACAGATTCTTGAAGAAGGAACGTTGCGGCGCCCATTTAAATTCATATTTTTGGCATCATATTGTAATTGGTTTTGAACATGTACTCTTTTAACAATGTAAACTTTCAATTATATATATGATGGTTATATTGCATTCTTTACTATGTATTCATTTTTTACGTTACCACATGAAGTCATCCGCCCTCGAACGTTTCTACCTTTCCGGTTTGGGGGTGTGATAGATTGGTATCAGAGCAATGTTTATAGTGAACTAAGTATATCAAACCTCATAAGATATACAAACTATAAATGCTTAGGGACTCAAAGTCTCTGAGAAAAGGTTTTCACACCTAAAACCTTATTTCATTTAAATAGATTATTTTAGGGCATAAAAATACAAAATACACGCATACAACGATATATTTTCATGATTAGAGCTATACAAAAAGTATTAAGACGAGTTGGAAACTACGATTAGTTCTCGATATATGTAATCGAATTTGGGACGAATATAGTCTGATCAACTATACTTATCCGAGATTAGACCAACGTATGTCGAGGAATGATCGTAGTGAGCAACAAGTCAAAACTTACCAAAATAGACACTAGTATCAAACGTACAATTTAAATACTATAGGAGTATTTGGTGCATAAAATAGATTAATTGACATGTTTAGCGTTACATGTTTTCAAGTTTTGTTCAAATCTTATAACTCTATTCTCGTATAGTCAAATGGCTGGATTTCACCCACAAGGGGACCCCTACTACCCGAACCAGGGCAATGGAGGATGGGTAGAGGAGGATCCTGAAGAGGATGAAGAACCTATCGAGTTGGAAGAAGGGGATGACTCTGGTACAGACTCAGAAACAGAAATAGTCGATCCTCCAGCCATTAGGAGGAACTTCTAGGGACCGATTCCCGTTTGGGGAAGTCACCTCCACCATTGGAGCCAACAACAAGGTATACGCTCTCCCTACGGTATGTGTCAGAACTTCTACCACATCAGGGACGGAGGTACAGCCGACCGAGCACTTCCGGTCATGGTAGGTAAACTGGCCAACCAGTCCAATCAATCGGGGGTCCAAGCAAATCGAATTTGAGAAGTCAACGTGGAAGTAGAAGTTCACACTATCGACATCCATTGTCTAGATATGTTGCAGGATGACACGCATCTACGCGCCGACGCATTCTGAACACCAATGATGGAAGCCCTCGCAGAGTTGAGGGAACAACAAGCCGCCTTCGATAGGCGTCTTATGGAATCAAAGCAATCAGATGCATAGTCAAGCTCCAAACGCAACACACGTCGCAAGTAGTACTTGCGAAAACCCCAAATTTTGTTATAAGTTAGGACCTCAGCTAAAAGTTTTTATTTTCTTAAACCTTGTAACCGGAGACCCTTTTAGGGGTCAACTTTTCGTGATCATTGTATCATCTATTATATTAATATAATTAGCGCGCTATTATTACTACGTTGGGTATTTCGTTCAATCTTTAAAATATTATGGAAAAATCATACGCTTGGTTCATATATTCGGATTTACGAATAACTTTCATTCTTCAATCTTTGAGACTCATACTATCATCTGTTGTTGAACTGTAGCAATTTAGTTCATAAGACACATTCATTTTCTATACTATGGAATTCTTACCCTTGTCTTTTCGATCTATAGTTGAAGGATGCCTCCGTGTAGAAATCCGAGACGAAACAATGGTGGGGAAGCACCGATACCACCACCACCTCCACATCCTCAATTTGATGTTGTCATGTTCCAAGCAACAGTCGCCGCAGCTGTGGCGGCTGCCATGTTATAAATCAATACCCATGTTACTACTGGTTCAGGAATTGGCACACATCTTTCCAACCATGGTGATAGTCATGGGCAACCCCGAGAGTGCACCTATAAAGGATTTACGAATGCTAAACCCCGAATGTTTAATGGAACTGGTGGTGTGATGATTTTGAGACAGTGGATTGAAAGGACATAATCAGTCTTTGAAATGTGCTCCTGTCCCGAGCACAGCAAAGTCAAGTTTGCAACTTACACACTTACTGATAGAGCTTTAACTTGGTGGAATGGCCACGTTAAGGTACTTACTCTGATAGTGGCAAATTCAATAAGCTGGGAAAGCTTAAAAATCATGCTAATGAGGGAGTACTATCCACGATGAGAGATTCAAAAACTCGAGCATGAACTTTGGACTCTTGGAATGATTGGTACCGACATAGCAACTTATACCAACAGATTCTGCGATCTGGTAATCCTTTGCCCATATATGATTACTCCTGAGAGCAAGAAAATAGAGAGATACATTTGGGGACTGTCGCCCCAAATTCAAGCAAGCGTGTTAGCTTCAAAACCATACACTTTTGAAAGTGCCAAAGAGCTGGCACAATCGCTTATTGATCACGGAAATCATCAGAACTCAACAATTTCTGCACCAGAACGACAAAAGGGAAACAACAACAACAATAACAAGAAGAGAGGATGGATTAAAGGGAAGGGTGGGTCTTCCCAAGAGTCCTCGAAGAAACAACAACTAGTTACAGTGAATGCTGCTACTGTACCTACTATTGTTCCTACAAATCTCTACCCAACAAAGCCTTGTGGGGGAAACCTTCCAAAGTGCATCAAATGCAATTACCACCACAATGGACCTTGTTCGGGAAATGCAGTGCTCCAACTGCAATAGAAAGGGACACACCGTCCGTTTCTGCAAGGCCCCTGTAAAGCCGATCACTCAAGTTCCCAATGCTGGTGTAGGCCAAGCTTGATACGGTTGTGGCGAGGTGGGCCACTACAAAAGAAACTGCTCGAAGGCAGCAAAAACTAGCGGAGTGAGACGAGTTTTGGCTATAGGTCATGAAGAAGTCGTAGCTGATCCTACAGTAGTTGCTGATACGCTTCTTCTTGATAATTCATATGCATGCATACTATTCGATAGTGGAGAAGAGAAATGCTTCGTGAGCCACAACTTTATTGACTTACTTAAACATAAACCTAGCATGTTAGAAGAATCATTCACAATAAAAATGACAAATGGAAAAACGGAAAACACTAACTGCATATACATGAGTTGTACATTAACTTTAGATGGTCACTCTTTCCCAATCAACCTCATGCCGGTCCAAATTAAAAGTTTCGACGTCATAGTTGGCATGGATTGGTTATGTCTTCTTGGCGACGATATCATGTGCTTTGAAAAAGTAGTTCATTTTAGTCTCCCTAACGATGAAACATTAGTGATTTATAGCGACAAATCAAGTACAAACCTTCGCATCATTTCGTGAATCCAAGCTTGAAAGTGTTTACGGAAGGATTATCATGCATTCCTTGCACACATCATTGATACGAGTCGGGAAGTAAAGGATATTAAGAGCATTCCAGAAGTACGCGATTTCCCCGTTATCTTTCCAGAAGAACTACCGGGATTACCACCACAACGCCAAGTCAAGTTCAGAATCGACTTAGTTCCGGGGGCTACCCCAGTAGCAAAATCGCCTTATCGTTTGGCACCAGTAGAGATGCAAGAACTTTCCAGTCAGCTTAATGAACACCACCAAAAAGGATTCATTAGACCAAGCTTCTCACCTTGGGGAGCACTAGTCTTGTTTGTAAAGAAGAACGACGGATCGTTACGTACGTGCATCGACTATAAAGAGCTGAACAAACTTACTGTAAAAAATCATTACCCTCTGCCCCGCATTGACGACCTATTTGATCAACTTCAAGGAGCAAACTACTTCTCGAAGATAGATCTACGATCTGGATATCACTAATTACGAGTGCTAGAGGAAGATATTTCCAAGACAGCCTTCCGAACCCGTTATGGACACTACAAATTTGTAGTGACGCCGTCCGGATTAACCAAAGCACCAGCGGTATCCATGAACCTAATGAATAGAGTGTACTGTCCTTACTTGGATCATTTTGTCATCGTCTTCATCGATGATATACTTATCTACTCCCGAAGTAAGGAAGAACATAGTCAGCACCTACGAAGAGTCTTAGAAACACTACGATCGGAGAAGCTCTATGCGAAGTTCTCTAAATGCGAATTTTTGATTTGAAGAGTCGAATTTTTGGGCCACGTTGTTAGCAAAATGGGGATACATGTGGAACCCTCCAAAATTAAGGCCATTAAGAACTGGTCGGCACCGAAGACACCTACAGAGATTCATCAATTTCTAGGTCTGGCTGGCTACTATCGCATATTCATAAAGAACTTCTCTAGCATTGCGAAACCTCTTACTACATTAACCCAGAAAGGCATGGCCTTTGATTGGGAAGCAAAACAAGAGAAGGGGTTCCAAACACTGAAACAGGCTTTGTGCATCGTACCAATACTATCCCTCACCGAAGGGATAGAAGATTTCGTAGTATATTGCGATGCATCAAATTAAGGACTTGGTTGTGTTCTTATGCAAATAGGGAAAGTTATTGCCTATGCCTCCCTTCAGCTTAAGATACACGAAGTAAACTATACAGCACACAATCTTGAGTTAGGAGCAGTGGTATTTGCTCTGAAGATTTGGAGACACTACATGTACAGAACGAAGAGTACTATTTACACCGACCACAAGAGCCTTCAACACATTTTCGATCAAAAGGAGCTCAACATGCGACAACGACGATGGGTCGAGCTATTCAATGACTATAAATGCGACATTCGTTATCATCCTGGAAAGCCCAATTTAGTAGTTGACGCCCTCAGTCGAAAAGAATACACTGGTCGGAGAGTCAAATCTCTGAATAGGACCACCCATTCCCACTTATCTACACAAATTAAGGAGGCTCAACTGGAAGCTTTGCAACCTGAACATGTGACGGGTGAATCCCTGTGAGGAATGGAAAAGAATCTAGAAATCAAGGGTGGCGGAGCCTATTATCTCATGGACCGTATCTGGGCACCGAGACAGGGTGGCTTCAGACATGTGGTCATGACCGAAGCACACAACACGAGGTATTCCGTTCACCCAGGTTCAGATAAAATGTATCTGGATCTTAAGAAACTGTACTGGTGGCCTAATATGAAAGCATAAATTGCTACCTTTGTAAGTAAATGTCTTACTTGCACTAAGGTTAAGGTCGAGTATCAGAAACCTTAAGGATTACTACAACAACCGGAGATACCGAAATGGAAATGGGAACATAGTACTATGGATTTCATAACCATGTTGCCCAAGACAACGGGTGGACTTGATACCATATGGGTCATCGTCGACAGATTAACCAAATCCACGTATTTTCTACCAATCAAGGAGACTGACAAGATGGAAAGGCTTACAAGAACTTACATAAGGGAAATAGTGCGATTTCATGGTGTTCCGATGTCCATTATCTCCGATAGAGATAGTAGATTTACATCAAGGTTCTGGCAGTCACTACAAAGTTCCGTGGGGACTAGACTAGACATGAGTACAACCTACCATCCACAAACAGATGGGCAAAGTGAGAGAACGATACAAACATTGGAAGATATGCTGAGAGCCTGTGTGATTGACTTTGGAAAGGCATGGGATATCCATTTACCCCTTGTTGAATTTTCATACAACAATAGTTATCATACGAGCATAAAGGTTGCTCCATTTGAAGCCCTCTATGGACGTAACTGCAGGTCCCCTCTGTGCTATACTGAAGTTGGCGACACACAGTTAGCTGAAGGACGAGATACTGAAAACACTCTCACCGGACCGGAAATCAAACGAGAAACGATAGAGAAGATCGTTCAGATTCGTGAACGGTTGAAAGCATCTAGAGATCGATAGAAAAGCTACGATGACCAAAGGAGGAAACCTTTGGAATTCCTAGTAGAAGACCGCGTTCTATTCAAGGTCTCAACGTGGAAAGGCTTAATACGCTTTGGAAAGCGTGGAAAGCTAAATCCAAGATACGTAGGGCCATTCGAGATTCTCAGCAGAATCGACCGTGTAGCTTACAAACTTAATCTACCACGTGAACTTAGTAACATACATCCAACCTTCCATGTATCGAACTTGAAAAAGTGTCTGTCCGATGAGACTCTTGTTATCCCACTCGATGAGATCGAGATCAACGAGAGCCTCAACTTCGTGGAAGAACCAGTAGAAATTATGGACCGAGAGGTCAAACAAACGAAACAAAGTCACATACCCATCGTGAAAGTTCGTTGGATCGCCAAGCGAGGACCAGAATACACATGGGAACATGAAGATCAGATGAAACAAAAGTACCCGCACCTTTTTCTCTGATTCACAAGTATCTTTCTTACTTTAAATTTCGGGACGAAATTCTCTCTAACAGGGGGGTGATGTGACAACCCGATATTTCAACTCTATTTAAGGACCTAACAATTCAAGTATTATAACCACGTTTGTTATAATGAAATTAACTTCGAAAATAAAATATCCAAAAATCACTAATTAAATTACATTATTATGTTAGATGTCATTAAACGTGATCGTACGTAAAAAGAACGCCCAAATCTGACTTCGTATAAGGAAGCTATGAATTTTCAAAGTTCGGCTTAGCGACGGACAACTAAAAACTCGAAACGGAGATCAAGCGACTTTTGAATGGAATGACCTAAATGAGAATCAAAGGTCTCGACAATGGTTTTCAACGGTAAAATGTCTGGCAAAAGCAGACGTCAGATAATAAAGTCATGAATTTCTAACGAAATTTTCTTACCGCGACGTTTTAAAAATAAATAATAAAAATAATTTCAAAATTTGTCGACGGAATCTAAACGAAAGTTATAGAGTATAGTCTCACCTACGCGTGGATATAAAAAACGTCGAAAACGGAAATCGAATGAAGAAGATATGAATTTTTTAAGTTTATTAAATATTAAAAATATAATTTTTATATTTAATTTCGGTATTTTCCGAAGGGTGAGTCATGGGCCGATACAAGTTACGCCCAGCGTACACTCGTACGCCCAGCGTACTTGAGGCCTAGGCATCGGATCGTCCTCGTCGCCCCTATGCGAGGCTATGCCCCATCCCATCCGAAGTCCGAGGCAGTCGAGGATGCGGTCACGCATGACGCACGAGTACGCCCAGCGTACTGAGGCGGTTCCCACCCATTATAAAAAGGATGTGAGGGTTTCGAAGAAAATGCTCAATTTCTCTAAACTTTCTTGCGTTTTTGCCTAGTTTTCCATGCACGCACTATCCCGAAGTCCTGGTTTCCTTGCTCAAGTCCCAAAGGTCGTTTGTGATCCCGAGATTCCCGAGAATCCCGAGAAAATCCACTTTCTCGAGTTGAAATTCTGCTCGGTTTTCAACTCGCCTTCTTCGATTTTTCAAGTGAGTTCATACCCATATAATCCACACTTTTAAATGTTTTATAAATACTTTTATATGCTTTTAAGGGGGGGGATACAAGTAAAAACACTCGATTATTATCGTGTGATATATAAAGTTTCATTATACACTTTGTATCAACGGAATCATATGTGATTTATAACTATTATAGGGAAACTTTCATATGCAAAATATACCACGATAACATCTCACCTTTTGAAATAAGAAATGATTTATGTATTTATGTAAATCAAACACTCAGCTTATACTGTATGTATATGTGTCCGTTTTGGCACTACAAAAATTGTACTTTGCATAACAAGTGAGTATTTCACTAGGGATTACTATACAAACGAAACGCACTTTTAGAAAACTATAATCGGTATAGTTTTACGAGAACTCTACGAACTTTTACATACTGGAAATACTATTTCAAGAAGTTACTTTCATATACAAGAACAAACGAACATTTTCACATGTAAATCTATTTTATACTAAGTTTTGTGAGACATTAAACTTCACATACGGTCGAGTACACATTTCAAGTCCTGTATTATATACCAGAATCCCTTGGAGGGGGAGTATGGTGTTTGTGTATAGATCTATACGGGATTGACAACCCCGCGCCCTGATTGTTAGCTATAGTACACCATTTGGGGTGACAAACGTCAGAACACTCCAACGCCTGAAGAACGTTGTGTATAGCCATTTCTAGTCGATAGCATGGTTATAAAACTCACATAGATTATTACAAACACATTGATATACGTGGTTTTTCAGATGTATTGGAGATGTTATACATACATAAATTAACTACTTTAGGCATGAAAAACCTAATTGTGATATAATTTTGGAACTTCTAAATCACTACCCACATACAGGAAAACATCAATTCTCTAGAAACAAACATTGGTCTTGATTTAAGGGTACATTTATACCACTAGAAAATACGGGATTTTCTAGGAACCAAGGAACAAAAACAAACCATTTCAATTTAGTTCATGCAACATTTTCATTTAATACTTATGAAACTCACAAACTTAAATACTGATCTACTCTTTCAAAACTACTTGTATTTCCTAGGGACTCAGTAATTACAGGTACCAAACAGCTTCTTGAAGAAGGAACGTTGCGGCGCCAGTTTAAATTCATATTTTTGGCATCATATTGTAATTGGTTTTGAACATGTACTCTTTTAACAATGTAAACTTTCAATTATATATATGATGGTTGTATTGCTTTCTTTACTATGTATTCATTTGTTACGTTACCACATGAAGTCATCCGCCCCTGAACTTTTCCGTCGTTCCGGTTTGGGGGTGTGACATCGGGGCCCACAGCTTATGTCTGGCTTACTCCCCGAGCAGTTCAGTCCTCAGACTAAATACCACCATGTCCTCAGTATGATTCTGGTGTACCGCCCGGTCCTCAGCTCGTATCTAGAATGCTCATGAGCCCTCAGTGTGAGTCTGGCATGCCCTACCAGGCCCTCAACTCAAATCTAGAATGCCCCAGTGTTTGTTGACTACCACAATGAGCAATACAACCTCAACCCAACACAACATGTCGCCATAAACCAGATAATCATGCAATGTAGTCACAAGTAGTCCTACTAATCTACTAAACTAGCATATTAATAGCTAGTATAAACATGCATATTTATTACATACTTAACATATCAGTGAATACCAAACCAATAGGTTGGCCTTGGTGTCATCCACCCATAACTAAAGTGAGCAAAACTCACCTTGCAAACTGGACAAAAGCTTATGAGGTCTTGACTTTGAATTTCAGCTCCAATCGACTCCTATTCCGACCAAATGACCCAAATCTCAATCAAATTCCTAAAATACCCTTAAGGTCAAATTTGGTCAAATTCAAAGTTTTCACAACTAGTATTTTAGGGCTATGTTTTCCTATCCATGTACAAGATCGTTCTTTGTGTAACTATGTAATGATATGTTTAAATGTGAACCGAACTTCAATGTAATATCAATGTATACATCCAGAAATGGTCTCAAGTCGAAACTTCCTCGTGAAAGCTCTAAACCTAATCCAATAAGCTATATTCACTCAACTTTGGGTTTTGCCCTTGAATTTGAGGTTTAAACCTCTTAATGGACCAAACCTTCCTTATTGGGACCTCATGGGCCGGTAACTCCTCAATTTGGTTCTCTTGGGATGAGAACCCACATTTGGGCCCTAGATGGGTCGAAATTAGTCATGCAATAGTACTTTGGGGCCATAAGACATGTAATGGGCCTTAAGGGGCCGTACACATGTTACTAAGATCATTATAGGTCGAAAATTATTATTGGAGCTCATATTTGGCCAAATTCTCTAATGGGCCAACCATTAGGCCGAAAACCTCCTAATGGGCCCTATTGGACCGAAAACTCTCCCACTTGATCTCTATGGGTCAAGTTCATTTCTTCTGGACCCAATATTGGGCCGAATACCATTTTGTGGCCAACCCAAGCCAAAAACACACATAAGCCAAAAACTCTTAGTGGGCTCGAGATGTTTTCCGCCATTCATGAAAAATGAAGCCCAATCCCTTTCCCACTCCTCTTGGGCTGGTCGAAATTCTATATATATATATATATACACTTATAAAGGAAATGGAATTGTATAAATGTGACACCTTATTTTTGTATCACATACAACCAAGACTTTACAATACATACATCTATGTAACATAAGACTAACCAATAAGTATTAACCTTCTAACTTCTCTCCCCTCCCCTCCTTATCTCGAACAATCTACCATTACCTCCCTCATTCCTCACTTCAAACTCATTCAAAAATTCTTTCATATCTTTCCCTCAAACTCAAAGACATTCTCTCATTCTTCCCTTGAAATTTTCGAGGATTGGGTGTGTATCAAAGAGGATCCTTCAAGCTTTCACTAACTCCGTAAGTTACATAGAATTCAAGCATTTTAATTTAATGTTACACTTTGAACTCTTCCTTATACACCTTCTTTCTCTTCAAAATCGATCAAACCCCAAGGTGAGCTACATACAACCCTATTTTCGAGATTTGCATTCTTTTGGGGAAGAATACAAGTAAAAGTTTTGTGTTAATCTTGTATATTTAACACCGTAAAATTTCAAGTAAACTTTTCATTTAAATTTGCGCATTTCTCATAACACATATTAGAAAAATCTCTTTTATTTAATTTATAAAACACAGCTTCATGATTGTTTAGATAATAATCCAGGATCCTCAAGCATAACTCTTTCTATGGTGTGTACAATTAAGACGGTGCCGTCCCGTGATCCTGAGAAAACCTGAAACACATCACATAACACGGTAAACACAAGGCTTAATGAGTTCCCCTAAACACCACACATATAATTAGCCAATCGAGGCTATAACTCTATAAGACCCTCTGGTCAATGTGTCTCAGTGAGACCCTCCAGCCCCACAACTCTGACGGACCCTCCAGTCCTGTCACACCCCAAAACCAAGAACGACGGAAAAGGTGCGGGGTGGAGGACGTCATGTACAGTATCACAACAGTGTAAAGTAGTAAACAAGCAACAACATCATCCATTGCATTAAAAGTAAAGTTTTAATACATATGTGTTCTTTCATTGTAATAAGACACCAAAATATACAATCAATATAAAAGATGAGTCTTGTCTGTGCTCCGTCTTCTCACAACCTGGCCATCGTACCTGTCTACTGGTGACCTGAGAATATAAGTTATTTTGAAAACGAGTATCACCCTAAAGCTGGTGAATTCATAAGTATTTGTATGTCATTGTCTTGTTTTGGAAATCTGTTATGTATGCTATGTAAATCTTTGAATGAAACAGTTGATATAAGTATGAAAACCCTAGAAAATCCCTTATTTCCTACTAATATGTAATGTAGTCTTCTGCTAATACCCGAATCTTTTGTAAGTGAAAATGATAGTTTTTCCTTTTATGACTATTATTAACAATATATAGTCTAAATCATCATTTATGTGAATGTATCACAAAAATCAAGTAATAGGAAAATGTACTAATGTAATTGTTATCCTTTTGTATTAGGATTAACACGACATCGTGAAAAGCGAAATGTATAACCTTTGAACATTCGTAGATTATTCAATTTTCCTCTATAGCTACAACAGGTGGGAGGAAGGGTTAGTCCCGTAAAGGTACTCCTAATATAAGTATTAACCGTAGGCATCCGTAGATGTTCATCAACCTCTGTAGCGAACAGTGGGCCCACGGAACGGTTAGTCCCGTAAAGGTACTCCTAGTATAAGTAATAACTGTAAGCATCCATAGATGTTCATCAACCCCTGGTGCTAACAGCTGGGATTCGGAATGGTTAGTCCCGTCTACATATCCCGTTGAACTCGGATAGGCAGGACAATTTCCACAGAAGGTAATAATAAATCATCCTAGTGAATCGAGGTACAAGTATCCATGTAAATGTATACAGGAAGATGTATCTATGTAAAGGTACTCATGTAATGTATTCATGTAAGGTACTCATGTAATGTATTCATGTAAGGTACTTATGTAATGTATTCACGTAAGGTAATCATGTAATGTATTCATGTAAGGTACTCATGTAATGTATTCATGTAAGGTACTTATGTAATGTATTCATGTAAGGTAATCATGTAATGTATTCATGTAAGGTACTTATGTAATGTATTCATGTAAGGTACTCATGTAATGTTTTCATGTAAGGTACTCATGTAATGTATTATGTAGACTCATGAATGAACTGAATCTGATGTAATTCCTTGTAATAGGAATAATGTTATGTATCTCCTAACTATCCTTATAATAGTTAACTGGAAGGTAATTGACTATCCAAACAAGCTTATACACCCTTGCTACACAAGAGTGTGGGAAACTGAATGAAGGATGAAAACTATAACATCAATACGTATAAAAGAACATAAGTGTATAGATATAGTTTTGTTCAAGAAGGTAAAATGGTTTTGTAAGATATCTAAAAGTTTTGAACAATAATTAACAATGACTTGATGTCATTTTAATAAACATTTCAAAAACTAATACATTTGATAACAAAGTATTTTAAGATAGAAAACCATTTCATGCATCACATTTTGAAGTATGTGAAATCTGTTGGATAAAAACATAGTTATAAAATACATATGAGTGATTTAATAACATATTTTTTTCTACTTATATCCCCCCCCCATTAAAGCATTTAAAATCATTTAAAACATTGATTAAGGAGCATGAACTCACCTGAAGATGGTGGTTTGGATGAACTGAACGATGTAGGATTTTTAGGTGTCAAGTGAGGACTTGTACACACACTATGATCCTAATGAACATATAATCATACATATATGCACCCAATTAATCTTAAACTACTAATTGTAAATGTTAAGACATCCTAGAACATAATAAACACTTTATATAAGTGTTATATGCCATAAGGATTGTATCTAAGTTATTATGGGACAAGGCTAATGGATTTAGGGTTTCAAACGACCCCATATATGAGTTTACTCTCCAATAGACCTTACACAAGGAGTTTACGGTCATAAACTCTTGAGTTTACAACCGTAAGCTCCTAAGCTTAATGCCATTTTGTGTTTTGAAGTGTTACATGATCCATAGAAGCAATTCTACTTGGTGGTTTAATCCTTGGAAGAGTTTTGGGCATTAATACACTCCTTTGAGGAGTTCACGGCCTGGGACCATTTCCCTTAGAGTTTATGGTGTTTTCAAAGTCCCTAAATTAACTAGGAACTCATCCATGCTTGTGTCCAAGGCCTTAGGAGTAACTAAGGCACCTTTTTGCCCTTGACTTTGGAGTTCACGGTCCAAGAACTTCTTGGGCCGTGAATACCTTACTCTTGGTGTTTTATGGACGATTTCTAGTCTTATATACACTCATATACAACTCTAAGGTAGTTACACATCACAAGAATGGACTAGGCATCAATTTAAGAGTTTACTCCCTAAGGTGTTCTTGGGCGGTAAACTCTCGAATCTAGTTGTTTTGTTATGAAATTGATGTTATTAAGCACATTATAAGCCATATAATACAACTAGAGAAAGGTACTCATGATTTGGGATGAAAACCCGAAGATTCGTGAGAGACAAAATGGCTTTTCTCTAGTTTGAAATGTAAATAATGAATGAATATGGCTCAAAATTATATACATAGTCCTAAGATTTTTGGAATAAATATTTATTCACGAAATGAACTCTAATATAATAGAGTTTTAGAATAACATAGTTGCACAAAACCCGAGTGCATCCACTCTCCTGATATCTCTTGAAGTGTAAACCATGAAATACTCAAACTTATACGCAAAAGTCTGAAAATTTACTGCGACTGTTCTAAGTTCTATTGACTTGATAATGTTCGTACAGAATGGAAATTTCGGGTTGTCACATCATCCTTCCGTTAGAAGGAATTCCGTCCTTAAATTATAATTTAAGCAAATAAGAAGTTACGAAAGAACTAAGCGAAAAGATGATGGTATTTTAGTTTCATCTAATCCTCTCGTTCCCAACTGAATTCATGTCCTCGCTTGGCGTTCCAGCGAACCTTCACTATCGGGATACGGCTCTGCTTTGTCTGCTTGACCTCTCGGTCCATGATCTCTACTGATTCCTTCACGAAGTTGAGGCTCTCGTTGATCTCGATCTCGTCGAGTGGAATAACAAGATTCTCGTAGGATAGAAACTTTTTCAAGTTTGAGACGTGGAAGGTATGATGTACGTTACTGAGTTTGCGTGGTAGATTGAGTTTGTAAGCTGCAGGGCCAATTCTTGCGAGAATCTCGAAAGGCCCTATGTATCTTGGATTGAGCTTCCCACGCTTTCCGAAGCGTATCAAGCCCTTCCAGGGTAAGACCTTCAGTAGAACTCGGTAGCCCACCTAGAATTCCAACGGTTTCCTTCGTTTGTCAGCATAGCTTTTCTATCGGTCTCTAGAGGCTTTCAATCGTTCACAAATTTGAACGATCTTATCTGTTGTTTCCTGAATGATCTCCGGACCCGTGAGAGTGCTTTCGGGAACTTATCCCTTAGCTAACTGGGTATCACCCACCTCAGCCCAGTATAGAGGGGATCTGCACTTTCGGCCATAGAGGGCCTCGAATGGAGCTGCCTTTATGCTCGTGTGATAACTGTTGTTGTAGGAAAATTCAAAAAGGGGTAAATGGGTATCCCAAGCTTTCCCAAAGTCAATCACACAGGCTCATAACATATCTTCTAATGTTTGGATAGTTCTCTCACTTTGTCCGTTGGTTTGTGGATTGTAGATTGTACTCATGTCCAGCCTAGTTCCTAGGGAACTTTGTAATGACTGCCAGAACCTCGAAGTGAATCTACTATCTCTATCTGAGATAATAGATAAGGGAACGCCGTGCAATCTTACAATCTCTCTAATGTATGTTCTTGTAAGTTTCTCCATCTTGTCTGTTTCTTTGATTGGCAAGAAGTGTGCACACTTGGTCAGTCTATCGACGATGACCCATAAGGAATCAAGTCCACCCGTCGTCTTGGCTAACTTGGTTATGAAGTCCATAGTGATCCACTCCCACTTCCATTTTGGTATCTCCGGTTGCTGTAGAAGACTAGAGGGTTTCTGGTATTTGACCTTGACCTTTGTGCAAGTAAGGCGTTTACTCTCGAAGGTAGCAATATCTGCTTTCATGTTAGGCCACCAGTATAACTTTTTAAGATCTAGATACATCTTATCTAAACCTGGTTGGACGGAATAATGATTGTTGTGAGATTCGGTCATGATCAAGTCTCTGAAGCCACCGTGTTTCGGTATCCAGATCCGATCCATGAGATATAAGACTCCGTCACCCTTGACTTCCAAGATCTTATCCATCCCTCTAAGGGATTCACCTGCCACATTTTCAGGTTTCAAAGCGTCGAGATGAGCCTCCTTAATTTGCATGGACAAGTGTGAATGGATAGTTAGAGTCAAATATTTGACTCTACGACCAGCATATTCCTTCCGACTTAGGGCGTCGACTACTACATTGGCTTTAACTGGATGATAACGAATTTCGCACTCGTAATAACTGAGTAGCTCGACCCACCGTCGTTGTCTCATGTTGAGCTCTTTCTGTTCGAAAATGTGTTGTAGAATCTTGTGGTCTTCAAAGATCGTGATTTTTGTACCATACATGTAGTGTCTCCAGATCTTAAGAGCAAACACAACTGCTGCTAGCTCAAGATCATGGGTAGTGTAGTTAACCTCATCGGCTATGACTTTACCTCGCTGCATCAGAACACATCCGAGTCCTTGATTTGATGCATCGCAATAGACAACGAAGTCTTCTATCCCTTCAAGGAGGGATAGTATTGTTGAGGTGCACAAGGCTCGCTTGAGTGTTTGGAACACTCTTTCTTGTTTCTCTTCCCAGTCAAAGGCCACGCCTTTCTGGGTCAGGATTGTAAGAGGTTTTGCCATGCTGTAGAAATTCTGAATAAACCTGCGATAGTAGCTAGCGAGACCTAGAAATTGACGAATTTCTGTAGGTGTCTTCGGTGCTGACCAGTTCTCAATGGCCTTGATTTTGGAAGGGTCCATGTGTATTCCTTCTTCACTAACAACATGACCCAAAAATTCGACTCGTCGGATCCAAAATTCGCACTTGGAGAACTTCGCATAGAGCTTCTCCGCTCGCAATGTTTCTAAGACTTTATAGAGATGTTGACTATGTTCCTCCTTACTTCGAGAGTAGATAAGTATGTCATCAATGAAAACAATGACGAACTGATCCAAGTAAGGACGACACACCCTATTCATCAGATCCATGAATAATGTGGGCGCGTTAGTTAATCCGAACGATATCACTACAAACTCGTATTATCCATAACGAGTTCGGAAGGCTGTCTTGGGAACATCCTCCTCCAACACTCGTAGTTGGTGATATCCAAATCGTATATCTATCTTCGAGAAGTAGTTGGCTCCTTGAAGTTGATCAAATAAATCATCAATGCGGGGTAATGGATAACAGTTTTTAATGGTAAGCTTGTTGAGTTCTCTATAGTCGATGCACATACAAAATGATCCATCTTTCTTCTTGACGAACAAGACCGGTGCTCCCCATGGTGAGAAGCTTGGCCTAATTAATCCCTTCTTGAGAAGTTTGTTAAGTTAACTAGAAAGTTCCTGCATCTCGGCTGGTGCCAGAAGATATGGAGATTTGGCTACTGGAGTAGCTCCTGGCACTGGGTCGATTCTGAACTCGACTTGGCGTTGTGGTGGTAATCCGGGAAGTTCTTCTAGGAAAATGTCAGGAAAGTCACGTACTTCGGGTATTTTGTGAATGTCTTTCACCTCTTGACTCGTATCGACAATGTGTGCGAGGAATGCATAATATTCTTTTCGCAAGCACTTCTGGGCTTGGATGCACGAAGGGATACGAAGGCTCGTACTAGGTTTTTCGCCATAGATATATAAGGTTTCGTTGTTAGGAAGGTTAAGACGAACTGATTTTTCAAAGCACATGATGTCGGCGCGAAGAAGACTCAACCAATCCATGTCGATGATAACGTCAAAACATTTAATTGGGACCGTCATGAGGTCTATCTTGAAAGTATGGCCATCTAAAGTTAAAGTACAACCTATGTATATGCAGTTAGTACTCTCTGTTTTCCCGTTAGCCATTTCCACCGTGAATGTGTTATCTAATGCACATGGTTTTTGTTTAAGCAGGTGTGCAAATTTGTGACTTACGAAACTTTTCTCTGCTCCATTGTCGAAAAGTATGCAAGCATATGAGTTATCAAGGAGAAATGTACCAGTAACTATCGTAGGATTAGCTACTGCTTCCTCGTGGCCCAAGGCCATAACTCTTCCTACTCCTCCAACCATCCCCGCTTTAGGGCAGTTCCTCTTGTAGTGGCCCACTTCACCACAACCATAGCAAGTTGGGCCCATACCAGGGTTAGGAACCTGGGCGGCCTGAGCTATTGGATTCTTGCAGAAACGAGCTGTATGCCCCTTCCTGTTATAGTTAGAGCATTGCATCTCCTTGCAAGGTCTGTGGTGGTAGAAGTTGCATTTGTTGCACTTCGGGAGAGTTCCGGCATAAGTTTTCGCTGGTAAGGGGTTCACAGGGACAACGGGAGTTACCGTGGCGACATTGATTGCCACAAGTTGTTGTCTCTTGGAGGATTCTTGCGAATCCCCTATTTTCCTCTTGTTCCACCCCTTCTTGTTGTTGTCCCGGGTTGGACTTTTGTGTTACGGGTGTAGGGATTGTTGGGTTCTGAGGTTTCCTGTGATCTATGAGAGATTGTACCAGCTCCTTGGCACTATCAAAAGTGATAGGCTTGGAAGCTAACACACTTGATTGGATCTGGGGAGACAGTCCCTAGATATATCTCTCTATCTTCTTGCTTTCGAGAGCAACCATATCAGGGCATAGGATTGCTAGATCACAGAACCTATTCGTATAGGTTCCTATGTCGGATCCAACCATTTGCAGGCTCCAGAGTTCCTACTCGAGTTTTTGAATTTCTCCCCGAGGATAGTACTCTCTCATCAGCATGTCCTTCAAGTGTTCCCAGCTGATGGAATAGGCCACCACTAGAGTCAGATATTTAACATTGTCGTTCCACCATGTTAGTGCTCTGTTAGAGAAGGTACAAGCTGCAAACTTGACCTTGTTGCCCTCCTGGCAAGCACATATTTCAAAGACGGATTCCATCTTTTCAATCCATTGTCTCAACACTATAACACCCCCAGTTCCATTGAAGCTGCGGGGTTTGGCGTTCGTGAAGTCCTTGTAAGTGCATTCCCGAGGGTGTCCATGGCTTTCGCCATGGTTTGAGGGAAGTGCACCTGTTCCCGATCCACTAGGGACATGAGTATTGATGGCTGACATAGCAGCTGCTACTGCTATTGTGAAGGATGCCTGGAACATAGTGGCATCGAAAGGAAAAGGTGGTTGAGGAGGTTAAGGTGGTGGTGGAGGTGGTGGTATCGGTGTTTCGTTGTTAGGGTTACGTCTGGGATTCCTGCGTGGCAACATGTTTAACTATACATTTAAAAGATGATGATAGGGATAAGAATAAATGAATAATGAGTGTGTCTCATGGACTAATTCTCCATAGTCCAACAACATAATGAATATTATAACTAAATGAAGATGATAGCATTTGGATAATAATTTCCATATGATTAGATACTTGTCAATAATATTGGGATTACAGATGTAACAAGTTCAGGAAAATGGCCTATAAGTAGGCCTTACATCAACCAAGATAGGAAAGTTTTGACAGAATATGACTAGATCAAGATCTAACAGGTCTAAGATTTACAATGATAGGAAATTAGACCAAAGTGTTTACATAAACTAGGTTATATCCAAAAGATGAGTCGACGAGATTATATCGGCGAGGAGAATTGCTAGCATGATTCCTTGATCCTGACAGTAGATGTTCCATGTCCCTCATACGCCTGTCAGCTCTTGCTTGTTGAGCTTGAAGTTCCCCAACTTCAGCTTGAGTTTCAGCAAGTTCCCTCTGCAGAGCTACATTGCGGACTAGAGTCCTTTCGTGAGCAGACTCTATTTGGCGAATGTGGAATGTGTTAACGCCATAGTTGGCATCAATCTCCAGGACTCGATTGATAGTTGATTGACCCAATATTTTGTTCCTAGAAATTCTACGTCGTAGGGGGATAGGTCGTAGGGGATAGGTTGACCCTGTTCCTAACTCCATGTAATCAAGTTTGTGGCCCACAGAGGTGTGGGTCCTTGAAATGCGGGACGGGGGTTCAGGTATGAGTTTTGAGTAGCTAGGGGTAGGTTGTTGACTTCATGCTTTGAGTCAGAACTATCGGAAAAACCCTCAGCATGGTGATTATCCAAAGGGATTGGGTGATCATCTTCTGGTTCTTCCTCTATCCATCCAACGTTGCCTTGGTTTGGGAAGTACAGGTCACCATGGTGAAATCCAACCATTTTAATCTACGCGAGAAAAGGGATATAAGAAATAGCTAAACAGACGAACTGACTAAAATAATTACAATAAGACCAAATACCCATATGGTATTTCTTTATGGTTGTGTTGGTAAGTTTTTAGACTTGTTTTCACATCACAACCATTCTTGGGCATATTCTAATCACTCCTTGGACCAGCATAGTTGATCAGGCTATGCCATTCCCAAGACTGACCATATATCCCCAGGCTTACTTGTGATATTCAACAATCGTAATACTTTTGTTCTTGTCATTGTGACACTGGTTTTAGTATGAATGCAGGCACGTATACTTACTTAAACATTTTATTATTTCGAAGTATAACTCTTAGACAGAGTGTTTTAATCCCAATGTATTTATAGTTAGTATATCTTTTATGGGTTGATATACCATATTCACACAATGCTCTGATACCAATCTCTCACATCCCAAAACCAAGAACGGCGGAAACGTTCCGGGGTGGAGGACGTCATGTACAGTATCACACCAGTGTAAAGTAGTAAACAAGCAACAACATCATCCATTGCATTAAAAGTAAAGTTTCAATACATATGTTGTCACACCCCCAAACCAAGGATGGCGGAAACGTCCGGGGGTGGAGGACTTCATGTAGTATCATAACCACAATTTCAATAGTAATTTAAGCAAACACAACCAACATATATATAATTGAAAAGGTTACATCACTTGTATGAATTTCATGGTTCAAAATCAATTACAATATGTTGACAAAATATGAAAAGTCTGACGCCTTAATGTCCCATCCTCAAAAGCACTTGATTACCTGTTTAGTGTTTTCCTGAGAATACAAGTTATTTGAAAAGTGTCAACACAAAGGTTGGTGAGTTCATAAGTTTTTATTATAAAACTTAGTAGAAGTCTTTCACATGTAAATGTCGCGTTTGTTTCAGAAAAATCCGATATTTTCCTTGAAATCCGTAAAATGTAGCCTTATAACCAAAGACCAAAATGTATAAGAAATCATCATTACTTAGTAGAAATGTCGTGAGTTTAAAATGATATGGAAAGTAAATTTTTAATCAACCAAAAACCTACTTCGTTTTTATGAAATCCCGTGAACTTTATGAATTGTTATCTCCCTAGGTGAGTCGCTATAATCATACTGTGACTATGTGAACCTGCCACAAAGTTTCTCAGGCGTCGCGAAATGAAATGGCATTTGTCACCCGTAGACCTGCAGGTCCCACTGTAGCTAGCAGCAAGGTGTGGGGTGTCAAACCCAATATAGATCTATATACAAGTATCACGTTCTCCCTCAAGGAGATTCTGATTATAACTACCAGGAATTATATCCCGCACTCGGACGTACGGGGAGAGAGAGAGTCTCACAACATAGGTTAACAAGTTTACGTGAAATGTGTGTGAATATAAATCTTTCTTGTATGAATGTACGCTTTTTGTACGAGTGTGTTGAGTGATGTATCATAAACTATACCTATTATAGTTTATCTAAAATGTATGTAATATATATGAATTCTTTTATGGAAATGTATTAGTGTTGTGAATTTATCAAACTATACTTTTTATAGTCAAATATACGTGTTCATGAATAAATAATATTTAATATGAATGACTTAGTTTCAGTTCATAATGATAAACTAACAAGGAAACACATTCAATAATTAGAACTTATGATTATACACTTTGCTCAACATAATACAAAGTGTTATGATATTTACATGCTGTTGGCAAACTTTAGCCATTCTGCCCTGTTTTGGAAAAATCATAGAAAAATCATACGAAGTCGAAAACTAGATCTGTAAATTTTGAGAGTTCACAAAAATGTGTCTAGTTTACTCATAATTTTTATCACGATTTTTAATGACCTCCAACTTGGGTGAAAAAGTCCATAATCACAGACTGGTCCGGATTGTTGTTTGAAATGATAGGCAGTTTTGTAAAAATCACCATAAATTGTAGAAAAATCGTATGGAGATGTGCAAGTAGTCATTTTAAAGCTACACACTTGAACTATTTGCACCTTGTACAGTTTTGAAAACAAAAATGTTTAAGATGCCAAAAACAGTCGGTGAATGGAGTTGAACTTTTCTGATGAAGGCTGTTAGAAAATTTTAGTTATGTTCTTGGTGTTTTAACTTGTATTCCCCCCCTGAAAACTTGAGAAAACATGAAAATGTAGGGGTATGAACTCACCTTAAGTGATTTCAGTAGATGATTGTTGAAGAATGGAAGTGTTTAATTCAAGAACACTTGGAGATGCCTTGAAGATTTTCGAGAATCTAACATTATAGTTATGGAGTTTGTGTAAGCAATCAAAGATTTGAGTAGAATGAAGTGAAATAATAATAGGGAGGATTAATTTTTACTTACTAAGAGTGGAAGAACACTTGAAATCAGCCTTGAATCTCGAAAATTTGTGTAGAAAAAGTTTGAGAGAAAAGTGGTGTTTGTTACTTAGTGGAATGAGAGCAATGAGAGAAAATGAGGAGTGTGGGTGTTTGTTCCAGCTCAAAAAAACGTGGGAGTGAGTGTAATTTGAGTGTAAGGGACATTGAAGTGACATAGGTAAGGTGGGGAGGTATGGCTGGTCATAGAGTGGGTATGGGGTGGTTGCTTGTGTCATAAGTTAAGGCAAAGTCAACACTCCACCTTAAATAAATCCTCCATTAGATCTTTATTATTTAGATAATGATTTTCATAAAAATATGTTTAAATTATGAATATTTAGCGTTTATTATGTTAAAATATAATTTCTGGAGAAAATCCCGCTTTAAAATCACGAAAAACGGGCTCAAAATGTTAAAATATCAAAAATGGGCTAAAAGTGACAAATTTCCGAAATCTGGCCGAGGTTCGGCCTTCTGATGCTGAAACCGAGAGGAGGAAGGGTAGAAACCGAGAGGGGAGAAGAGAGAGGGTAGGAACCGAGAGGGGAGAAGAGAACAGAGGGGCGGAGTAGAGACCGAGAGTAGGGAAGAGATAGAGAGGCGGAGTAGAGACCGAGAGTAGGGAAGAGACAGAGAGGCGGAGAAGCGACAGAGACCGAGGCTCGGTCCTCGTGTGCATTAGCCAACAGAGGCTCGGTCCTCGTGCGCCTTAGCCAACAGAGGCTCGGTCCTTGCGTGCCATATCCAACAGAGGCTCGGTCCTCGCGTGCCACAGCCAACAGAGGCTCGGTCCTCGCCTAAGAAGCCTCTCTTCTTGGTTTCGGTTCCTAAAGCCTATTTTTCTCGTTTTCACCCCGTTTTAAGCCGTTTTTGACCCGGTTAAGGGCCGGAATGACCCGAATGATTCTAAAAAGTTACGGGAACTATTTGAGGGAGATTTGGGAGAGATTTCTCATACTTGGAGAGATTTGGGAGAGATTTGACATTCTTGGAGAGATTTCTCATACAAAGAGATATTTGAGAGAGATTTCACATACTTGGAGAGATTTGGGAGAGATTTGACATTCTTGGAGAGATTTCTCATACAGAGAGATATTTGAGAGAGATTTGGGAGAGATTTCTCATACTTGGAGAGATTTGGGAGAGATTTGACATTCTTGGAGAGATTTCTCATACAGAGAGATATTTGAGAGAGGTTTCATATACTTGGAGAGATTTGGGAGAGATTTGACATTCTTGGAGAGATTTCTCATACAGAGAGATATTTGAGAGAGATTTCAAGTGTGGCATTTGTGAGTGTTTGGCTCCGCAATGCAAGTTTCTTGAGCCCCGTTAAGTCATGGTTAAGGATCCCACACACTCCCAATGAGTATGCAACATGGTTTTTATCAGTTTAGTTCATTGATTAGCACTAGGGCTTAGGAAATTTTTAACACAAGACTTTTCTCAAGTGATGTTTTCCCATTAATATAGCAAGTTATACAGTATGAACATAACACAAACCCTAATACACAAGGTTTAATTGAGTTGACGGCTTGACTTGATGACTTGACTTGACTCAAGATTGACGATTGTCACATATGTGTTCTTTCATTGTAATAAGACACCAAAATATACAATAAAAATAAAAGACGAGTCTTGTCTGTGCTCCGTCTTCTCAAAACCTGGTCATCGTACTTGTCTACTGGTGACCTGAGAATACAAGTTATTTTGAAAGCGAGTATCACCCTAAAGATGGTGAATTCATAAGTATTTAAATGTCATTGTCTTGTTTTGGAAAGCTGTTACGCATGCTATGTAAATCTTTGAATGAAACAGTTGATATAAGTATGAAAACCCTAGAAAGTCCCTTATTTCCTACTAGTATGTAATGTAGTCTTCTACCAAGACCCAAATGTTTTGTAAGTGAAAATGATAGTTTTTCCTTTTATGACTATTAGTAACAATATATAGTCTAAATCATCATTTATGTGAATGTATCACAAAAATCAAGTAATAGGAAAATGTAATAATGTAATTGTTATCCTTTAGTATTAGGATTAACATGACATCGCGAAAATCGAAATGTATAACCATTGAACATCCGTAGATTATTCAATTTTCCTCCGTAGATACAGCAGGTGGGAGGAAGGGTTAGTCCCGTAAAGGTAACTCCTAATATAAGTATTAACCGTAGGCATATATAGATGTTTATCAACCTCTGTAGCGAATAGTAGACCCAAGGAATGGTTAGTCCCGTAAAGGTACTCCTAGTATAAGTAATAACCGTAGGCATCCGTAGATGTTCATCAACCACTGGTGCTAACAGCTAGGATTCAGAATGGTTAGTCCTGTCTAGATATCCCGTTGAGTTGGGATAAGCATGACAATTTACACAGAAGGTACTAATAAATCATCCCAGTTAATCGAGGTACAAGTATCCACGTAAATGTATACTCGAATATGTATCTACGTAAAGGTACTCATGTAATGTATTCATGTAAGGTACTCACGTAATGTATTCATGTAAGGTACTTATGTAATGTATTCATGTAAGGTACTCATGTAATGTATTCATGTAAGGTACTTATGTAATGTATTCATGTAAGGTACTCATGTAATGTTTTCATGTAAGGTACTCATGTAATGTATTGTGTAGACTCATGAATGAACTGACTTTGATGTAATTCCTTGTAATAAGAATATTGTTATGTATCTCCTAGCTATCCCTATAATAGTAAACTGGAAGGTAATTGACTGTCCAAACAGGCTTATACACCCTTGCTACACAAGAGTGTGGGAAATTGAATGAAGGATGAAAACTATAACATCAATACGTATAAAAGAACATAAGTGTATAGATATAGTTTTGTTGAAGAAGGTAAAAATGGCTTTGTAAGACATCTAAGAGTTTTGAACAATAATTAACAATGACTTGATGTCATTTTAATAAACATTTCAAAAACTAATACATTTGATAATAAAGTATTTTAAGATAGAAAACCATTTCATGCATCACATTTTGAAGTATGTGAAATCTGTTGGATGAAAACACAATTATAAAATACATATGAGTGATTTAATAACATATTGTTTTCTACTTGTATCCCCCCCCCCCATTAAAGCATTTAAAATAATTTAAAACATTGATTAAGGGGTATGAACTCACCTGAAGATGGTGGTTTGGATGAACTGAACGGTGTAGGATTATTAGGTGTCAAGTGAGGACTTGTACACACACTATGATCCTAATGAACATATAATCACACATATATGCACCCAATTAGTCTTAAACTACGAACTGTAAATGTTAAGACATCCTAGAACATAATAAACACTTTATATAAGTGTTATAAGCTCTAAGGATTGTATCTAAGTTGTTGTGGGACATGGCTAATGGGTTCAGGGTTCCATAGGACCCCATATATGAGTTTACTCTCCAATATACCTTACACAAGGAGTTTACGGTCGTAAACTCTGGAGTTTATGGCCGTAAGCTCCTAAGCTTAATGCCATTTTGTGTTTTGAAGTGCTACATGATCCCTAGAAGCAATTCTACTTGGTGGTTTAATCCTTCGACGAGTTTAGGGAATTAATTCACTCCTTTGATAAGTTCACGGCCCTGGGACCATTTACCTTAGAGATTACAGCCGTAATCTCTCATGGGGGTGAGTTTTTGGTGTTTCCAAGTCCCTAAATTAACTAGGAACGCATCCATGTTTGTGGCCAAGGCCTTAGGAGTAATTAAGGCACCTTTTTGCCCTTGAGTTTGGAGTTCACGGTCCAATAACTTCTTGGGCCGTGAACACCTTACTCTTGGTATTTCATGGACGATTTCTAGTCTTATATACACTCATATACAAGTCTATGGTAGTTACACATCACGGGAAAGGACTAGGCATCAATTTAAGAGTTTACTCCCCAAGGTGTTCTTGGGCGGTAAACTCTCGAATCTAGTTGTTTCGTTATGAAATTAATGTTATTAAGCACATTATAAGCCATATAATACAACTAGAGAAAGGTACTCACGATTTGGGATGAAAACCCGAAGATCCGTGAGAGAGAAAATGGTTCTTCTCTAGTTGGAAATGTAAATAATGAATAAATATGGCTCAAAATTCTATATATAGTCCTGAGATTTTTGGAATAAATATTTTATTCACGAAATGAACTCTAATATAATAGAGTTTTAGAATAACAGAGTTGCACAAAACCCTAGTGCATCCACTCTCCTAATATCTCCTTATGTGTAAACCCTGAAATTCTCAAACTTATACGTAAAAGTTTGAAAATTTTCTGTGACTGTTCTAACTTCTATTGACTTGATAATGTTCATACATAATGGAAATTTTGGGTTGTCACAGATCCTAACTCTGTAAACTCTAAGTAATACACATCATAAATCACAAAGAAATAATGCAGGATATCATGATACACAGATAAGCACATAAGAAATCCCTATCACACAAATTACCTCTCATGGTAAAGTATAGTCAGAAGACTCACCTCGTAGCTAGTAGGGAATCGACACACACTTGATAAAATCAGACTAGCCTTCGCCGAACATATTAAACAAGTATCTCAATCAATATTTCTCTTTTTCTCTTTTACACCCAAAAGTTCTCTTATTCTTTCTCTAACCCACGCGATGGGTAAAAGACCATTTACCCCTCCATGGTTCCAAATGACCCATTCACGAAATCAATAGAATTCAGAAAGAGTCAACAGTCTAATTCGACCAGACTCGCCGAGTTCACCCATGTGACTCGCCGAGTTCACTCGATCTCAAATTTCTTCCTAGGGTTTACTCAGCTCATCGAGTTGACCCCCAATATCAACAAGTTATTATTCGGTCAAGTGTACTGGGTCATACCCGATCCGACTCATCAAGTCAACTTATAGACTCGGTGAGTTGTCTCACATGAATCTCTCATTTGATCAACTGAGGTCAGATTTGTAACTCCAACTCATCGATCTAGCCTCCTAGTACCTAAAAGTCACGTAAAGGTCTGATCTTAGTGTCCATGCATGATATATATTTCTCTATATGCCATCAAAGCTCTACTAATGCTTCCTAGCTTCAAAACACCATGGTTTCTCAACCATAGCTTCAGAATTTCGGACTCTCTGGACCTCACATGGTCCAGATCTATAGCACAAGATCACATAGGGGTTTTGATGTAACCAAAGCCCCATCAAAAGGTGATACAAGACCTAATTCTCACAACCATGGAATCTAATCAATTAACAAAGAAGGTAAGAGCTTTATACCTAGATCTGAAGCTTGAGATGGAAAGGAAATAGATCCACAAGCTCTCCTCATTGATCCTTGAGGAACATTGATCTTCCTATTAAGAAAATGACTTCAAATGAGCCTCTTTCCCTCTCTTGCTCACAATAAATGCTAGGGTTGTTCTGATGGGGTGAATGAACACTGATGGGGGTGATATTGAGGCTATAAGTGCCTTTAAATAGGCCTAGGCCTGAGAAAATTAGGGTTTCCATTGGCAGCGTGGCTCGTCGAGTTGGCTATTCGACTCTTCGAGTCCACTCATTAATCCATGTCACCAGTCACGACCCTACTCAGCGAGTTGAGACACCAACTCGGCGAGTCCTTTCAGAATTCTTAAATTAAATAACTAAAATAATATACTTGGAAATTCAAATGTTATAGTATAATTGCTTGTGTGTGTACATATTGTATGTTATATGTGTTCTATGTTGTAAAATCCATGCAAAAATTCCAAAAACTTGAGATTTATGGTTAGATCTCAAGCAGTTGGACTTAGTTAACATGTTTTATGGTTAAAAGTAAAAACTAGCTCCTAAAGGTGAAATTTTCTATTCATGTTTGGTAGAATACACGAAGATTAGCCCAATAATATGTTTTAACAAGCTTTTGACAAGAAAATATGGAAAATGATACAAATATGGAAGTTTCATTTATAAGGGGGCATTTTTGGCCATAATAACAACCAAGGACTATTTTTGGCCAAATTTAGTAAAATGGTCCGGTGATGGGCCTTTGTAGCGAATAGGGACCATTTTCGCAAAAAAGTGTGTGAAAATGGGCGTTTTATGTCATGTTCTGTATTAATTGGCTAAAACGGCTATTTTGATAAAAATGGACCATTGTTGACATTACTAATTAAAATCGGTCGAAAATGAACAAGTTCGCAAACATGGACCATTTTCGAACATTTTGTAAAAATGGGCCTAAAATGAATATCTTAGTAAAAATGGGCTATATTCAACAATTTTGAGCATTATTGGGCTAAATTTTACATTTTGGATAAATATGGGCCTTTTATGTCATTCTTGTCATTTTTGGGCCATTATTGCCATTTTCAGAAAATATGAGCCATTTTTAACAATATGATTAAAAATGGGATTATCCTAGGCACATGTGAAACGAAATATTTTGTTAACTCACCCAATTAACATTATTTATTATAATAAATAATGGGATTAACTATCAGCGTAGATTTATGTTAGGACTCTAGTGAGACGCACCTTCACCGTACCTATTTAGTGTACACCTTAAGCCCTGTAAAGTTATAATTAGAGTCTCCTGGAGGGAGAGCGGGAATTTGTGTATAGATCTATACGAGATTGACATCCCACACCTGAGCTGTTAGCTACAGCTAGACAGGCTAGTCGAGGGTGACAAATATCTTCTCCGAAACCGACACTTGAAGAAGTCAAGATAGGCACTCTGCCATATTAGCATGGTTATAATGACTCGTTTAGAGTATAACAAATTTTGTTTAAAATTTTACGCAGGACACACATACAATTCGTAACTATTTACGTGCTAAATACCTTGGTAACAAATTCACTACACAGGTCGTATGATATTAAGACCACAACTTTTGTATATCAGAAAATATAGGATTTTCTGGGGAACTCGCAAACATGAATAAACACGAACACACTCGCAACTATACCTGATATGAAAACAAAACTTTACAAACTATCTTTACAGGAAATATTGAATTTTCTGGAGTTTTAACTATCACAACTACATAAAATATTGGATTTTCTGGGCTTTTAACTATCACAACTATTTTTTTTATAGAAAATATTGGATTTTCTGGGCTTCTAACTATCACAACTATTTTTTTTATAGAAAATATTGGATTTTTCTGGGAATTTAACTACCACAAGGATGCTCATACAAAAATGCTTATGAACTCCCCAACATATTATATGTTGAAGCTTTTCAAATGACTTGTATTCTCATGATCTCGCTAAACAAGTCGGCAACTAAGGAAATTTAGCTTTTGTTGTATTTTGATTTCACCATACACTTTATGTTTTTGGGATGTAATCGTATGAACAAACACAAAGATGTAAGTTGTGTATGTAGTATAGTCTGTATGGCGATGAAGACGTTGATGTTTAATTTATACACACTTGATATGATATTACAAGATGAAGTCATTCACCCCCGGACATTTTCGTTGTTCTGGTTCAGGGGTGTGACAAAATTCAGCTAGTTAAACCCACTAAGTCAACTGAGTCAACGCGACTGAGTCAACTCAACCAGATTGGCCCAGTGCGAGTACACGAGGCATACTCTAAAGGTAAGCTGAGCGTACTCAAGTCCTCGCATGTTGACCACCATCGGGGTGGTTGACTTCGTACGCGAGGTATACTCCCAGCAACTTGAAAACTTATAAAATGCTTAATAGCTTAAGCACTTATGTCTATATTTCAGATCGAAGGCTAAAATACACACTAAAGTCATACATTTTCCAACTTTATGATATTACATGCCCATTAAGTCCTTAACTCAAGGTCTTAATCCATTATGGCCTTCTACAAGATGCACGGAGCAAAACTAACCATTGGGACTTAATTTTTATTACTTAGAACCCCTCCTAGTGTCTGAAAGGACAACTCAAATCGTCAAGAACATGCCATGCACAAGATAAGACATTTGGGACCAAAAAGCATCACTAAAACACCTATTTCTAGATCTACATGATTGAAATATAAAGTTGCAAGCTTTATACCTTTGAAGGGTTAAAAATGAAGAATAAGTTCCAGATCCAAAGTACTTTACTCTTCCAAGATGAGCTTGGCTTCCTTCCTTCTTCTTCTAAGTACACAAACAAACACGTTTAGGCTAGAAATAACTTCTCAAGGTGAACTAAGGTTACAAACACGAATGATAGGGTGGAGGATGATAAGGTGAAGGGAAATGAGGCCATAAGGATGCTTAAATACCAGCAAAACCCAAAAAATTAGGGTTTCCTCATTTATCAAGTACGTCCAACATACTAGGGCGCGCCCTAGTATGCTCAACATACACCACGTGTGCATGGTGTACTCTGAAGGCTTCAAATTACAACAATGCCATTTAGGACCTTTTTACAAACATTTCTTGAATTTGGGACAAAAATGAAACATTAATGAATTAAAGGGGGTTTAAATTTAGAAGTACCTCACATTGGGATGTTACATGTAACCTTAAAAAACCCATGACAAGTCATGTCACAGTCGAAAACGATATCCAAATGTCATCTTTTGTTATGGGTTTTTTGGTGTTATATGTAGCTTTACCTTGTTTCGGGTATTAAGTGAGACATAAATACATAAGTTAATAAATACATATAAGGTTTTGAAGTTTCATTTTAAGTGATTCCCACTAGTTGTTTAGTTTAGATGAATATAAATATTAAGTAAATATGTAATATGTGTTTTAGATTTCATTTTGGTAAGAAAATGAGTTTTTTTAAAAATTATATAGATTAGCTTTTGTCGTGGGAAAGTCAATAAGTCAATAAGTTGTTTTTGAAAAAGTGTTTGTCTTAGCTTTATACATGTTTCAAGGGGTATTTGTGTCTTTACAACCCAAAAACTTATAAGGAGTTCTAAATAGTTAGACATCCTAACTTATTGAAATCTCATTTGTGACAAGTTAATGAAATGTTATTTTAAATGTCCTTTCATATTGACAAGCACTTTTTTTTACTTACTGTAATTTAAAAAATCCAACAAGTCAATAAGTTTTTTTTAAATAAAATACCAAACACCTTTGCTTGAAATCAGATAATAAATTTACCATTACAATTATGAAATTCATTTCCCAATTATTGTTCTAAGTGGTCACCATTAACTTCTGATAACTTGTTAAATGTTAAATAAGTATAACAACGAGACTAAATAGAAGACCACGTCCGTATTGCTTATTTATCAAAAGAAGAGAGTGACACAAATTTCTTGAAATTGTACAATCCCAGGGATTCAATGTTATAAAATTGGTCTAGATGTTAATTAATTATGTTTATGAAAAGCACTTCCATTATATTTTTAACTAATTATGAAATCATCTAATGATATCCTTATATTTACTCTTCATTGAAGCCCAAGTGTGATAAGGGAAAAGACACTCGAGCAAAGTCACATTACCCACATAAAATGCGACGTAGGGGTGTGCTAAATTACGAAATAAAAATTAGTAAGTCCATTGATCGATATTTTAATTGTTGAAAATATATTTATTGATTATTTGCGTAGTTAATATGATATATATACTTGCAACTTGTTTTTGATTTCCTCTTCATCGGTCGAGCAATCTTTTAATACGTGAAAGATAAAGTAATTGGTGCAGATGAAGTTACCCAACAACATTTAATGTGGAGGAAAGGATGGGAACATAAAGAGGGAAAATATGATCCAGAAGAAGTGATGCCGATTTCTCAAGATTTGGTGTGTAGTGTCAAACTAACAGCTTCTAATGAGTGTTGGTGTTTGTAACTGCTAATTGATAAAGGACGCAACTAATACTATACATTTTTTCTACATCAGTCATGAAACTACAAATAAAGAAGGAAAAGACCCGTCTTGAACCAGCCACCTATGACATCTTACTAGTGTTTGGCAAAGATTATGGTGGATTTGTATGACATGTTGGCATAGGAGTCACTCTACCCAGATATTAGGATCTCCCTCTATCCAGATCCTTGTCAAAACAAAAAACTTTTTTCCTTCAACAAAGCCTAGATGAACCAAAAAGAATAAATCAGGATCTAAGGTCAAAAGTTGAATATATTATGAGTAGGGTTCCTTCTATGGCCAATCATGGGGAGTCTCCAATAACTACTTGTAACATTCGAAACATTCTTGAAACTTTTAAACTTTTTAAACAAACACAAAACCTTGATTTAATACAATTTGTTTTCAGAATAAGTTTCACATCATAGAAAATCCAAAAAACGTAAAAACAAAACATGAGGAGGTGCACGATCACGCCATCGCCTACCCCCGATCCCCTAAGGTACCTGAAACACAATCCAAAACTGTAATCCTAACGCTTATGGAGTTTCTCCTAAAATACCGACACATAAAAAATAACACAAATCTAATAATAACATGTAATATCGTATACAAATAAACAGACTAAAAACCGCTAAGCCCTTAGTACGATTGTGGCATGTACTGCTCGGCCCTTAGCTCGTAACTGGATTGCTCATGACTCCTCAATATGAGTAGAGATTTCCATCCTTGACTCTCAACTTATATCTGGCATACTCCAAGGTTTGTTGGCAACAACACAAAGCAGTAATACCACAACCCATCGACACAATATGTCGACATGTAACAGATAATAACATATATAAATAAATAGATAGTATCACAGGTAGTCTTGTAGATCTACTAGACTAGCATATCAATTCTAGCATGCGTATCTATTCTATACTCATCATATCAACAAATATATGGTTATCAAACCAATGGGCCAACCTTGGTGCCTTCAACCCGAATTTATGGTGAGGAAGACTCACCTCACAAGTAGCACATAACTGATAAGGTCTAACTCTGAATCTCAAATCCCGAGTCAATGCCAACAACCATCATGACCAACCCATCAAAATCTCGAAATAGACAAAATCCCCTTAAAAGTCCAACTTGGTCAGCCATGGTCAAATTCAAAGTCAACAGTCACGGTCAAGGTCAATAGTCCACATTGGCCTAACTCTTCGAGTGCACTTATGAACTCCTCGGGTTATATAGTGCTCATAAAGTTGGGGAAAACCCTAGCCAACTCGCCGAATTGGATGCTAAGCTCGTTTAGTTTTTTCCCAGCTTAACACATTCAGACAATTCTTCAATTCCAAGGAATCTAAGGTTCAGATCTGAACTACAAATATGTCTTAAAGGATAAATCTTCCAACTTTATCCTTTAGGCTACTCCAAATGCTCAAAAACCCTTCCACAAGGCTTGAAAGCTCAAAGGCTTAACAATTAAGCATAAATTCCTTGAGATTAGGAACCCAGCTTTTCTAAAAGAGATAATAGCCTCAAAAATGTCTGAAACTTTGGTGCTTTATAGACATGCATGTCCATTGCATTTATTGAACCTAAAATGGCTCAAAGGGGAAACTATGACCTAAACTCCATGCATGGCATCAAAGCTTGTCAAAAGACCAGATCTAACCAAATATAAGGCCACCTTGACCAGGAGATTCGTAACGTTGCAAAATTTATGAAGTCCATCCATTGCGACATCCAATAATAAGGAGAAAAAGGGACCAAAGTCAAGATCTAGCTACATAGATAGATAAAAATCGAATCATGAATACTTACAATGGTCCAAAAGAGTGCCAAACTGAAGAGGAGAGATTAGCTTGCTAGATCCTTGCCTCTTTCTCTCAATCTTCTCCTTCTTTTGCTCCAAAATGCCACACTAATTCATAATATGAGATGGAATGAAGATTAGGGGTTCACAAAGCCAATGATACGGTTTGGAGGCTGATAAAAGATTAACCTCAAGGAATTAAGGAGGTTATATAGGGTGCAAACCCTAAAATTTAAGGATTCTCATCTTGTCACTAACTCATTGAGTTTTCTTCACCAACTCGTCGAGTTGGTCTAAAAAGATGTGAAACCCAAATCCTTTCAACACATTGAGTTGCGGCCATCAACTCGCCGAGTTCCAAGGGAACCTTGCTTAATAAAGAATAAATATCATACCTAGAAACCAGGATGTTACAACTCTCCCTTACTTGGATTAAGCATCGTCCAGAAGCTTGTTGTGGCAAAAAATATGGATAATGCTCCCGCATTCTCAGCATCCGGCTCCTAGGTCCACTAAGATCCCCGAGAATGCTACCACTATAGCTTTACTAAATGTACCTCGTTGATATGAAAAACCTTTACCTTCCTTTCCAAAATAACTAATAGCCTTTCAACATAGTTCAAGAGCTCATCAGCCAGAATATCATCCAATGATACTACTGTATCCTCGTCTAATACTCACTTTTGCAGCTACGGAACATGGAAAGTGCTATGAATCTGAGGGAGCTCCTCCGAAAGATCCAATCTATAAGTAACTTTGCCAACCGTGGAAACAATCCAGAATGATCCAATATACCAGGGGCCCATGTTCCCCTCTTCCTGAAGAGAATCACACCTTTCCAAGGTGAGACCTTCAACAACACCGTGTCACCGACTGGAAACTCCAACTCAGATCGGTGCCAGTAGACATAGCTCTTTTGTTGATTCTGAGTAGTCTACAATCTTTGTCTGATCTGTTGAATCATCTCTACAGTATGTAGAACAACCTTGGTCTTACCCAGGACTATATGACCAACCTTGCCCAAACAGTGTAACAGCTCTAAATCTCAGGTATTGTTAAAATTACATTTTGGGGTGTTTTAAAGGGGGGACTCGGCGAGTTGGAGCCAGACTCGCCGAGTAGGATCGCAGATCGGGTCGCGGGTTCGCGACTCGACTCGACGAGTCCAGATAGGGACTCGGCGAGTCTGTGCTGTTTAGCGAAAACCCTAATTGTTCAGGTTTGGGACATATAAAGGGGATCATTGGCTGTCATTGTTCCCTTTTAGCCGTCTGAGAGGAGCCCTAAACCGATTGTGTGCATCTGGAGCAAGGTTAGTGGCCATGGGTGATTGTGAAGGAGTTGTTGTGCAAGGAAGGGAAGGTTTTGGCTAAAGGAATAGCAAGAGAGTCACATGCTGAAGATTGGGGACACGGAGAATACATTATCCAGGTATGAATTCGGGTATACTCTGCTATGTTGATATATTTAGAGGATTAGGGTTTATGGAACCCTTTTGTGGATAGATTGAGTGTTACCCAGGTCCCCCAAGCGATTGTAACCCTGTGTTGGGACCTTTGGAGGTCCAGATTATTCCATGTCTGGGCATTTCGGGAATTGGTGAAGGTTTTGGATTGAAATCCTTATGCCTTAGGTCAACATGTAAACCATAAGTCTTGGGGTGTAGCATGAGCACCTAAATGAAGACCTTATGTAAAGGACCAGTCGAGGAAGGCCAGACCTATGAATGGTCGGAGCAGTTACGACCTTAGGAAGCAGTTTGAGCGACTGCATGGCATGGACTCGCCGAGTCAGATGAGCAAACTCGGCGAGTAGCTTGAAGAATAACTGGGACTCGCCGAGTTGTTCCTCAGACTCGGCGAGTGGAGTCGGGGTGGCCCCGTGATTCTTCCAGGAGTAACTCGTCGGGTCAAGGAGGATACTCGACGAGTAGAAGGGAAACTTTAGAGGACTGGAGGATGACTAGACTCGCCAAGTCGCCAGGGTACTCGCCGAGTCTGGTCGAGTTGACCGTGGACTGTTGACCAGAGTTGACCTATGTGTGATTTCTTAGGGTCAGTTGTCTTGAAAGATAAAAGTGTTAATAAGGGACGTACAATATTACAGGGAGTCTGTAGCTCGGCGGATCGAGTACGAGGGATTTCAGGAGTTGCTAGCTTTCAATATCCACGAGGTGAGTCTTCTCACTATACTATACCCGGAAGGGTTTAACTGTGTGACCGGAAGGTCGGATACGATGTATGTTATATATGCTATAAATGGAAAGGTAGTTTTCATGCATGATATGTATGTTTATACGGGCCGGAAGGCGATATGTTATGTGACAGAAAGGTCAGGTATGATATATGATATATGTGCTATGTGCGTTAGATTAAATGTATTATGTGTTGTAAATGTTATGGGCCGGAAGGCAATATGTTATGGGCCGGAAGGCAATGTGCTATGGGACGGAAGGCGATCATGTTATGGGCCGGAAGGTGATTATCTCATGGGCCGGAAGGCATTGTGCAGTGGACCGGAAGGTCAGGGCCTGGAAGGGCGTATGTGCGTAAGGTGTATATTGGGGAACTCACTAAGCTTCGTGCTTACAGTGTTTTATGTTATGTTGTTTCAGGTTCTTTCAGTAACGCGGGATGCAACCGGCTCGATTGTACACACCAAAGAAAGAGTTGTATTTTGGAGGATCCTGGTTTTCTATTCAAGTGAAAATGGAACTATGTTTTGTAATTTAAATATGAATAAGATTTTAAACGAGTGTTTTAATATTAAATTGATTATTTAAATGAAAATTTTTCCTTGAGAATCACGGTGTTACAAATTGGTATCAGAGCCTTGGTTTGAGGGATTCGGATACGCCTTCGGGTAAATCTGGACTCAAACTGAGGAAGTAAGAAAAAGGTTTTCAAATAAGTAGTTTTCTAAAAGTGAATAAGAGTTCAAAGAGAAAGCAAGAAAGAGCAGTGTGTACAATCAGCCAGAGCCAAACGGTGATTTCCCAAAATACCCTTACTTTTGTGTTATGAAATATCTATGATGCACTTTATGAGATATTATTGCATGCTAGAGACAGGCTAGGTATTTCATATCTTAGGACTAGAGTGGCCTGATTTGTGATGCCTTAGCCTAGGGTTTGTTGTTATATGTGCGTTATGCTTTTGAGTGTGTGATGAGTGAGAGTATCCAGTTAGAACGCATGAGGGGTAGAGCTACAGAGTTCAGTGATACTTCCGAGGATGAGCCGAGAAGGTGGAGCTATCACAGATAGGGAGTCCTATGTATTCTTCGATGCTCGAATGCTGCTTGCTTTGTGCTTTGTAGAACTCTCAATGATGGGAGTCAGCTACTAAGTGAGTATGACGATATTCAGGAGGTAGATGGCTGGCATCATTAGGAGCTCTTCAGCAGCTGATAGCAAAGAAGTGGGAGGACGGCGGCAGGGACTAGGGAGTAAACCTAGCCAGATGAGTGCGCTGGTAGAGTAGAAGATTTCGCTGGGGAGCGAGCACGCGCGATGGGATTGGTGAAAGAGCAGGTAGATCAGCTACTTAGGAACTCTGGGATGGTCCGTGTGGAAAGTATGGGTAGATGTGGCAGGTAGTATGGGCCCGTACTACTGAAAGCAGAGGACCCATACTTGATACAGGGAGCATTCTGAAGGTCCTAAGGAACGGGATGAGAAGTAATGTGATGGTTCGAGTACCATACATCGGAGCGGATTGCGGAGTGATGTTATGGTCCGGGTACCATACATCGGAACAGATTGAGGATAGATGGTGTGGTTCGAGTACCATACATCGGAGCGGATTGCGGAGTGATGTTATGGTCCGGGTACCATACATCGGAACAGATTGAGGATAGATGTTGTGGTTCGAGTACCATACACCGGAGCAGATTGAGAAGGGATGTCATGGGATGAGTACCATGGTTCGTAGTGGATGATGCTTGTGACTATCTTGTTATCCGGTCATGATCGATGAGGTAGAGATCGGACGCTATGGGTTTTAGGCCTGCATACCATGATTGAGTATGGAGAGGTGTTCCTCGAGGGGAAGGGCGAGTGCCTATCAGAGTATTTTGGTAAGGAGTTAAAGACAGAGGAAAATTTAGGTTGGGTCGAGCAATCAGTCGATAGAGGAGAGGTCACCTTCTAGGTGGGTGGTGCCATTATGTTCATGTGCAAGACACGAGAGGCCTGATGTTTCAGTTTTGGATTGGGAATACACCCTGCAGGTTGTTATCGATAATGATTTCCCTCAGGGTATCAGGTAGCAGGTGTGCTGCGAGACAGTGACTTATCGTGAGCGGACAGTCAGTTGGGACGGAGGTAGTCGAGAACCACACCACACCTAATTGAGAATAGTAGGTGGTGTTATAGTGGTAGCAGTGGGGAGTTCAGTCGAGTGTTGCAGTGCAGAGAGTTTTCGTCTATGTTGGGAGTGGGTCCCTGTCCTTGGGACAACTCCGGGTTGGAACATTGGTTGATGAGTTGAGGCGAGAGGAACGATGATTTTGGCGGTGTAGTCTATGAGCCAGGGATGTTATTGAGCAGTTGAGATGCCTAGTGTTAGATTGGTATGGGATTTGGAACGATTAGAGGCAGTCGTGATGAGAAGTTCTTGGAGAGTTAATCAGAGGTTCAGAGTATAGAGGGTTGATTGACTTCCTTAAGGGGGGAATTATCGGGCGTTGCATAGCACTTCCTGGAGCAGGTGCGATTTCGCTGGTGAAAAATAGTCATGGGTTGGTTGTGTGCTAATTGGTGATGGTTCGAACCCTAAGTGGGGGAGAACCGGGTGCAGTATGTAAGGAAGCAAAGATTTGTCAAGAGTAGTTATAAGTGGAGTATAGAGATATGCTGTAAGAAATCATGAGACCAGAGGTGTCGGTGGTCGAGGAAAAAGGGTCAGAGTGAGTTAATGCGGGAAGTACTTAAGGAGGAGAATGGATGTATCCATGACAGGTGTTTGGTGTCGTTGCAAGTAGATAGAGAATGAATGGGTCGGTATGCGTATCCTTGGTTGGATTTTGAGTGTCGGGACAAAGGGTTTCGGAGAATTATCAGCATATTCCGTAATGTCAGTGTTTTCTCGTATTCCAATCGAGAAATTAGATGCACCGAAGTTGTAAGGTGGGAAAATTATAGATCTAATTATGGGGATCAGAAGAAATGTATTATTGTGTCTATATGATGCTTGGGGCAAGAGATCAGTGGTGGTGGCAGGATCTTGTGATGTTCTGTTGGGGTATTCTGAGATATTCGGGTATGATATCTTTATTTCGGAGTTATTCGTGAATCTTGAACTGAATCGGCGTGTGGCATATCAAGTATCTGCGGATCTAGTGGGAGCCTTCGAGTATGGGCATCCAGGGAGATTATTTGGGAGAGTGGATTTTCGCAAGATGGGCGTTTGTTATGATGATTGCCTCCATAGTCTATGATGGATATTCGAGTCGCGGTACTTACAAGACAGAGGGCGTTGTGATACTGCGGGAAGCTGAAGTACTCACTAGATGGCAAGACAATTTCGATGTTGGAATGTTTTCAAACAGTGTATGAGGTGGAAGAGTTTTGAGTTTGGGTAGCCCTGGTATTGAGTCTTTGGAGCTTGGATGTGAGTCGGGGGCAAAACGGGGGTCTCCGTCTCTGTCGGGAGATGTGGGAAATGCGCAAGGAAGATGCGCAACAGAAATCAGAGATTAGAGTTGAGACGATCCTCGGTTGGATTGTATTTTTCTCTCATGAAGAAAAGAGGATTTCATGACTTGCGTGTCACCGGGCCGGGATAGTGGTCACGGGGAGGAAGTTAGTGGGATATTTGGATCACGATATGGGTGACCGTTGGGGGCGCAGCTGTGGAGCCAAAAGCTGATCTGGTACCCAGTCTTGAAGAAGAATATGGGAAAGGAGCTGATCATGACGACATCTGAGGACACTTTAGAGAGGGTGAACGATACGGGCGCTCGAAGACATGCTTCGGGCATGTGTATTAGATTTCGGAGGAAGCCGCGGTACGTATTTAGCATTGGTTGAGTTGTCCCATATCAACAGCCATCATTAGTGCATTGGATGCCGCCCTTTGAGCTGTTGCATAGGAGGTGATGTCGGACCCTCATTTGCTGAGGAGAAGTAACGCATGGACCCGAGAGTCCTTGCGAGCAGATCCAGAGCATGTGTGATGCATGGAGTAGTGGCAAGGTTGTCAAGCAGATTCCCTAGGTAAGGGAAGAGAAAGGTATGTTGGGGCTAGTGCAGCATGAGTACGTGTTTGCAAGAGGAGAACTCGTGAGAGTTGCTCTGAGAGTGAGAATGGATCTCGCAGTCGTTCCGAAATGGATAAAGTGGGTTTTGGATCGGGGATCCGGTAATTCATGGTTTCCTAACCCTTATGAGGCGAGTGATCGTGGAGATTTGGAGCAGAGTTGCATTGTGGGTAATTCTCAGTTACAGGGAGTGGTGAGCAGTACAGAGATCGTGCTTTAGTCGACAGAGCAGATTCAGCAGGTTAAACAGAGATTATTAATCGCCTAGAGTTGACAGGAAAGTTATGCAGACAGACGCTATTACGAGCATGTGTTTCAGGTCGGCGATTTCGTACTTCTGACGGTCTCTCCTTGGAAAGGGGTGATTCGATTCAGGAAGAGGGGCAAGTTGGGGCCCCGATATGTTGGGCCTTTTCGTGAAAATACGAGGGTAGGACGGGTGGCCTACCGTTTGGAGATGCCAACGGAATTGGGATGGATCCATGACACTTTTCATGCGTCGCAATTGAAGAAGTGCATAGCCGATGAGTTAGCAGTGGTTCCACTAGAGAACAATTAGGTGGATGCAAGCCCGAGTTACGCTGAGAGGCCAGTGGCCATCAGGGATCGGAAGATCAAGGTTCTGAGGAACAAGGAGGTACCTATGGTATTGGTTCAGTGGCAACCTTGGAAGGGGTCGGAAGTGACTGGGGAGCCGGAACGTAAGATGCGGGAGCAGCATCCGGGACTATTTCAGAGTGAGACTTCGAGGGCGAAGTCTGATTCTAGTGGGGGAGAATTGTAACAGCCCGAAATCTCATGTATTGTTAAAATTACATTTTGGGGTGTTTTAAAGGGGGGACTCAACGAGTTGGAGCCAGACTCGCCGAGTAGGATCGCAGATCGGGTCGCGGGTTCGCGACTGGACTCGACGAGTCCAGATAGGGACTCGGCGAGTCTGCGCTGTTTAGCGAAAACCCTAACCGTTCAGGTTTGGGACGTATAAAGGGGATCATTGGCCGTCATTGTTCCCTTTTAGCCGTCTGAGAGGAGCCCTAAACCGATTGTGTGCATCTGGAGCAAGGTTAGTGGCCATGGGTGATTGTGAAGGAGTTGTTGTGCAAGGAAGGGAAGGTTTTGGCTAAAGGAACAGCAAGGGAGTCACATGCTGAAGATTGGGGACACAGAGAATACATTATCCAGGTATGAATTCGGGTATACTCTGCTATGTTGATATATTTAGAGGATTAGGGTTTATGGAACCCTTTTGTAGATAGATTGAGTGTTACCCAGGTCCCCCAAGCGATTGTAACCCTGTGTTGGGACCTTTGGAGGTCCAGATTATTCCATGTCTGGGCATTTCGGGAATTGGTGAAGGTTTTGGATTGAAATCCTTATGCCTTAGGTCAACATGTAAACCATAAGTCTTGGGGTGTAGCATGAGCACCTAAATGAAGACCTTATGTAAAGGACCAGTCGAGGAAGGCCAGACCTATGAATGGTCGGAGCAGTTACGACCTTAGGAAGCAGTTTGAGCGACTGCATGGCATGGACTCGCCGAGTCAGATGAGCAGACTCGGCGAGTAGCTTGAAGAATAACTGGGACTCGCCGAGTTGTTCCTCAGACTCGGCGAGTGGAGTCGGGGTGGCCCCGCGATTCTTCCAGGAGTAACTCATCGGGTCAAGGAGGATACTCGACGAGTAGAAGGGAAACTTTAGAGGACTGGAGGATGACTAGACTCGCCGAGTCGCCAGGGTACTCGCCGAGTCCGGTCGAGTTGACCGTGGACTGTTGACCAGAGTTGACCTATGTGTGATTTCTTAGGGTCAGTTGTCTTGAAAGATAAAAGTGTTAATAAGGGACGTACGATATTACAGGGAGTCTGTAGCTCGACGGATCGAGTACGAGGGATTTCAGGAGTTGCTAGCTTTCAGTATCCACAAGGTGAGTCTTCTCACTATACTATACCCGGAAGGGTTTGACTGTGTGACCGGAAGGTCGGATACGATGTATGTTATATATGCTATAAATGGAAAGGTAGTTGCTATGCATGATATGTATGTTTATACGGGCCGGAAGGCGATATGTTATGTGACAGAAAGGTCAGGTATGATATATGATATATGTGCTATGTGCGTTAGATTAAATGTATTATGTGTTGTAAATGTTATGGGCCGGAAGGCAATATGTTATGGGCCGGAAGGCAATATGTTATGGGCCGGAAGGCAATGTGCTATGGGCCGGAAGGCGATAATGTTATGGGCCAGAAGGCGATTATCTCATGGGCCGGAAGGCATTGTGCAGTGGACCGGAAGGTCAGGGCCTGGAAGGGCGTATGTGCGTAAGGTGTATATTGGGGAACTCACTAAGCTTCGTGCTTACAGTGTTTTATGTTATGTTGTTTCAGGTTCTTTCAGTAACGCGGGATGGCACCGGCTCGATTGTACACACCAAAGAAAGAGTTGTATTTTGGAGGATCCTGGTTTTCTATTCAAGTGAAAATGGAACTATGTTTTGTAATTTAAATATGAATAAGATTTTAAACGAGTGTTTTAATATTAAATTCATTATTTAAATGAAAATTTTTCCTTGAGAATCACGGTGTTACAAACAGACTGGGGTGCGACATCTCCGCCCATACAGGAGCTCAAAAGGCGGAACACCAATGCTAGAATGGAAGGTGTTCCTATAGGAGAACTCTGGAAAAGGTAGGTAGGAGTCCCATCTCCCACCAAAAGCAATAATGCATGCTCGCAATATATCCTCGAGAGTCTGAATGGTCCACTCACTCTGGTCGTCAGTTTGTAGATGATAAGTTGTGCTTAAATGCAGCCTTGTGCCCAGTTCCTCATGAACCTTCTTCCAAAATCAGGAGGTGAACGGAACATCATAGTCTGAAAAAATAGAGATCGAAACCCCATGGAAAGCAACGATCTGACAAATATACACATCAGCCAATGAGCTCTCTTGAATTTCCAAAAAGTGGGAACTCTTGGTCAGTCAATCCACGATGACCCAAATAGCATCAAAACCCTTTCTCGTCTTTGGAAACTTGGTAATGAAATCCATCGAAATCTGCTCCCATTTCCAAATGGGAACCACTTGAGGCTGCAACTTTCCATGCAGCCTCTATTACTCGGCCTTGACCATCCTGCAGGTCAAGCACCTCTCGATGTACTAGGCGATCTCCCTATTCATGCACGGCCACCAATAACTCAACCTTAGATCCCGATATATCTTAGTGGCCCTTGGATGGATAGAAAAGTGAGACTTATGAGCCTCCTCCAGCACAATTTGTCTGACCCGACCAGACACAAGAACCCATACCCGACCATAATAGGTCAACAAACCATGACTTTCTGGAATTAATATGGTAATCTCACCCCTAATCCTATTAATCTTCCAATTCTCCTCTTGAACACCCTCAGTCTAAGCCTCCCTAATCAAACTCACAAGTGGAGAATCCACATATATTCTCATACATGCCACCAGAACGGAAGATCTAGCCGACTTGCGGCTCAAGGCATCTGCCAACACATTTGCTTTACTCGGATGATAAAGGATCTCGCAGTTATAATCCTTTACTACATCTAGCTACCTGCGTTGTCTCATCTTCAGGTTCGGCTAATCCATAATAAGCTTCAAACTCTTGTGATCCATGTTGATAGTACAACGGACCCCATAAAGGTAATGCCTCCAAATCTTGAGGGAGAAAACCACCGCCCCAAATCAAGATCATCCGCGGGATATCTAGTCTCATGTGGCTTTAGCTATCGCGAAGCAGTATATATCACCCATCCTCTCTACATAAGGACTGCCCCAACTCGATGATGCACACATCACAGAAAACCACAAAATCCTTGAATCCCTCAGGGAGGGTAAAAAGGGCCTATCAAAGTCTCTGCGTAAGGGTTTCAAATGCTGACTGCTGCTAAAGGCTCCACTGGAAATCCACCCCCTTCATCATCAGACGAGTGAGGAGTACCGCAATCTTGGAGAAATCCTGAATAATCCTCCGGTAGTACCCTACCAAACCCAATAAAATCCTGATATCTGAGAGAGATTTTGAAACCTCCCACTGTATCACCGCCTTGATTTTGACCGGATCGACCAAAATCCCATCTTGTTTAACGAGGTGTCCAAGGAATTGAAATTTTCACAACCAAAACACGTATTTTCAGAACTTAGCATAAAGCCTTCTTGCCTCAAAACCCCCCATAAACTCGCAAAGATGCTCATCATGCTGCTATGTGGTCTTGGAAAACAACAATATATCATCGATAAACACAGTAACTGAGCAATCAAACATCAGCCTGCTTACCCGATTCATCAATCCATAAATACCACATGCGCATTGGTCAGCCTGAAAGGCATTACGACAAACTCATAATGCCCATAACGACTCCAGAACGCGGTCCTTTCCACGTCCTATTCTCTCACCCCTGACCTAATAGTACCATGACCTCAAGTCTATCTTTGAGAACCAAGATGCTCCCTAGAGCTGCTCAAAGAGATCATCAATCTGCAGAAGGGGATAACGGTTCTTTACCGTTAGCTTCTTCAACACCTGATCCCCAACCCACATATCCACTACATAAGCCATATAACCTACATACTCGTGCTGAATATACCATCGAGCCCTGAATGTCGAACAAAACCCTGAATCCAACCTGATGTACTCTCCATAAATAACCAGTTCTCCCCTACTTAGGGTTCGAACTACCACACACTGACCCTCGTAGTCGATCATGGCACCAAAACGGCTCAACGAGTCCATACCCACTATCACGCAGAGATCCCCATGGGAATAGGAATCAAATTGATCGGGAAGGATACTCCGAAGATCTCCAGAGTGAAACCTTGATAAACCGAAGAAGTAGAAACCCTGTTTTTGTTGGTGATAGAAACTCGCAATGGACACTCCAACTCCCTTATGGGCAAAGCAAATTTCCTACCAAAAGACCAAGAAACAAAGGACCGAATCGCACTCGAGGTAAACAACACTAAAGCAGGCAAGGAGTTCACTAGAAATGTACCTACCAAAGGTACAAAAAAATGAGCACAAAATAAACATTATCAATATGATATGGTATAAAACCATACCGGTCACAAAATATGGTGTTGTCCTGGCCTCCTCGGTAGTGATCTGGAAAGCACGACATCTAGTCCTCGGGGCTTCGCCGTGCTCTGACTCTCGTCAGTGATCCTCAAGGTAATCGGTGCTAGAGCCTATGACAGCCTAGTAGTGAGTGATGGATAGTTGGCCTTCACATGGCCAACCTGGTTGCAATGATAACAAATCCTGGAATTGAGTAATGGAACCTGCTGGTGGCAATCGCTCACCATGTGACCTTACCGGCCACAATTGTGGCACCCCGATGATGATCGAAAAGAACCCTCATGCACCTTGTCCCACTTCCAGCAAGTGCAGACCTTTCAGCCCCTAGATCTAATATCCACGGTCTTAAATCGCTTTGGCGCAGGCTGCCATTACGCCGGGGCTAGCCTCTACTCTCTCATGTAGATCAATCTCAATCTCACGCTACCTGGCGGCCTCCTGCATCTCCAAATATGAACTGTAGCGCTGACTAGAAACAAACTACCTGATCTCTGTCTCGAGTGTGCTCAAGTTATGGGTCATCTGAGCCTGCTCAGATGCAGCAAACTTAGGACAGAACATAGCTTTGTCCGTGAATATCTTGGTGATCTTCGTTACCGACCCACTACCCTGTCTCCAATCCAGATACTCCTGTGCTAACCTCTCCCGCTCCACCAACGAAACATATCGAGAGGATAACATCTCAAAAAACTGTTCCAAATTCATACTATCCTTCCACTCAATAGAATAAGAACTAGTAGCTAGCCTCCACTAATCCTTCGCTCCGGACCTTAGAAAGTTTAGAGCGCACCTGACCTTCTGGTCAGCAGGGCATGAACAAGTGAAGAAACATCCATCCACATCAAATAGCCAACTCATGGCTATAATCAGGTACTGTACTCCATCAAAAATTATGGGCTTTGTTTATCGAAGTCCCAATAATACAAGACCCGATCTACACAACACCTACAACCGCCACGGTTGCGGAGGCTGCAGCAGCAGCTATCTCAGCAATGGCTGCATAGTGATCATCAAAGAACTCCATCATCACGATCTTGATAGACTTAAACATCTTCAAGATCTGACCCCGAACAATAAAAACCAATTCCTACTGAATGATCTCCATGACACGGTCCTCTGACAATACCGACTCACCTTGTTTGTCAGCTCTTGATCCCGCTCTAGATCCGTTCTCAACTCGTCTCGAAGTCACCATACTTAAAATACACCAGGAAGATATCAGATAATCCGTATGTTATAACAGGGGACCAACTCCTAAAGAATCCCTAGGGGTTGTGACTTCCTTGCTACGCGTACGGGTCCTATGCTTTCAATAGTACGGGCCATACTACCTTCCATACCTACCTGTTTTTTCCCAAGGATTATCAAAACAACCTAACAATACTCATAAGCAAAGATGAACACTCAATCCTCACTCCCTAGAGGAAAGGCAAAACATCTCACAACTGGTCGACTGACCCCACACAACTTGTCCATGAAACTTCCACCAACCCTACAACACTTGTGTATGCTAGCCATACATTGTTGGATTAATGTCTAAGTCCATAACTTTATTTGGTACGTACTTGAACCGACCCATCATGGTCCATTTGGGTTGCATGGCATCGCGCACTTGGATAGACTAAATGAGAGAAATAAGAAACTTATGGTTATTAATATATTATAAGTTCTAATATATTAATAATAAGAATAATAATATTTAATTAGTATTGATCAAGAATTAATTTAGAATTACTTATGTGATCAAAAGAAGACTGATTAAATATATGGGTTGATTGTGTAACTCATCCATAACTTATATAGTGGGCCAAAGCTCTATGGATAATCAAGTTGGGTTAAACCCATAGGATGCTCCATGGATGCTCCATGGAGCTTACATAGCCCATGGGTCATGGAAATGAAAGGTAATGACAATTAGGGTTTACATGGTGTAACCCTAATTGTAACACACTATATAAGCATCCTATTATTTACCAAAATTGGCCACTAGTGTGCGTAAAACTAAGGCTAGCCGATTTCATGAAGTGTGGATTTCTCTCTAAGTTATTCCAAGAGCATTTGATGTTGTGTGAGCCATTTAAGGTGTCACATTTGAGGCACTAGGCACTCAAGCCCCATGAATTCAAGTTACACTACAAGAGGTAGGTATTCTATCTATATTATTACCCAAGTATCTATGATTGTATGCTAGATAGGGTAATACCTTGGAATACTAGTATTTGCATGTATATTAGAGAAAACATAGATCCAAGGTATTTAGGGTTGCATGTACACCATAGGATTGTTAGAATGCTCAAAACCTAACAGTGGTATCATAGCCTAGGCTTGTTTTCCTGTATACTTGATGCAATTGCTGAAAAATCGAAGTTTTCAAGTTTTATATGGTTAATTTAATGATTCTTGAAATTGTTGATATGCATGTTCTTGAACTTATGAGTTTTGATGATCATAGGAATTATTTGTAACCTTCTTGGTAGTTTAATTCTTGACCATTATGTGTTTTAATGGAGTCCATAACTTGTCCTCAAGTTATGGATAACCAAAAGTCACTAGTTATTAAATCCATTAAAAGAACACAATGGTTACATAAAATGAAAAGTCACTCATTTTAATAAGCCATTAAATCATAAGTTATGAGAAAAGAAAAACTTCCGTAAGTTATGAATTATGAAGAGTCACTTTCTTAATTAGTTTAAAGTCTTCCATAAATTGTACTCAAGTTATGGAACTTGAAAAGTTTTTTAATTAAAACTACTTTAAACACATAAGTGATGGAATTGAAAAGTTTTGAAAGTTACAAAACTTGCCCTCAAGTTTTGGAATTTGAAAATTTTCTTTTATGAATACATTAATTCCAAATTAAGCCTTTAGAATTTTAAAGAATTAAAATTCAACCCTTATACTATTATAATATTATAAGTTAATAATATATATATATATATATATATATATGTATGTATGTATGTATAAGAGCAAGTCGCCTTACCATTAGTAGGCCTCATTCACGAATCCGGTCTATAAGGGGTGTATGAGGTTGTTGCCTATAAAATGACAACTTAATGGGTGTCAACTCTCACCCACTGCTTCCTTGATCGGTGGAGGGTTGTTAGCCGAAAAAGGTAGGACAAGAACTATAATTCTCCCTTCATTAAAAGTATTAATGATAAATACTAAATAACTAAACACTTAAAAATTTACAATCTTAATTACTTAGGAAAATGTGAATAAGGTGCTAATCCACGAAATTACACTTTGCACTTTGTTTAAGACGTTATTGGAGCGTGTGTGATTAACCGGCACACTAACCTGGACTTAACAAGGTAGGCAAAGTGTAACTTAATATTAATCATAGTATCGTTGGAGAGTGTGTGGTTAACCGGCACATCGTTCGAGGGGTAATTACTAAGGGTACCAAGTATATTTGCATGGTTACTTCACACCTTTTTTGTGATCCTCAGCATCCCAGTCACAAAACCTGAAGGGCACACTCGAGATTGAAACATGCCAATGAAAAGTTCAATGAATCTCAAAAGATCTAGGAGTTTCATCACCAATTAAAACCTAATTAAATATTTCTTTTATCTTGGTGGAAGTTAGTAAATCGTCATCCACCTACCTTCAAATATCTTATAGCTTGGATTACGACATCCCTCTTCCAAGTTATAAAATATTGTGTTGGGTCCTAGCCTTAATATTTCGTATTGAGTGTTATATTAAGGACTTAAATCAACTTACTTGAATTTCTCCCATTAAGATGTCTAGTTCAGACAACAATGATCTACCCAAATCAAGCTTTCTAATGAAGATGATTTCCCAAGTTTGTCTCATGGAAATCATACTTCTCTTCCTCCACCTCCTTAAATTATTCTCCTTATCCCCCACAATCTCAAAGACTTGAAAAGTTCAATATCACTCAATCCCTACTCACAATAAAACATAAAAATGGAAGTCTTGTGTGCACTCATGTCTTAGGAATGAAGTCACAGATTATCAGGTTGAGAATTTTGGGTTTCATTTCTTGGATTAGTGTCTAAGTCCATAACTATTTTGGTATGTACTTGACCCGATGGTGCATGGTCCTTTTGGGTTGCCTTCACCAAAGCAACTTGATAGGATGAATTATGGAGAGAAAGGATTAAATATGATTTACTAATATATCATGAGAAGAATATATTAAAGGAGAAATCATATTGTTTAATTAATATTGGTCAAGAATTAATAAGAATTAAGTTTGTGGCTAAAAGAGATTAATTAAACTTAAGGGACTGGAATTGTAATTATAAGATAATTGCAATTGGGCTATGGATTACCTTATTATATAAGGTTGGACGAATTCTATGGGGAAACCCATTAGAAATCGTCCAAGGCTTATTAAAAGGGGGTTCATGGGTTGCTTAGGGCCTAAGCATCCAAATTAAGGTTTCCTTGTTAGATAACCCTAATAGCCTCTCTATTTAAAGAACCCTTAAGCCTCAAAAACATGGTGATCTAACTGGTTAGGGTTTCCACACGTTTTGGGCAGCCTCCTTCTCTTCTCCTATTCATCCTCTTGCTCTTGGTGTTTGTGAACCATTAGAGGAGTGACATTTGTGACTCTAAGCTTTCTAAAGTCAATACAAGAAGGATTTGAGATTGTGATTGCTACATAACAATCAAGGTATGATCTAAACCCTAATTCATATGTTATATTGATTATCATATACTAGATCTAGGGTTTATAGTCTTGGATGAATTGCATGTACAATAGAGAAACCTAGATCCAAGCATTAGGGTTTGCATGAGCACATAGGATGTTCTTATGGCTAAAACCCATCAGTGGTATTAGAGCCTTGATTGGTTTCTATTGTATTAATGCCTAGTATGTTTGTTCAAGTTGCAAAATTGAGTTTTGAGCTCCCTGCCTGATGAAATCGCGAGTACCAGAGTGTACTCGGCGAGTAGGCCTCAACTCGGCGAGTCCAGTGTGGTACTCGGCGAGTTTGAGCGTTAGATGGAGCTATTTTCGGGATTTCTTGTTGTTTTACTCATGGATACTTTCCTTATCTGTTTTAGATCATTAAAATCCGATTTTATACATATTTATGAGTATATCCTTGATTAAACAAAAGATAATTACCAATTGATTAGATAATAACTTGCTTATATGATAAAGTTTGATTATTTGTATGAGTTGGGTAACTTACTTTGCAAGAAATTGAAATTAGGACAAATATAGATAATGATAAAATTAATTCTTTATTTTATATTATTTGTTATTTGATCCTTGTGTTACGAAAAGTTTAAATTTCCCCTTTAGGTTTTAGAGTTTAAATTTGAACTCAAAAGTTTTGTTTTGAAATTTAAATAGTTGAAACCCTAATGTTTTTGAAATGTTTCAAAAGTTGCCGTCAAGTTTTGGAATTTAAATGTTGATTAAAAGTTTAATTTAGGAATGTTAAATTCTAAAACCCTAGTATTGTTTTAAAAAGTTCGAATCACACCCTTATGGTTTTATTAATTAATTAAGGTGTATAATTAAAAGAGATTTAATAAATCCATAAGTTTTGGTTTACAATTTAATTGAATTAAAAGTATAATTGTTAAATTTAACCACATAGTATTTTAAAAGTGTAAAATACACCCTATACTATATATAACATTAAAAGTCTAACATTATATATATATATATATATATGTATGAGTAAAAGTATATATATATATATATATATATATATATATATATATATATATATATATGATTAAAAGTCAGTCTTACCGTTAGTAGACCTCATTCATGAAGCTGGTTTATAAGGGGTGTTTAAGGAAATTGCCTATAAAATGGTGATTGAATGGGTATCCACTCTAACCCACCGCACTCTTGACTAGTTGAGGGTCATTATCCGAATAGGTAGGATAGGACAGAACCTTCCATTATAAGTATAATGAAGTACAAAAGTAACTAAATGTTTTACAAATTCCCAATCTTAGTTACTTTAGGCAAAAGTGAATTGATGCAATTCCATGAAATTACATTTTGTGCCCTTGCGAAGACGTTAGTGGAGCATATGTGGTTTACCGGCACACTAAATGGTTCTAAGCAAAGGTAGCAAAGGGTGACTCAATGTTTGTCATAGTTCGGTGGAGCGCATGTGGTTTACCGGCACATTGAATATGTGACTGTAACATGTGGGGGTACCATGTAAGTTTGCATGGTTATCCACACCCGCTTTGTGATCCTCGGCATCCCAGTCACAAACTAGAGGGGCATATCGAGATTTAAGCATGCCATTCAAATGTTCAATGAATCTCAAAGGTGGAAATTAGTGAATCGTCATTCACTTACCTTCAAATATTCTGCAACTAGATTACGACATCCCTTTTCTAGGTTGTAGCGTATTGTGTTGGGTTCTAGCCTTAATATCTCATTTGGGTGATTTATTAAGGACTCAATCGATCAACTAACTTGAATTTGTTTTCTCCCGTTTTGTAGATGTCAAAGTACGACAACTATGGTCTTCCCAAATCCCGTGGAACAAGCATTCCACATGAAGATGATATTCCATGATTCGATTGAGGAACAAGAAATCATGCTTCACTCCCTCCTCCTCCTCCCGTTGTTCTACCTAACCCACAAGATCGAAAAATTGAAAGGTTCAATGCCACTAAAGCCCTATTTGCAATGAAACATGAAGATGGTAAACCCGTGTGTGCCCACGTTCTAGGAATGAAATCACACATCGATAGGTTGATAATGTTGGGTCCATCATTCCCTGATGAGTTGGCTATAGGCTGGGTTCTACAGTCACTCCCTGAATCATATAATGAGTTCAAAATAAATTATTATATGATGGATCATGACGCAAATCTCATTGACCTAACTTACATGCTCATTGTTGCTGAATCAGAAATGGTTTGGCAAAGCAATGGAGCATATTTGTTGGGAAAGTCCACCAACCATGCTTCCGAGGACGTTCTAGGAGAACCGGCCTGCGTTTGCTGCCAAGAGAAAGGGCATTGGATACAAGTCTGCCCTAAGAGCCTGAAGAGTCCAGAAGATAGGAGAGTCAAAGAGTATGATTGTGCTTTAGGTAAAATCCACTATCTAACTCCATTAAGTTCCTATTCATTGATAAATAATGTGATAAGATTGCATTTGAATGTTTGCAGGATCAGTGAAAAGAAAGGAAGCCTGATGGAATAGCAAGATGAGTCTAATCACAAAGAGATGGATCTCGATCACATGGATTCGAAGATTAGATTTTGAGCTTAGAAAGTTATGATAGAGTAGTTAGGAATATTTGATTACATAGTTTTTCAGTTGATTTTGCATAGTAAGTACAAATGTTTTCTGCTGCTTTCATAAATAAGATCAATTTTGTTTGACGTATTTATTTATTTATTTCCTTGCAATAAAATCCTTATGAAAAATTGATGTTTGCATATTTCTACAACGAATGGATGTGATTCTTAATTATAATAATTTTGGAAATGTTGAGAATTTACCAAATAGGGAGAGTTTCTCATCGCCCAAGTTTCAGTTGGACAAAAATTTGGAATCACGCAACTTGGTTGCATGATGAATGAGAAATTTCATACTTGGAAATTAGACTAATTTATTGACAAATTGTCAAGTGAAGGACTAGGAGATTGAGTACACATAGGTGTGTGTTGATCAAGTCCACCACAAGAGTAACAAAGATATTCATCATGATTTACCAAATTTTAGTAAATATGATTATACTTATAAGATTAAGTGTAATTCTGAACTGATTGAAAGAGTTTAAATCAATAGCAGAACGAATAAGAAGAATCAAATAGGCAGAAAGATAAGAGTTTCTCTATTCCAAGAAGAAGGGAGAGTACCTTTTATTATGTTTTATGATAGGTCTTAATGATTAACAACCATATCTCAGTTGATCCTCTAAGTAAATCTTAGTACAATTGTATGTCTAAGAAGAGGAATTAAGAATTGAAGAAATGGTTAAATCAAGAATTTAATCATACTTAGTTCCAAAACAAGTCTTAGAGTAAAGATTGTGACATTGAGTGACAAGTATTAGGAAGGTTGATAATATTCATCAAATGTGGAAAGTTGTGATGTCTTGGATAAGACAAAAACCAACTAGAACCAATTTTATGAAATGTTTTGTCTTGATAAAAACTACACTAACTCTTGAATATTTGTTTGTCAAGAAATATTTATTGACAAGAAAATCTTATATGTCAAGGAGTCAGTGGGAGTCTTAATGGTCTTGAAAGGATTCAAGAACTAATCAAGAATAAACCTTATCGATCATCACTAGCACACGAGTAGAGGTCTACAACCTATCATGTTGACGTTATTTTGTTTCTGTGCCATTCCAATTGAGTTAATTATGCATTTGAGTTCTATGAGTTCTCATTTGAACGCATAAAAGGCAAGGACCTTGGTCAATGAAAAGTACATTGATAGGAAAGGGTGAGCTGCTTAACTGCTTGGAAGACATGGTAGGCACTCGTGTTACGATAAGGCAAGAAATCAAGATTCAGAAAGTTTGGTCCATATGAGTTTGAAATTGTTGTAAACTTTGTTTTTGACAAATTCACATGGATAGGAACACATACACCATCAAAATCTAAGTGTCATAAGATTCCCTCCTTCATGAAAATGATTGTGAGGAAATGCTTTCACTAAGAGAGATTTTAAGAAGATTGTGATTGTGAAAATTGGATTCTCGAATTTGATTATGGTTACGGTATCCCTTTCCATGATTCGAATTATGAGATTTGGCAATTTGGCTGATTTGTTTAGACACACATATGAGCTATCTAAATGAAAGGTGTATAAGCTCAGATAAAGGATTATCAAAGCATTAGGTATTAGAAACATGAACTTAAGAAATTCAATAAGTATTTTTTTCTGGAAGTTAAGCTGGTTTCTGAATACATGTCAAAGCTAGTGGGAGCATAAGTGTTATGTTTATAATAATCATCATGATAGTGGGAGCATAAAAGTTGTGCTAGTATGATTATTAAGTCAAGTATTGCAAGTTAGCAATATTAATTATAGAAAACAAGAGTCATACCTCGCAAAGTTGTAAGGGTTGAATAGTTGTTTTTTCTATAATTAAGGCAGAGAATATTAGGCTTCGTTTCAAATCTAAAGGTTTAGGTTGTGGAATGTTAATAATTTTAAGTCAAGGATACATGGTGTTCTCTTAACTTTCGATTATGATTACGATATTCCTCTTCATAGTTCAAATTATAAGAACGTAGCACATAAAATATTATGGCAGAAGATTGATAAAGTATTAAATCTACATGTAAGACATTATGCATCGTGTCCCATGCGCTTCGGGTATAGGATCGATTGCAAATGCTATAATATTTAACCATTCTAAAAATTTTCAAATCTCTAGCGCATTAAGAGGGAAAAGGACAAGAATCGGTTTCCACTAAGATAATTAGACAACTATCAAAGGTCGATCCAAAGCTTGCTAAGGATTGGTCGCTTGTGAGTAGTTGGAAGTATAATATTGGATGGAGCATATCGAGATTATTATGATTAGATAAGATTCTACTAAGAATGAGTTGTGGTATGGTAAGTATGGAAAGGTTTCCATACTGGGAGTTAGATATTGAGAATCTATATCTAGATTAGAAACTTTATGCAAAAGGATGTTCAAAGGAATGTACTTTGAGTGAGAGACATCACATCTACGGAATTGTATTGTAACAATTTCTGATATATAGAGCTTTGTAAGTCATTGGAAATAATCATTGTGACCTTAGTGCAGTGACATTACAAAAGGATCGTCGCATAAAATGTTAGAATCTAATATATTCTATAAGTGGCAAGAATTTGATGTTCTTTCACTTGTGAAAAGTATTGGGAGTTGTGGAATGAGTAGGATTGGAAATGTATTCATTTGATCTGTTTCACAAAGTAAGAACCATAGGTAAACATTGTGTGCATGCTAAGAGCATGGTACAAGTGTAATAATTCAAGTAAGAAGTTGATTACCCGAAACAACAAATAATGAGTAATCGATATGGTGATAAATAAAAGGTGTTTTAGTTATACTCAAAGGTTTGAGGCCATATGGGATTAGTATTATCCTTGTGTTTCACCTTGCATGTTTTGACTTCCTGAATAATTAATTATTTTAGAATAGTCAAATTATTCAAACGGGCCACATTCGTTCATATGTTGGAAGTAGATATGAAAGAAGACTGTCGTGAATTGGTATGTGGATTTTCTAAAGAGTATTAGACATAAGAAAATGTTTGCTACAACGTTCACGAGTGCTTATGAATATGATTTGAGCATTGGATTAAACCCACGCTCACTTGGATCACTTCATGGATTTTATCACAAGTGATTGGTGAGATGATAACATCTTATATTCTTGAAACAGAGATGTGTAAGTTGTATCTTGCAAATCGGTTGCACATTGATAATATGTAAACGCACTAGTAACTTGGTGTTATAAAACATACTGTTGTGTGTGATTTGGTAAGTAAGTGCAAGCGAGCATTGAGTCAAAGTTTATCCGGTCCTTTTATCCAAAGTAGGATGAAAGAGATATATGTGGGCCCCTGGATGATTTAGTGATGGCACCTAAGCGCTTGGCCAAGCCGGGACAAAATTGATGTGCTCAATTGTAGTATGTTGTCAGTCGTCATAAATCTAAATTCGGGAAACAGCACATAGACATAGAGAATGATTTAGATCCATGTCTTAGTCTATAAGATATCTAGAATGGAGGAATATATGATCCCTTATCTATAGGACACGCGTATCTGATAAGATCAGAGTTGACAGCGGATTTAGAAAGCTACGATTGCAGATCAGGATCTGAAGTCATACGCAGAATAGTTATTAGACTTATCCAAGTGGGAGACTGTTGGATTAGTGTCTAAGTCCATAACTATTTTGGTATGTACATGACCCGATGGTGCATGGTCCTTTTTGGGTTGCCTTCACCAAAGCAACTTGATAAGATGAATTATGGAGAGAAAGGATTAAATATGATTTACTAATATATCATGAGAAGAATATATTAAAGGAGAAATCATACTGTTTAATTAATATTAGTCAAGAATTAATAAGAATTAAGTTTGTGGCTAAAAGAGATTAATTAAACTTAAGGGACTGGAATTGTAATTATAAGATAATTGCAATTGGGCTATGGATTACCTTATTATATAAGGTTACGACGAATTCTATGGGGAAACCCATTAGAAATCGTCCAAGGCTTATTAAAAGGGGGTTCATGGGTTGCTTAGGGCCTAAGCATCCAAATTAAGGTTTCCTTGTTAGATAACCCTAATAGCCTCTCTATTTAAAGAACCCTTAAGCCTCAAAAACATGGTGATCTAACTGGTTAGGGTTTCCACACGTTTTGGGCAGCCTCCTTCTCTTCTCCTATTCATCCTCTTGCTCTTGGTGTTTGTGAACCATTAGAGGAGTGACATTTGTGACTCTAAGCTTTCTAAAGTCAATACAAGAAGGATTTGAGATTGTGATTGCTACATAACAATCAAGGTATGATCTAAACCCTAATTCATATGTTATATTGATTATCATATACTAGATCTAGGGTTTATAGTCTTGGATGAATTGCATGTACAATAGAGAAACCTAGATCCAAGCATTAGGGTTTGCATGAGCACATAGGATGTTCTTATGGCTAAAACCCATCAGTGGTATTAGAGCCTTGATTGGTTTCTATTGTATTAATGCCTAGTATGTTTGTTCAAGTTGCAAAATTGAGTTTTGAGCTCCCTGCCTGATGAAATCGCGAGTACCAGAGTGTACTCGGCGAGTAGGCCTCAACTCGGCGAGTCCAGTGTGGTACTCGGCGAGTTTGAGCGTTAGATGGAGCTATTTTCGGGATTTCTTGTTGTTTTACTCATGGATACTTTCCTTATCTGTTTTAGATCATTAAAATCCGATTTTATACATATTTATGAGTATATCCTTGATTAAACAAAAGATAATTACCAATTGATTAGATAATAACTTGCTTATATGATAAAGTTTGATTATTTGTATGAGTTGGGTAACTTACTTTGCAAGAAATTGAAATTAGGACAAATATAGATAATGATAAAATTAATTCTTTATTTTATATTATTTGTTATTTGATCCTTGTGTTACGAAAAGTTTAAATTTCCCCTTTAGGTTTTAGAGTTTAAATTTGAACTCAAAAGTTTTGTTTTGAAATTTAAATAGTTGAAACCCTAATGTTTTTGAAATGTTTCAAAAGTTGCCGTCAAGTTTTGGAATTTAAATGTTGATTAAAAGTTTAATTTAGGAATGTTAAATTCTAAAACCCTAGTATTGTTTTAAAAAGTTCGAATCACACCCTTATGGTTTTATTAATTAATTAAGGTGTATAATTAAAAGAGATTTAATAAATCCATAAGTTTTGGTTTACAATTTAATTGAATTAAAAGTATAATTGTTAAATTTAACCACATAGTATTTTAAAAGAGTAAAATACACCCTATACAATATATAACATTAAAAGTCTAACATTATATATGTACATATATATATATATATATGTATATATATATATATGTGTGTATATATATATATATATATATATATATATATATATATATATATGTGTGTGTGTGTGTGTGTGAGTAACAGTCAGTCTTACCGTTAGTACGCCTCATTCACAAAGTTGGTCTATAAGAGGTGTTTAAGGAAATTGCCTATAAAATGGCGATTGTATGGGTATCCACTCTTACCCACCGCACTCTTGACTGGTGGAGGGTCATTATCCAAACAGGTAGGATAGGACAGAACCTTCCATTATAAGTATAATTTAGTACAAAAGTAACTAAATGTTTTACAAATTCCTACTCTTAGTTACTTTAGGCAAAAGTGAATTGATGCAATTCCATGAAATTTCACTTTGTGCCCTTGCGAAGACGTTAGTGGAGCATGTGTGATTTATCGGCACACTAAATGGTTCTAAGCAAAGGTAGCAAAGGGTGACTCAATCTTTGTCATAGTTCAGTGGAGCGCGTGTGGTTTACCAGCACATCGAATAGGTGATTGTAACATGTGGGGGCACCATGTAAGTTTGCATGGTTATCCACACCCGCTTTGTGATCCTCGGCATCCCCATCACAAACTAGAGGGGCATATCGAGATTTAAACATGCCATTGAAATGTTCAATGAATCTCAAATGATCTAGGAGTTTTCATAGATTTAAAACTTGAATTTGTTTTTCGTTTTTAATGGTGGAAATTAGTGAATCGTCATTCACTTACCTTCAAATATTCTGCATCTAGATTACGGCATCCCTTTTCTAGGTTGTAGCGTATTGTGTTGGGTCCTAGCCTTAATATCTCATTTGGGTGATTTATTAAGGACTCAATCGATTAACTAACTTGAATTTGTTTTCTCCCGTTTTGTAGATGTCAAAGTACGACAACTATGGTCTTCCCAAATCCCGTGGAACAAGCATTCCAAATGAAGATGATATTCCACGATTCGATCGAGGAACAAGAAATCAAGCTTCACTTCCTCCTCCTCCTCCCGTTGTTCTACCTAACCCACAAGATCGAAGAATTGAAAGGTTCAATGTCACTAAAGCCTTATTGGCAATGAAACATGAAGATGGTAAACCCGTGTGTGCCCACGTTCTAGGAATGAAATCACACATCGATAGGTTGATAATGTTGGGTCCATCATTCCCTGATGAGTTGGCTATAGGCTAGGTTCTATCCAACTGAAACTTGGGTGATGAAAATCTTTCCTTATCTCTTAAATTATGACACTACCACAAATGAAAAAAATCAAATTTATTTTCCAATATTGCTATCAATGGAATCATATAAACAACAATTTTCCCAAGTGCCATTGTAAGGATACTTAAAATAAATAAATTTTTTTCTTTTATTTTCAAAAATTATGGAAAAACTTATCCTTACAAAGCACATACATATGAAAACTATGTTGTTATCTATTCCTATGCACTCTATCATAACTCTTAAGCAGCAACTTAAAATTCTAATCATCGAAGCATACGATTGAAATCCATCTATTCACGATCATAATAGGCTTACTCTTCTTTTAAGTTCCCTTTCATTTCTTCGATTCTACAAAACATTAAAACACGACCTAGTCACATCATGTATTAGAATCTCCAAATATATAGGAACTTAATAGAGTTAGATAGTAGACTTACCTAACGTAGAGTCATACACTCTGACTTTACCATCCTTATGATATTTTAGGTAAACAGGGTAGCTTCGCAACCAATGTCCCTTCCTTTGGAAATAAAACATATGGACTTTTTAGTAATGGTACATGGGACTATCTCAGACTTAGCTTTTCTCTTTACCATTTGGTCAATTGGGTTGACTATGGCTGATACCTTTCCATTGGGAAGAGAAGACTTTTCTAGACTTGCAATGTTTCCATTGTCAATGTCCATGAAAGTTTGGGAAGTAGATCTTCCAATCAAATTTGCCTTACCAGTACTCCAAATCATTGTTGATTTAGCAACAATAAACAAATAGGTAAGATTGATAAGGGTCATGTCATGGTCTATCACATAGTAGTCCTTTAAAGAACCTGCTATATGAATTAGGAAGTGATTGAAGAACCCAGTCAACAACCAACTTCATTCAGACTTCGACACCCAACTCTCCCAACTTGTCAATATGCGACTTCATCTCCAAGATGTGAGCACATATAAACATTACCTGCCAATAGGGATCGAGTGACCTTGCACATTTCAAGAACTTATTGGTTAGGGAGAATAATTAGAGGAGGTGGAGGAAGTGAAGTATGATTTCCAGTTCCATTAATACACAACAAAGGGATTAATCTTTCACCTTCATTGCCATTTGGGATATCATCTTCATTACGAAAGCTTTATTCAAAAGGATAAGGAAGACCATAGTTGTCATAACTAGACATGTATGAGGGAGAAATTTAAGTTTAGTTGATTTAAGTCCTTAATATAACACCCAATATGAAATGTTAAGGCTAGGACCCAACAAAATATTTTATAACTTGGAAAAGGGATCTCGTAATCCAAGCTACAAAATATTTGAAAGTAGGTAAATGACGATTTACCAATTTTCACCATGAAAAATGAAATTTAACATTAGGTTTTAAATGAATTGAAACTCCTAGATTTTTTTAGATTCATTGAACTATTTAATGGCATGTTTAAATCTCAAATGTGCCCTTTAAGTTTGTGACTGGGATGCCGAGGATCACAAACAAGGAGTGAATAAGCATGCAAATTAACTTAGTACACTTAGTGTTACAACCACCTAATCAATGTGCTGGTTAACCAGAAACGCTCCATTGATCTATGATTAACATCAAGCTACCCTTTGCCACACATTGTTAGTCCCATATTAGTGTGTTGGTTAACCACACACGCTCCAATAACGATTTAACAAGGTGCAAAGTGTAATTTCATGGGTTAGCACGAAATTCAAATTTCCCTAAGTAACTAAGATTGGGAATTTCTAAGTGTTTAGTTACTTAGTATTTATCATTAACTTTTAATGAAGGGAGAATTAATGTCCTGTCCTACCCATTCGGCAAACGATCCTCCACCAGTAAAGGAAGCAGTGGGTGAGAGTGGACACCCATTAAACTGCCATTTTATAGATAGTAACCTTATAACCCCTATATATAGACCGGCTTCGTGAATGAGGCCTACTAACAGTAATAGTGACTTACTCTTATACATACATACATATATATATATATATATATATATATATATATATATATATATATATATATATATATATTAAACCTATAAGATTATAATAGTATAAGGGTTGAATTTTAAACTTTTAAAATTCTAGGGTTGGAATTGAAGTATAGATGGGGGTAACTTTACTAATTCAAAAACTTGTAGGAAAGTTTTGAATAATTCAAAAACTTTTGATTTCCACAACTTATAAGTTTAAAGTAGTTTAGTAGAAAAACTCTTCATGTTCAATAATGTGAGGACAAGTTACAAAAAGACATATGATGAACAGCTTTTAGATTAATTTGGATAAAAAACAATTATCACATAATTCTTCTATTAATCTAAACTCACTCATAAGAACAAGATAAGTCATATCATCAATCTTCAAGATATTAGCATATTCACATAAACTAATACAAAACATTAAATTATGATAATTATCTACTAATTGGAAGAGAATCAACATTACCATATCAAAAAAATCAAAATTTATGAACAAAAACATTTTGTAGTAATGATTCTAATCCAAAACAGGCCAAAAACTCAAATATATGTTGTCAGGGGCTCCAACTTGTCGAGTGCATGAGCCAACTCGATGAGTTGGATGAGTTTACACATGGGCTCATCGTGTCCTTCAATGGACTCGTAGAGTCCCCTGTCTAGACAGCAAGAAAAAACAATTTTTCAAGCAATTTTCAGCAAGTAGCATCAACTATAATTTGAAAACAACTCATATCTCTGATACCACTATTGGGTTTTGTATACTACAACATCCTATGGTGCACATACAACCCTAAATACCATGGATCTTTGTTTCCACTAATTATACATGCAATGATGTTTCCAAGGTATTAAGCCTATAACTAGCATGGAGTTGTCATATACCATACAAGATACTAGTTAGGGTAGCATACCCTTTGTGTAGCTAGAAGTCTTCATCTATTTGGCCTTAAGATCTTAGCACCAAAAGTATGGATGCATCAAATGGCTCACAACTCACCTAGAACAAAGGTGTCTCTTTGAAAGAGAATTCTTTCCACTCCAAAATCAACTCTATGAGCTCCAAGAAATATGAGTGGCGATTTTGGCTTTGGAGTGAGCTATTTATATGTAGGACTCCAAGGGTCACGGGTATAACCCAAATCCATACCCATGGGTATTATGATCCATGGTTCATGCCACCCAACCCTTCATGTGTCCATACATAAACTTGGTCCAACATGGGTCATAATCCCAACACATATAAATATAACTAATTATCATAATTAGTCCTCATAGATTTAATTAGTCTCTTTTGATCACTAAATTAATTTCAAATTAATTCTTTATCAATACTAATTAAAACATATGATTTCATATTAATATATTAGAACTTATAATATATTAATAAATCATATATAACCTTCTCTCAAGAGTCCATCCTAACAAATTGTCATGGTGTTATGCAACCCAAATGGACCATGCTACTCTCGGGTCGAGTACATACCAATAATAGTTATGGGCTTAGACATCTAATCCAAAAATTCTAACATATCACAATATCAAATAATAGTATGGCATTTTGGGATCTACTTATTGGCTCCGACTGATCGTACACATCGCATCCTCCTTGAGTATTTTCAAAACCATTTGAAAATTCATTTTGAAAATCTTTCCTTAGTTTGAGACTGGGTTCACACGAGTGTTCTTCCAATTCACTCAAACCAAGGCTCTGATACCAATTTGTAACATTTAAAAATTCTTGAGAATTTTAAACTTTTTAAACGTCCACAAACCATCATTTAATACAATTTGTTTTCAAAATAAGTATTGCATCAGAGAAAATCCAAAAATCATAAAAAAGAAACATGAGGAGGTACACGATCACGCCATCACATTGCCATAATCCCTTGAGGTACCTAATACACAATCCAAAACTGTAAGCTCAGCGCCTTGTGAGTTTCCCCCAAAATGTCGATACATAAAAAATAACAAAAATATAAAAACATGTAATGAGACCACAAATTTTCAGACTAGATTAACCCTGAGCCCAAAACACAAGTCTGGCTTGCCCCACGGCCCATAGCTCATGTCTAGCTTGCTCCCTGGCCTGATCAGTCAATAGACTGAATACCGCTAAGTCCTTAGTAGGAATCTAGCATGCCCTACTCGGGCCTCAACTTGTATCTAGAATGCCCGTGAGTCCTTAGTATGAGTCCGGCATGCCCTCCTTGGCTCTCAGCTCATATCTGGCATAATCTAAGGTTTGTTGGCTACAACACAAAGCAGTACTACCATAACCCATCCACACAATATGTCGACACATAACAGATAAAATCATATACAAATAAACTGATAGTATCACAAGTAGTCATGTAGATATATTCCATACTCAACATATCAACAAATATATGGTTATCAAACCAATGGGCCGGCCTTGGTGCCTTTGACCCGAAAGTATATTGAGGAAGACTCACCTCACAAGTAGTGTAGAACTGCTAAGTTCTGACTCCGAATCTCAGCTCCCGACTCAATGCCTACAACCACCATGACCAACCCATCAAAATCTCGAAATACCCAAAATGCCTTCAAAAGTCCAACTTGGTCAACCATGGTTAAAGTCAAATTCAATATTCAAGGTCAAAATTCCATGATGACTCAACTTGTTGAGCGCACTTATGAACTCGTTGAGTTCTATAATACTCAGAAAGTCTGGAGAAACCCTATCCAACTCACAGAGTTGGCTTGAAAACTCACCGAGTTTTACCCAACTTAACATATTCGGATGATTCTTCGATTCGAGGGACTCTAAGGCTCAGGTATAAACTCCAAATGTACCTTAAATGATAAAGTTTCCAACTTTATCCTTTAGGGCTACTCCAAATGCTCAAAACCCTTCCACGATGATTAAAAACTCAAAAGCTTTACCATTAAGCACAAAATCCTTGACATCTGGAACCCAACTTTTCCAGAAGAGATTATAGCGTCAAAAACATCCCAAAGTTTGGTGCTTTATAGACATGCATGTCCAATGCAAGTCTTGAACCCAAAATGGGTCAAAAAGGAAAATATGACTTAAACTCCATGCATGGCATCAAAACGTGTCAAAAGACGAGATCTAACCCACTATAAGGCCACCATGACCTGGAGATTCATAAAGTTGCAAACTTTATGAAGTCCATCCATTGCAACATCTAAGAATAAGGAGAAAAAGGGACCAAACTAAAGATCTAGCTACATAGATAGATAAAAATCAGATCTTGAATACTTACAATGTCACACCCCGCTAAAGCGGAAACGCAAGATATGACAGCGATAACAATTTCATTGCAAAAGATAAAGATACATCACCATAGCAGTATTTAAAAGTTTACAACCCATAGCTTAAAAGAAACAAAGTACAAGTTTTCCAAAATAACATTGTTCAAAATATAACTTCATAATAGCTTCAACACGATGCAGCATGCTCTATGATGATGAATCTTTATATCCACTTACTAATTATTTCCTGAAAAAGCATGTAAAACAAGCGTCAACTATGAAAATAGTTGGTGAGTTCACAAGTTTATAAATCGAGCTTGAAATAAGGCTTTTCGTAAATACAAGTACATTGCTTTAATGAGAAACAAAGTTGATTGCTATTAATGAATACACGTTTATTGCTATAACGAGAAACGATTTTTTATGTGTATGAGCAAACAATGAGTCTCAACCAAACCTATGACTGAAGCCCTATCGAGATCTATGCTTATCGTTCCATAGATGAATATGGTATCATGCACTCCAGTAATAGGGCGAGTGAGGAGTTGTCAATTCCTAATAGCACTATCCATAATGACCATTGGCTCAAAGAGTTAATGGTTAGAGATAAGGGAAGGGCCTTAGTACGATAAGTTCTCATGTTCCGTGTTGCATAGACATACATAGAGAGACATAGAAATACAATAGCAATCATGTTTGATACAAATCAATTTAAATACAACATGCAAATAATAGTTTTTCTGGACATGCTTTTCCACCCCAAAACATAAAAACTGAAAATAGGGGAGTGCGTGAATACTCACAATGTTTCGTGTAGGTACAAGTGGTGCCTTGGAATGCACCAACGTCTTCCTACCGGGATCCTACGACAGCAAACACACACTAGTGAGTTTCCATGTCGAAATCTAATGCTAATATACTAAACTCTACATATAGCGAAATGTCAATTTATGTTCTAGTATTGGATTTTATATTAATTGGTTACACTTTTTCTGAAATGGTGAAATTCTACAAGTCGTGCGATTAATTACAACTTTAGAATATTAATTTTCCAGATTTGGTAATATAAATTAAAGGTATTTCTACACATTTAAAGGTGTTTTATATTCCTAAAATTGTAAAATATCATCAAACGGTTTCCAAAAATTGTCAAACCTTGTATTTCCATTGTAAATACAATAGAGGTTTTCCAGAAAATTTTCCTTGAATTTTTGATATGGTTAACTATTTTTCAAATTTTTAAGTCTTCTTAAGAACATAAATTCACAAAAAATAGCATTCAAAGGATAAAAATTCTTAAACTTTTTATTTTAGTGTTATTACACAATACTAAGCTGGGAAAAATATACAAATGGATTTCCAAGCTGTTTACTTATATTTTACGATTTTTGAACATTTATTCCAATAAAAATTGAAAGAAATAGAAAACAGTTTCCAAAATTACCCAAACTTTTTATTTAACTGTTATTATACATAGCTAGGCTGGGAAAAATATAAAAGATATTTTTCAGTGGGTATTTCTATTTTTCCTTGTTTTATTCCTTTAAATAATCATTAATTGAAAAATAAATAATAAACAGTTAAAATAAATTACCAAAATTTTTTCTAACATCATTTACAGTATAAATAATCTGGGAAAAATACCAAAAGTGGTTCTCATATTGTATAATCCGGTTTTGGGTATTTATGTGTATTTAAGTGTATTTAAGTTTATTTAACCTTAGAAAATAAGAGAAAAATAGTTTACAGTAGATAAAAATCATCAAAATTTTTATGTAACCTCCTACTGTAAAACACGATGTTCTGGTAAATTTTCATGAATTTTGGATAATCAGAACTATTTTTCCTATTTTTAGGCCATTATAATTACCAAAAATCGGAAAAATAGTAAGGCATGATGAAAAATTCTGAAATTATTTTTCTGAGTCACCCACCACAGGTAAGGGCTGCGAAAAATGTTAGATACAATTTTTACACTCTCTAAAGTGGTTTTGTGATTTATTATACCCAAACAAAAAGAAAATCGAAAATCATACGAAACAGCAACAAATATCGATGAACTTTATCGAGGAGTCATTATTCACCATAGGGGTCATCCATGAATTAATCCGGATTTATAGACTTCTGGAAGTATCTTATGTGATTTATGCCCTTGTTTTCTTGCAATAATTTTAATAAATCAAAGAAATGATAAAAGCTCTTGAAATTTTCCAGATGTTCATATTACCTTAATGGGAATTTGGAAACATTTTGGTTTGAACAGAAAAGAACTTTTAGATATTTTTATAGACAAAATCGTTTACATGCACTATTAAAAATGTACTTTGATCATCAAGCTCATTAGCTTGGTGTTCATCACATGCATCACAGTTTGAAGACCATACATGGACATATGTTTATTATAGTGATGTTTTTAAAAGAAATACTTGAATGCATAAGGTGTTTGAACCTTTAAAACTTGCAAAGATCCGAATTTTTAGTGCTTGACATAGGTTTTAGTCCTTGGATTTCACCATTAAACAACATGCATGTTGTTTTTAGGTGAAACCCTACCACCATCATCATCAAACTCGAAATTCATGAACATGTTCATGAATGTTCATAAAGAATGGTGTAGAAGAAAGCAAAATACAAGAAAAACCTAAAGAAAACAAGAAGGAAAGTAAGGAAATATGAGTGATTTTTGTGTTTACCTTGAAGAATAGTCTTAGAAGATGAAGATTTGAGTGTGGAGAGGTGTTCTTGACTGAATATTTTCGTGAGTTAGACAAAGAGGAAGAGAGTTTGAGAGTTGGAAAGGTGGAATGTGAGAGAAAATGAAGAGAGAAGTGGAAGAGAGAGGGTTTTTTGTTTGAATGATTGAAGTGTTGGGATGAGAGAAGGCATGGGGAGAGGGTGGCCGGATTTTTGAGTGCCATAAAGGCCCTCTCTCTCCTAAATTCAAACTTTATCAAAATCCCTCCTTAATTTTATAAAAGTGTTTCTTTATGTAATTCTTGATTTATTTAAAAATCTTGTTCTTACTAATAAATTATGATTAATGTATGATAATTTAAATTTCTATTTCATTGATTATAATCCATAATTTGATTACTAAAAATTTGATATTAGGAAGTTTATAGCCAAATTTTATAAAGTTTTTAAGCTTTAAGATTTATAAATTCGGATTTTTGGCTCTTTAGGGTTTTTGGAACATTGTTTGATATTCACCATCATATTGAAATGTAATTAGAATATTTTAATTTATTTTTAGGGTTTTATACCCTTTTTCAATTGTAACAAAGTTTGAAGTTTCATTCTAATTATAGTATTGGCATTTCCTATTGTAGTTAAGCAACTTACTAGAATCGTAAGTGTCAAGTATATTAGTCCTAGATCTTAGTTGGATCCTAGTTTATGCAAGATTCTGACCTAATCTATACTACTATGCCATGGCATGTTGTGCATGAATGGTTTTTATAAAGATGCATGAGTCCGAGAATGACCTGAATTGACAGTTGTCACATAAAACGGTCCAAAAGAGTGTCAAACTGAAGATGAGAGCTAAGCTTGCTAGATCATTGCCTCATTTTCTCAGTCTTCTCCTTCTTTTGCTCCAAAATGCAACACTTATTAACAATACGAGATGGAATGAAGATTAGGGTTCACAAAGCCGATAATAGGGTTTGGAGGCTGATAAAAGATTAGCATCAAAGACTTAAATAGGTTATACAGGGTACAAACCCTAAAATTTAGGGTTTTGTCATCCAGCCGCCAACTCGTCAAGTTTTCCTCACCAACTCGTCGAGTTGGTCCAAAAACATGTGCGGCCCAAAACCTTCCAACATGTTGAGTTGAGTCCATCAACTCGCCGAGTTCCAAGGGAAACTTGCTTAATAAAGAATAAATCACATACCTAGAAACTAGGATGTTACACTACTACTCCGGATCCAAAAAAGCCTCTTACAGAAAAAGTAAGTTAGTGGATTTTTTTAACATAGTTTTATAACAATGGGTTGCTAATTAATGTTTTCATCACGTATTGTCATCTTAGAAAAAGAAAAATAATTATGTGGGTACATCAACATCTCATATAACCAACAATGAGGTTAAATACTATGTAAGTTAATAATATGTGTTGTACACTACTTTTCCAACATTTTTAACTATTTTTTGTAAACTAAAACATGGTACACTATTTTTGGGAAACTTTGAATGATGGTGAAGAAAATGTTGCATCTATGTGTGAAGAGCCACTAGTTGGGAATTTAACAGAAACCAATATACTGCAACAATGAAAAAAGTATGTGTATTCGACATGTTAGCATAGATATACATGTCGGTTAAACTTTATACTTATAGATTTATTAATATGTGTATCTATATATTTATTGAAAATAAAATGTTCACTGTCAGTGGGTGATTGTAGCAACGTCGTTGCGAATAGTATGTCATATATTCTATTAATGAGAACCAAACAATACATTGAAAACCATTGATGAGTGATTACTATAGACTTTATGTTGATGAAGAAATAAAGTCATCCACCTACGTACCAAACAGAGAAAACAATTATATAAATTATTTACATACATTAATTGTGCATGTTTGCTTCAATGTATGTTTATCACTTATTTTAATTTAAGTTGTTGTTACATAATTCGAATGTATATATATTTGAAGCTAATGAGAAAATAAAAAGCCCAAGGAAAGTCAGCCCAGAAAAAAAAAAAAAACAGCCAACAAGTTATCATCCAACAATTGGGTTAAGAAGTGCAACAACTAAGCACAACAATTCTTCAAATTAAAAAAGAATAATTTAGTTTATTTGATATATATATATATATATATATATATATATATATATATATATATATATATATATATATATTATTTTTGATATATTAACGTAATAATTTTTATTATTAAAAATAGTTTTTAATTATATTATATTTCATCCTTCCATTTTCCAACATCAAAGTAATAAGTATGTAAAAGGGGTTAAACTTGTATTTCTCATTGTATGTGTGACAACCGTCAAATTCTGGTGAGGTCAAAGTCAAGAAAAGTCAACAAGTCAAACTGATAAACTCGTTTAGTGCTTGTAAGATAGGGTATAATCTATGTTTTCTTATGTACAACTTTCTATCATAATACAAAGTATCACTCAGAAGTATCAAATGTTCAGAAATTCTAAACCCTAACTAGGGTAAATGATGTAATGACTCTATAAAGCATTATTAAGTACCCTTCGAGAGTGTAAATCACTCATAACAGGGCATAATGGGGTTTACGAACCTTGCATCACAAGGCCAAACTCTAGTAAGGCCACCGGACAAGTCTCTCTCAATCTCTCCCAAACACACACACACACTCTCTCTTTCTCTCTCTCTCTCTCTCTCTCTCCTATTTGATAAACACCTAGGCCATCCCGACATTTCAATTAGTTGAAAACTCTTTGAAACGGGAAGAAAATATGAAAAACAGTAGTATAGGAGGGAGACCTTCGCAAGAAGTGAATCCTCCGCAGTCATTTTGCTTGAGATGCTTTCGGGCCCAGCCCGGAAGTTTCGCCCTTAGCCTTTGAACGGAGCCCCTCTCGCTTCGGACACCTTCGCTTGGCAACTGAGGAGATTCAGTTGTGTCCACCAGGTTCGCTTCGGACACATTCGCTTCGGAGCCCACCTTCGCACGAACCTACCTTCACCTCATCAGCTCTTGCTTCTAACCTTCCCTTCTAGACCAGTCTTCTCACCCTCGCAGGTTCACTTCTCACGCCCGGGTTTTGACCGCATTTGCGTTTTAAGCCCGTTTTTGATGATTTTGACGAGGGATTTTCACCCAAACTTGTATTTTGACATATTAGATCCCATAAATTCATATTTTATTTCTATTTTGGGGAAATTCTTATTATATATCGTATCTTTTGTACAAGATATCATCTATGGGTTTCTTGACTTTTCCAAAAAGTTATGACACCAAGTCATCGCTATACCCACTTTATGTCACTATTCACACTCTACTTAGTCAAAACATTGTCTTTTTGATACATTACCTAACACTCTACTAGATTTTCTTACACAAAATCCACATAAAACTCTAAATTCTTCTCCTTTTCGCAAAAGTCTCATTTGCCTTATTTAAAATCAAATACTCTCTCTCTCACTCTCTCTCACTCTCTCTCTCTCTCTCTCTCTCTCTCTCTCTTTCTCCTTCTCATTTGTTCACTCTAGAACCAAGGCCTCCCAGGAAGTCATGACTTTTTCCCTCACTCTTGGTAAGTTCTTAATTATTACTCTTAAATATTCAACATTCCTTCACTGAAATCATGGATTTCTTACACAAATATCGCCATAATTGTTTTAGGAACTTCAAATCCTTAAGCATTCTCCAAGTATTCTTGACTTGGAAACCCATTTTCTTCAACCATCCATCTCAGTAAATCACTCATGGTGAGTTTATATACCATCTTTTCATGTTTTCCTCTAGTTTTATGGGGGAGAATACAAGTTACAACATCACATCATGCTTAAACACAAATAACTTTCAACAGAAAAGTTATGGTCCAATCATGAACTCTTTTGACCACCTTAAATTCAATACATTTCAAAACTGTTCAGTATGCAAATAGTTCAGGTTTATACCTTTCAAATGACTACTTGCAAATTTTTCATACGATTTTCCTACAATTTATGGTGATTTTTACAAAACAACCTATCACTAAAGAAAAGATTTCGGACAAGTCAGGAATAATGGTCATTTTTACACCACTTAGGAATCATTAAAAATCAAAATATAAATTGTGCACTTACTAGACACATTTTCAGAACTTCCAGAGTTTACAGATTTAGATTTCGACTCATAATGATTTTTCTGTGATTTTTACAAAAACAGTGATACTAAAGTAAATTTTGTTGTAAACAGTTTACAAGTTTACTAACACTTTGTAATGTGTTGAGCAAAGTGTTTATTAATGATGACTACGTACTTACTCGTTTTTCCTGTTAAATTACATTTAGGAAATAAAAATACTCATTCATTATAAGTGATCTTAGTCATTACAAACATTCAAGATGAACTATAATAAGTATAGTTTATGTTTTGTTAAATTAGTATTCACTACGAAAAGGTTTAGTTTTTCATTACAAAAGAGTTGTTTATTTACTACAAACATACATGATAAAATATAATAGGTACAGTTTATGTTATATCAACTCTATGAAATTACTAAGGAAGGTTATGTTCCTACTACAAAAAGGATTTTCAATTACACTACACGTAAACTCGTTAAATCCGGTCGTGAGACACTACTTCATTATACTCTTAGAGTACAGGTTAAAATCTTGTAGTTATAACCAGAATCTCTTGTAGGGAGAGCATGATACTTGTATATAGATCTATATTGGGGATGACAACCCATACATTAGTTGCATGCAATAGCTATACCGGCAGGTCTGGGGTGACAAATGTCATAACATTCCGACGCTTGAAGAAGGTCGTAATAGGTTACTATGTCAAATAGTATGATTATAATAACTCACATAGGGAGATAACGACACACATACTTTATGGGGATCTCTGCATTCAAAGGGGTTTTATTTATATAAAACAAATTACCCTATTTTGAGTATGGTAAAATACTTGTACATTTTGGTCTTTGGGTCTTAAGACAACAACTCATTTTATAAGGAAAGTATTGGATTTTTCTCGTGCACACACTAAGTTTACAAAGAATGGTTTTCAAATTTATAAACAAAAGCTTATGCACTCACCAACGTAATCGTTGGCACTCTTTCAAAATTTACATGTATTCTCAGGTAATCAATAGAAACAGGTGACTACTAGCTTTTGAGGATGGAACTCTTCTGCGTTAGACACAACATTTTATCATTATATTTTTAATCGATTTTAGAATATGTACTCTTATAAAACAATGTAATTTTCTCGATTATATTTATGATAGTTGTATTTACTTTGATCACCATTATACTCGATGTTGTGATACTATACATGAAGTCCTCCACCCCCGGATGTTTCCGCCTTCCTTGGTTTAGGGGTGTGACAGATTGGTATCAGGGCATTGTTTATAGTGAACTAAGTATATCGGACCAAATAAGATATACAAACTATAAACACAATGGGACTAAGAGTCTCTAACTAAACCTTTTACATACAACTATACTTTTAAAAATAAAACATTATTTTTATGAATAGTATAGGTACATGCATACATGTCGATATAGTGTCGCATCTCAGAAAAACACGAAAAGTAAAAAATGGATGAGTTGTGCACTATGATTATGCCTTGGGACGTGTAATCAAGTCTGGGAGGAATATAGACTGATCAACTATATTCATCCGACAAGTGAATAGCATATGTCAGGGGATAGTCATAGTGGGCAACAAGTCTATCAACCTACCAACACTCATACAAGAATTATGCTAAGAATCAAACAAAATATTTAAAATACTATAGGAGTATTTTATGTTGCTATAACACCGTATTTATAGATTCATTATGTGCCTCTTACACCCCTATTCTCGCACAGACGTCATGGCAGGATTCCACTTACCTAGAGACCCCTACTTTCTAAACCAGGGAAACAGTGGTTGGATAAAAGAAGAACCAAAGGAAGATCCTAATATGATAAGAAGTCAAAGAAGAAGAGCCTGAAGAAGAAGAATTTGAAGAAGAACTGGAGGAAGAAGAAGACGAAGAGGAGCTGGAGGTCATCAACCCTCCATACATAGCCAGGGTTCCTGTGAACCGTTTGGATACAACAGAACTGTGTCGCATTGGCCATCAGAAATCGAGAGGTGGATCGTCATCAGTGACAAGGATCACCATTTGGCGATCAACATGGTTAATATGACCTCAACCATTGAGGACCAGCTGACAAGGCCCTCCCAGTCATGAGCCAACAAATCATGAAGCTTGGAGATCAGAATAAGGAAACGGACAATCGAGTTCGGGAGCTGAGTGCCGCTACAGAAGTCGCCAACGTGCGCACTCGAAACATGGAAAGAGACCACTATCCCATGGACCGAATTATTGAGGACCTTGCCACCGCACGGGCGGAGGTAAGGCAATATCAGGAAAGGCACATGGCTCTAGAAAAGAGATTGACCACAACTGAGCATCGATTGGAAGAACTACAGGGCGACTCGAGTTCGTCTCATGGACCGTAGGGGACTAGTCGCCGTGAGTAGGGTCCACATCAGTCACAAATCTTTATAGATTAGGTTTCATAGTATGTGTTGGTGCTACTCTTCTCTATGTGTATTTTCAATCGTACGATTATGTGGTTACACTAATTGAAGGAGCATAATGCCTTCAAAACTTCTCTTTGCATTGATGTTATGTAGACCTGCATCAAGGTCAAATTTTTCCAAACTCTATGTACTAAAATCATATCAATGAAATTGACATGCGTATTATATTTCATTAGGAGTGTTATCACTAAATTCATAAACAATATATGTCGTTGCTTATGGTGAATCTACGACTACTTGGTGTAGGCAATAAAGTTGTATAAAATTAAGATTCTATCGGTTTAGAAATGGTGGTTCCGCTTTAGGTCCTAGTCCTTGTTTGGTTGTGGACTTAGGGAAGATCCATTAGATTCAACGATGTATTTGATCTTAATTATACATAACAAACATACACTAAGCGGTTATAGAAGGACCTAGCATGGATCAAGTCACAAGATTTCACTAAGGCACTACTATTAAATTCATGGGCTCTAAACATATGAATTTTCCAACATGAACTGTTTGCAAATATTTAAAAAAGTCGGAACATAACATAGACAAATTTAGTTCAATAATAACCGACTAATCACTACTATTAAAGGCTTACCAACTTTTCAAATTTCTGGCTGAATTATGCCATTGCGGAAAAATCTCAGGCCGTCCCACAACGTACCACCACCTCCGCCACCATCTCCGCCACCACCTCCATAGTTTGACCCCACTATGTTCTAAGTTTTCGTAGCAGTAGCCGTGGCAGCCACAATGTCACAAATTGGTACAAATGGCGCTAGTGGATCGGGAAATGGTGCGACTATCTCCAACCAGGGGGACAGCCAGGGACGTTCAAAGGAATGTTCCTACAAAGATTTTACAAATGGAAAACCCAAATCCTTCAATGGAAGCGGGGGCGTCATCGCCCTTATGCAATGGTTCGAGAAGACTGAATCAGTCTTCAAGATTTGTGTCTGCCCTGAAGCGAGCAAAGACAAATTTGCAGCTTGCACTTTCAATGACCGAGCCCTTACTTGGTGGAACGGTCATGTGAAGTCCTTGACTCTTCCGGTGGCGAATGCAATGCGATGGGATGATTTGACGACCATTATGTTAGCAGGGTATTCCCCGAGGGGAGAATTTCAAAAATTGGAACAAGAACTTTGGGGCCTCAAAATGATGGGATCTGACATCGCATCATAAACAGTCAGATTCAACAATGTTGTTGTACTATGTCTCGGGTTAGTCACCCCGGAAAGTAAAAAAGTGGAAAAATACATCTGGGGACTAACACCCCAGGTTTAAGGGAATGTGTTTGCTTCAAAACCGACTATGCTTGACAATGCCAAACAATTCGCACAACAACTCATTGACCACAGGGCCAGCCATGGCACTATGCTGGCCACCTATTAGCAAGCAAAAGAGGGAAACAACAAAAGAAAATTCAGGAACAACAAGAAAAACCAACCGGCCCAGGAATCTGCCAAGAAGCAACAAGTAGTGGCGGTTCGTGCTGTCACTACCACCGCCGCTCCAACACCCCTAAGGTAGTATGCTAGAATTCTCCCCAAATGTAACAAGTGCAACTTTCATTTCACTGGCCCTTGTCGCGAGATGCAGTGCAAAAATTGTAACAAGAAAGGGCATACCACCCTTTTTTGCAGGGTGTCTGCCCAACAAGCCAACCCGGCCGCAAACGCCTGAGCAAGCTGAGCCTGTTATGGTTGTGGGGAAACTGGGCACTACAAAAGAGATTGTCCAAAAGCTAGAAATGCAAATGTCGACGATGTCGAAAGGGTCTTAGACTTAGGGCAAGGAGAAGCAATAGAAGATACCATATGCATGCATATTATTCGATAGTGGAGCGCAGAGGAGTTTCGTTAACCAAAAATTCAAACAATTATTAAAACAGAATCCCCAATCACTAAAAGATACATACATCGTAGAAATGGCAAATGGAAAGACAAAAAGCACCAATGACATATACTCAAGGTATACCCTAACTCCAGACAACTACTCATTCAAAATCGATCTATTGCCGGTTTCAATAAAAATCTTTGGCCTCATCATTGGCATAGATTGGTTGGGTTCTAATCGTGCCAACATTCTGTGCTACGAAAGGGTTGTTCGCCTTTATCTGCCAAGTGACGAAGTGACAAACCTAATGCGAACCTACAAATCATCTATTGTGTCAAATCCCAAAAGTATCTCTATAAGGAATACCACGCCTTCTTAGCCCACGTAGTCGATAAGAAGCAAGAGGTGAAAGACATCAAGGACATTCTGGATGTCTGCAATTTCCCTGATGTATTTCCAGAAGACCTTCCTAGAGTCTCACCCATGCGACATGTCGATTTCCAAATCGATCTAATCCCTAGGGCTACCCCCGTAGCCAAGGCTCCATACCACCTAGTGCCAGCCAAGATGCATGAATTGTCTAGTTAGCTAAACGAACTGCTAAGCAAAGGATTCATCAGAAAGAGCTTCTCGCCTTGGGGAGTGACGATCGTATTTGTAAAGAAGAAGGATGGATCGTTCCGCATGTGCATCAACTATCGCGAACTAAACAAGCTTACCATCAAAAACCGATATCCTCTACCCCGAATCGATGACTTGTTGAAACAACTGCAAGGAGTGACTTACTTTTCAAATATCGATCTAAGGTTAGGATACTGTCAACTACGGGTCCAAGAGGAGGATATTCATAAAACGACATTTAGAACCCGGTACGGTCACTACGAGTTTGTAGTGATGCCCTTCGGATTAACAAATGCACCTACGGTGTTCATGGATCTAATGAACCAGGAGTGCTGCCTTACTTAGATAAGTTCGTAATTGTCTTCATATACAACATTTTGGTATACTCAAGGAGTGAGGAAGAACACGGCCAACACCTGCAACAAGTATTGGAGACTCTAAGGGCGGAGAAGTTCTATGAAAAATTCTCAAAGTGCAAATTTTGGATCCGAGAAGTGGGTTTTCTCGGTCATGTAGTTAGCAAGGAAGTGATGCATGTGGATCCTTCCAAAGTCAAGGCGATCAAAAATTGGTCGGCACCAAGGACGCTTACAGAAATCTATCAGTTCTTAGGCCTCGTCGGCTACTACAGGAGGTTCCTCCAAAACTTTTCCAAAATCACTAAACCGCTTACCACCCTAACTCAAAAAGGTGTAACTTTCGACTGGGGAGAAAAGCAAGAAACTATGTTACAAACGCTAATGCAGGCTCTGTGCAGCGCTCCAATTTTATCCCTACCAGAAGGAACCGAAGACTTTATGGTCTTCTGCGATGCATCAAACCAAGGTCTCGGGTGTGTGTTGATGCAAAAAGGAAGGGTCATTGCTTACGCCTCGAGACCCATGCACGACCTCGAGCTTGGGGCAGTAGTATTCACTCTAAAGATCTGGAGGCACTACCTCTATGGGACGAAGTGTATTATTCTCACCGATCATAAAAGACTTCAACACATCCTCAATCAAAAGGAGCTCAACATGAGACAGGGGTGATGGGTGAAACTAATGAATGATCACGAATGTGAAATTCGTTATCACCCAGGCAACGCCAATCTAGTAGCGGACTCCCTCAACCGAAAGGAATACTCGGGCCCTCGAGTAAAATCGTTAACCATGACAATCCATTCACACATGTCTACACAACTCAAAGAGGCTCAGCTGGAAGCCCTGAAACCAGAGAATGTGACAAGTGAAGCTTTAAGAGGGATGTATAAGATCCTAGAAATCAAGAGTGATGGAATACGCTATCTCATTAATCGGATCTGGACACCCAAGTTTGGGGGATTCAAGGACGTCATTATGAGCGAAGCACACAAAACCCGATACTCCGTTCATCCCGATTCAGATAATATGTATATGGATCTCAAGAAACTTTATTAGTGTCCAAACATGAAAGCCGAAATTGCTACCTTCGTGAGCAAGTTCCTAACTTGCGCCAAGGTCAAGGTAGAATACCAAAAACCCTAGGGTCTGTTACCACAATCAGAAATATCCGAGTGGAAGTGAGAGAGTATCACAATGGATTTCATAACTAACCTGCCCAAGACAACGGATGGCCTCGATACCATTTGGGTGATCCTTGACGGGCTGACCAAATCCGCACACTTCCTAACAATAAAGGAAATCGAGAAAATGGAAATGTTGACCAAGACATACATCAAGGAAATCATACGGCTTCATGGAGTACAAAAATCCATTATCTCCGATAGGGATAGTTAATTTAACTCACGGTTCTGGCAGTCACTCTAGAAATCCTTAGGAACTAGGTTAGACATGAGTACAACTTGTCACCCACAAACCGACAGGAAAAGTGAGAGAACTTTACAAACACTAGAAGATATGTTAAGGGCGTATGTGATAGATTTTGGTAAAGCTTGGGATACCTATTTACCACTTACCGAATTCTCTTACAATAACTACTATCACACTAGCATCAAGGTTGCCCCATTTGAATCCCTTTATGGCCGCAAGTGCAGATCACTGCTGTACTGGGATGAAGTGGGTGACACGCAACTAGGTAAGGGACAAGTCCCTAATAGCACTCTCACTGGTCTGGAGATCATAAGAGAAACTATAGAGAATGTTGTCCAAATAAGAGAACGTTTAAAGGCTTCTAGAGATAGACAGAAGAGTTATGCGGATAACAAACCAAAGCCTTTGGAATTCCAGGTTGGAGATCAGGTGTTGTTAAAGGTCTCACCTTGGAAAGGATTGATACGTTTCAGTTAACGAGGTAAACTAAATATGAGGTATATTGGGTTATTCAAGATCCTCTCTAGGATTGGCCCGATAGCATACAAGCTTCGATTACTGCAAGAACTCAAAAATGTACATCCTACCTTCCATGTGTCCAACTTAAAGAAGTGCTTGTCTGATGAGACTCTTGTTATCCCTCTCAACGTGATTGAAATCAACGAGAGTCTCCACATCGTGGAATCACAAACCAGGAGATCAAAAGAACAAAACAAAGTTACATTCCCATTGTAAAGGTCTGATGGAACACTAAGAGAGGACCCAAGTTTACGTGGGAGCACAAAGACCAGATGAAACAAAAATACCTATATCTTTTCCCCGACCCTTGAAGTGTAACACCGAAAATTTCAAAAAAACATTTTCAATTTTTATAAAACATAATTCCATCGATATTCATAAAAACAACCATTTTACTTATCCAAACAAGACAATACAAAATCCCAAGATCATAATATCAAGCTCCGAACGTGTGTGTATACGGATCAAGCCGGCGCCTTCCCGCGGTCGTCACTAGTACCTGAAACAATAACATCAACACTGTAAGCACAAGGCTTAGTGAGTTCCCCAAAATACCACATATAACACATATTAGCCACTCTAGGCTATAACTCTGTGGGTCCGTGCACCCAAACTCTGTGAACCCTCAGGTTCTAGCTCTGATAAACATGCACCACATAAATCACATAGAAATAATGCAGTACAACACATAACATACATAGCATACAAATACTCTATCACATAACTCTGGTTACCTACTCAAGGTAAAGTATAGTGAGAAGACTCACCTCGCGTGTCTCGGTAAATCGTAAACCTGAAATCGCTAATCACTCGATCTGTCGAGCTGTAGTCCCCCCTATAGCACAATACATCTCTAATTAACACTTTCCCATCTAGGGTTGACCACACTATAACAAGTCAATCTAGGTCAACGCTGGTCAACGGTCAACGGTCAACTTTGACCAGACTCGGCGAGTGCGCTATAGCGACTCGGCGAGTCTGAGCGTATACACCAATTTCCCTGGAATCCTCCCCTGACACGCCGAGCATTCACTCAACTCGACGAGTTCCACCTGGCATGAGTTGTGGGGCCACCACGACTCAACTCGCCGAGTCTCAAGAACAACTCGGCGAGTCCAGTTTGACTCAGTCCACCTGTCCATTCTGACTCCCTCTTGACTCACTGAGTCCACCCTCCCCAACTCGGCAAGACCACTCACTGTGTGGTCGGGCAACATTCATGCTACTCGCCGAGTCTGTTCTTCGGACTCGGCGAGTCCGTGCCATGCACTGACTCAATCTTACTCTTAAGGTCAGATCCACTCCATTAATCCATAGATCGAGTCCCTCCAAGCTCATTTAGCACGTAAAGTTACAATCTTGATGCACATACAACCTCTATATGACCATATATGATGTTTTTGACTCATTTACTACAACACAAGGTCATAAACTCCATTGTCATACATAAAGCTTGATGAGTGAGGCTCTCTGGACCTCTATGGATCCAGATCCATAACCTCAACTCAAGGAGGGAACCATTGGGCATCAAATCATCCCATAAATGACCATCATAAGCCCTAAATCGCATAATGCTTCACCAAACAGAAAATAGTCCGAGATCATACCTCTAGATTGATGATCTAAGCTCCAAATCCACGAAATAGCAACCTCCTTTTCTTCCTCTTGCCTAGAGTCTCCTTCTTCTTGCTAGATAGCACATACAAGGTCAAGAAATGCTCCTTTCTCTTCACAAATCGCTCAAGAACACAAGGGTCTCTCTCTGAGGGTTGGGTGAGCACAAATGACGGCCATAAGGCCCTTTAAATAGGCCTCAAACCCGGAAATTTAGGGTTTCATTACACAGCGCAGACTCGCCGAGTCCATATCCTGGACTCGCCGAGTCCAGGCGCGCTCCATTGTCCAAATCCGCGTCCCTACTCGGCGAGTCTGAGCTCCAACTCGCCGAGTCCCTCTCACAATACATCAAAATTAAATTTACAAGATACCTGGTAAAATCCGGATGTTACAACTCTTCCCCACTAGAACTAGACTTCGCCCTCGAAGTCTCGCTCTAAAACAGCTCCGGATGCTGTTCCCGCATCATACCCTCCGGCTCCCAGGTCATTTTTGATCCCCTCCGATGCTGCCATTGAACCAATACCAGAGGTACCTCCTTGTTCCTCAAAATCTTGATCTTCCGATCCCTAATGGCCACTGGTCTCTCAGCATAATTCAGGCTTGCATCTACCTGAATATCCACTAATGGAACCACTGCCGACTCATCGGCTATACATTTCCTCAACTGCGATACATGAAAAGTGTTTTGAATCTGCCCCAACTCTGCTGGTAACTCCAGCCGATAGGCTACCCGGCCTACCCTTGCAATCACACGAAATGGACCTATAAACCGGGGCCCCAATTTGCTCCTCTTCCTGAACCGGATCACTCCTTTCCAAGGAGAAACCTTCAGGAGAACGAAGTCGCCGACCTGAAATTCCAGCTCGGACCGGCGTCTATCCGCATAACTCTTTTGTCGGCTCTGAGCGGTCAATAACCTCTGTCTGACCAGCTGTATCTGCTCTGTCGTCTGATTCACGATCTCTGTACTGCCCATTACCCTTTGCCCAACCTCTCCCCAACAAATGGGAGTCCGACACCTCCTACCATACAACAGCTCAAAGGGCGGCATACCGATGCTCGAATGATGGCTGTTATTGTAGGAAAACTCCGCCAAGGGCAAATATGTGTCCCAACTACCCCCAAAGTCCAATACACATGCTCGAAGCATGTCCTCAAGTGTCTGGATCGTCCGCTCACTCTAGCCGTCGGTCTGGGGTGGTATGCGGTACTAAAATGCAGCTTAGTACCCAACTCCTCATGAAATTTCTTCCAGAAGCGGGAAGTGAAACGCACATCACGGTCTGAAACAATCGAGATCGGCACCCCATGCCGAGATACAACCTCCCTCACATAACTCAGCCGAAGAACTCTCACTGATGGCAAGAAAGTGAGCGCTCTTTGTCAACCTATCCACAATCACCCAAATTGCATCGACTCCTCTGGCAGTCCTCGGCAATTTGGTGATGAAATCCATAGTGATCTGTTCCCACTTCCACTCAGGAACCTCCAATGGCTGCAACTTTCCATGCGGTCTCTGGTGTTCGGCCTTTACCCTTCGACAGGTCAAACACCTCTCGACAAACCATGCGACATCCCTCTTCATACAAGGCCACCAATACTCCTTCCTTAAGTCCAAATACATCTTTTGTAGCCCCGGGATTGATCGAAAATTTCGACCTATGAGCCTCCTCCATCAATGTAGTACGCGTACCGCCCACAAACGGTACCCAGATCGGGCCCTGATAAGTCATAAGGCCTCGACTATCCGATATAAACTCAGAAACCATCCCAACGACCCGCTCTCACTTTTGCATCTCCGGACGCACAGCCTCGGCCTGTGCCCCACGAATGGCATCCAGAACTGGAGCTATCACAGTCAATCTCAAACATACATTTCGCAGTGAAGTACTCTCCGCCCTGCGACTCAATGCGTCGGCTACCACATTAGCCTTGCCCGGGTGGTACAAGATCTCGCAATCATAATCCTTGACCACATCTAACCACCTTCTTTGCCGCATATTTAGGTTAGGCTGATCCATCAAGTACTTCAAGCTCTTATGGTCCGTGTAAATCGTACAACGAACCCCATACAAGTAGTGCCGCCAAATCTTGAGGGCGAACACCACTGCCCCCAACTCCAAATCATGTGTGGGGTACCTCGTCTCGTGAGGCTTCAACTGCCTCGATGCATATGCTATCACATGTCCCTTCTGCATCAGTACCGCCCCCAGTCCTAAAATCGATGCATCACAGAATACCACAAAACCTTCCATCCCTTCCGGAAGAGCTAATACCGGAGCTTCACACAACCTCTGGCGAAGCGTCTCAAAGGAGGTCTGCTGCTCGGGACCCCATAAAAATGTAACACCCTTCTGGGTCAATCTGGTGAGTGGAACCGCAATCTTGGAGAAATCCTTAATAAACCTCCGATAATACCCTGCCAACCCAAGGAAACTCCGGATCTCAGAAGGTGACCTTGGCACCTCCCACCTCATCACTGCGTCAACCTTGGCCGGATCGACCAATATCCCTTTCTGGTTAACGAGATGTCCCAGAAACTGGACCTCCCGCAACCAGAAATCGCACTTGGAAAACTTTGCATAAAGTTTCTCCGATCTCAAAACTCCAAGAACCTCCCTCAAATGCTCCTCGTGTTGCTCTCTAGATCTCAAATATACCAGAATATCATCAATGAACACAATCACCGACCGATCCAACATCGGCCGACATACCCTGTTCATGAGGTCCATGAACACAGCCGGGGCATTGGTGAGCCCAAAAGGCATCACCATAAACTCATAATGCCCATAACGCGTCCTGAATGCTGTCTTCTGGACGTCCTCGTCCCGCACTCTCACCTGATGATAGCCCGACCTCAAATCAATCTTGGAGAACCAAAATGCTCCCTGTAACTGATCGAATAAATCGTCGATCCTCGGCAACGGGTAACGGTTCTTGACCGTCAGCTTATTCAATTCCCGATAATCAATACACATGCGATGCGAGCCATCTTTCTTCTTCACAAACAGGATGGGTGCTCCCCAAGGCGAGCTACTCGGTCGAATAAACCCCTTCCCCAGCAACTCCTGAAGTTGCAAGGATAACTCTCGCATCTCTGGAGGCGCAAGGCGATACGGCACCTTAGCGATAGGCGCAGCTCCCGGAACCAAATCGATACCGAACTCCACTTGCCTCACGGGAGGCACACCTAGTAACTCTTCGGGAAAGACATCTGGAAACTCACGCACTACCGGAACTTCATCCACTGAACTCGGTCTCTCGGAGATCACTCGCGTATCCATCACATACGCCACAAAACCCTTACAGCCCTGCTGTAAACACTGCCTCGCCCTAGCAGCCGAACAAAAGGCTGATCCAGAACGTGTACCCTCGCCGTAAACCGAAAGAACTCCCCCACTAGGATCTCGTATAGTCACCAGCTGACGCTCGCAATCGATAACACACCGAATCGGCTCAACCAGTCCATGCCCACTATAACACAGACATCACCCATCGCAATAGGAATCAGGTCGATCGGGAACTCAACCCCAAAAATCTCCAATACACATTCCCGGAGGACCTCTGTGGCACAAATCACTATGTCGGCGGCTATGGAAACCCGCAGGGGCCGACTCAGTGCCCCACGACTAACACTGATATGCTGACTAAATGTCAAAGATACAAAAGATCGACTCGCACCCGAGTCAAATAACACTAAAGCAGGTACAGAGTTCACAAGGAAGGTACCTATGCATAGCATAATATCTCAATACCATAAATAAATAATAAAAAGGAAACGTACCAGCCACAACGTCGGGTGCAGCGCGGACCTCCTCCGCAGTCAGCTGAAAGGCTCTCCCTCGAGCCCTCGGTGCCTCGGCCTTCACGGGCCGACTCTCTGTAGCTCTGATGGCGGCGGGAGCAGACCCCTGAGATGCTCCGCGCAGCAGCGGACACTCTGCCTTCCGGTGTCCGGTCTGGTTGCAGTGGAAGCACACTGCAAACCCCTTGGGGCAGTCCTTGGCCATATGCCCCTCCTTGCCACATTTGTAGCAAGACCCTGCTCGACAGACTCCATCGTGACCCTTACCGCACTTCCCACAAGTGCGGCCCTTCTGGCTTCCGGGTCTGGGATCAGCGGGCTTGGCCCGCTTGGCTGCCGGCTGGGACTGTGCCAGCCGCCGATCCCTCCCCAGAGACTCCGCCTCCTCCCTGGCCTGAGTCTCAAGCTCAATCTCCCTCTTCCGAGCATTTTCCTGAAGCTCAGCAAATGTCTGATACGAGGAGTTCGCAGCGAAATCCCGAATATCCCGTCTCAGAATGCTCAGGTAACGGCTCATACGTGCCTGCTCGGTGGACACGTGCTCAGGGCAGAACATCGCCCTCTCATGAAACATCCTCGTAATCGCTGTAACTGACTCGGTACCCTGCTTGAGGGTCAGAAACTCCTGTGCCAGACGCTCCCTCTCCACCTGAGGAACGTACTCATCTTGGAACATGGTAGTGAACCTCTCCCAGGTCACTGCCGAAAGCTCAGTCGGTGTGAAGTGCGCCGTCACAAACTTCCACCAATCCTTCGCTCCCAAGTGAAGCTGGTTCAGCGCGAACCGAACCTTCAAATGCTCAGGGGACGAGCAAGTGAAGAAGCATCCCTCCATATCAGATATCCACCTCATAGCTGCCACCGGATCCTGCATACCATCAAACTCTGGTGGCTTGGTGTTGCTAAACTCCCTAAACAATGACGCATCACCTCCTTGGGGCCTTGCCGCAGCAATCACTGCAGTAGCCGCTGCAACCGCAGCCTCAGAAAGAGCGGCATAGCGCTCATCAAATGTCTCAATCAACGCGGTCTTAATAGACCCGAACATCTTTGGTATTTCAGCTCTGATGACCGCAGCCACCTCCTCATGAATGATCTGTCGAATCTCCTCATCACTAGCTCCGGCATCCTCTGGCATATGACGTGTCCTCACCATGATCAACCTCTGAAATACAACATGCAATAATTAGAATTCACTCGAACACTCTTACATTCGACAATCCACCCCTCCTTGATTCTTGGTATCCCAAGATTCTTATTTGGACTGTGTACCGCACCGGTGCTTTCAATAGTACGGGCCCAATACTACTGTCCGCACCGTCTCAGTACACACCCCAAATCTTCCTCTTCGGATCCCAATCCCCAAGTACTCTATTATACTTAAATCACTTTGTAACAGGTCTCACACAAAGCCCTAGCTGCTACCTAATTACTCTCAGCATCTCATAGCAGCTCACCTTTCCCTAGGCTAAGGCATCACAAAACAGGCCACTCTAGTCCTATCAGCAATACCTAGCCTACTCTAGCATGCAAACACATCACATTAATAATAATTATCACGTAATATAAAGGTATTTTGGGAATTCACCGTTCGGGCGCTGGCTGATTGTACGCACGTTTCTTCCTGGAAAATCTTTTACTCTTAGAAAATTTTGGTTTTATTTTGAAAATATCCCTTCAATTCCTCAGTTTGAGTTCAAATACCCCAGAAGGTGTACCCGAATCCCTCAAACCAAGGCTCTAATACCAATTTGTAACACCGAAAATTTCAAAACAAATTTTTCAATTTTTATAAAACATAATTCCATCGATATTCATAAAAACAACCATTTTACTTATCCAAACAAGACAATACAAAATCCCAAGATCATAATATCAAGCTCCGAACGTGTGTGTATACGGATCAAGCCGGCGCCTTCCCGCGGTCGTCACTAGCACCTGAAACAATAACATCAACACTGTAAGCACAAGGCTTAGTGAGTTCCCCAAAATACCACATATAACACATATTAGCCACTCTAGGCTATAACTCTGTGGGTCCGTGCACCCAAACTCTGTGAACCCTCAGGTTCTAGCTCTGATAAACATGCACCACATAAATCACATAGAAATAATGCAGTACAACACATAACATACATAGCATACAAATACTCTATCACATAACTCTGGTTACCTACTCAAGGTAAAGTATATTGAGAAAACTCACCTCGCGTGTCTCGGTAAATCGTAAACCTGAAATCGCTAATCACTCGATCTGCCGAGCTGTAGTCCCCCCTATAGCACAATACATCTCTAATTAACACTTTCCCATCTAGGGTTGACCACACTATAACAAGTCAATCTAGGTCAACGTTGGTCAACAGTCAACGGTCAACTTTGACCGGACTCGGCGAGTGCGCTATAGCGACTCGGCGAGTCTGAGCGTATACACCAATTTCCCTGGAATCCTCCCCTGACACGCCGAGCATTCACTCAACTCGACGAGTTCCACCTGGCATGAGTTGTGGGGCCACCACGACTCAACTCGCCGAGTCTCAAGAACAACTTGGCGAGTCCAGTTTGACTCAGTCCACCTGTCCATTCTGACTCCCTCTTGACTCACTGAGTCCACCCTCCCCAACTCGGCAAGACCACTCACTGTGTGGTCGGGCAACATTCATGCTACTCGCCGAGTCTGTTCTTCGGACTCGGCGAGTCCGTGCCATGCACTGACTCAATCTTGCTCTTAAGGTCAGATCCAGTCCATTAATCCATAGATCCAGTCCCTCCAAGCTCATTTAGCACGTAAAGTTACAATCTTGATGCACATACAACCTCTATATGACCATATATGATGTTTTTGACTCATTTACTACAACACAAGGTCATAGACTCCATTGTCATACATAAAGCTTGATGAGTGAGGCTCTCTGGACCTCTATGGATCCAGATCCATAACCTCAACTCAAGGAGGGAACCATTGGGCATCAAATCATCCCATAAATGACCATCATAAGCCCTAAATCGCATAATGCTTCACCAAACAGAAAATAGTCCGAGATCATACCTCTAGATTGATGATCTAAGCTCCAAATCCACGAAATAGCAACCTCCTTTGCTTCCTCTTGCCTAGAGTCTCCTTCTTCTTGCTAGATAGCACATACAAGGTCAAGAAATGCTCCTTTCTCTTCACGAATCGCTCAAGAACACAAGGGTCTCTCTCTGAGGGTTAGGTGAGCACAAATGACGGCCATAAGGCCCTTTAAATAGGCTTCAAACCCGGAAATTTAGGGTTTCATTACACAGCGCAGACTCGCCGAGTCCAGGCGCGCTCCATTGTCCAAATCCGCGTCCCTACTCGGCGAGTCTGAGCTCCAACTCGCCGAGTCCCTCTCACAATACATCAAAATTAAATTTACAAGATGCCTGGTAAAATCCGGATGTTACATGAAGTCCCAATCAAAATGCTAATTTCGGGACGAAATTCCTTCTAACGGGGGGATGATGTGATAACCGTCAAATTCTGGCCACGTCAAAGTCAACAGGAGAAACCGATAAACTCATTTAGTGCTTGTATTATAGGGTATATTCTATGTTTTCTTATGTACAACTTTCAATCATAATACAAACTATCACTCAGAAGTATCAAATGTTTAGAAATTCTAAACCCTAACCAGGGTAAATGATGTAATGAATCTATAAAGCACTATTAAGTACCCTTCGGGGGTGTAAAAGACTCATAACTGGGCACAACGGGTTTACGAACCTTGCATCACGGGGCCAAACTCTAGTAAAGGCCACCGGACAAGTCTCTATCAATCTCTCTCTCTCTCTCTCACTCACTCTCTCTTTCTCCCAAATCTCTTTCTCTACTATTTGATAAACACCAGGGCCATCCCGACACTTCAATTTGTTGATAACTCCTTGAAACAGGAAGAAAATACGAAAAACAACACTATAGGAGTGAGACCCGCACAAGAAGTGAATCCTCCTGGGTCATTTCACTTCTGATGCCTTCGGGCCTAGCCAAGAAGTTTCGCCCTTAGCCTTGGAACGAAGCCCCTCTCGCTTCGGACACCTTCGCTTGGCAACCGAGGAGATTTATCCGTGTCGACCAGGTTCGCTTCGGAGCCCGCCATCGCACGAACCTACCTTTACTTCAACACCTCTCGCTTCCAACCTTCCCTTTGCGACCAGTCTTCTCACCCTCGCAGGTTCACTTCTCAAGCCTGCGTTTTGACCACTTTCACGTTTTAAGCCCGATTTTGATGATTTTGACGGGGGATTTTCACCCAAACTCATATTTTGACATATTAGACCCCATAAATTCATATTTTATTTCTATTTCTAGGGAAATTCTTATTATAGATCATATCTTTTGTACAATAAATCATTTCTGGGTTTATTGACTTTTCCAAAAAGTTATGACACCAAATCATCCCCATACCCACTTTATGTTACTATTCACACTCAACCTATTCAAACAATTGTCCTTTTTATACATTTCCCAGCACTTCACCAGATTTTCTTATACAAAATCCACATAAAACTCTATATTCTTCTTCTTTTCCCAAAAGCCTCATTTGCCTTAGCTAAAATCAAATACTCTCTCTCTCCTTCTCATTTGTTCTCTCTGGAACCAAGAACTCCTAGAAAGTCACGAGTTCTTCCCTCACTCTTGGAATGTTCTCCATTATTACTCTTAAATGTTCTACATTCATTCACACAAATCATGGATTTCTTACACAAATACCATCATAATTGTTCTTAGGACCTTCAAATCCTTAAGCATTTTCCAAGTCTTCTTGACTTGGAAACCCCTTTTCTTCAACCAACCATCTTAGCAAATCACTCAAGGGTAGTTTATAACCCACATTTTCATGCTTTCTTCTAGTTTTATCGGGGAGAATACAAGTTACAACATCACATCATGCTTAAACACAAACAACAACTTTTAGCAGAAAAGTTTTGGTCTAATCACGAACTTTTTTGCCACCTTAAACTCAATACTTTTCAAAACTTTTCAATATATAAATAGTTCAGGTTTATACATTTCAAATGACTACTTGCACATGTTCATACGATTTTTCTACAATTTATGGTGATTTTTACAAAACAGCGTATCACTACACCAAAGATTTCGGACCGGTCAGTGAAAATGGTCATTTTTACACTAGTTAGGAATCATTAAAAAGACAAAACTGCAAAAATGGTCCCTGTGGTTTTTTATTTTATGTGGTTATGGTCCAAACGTTTGAAAAGTTGCTGATTTGGTCCTTTTCAACAAGTTTTGTTGTGGTTTTGGTCCCTCATCCGTTAAGTTTCTTAAAATGACAATTTTACCCCCAGGGACCATTTTCACAGTTTTATCTTTTACTATACTATAAGTACCATTTTTGCATACATTCTTTTTTATTTTAATGAAGTATTATATATTAATAATATTATTTTTAATATATAATACTATATATTAATAAATATAATTTTTTATTGGATTATTAATTTATTTTAGTTGATTTAAAAAAAGAGTTGTTGGACTAATTCTTTTTTTATCAAATTATTATATATCAATACATATAGTTTTTAATATATAATATTTATATCATAATAAAAATTATATTATTGGATTATTAATTTTTTTAGTTAAATTTTATAATTTTTAATTATTTTTTATTGTATTATTACTTTTAATTTATTACTTCCTTCATATATCAAATGTTGTTTTATTGGATTATTAATTTATTTTAGTTAATTATTTTTTTTAATTTTTTTGTAGAAGTAATTTTTTTTATTGAATTGTTATATATCAGTACATATAGTTTTTTATATATAATATTTATATCATAATAAATATTATATTATGGGATTATTACGTAGTACGAAACATTATTTTATTGGATTATTAATTTCTTTTAGTTGATTATTTTTATAATTTCTTTTTGTTGGAGCAATTCTTTTTTATTAGATTATTATATATCAACAAATATTATTTTTAATGTATAATATTTACATCGTAATAAATAATACATTATTGGATTATTAATTTTTGTAATTATTTTTTTTTTTTGAATTATTAATTTATTGAAATATTACTTTTAATTTATTATTTTTTTAATATAATAAATATTATCTTATTGGATTATTATTATGTATACTATTAATTGTTTTTAATTTTATTAGTTTCACCACAAAGTCGCCGAAATACGTAAAAGTGTCATTTTTCATCGTCAAAAATTAGCAGGATCACCTCCAAACACCTTCATCGGACGTTTAATAGATACCATACCTTATTTCACCCAACGTTGTTGGTAGCCACCTGCGACAACCTCTTCATAATCCACTGGAATCCTTCATATCCCACATAATGCGCAACAAAAACCCCGATAACATTTATAAGTGGTGGTGGTGATATTTTCCCAATGGTTGCTCATTATAAGCTAGATGAAATGAAAGTGTTTGGCAACGATCCTAATGATTTCGATGATGAGAGACGACAATTTTGCATATCCCAAGACTTTGTGGTGGAACCAATAAAATTAACAAGAACTATTATTATAATCCGATAAAATAATATTTAGTATATGAAGAAAATAATAAATTAAAAGTAATAATCCAATAAAAAAATAGTTAAAAAAAAAAGAAATTACAAAAATTAACTAAAAGAAATTAATAATCCAATAATATAATCTTTATTATGATATAAATATTATATATTAAAAACTATATGTATTGATATATAATAATTCAATAAAAATAATTATTTCGACAAGTGTTTTTTAAAAAAGAATTAACTAATATAAATTAATAATCCAATAAAACAATATTTAGTATATGAATAAATAATAAATTAAAATAAATAAAATAAATAATCCAATAAAAATAATTTAAAAAAAAGAATTAAAAATATTAACTAAAAAAAATTAATAATCCAATAATATAATATTTATTATGATATAAATGTTATATATTAAAAACTATATGTATTGATATATAATAACTCAATAAAAAGAATTACTCTAACAAAAAAAATTTTAAAAAAAAATCAACTTTAATAAATTATTATTCCAATAAAACAATATTTATTAATATAATAATATTATATATTAAAAATAATATTTATTAATATATAATACTTCAATAAAATAAAAAAGAATGTATGCAAAAATGGTCCTTATGGTATGGTAAAAGACAAAACTGCGAAAATGGTCCCTGAGGGTAAAATTGTCATTTTGAAAAAGGTAACAGCCAACCAGTTAAACTTAACGGATGAGGGACCAAAACCACAATAAAACTTGTTGAAAAGGACCAAATCTACAACTTTTCAAACGTTTGGACCATAACCACATAAAATAAGAAACCACGGGGACCATTTTTGCAATTTTGTCCATTAAAAATCATAATATAAATTGTGAACTTACTAGACACGTTTCAGAACTTCCAGAGTTTACAGATTTAGATTTCGACTCATAATGATTTTTCTGTGATTTTTACAAAAACAGTGACAAAAAAGTAAATTTTGTTGTAAACAGTTTACAAGTTTACTAACACTTTGTAATGTGTTGAGCAAAGTGTTTATTAATGATGACTACGTACTTACTCGGTTTTCATGTTAAGTTACATTTAGGAAACAAAAGTACTCATTCATTATAAGTGATCTTAGTCATTATAAACATACAAGATGAACTATAATAAGTATAGTTTATGTTTTGTTAAATTACTATTCACTACGAAAAGGTTCAGTTTTCATTACAAAAGAGTTGTTTATTTACTACAAACATACATGATAAACTATAATAGGTATGGTTTATGTTACATCGACTCTGTGAAATTACTAAGGAAGGTTATGTTCCTACTACAAAAAGGATTTTCAATTACATTACATGTAAACTCGTTAAATCCGGTTGTGAGACACTACTTCATTATACTCTTAGAATACTGGTTAAAATCTTGTAGTTATAACCAGAATCTCTTGTAGGGAGAGCATGATACTTGTATATAGATCTATATTGGGGATGACAACCCATACATTAGTTGCATGCAACAGCTATACCGGCAGGTCTGGGGTGACAAATGTCATAACATTCTGATGCCTGAAGAACGTCGTAATAGGTTACTATGTCAAACAGTATGATTATAATAACTCACATAAGGAGATAACGACACACATACTTTATGGGGATCTCTGCATTCAAAGGGGTTTTATTTATATAAAACAAATTACCCTATTTTGAGTATGGTAAAATACTTGTACATTTTGGTCTTTGGGTCTTAAGACAGCAACTCATTTTATAAGGAAAATATTGGATTTTTCTCGTGCACACACTAAGTTTACAAAGAATGGTTTTCAAATTTATAAACAAAAGCTTATGCACTCACCAATGTAATCGTTGTCACTCTTTCAAAATTTACATGTATTCTCAGGTAATCAATAGAAACAGGTGACTGTCAGCTTTTGAGGATGGAACGCTTTTGTATTAGACAAAACATTTTATCATTATATTGTAATCGATTTTGGAACACGTACTCTTATAAAACCATGTTACTTTCTCAATTATATTTATGATGGTTATATTTACTTTGATCACTATTATACTCGTTGTTGTGATACTATACATGAAGTCCTCCATCTCCGGACGTTTCTATCATCCTTGGTTTGGGGTTGTGATAGTATGTAAATAATAGTAATGATAAACCATTAACCATGTTAGTAAAGATAATTTATACTAATAATTTAATTATTCCACAATACAAATAATAATAAAACATATTAGTGTAAGTGTATATCATTTTTGTTGATGGCTACAATTTTTATTTGTCGCTATATGTAAATAATAGTAATGAAAAACCATTAAACATGTTAGTTAAGATACCATATGTTGACAACTTAATTACATTCATGCCTCCAAAAGTCAATAATGGATGCTAAAATATTTATAAATGGTGACTATAAGTAAATATTTATTAATTTATCAGGAAAAAATACATCATTATACGTATTTTATGGTCATCATTTAATTGTTTGTGAGTGAGTAAATGTATGAAACATTCATGATATAATATTAAACATGTTAGTAAAAGTTATCATTACTGGTAATAAAAGAAATAAAACATATAGATCATTACTGGTGACGAGGAAAATTTTTATTCGTCGGTTCATGTATACGGTAGTAATGATAAACCATTAAACATGTTAGTCAAGATAATTTATCCTACCAGCATAATTACATTTTTGTCTCAAAAAGTCAAAAATGGTCACGATAATATTTATAAACGATGATTATATATAAACATTCATAAGTCAATAGGAAAAAACAAATCACTAATAGTGTATTATTAATAATGGTTATCAAAATAAGATAGATATATGTCCACAAGCACCTTACCATATAATGACGGGTTTGATCTATAATAACAAGTTTTCACGAGTTATATTTACTCATCATAATAAAGCGACAACATAACTTGTCTTCAATAATACAACCTTTCCTGATACATTGAATGAAAAAAAACCATCATAAAGTTTCTTGAATGACGAGTTTTTGCATGCATAAAGCCCACTTTTCTACTAGTGCAAATTTTAATTCCATAACACTCCAAAATTTCAATTACAACCTAATCATAAACCTATTTTCGATTTTTCATAAGAACAACCAAACAAAATATAAAAACAAATATTTGTGTAGTGCAAATATTATTTAAGCAAAGATTTGATACTATTGATAGGTTTTCTATATACTTCCTAATTTAATTGCATAGTAACGGAAACAATTACATGGTAGTGAAAACCAATTACATGGTATCAAAAACCTACAAGAATTTTCAACCTAATTGATATTAACAGCTCCAAGAGGGATTGAAATCAAAAACCATCAGCAAAACCAATTTTCTTGAAGAATTTTAATGTAGATCGAATTCCAATAAGTCAAGGAAGTGAGCAACGAAAGTAGATTGCCTCAAATGGTTCACATCAAACAATACATAATTATTGAATTTAATAAATTAATGCTGAGAACTTTAGAGTTCGACTAAGGTGTTAATCAAGAGAGAATGGAAACTCTAGAATGCAGAGTGAGATGAAAAAAATGAGTGCTTTGAAGGGCGTATTTATAGTTTCTAGTTGGTTGCGAAGCAAGCGGATTTGAATAAATAAATAATCTAATTTAATATAAAATTCAAGTTTCCTTCCTTATCTAAGCGTTGCATAAAATTTTAAGACTTATCCCTTAGAAATTTCGTTTATCCTTCTAAAGATCCAGAATGTTCCAACTAATTCCAAACTAGTTTTTAATCAATTAATCATCACATGAATAATTAATAAACTCTCTCTCTCTCTCTCTATACATTCTAATATTATCTGGATCATTGAGGCAATCCAAAAATCCAAAAAGAGCCCTGTCATCAATTGGAATAACAGTTTAACAGTTTTACCAATTTCGTTATAATATTAGACACTATTCCAAAAAAATATTGACGAATTAGTGACACTATTAGTTCCGTCCTAAAGGTGTTGTCAGCAATCCGAAATCTGGTGAAACAAAGTAAAAACCGATTCACTGCTAATTCGTAGGTGATCCGTCGGTAAAGCGGTGCATTCGTAATCTGGAGATGACTATGTCAAACAAGGTCAAACAATGATGCTTCGGTATTTTGTTAGTAAATAAAGTTGTCAGTATTCTGTCGGTAAATAGGCAATGAATGTGATCATCATAATTCGGTCGATAAAAGCCATCACCGAGAAAAACCAGCCATCACCAACAAAACACCGATGGTTTATGCCGGAAGAAATTGCCAGCTTTTCTAGCAGTGAAATACAAATGAATTAGGGGTAAAATAGTATTGTAGGACAACTTTATAACTAACTCAACCAATAAGTAAAACGAAAATAAATGACATGTTTAAAAACCAAATTGATAGAAGAAAAAAAAAGTTGGTCTGGAAGTCCAATGTTAGGAGAACCACACAATTATTTTTGTAATTTATACTTTATTTTTAATTATATGATAAGGGTGTTTTTTTGCATGAATAACACAGACAAATAATGGAAATGATTGAAGTGAAAGTGGAATACATCCCTAGAGTAGATGTTGCAGAATGACAACACAACAAACCACAATTGTACAAGATATATCCAATCATTTCACATGAATCCAGCCTGTGCAATTTAATGTTGGGAACAAGTTCATAACTCCATGGAAAGTGAAACTTTCCCTCAATTATTATTCAACATACCAAATTTAGTTAAATTTGTTTAAATTGTTGGAGACTTTTTTAAGATTAGCTTAATTGTGTTAAGTTAAAAAAATGTTCGGATGAAAGAGGTAGATTTCTCGTTCAAAAAGTTAAACTTAACACATTTTAAATAACATGTTAAGTATTGTCGGATAACCAAGAGAACGGTATCAAGTATTTCCTTTTAGGTTTAAGGTTTAAGTCATACTCCTCTCCTCTAATTAAGTGAAGGTTCAACTCCTATTTGTGGAAGGTTTAAATCCTATTTGAAACATGATAGTATAATCTACTCTAATAAATAAGAGTGATTTTGTCATATGTTATTTTATCATTTAATTAGTCACATGTTATTTTGTTATAATTTTGAGATATATTTATTTTCCATTTGTCATTTACTTTATTTTTCATTTTCAATATATCATTAATTTAATTTCCATAAATTAAACCTATCATAATGATTATTAATTTTAAATTTTAAATTTTAACTTTCAATTTCAGTTTCAAATAAATTTATAATTTAAACATTTTTTTTAACATTTTGTAATAATTAATCTTTTTAATACACGAGTTTCATAATCAAACACAAAAATTTTCTTTATTTATTTTTCGCATGCTTTTTTTTCTCATGATTTTTAAATTCAAATAAACTTCTCATCATTTAATTATTCCTATTTAATATTTTATTTTAATCGAAATTCACAACTAATTTATAATAAAAATAAATTAGTCTATCATTTAAGGTATTTGCGAATTCCTCAATCAGGACAGGTGGATGTGTGATTTAATGCTTGGAACAAGCTCATAACTTCATGGAAAGAGAAAGTCTCCCCTATTCAAACATACCTCATATATGTAGCTAGATTTGTTTAAATAGTTGAGACTTTTCCCATTCAGTTTAAATCTAATAATAAATATTGTCATAACTACACCAATTATGAACATACATCCCCTTACATCGAGGTTTCGTGGGTCTGTCTATTCTTATTATCCTATTAGGGTTTTCCATTATTAATTTCATTTCATCTCGGAGATCTTTCTAGAGGTGCTCCTGCTTCCGAAATCCAATATCAAATCTTTTGGGATAATCTACTCATCCGTTCTTATATGGACCATGGAAGCCTGTGGCCTAAATTCACTTCAATCCATGGGATGACCCCACTTCTGGTCAAACTTAACTACTATTATATCTTTCGCCTGAATCTTGCTTGATAAGTAGATATCATGTAGCACAACGCGTAATTTACTCCTCAGTTAATTACTGTTGCATCTTGTCACCATTGTTTGTCAGCCTTTTTGTGGGTTGTACTACGCGTACTAAAATGTCACACCTTTGCTTCACGACCAATCATTTTGTAAATTAATACTTTTTGTTATTTTGTACTTAAATAAAATCATACGAAACCAAACTAACTTATACAGTTATACTAGGAATAAATACACCAAAAAACCCTTACATGATCAACTCAGTAATGCATACTTAATTGAAAATATTATAGATTCATTAATAATTAATAATTAATAACTATCATCACTCCCCTAGCACATGGTCCGACTGAGATGAACTCGTGCCCATTGACTTTCCTATCTGTTGACCATAGAGCGCTGCCATGTTAGCATACATATCCATGTTCATTTGCTGTACAAAGAAAATACGACTTTGTTAGCTTCATATGTATTTAAAATCCGAAACCTATATGATTAACGATTAAGAATATTCAAGCTTTAACTAAACCCTTTTCCATTATTGACATACTTGTGCGAGAAACGCGCTATGTGGATCATTGAAAGGAGCTGTTGTGTTGCTGGAAGGTCGACTGTGGATTGGCTGTGACGTGGCGGGGTTAATCATGGTTTGTGGGACCATGAAAGGATGATGAGCTGGCGGGGGGATGACTCCAGGGATTCCCATCTGAAGGCCGAATCCCATTCCCATTCGAGCTAACATTGACATCTGAAGCTGCTGCTGTTGTTGTTGTTGTTGTTGCTGCTGTAATTGTAGGTGGAGTGGTATCGTCACTTGTGGATGTGGTATTGGCATGTTCTTCATAAACTGTACTTGTGCTTGTAGCTTCTTTAAGTAGTCAATCACTTCATCCAACATTGATGCTTTATCCGTCTATGTAAAAAATTTCCATATTTAGATACTTTCTAACTGAAATCACTCGAAAGAGAGAGGTATATGTTGACTTATGACGTCAAAATGACTCATTTTAACTTCAATACTGACGAAAAGTGTTTTACCACTTTGAAAATGATAATTTTTTATTCGTATAAAGATCTTGGATACGATACTTAATTTGTTTGACTTTAAAAGTCAAAAGGCTTAACTTAACCCGAGACAAAAACTCTTACCTTATTAGCATTAGGCACTAACTTCTGTAGGGCTTTCATCTTCTGGTTGATTCTTTCTCTTCGTCGCTAAAATGAAGATATATAATATAGAAAATGGTATTTATCAACATGGTTTTCTTTATAAGTTCTTCATTTTTCAGAATTATAAATTTGTTATGAAAATTACCCGTTCAGACTGGTTATGAATAGCAGCCGCTCTGCTTCGCCGACTTGATTGAGAACGAATTGTTTCACCCTCTGTCCTGCATTCTTCTTCTTGATTTTCCTGTTCAAAATCAAGAAACGACAAATTCAAATAACATGACTTTTGTGTGCATAATTTTACTTTCTTAATGAATCCAAACAACTTAAAATCGATTTTTTTCAGAGACTTTTGGATATTTATACCGATCCATATTGATATGCAGAATCATCATCCGTGTTTTTACTCTTCAAGCTTTGATTAGGCGAATCGGATGAGGGCCATGTCATCATTGTAGTGTCATTATCTTTAGAATTGATTGTCCCACTGTTGCTAATGTTATCTTCTTGCAAACTTGTAGCGCCCAAATTTCTTACACCTTGATCATGAACCATCACCGATGATCTTGGCCGTTTCTTGAGGTAACTTGGGCCTGCGTTATCGCTCCATTTTCTACTTGAAGATGCAACATTTGAGCTTATATTACGGGTTCCTGACAGATTTTGACTTTGTTGTAGGTAAATTTCTTGAGTTTGAGTTTGATTGTAACATGTTGTAGCTTGATGGACAATGGATTCTAGTGTTTCACTGGCTCTTCCAAGCCCATGCATGGCTGGCTGACCATTTTCCCATGTTATTTCTGCAACTCCGTAGTCGCTAAGCCTGAAAGTTAAACATAAAGAGTGAGTAGATTACTCATATACCGATTGCTAAATACGTATCAAGAACATCTTTTCTTTGGTTTTTAATTAATATCAATCTTTTTATGCAATTGATATAACCTGGAAAATGTCATATATTTCTGTGCAAATGGAAGGGGAGAAGCAAGAAGGTTGTGTACACACAGTGTCACTTGCAAGAAATGTTGTTTATTGAATAGGATAAAGAAAGGTCGGACCTTTTTCCAGAACAGCAATGTATAACCTTCAATTCAGAAGGTACAAGTCGCCAAAGCAACTCTGGAAAAAGGTTTTACCTATAAGAGAAAAATGATTGTGTAGTGGGCAATGGACATATACATGGGGACAAGAGTAGGGGTATGCTGCTGCTCCTGCTGCTGCCTGTGCATGTGGGAGGATCTTTATCTTTCTTCCTGTTCTTTGCTTTCTATTGGTGTTCTTAGATTCCAAATTTGGTATCCCCCACTTAATTTGGGGTCATATATAAATAATATTTCTACAGTGCAACACCCCCCTCCACCCCTCTCCCCAACCCACCCTCTATGATGTCTATGGCTGGGATTAAAGATGGGATTGTTTGCTTTCAATATGGTGGGGTTTGTGGGTCCCATCAACGATTTCCAAAATTAGGGTTGTGATGGACTGAATTGTCATGTGGGGAGAAGTGGATATATGTATGTGCATTTTGCATCTTTTCTAGCTTCACAAATTGCTAAATTTAAGCTCATGATTTTAGGTGCATGCTTCTTGATTTGTCACTTTCTTTTTTGTCAAGGTCTTGTCTTTGTTCATGATAAATTTCAATCACCTATATACATCCTAATACGATGAAACTATGATGAAGTATGATGTATCAATGTCAATATGATGAAATTATAAAATCCTATAAGGAATTTCATAGCCATAAGATCAAGGAGACTACATGGAGGATCAATACCAGTCTTCTTAATAGATATATTTTTTTTTATTAAAGGAGGGCACTCCAAATCCAAAGTCAAAGCTTTTGGGATTTTAACAAGAGATCGTTCTATTTTAGAGTATTTAAATCTCAAGTGATTACCACTAGTCCACCTTAATGGTGGTTGAACCTGAGAGGCTGAGATTATATCTTAGGAACACATCGCATAGAAATGAAATGGGATATGTAGTTCACAGGGTTAGAGCACGTCCCACAAACCATGATGTCGAAGACTCAAGACTCATCGTTAATGAATGTCGACCGTTCAACGAAAATGCAAGTATATGTCCATAGAGATACAATTTTTCATGCTTTAGGTACAAACATGTTGGTTAGAATAGTTAGAAAGAAGGCTAGTTGGGTTGATGGATACATCAAGTGATGGACCCATTCACATTGAGGCCGTAGCCCACATCTTTAAAGAACCCATCAAGGTGACCTTGTATCCAAGGCAAACTTGGTCACTTAGGTTCCTATTTCCTTATATCAAGTGTATTTTCAATTTGTTGTTTAAGCTCCTAAAAACATAATATCATAATATATATTTGATAAAAAGTTTCGCTTTCAAAGATATTGTGTTTCTACTATGAAACCTTAACTATATGAAATAATGAAAGCTAAATTTGTTAAGTTAAAAATATTCCAAAGGTTATATTGTCATTGACTTTTCTAAGGATAGTCTATGTGAATGATCAGAAAAGAGAGTTAGCCACTTAAGGTCATGTGACTATATACATACTCAAAGGATCGGGTATGTAAAAATAGGTGTGGGGGAGGGGTAGATGAGCTCTAACTAGTAGTATAAGTAGAACATGATATAACCAATTATGTGACTATATACATATATACATAACATGATATAACCAATTATGTGACTATATGTATACTACATACTTATGTTCGTGTGCCTTATTTTTTTCTATTGGTTTAACCTTTAAATTTATGGTAGAAATTAATAAAATTCTTTCAGATCGAATTTTCAATCCCAATATATACAAAACTCTTATTCGTATATAAGATCCTCATTAAGTTTAAAATATTGAAGAACACCAAAATCATCATTCACAAAATCTCATTCATATTAGTATGTACCATTACAACTATATACCAACTGAACTTATTAATAGCCAAATTAATTGATACAAATTATATTTGGTACGATAGTGATAGCGAATTTTTGTACCAACTATAATAGGTACAGTACACGGTAGAGGAAAACAATGGTTAATATCGTACAAATTCCGCTCGCCAAGTTTTAATCAGGGTTCCTAAAGGAATAATGTAGCATTCCTTGTAAATGTAAGCGAATAAGTTTGTGCTCCTTCACCAAAATATTTAACCACCTGTTGGAGATTTTTCTCTAATCAGAAATAGCGCCTTTAAAATTACATTATTTTTAAATTCATGATTATTTTTACTTGTATGTTTCATTCAAAGAGGTCAAGAAAACATTGCAAATTCATTATGGTGTTTCTTAGTGAACTATCTCCATGAAATTATGCTCTGAGTGGAAATATCATTTAATAAATGACATAAATTTTATCATATTGCATTTTTTATATTTGTACCTTGCATTAAAAAAAAACAAGTAAACAGAACGTGAATTAATCGACGAAATGTAAATGAAAGTTGTAGCAATTGTCCATACGAAATCAGGTATATAAAGAACGTCAAAAACGGAGCTCGTATGCGAAAGATATTATATTCCGAAGATTAAGAGATTTACCTGCTAAAGGCGACGCAAAACCAACCAACAACGGACACGTATCACACAAAGAGTTGAGCCTTGCCGCCTAGTCTGAGGCACGATGTTCCTAAGGCAAAAGTGTGACGCACCCTACCCTTCGGCAGCCTATAAATAACAATCAAATACCTTCTCATTTCTTACACATTTCAATTTAGGTTTTTCTCTCTAGAAATTTGAGATTTTGGAGTTTCGAAGTGTTAGCAACAAGGCATTGCAAAGATAGAAATCCCTACAGAAAAATGTATTCGCTGTCAGAGTTCATTCGACGATTTTCCGAACTTTTTCCAAATATTTCTGTAAGTTAAGTTGCACTTACTACGTTTTAAGTGTAACTTATGTTTATATTTATAGTCGTTGTCCTAAAAATACTATGTTAATGATAATGTGGAAACTATTATAATCCAAAAAAGTTGAAACCCGAAAGGGACACAAATCGATAATATTTGTGAACTTTCTTATTTAAATCCTTATAAGGATGAGAGAAATATTTGTCTAGCGAATTTAGTGGAATAAAGACACTTATTTATAGTGAAACTTTAATCAACAAAATAAATGTTTCAATAATGAAACTACGTTTATAGGTTGATTAGCTGTTGTAAAGGAATATAAAATATTATTTTGAGAATAAGTTGTCGTAAAGGAATATAAAATATTATTTTGAGAATAAGACAAAATAGTGAGTTGATTTAGTAGCATACGGGCATAGTAGAGAGATAATTCTTACTTAGGAAACTAAACTAAGTCGCGGGGACCACACTTATTCGCTGAGTTTGCCATTTCGGGGAGAAAATCATCATAAGTCGGGGAGAATTGTAACGCTCATAAGTTAGGGCTAAACGTTTTATAGATATCTATTTACTGTATACTCATTATGTGGATAATATTATGAATATATAATATTTGTAGAAAATCATATTATAAATTTATCGTTGACGCGATAAAATAACATTTTTCATAAAAGATTATTTATGATAAATAATCTTAATGAAAGTTTTAGTAATCGTGATGATCACGTGAGTATAAAGAACGTCTAAATCAAACTTCGTATGACGAAGTTGTGATTTTTCAAAGGTTCGTGTTCAATCTGATACAACAATGTCTGTCATAAAAAGTGAAACGAATATCGATTGTTCGTTAGATAAAACAATCTAAATGAAAGTTAATGTCCTTGTAAATACAAATATCTCAACATATAGAACGTCCAAAATGGAGCTTATATGAAGGAGATATGAATTTCGTAAAATATTTTACAATATATAATTCTTATAGACTATAAAATAACAATAGAATGTGAATTACCTAACAAAGTATTAATGAGATTTGTAGTACATGCCCATACAAAACCAGGTAGATAAAGAACATAAAAAACAAAGCTAATATGCGAAATATAGGAGTTTTCGAAGATTACGAGATTTACCTGCTAACGTCAACCCAAAACCAACCAACGACGGACACGTGTCATACCAAGAGTAAAGCCTTGCCACCTACACTTAGGCACCATGTGCCTAAGGCAAAAGCGAGACACGCCCTGCCCTTCTGCAGCCTATAAATAACCATCAGAGACCCCTCTCCCCTCATATCTTCCACATTCCAATTTTGGTTTCTCTCTCTAGAAATCTAACTTTTTGGATTTTTGAAGTTTTCTTAACGAAGCACTACATTGATAAAAAGTCCTACAGAAAGAAGTATTTGGTGTTGGAGTTCTGCTTGCAACTTTTTGAACTTTTGCCAAAATTTTATGTATGTTAAGTTTCATTTACTTTGTATTCAGTGTCACTTGTATTTAAATTCATAGTCGTTATTATAAAGTTATTTAATAAGATTTATCAATGATTCCATTCAAAATACTTAGACGTAGTAATATTCATATTTAGGTTGTTTAAAAGAGAAAAGATGAAGTGTTAGACGAGGAGTTGGCCTAACTGTGAATCTTCAACCTGAATCCGGTGAGTGCGTAGTTACTTTCATGAGCACCATTTAACATAAGTATTGAATACTTAAAGGATTAAATATATATACTAAAATTTTTTATTTGTATTCTTTGTTGATATTATACTTAATATGTGAATTAAATACCTATTATCTACAATATGTGTCAACTGTATATTTGATAATATTGCGTACCACTTTGAGCGATCCATATATGAATAAATAAGTGCTAAAAGTATTTTTTGTTATACCAGGAGACAAACTTATTAAAAGTATTATTACTTAAAAAGATTTAAGTTATATCATATACTCTGGTTTGATTTTGTGTTGAGCATAACTACCGGTAGGATGGGAATTATTTCATACAATAGGAAAAAGCTTTTGGAAGTTAATTAAATGCTTCGTAGCCTTGTTCAGTGAAAAATGAAGATTTCTAAAGGATGATTAGTTTGAAGTAACTTGAATAAGTGATTAGTCATACCCTATTTCACATTGATATTCCATTTATAGGAATTTTGTGTTGAGAGTTAACTATTTATATGACTATCTAGTCTAGTTATAAACTATGACTTACAAGAAACGTTAAATTCAAAGTAAGTTGAATGAATGTGTAGTAATCATACAAGGGATGTATGTGAGATTGGAAAGGAGAATAGAGCTCTGTTCTATGGCATTATCATTTGTCGGGATACAACTTACATACTAGAGTTACCAGATAAGTCGGATATTAGTTAGTCACATTTTGGAGTGTGTGTGTGATTGGAATGCAGTAGAGTGCTCTATTCCTGTGCCACTATCACGAGCCCAGGAGTGGGATTCGTATAAGCCATCTGTCATAGTAAGGTGATGACCTTTGACCATTCTATATAGTTTTGTGGAACACTAGTAGGATCATTACTTATATGGTTAATGAATTATACTATTTGGGAGTTTGGATTGTGTGTTCATTCATGTACTCCATCCCCCCCCCCCCCCCTTTATGGATGCCTTTTTATGATTTACACTGGCCAAGAATCTACTGGCTGTGTAGTCGAACCGTTGATTTAAGCAATTTATCAGGTAATCTGATTCTTCCAGATGATTGTTGTTTATGATTCATATGAATCGAATGGGCGAGGTATGGAAGGGTATAATGTTTTATAAATATCTTCATTAGAGAGAGAGAGAGAGTGTGTGTGTGTGTGCGTGTGTGTGTATATATATATATATATATATATATATATATATATATATAGTGTTTGATAACATTCGGCTTTTGAAGATTATTGATTATGGATTATGATCAAAATAATAATGCAGGAATTGAAAATCCTATGTATCTCACCAGGTTTCCTAACTTGACCACTCAATTTATATGCATCATAGGTAGTGATTTTAAGAGTGTTGGAGACTTGAATAGGACTGTAACACTAGCAACATAGAGTTAGATGATTAAAGAATAATAGGACATTTATTCGTCACGACGATAAATAGGTGTTTTTGAAAGAAAACTACTTAGGAGAAATAATCTAAACAAAAGTCATCGTAATCGTAAAACCGAGAGCGTGCATTAGAGAACATCCAAATTTGACTTCATATGATGAAGTTATGATTTTTCGAAGTTTCAGCGCAACAGTGTGTGATACATAATTCAAAATAGAAATTGGTTGATTGTTATCCAAAACAATCTAAAAGAGAGTTGAAGATCTCATCAATACCTATAGATCGATTTAAAGACAGTCGAGAACGAATATTTTATAAGAGAGTTATGATTTTGATATAGATTTTAACAACCTAATTTTATTAAAAATATCAATTTAAAAATAAATTAGTAATTAGTCAATAGATTCTAAACGAAAGATATAGATATCGTCGATATCTACACGTAGATATAAAGAATGTCAAAAACGAAACTCGTGTGAAGAAATTATGGAATTTACAAGATTCACGTTTTACACCACGCCCACAAATATGTTGTGCATGCTTCTAGAAGTGGCGACGTGTCACAAGGCAAGAGGAACGTCGTGTTTAAGAAGGTCACGGTGTGTACCTCTAAAGTCGTGGCACGTAAATGGGAATGTTGGCCTAAAAATAACACTCATCCCCCATTTAGTTCTCTCACACCACTAGAACACTTCCTCCATATTTCTTTTGAAAAAACTTAAAATTCTTTAGCATGTTAGGATATTCTAGTGAGCATCTGGAGTCCCTGATGGCCTGGTAAATAGAAGCTCTCTCTTCGGAGTTCTGCCAGTGCAATCTTTGACTTTTCGCTAAAATTTATGTAGGTTAAGCTACACTTATTTTATGTCAAGCGTAACTTATATTTATTTTCATAGTTATTGTTATAAACCTATAAATACGATTTATTTGTAATTCCAAGTCATTATACTGATTGATCTACTTACGAGAATGATGTCTAGGTTGGATTTAGTGAAGTGTTTAAAGTGGGATTTCCAAACATTATACTCTTGAAACCAAATGGACGTACCTCAGAGATGATCCTACCTGTTGTTCCTTACTTGATGGATGTTGATGTAGACATTGGGATTAGTGTATAATCTAATTTATCATTAGTCGCCATGATGTAGACATGGGGTAGTTGGGCTCGTTTACGATCAGAAGTGCATGTTGTGGTGTTTGTGCCTTTACGTTGTGATGGTTTGAGACTACAGGAGCATTGCTTTGCCGGAGATCCAAAGAAAGACCCTACTGCCACCACCGTGAGGTGGTGGCTGCCACTCTCTACCACCAACTGCCGCCACAAGGTAGTAGTGTAGTGTGTGTGTTAGATTAGTGTGGGTGTGTGTTTGTGTGTTAGATTTCTATGTGTGTGCGTGTTATTGTAATTGTAGTTGGCGAAAGATTAATGAAAAGGAACTCAAAACCACCACAATGAGGTGGTGGCCGCCGCCATGAGCCGTCGTTGACCACCACTACCCGAAGTGGTATTGGGTAGTGCCCGACTAGCCCTAATAGGCCTAACAAAACCCTAATGAGCCTAATGAATCTTAATTGATCAAAAGACCTAGTTATTGGGCCTATTATGATTGGGTTGGAAACCCTAATTAGGGTTTAAAAAACCCTAATATTGGTATTATTAGTATGGACTTCTCGAGACACGTATTTTGGACCATTGGAGTGAAGTGATGACTCAAGCCTAATTCCATTGTATGTTTGGACTTAATGGATAAAGTACTTAATGGATTAAATCCTTAATGGATTAAGTCCTTAATGGGTTAAGTAGGAACACTTAACCCTAATCGTCATTTTATATGAAAAACCCTAATTGGGTATGGATGCTTGTTGAGCCACTAATTGGACTAAGTTGTTGTGGGCATTTGTAGGCCAATTGGGAACACATTTATGGAAAAAGGGAAATTATTGGGCTTCAGGATAATACCCATTAGAGAAGATTGGGCCCAATTTGGAAAATTGGGCCATATATTAGGCCTTGGTTGACTATTGGCCTTTTTAGCCTTTAGGGTGTGAGTTTTGGTTTTGGTTTTGGAGCCAAGATAGGGTAAGGGTAAAATGGTCAAATTACCCCAAGTGTAGATTATGGTTGTGTATTGGAACTCAATTATTAAGTGGGTGTTGTTTTGATAATTGACAGTTCGGGAACCTATCAACCAGCAGCTAGAGCTTATTCGCGCGACTTCAGCAATGCGAGGTGAGTCTCCTCACCATACCAATGGGTCGAAGGCACCAAGGCTGTCCCATTTTGTATTATGTGGTACATTAGTTCATGTAGAGATATGCAGTATGTCAGTTGGTTATATGTCATATGCTATGATGTTTGTCTATGTGATATTTGCATGAAAGACCATGGGGGAACCCATGGCACTTGGATGTAAGACAATGTGGGGGAGCCCATGGCTATCCAGCAGGGAAATACCATGAGGGAGCCCATGGCACTTCAATGTAAGACCATGTGGGGGAGCCCATGGCTGTCCAAGAAGGAAAAACCATGGGGGACCCCATGGCACTTAGGTAACACCATGTGGGGTTGCCCATGGCATCCTTATGCAGGGATATATGGAAGAGATAGCTTTTATAGCTAATGTTATGTGCTAGAGATAGCTTTTACAACCAATGTGATATGTGATATGTGGTAGAGATAGCTTTTATAGCTAATGTTATGTGGTACAGATAACTTTTATAGATAACACGATATGTAGTATGTGGTAGAGATAGCTTGTATAGCTAATATGATATGTGTTATGTGGTAGAGATAGCTTTTATAGCTAATATGATATGTGGATTGTGTGTGGGGTATGCTCTAGGGAACTCACTAAGCTTTGTGCTTGCAGTTTACAGTTTTGGTTTCAGGTATCATCGATTTGGAAAAAAGAGGGATCAGATTGAAAATTTTATGTGTAGGAGTTTGAGAGAGATTTATTCATAGCGAGATTCTTTGCAACTATTCCCAGTTATCGAGGTGAGTTACCTTCCAGTAGAAGTGGGTCAAAGGCACCAGTGTCGGCCCACTAGTAGTTGATTATAGTTGAGAAGGTTATCTTTGTGATAATTGTCTAGTATGTCATTTTCTGTTAGGATTTGCTAGTATTCTATGATATTATGTGATAGTGGTATTAGGGGTAGGATAGTCCCTAGATACTAGTTGAATGAGAACAAAGGGATAGGCCAGCACCCAGATATGCTAGGAAGTTACCGGTTGAAAGAGACCGAAGGGGTAGGCTAGCACCCAGATATGTTAGGCGATAGGAGAATTATATGTATATGCTAGGTTATTATGTGGGAGTAGTAGGGGTGAAATAGTACCCAAATACTGGTTGAATGAGACCGAAGGGTAGGCCAGCACCCGAATATGCTTGGCAATTACCGGTTGAAAGAGACAGAAGGGGTAAGCCAGTACCCAGATATACTATGCGGTTATTGGTTGAAAGGGAACGAAGGGGTAGGCTAACATCCAGATATGCTAGGCAGTGTGTTATTGTATGGTATGTGGTATGATGGGGGAACTCACTAAGCTTTGTGCTTATAGTTTTCAGTTTTTGTTTTAGGTACTTCCTCTTTGAAAGGAAAGGAGCTAGCATGACTGTAGCACATCACACCAGGATTTCTGTACATGAGATATATGGGATTTATACTCTGATATTATTTGTCATGACATGTTTTTATTATGGATACATTGGCTTTTCATATGAGTAGTTCTATGGTTGTTTTCATACAATTGGTTTTATAATTATTTATGTAAAAATGAAAATTTTAGTCTTAAATTTTGGGATGTTAAAAGTTGGTATCAGAGCCTTGGTTTGAGGGATTCGGACACGCTTTCTGGTGTGTTGGGACTCAAAATGAGGACTTGGCATAAATTAAAAAATCAAACCATTTTTACAAAAAGATTTTGAAAAGAGAAATAACAATGTGTGTGATGTGTGTAATCGACAAAGCTCAAGTAAGTTTTCCCCAAGATACCCATACATGTTTTCTATGATATATGATATGATTATGAGAACTACATGCTAGATTAGGGTTAAGGATCTAGGAAGGATGCCTCATTTGCCTATTTTATGAGAACTCCATGTTATATTAGGGCTAAGGATCTACGAAGATGCCTTGTATGACTGCTATATGTGCTTATCGAACTGTATGATAGTACTGACTGGTCAATGATATGATAGCCTGAATAGGATATGCATGGTTTGAGTTACTCAATGTCGGAATGTTGCATGCTTTATGCTTTTAGGAATCCTAGTTATCTTTAACTAATTAGTAAATGAATATGTTAACTTACATATTATGAGGACTAATTAATTTTAAAAGGTTATGTCTAGCCCTATTTCACAGCTCTTGTTTGAGTCTAACTATTGTAGGGTAGGGTCTCTCATTTGAAGATTTATCTGGTCTTAGTAATATGTAATGGTATTCGTGAGATAGTTAAGGGGAGGTACCAGAGACTTATTATGCATCTGATGGCAAAGAGTGGGTCGGAGATTACCCTAGGGTAAGCCTAGTAAGAAATTAGCACAAAGAGAAGTAGTAGTGAAATGGATTTGGTGAAGTCAAGGCAATCCTTGAGGAAAGTATAGATAGATGTGGAAGGTAGTATGGGCTCGTACTACTGAAACCAGAGGATCCGTACTCGAGTCAAGGAGGACTGAGATTGAACCAGGGAACTTGTAGAGTGAGTGGGACCTATCGAGATTATGTATGACCCAACAATTATGTGTTTTGTTTCAGAATTGTTGTGACACATCACAGAGCAGGATGTTCAAGGTCTGGATCAGGTTCAGGTTTGGGTTCTGAGCCATTTAATGTCGGATTACGCGAGTTCATCACGTGTGAGATTATGAGAGGCATCCTTGAGGCGACCCTGATGATTTTGGGGTTAATCAAGGAAGGGATCATCGAGCTAATGGGGCATTGCCTTAGGGAATTATGGAGTGGCATGTCATCTAGCCAGTCAGGGATGCACACACTCTCCTTCAAGGACTTCACGGGATGTGGTGCACCAGAATTTCACGGGGTGAAGGACCCTATTTGTACCTAGAAGATGGATTACAGACATCGAGTCTCCACAGTTGATGCGCTTCCGCCCTAAGGGGTTGAAGGTTCGGTATGCTGCAGGATGTTTGAGAGATGGAGCTAGAGACTGGTGGGTGGAAATCAGTGATTCGTTGGGAGCCCCAACCATTAAGTCTATGATCTGGCCGGACATTGTGACCTAGTTTAGGGCTGAGTTTGCACCGGTGATGGAAATTCAACAGCTGGCCAGGAAGTTTCTAGAAATGAGCTTGATGACTGAGTCAGTAGCGGAGATTACCACCAAGTTCAGGGAGAGGGCAATACTGGTGCCTCAGTACGCGGGTGATGAGGAGATGCGGAACACCAGATACCATGATATGTTCAGAGCTAACATTCGGAAACATGTTAGATAGTCAACATCTCCGACCTTAGAGGATATGATTAGCTGGGCGAGGGAGAAGGAGATTGACTTAGAGAACCTCAGGAAGAGGATGGCGGAGGTTGGGTAGATGAATGGGGTTTCTGGGAAGAAACCCAAGGGATTCAACTCTAGGTCGAAGGGCCAGCAAGTCTAGAGCCGCTATGGGAAACGGGACAAGACACATGAGGGAGCTTGTATATTAGGGGGATCAGGCTATTATAACTGCAACAAGCTTGGGCACTATGGCAAAGATTGTACTGCTCCTACCATCACCCTTTAGATATTAGACCTGATTTGCTGTCATTGTAATCAAAAGGGCCCTAAAAAGGCCAACTACCAGAGATTGGTACTAGCAGCGCAAACGGTAGCACCAGCTCAAGTGACCCTACGAATCACGGATAGCCGACAGGGCAAGACAGATGCTCCAGGATGAGGAGCCGAGCCTTTCAATTGAACGCCGACGAGGCACGTGCCGCACCGGATATAGTGACAGGTATGTTTTCTTCTCTCTAACTCTTATTACATTTCAGTTATGATATTTATGTTTTATATGTTTTCTTTAGGATCGTTCCATGTGACTGGTATCCCAGTTCAAGTGTTATTTGATTGTGGGGCTACTCGATCATTCGTATCTCTTGCACTCAACAAGATGTTTGTTGAGTCTTCGGGCATGATGGATTGTCCTTTAGAGGTCAAGAATACTGTGTTGTGAGGATGTATGACGAGCGATACCTCGTGGATTGGTTCCCATTCCTTTGCGTGGGAACAAGGTCATCATAGGCATAGATTAGTTGAGCCGTAATAGGGTGGTGATAGACTGCGCACAATAGTTGGTATATGTCAAGACCCTAAGTGAAGGAGAGTTGGTGATTCAGGCTGACAGTCCACAATGTGGGCCAGTTAGGTGGTCAGCAGTGATGACTAGATGCTACCTCTAGTAGGGATGCACAGGTTATGTTGCATATGCTATGGATACTCGGGAGAAGGGTAATGTGACCATCAATGATGTGTCAGTGGTGTAGGAGTATTCGGATGTTTTCCCAAAGGATTTTGTTGGGATACCTCTGGAGGGATAGGTGGAGTTCAAGATCGACCTAGTTCCGAGTGCGGCTCCGGTAGCCAAGGCACCATATTGGTGTGCTCCTCCCGAGACGTAGGAGTTGTCTACACAGATGCAACAGTTGTTAGACAAGGGACATGAGACCGAGCAGTTCACCCTGGGGAGCCCCGATTCTATTTGTGCATAAGAAGGATGGATCCCACCGGATGTGTATAGATTATCTGGAGCTGAACAAGGTAATGGTGAAAGAACCGTTACCCATTCTCGAGGATTGATGATCTCTTCGACCAACTACAGGGGGCATCTTGGATTTCCAAGATAGATTTGCGTTTAGGCTACCATCAGATGAGATTCAGAGACGAGGATGTGCAGAAGACTGTTTTTCGGACTTGCTTCGGTCATTACGAGCTCATGGTAATGCCCTTTGGGCTCACCAATGCTCCTGCTGCGTTCATGGATCTGATGAAACACGTCTGCAGTACAATGTTGGATTGGTCTACGATAGTCTTTATCGATGACATCTTGGTTTAGTCCAAGACACAGGAGAAACATAAGGAGCATTTACGAGAGGTGTTAGATACCCTGAGGAGGGAGAGCTTGTATGCTAAGTTCTCAAAGTGTGAGTTTTGGTTGCGCGAGGTGTAGTTCTTGGGGAACCTTGTCAACCAGAATGGTATTCTGGTCGACCAGGCCAAGGTGGAGGCCGCGATGAGATCGGAAGTTATGAAGTTTCCATATGAGATTTGGAGTTTCCTCCTTTTAGCAAGCTATTACCAGAGACCCATACATGATTTCTCAAAGATAGTGGTACCACTGACCCGACTGGCGAATAAGGCTATTGTGTTTCGCTAGGGGCCTGAGCAGCAAGCAGTGTTTGAGACATTGAGGAAGATATTATGCGAGGTGCCGATCTTAGCCCTGCCAGAGGGCGTTGAGGACTCTGTGGTGTACTGTTATGTGTCCATTTCAGTATTGGGCACAGTTTTGATGCAGAGAGGGCATGTCATTGTCTATGCCTCGAGGCAGCTGAAGCCCTACGAGGAGAACTACCTGACGCATGATCTGGAGTTGGGGGTGGTTAGTTTTACTGCCAAGATTTGGCAACATTACCTTTATGGGGCTCGTTCTACCTTTTACATGGACTACAAGAGCTTGAGGTACCTTATGGATCAACCGAATATGAACATGAGGTAGCATCGGTGGTTAGATGTGGTGAAGGATAGCGACTGTGAGATCCTTTACCACCCGGGGAAGGCCAACGTTGTGGCCAATGCAGTTTGCCACAAGGCAGTCCCAATCAGAGACATCTGCTTTAGGATGACGATGTTGACTCCACTTTTGAAGCAGATCCGAGAGGCACAGGTCAAGGGTATGAAGGAGGAGCATCGGAAGTGTGAGCAGATCATAGGCCTTGTGGCCTTGTTTGATTATGACAGTCGTGGGCTGCTGAACCTGCATCAGAGGGTCTGGGTTCCTTACTGCAGTAGGGTGCGCCAGGTACTGATGGATGAGGCCCACAAGTCAAGGTTCTCCATCCATCCTGGGGTGACGAAGATGTATAGGGATTTTCGGCCTGATTATTAGTGACCCTGCATGAAGCAGGACATAGCTTTGTACGTGGAGTGGTGCTTGACCTATAGGAGGGTCAAGGTCAAGCATCAGAGACCTCATGACAAGATGCAGCCATTGGATATCCCCGTGTGGAAATGGGAGGAAATTACTATGGATTTCATCACGAAGCTTCCCATGACAGCGTGGGGAGTGGATTCGATTTGGGTCATCGTGGATCGATTGATCAAGGGTGCCCATTTCATACCGATTCAGGAGAGCATTTCAGCCAAGAAGTTGGCTGAAATCTACATTAGGGAGGTAGTAGCTCGACATGGGGTACTAGATTCCATGATTTCTAAACGATATGTACGGTTCACTTCCAGACTCTGGAATAAATTCCATGACGAGCTGGGTACTCATTTACACTTTAGCACAGCTTTTCACCTACAGACGGATGGTCTGAATGATTAGACCATCCAGACCTTGGAGGATATGTTGCGGGCGGGCGTTTTAGTCTTTGGTGGTAGCTGGGATACCTACCTTCCTTTGACAGAGTTTTCCTACAATAATAGCTACCACGCCAGCATCGACCGACCTCCCTTCGAGATGCTTTATGGGAGGAAATGCAAAACACCGATATGTTAGGGTGAGGTTGGGCACAGTGTCATGGGAAGTAACGAAATGGTACTCAAGACGACAGAGAGCATCCAGCAGGTTCGAAGTAAACTCCAGATGGCCCAGAGTTAGTAGAAGAGTTACGACGACAGACACCGATTAGACCTGGAGTTCCAGGTCGGGGATATGGTCCTTTTGAAGGTGTCACCTTGGAAAGGTGTTATCCACTTCAAAAAATAGCGCAATTTAGGCCCTAGGTATATCGGGCCTTTCAAGGTTATAGCCCGGGTGGGCAAGGTGGCGTATACGATGGATCTGCCACCCAAGCTTAGTCAGATCCACAACACCTTTCATGTTTCCTAGCCCCAAAAGTGCTTGGTAGTTGACTCCGCGGTGGTGCCACTAGAGGATACTCGGGTGCATGACATCATGAACTACATCGAGTGACTAGTAGCCATCCTCGATAGGAAGAAGAAGGATCTGAGGAACAAGAGGGTTCATTTAGTGAAGGTGCAATGGCAACAGCCCAAGAGCTCGGAATGGACTTGGAAGCCAGAGGATGAGATGAGGGATGTTAGGCGTGTCAAACCCAAGAAATGATAGGGGTACAATAAACTCCTAAGAACACTACTATATTGCACTAACAGGTAGTAAAAGGAGTGTACAGTCGATCCACATAGACATGGAACAATCGGTCTAATACCTCTTTATGCAAGGTACTTGTTCACAAAAGATTAAAGAAGAGGGATTAGAATGCAATGACTAAACAATAAATTAAAAACACATGTAATCAGCTAAATTAGTGAATTAAATTCAGATTTTGTAAGGGCTCCAACTTCATGTATGACAACTTAGCAATGTGACTCAAAGATGACTCAGTATTCGTTTAGTTCTATCTAAGTTGGCACTTGAAAGTGTTAATAAGCTCTAAAACTTCCCATTCACCACATTAGTTAACCAAAACAAGCTCTTTGATTAACCCTAATCTTACTAACCTAATCTAAAGAAGCTCTTAGAATTAGATTAAAAGATTGCATGAAGCTTTATGTGAATGTTCCCAACAACACCCAATACTCCTCACAAACACGGGAGTGTAAGAGCGTATGAATAAGATTTACACTAAATTCATTCAATAGAGATCAATTTAATGCTTGTTACTTGTCCAATTTCACAAAAAAATTATGGATTTTGTAAATGAGAAAACTTGAATGACCTAACCCTAATTCAAATGGCCAATAAGAATCATAATTAGAATCAAACATTCAATTAAAGCTAAATCAGATTCACTAGATAGAAATGAAGAACAAACATCATGTCATATGATTGAAGTCACTACCAAGAAGTCAAAACATGAAATTAGAGAAACTAGGGTTCTAGCCACACATGACTAGAACAAGATCACAAGAATAAAATATGAAAATAATTAGCAATTACAACTTACAAATACTAGAAATAATGTTTCCAAATGATTACTTATCAAACCCTTGTAAAAACCATCGAAATCCAGTCTCAAAATGTGCTCTGATATGTTGTGTGTATGTAAAAATGGCCCTCAACCTGTAATATGAAAGATAGGAAAAAGTGCCAAAAGTTGGTTTTTGGGTCAAACACGGCCCATGTTAAAATAGGCTAAACTGACACGGCCCGTGTTCAGCAGCCAACACGGCCCGTGTTCAGCAGCCAACACGGCCCGTGTTGATTTGCACTAAACTGACACGGCCCGTGTTCAACATTGTCAACAACTCCCATTTTGGTCAACACGACCCATTTTGATTTTGCAGTGTAAATCCAACACGGCCCGTGTACCCCTCTGACTCCGAATCCAAACTTGATTTTTCCAACTTATTTGTTATTCGCGCGGTCATCCCGAAATCTTCACCAATGCTCCCCGGTACCTCTCAAAGCACATTCCCAACTATAGCTTACCTGAAAAGGACATGAAAGTGTGCAAATAAAGTTGTTCTAGAGACTAACATGAATATGATGAAATGTAATAAAAAGGAAGAACAATTATGCTAAATAGATGCATGAAATGGGACTAAAAGGTGTGCAAAAAGGTGCCCAAATTGCACCCAACAAATCTCCCCAAGCTTAGACCTTTCTTGTCCTCAAGAAAGAAAAATAAAAATCTAGATCAGAGAATATAAGAGAAAAGAAAAGAAACAAAAATCAAAATCAAGAACCCTTTCAAACTTAATGCAAAAATCAAAACAATCATGAAAATGATTCAACTCAATTAAACTCGTTTTTGTAGCATAGTTAAGAATGTATCTACCGTGCCTTGAGTCAACTTGGCATTGGTCTCAAAATATTATATGATAATAGAAATAAGACTTTGGCCACTCCCTAACACAACTTAACAGAATCAAAGATCACAACACTTGTTCCCCTTCAATAACATCATGTCAATTCATGGAACACATTATGGTCTTACTCTCGTGAAAATGTATGTGACCAAAATATGCTCAATCATCTTTGTTTTACAAAATGTAGAAATGAACGACTCCAACTATTTATTGATTAACAACAATCTTTTTCTAAAAAATATTATCTAAGAATTCCCTAAAATTTACCCAGATTGGTTAGAAATTTAAAACCACTTACACTAGTCAAAGTAATCAACAGTCAGTCCGAATGTCGTAAGTTCAAGTCCAAGTCCAAGGGAATCTTTTTGCAGCCAAACATTTTTCCTAAATATATTATTCAATTAAACTATAACGATAACTATATACAAACTATCTAATTATGTTTTTCATATAACTAAAGCTCATGGCTTTCTTTGAAATCCATGTAACGGACTTCCAACCAACACATCTAAGACCATATGACCTTAGTGTGCTAGATTTAAAGAGATTACGCGGGTTTACTCGCCCGAACCTCAAAGGCCACAAATTAGCTTTATTAGGATACCTATACATATATAAATTATTATTATTATTATTATTATTATTATTATTATTATTATTATTATTATTATTAATCAACAGTCGGTCCCAATGTCATAAGTTCAAGTCCAAGTCCAAGGGATTCTTTTTGCAGCCAAACATTTTTCCTAAATATATTATTCAATTAAACTATAACGATAACTATATACAAACTATCTAATTATGTTTTTCATATAACTAAAGCTCATGGCTTTCTTTCACATCCATGTAACGGACTTCCAACCAACACATCTAGACCATATGACCTTAGTGTGCTAGATTTAAAGAGATCCCGAGGGTTTACTCGCCCGAACCTCAAAGGCCACAAATTAGCTTTATTTGGATACCTATACATATATAAATTATTATTATTATTATTATTATTATTATTATTATTAAGTTCAAGACTTTCTATGGAACCCATGTAGCGAACTTTCAACCCAATAAGTCCCAAACAATTCAGCTTTAGGCGATTAGATGTAGAACACACCTCAGAGTTTACTTATTCGAGTTCCAAAGGCCACAGATTAACTTAATAATTTTATTTATTTATTTATTTATTATTATTATTATTATTATTATTATTATTATTATTATTGTTATTGTTATTATTGTTATTATTATTATTATTATTATTATTATTAATATTATTATTATTAATTGTTTTTTTTGCTAGGCTTATTTCTTTATATTTCCGTCCTTGACTTTTCTATTATAGGGACATCTCGCGGTCTATTACAGTGAGGGGACTCTAAGATATTTTTCGGGGGACTGAAGTCAACTTGCAAATACCCGTAAGTGTAGTTGGAAACTATGTTCCCAAGCAAGGTATATAAAAGGGAATTAGTAGAAAGGACTTTATAGAGTGCTAGAAGGTTCGGGACACTAAAATTTTATATTCTTTTAATATTTTCTTGAATTTGGCATTTTAGGACCAGTTGAGCACTTACTACTCGTAAGACCGGTCACGTGTCCCAAAGATTGACTCATACCTGTCGTTATGCTCATGTGTTGACAACCTTTTCATTTTCTGTTTTGCACGAGTAGCTTCAGGAGGTGTGTTCATGTGCAATTAGCTTGCTTTGAGATTTTTCAATAAAAAAAACAAGTATAATCTCAAGGCATACGACTCACTTACCAATTAAACTGTTTTCTAAAGATTAGGCTGCCTTGGGTTAGACCAAAACAAACATAAAATAAAAATCTTTTTTTTTGGATTTTTGTTTGTTTTGAAAATGCATGCATGAACCTAATGTACAACTCTACCCCTCCTCAAGCTTAAAGATAAGCATCATCCCCGATGCTCGGAGAGGGCGGAACAACCTATTACGTAGGAGGAGATGGGTGGTTCCCGGTTGGGTAAGAGTCCAAACAATCATAAGTGCACACAAATTGAATCTTTAAGCAAAATATGGATGATTAAAGATATGGAAAGAATTTACCGAATCGTTCTTCGAGTCTTGCAGTTGGTGGTGAGAACCTCCTCTTCAACCTCCCCAAGCTTGCTTACAGGAAGTATCAAGCCCAAAATCACAAAACAAATTGTGAAAATTTTGGACCTAGGGGTTCTTAGAAGAGAGAATTTGTTTTTGGGGGTGAGTTATGGGTGTATGGGGTGATAAAAACTGGTTTTTAGAGTTAAAATACATTTGTTCTGCAGCACGAACACGGCCCGTGTTCTTTTAGTGTAAAATCACACGGCCCGTGTTGAGGGTTTAAAATTCTGAAATGGTTGAACACGGCCCGTGTTGGGCATAAGGGAAAAATGACACGATCCGTGTACCCCTCTGACTGCCATTGTGTTTGCCTGGCTTGAACACGACTCGTGTTCAATATAAGGAAAAAATGAGCACGGGCCATGTACGCATCTGTTTGCCACTTCACACTTTTTAAACCCAAAAAAAACCCTCTCATTCACACGAAATGGTTTTTCATCCCGAGGTCCTTTTGGTGATTTAAAAACATGCTTAAATGCATTTGGAACACTAAAAACCAAAAACTTCAAAGAAATGGAAATTTTTTAAAGAAAAAGGACAAAACTATCCCGGGTTGCCTCTCAGTTAGCCGCCTTGTTTTAAGTCGTTGGCTCGACTTGACCCCTTACTATGCTTCATTCTAAGTATGTGGACCTCTCCAACACATCAACCTTCTCGCCACCTCCTTCAATGGAACATTCAACGTTCCCTTAGCTTTCTTTTTTAGTACAAACCAAAAAGGACTTAAACCCTTAATATCAGCAATTGTCCACTTAGTCCTTCTTTGGTATTTATTCAGCAGGGTTATCAACTCCTTATTTTCCTTCTTCAATAGTTTATTTGAGTTGATGACTGGTTAAGTGCTCTTTTTCTTGACATGTATATTCTTTAAAGGGTCTGGTGTAGTTTTTCTTGTGCTTGTTCCACTTGTGGAAGAAATTTGGCTTTGGTAGTGGGTGGCTTGGGTTTCATATCATCAGTCCACATTTTCTTCTTGTCATTAATAAACTCCAAAATCTCCAGCACCTCATTATTCATATCAAACTCCTTTGCAATCTTTATGGCTTTGTCCCTGTCTAGTTTTCATGACAAAACTAACTCTAGAAATTCATTGTTAGTCAAGTTTAAACCCTTTCTAGTAAAGCGTTGGATCAAATTCACAAGATTGACTGATTGAACATCGGAAGGAACCTTTTTTACTTGATGAACATTGAAGTTGATAACTTCACCATCAAATTCCATACTTAAAGTTCCATTTTAGACATCAATTTTTGTTTTAGAAGTTTAAAGAAAAGGTCTACCCAAAAGTATGGAACTTGAACTTGGAGAGTAATCATCTCCTATATCTAAGACATAAAAATCAGCCGGGAAAACAAAATCATCAAATTTCACTAACACGTCCTCCAATACACCTTTTTAATGTACCAAAGACCGGTCGGCAAGCTGGATGATCACACTGGTTTTGCGCAATCTTCCTACATCAATTAATTTAAAATTAGAATATGGTAGGAAATGTATGGATGCACCTAGATCAAGAATGGCTCGAGGTACATAAAGATTCCCCAATTTGAATGGCACGGTAAAGACACTGGGATCATTTCACTTTGGGGGCATCCTCTTTTGCAAAACCGCAGATACATTTTCCCCAAATTTTACAATTTGGTTTCCTTTCAATTTCTTTTTAGATACACAAAGATCCTTAAGGAACCTTGCATATCTATGTACCTTCTTGATGACCTCGAGGAGTGGGATGTTAATGTGAACTTTCTAGAACATTTGCATAATCTCACTCTTCTCTCGTTCCTTCTTCGTGCTCTTTAATCGTTCGGGCAATGGAGCAGGTATGGATTTAGGCTCAATGATGAAGGGCTTCTTTGCGGTTGTTTTATCTTCCTTCTTTTCTTCTTTGGTTTCCTCTTCAATCACTATTTCTTCTTCTTCTTGATCAACCGACACTTTTGGACCATCGTAGCTCTTTCTGTCTCTAAAAGTGATGGCATACACGTTGTGACTTGGGTTCTTTCTGTTTGGGCGGGCAACTTTCCTTGAGATTCTCGTTTGCTTACAGAAATAGCAAGCTGTGAAACTTGTTGCTCTAAGTTCTTTATACTTTCTTTTGTCTCTTGTTGGAAAGTTTGGGTGCTAGTGACCAAAATCTTCACTATGTCCTTTAAGGACATACTTGATGAACCTGCTTGTTGAGGAGGGTGTTGTGTCTACCTTGGCTGAAAGTTATGTGGTGGAAAAGGTGGTCTTTGTTGGTAATGATTTGGTTGACTTGGTTGATGACTTCCCTGTTGATATCCTCCCCAACCTTGATTGTTGTTCCAACTTTGATCACCCCGTGGCTGCTTATATCCTTTTTAATTTGACCCATAGAATCCTCCCATGACTTTTGCTTCTTCATAATCCTCATCATGAAGTTGACACATGTAAGTTGGGTGACCCACTTGAGTGAAAATGTCACAAGGGCGGGTGTGGGCTGCACACCCTTGTCTTTATCCAACATCATTACAACTTTTGTAAGCTCGGACAATTGGGCTTCAATTTGAGGAGTCTGGACTTCCTTTACACCTTGGGGTGCATCCATGTACCATTCTTCATCATGACTTGAATGCTTAGAATCTTCAGCCATGTTCTTGATTAAGTTGCGGATTTCGGTAGGAGTCTTGGCTGGTAAAGATCCGCCACTTGAAGCATTCAGAAGCTTTTTTTCCATTGAAGTCCTTCATTCAATGAAATATCGGAGGAGTTGGTAGTCGGTAATTTCGTGCTTAGGATAGCGGGCAGAAAATTTCTTGAATCTCTCCCAATATGTGTGAAAAGCTTCACTCTTATTTTGCTTAATTCCAATGATTTCCCTCCGTAGGGCTAAAGCTTTCATCTCTGGGAAGTATTTATCCAAAAACAACCTCGCAAGATCTACCCAAGTACTTATTGTCCCTAGTGGGAACTCATAAAGCCAGACTTTGGCTGCATCTTGCACTACGAAGGGGAATGCCCTAAGCTTGATTTGATCCTCCGTGACATTGTGTGGTTTCATGCCCACATATAAAACATGGAACTCAGTTAGAAACTTGTGAGGATCTTCATTTTCCAGGGCTCTAAAGGTAGGGCATAGGTGGATGTGTCCGGATTTCAGTTCTAGGTTGGTGGCTGTCGGATATGTGATGCAATGAGGTTGTTGAGTAACCTTTTTCCTCGACCATTGATGGAGAGTTTGTTCGGGTGGTGGGTTTGGAGGTGGATTCCCTCCATGATTGTCTCCCATGGTGTGACTAGGAATTGATGATTTTGCGGGTATGGAGTTTGGAATGTTATAAGTAGGTGAAGATGGTGGAGTGGTAATTTTAGGTAAGGATGGTTGTGGTGAGAGTGAGAGGCTTTCTATTTCGGATGCGGATACACTTGAGAGGGGTATGTCCTTCCAAATGTTGACAGGAGGGTTAGAAAATGAAGAAGTCCCGGAGCCCGGTTGCTTCTTACGTAGCTTGGCTTGCTTCCCTAGCTTCTTTATAATCTTCTCTATCTCCGAGTCAATTGGAAATGGTGTACCTATACGAAAAGATCTTGGCATAAAACAATTAGTAACATTGTCTCCCCGGGAATGATGCCAATTTGTTAGGCGTGTTAAACCCAACAAATGATAGGGGTATGATAAACTCCTAAGAACACTACTATATTGCACTAACAGGTAGTACAAGGCAAGTAGGATCGATCCACAGAGATAGGGGACAATCGGTCTAATACCTCTTTGCGCAAGGTACTTGTTCACAAAAGATTAAAAGGGGGGGAGGGGTGTTTAGAATGCAATGACTAAACAACAAATTAAAAACACATGTAATCAGCTAAATTAGTGAATTAAATTCAGATTTTGTAAGGGCTCCAACTTCATGTATGACAACTTAGCAATGTGACTCTAAGATGACACAGTATTCGTTTAGTTCTATCTAAGTTGGCACTTGAAAGTGTTAATAAGCTCTAAAACTTCCCATTCACCACATTAGTTAACCAAAACCAGCTCTTTGATTAACCCTAACCTTACTAACCTAATCTAAAGAAGCTCTTAGAATTAGATTAAAAGATTGCATGAAGCTTTATGTGAATGTTCCCAACAACACCCAATACTCCTCACAAACACGGGAGTGTAAGAGCGTATGAATAAGATTTACATGAAATTCATTCAATAGAGATCAATTTAATGCTTGGTAATTGTTCAATTTCACAAAACAATTACGGATTTTGTAAAAGAGATAACTTGAATGACCTAACCCTAATTCAAATGGCCAATAAGAATCACAATTAGAATCAAACATTCGATTAAAGCTAAATCAAATTCACTAGATAGAAATTAAGAACAAACATCATGTCATATGATTGAAGTCACTACCAAGAAGTCAAAACATGAAATTGTAGAAACTAGGGTTCTAGCCACACATGGCAAAAACAAGATCACAAGAATAAAATATGAAAATAATGTGCAATTACAACTTACAAATACTAGAAATAATGTTTCTAAATGATTACTGATCAAACCCTTGCAAAAACCTTCGAAATCCAGTCTCAAAATGTGCTATGATATGTTGTGTGTATGTAAAAATGGCCCTCAACCTGTAATATGAAAGATAGGAAAAAGTGTCAAAAGTTGGTTTTTGGGTCAAACACGGCCCATGTTAAAATAGGCTAAACTGACACGGCCCGTGTTCAGCAGCCAACACAACCCGTGTTGATTTGCACTAAACTAACACGGCCCGTGTTGAGCATGGTGAACAGTTCCCATTTTGGTCAACACGACTTGTTTTGATTTTGTCGTGTAAATCCAATACGACCCGTGTACCCCTCTGACTCCGAATCCAAACTTGATTTTCCAACTTATTTGTTCTTCGCCCAATCATCCCGAAATCTTCACCAATGCTCCCCGGTACCTCCCAAAGTGCATTCCAAGCTCCTGTTTACCTGAAAAGGACATGAAAGTGTGCAAATAAAGTTGTTCTAGAGACTAACATAAATATGATGAAATGCAAGAAAAATGAAGAATAATTATGCTAAATAGATGCATGAAATGGGACTAAAAGGTGTGCAAAAAGGTGTACAAATTGCACCTAATAAGGGAGCACTGCCCGGAGCTATTTCCAGACGCAACAGACTTCGAGGACGGAGTCTAAAATAAGTAGGGGGAGATTTGTAATGCCCGGTTCTTGGTATGTTTTTTGCATAATATTTATTCATTTTGTTTAGGAACTCGATGAGTTGGAAGCCCAAACTCGTCGAGTAGGAATGGAAATTGGCACGCGGTATTTGAAGTCTTCTCGACGAGTTGAGAGCCTCAAATCGATGAGTAGGGCTGCTAGAATGAAACCCTAATTTTCAGATCTAGGCATTCATGAGCTAATGAGGCTTAAAGTTGCAAGCTTTATCAAGCCTTGGCCCTTCCCCATGCCCTAAATATCTTGTATAGCCTAGTTTTGGTGTTTCTAGCTTCATGACACCATGCATGGATGTAAAGTTAGTAAATTTACGTGATACATCAGCCCTAGGGGACCAGATCAATGGTTTGGAAGCATTGAACTCGATTGGAAGTGATTGAATGGATTTAGAATAAGAGAACTCGAAAGGTTGTTCATCCAACTCGGTGAGTTGGGTCATGGTCCCCCGACCTTTTCTGATTTTTAAGAAACTCAATGATTCTAGGAGACGAATCAGTGAGTTAGTTAAGGTTTTCCGAGTTTTGAAGATTAAAGAACTCGACAAGTTCAGGGAAGGACTTGACAAGTTGTAGCGAAAAGTCCCAATTCTATGGATAGGAGGAACTCAACGAGTTGAATCGCGATTCATGGAACTCGATGAGTTAGTGGACCAACTCGGCGATTTGAGTCAACCAGGACGTTGACTTTGACCAAGATGTTGACTTTGACTTTGACCTTGACCCAAGTTGAACCTTAAAGGGTTACGAGCATGAAAGGGTAACCAAAGGAAATTTTTATCTATAGGAGTTTGAGAGATATTGATTTCAGAGAATGTGTCTTTGCAGCTATTCCCAGTTATCAAGGTGAGTTACCTTCTAGTAGAAGTGGGTCGAAGGCACAAATGTCGTCCCACTAGTAGCTGATTATAGTTGAGATGTTTGTTTTTTTGATAATTGTGTGGTATGCCACTTTCTGTTATGCTTTATGTGCTAGTATGCTATGATATTACGTGATAGTGGTAGGAAGGGTAGGATAGTTCCCGAATACCAGTTGAAAGAGACCAAAAGGGTATGCCAGCACCCAGATATGCTAGGTAGTTACCGATTGAAAGATACCGAAGGGGTAGGCCAACACCTAGGTATGCTAGGCAGTTGGAGAATTATATGTATATGCTAGGATATTATATGGTAGTAGTAGCAGTGAATTAGTCCCCAGATACCAGTTGAAAGAGACCGAAGGGGTAGGCCAACACCCGGATATGATAGGCAGTTACCGGTTGAAAGAGACCGAAAGGGTAGGCTAGTACCCAGATATGTTAGGCGGTTACCGGTTAAAAGAAACCGAAGTGGTAGGCCAACACCCAGATATGCTAGCAGTATGTTATTGTATGGTATGTGGTATGATGGGGGAACTCTGTAAGCTTTATGCTTGCGGTTTTTAGTTTTAGTTTCAGGTACTTCCTCTTCAATAGGAAAGGAGTCGGCATGACTGTAGCGCATCACACCAGGATTTTTGCACATGAGATCTATGGGATTTATAATATGATTTTATTTGTCATGACATGTTTTGATTATTGATACATTGATTTTATTTGTCATGTCATGACATGTTTTGATTATTGATACATTGATTTATGTAAAAATGAAATTTTTGGTCTTTAATTTTGGGATGTTACAATATCATAAGATACTCACATTTTTAGTATGTTAAACATTTTTTTGTAGAGATCGTCATGGTAATGAGATGAAGTGGATTAGGAAACAATAATGGAAACCAACATCTTGAGACTTATGTGAATGAGCATGCACCTGAATATGTGCTATTAACTTAACCTATAACGATGACAAGAGTCCAAGAAACGATTTAGGCCGTGTTAGCCAAGTAAAGGGCATAAATAAGACAATTTCTACAGAATAATAGGGATGAACCTACTGTACTAGTTGTGCAACCACTGCTAAATGAAGTTCTACTCAAAAAAGGAATCTATAGTAAGGTTGTAAATCAAATTAAACTACAAAGGGTTTGGAGAAACAACACTGAATAAGAGGTTGACAATAATAGATACAAGTATGAGGACTTTATGGAATCCCAACTACAAAGTATTTATGGAGAGCCAACCCTAGAAGCGGCTATGGATTGGATCTATGAAATAGAAATGGTGTTTGAAAGCTGCGATAGTAGCTACAAACGGAAAACAGTCTTCGCAACCAGACAACTAAAGACTGGAGTGCTAAGCTGGTGGAAAAAGATTGGCTGGCAACATGAAAAAAGGAGATGCAAGGTATATCATGGGAGGAATTCCTTGTGTATTTAAAAGGAGAATAATGCTTGGAAAGAGACCTTCTAGAGATAAGTAATGAATTTCAGAACCTGAAGAAATGAGAGATGATCATCAACAAGTACGTTGCAACTTTTACTAGGGAAATCGAATTAGTTCCTTACCTAGTCATAACTTATATTTATATTCATAGTCATGGTTATAAACCCATAAATAATATTTATCGGTGATTCCAAGTCATTATACTGATTTCTCTACTTATGTGAATGATGTCTAGACTGGATTTAGTAAGATGTTTAAAGTGTGATTTCCAAACAATATACTATTTATACCAAACGAACTCTACCTCTGATCTAATCCTACGTAGTTATTACTTACTTGATAAAATATCATTAGTTGCCAATAACATTAGACTAAGACTCAATACTAATCATACATAGGTCACATAAAAGGAGAAAAGCTAAGGGATTAGGCAAAGCTTTGCGCAACTCATCCACCTAATTCAAGTGAGTGCATATTCCCTTTCATGAATACGATTGTATTACATGTGTTAATTAAAGTATTAAATATGTATCGAAAAGTTTATATGTGAGATATATTCTTATTTCCCGAAATATGTGTTAGATGGTACGAAATACGTACTATAGTATAATTGTGGTCCTTTTGGATGACCAGAAATGGTGGGTCCGGATCAGGTAAGCGTAACAATATGTCTGGTAATTTCCCAGGGTAAGATAACAACACTTGATCATTCTAGACGGTCTTATGAATTCTGTTTCTAGTGTGGGTTCATAACCCACAAACGTAGATGAAATGTGATACCATATTCATCAAATACACCTATGGAACGAGTGCCTTTATTACTTTCACCAGCCAAGGATGCCCCTAGCAATGTAGTCAAACCCTTTCTTTAAAAAAATTTATCTTCCTACTAATCATGGAATACGATCTGTGAGGATCGATTGGGGGGGTATTTATAGGCTTGAGGTTTTATATATATCAAAGTCGAAGATATATCTGTATATTGTTTGATAAATTTTGGGTTTTTGTAGTATTATGATATATATATATATATATATATATATATATATATATATATATATCTATATAATTGTGGGATTGAAAGCCATAGGTATCTCACCAGGTTTCCCAACCTAGCCCACTTAGTGTTTATGCATCAAATATATCAAGATTTGTAACATCCCAAAATTTCCAGGTATCATATTTGAGAAATTCATGTTCCTTAGCGGAGCAACTCGATGAGTTGGATGCCTAACTCAACGAGTGGAGTCATTTTGGTCGCGTGGGTTTAGTGACCAACTCGGCAAGTAGAGAGACCAACTCGGCGAGTTGGAGCAGTTTGGAGAAACCCTAATTTTTCAGGTTTGTGTCATATTTAAAGGGTCTTAAGCCCTCATTCCCACCTCCCTTATCTCTAGAGAGACCTATGAGAAACCCTAGATCGGTTCCATCCATTGTAAGAGAGAAAGAGACTATTTTGGGTGTCCTTGTGCAACTTTAGAAGAAGATTTGGGGAGCATCTTGGCTTGGTTTAGGGAGGGACGTTTGGATCTAGAGATTCTTCATTGGTTAGCTTATGTTTGAGGTAAACGATGCTAACTTGATCATTCTTTGTGTATATCTTGGTTTTGGGAAGCTTTTAGGGTTTTCTCCCATCCACCTTGTGTTATTGAGTCCCTTGAGCAAATCTTGAGGTTGAAATTGCAGATCTGGACTGTAGGAGGTCTTGTGAGCCCAAAGACCCAAGCTTTATGGAGCTAGAGGCAAGCTTTTCAGCACCAAACCCTTGTAAGAGCTTGTATTGGCATTATTGAGCCAATATATCATGTATGAATGTAAAGTTGTAAGCTTTATGTGATATTCAAGCTTTAGGAGGTCAGATCCAGAGTATAGAGTAGCATTTTTTTTGCCTTAAATCGTCTGAATGAGAAATTGACTTAATGGACTCGACGAATCGATGAGCCAACTCGACAAGTTGGTTAGGGTTTATCCCAACGAGTCTGAGCATGCTGTAACTCAGGAAGTTAATAGGTCAACTCGACAAGTTGAGATAGTTTTCATGAGTCTTCTGAGGAAACGAGGGGACTCCACGAGTTGCTTTGATGCACTCGACGAGTTGGGTCAACATGGATTGTTGACTCGAGTTAACTTCTGTTGAGTTTTATGGATTTGACCAAATGTAAGCAATGGAGACCATGGAGGGGTAGAATGGTCTTTTACCCTTCCCAAGAAATAAATAGGGGCTAGTATGAGTTTATTTAGACTTATGATTTTAATTAGAGATAATTATCATATATGTTAGGCGGAGGCTAGATCGATGATTCGTGTACGAGGTATATTTGCTTCCTTGCTTCAAGGTGAGTCTTCTCACTATACTTACCTAGAGTGGCAATCTTTGTGTGACCGGAAGGTCTTATGTGTAACAACCCGATATTTCAAGTCAATGTAATAGTCTAGGTCAAATTGTAACTTATTTTGAAATAATAAATATATAATTTTATTGTGATGAAATTAAGTGTCAAAAATAAATTGTTCAATAATCTTAATTGGGATGAATAAAGTGGTAGAGATCGTAACAAGGTTTCCGAAAATATAAATAAAACTGAAATATGAGTTATAACGAAGAAGTTATGACCAATCAAAGATCCGGGACAAAACCGACAAAACACTGTTTAGCATAAAAACTAAGATTTCAATAAAATGATTTTTAGCATTAACACTCTAAATGAACGTTTTAATATACGTTAAACCGATGTGTCCATAATCAAAACGTCCAAATCTGACTTCGTATGATGAAGTTATGATTTTTGGAAGATTCGACATAGCAGTACATAACCCAAAATTCAAAATAAAGAGCAGATGTTTTTTTAGCCGACACAACCTAAACAAGAATCGAATGTGTCGTCAATAGTAGTACAATGGTAAAAAGTCAAACGAAAACAGATGTTGGATAAAGAAGTTATGAATTTTTAACGGACTTTTCCTGTCCCGGCCTGTTAAAAATATTACTTTAAAAATAAATTCAAATTTAGCCAACGAAGTCTAAACAAAAGTTGTAGAGCATGGTCTCGCTTACACATGGATATAAATAACGTCAAAAACGGAGCCTGTATCCAAAAGTTATGAATTTATGAAGTTTAAAAATTAAAGTACGCCCCGCGTACAAGGAGTACGCCCAACATACTCGGAGACCAGGCCTCGGATTGCCCAATTCGCCCTTACCCTCGCATGCAACATGTGTCAGACACGTCCGACACTTTGGATATTGATCAAAGGGACTACAACCCACGTAGGAGACGTACTCCCAATGTACTACTGCGCACATTAGTACGCCCAACGTAGAAGAAAATTACGCCCAACGTAATCATACTAGCCTTGATGCGTATCTCGTAGCCTCACCACGATCGAAGTTCGTATAAGATTCAAACTAGTACGCCCTGAGTACGAGAAGTATGCTCAACGTACTATGGTTTTCATTAGTACGCCCAACGTACCAATATTTACGCCCAACGTAAATCGAAATTCCAGCCTCCTATAAATAGGATGCGAGGCTTTCGAGTTTGGTTTACAAATTTCAAAAACTCTCTCCTCTTAAACACTCATTTAAGCCTCTCTAAACCCTTCGAAGTCCCTAGAACCTCCCTACCAGCTAAAGAAAGCCCCGAAGTCCTCAATCTTTTAGCTGAAACTCTGCGCTCGTGAAGCCGACTTTTCATCAAATACTCTCAGTTTCGTCAAGAAAAGTCCTTCCTAGAAACGAAACGCTGCTCGAATCACCACTCATCAAGTGAGTTTATACCCCTTTATTTTTACTATCGTTATAAATATTTTAGGAGAAAAATACAGGTAAAATACAAGAAATCTTGTATAAATCACACAATTATTGAAATGGTATACAATTGTTATTCTTACTAAAATAAACATACTATTTTAACAGTTCGGGATTTCACACAAAAACAAGCATATAAACAATAATAGTTATAGTTTTTGAGTCATGCATACTTACCAATATAGTTTATGGAACTACATATTTATTTACATATTCAGAGTAGCTTTCGAAAATAACCATATAAATTATATTAACTATAATTTATGAGATATTTACAATTTATCTATTACAAAGATATTTTTCATTATTCTACACGTAACTATCAATATAGCATTTGTTAGACACGCTTCAAGTACTTATTTAAGTATAAAACAAAAGTACTGAAAATTATAACCAGAGTCTCCTAGAGGGACAACATGACACTTGTGGATAGATCTATATGTGACTGAAAATTCCGCGCCAGAGCTGCTCGCAACAGAGAGGTTGCATACCTGTGGTGACAATTGTCGTATCATATTTCAATACCAGAAGAACATCGTGTTTCAGGTGAGACTTAGGTCATCAAGCATGGTTATGATAAATCACAATTTGGTATTGAATAATGTTTTTAGTGTAAGAATAAGTAAACAAGTTCACATAGTTTTATATAAATAAACTAAACTTTGTGAATCTACATATTTACAATTTCACAAGTTTTCATACAAGTACAAATACAGAATGCTATTCTAGTACATAGAAACATACTTTTCATAGTTTTATGGGAATTTAAAACTTTATCATACTATTTCAGAACACAAATACATATACAACATAAAACATAGGATTTTCTAGGGAAAACATACTTACATATTTCATAGGAACAAATAACAGATTTCAATTGTAAACATGCTTATGAACTCAGCAACTTAATTGTTGACACTCTTTTCAAAACTACTTGTATTTTAAAGAAATTGATAAACAGGTACCCACAAGTTTTGAGGAAGACAGAGTTTTATATAATTATGTCTTTTAATTATACTTTTTGGTGTCACATATACAATGATTTGAACACTAATGTAAATTTATATTTTATCAATGTAATGGATGTTGTACTTTGATTACTATTGTGCATTGTTATGATACTACACATGAAGTCATCCACCCCTCAACGTTTCCACCGTACCGGTTTGGGGGTGTGATATTATGTGTTTATATTGAGTGTTGTGATATCCTGCATTATGTCTTTGTGATTTATGTTGTGTATTATACTGAGCTTACTGAGTTAGGACCGGAGGGTCCACCCGAGTTATTGGACCGGAGGGTCCCACTGAGTCACATTAACCGGAGTGTCTTATTCGAGCATAGCCATGAGAGGCTAATGAGATATGTGTGGTATTTTGAGGAACTCACTAAGCTTCGTGCTTACCCTGTTGTGTGATATATGTTTTAGGTACTTTTTAGGATCGCGGGAAGGCGCCGACTTGATTGTACACACAAGAGAAAGAGTTGTTTTTTGAGGATCCTGTATTTTTAATCAAACATTTATGGAGTTGTGTTTTGATAATTAGATACTTGGGATTTTTGTGAAATATGTTATGAGAATTATGTGATTTTAAAATGAAAAAGATTATTTGAAAATTTACAGTGTTACAAGATTTCAGCTACTAGAACTTGTTTTGAATGCTAAACGATTAAGAGATAGTCTGCAACGGTGATCATGACCATTAGGTCTTTATGTTGTAACTTATGTATTTGTATTGATTATTACATCCTTGGATTTTATTTGATGCAATATTTTTCTGAAAAGATTTTTATATATTGGGATTTTTTGCGAATGAGATATCATGATTTTTAAAAGATTAAAGAAAGTTCTTTTTGATTCGGAAAATTAGAGAATCTCACTAGGACATTGAGTTATTAAAGAGAAGAAATGTAATAGTGTTCAGGACCATTAGGTCTTTACGATGTATTTATGTTGTGTATTACTTATGACATCCTAAGTGTTGTATTACTTTGAAACACTCATTTGTACTAAAAATGTTTTAACATACTAGGATTTTCCACAAATAGGGATGTTATGGTTTTTCAAGCATAAAGAAAAAAGTTTTTTTTTTCTGGTTCTTGAATATAGGGTATCTCACAACTACTTTTCTTAATGGATAAATTATTTGAAGCATGGATTTGAGAGATCATGAGCATAAATCATTAGGTTGTCATTTGTTTTTCTTAGATTATCATGTTTATCACACTTCCATCAATTGCTTTCTATTTTATTGTTGAGATTACGGGCTAATACCCTTTGCTTTCGTGTAGATGTAGAAGAACCTTAATCTTATATGTTGATTCTATTATTTGGTTATTAGAAGTTGTTTAATTTTTCTGTTTTCTTAATCAAATATCTATATTTATTTAAGTTTTATCAATTTTGTGACCTATTGTTGAATTTGCATGATTCAGAGGACCAATAAGATTATGTATGTGTGATTAATTGTTGATGAAGACCATTGACAATTGTGAATAGAGATGGATCAAATCCTCGAGTTAGGTTAATGAAGATATTAACTTTAATGTTTATGATTTGAATTAAATTACCATTAGGTGCATCAATTAATTGTTATTGCTATTGAGATTAGTTATTAGATTAAGTTATATATAATATGAACCAAAAGATTGATTTTTTTAAATGGAAAATATAACATATTCCTAAACAAGACCTTAAATCCACCTATATCCATAACGGGACTTGAAGCCCCAATCTCAAGGAGGGAGGACAACACCCTACACCGCTAGGCTATAATCCATTTGGTCTAAAAGATTGATTTATGGATGAATACTCTACAAGGTTATATGACCATTGTAATTAGAGTCCTTAATATCTTAAAGATTAGTGAACTGATGAAGGGATCTAATTAACTTAGGAATCATTCAATAATAAGCAATGTACATTGCACTTCTTATGAATATATTATAGTTGTAGGGGAATCAACTTTTAGTGATAACATTTTTTATCATTCTTGTTTTCAAATCTTTTTTTGTGGTTCGTTTTGTCTACTTATTTATGTTCTTAGTTTGTGTTTAACAATCCAATCCCCCCCCCCCCCACCACCCCCACCCCAATTTTAAAATATTTTGTTGACTAATAATTAAGTTTTCTATACTAGTTATTCTTGTCCTCCAAGTTTTTAGCAACCCGGTCTTACCTAAACCATATTGTATATATAGTTTAATTTTGAACCCCTTTAGTGAACAATACTCTGTTTCTATTGGACCACCTATAATTTTTTTTTTGTTTTTTTATTATTTGTTGTAAGCACAATTGTTTTAATGTGTTGGATCTTTTCTCCTTCCTGGTATCTTCAAATCCATGCATTTTGATGTGTAACAGCAAGATCCTCCACCGTTACTATCACCCAGCAAGAATGGGATTACTGTCAACTACACTGACTCGCCTAACACTCTATTAACTTCACTGCCTCAATTCTCTTTCTATCTATAAGTTTCCTGCTCTATCTACTTCTACCTTCTTACCTTTCTTTGAGGCTCTACTCTCTTTTGAGATGGAGATAGCAGTGACCAACCCTCCTCGCATCGTATACAAGGCACCCCCAATGCAACACCATCGGCTTCCCTTCGCCGCCACATACCACCATTGTCGTCGAAGCCGGACGATAACAACAATTGATGTTCGAATGCCACCTTCTTTCTTCATTCGCAACTCTCGGAATAGCCCTAAAGTGATGTCTACATGTTATATTCGTTCTTGATCAGGATTCTAATTATTATTACTGGCTCTTGAAATACGATCTTCAAACAGATGGGTCTGTATAATTTATGTTGTATTCTTTTTTGTTATTCTGTACAGAGGGAAAATTGCACAAGACATCGAGCAGGTAATTCTTACTACCACCTCTATAATCTGTTACCACCGCCTCTATATTCCACTCCTAAAGTCGTGCTCAGCCAGATAGGGTTCGTGAGCTGATGAACACCTTCACGGTAGTTGTGTAATAGTCCTCGGTTTGGGTAAAATTGTTTATAAATTTAGGACGAGATTTAACAAATCACCATGTTTGAACCTATGTTTTCCTCTGTAGCACCTGGTTCCCGGTACATACTCCTTGCTATTTACATTTTTAAAATAAGGCATTTTGCCTTGGACTCGGTGAGTTGATGGGCCAACTCGCCGAGTAGGATTGGGATAAGGCGCGGGAATTGGACCTTGGACTTGACGAGTTAGTCCCCGGACATGACGAGTTAGTCCCCGGACTTGACGAGTTAGTCCCCTGTTTGGGCAAAAGCCCTAATCCGGGTGTTTGCACCCTATTTAAACGCTCTAACTTGGCCTCCTTTGTCCCTAACACTTCCAGAGAGCACTAGAAGCGAGACCCTAGCCCCCATATTGTTCTTAAGAGTGCTTTTGGCTTTGTGAAGAAGGTTTGGAGCTTAAAAGAAGAAATAGGTGGTTGAAGAGTGAAAGGAAAGGGGTAGATCCGAAATCTACTCAGGGAGAAGCTTCCATTCAGGTAGAAAAGTCTATACCTTGATCTTTAGGTCATTAGTTACCATTTTTGTCCAAATTTGGTGGTTTTCAAGCCCTAAAACACCGAACTCCATGTGTTGTGCTTAATGATCCGAAAGGACTTCAGATCTAGACTTATTGGACGTATTAGAACCATAAAGTTCCTGTGGTTGGAGTGATTGAGGTCCCCATTGAGTCTATGACCTCTTGAAGAGTTTGGTTTTGGCCTTTTGAGATTATAGGGCCATGCATACACGTAAAGTTTGCAACTTTATGTGATAAGCATGCTCAAGGAACATTGATCTATGGTTTGGAACCATTGCATGTCTCAGAATCGGTCTGTATGGGAAATGGGTCATAGGAACTCGGCAAGTCCCAAGGAGGAACTCGGCTAGTTCCATGAAGATGGCCTTAGACTCGGCAAGTTGGATGAACAACTCAGCGAGTCCTATGAAGATTGCCTGGAACTCGGCGAGTTGTTCTTCAAACTCGGTGAGTCCGGTCGTGATTCGTTTAAATCGTCCCAAGTAATGAGTTAAGGGTGATTCACTGAGTGGGAAAAAGGACTGGTCGAGTAGGGCCGGGTTAGTAGGAGAAGGACTCGGCGAGTCTATGCCATGACTCGGTGAGTCCAGTCAAATGGACATTGACTTTGACCATGGAGTTGACCTTGGACCAAGGGAGGGTCAGTGTTTTGACCTAAGGGTATTTATGGGTGTCTAACCTATGTTTATGGTTTATAGCCGGAGGATTTGCGATCAAGCAGTCAGGCGCTCAGCAAGCAGACTTCAGCAGCTACTTTTGAGGTGAGTTACCTTCCAGTAGCGGTGGGTTTAAGGCCACAATGTCGGCCCACCAGTAGGAGACGTATGATAGATGATTGTCTTTGTGATATCATCTAGGTTTGATACTACCTGATATGTTATATTCTAGCATGATATGTTGTATGTGATAGTAGTAGAGTTCGGTTGTTAGGACCGAAGGGTAGTCAGACACCCCAGATACGTCTGATAGTGTGTGATGGTATGTTTGCATGCTAGCTTGTTATGTTATATGAGGTAGAGGTAGTAGGAGGGGACCAATCCCTGAGGTTCTGTTGTTAGGACCGATGGGTAGTCAGCACCCCAGAATGGCTTTACATGGGTATTCAGCATCCCAGAATGGCTTGACACGAGTATTCAGCACCCCAGAATGGTCGTACCGGGTAGGCCGAGCACCCCAGAATTGCCTGACATTATGTATGCTATGTGATTATATGGTATGTGGTACAGTGGGGGAACTCACTAAGCTTCGTGCTTATGGTTTTCAGTTGTTGTTTCAGGTACCTCTTCTGTCAAGGGGAAGGAGCTGACGCGGTAGCGGCGCATCACACACGCTCTTTTGATTTCCGCACCAAGAGTCATTCTGGGATTTTGTACTCTGACATTTTCATGTTTTATGTTTTGGTCTGCGGCCACGAGATATGTTTTATCAGATATTATGATCATGTGATATTTTATTACAAACGCTTTTTCAAATCGCTTAATTAAAAATGAAATTTTTGGCCCATAGTTTTGGGATGTTTCAAGTTGGTATCAGAGCCCTGGTTTGAGGGATTCGGACACACCATCGTGTGTGTCTGGACTCAAATCGAGCGATTAAAATAATTTGAAAAATAAAATGTTTTCTAAGAGTTTTTTTAAGAAGGAACGAAGTGTGTGTTGTGTGCGACCAGCTGAGCTCAAGTAAGTATTCCCCAAAGTACCCACACAAGCTTATGTTATGTTTATCAGTTTCAGTAGAACAACATGCTAGAATAGAACTAAGGATCTAGGAGTGATGCCTTATTTGCCTACTTTATGTGCTTCAGTGTATGAAAATTGCATGCTAGAGTTGAGTAGACAGTAGTAGGATAACCTGTTAGGGTTATGCCTGATAGTATGAGTTTAGCACTATATGCTAGTTTAGTCTCTTTCTATGAGAGCGGAGTTGGTTGAGATTGTTTCCTTTTGTCTGAATGTTGTTTGCTCCGTGCTTCGTGGGACTCTGAGCAATGGGAGTTAGCCATTAGGTGAATACGTCATGTCACATGTGATCAGGATTGAATAATCTTAGAGTGTTGGATTTGGCCCTATTGCGCAGCTCTTGTTTGAGTCTAACCGTTGTAGGGACGAGTCTGTTACTCGAAGGATTATTTGAGCCTCATCACATGTGATGGTATTCAGGTAATGGCTAAGTGGCATTACTCGGAGGCCTTCAGAAGCTGAGGACCGGGTAGGGTGGTGTCAGAGATTTCCCTAGGACAAGCCTAGGATGAGTATAGCAGTGATTAACAGTAGTGTATGGGATCTGGTGGAGTCGAGGCAGTCCTTGAAGAAGGTACGGATAGATGTGGAAGGTAGTATGGGCCCGTACTACTGGAAGCAGAGGATCCGTACCCGAACCAAGGAAGGCCAAGATAAGACTGGGGAACTTGTAGTAGAGGTGATCCCTTAAGAGGTATCAGTATCACTAACGGGTGTTATTTATGTATTGCAGAATGGTGGTACTACGTCCGAGGCCTACAGTTGGCAGTTCAGGAGAGGGATCGGGTTCGAGATCATGTTCTGAGCCAGTAAATGAGAGGCTACGCGAGTTCATCGCGTCAGAGATCACCAGAGGCATACTTGAGTCGACCCCCATCATCTTCGGGTCGATTAAGGAAGGGATAGTTGAGTTGATGGAGGATCGCCCCAGGGCGTTCAGGAATGACATGGCATCCGGCCAGTCGGGGCCTTACGCACTATCCTTTAAGGACTTCAGGGGCAGTGGTGCGCCAGATTTTCATGGGGCAAAGGACCCCATAGATGCTAGGCGATGGATTGCAGACATTGAGTCTGCATAGTTGACTAGCTTCTACCCTAAGGGGTCGAAGGTGAGGTTTGCAAGAGGGTGTTTACGAGATCGAGATAGGGATTGGTGGGAGTCCATTGGTGACTCGTTGGGAGCCTCGACTGTCGAGGCTATGACCTGGTCGAACTTTGTGACCAGGTTCAGGGCAGAGTTTACACCAGCTGTCGAGCTTCTGCAGCTGGCCAGGGAGTTTTTAGATATGAGGCAGACGACGGAGACCATGGCAGAGATCACTGCCAAGTTCCGGGAGAGGGCGTTGTTGGTGCCCCAATACGTGGGTGATTAGGATATGAGGAGGACCCACTATCATGACATGCTACGAGCTGATATTCGGTAGCATGTCAGTTTTTCAGCTTGCCCTACCCTGGAGTCTATGATTGCCAGGGCGAGGGACAGGGAGATAGATCTGGAGCACATACAGAAGAGGAAGATAGAGGAGGGACAGATAGGAGGGGCTTCGAGGAAGAAGCCCAAGGGATCAGATGGTAGGCCGAAAGGCCAGTCAGAACCGAGCCGCTGCGGGAAATGTGGTAGGCCTCATGAGGGGGCATGTAGACTGGGATCGTCGAGCTGCTATAAGTGCGGCAAGATGGGGCATTTCAGATGGGATTGTACCGCCCCTGCACCTGTGATATAGACGTCTGAGTTGCTGTGTTTTCACTGCAACCAGAGGGACCACAAGAAGGCCAATTGCCCTCAGTTGACAGCACCCGCACCAGTGAAGGCGCCAGCTCCAACAACACTGCGGATCACTGATGGCCGGCAGGGCAAGGCAGAGCCTCCAGTGGTGAGGAGCCGGGCATTTCAGCTGACTACCGAGGAGGCACGCACCGCACCAATGTGGTGACGGGTATGATTCTTTCCCTCTATTTCATTTTCATGATGTTATGTTATTGATATGTGCCCTGTGTATATGCTTTAGGATCGTTCCATGTGAACGATATCCCTGTTCAGGTTGTGTTTGACTCGGGTGCTACCCGATCGTTTGTTTCCCTTACGCTTAGCAAGAAGTTTACTGAGTCTTCAGGCATGTTGGATTGCCCTTTAGAGGTAGAGATCGCCGATGATCGATCGGTGCGGGCATCAGCGGTGTTCAGAGATTGTGTTCTGAGATTATTCGAGGAGCGCTACTTGGTGGATTTGGTTCCCATTCCACTGCGTGGGAACAAGGTGATTATAGGCATGGATTGGTTGAGCGCTAATGGGGTGGTGATAGATTGCGCACAGCAGCTAGTGCGAATCATGACCCCAAGTGGGGGAGAGTTGGTGATCCACGGCGAGAGGCCACAACGTGGACCCACAGTATGTTCATCAGTGAGAGCCAGACGCTACCTTCAGCAGGGTTGCGTGGGATATGTCGCGTATGTTGTGGATACCCAGATGGCATGTAAGGAGATGGTGAACGAGGTTCCAGTGGTGCGAGACTATGCTAATGTGTTCCCGGAGGAGCTTCCTGAAATACCTCCGGAGTGATAGGTAGACTTCAAGATCGACCTAGTCCCTGGTGCGGCTCCGATAACCAAGGCACCGTATCGGTTGGCTCCTCTTGAGATGCAGGAGTTGTCTACACAGCTACAGGAGCTATTAGACAAGGGATTCATTAGACCGAGCAGTTCACCCTGGGGAACCCCGATCCTGTTTGTAAAAAGAAGGATGGGTCGCATCGGATGTGCATAGATTATCGGGAGCTGAACAAGGTAACGATGAAGAATCATTACCCACTCCCGAGGATTGAAGACCTCTTTAATCAGTTGCAGGGAGCATCTTGGTTCTCCAAGATTGATTTGCGTTCAGGTTATCATCAGATGAGGGTCAGAGAGGAGGATGTGCAGAAGACTACGTTTCGGACGCGTTATGATCATTATGAGTTCGTGGTGATGCCGTTCGGGCTCACCAATGCTCTTGCCGCGTTCATGAACCTCATGAACCATGTATGCAGACTGATGCTGGATCGATCTGTGATAGTTTTAATTGATGATATCTAGGTTTATTCCAAGACTCAGGAGGAGCACGAGGAGCATCTAAGAGAGGTTTTGGAGACTCTGAGGAGGGAGAGCTTGTACGCTAAGTTCTCCAAGTGCGAGTTCTGGTTGCGTGAGGTGCAATTCCTTGGGCACCTTGTCAACCAGAATGGTATACCGGTCGAGCCGGCCAAGATAGAGGATGTGATGAGATGCGAGGTTCCGAAGTCTCCATCCGAGATTCGGAGTTTCCTGGGTTTAGCGGGATACTATCGGAGGTTCATTTAGGATTTCTCCAAGATAGTCGTACCCCTGACGTGGTTGACTAAGAAAGTCGTAATCTTTCGATGGGGGCCTGAGCAGCAGGCAACATTTGAGGTTCTGAGATAAACATTTTGCGAGGCACCAATCTTAGCCCTGCCAGAGGGCGTGGAGGATTTTGTGGTATATTGTGACGCGTCCATTTTGGGGTTGGGCGCAGTGCTGATGTAGAGAGGGCACGTCATAGCCTACGCTTCGAGGCAGCTAAAGCCTCACGAGGCGAACTACCCGATGCATGATTTAGAGTTGGGAGCAGTGGTCTTCTCCCTCAAGATTTGGCGACATTACCTCTACGGGGTTTGATGTACCATTTACACGGACCACAAGAGTTTGATGTACCTCATGGATCAGTCGAATTTGAACATGAGGCAACGTCGGTGGCTTGATGTGGTGAAGGATTATGATTGTGAGATCCTTTACCACCCGGGGAAGGCCAATGTGGTGGCTGATGCACTTAGCCGCAATGCGGCCCGATCAGGGATATTTGCATGCGGATGTCAGTGGTGACTCCGCTTTTGGAGCGGATTCGGGAGGCCCAACAGGAGGCCGTAAAGGAGGAACATCGGAAGAGTGAGCGTATAGTGGGTCAGGTTTCCTCCTTTGACTATGATAGCAAGGGATTACTGACATTACACCACAGGGTATGGGTGCCATACCTTGGAGGCATGTGCCAGATCTTGATGGAGGAGGCACACAAATCCCGATTCTCCATTCCTCGCGGGGCGACGAAGATGTACAGGGATCTTCGTCTGGATTATTGGTGGCCCTGCATGAAGCGGGATGTGGCTTGGTACATCGAACGGTGCTTGACCTGCAGGAATGTCAAGGCCGAGTATCAGAGACCGCACGGCAAGATGCAGCCGTTGGATATCCCATTGTGGAAATGAGAATATATTACGATGGATTTTATCACAAAGCTTCCAAGGACCGTGCGAGGAGTGGATTCTATATGGGTCATCGTGGATCGATTGACCAAGAGCACCCATTTTATTCCGATTCAGGAGAGCATCTTGGCCGAGAAGTTGGCCGATATCTATATCAGGGAGATAGTGGTGCGGTATGGGATGCCAGTATCAGTGATTTCAGACAGAGATGTGCGTTTTACTTCCAGGTTTTGGAAGAAGTTTCATGACGAGTTGGGCACTCATCTTTATTTTAGCACTGCCTTCCACCCGCAGACGGATGGTCAGAGTGAGCGGACCATCCAGACTCTTGAGGATATGTTGCGAGCATGCGTGCTAGATTTCGGTGGTAGTTGGGATACCTATCTTCCTTTAGCTGAGTTCTCATACAACAACAGCTATCACGCGAGTATTAACCGTCCTCCCTTCGAGATGTTGTACGGACGGAGATGCAGGACCCCGATATGTTGGGGAGAGGTTGGCCAGTGGGTCATAGGAAGCACCGAAGTGGTGCTCCAGACGACAGAGAAAATTCAGTAGGTCCGGAGCAGGCTTCAGACTTGGAATTCCAAGTCGGGGATATGGTTCTTCTGAAAGTGTCACCATGGTGTAACAACGCAAATTTTCAAACAAATTTTTCATTTAAAATAAAGTGATTTTATTCAACTGATTATAATTATTCTAAGTTCATATCAAAATACAATCATAAAACCCCCAAGATCTCAAAATAACAACAGTGTGTACGCGTCACGCCGGCGCCTTCCCACGGTCCTCGCTAGTACCTGAAACACATACATAACAACTGTAAGCATAAATGCTTAGTGAGTTCCCCAGTATACTACTTACGCATGTACGCCTTTCCAGGCCCTGACCTTCCGGTCTACAACGCAACGCCTTCCGGCCCATAACGTATTCGCCTTCCGGCCCATAACATATTCGCCTTCCGGCCCATAACATATTGCCTTCCGGCCCATAATATATTGCCTTCCGGCCCATGAACATACACAGCACATAATACATTTAACTTACCACATATAGCACACATATCATATAGCAATTCTGACCTTTCGGTCATATAACATATTGCCTTCCGGCCCATATAAACATACCTAGCACGCATAGCAATTACCTTTCTATTTATAGCACGTATAACACATATCATATCCGACCTTCCGGTCACACAGTCAAACCCTTCCGGGTACAGTATAGTGAGAAGACTCACCTCGTGGGTCATGAAAACTAGCAACTCTTGAAATCACTCGCACTCTATCCGCCGAGCTGCAGACTCCCTATAATATCATATACCCCTTATTAACACTTTTATCTTTCAAGACAACTGACCCTAAGAAATTACATGTAGGTCAACTCTGGTCAACGGTCAACGGTCAACGGTCAACTTGACCGGACTCGGCGAGTGCAATGGCGACTCGGCGAGTCTAGACGTCCTCCCCAATTCCCTGATGTTCCCTTTCTACTCGTCGAGTATCGCTCTTGGCTCGACGAGATCCTCGTGGAAGAATCGCGGGGCCACCCCGACTCCACTCGCCGAGTCTGAAGAACAGCTCGACGAGTCCCAGTAAATCTCCAAGCTACTCGCCGAGTCTGTTCATTGGACTCGGCGAGTCCATGCCATGCAGTCGATCAAACTGCTTCCTGAGATAAGTATTGTCCCGAAATACACAGGCATGGGACCTTCTGGACCTCTAAAGGTCCTAATACAGGGTTATAGTCGTTTGGGTAACAAGGGTAACAATCAATCTAATCACCAAATGGGTTCCATAAACCCTAAATCCATGCACACATCAACATAGCAGAAATGATCTGAAATATTACCTGAGTAATGCACTCTCTGTGTCCCCAATCCTCAGAACTCGATTCCCTTGCTGTTCCTTTAGCCAAAACTCTTCTCCTCCTTGCACAACAACTTCTTCAAGGTCACCAATGGCCTTCAATCTTGTTCTAGATGCCCACAACCGATTAGGGTTCTTCTCAGTCGACTAAAGACGGACAATGACGGCCTATAAGTGCATTATATACGTTCCAAAACCAAACGGCTAGGGTTTCTGCTGAACAGCGCAGACTCGCTGAGTCCATATATGGACTCGTTGAGTCCAGTCGCGAACCCGCGACCAAGTCTGTGGTCCTACTCGGCGAGTCTGGCTCCAACTCGCCGAGTCCCCCTCCTAAAACACCCCAAAACAATATTATAATAATACCTGAATTTCCGGCTATTACAACTCTCCCCCACTAGGACTAGACTTCGCCCTCGAAGTCTCACTCTGCAAATAACTCCGGATGTTGCTCCCGCATCTCACGCTCCGGCTCCCAAGTCATCTCCGATCCTTTCCGGTGTTGCCACTGAACCAACACCAGAGGTACCTCCTTGTTCCTCAGAACCTTGATCTTCCGATCCCTGATAGCTATTGGTCTCTCAGCGTAATTCAGGCTCGCATCCACCTGAATATCCTCTAATGGAACCACTGCCGATTCATCGGCTATACATTTCCTCAACTGCGATACGTGAAAGGTATTGTGGATCTGTCCCAACTCTGCTGGCAACTCCAACCGATAAGCTACCTGGCCTACCCTTGCAATCACACGAAATGGACCTATGAACCGGGGCCCCAACTTGCCCCTCTTCCTAAACCAGATCACTCCCTTCCAAGGAGAAACCTTCAGAAGAACGAAGTCGCCAACCTGAAATTCAAGCTCGGACCGGCGTCTGTCCGCATAACTCTTCTGTCGGCTCTGGGCGGTCAATAATCTCTGTCTAACCTGCTGAATCTGCTCTGTCGTCTGAAGTACGATCTCTGTACTGCCCATCACTCTCTGTCCCACCTCTCCCTAGCAAATGGGGGTCTGACACCTCCTACCATACAACAACTCAAAAGGTGGCATACCAATGCTCGAATGATGGCTGTTGTTGTAGGAAAACTCTGCCAAGGGTAAATGCGCATCCCAGCTACCCCCGAAGTCTAATACACACGCTCGAAGCATGTCCTCCAATGTCTGAATCGTCCGCTCGCTCTGACCGTCTGTCTGGGGATGGTATGCGGTACTAAAATGCAGTTTAGTACCCAGCTCCTCATGGAATTTCTTCTAGAATCTGGAAGTGAAGTGTACATCACGGTCCGAAACAATCGAGATCGGCACTCCATGTCGAGATACTATTTCCCTCACGTATATCTCCGCCAGCTTCTCTGCTGATGAACTCTCGCTGATGGCAAGGAAATGTGCACTCTTCGTCAACCTATCCACAATCGCCCAAATTGCATCGACTCCCCTGGCAGTTCTCGGCAATTTGGTGATGAAATCCATAGTAATCTGTTCCCACTTCCACTCAGCAATCTCCAAAGGCTGCAACTTGCCATGCGGTCTCTGGTGCTCGGCCTTAACTCTACGGCAGGTCAATCACCTCTCAACGAACCAGGCGACATCTCTCTTCATACAGGGCCACCAGTATTCCTTCCTCAAGTCCAAATACATCTTCGTAGCACCGGGATGGATCGAGAATTTTGATCTGTGAGCCTCCTCCATCAAAATAGCACGCGTACCGCCCACGAACGGTACCCAAATCCGACCCTGAAACGTCAGAAGTCCTCGTCCATCCTTAACGAACTCTGAGATTAACCCAACGACCCGCTCTTTCTTCTGCATCTCGAATCTCACAGCCTCGGCCTGTGCCCCACGAATAGCATCCAATACCGGTGTCATCACCGTCAGTCTCAAACATACCTCTGGCAATGGAGTGCTCTCCGCCCTGCGGCTCAATGCATCGGCTACCACATTAGCCTTGCCCGGGTGGTATAGGATTTCACAGTCATAATCCTTGACCACATCCAACCATCTCCTCTGACGCATATTTAGGTTGGGTTGATCCATCAAATACTTCAAACTCTTATGGTCCGTATATATCGTACAACGAACCCCATACAGGTAGTGACGCCAAATCTTGAGAGCGAACACTACTGCCCCCAACTCTAAGTCATGCGTGGGATATCTCGCCTCGTGAGGCTTTAGCTGCCTCGATGCATAAGCTATCACATGACCTCTCTGCATCAACACTGCACCCAGTCCCGAAATCGATGCGTCGCAATATACAACAAAATCTTCCATCCCTTCCAGGAGAGCTAATACCGGGGCTTCGCACAATCTCTGGCGAAGTGTCTCGAAAGAAATCTGTTGCTCGGGTCCCCATGAGAATGCAACACCCTTCCGGGTTAATCTGGTGAGCGGTACTGCGATCTTGGAGAAGTCCCTAATAAACCTCTGATAGTACCCCGCCAACCCAAGGAAACTCCTGATCTCGGAAGGTGACTTCGGTACCTCCCAACTCATCACTGCCTCAACCTTGGCCGGATCGACCAATATCCCTGCCTGATTAACAACATGTCCAAGAAATTGGACCTCCCGCAACCAGAAATCACATTTGGAGAATTTTGCATATAGCTTCTCCGACCTCAGTACCTCAAGGACCTCCCTCAAATGTCCCTCATGCTGCTCTCTAGATCGCGAATACACTAGGATGTCGTCGATAAATACAATCACAGACCGATCCAGCATCGGCCTGCATACCCTGTTCATGAGGTCCATGAACACTGCCGGGGCATTGGTGAGCCCGAAAGGCATCACCACGAACTCGTAATGCCCATATCGCGTCCTAAATGTTGTCTTCTGGACATCCTCATCCCGCACTCTTACTTGATGGTACCCTGATCTCAGATCGATCTTGGAAAACCACGATGCCCCTTGTAACTGATCGAATAAGTCATCGATCCTTGGTAACGGATAACGGTTCTTGACCGTCACTTTGTTCAACTCCCGGTAATCAATGCACATCCGGTGTGAACCATTCTTCTTCTTGACGAACAGAATCGGTGCTCCCCACGGCGAGCTGCTCGGCTGAATAAATCCCTTCCCTAGCAACTCTTGGAGTTGTGAGGACAACTCTTGCATCTCTGGAGGTGCGAGACGATAAGGCACCTTCGCAATAGGCGCGGCCCCCGGAATCAGGTCGATACCAAACTCTACTTGCCTCGCAGGAGGTACTCCCGGCAGTTCCTCGGGAAAAACATCTGGAAACTCCCGCACCACTGGGACCTCCTCCACTGACCTTGGTCTCTCGGAAGCCTCCCGCGTATCCATCACGTACGCCACAAAACCCTTACATCTCTGCTGTAGACATTGCCTCGCCCTAGCGGCCGAACAAAAAGCTGATCCCGAACGGGTAACCTCGCCGTACACCGTAAGAACTCCCCCACTAGGGTCTCGTATAGTCACCAGTTGGCGCTCACAGTCGATGACAGCGCTGAATCGGCTCAACCAGTCCATGCCCACAATGACACAGACATCACCCATCGCAATAGGAATTAGGTCAATCGGAAACTCAACCCCGAAAATCTCTAGTACGCATCCCCGAAGAACCTCCGTGGCACAAACCACCCTCTCGGCCGCTATAGAAACGCTCAGGGGCCGACTTAACGGCTCACGACTAATGCTGATATGTTGACTAAAAGCTAAAGATACAAAGGACCTACTCGCACCCGAATCAAATAACACTAGAGCAGGCATAGAGTTCACAAGAAAAGTACCTACACATATATTAACATAAGCATAACATTTCGACTTTAAATAAATACGTGAATTACAGCATACCTGCCACAACATCGGGCGCAGCGCGGACCTCCTCCGCAGTCAGCTGAAAGGCTCTCCCGCGAGCCCTCGGGGCCTCGACCTTCGCCGGTCAGGTCTCAGTAGTCCTGGTAGTAGGTGTAGATCCCTGACAAAGCTGCGGGCACTCGGCCTTCCGATGGCCTGTCTGGTTGCAATGAAAGCAAACCATAAACCCCTTATGACAATCCCTGGCAATGTGTCCTTCCTTGCCACACTTGTAGCAACCACCAGCTCGACACGCCCCCTCATGACCCTTGCCGCACTTTCCACAAGTGCGGCCCTTCTGACCTCCCATCCTCAAATCAGCGGACTTGACCCGCTTGGCTGCCGGCTGAGACTGAGCCGGCCGCCGATCCACCTGTCGAGACTCGGCCTCCTCCCTGGCCTGGGTCTCCAACTCGATCTCGCGCTTCCTGGCATTCGCCTGAAGCTCAGTGAAAGTACGATAGGTGGAGTTTGACAAAAACTCCCGGATATCCCTTCTCAAAACACCTAAGTACCGGCTCATCCGTGACTGCTCAGTAGACACCAGCTCGGGGCAGAACATCGCCCTCTCGTGAAACTTCCGTGTGACCACCGCAACGGAATCAGTACCCTGCTTAAGGGTCAAGAACTACTGAATCAATCGTTCCCTCTCCACTGGGGGAACGTACTCGTCCCTGAACATGTCAGTAAACCTCTCCCATGTCACCGCTGTAATCTCTGCCAAAGTGAAGTTCGCCGTCACGAACTTCCACCAATCCTTCGCTCCCAGACGGAGTTGGTTCAAGGCGAACCGTACCCTCAGGTGCTCCGGGCATGAGCAAGTGTAGAAGCACCCTTCAATGTCGGCGATCCACCGCATCGCAGCAATCGGATCCTGCGTCCCATCGAAATCAGGGGGTTTCGTGTTGCTGAATTCCCGGAATAGCAACGAATCGCCCCCTTGCGGCCTGGCAGCGACCACGGCTGCGGTGGCGGCAGCGGCTGCAGCCTCAGTCAGTGCGGCGTACCGCTCCTCGAACGTCTCCATCAGAGTGGTCTTAATAGACCCAAACATCTCCGGGATCTCAGCCCGGATTGCTGTAGCTACCTCCTCCTGAATCATCTGACGAATATCCTCGTCGCTCACCGCTCGAACTCGCCCCGTGGCGTGTGGTAACCATGATGTCTCTGAAATACAACATGAAATTATCAGAGACTCCACCAAGTACAATTTTACTCGATAATGCAACCCTACTCAGTCTCCGATATCCAGGGATTCTTACTTGGGTCTTCCACCGACCCGGTGTCTTCGGTAGTACAGGCCCAATACTACCGACCACACCGTATCAGCATTCGCCCCAAGTCTTCCTCCCCAAACCCCGAAAAGTGAGTACTCTACTTTGATATGCACTATCTACCTGCACGCTACCAAATATCTCATATCGGCAAACTCCCTAGACTAAGGCATCACAAATCAGGCCACTCTAGTCCTATCATGAATACCTAGTCTTCTAGCATGCATAACAATTCATAATTCATTGTATAACATAACATTGTAAGGTATTCTGGGGATCTTTACCGTTCGGGCGCTAGCTGATTGTACACACTGCTTCTTTCTTGTTTACCTCTTTACCATTTATAAAAGTTTATGTCTTTATTATTTTTAAAAGATTTTCCTCAAATCCTCGGTTTGAGTTCAGTTACACCCGAAGGTACACCCGAATCCCTCAAACCAAGGCTCCGATACCAATTGTAACAACGCAAATTTTCAAACAAATTTTTCATTTAAAATAAAGTGATTTTATTCAACTGATTATAATTATTCTAAGTTCATATCAAAATACAATCGTAAAACCCCCAAGATCTCAAAATAACAACAGTGTGTACGCGTCACGCCGGCGCCTTCCCACGGTCCTCGCTAGTACCTGAAACACATACATAACAACTGTAAGCATAAATGCTTAGTGAGTTCCCCAGTATACTACTTACGCATGTACGCCTTTCCAGGCCCTGACCTTCCGGTCTACAACGCAACGCCTTCCGGCCCATAACGTATTCGCCTTCCGGCCCATAACATATTCGCCTTCCGGCCCATAACATATTGCCTTCCGGCCCATAATATATTGCCTTCCGGCCCATGAACATACACAGCACATAATACATTTAACTTACCACATATAGCACACATATCATATAGCAATTCTGACCTTTTGGTCATATAACATATTGCCTTCCGGCCCATATAAACATACAAAGCATGCATAGCAATTACCTTTCTATTTATAGCACGTATAACACATATCATATCCGACCTTCCGGTCACACAGTCAAACCCTTCCGGGTACAGTATAGTGAGAAGACTCACCTCGTGGGTAATTGTCACACCCCCAAACCAAGGATGGCGGAAACGTTCGGGGGTGGAGGACTTCATGTATAGCATCATAACCACAATTTCAATAGTAATTCAAGCAAACACAACCAACATATATATAATTGAGAAGTTACATCACTTGTATGAATTACATGTTTCAAAATCAATTACAATATGTTGTCAAAATATGAAAAGTTTGACGCCTCATCGTCCCATCCTCAAAAGCACTTAGTAACCCGATTAATGTTTTCCTGTGAATACAAGTTGTTTGAAAAGTGTCAACACAAGGGTTGGTGAGTTCATAAGCTTTTATTGATAATCTTATTAGAAGTCTTTCTCATGTAAATGCCGCGTTGTTTCAGAAACAAAAAAAAATCCGATATTTTCTTTAAAATCTGCGTAATGTAGTCTTATGACTGAAGACCAAAATGTATAAGTAACCTTTCTTATTAATAGAAAATGTTATGTACTTAAATGGACATGGACGCGTTTGAATTAAATGAAATTTCTGAATGTTCTCATGTTCGTTAATACTTTATATATATGTAGTCCTAAATTAGAGGACCGAGAAATAACAAGTATTGACCATACTTAAAAGTATAAATGTGGTTTCAAATGATGTGTAGTCGTAACTACCAAAACCAAAAGTGTACAGTAATATCTGTATTAATAGAGATAAAAAGTGATTTTAAATCGACATAAAACTCATTTAGGTTTTAAAAATAAAATCCCGTAAACTTATGGATTGTTGTCTCCCTAAGTGAGTCGCTATAATCATACTGTGACTATGTGAACCTGCCACAACGTTTCTCAGGCGTCGCGAAAATGAAATGACATTTGTCACCCGTAGACCTGCAGGTCCCACTGTAGCTAGCAGCAAGGTGTGGGGTGTCAAACCCAATATAGATCTATATACAAGTATCACGTTCTCCCTCAAGGAGATTCTGATTATAACTTCCAGGAATTATATCCCGCACTCGGACGTACAGGGAGATAGAGAGATAGAGATCGAAAAATAGAGAAACTCACGATATAGGATAACAAGTTTACGTTAATTGTGTGTGAATATAAATATTTCTTGTATGAATGTACCCTTCTTGTACGAGTGCGTAGAGTGACGTATCATAAACTATACCTATTATAGTTTATCAAAAATGTATGTACTATGTATGAACCCTTTTTATGGAAATGTAACTAGTGTTGTGAATTTATCAAACTATACCTCTTATAGTCTAATAACACGTGTTCCAAAATGAATGAGTAATATTTAATATTTAATATGAATGTCTTAATTTTCAGTTCATAATGATAAACTAACATGGAAACACATTCAAATATTAGAACTTATGATTATACACTTTGCTCAACATAATACAAAGTGTTATGATATTTACATGCTGTTGGCTAACTTTAGCCATTCTGCCCTGTATTTGGAAAAATCATAGAAAAATCATACGAAGTCGAAAACTAGATCCGTAAATTTTGAGAGTTCACAAAATGTGTCTAGTTTGCTCATAAATTTTATCTCAATTTATAATGACCTCTAACTTGGGTGAAAAAGTCCAAAATCACAGACTGGTCCGGATTGTTATTTGAAATGATAGGCAGTTTTGTAAAAATCACCATAAATTGTAGAAAAATCGTATGGAGATGTGCAAGTAGCCATTTTAAAGCTAAAAACTCGAACTATTTGCACCTTGTACAGTTTTGAAAACAAAAATGTTTAAGATGCCCAAAACAGTCCGTGAATGGAGTTGAACTTTTCTGATGAAGGCTGTTAGAAAAAAATCTAGTTATATTCTTAGTGTTTTAACTTGTATTCCCCCCCTGAAAACTTGAGAAAACATGAAAATGTAGGGGTATGAACTCACCTTGAGTGATTTCAGTAGATACGTGTTGAAGAAGGAAAGTGTTCAACCCAAGAACACTTGAAGAATCACTTGAAGATTCGAAGCTCTAACACAATTATGAGAGAGTTTGTCTAAGATATCCATGATTTGAGTGGAAATAAATGAGATAATCATAAAGAGAATGGATTATGCTTACCAAATGTGGAGGAAAAACTCAAGATCAGCCCTTGAATCTCGAATTTCTAGAGAGAGAAAGTGAGAGAGGAAAGAGTTTGATCTTCTTGTGAAATGAGAGCAAAATGAGGGAAATGAGGAGAGAGGATGAATAATCAGTCCTCAAAAACTCGGGAAGAGGGTTAATTGAGTGGGAAAAGACGTTGATGTGACCTAGGTAAGGTGGGGAGGCATGGCTGGTCAGAGAGTGGGTGTGGGGCGGTTGCTTGTGACTGCGGATCAATAACACTGCTTTGAATGCGAAGTTGGATTTAGCTTTGCTATAAGTTTCAATCGATTTTGAGAGTATTGTTCGCATTTGTATGAGTGTAGTCGATGAATTGATAAAGCTAGAACATATGAGTTTTGATTCGCAATTGGATTGATGATTGAGGGATGATTCGTGAAGAAAAACGCGAAGTCAAGGACTATGAAATTGTTGTTTGCAAGAATTTAAAAACTCGATTGTGGAGTTGTTGATGCTCATTTTGCGAAAGTAAAACAATCGAGTGTTCGCATCTATGAATCAACTTGAAGTCAATTGGGTTAATATTCGCATATGGGTTCAACATATGAATTTTTGATTTCGCAAGTTTAGAGTTCAAGAACTAAACTGTATTCGCATCTGGAATGAAAATTTTGTGAATCGCATTTGATTGATTAGGTTAAAATGCGAAGGGATGCGAAGGGTGTAAGAATGAAGATGCGAAAGTGATTAATGCGAAGGGATGCGAAGGGTGTAAGAATGAAGATGCGAAAGTGATTAATGCGAAGGGATGCGAAGTATTTCACAGTAGAATGCGAATTGGGGAAGAAAACAGAAGATCTCAAATATTGTCCCTGGAGTTTCGCATTTTTTTTTTTTTTTTTTTGGAAATAAATACTCAACTTCGCAAATGGGGTCATAAAATGATGAAATTGCAGAAGAGTTTCGCATTTTTGGAAATAAATACTCAACTTCGCAAATGGGGTCATAAAATGATGAAATTGCAGAAGAGTTTCGCATTTTTGGAAATAAATACTCAACTTCTCTCCTGTGATGTTTTCCCATTAACATAGCAGGTTATACAATACGAACATAACACTAACCCTAATACACAAGGTTTAATAGAGTTGACCGGCTTGACTTGATGACTTGACTTGACTCAAGATTGACGATTGTCACATCTTCCCCCCGTTAGAGGGAATTTCGTCCCGAAATTTAAATTCGGCTGGGACTTCAAGGGTTTGGGAAAAGATGTGGATACTTTTGCTTCATTTGATCTTCACGTTCCCAGGTAAACTCAGGCCCTCGTTTCGCGTTCCAACGAACCTTCACTATGGGGATGCGACTTTGTTTTGTTCTCTTGATCTCTCGATCCATGATCTCGACGGGTTCCTCCACAAAGTGGAGATTCTCATTAACTTCGATTTCTTCGAGTGGTGTTACGAGTGTCTCGTCAGACAGACACTTCTTTAAGTTGGACACGTGGAAGATAGGGTGCACATTACTAAGTTCTTGCGGTAGTCGGAGTTTGTACGCCACAGGACCAATCCTAGCAAGGATTTCGAACGGACCAACGTACCTTGGGTTTAGTTTCCCCCGTTTACCGAAACGTATCACCCCTTTCCAGGGGGAAACTTTTAGTAGTACCCGGTCTCCGACCTGGAATTCTAAAGGTTTGCGTCGCTTATCCGCGTAACTCTTTTGTCGATCACGAGACGCTTTTAGTCTTTCCCGAATTTGAATGATCTTTTCTGTGGTTTCCCTTATGATTTCCGGTCCCGTAAGGGTGCTATCAGAGACTTGCCCTCTGGCTAGCTGAGTATCTCCAACTTCGGCCCAACACAGTGGCGACCTACACTTGCGGCCGTAGAGAGCTTCGAATGGAGCGACTCCAATGCTAGTGTGATAACTGTTATTATAAGAGAATTCGATAAGCGGTAGATGGGTATCCCATGCCTTACCAAAATCTATCGCACAGGCTCTCAGCATGTCTTCCAACGTCTGGATGGTTCTCTCGCTTTGTCCGTCCGTTTGTGGATGGTAGGCCGTACTCATGTCTAACCTGGTTCCCAGAGACTTTTGTAGGGACTGCCAGAAACGCGAGGTGAATCTACTATCTCGATCCGAGATAATGGATGTTGGTACACCATGTAGTCGTACAATCTCCTTAATGTACGTCCTGGTCAACTTTTCCATCTTGTCTGTTTCCTTTATTGGCAGGAAGTGCGCGGACTTGGTCAATCTGTCCACAACCACCCATATGGTATCCATCCCACCTGATGTCTTAGGCAGTTTGGTTACGAAGTCCATGGTTATTCGCTCCCACTTCCACTCGGGTATATCTGGTTGCTGAAGTAGTCCTGATGGCTTCTGATATTCCACCTTGACCTTGGCGCAAGTGAGGCACTTGCTCACATAAGTAGCAACTTCAGCCTTCATGTTTGGCCACCAGTATAATCTTTTGAGGTCTAGATACATCTTATCTGACCCCGGATGAATGGAGTATCGAGTCTTGTGGGCCTCATCCATTACAACGTCTCGGTATCCACCGAACTTCGGTGTCCAGATTCGATTCATGAGATAACGAGCTCCATCCCCTCTGACTTCCAAGTTCTTATCCATCCCCCTTAGTGCTTCGCTTGCCACGTTTTCTGGTTTCAGGGCTTCAAATTGGGCGTCCTTGATCTGAGTGGCCAGTTGGGAGTGGATGGTCATGGCTAGGGATTTGACTCGGCGACCCGAGTATTCTTTCCTGCTTAAGGCATCGGCTACTACATTAGCCTTGCCTGGGTGGTAGCGAATTTCACATTCGTAGTCATTCAGTAATTCCACCCATCTTCTTTGGCGCATGTTTAGTTCTTTCTGATTGAGAATGTGTTGAAGACTTTTGTGATCAGTGAAGATGGTGCACTTGGTGCCGTAGAGGTAGTGCCTCCAAATCTTCAGGGCGAACACCACAGCTCCCAATTCAAGGTCGTGGGTTGTGTAATTAACTTCATGTGTCTTCAGTTGTCTTGATGCATAAGCGATGACTTTTCCCCTTTGCATGAGCACACAGCCGAGGCCTTGATTTGAAGCATCGCAATACACCACAAAATCATCAGTTCCTTCTGGAAGAGACAAGACTGGTGCGCTGCATAGGGCTTGCTTTAGTGTCTGGAAGGCGGCTTCTTGTTTATCTTCCCATTCGAACACCACCCCTTTCTGAGTCAAGGTGGTGAGAGGCTTAGCGATTTTGGAGAAGTTTTGTATGAATCTTCGATAGTAGCCTGCGAGTCCTAAAAACTGTCGGATTTCTGTCGGCGTTGTAGGTGTTGACCAATCTTCGATTGCTTTGATCTTCGAGGGGTCCATATGTATTCCTTCTTTGCTTACCACGTGGCCAAGGAATCCTACTTCTCGGAGCCAAAATTCACACTTTGAGAATTTAGCGTAAAGCTTTTCGGTCCTTAAAACCTCCAGAACTAGTCGTAGGTGATGTCTGTGCTCTTCTTCGCTCCTCGAATAGACCAGGATATCGTCGATGAATACGATGACGAATTTATCCAAGAAGGGTCGACACACTCGATTCATCAAATCCATGAACACCGCGGGCGCGTTAGTTAACCCGAATGGCATCACTACAAACTCATAGTGCCCATAGCGAGTTCTGAATGCCGTCTTGGGGATATCCTCTTCTTGAACTCGCAGTTGATGATAGCCCGACCTCAGGTCGATTTTTGAAAAGTAGCTGGCTCCTTGGAGCTGGTCGAAGAGGTCGTCGATTCGGGGTAGGGGATAACGGTTCTTGATAGTGAGTTTGTTTAGTTCTCGATAGTCTATGCACATGCGAAAAGACCCATCCTTCTTCTTTACAAATAAGACTGGTGCTCCCCAGGGCGAGAAGCTTGGCCTGATGAATCCTTTACTCAATAGTTCATTCAACTGGCTGGATAGTTCTTGCATTTCTGCTGGTGCTAAGCGATATGGAGCCCTGGCGACGGGGGTAGCTCCTGGGATTAAGTCGATCCGAAATTCGACTTGTCTTGCGAGTGGTACACCAGGCAGATCGTCTGGGAAAACATCAGGGAAGTTGCATACTTCTGGAATTTCTTTGATGTCCTTCACCTCCTGTTTCTTATCTACGATGTGGGCTAAGAAAACATGGTATTGCTTTCGGAGGTACTTTTGGGTTTTAACACAAGAGATGATTTGTAGGTTCGCACTAGGTTTATTGCCATAAACGGTGAGAACGTTGCCATTCGGCAGATTGAGGCGGACGGCCCTTTCGTAACATAGAATGTCGGCACGATGAAGGCTTAGCCAATCCATACCAATGATTATATCGAAGCTTTTTATGGTGACCGGCATAAGGTCGATTTTGAACAAATGGTTGTCTAGAGTGAGAGTACACCCTATGAAAATATCATTAGCGCGCTCAACCTTTCCATTTGCCATTTCTACGATGTAAGAATCTTCTAGTGGTTGAGAATTTTGTTTAAGTATATGTTTGAATTGGTGACTTATGAAACTTCTTTCTGCCCCACTATCGAAAAGTACGCATGCATAAGAGTCATTGAGGAGGAACGTACCAGTAACCACAGAGGGATCCTTGACTGCTTCTCCCTGCCCTAAAGTTAGGACTCTCCCTACACCCCCAGCATTAGGGGCTCGTGCCTTGGGGCAGTTCCTCCTGAAGTGTCCCGTTTCACCACACCCATAGCAGGCTTGGCTTGCTCCAGTGTTGGCGGTCGTAGCGACTTGTGTGGCGGGTTGGGTAGTCGCTCTACAGAATCGTGCAGTGTGCCCCTTTTTGTTACAGTTATTGCAGTGTAACTCACGACAAGCACCGTTATGGTGGTAGTTACACTTGTTGCACTTGGGAAGAGTTCCTGTATACTGTTTCGGTGGCGCTGGAGCGGCAGCAGTAGTGGCGGCGCGAACAGCAACAATTGGTTGCTTTTTGGCGGGGTCCTGAACTGGTTGTTTCCTTTTATTTCCCCAGAACTTCCTCTTGTTGTTCCCTCCTTTTGTTCGGTCGGTGGTGGTTATCACGGTACCACGGCTAGCCCTGTGATCTATGAGTTGTTGTGCCAATTCCTTGGCACTCTCAAAGGTAGTGGGTTTCGAGGCCAAGACACTATCTTGAATCTGGGACGATAGGCCCCAGAGATATCGTTCCACCTTCTTCTCTTCTGGAGTGACCATTGTTGGACAGAGGAGTGCTAGGTCATTGAAGCGGGCAGTATATGTTTCAAGATCAGTGCCTGTCATCCTGAGGTTCCAAAGTTCTTCTTCAAGTTTTTGTATTTCGCCCCTCGGGCAGTATTCCTTTAACATTAGGGCTTTCAAATCCTCCCAGCTGATTGCGTTAGCTACTGCAGGAGTAAGTGACTTAACTCGGCCATTCCACCAAGTAAGTGCTTTTCCAGTGAAAGTGAATGCCGCATACTTGACCTTGCTCGGTTCGGGACAAGCGCAGATTTCAAAAACTGCCTCGGTCCTTTCGAACCATTGCACCAGTGTGATGACGCCCCCGCTTCCATTGAAAGGATCGGGTTTGCCATTCGTGAAGTCTTTGTAAGTGCACTCCCTCGTACGCCCCGCGCTGTCCCCATGAATGGAATTGGTAGCTCCGGATCCAGAACCGCCGGAACCATGGGTTCCCATTTGCGACATTGCTGCCGCCACGGCTGCCGTCACTGCAGCCTGGAACATTGCAGGATCAAACTGCGGAGGTGGTGGTGGAGGCGGCACTGGGTTGTTGGAAGGCCTTGGTCTTTTCCTTGGTGGCATGGTTCTGTCATAAATAAAAAAAAATGACTAGTCGGTAAGACTTCAATAGTGATAACGAGTCGAGTGTTACTGGCTTCATCCCTCTTGTATTTTATCATAACTTTATTATTCGTAATTGTTTGTGTGATCAGGTTATGATGTGTAGTGTCCAACATTCAATAAATAGAATACATGCCAAATTTCATTGATAACTTTTAGTACATAACGCTTAGAGAGAAAAGTTTGACCTCATAAGGGTCTACATTACATCGTTACAAAAGGTAGTTTTTGGCATTACAAAACCCCTTTTAATAGTGTGATCACATAGTCGCAGGGTCGACCTACGTACAAGGAGTAGCACCAACGCGTACCCATAAAATTCTACTACCTAGACGGGAGAATAGCAACGAGCTCTAATCACTGCGACCCTTCTTTGACGGAGGCTGCGATGATGTCGATGCGCCCTGTAGTTCCGCCAATTTGCGTTCGGCTGCAACCATTCTCTCTTCGAGTGCCATGTATCTTTCCCGATACTCTCTTGTTTCTGCTTGAGCCGCGAGAAGGTCTCTAATGAGTTGGTCTCGGTGGTGGGAGTCTCGTTCCAGGTTTCTGGTGCGACCCGTAATAGACTGTACAATGGCACTTAACTCCCGGACCTGATTTGTCGTTGTCCTACCACGATCATCCATTCTTGACATTCGTTGTATCGTGACGGGGAGAGCCCTATCAGCCGGTCCACCATGAGTGAGATCATAGTAACCTCGTTGGTAGCCATATGGTGACCGTTGGCGTTGTTGTCGGCTCCATCTTTCGATCATTGTTACCCAAGGGGGTTCAGGTCCATTGTAACCAAAACGGTGCGCGGGTACCCTCGCGATGTAGGGAGGGTTGAATACTTCTGGTTGTTCCTCCGCTTCGTTCCCAACCATGACTACCTCATCACCTTCCTCTTCTTCCTCTTCTTCCTCTTCTTCCCCTTCTTCTTGGTTGTCTTCCTCTTCTTCTTCTTGTTCGTCTTCCTCCTCGGGCCCTTCCTCGGGATCCTCTTCGGGATCTTCCTCGGGCTCATCTTCAATCCATCCCGCGTTTCCCCGATTGGGAAAGTAGGGGTCCCCGGGTATGTGAAATCCTACCATGTCGTCTGCCCGAGAAACGGGGTTAAGAAGTATGTATCGGAAAATAATAATTTGGCGCTATAGAAACGTACAAATACTCCTATAGTATTTTTAAATGTTTATATTTGGTTCTTAGCGTGTTCTTTATGGAGTGTTATTAGGTTTTCAGATTTGTCGCTCATTACGACTATTCCTTAATGTGCGTAAGTCACTTCTTGGACGGATATAGTTGATCAGGCTATATCCTTCCCAGAACTGATTACACATGCTAAGGCGTATTAATAATGTTCGACTCCTCCTCTTTCAATTTATGTTCTCCTAAGTTATGACACCATGCTAGTATAGAATGCATGCAAGTATACTTTAAAACAAGAAATTATTTGTTTTCTAAAAGTACAACTCTTTAAATCACTTTAAGAATCAGAGACTTTTAGTCCCAAATGTGTTTATAGTTTGTATATCTTATGTGGTTGATATACTGAATTCACTATAAACCGTGCTCTGATACCAATCTGTCACACCCCCAAACCAAGGATGGCGGAAACGTTCGGGGGTGGAGGACTTCATGTATAGCATCATAACCACAATTTCAATAGTAATTCAAGCAAACACAACCAACATATATATAATTGAGAAGTTACATCACTTGTATGAATTACATGTTTCAAAATCAATTACAATATGTTGTCAAAATATGAAAAGTTTGACGCCTCATCGTCCCATCCTCAAAAGCACTTAGTAACCCGATTAATGTTTTCCTGTGAATACAAGTTGTTTGAAAAGTGTCAACACAAGGGTTGGTGAGTTCATAAGCTTTTATTGATAATCTTATTAGAAGTCTTTCTCATGTAAATGCCGCGTTGTTTCAGAAACAAAAAAAAATCCGATATTTTCTTTAAAATCTGCGTAATGTAGTCTTATGACTGAAGACCAAAATGTATAAGTAACCTTTCTTATTAATAGAAAATGTTATGTACTTAAATGGACATGGACGCGTTTGAATTAAATGAAATTTCTGAATGTTCTCATGTTCGTTAATACTTTATATATATGTAGTCCTAAATTAGAGGACCGAGAAATAACAAGTATTGACCATACTTAAAAGTATAAATGTGGTTTCAAATGATGTGTAGTCGTAACTACCAAAACCAAAAGTGTACAGTAATATCTGTATTAATAGAGATAAAAAGTGATTTTAAATCGACATAAAACTCATTTAGGTTTTAAAAATAAAATCCCGTAAACTTATGGATTGTTGTCTCCCTAAGTGAGTCGCTATAATCATACTGTGACTATGTGAACCTGCCACAACGTTTCTCAGGCGTCGCGAAAATGAAATGACATTTGTCACCCGTAGACCTGCAGGTCCCACTGTAGCTAGCAGCAAGGTGTGGGGTGTCAAACCCAATATAGATCTATATACAAGTATCACGTTCTCCCTCAAGGAGATTCTGATTATAACTTCCAGGAATTATATCCCGCACTCGGACGTACAGGGAGATAGAGAGATAGAGATCGAAAAATAGAGAAACTCACGATATAGGATAACAAGTTTACGTTAATTGTGTGTGAATATAAATATTTCTTGTATGAATGTACCCTTCTTGTACGAGTGCGTAGAGTGACGTATCATAAACTATACCTATTATAGTTTATCAAAAATGTATGTACTATGTATGAACCCTTTTTATGGAAATGTAACTAGTGTTGTGAATTTATCAAACTATACCTCTTATAGTCTAATAACACGTGTTCCAAAATGAATGAGTAATATTTAATATTTAATATGAATGTCTTAATTTTCAGTTCATAATGATAAACTAACATGGAAACACATTCAAATATTAGAACTTATGATTATACACTTTGCTCAACATAATACAAAGTGTTATGATATTTACATGCTGTTGGCTAACTTTAGCCATTCTGCCCTGTATTTGGAAAAATCATAGAAAAATCATACGAAGTCGAAAACTAGATCCGTAAATTTTGAGAGTTCACAAAATGTGTCTAGTTTGCTCATAAATTTTATCTCAATTTATAATGACCTCTAACTTGGGTGAAAAAGTCCAAAATCACAGACTGGTCCGGATTGTTATTTGAAATGATAGGCAGTTTTGTAAAAATCACCATAAATTGTAGAAAAATCGTATGGAGATGTGCAAGTAGCCATTTTAAAGCTAAAAACTCGAACTATTTGCACCTTGTACAGTTTTGAAAACAAAAATGTTTAAGATGCCCAAAACAGTCCGTGAATGGAGTTGAACTTTTCTGATGAAGGCTGTTAGAAAAAAATCTAGTTATATTCTTAGTGTTTTAACTTGTATTCCCCCCCTGAAAACTTGAGAAAACATGAAAATGTAGGGGTATGAACTCACCTTGAGTGATTTCAGTAGATACGTGTTGAAGAAGGAAAGTGTTCAACCCAAGAACACTTGAAGAATCACTTGAAGATTCGAAGCTCTAACACAATTATGAGAGAGTTTGTCTAAGATATCCATGATTTGAGTGGAAATAAATGAGATAATCATAAAGAGAATGGATTATGCTTACCAAATGTGGAGGAAAAACTCAAGATCAGCCCTTGAATCTCGAATTTCTAGAGAGAGAAAGTGAGAGAGGAAAGAGTTTGATCTTCTTGTGAAATGAGAGCAAAATGAGGGAAATGAGGAGAGAGGATGAATAATCAGTCCTCAAAAACTCGGGAAGAGGGTTAATTGAGTGGGAAAAGACGTTGATGTGACCTAGGTAAGGTGGGGAGGCATGGCTGGTCAGAGAGTGGGTGTGGGGCGGTTGCTTGTGACTGCGGATCAATAACACTGCTTTGAATGCGAAGTTGGATTTAGCTTTGCTATAAGTTTCAATCGATTTTGAGAGTATTGTTCGCATTTGTATGAGTGTAGTCGATGAATTGATAAAGCTAGAACATATGAGTTTTGATTCGCAATTGGATTGATGATTGAGGGATGATTCGTGAAGAAAAACGCGAAGTCAAGGACTATGAAATTGTTGTTTGCAAGAATTTAAAAACTCGATTGTGGAGTTGTTGATGCTCATTTTGCGAAAGTAAAACAATCGAGTGTTCGCATCTATGAATCAACTTGAAGTCAATTGGGTTAATATTCGCATATGGGTTCAACATATGAATTTTTGATTTCGCAAGTTTAGAGTTCAAGAACTAAACTGTATTCGCATCTGGAATGAAAATTTTGTGAATCGCATTTGATTGATTAGGTTAAAATGCGAAGGGATGCGAAGGGTGTAAGAATGAAGATGCGAAAGTGATTAATGCGAAGGGATGCGAAGGGTGTAAGAATGAAGATGCGAAAGTGATTAATGCGAAGGGATGCGAAGTATTTCACAGTAGAATGCGAATTGGGGAAGAAAACAGAAGATCTCAAATATTGTCCCTGGAGTTTCGCATTTTTTTTTTTTTTTTTTTTTGGAAATAAATACTCAACTTCGCAAATGGGGTCATAAAATGATGAAATTGCAGAAGAGTTTCGCATTTTTGGAAATAAATACTCAACTTCGCAAATGGGGTCATAAAATGATGAAATTGCAGAAGAGTTTCGCATTTTTGGAAATAAATACTCAACTTCTCTCCTGTGATGTTTTCCCATTAACATAGCAGGTTATACAATACGAACATAACACTAACCCTAATACACAAGGTTTAATAGAGTTGACCGGCTTGACTTGATGACTTGACTTGACTCAAGATTGACGATTGTCACAGTAATGAAAACTAGCGACTCTTGAAATCACTCGCACTCGATCCGCCGAGCTGCAGACTCCCTATAATATCATATGCCCCTTATTAACACTTTTATCTTTCAAGACAACTGACCCAAAGAAATTACATGTAGGTCAACTCTGGTCAACGGTCAACGGTCAACGGTCAACTTGACCGGACTCGGCGAGTGCAATGGCGACTCGGCGAGTCTAGACGTCCTCCCCAATTCCCTGATGTTCCCTTTCTACTCGTCGAGTATCGCTCTTGGCTCGACGAGATCCTCGTGGAAGAATCGCGGGGCCACCCCGACTCCACTCGCCGAGTCTGAAGAATAGCTCGACGAGTCCCAGTAAATCTCCAAGCTACTCGCCGAGTCTGTTCATTGGACTCGGCAAGTCCATGCCATGAAGTCGATCAAACTGCTTCCTGAGATAAGTATTGTCCCGAAATACACAGGCATGGGACCTTCTGGACCTCTAAAGGTCCTAATACAGGGTTATAGTCGTTTGGGTAACAAGGGTAACAATCAATCTAATCACCAAATGGGTTCCATAAACCCTAAATCCATGCACACATCAACATAGCAGAAATGATCCGAAATATTACCTGAGTAATGCACTCTCTGTGTCCCCAATCCTCAGAACTCGATTCCCTTGCTGTTCCTTTAGCCAAAACTCTTCTCCTCCTTGCACAACAACTTCTTCAAGGTCACCAATGGCCTTCAATCTTGTTCTAGATGCCCACAACCGATTAGGGTTCTTCTCAGTTGACTAAAGACGGACAATGACGGCCTATAAGTGCATTATATACGTTCCAAAACCAAACAGCTAGGGTTTCCGCTGAACAGCGCAGACTCACCGAGTCCATATCTGGATTCGTCGAGTCCAGTCGCGAACCCGCGACCAAGTCTGTGGTCCTACTCGGCTAGTCTGTCTCCAACTCGCCGAGTCCCCCTCGTAAAACACCCCAAAACAATATTATAATAATACCTGAATTTCCGGCTGTTACACATGGAAAGGCATCATCCGATTCAGAAAGCAGGGTAAGTTAGGCCCAAGGTACATTGGGTCATTCATGGTTATAGCCGGGGTGGGAAAACTGGCGTATAGGTTGGATCTACCGGCCGAACTCAGACAGATCCACAGCACTTTCCACGTCTCTCAATTGCGGAAGTGTTTGGTGGACGACTCGGAAGTGGTGCCTTTGGAGGATATTCAGGTGGACGACAGCATGAATTACATTGAGCGGCCAGTGGCAATCCTCGACAGGAAGTCGAAGGACCTGAGGATTAAAAGGGTGGAACTTGTGAAGGTGCAATGGCAGCACCGGAAGGGTTCGGAGTGGACTTGGTAGCCGGTGGAAGAGATGATGGAGCACTACCCCGAGCTGTTTCAGGATCGAGCAGAAGACTTCGAGGACAAAGTCTAGGATAAGTGGGGGTGATTTGTAGCACCTGGTTCCCGGTACGTACTCCTTGCTAATTACATTTTTAAAATAATGCATTTTGCCTTGGACTCGGTGAGTTGATGGGCCAACTCGCCGAGTAGGAGTGGGATAAGGCGCGAGAATTGGACCTTGGACTCGGCGAGTTAGTCTCCGGACTCGGAGAGTAGACCCTGTTTGGGAAAAAAACCCTAATTCGGGTGTTTGCACCCTATTTAAACGCTCTAACTTAGCCTCCTTTGTCCCTAACGCTTCCAGAGAGCAGTAGAAGCGAGACCCTAGCCCCCATATTGTTCTTAAGAGTACTTTTGGCTTTGTGAAGAAGGTTTGGAGCTTAGAAGAAGAAATAGGTGGTTGAAGAGTGCAAGGAAAGGGGTAGATCCGAAATCTACTCAGGAAGAAGCTTCCATTCAGGTAGAAAAGTCTCTACCTTGATCTTTAGGTTATTAGTTACCATTTTTGTCCCAATTTGGTGGTTTTCAATCCGTAAAACACCAAACTCCATGTGTTGTGCTTAATGATCCAAAAGGACTTCAAATCTAGACTTATTGGACATATTAGAACCATAAAGTTCCTGTGGTTGGAGTGATTGAGGTCCCCATTGAGTCTATGACCTCTTGAAGAGTTTGGTTTTGGCCTTTTGAGATTATAGGGCCATGCATGCACGTAAAGTTTGCAACTTTATGTGATAAGCATGCTCAAGGAACATTGATTTATGGTTTGGAAGGGTTGCATGTCTTAGAATTGGTCTGTATGGGAAATGGGTCATAGGGACTCGACAAGTCCCAAGGAGGAACTCGACTAGTTCCATGAAGATGGCCTTAGACTCGGCGAGTTTGATGAATAACTCAGCGAGTCCTATGAAGATTGCCTGGAACTCGGCGAGTTGTTCTTCAAACTCGGTGAGTCCGGTCGCGAGTCCTTTCAATCGTCCCAAGTAATGAGTTAAGGGTGATTCAGTGAGTGGGAAAAAGGACTGGTTGAGTAGCGTCGGGTTAATAGGAGAAGGACTCGGCAAGTCTATGCCATGACTCGGCGAGTCCAGTCAAATGGACATTGACTTTGACCATGGAGTTGACCTTGGGCCAAGGGAGGGTCGGTCTTTTGACCTTAGGGTATTTATGGGTGTCTAACCTATGTTTATGGTTTATAGCAGGAGGATTTGCGATCCAGCAGTCAGGCGCTTAGTAAGCAGACTTCAACAGCTACTTTCGAGGTGAGTTACCTTCCAGTAGCGGTGGGTCTAAGGCCACAATGCCGGCCCACCAATAGGAGACGTATGATAGATGATTGTCTTTGTGATATCACCTAGGTTTTCTACTACCTGATATGTTATATGCTAGCATGATATGTTGTATGTGATAGTAGTAGAGTTCGGTTGTTAGGACCGAAGGGTAGTCAGACACCCCAGATACGTCTGATAGTGTGTGATTGGATGTTTTCATGCTAGCTTGTTATGTTATATGTGGTAGAGGTAGTAGGAGGGGACCAGTCCCCGGGGTTCGGTTATTAGGACCGAAGGGTAGTTAGCACCCCAGAATGGCTTGACATGGGTAGTCAGCACCCCAGAATGGCTTGACACGGGTAGTCGGCACCCCATAATGGCCGTACCGGGTAGGCCGGGCACCCCAGAATTGCCTGGCAGTATGTATCCTATGTGATTATATGATATGTGGTACAATGGGGGAACTCACTAAGCTTCGTGCTTACGGTTTTCAGTTGTTTCAGGTACATCTTCTGTCAAGGGGAAGAAGCTGACGCGGTAGCGGCGCATCACACACGCTCTTTTGATTTCTGCACCAAGAGTCATTCTGTGATTTTGTACTCTGACATTTTCATGTTTTATGTTTTGGTCTATGGCCACGAGATATGTTTTATCAGATATTATGATCATGTGATATTTTATTACAAACGCTTTTTCAAATCGCTTAATTAAAAACGAAATTTTTCGCCCGTATTTTTGGGATGTTTCATCCTCTCTATAAACCTACACAACTAAAGAAAATTTTTGGCAACGGGCGGGTTTGGGGCGGGACATGATTTCCTAAACCTGCCGCGATATCTTTCGTGTATCTTATCGGGGCGCCCCATTGGGGTTCGGGTTTTCCCATCGGGTTTCAGGTATCTCATCGGGTTTACAACAAATCATAATGAAATCTTATTCCGTTTTAGGGTACTTCGATGTCTTATAAGAATCCGTTTTAAATTAAAAATATGATGCATCACTTTATTAAAATATATTGGACGTTATATCAAAATTTATTTGATTTAAGTTTAGCGTAATACGTCAAAACATAATATATATATATATATATATATATATATATATATATATATATATATATATATGTTCATTCAGACCAGATTGTTAATAAATAAAAAAATTATCCACCATAAGTATTTTATCTTTGAACACGTGCAAATAACGTCAAAAGGTTTCGAACAAATTATATATATATATATATATATATATATATATATATATATATATATATATATATATATATATATATATATAAATATAAAATCGGGGCGGGGCGGGTTGGGGCTGGGATAACCCACTTCCCGTGCCGAACCAGATGAAAAACCCGATAACGATCAGTTATCCGATCCAAAATGATCGGGTTTCGGGTTTCCCCATCAGGTTCGGGCTTTCTTGCCATCTTAGTAGAATGTAGACGATGCATTTTCCAACAATGTCGTATAAGGGTTACTTCGATATTTATTTCATGTTTTTATGTATTATCCCTTCCGTTATTAGACCCCTATATTCTTTGGTTACAAATCCCCCATTCTTACTCTCCTTCCTTATGATATTCTTTAATTTCTTGAACCATCATCAATGTTTAACCAGAAATCTAACTTGATTCAATTTAGAACTTAATCCTTCACCATGTCTGTTAATTAATTTAGCAAAACGGGTCTAATGTTCTATCTATGAGGAATTACAAAACTTGTGAGCAATATATGAAAAGATCTAAATGGGCTTATCGTTAAGGCAATTCTCTTGTTATTGGCTTAGTAATAGGACCTAAATTCCTTTATTTAGGCTCTTCCATCGTGGGTTTCAGTTTTTTATTTATTATCATCGTAAATTGTATTAAATAAATGGTACATATCATTCATAAGGTACTTTAACTAACGACTAATCATTGTTTTAACCAATGTTGTTAAATCCCAATTTTGATCATAATATCTAACGATCTCACCTACAAAACGATCTGGATCATAGTAGGATTAAGTTTGGCATATGATTGTATTTAAGATTGTTAAATCAGGATTTAGATCTGATCCTCCAATTTCATTAAAATCCGAATTCAGTAGCTCAGGTTCTATCACCCTAGTGTATTAGAACAACTCTGATTAGCTTACAAATTCATAGACTTATAGGAACACAAAAAACAATGGAGGAAACACATTAACTTTAAACGGATCTAACGTTATATCTATGAGGAATTACAACACTTGTGAGCAATCTATAAAATGATCTAGATGTTCTTACTGTTAAGGCAATTCTATTTCTAGTGGCTTAGTAGTAGGACCTAAATTCCTTTATGTAGGCTCTTCCATTGTGGTTTTCAGTTTTTTATTTATTCTCATTGTAAATTGTATTAAATAAATGGTCTATATCATTCATATGGTACTCTAACTAACGGTAATTCATTGTTTTAACCAATGATGTCAAAATCCAATTGTGATCATAAGATTTAACGATCCCACCTACAAAACGATCTAGATTGTAGTAGGCCCAAGTCTAGCATATGATTGTATTTAAGATTGTTGAATCGGGATTGGGATCTGATCCTCCCATTTCATTAAAATTCGAATTTAGTCATTACTCGATAGGTTTGTACTTATTTACTTTATATTTTCATTTTTTTGAACCTTAAGGGACTAAAAAAGTTTTTTTTTTTTTTTTTTAGGATTTAAGGATCTCGATCTGGTGTTACGGTCAATTTATACGGAGATACATTTCTCATGTTTTAAACTTATAACTATGTCATTTTTGGTTGGATTTTGACACCCCGATCATATATTTTGCTTGCGATATTGTAATATAAAAATAAACCCTAAATAGGATTCGAGCATACCTTAGTTTTGGCTGTATTTTTTAATTTGTATCATTGGTCCACCAACCAAAAAGTAGAATTATTGGGATTTTTAGTGGCCGAATAGTTTTACACACTATTATTGCCTATGTCTTGAACCATTGAGTCACCTAAACGATCAGTTACCATTTACCAACGTCCCAAAACTTTGAGAACGTTATAGTAACATACAACATAATATGCACAAGTTACAAACACGTAACTAGAGTTTCCTTATATATATATATATATATATATATATATATATATATATATATATATATATATATATATATATATATAGGTTCAAATGTTTTTAACAACTATTGTGTGTATGTATGCAGTAACTATTGTGTGTCTGTGTGTGTGTGTGTGTATATATATATATATATATATATATATATATATATATATATATATATAGGTTCAAATGTTTTTAGCAACTATTGTGTGTATGTATGCACTAATGAGAATTAAGGAAATAATAAATCTTTAAATAAATCATGTAAGGGTATTATAGTAATCTTTGCATGTTTAATTATGGTAATTCATTAACTTTCTAAAACCTAGTTTTCTCCCCTCTTTATCTTCAAACGATCGCCCTAAAAAACCTGTAGCTGCACCTCAATCGGTAACTTGAATGTTGTTCCTCTACCAGTCGACCATCACCGATTTCCTCTCCTCCCATCCCTAATTTCAATTTAATCCCTCTGTTGGCAAATTAGGTCATCCCGAGATTAGCCTACTTAAGTCGAGTGCACGCTTAAACCAAATTGAATCCTCCAACTTCAAGGGGTAACAACATTGTACGCATTGAGTCTCTCTCACCAAGCGAAGAACCTCTAGCGTCTCATTTATGCTACCGTTTCCTTGTTTCTCCATTTATCAGCTCCTGCAATTGGCTCTCTTGTATAATAATAGAATACAGGTATATGATTTGATTATTACCATTTTCATGGGGTTATTCCTGTAATTGGCTCTCTTGTATAACGACCACTCTGTTTACATTTTCTCGCAAGTTGCTTAAGTGGATCTATCAAAAGTATGTTGTTGAATAAAGATCTGTACGGTTGTAATTAGTCTTTTTAATTGCGTGAATTTGAGATGTTTCAATTCTTTGCTGCCTAATAACCGATGTTGGATACATATCATGCATTCCAACTATTCGACGAAATGCCAGTAAGAAAAAAAAATTCTCAAAAATTAAAAGATTTATTTAAAGAAAATGATAAATGAAAGGCTTTTCTTGTTTGCAGATACAATTGATGTCTTCAGCAGAAGAAATGCAGGCCATTATTAAGGGTCTTGAAAAGGTCAGACAAGAACTAGATGCTTCAGCAAACGATGGCCCTTATCTATGAAGTTTTTCATAAAGTAAATACACATATTTTTTACTCAATTTCTTCTAATTCGATTTTTTTATATAAAACTACAATCTGATGCGAATATTTCTTTTGGTTGCATTGTTAGACACAAAATCAGTTTATCAGCATTGCTGAGTTGGAAGTGGGGTCTGTAACAAAATTGTATTCTGTGGTGGTAAGAATCAAGAACAACCCTTTGAATTAAACTTTATATATATTTTTTGTATTATTTTATAATGTTTGTGTTGCAGGGTAGAAATGTTGATGCATTGGCATTATATTTTGGTGAAGATCCTACTCGTTGCCCTTTTGAACAAGGTAAAATATTTAATAAGCATGTTCTTTTTGTAAGGAGAAATAATAATAATAATAATTGTTGAATTGCATATGTTTGAAAGTATAAGAGAAGAATGATGGTTTATGGCTATGGTTGTAGTTAATTCTTTAAGAATATTCAAAACCATTCTACAAGAATAGTTTATTCTGTTACAATATTGTTGTTGTATTCTGATAGAATTGTAGTTAATTGTTTGTATGTTTAATGTGTAGTTGTTACAAGTGTATCACTACGAATTACTTGGCAATGAATTTCTAATAGAAATGGCTTGAAGACTTGATGGGAAAGGCTTGAAGAATGAATTAAAGAATGATCACACTCATTGTTTAAGAATGTTATTATTTTTTAAGAATTAATGTTTGTTATAATTCAATTAATCACAATCATACAATGTAATTATTTGGTATATTATTAGTTCAAGAATCGATTTTGTGTATTCTTTCAGAATGTATTTACTAGTTTATGGTTAACATTCTGTCATTCTGACAAAATAAAATCGAAAAATATATTTACTAGTTTATTGCTAACATTCTATCATTCTGACAGAATAAAATCGGATTTTTTATTTTGAATTAATTTAAAATATTCAGATTTTTAAAAATAAAGGAATTAATTATCCCTAAAAATACAAAAATTTCCTTTTTTAATATAGGTTAATTGACTAAAATGTCTTTATGCTGAAATTTGTATGATTATATGGTACATGCTATCCTATTCTACTATCATAGACCCTCAGATCATGACCCTTAATTATATAACATCCAATGCTAGATCTGTTCATTTTGGCACACAATAGTTACTAGAATCAAAATAATCTAAGCTTATATATATATATATATATATATATATATATATATATATATGAGGGTTCAATTAAAAAACAAAAAGGTTGAGAATGGGGGAATCATTCTCAACCACTTATTTATTTTTGACGCAAAAACCTCCGTCGTACCAACAGAAATGAGAAAGGAATAGACATGTTTTTTCCTAGAAAATATGTTTCCTTAAATTATGCTAAGCATTACCTTAATATATATACAAAAGTATAGTTTTTTCGTTTTTTTTTTAATTTTTAAGAAACTATTTTTATCGAAAAATGATTTTAAATATACCAAAATTTATGATTTTTTATTGTCTATAAATAGACATCCATATTGATATAGTTTTAAGATAAAATATTTTTTTTAATATTTTCAGCTATCGTTATACATAAGCGAATAAAAATTAATCAGGTTTTTACTACAGTACATTCGTTATTCACTTATGAATAAAAGCTATAATTATTATTATTATTATTATTTTTTATTTTTTACAATTTAAGTAGCATTCATATATGAATATAGTATATACTAAACATAGTATATTCATATTTAAATATCAGACGATTCATTTACTTGCGAATATTACATTGTATATTCACTTGTGAATATTAGATGCTATATTCATTTATGAATATTAGATAATATTTTCATATATGAATATTACATAGTATGACATGGTATATCACATATGAATATTACAATGTGTTTTTCACAAATTTATAATTTTTATATGTTATTTACATATGAATAATATACAGACTTACATATTCTTTTGTTGTTTTAATACTCATATACTGATTCAGATAAGAAAACATATTTATATATGAATATAACGTGGTAATTTCATCAAACAGTTGGAGTGCATACAATTTAAAATTTTTAAAAATGTTAAAAACATGATACTTTGATTATTTAAATGTAACAAAATAGTAGATAGATAGAGAATTATATGAGATTTTAAAAAAAACAATTTGATCTTTTTCTAACATCAATTTTGAAGTTTTATTTCAGAATCGATGTTGAATGAATGATATGAAGTGAATTTTATTGTTGATTATCATTGATGTTGATCTAATAATGTCGTGAGTATAATTAATCGTAGATGTTGAAGATCTGATCGTATTCAAGCAGAATTGAAGGTTGGATTAAAAGAACAAAAAAACGAAATTATGTTGTTAACTGTTGAATCGTGTTGATAAACATGTTATTGATGAAGATCGACGATTGATTAACAGCAGGTGATGTTGATGATGGTTTAACTGATGAAATCTGGATGCTTCTTGAAGGTTGGAGGAGAAATTTGGATGATAAACGATCGAAATTTCTATACAATTACGCATTTGAGATTGAAGGTTATTATCATATTTACAATTTTGTTACCGTGCCTTTTTATGCTTAGATTAAATGAGTGGCTCAGAATGATTTTCACATTCTCAACCTTTTATATTTTCTCAATTGAACCTCTCTCTCTCTCTCTCTCTCTCTCTCTCTCTATATATATATATATATATATATATATATATATATATATATATATATATATATATATATATATATATATATTGGGAAGAGTTATATGGAAAATAAATGATTAGGACAACACATATTTGAACCAATAAAAACATGACAACACATTACTTCCACAATAACTTCCACAATACATTACTTGTGAAGAAAGAAATGGACACGTGTTATTTGATTATTGGTTCCGGTAGATGTTGCCCTAATTATTTGTTTTCCGTAGAACTCATTCTTTTATATATATATATATATATATATATATATATATATATATATATATATATATATATATATATATATATATATATATATATATATATATATATATATATATATATTTGGTAAATCATTGATTATATACGATGGTCCAAAACCACCCAAATTATGTACACCCTTGGGGAAACAATAAATGGTCCAAATGGGGTACTATTCACATAGCCTTCCTCCCAATTTCCAAGTGAGCCCTACTTTGCTACAGTTGAAAATATGTATATTTGGTTGAATTTATATCCGATTTAAATGATTTATATTGTATATTACCGATAGGGATTGATATAAATATAGTCATAACAATGTCGGTAAAATATACCATTTTCGATATTTCATTTAATATATATTCAGGGGACAATTTCAATTCATATAGCTATACTGGTTAAAAGTTGATTAATACATAATTGAGTTAAGTTTTATGATTTCCATTTTCCAAAACCACGCTAATATAATAAAAAGATTTGTTGACTAAAAAACCATATTTTCGATTTATACATTAAGTCCGTAATGATTACTACTAAAAAGCCTATCTGGCGATCATCGGCAATATATGAACGGTTCGTTCATTTTGAAGGTCCTTTGTGGAATATAAAAAATAGGCCCCTAAATATGTTTGTATATAAAAACAAAATCATTTTGAAAGTACTTTGTGGAATATAAAAAATGGGTGCTTGTAGGTTGTAAATGAACTTCGGCGATTCGTTCGTGAACTGTTCGGCGGGAAGTTTGTTTATGTTCGTTTATTTAATAAATGAACGAAAATGAACAAAAATTATCATTCGTTTAGTTAAATGAACGAACATGAACAATGGTCTCGTTCGTTCATTTATGTTCGTGAACGTTCGTTTATGATGTTCATTTACGTTCGTTTATGTTCATTCGTTTAAGTTTATTTATATTCATCTATATTCAATTATTTTTTTTATTATATTGCTATATTATATGTTCGTTTATGTTCATATATGTTCAATTGTGTTTTTTTTTTTTTTTTTTTTTTTTTTTTTTTTTTTTTTTTTTTTAATCTTTGTTCGTTTATTTTCGTTTAGCATGTTCACGAATATAAATGAACGAACATGAACAAAGTAATTTGTTAAACAAACGAACATGAACAAGAAAATCTCGTTCGTTTATCCGTTCGTGTTCGTTTGTTGTTCGGCTAACTTAAACGAACGAATATAAACAAGACCTTGTTCGTGTTCGTTTGGTTCGTTTACAGCCCTAGGTGCTTGGAATCGCAATGGCCTATAAGAGGAGAACATATACGTTATTTCCTACATAGGTGTATAGTTTTAGCTAAAATTAGGCGAATTTCCGCGCGTTGTGCATTAAACACCTATGTTATTGAAGTCTTTACAAATACATGATTTTTTTTTAAATATAACAATAACGTTGTTGTTAAATTTGATATAATAATTTGTATATACTAAATTGATATAATATATTGTTTATTTTCAATTATATGATAATATATACATTTATTATAACTTCATAATCTCAATCGTTTGAATGACGCGCGTTGCGCAGAAACACCTATATTGTTGAAGTTTTTACAAATGTATGATTTTTTAAATATAACAATAACGTTGTTGTTAAATTTGATATAATAATTTGTATATATTAAATTGATATAATATATTGTTTATTTTGAATTATATGAAAATATATACATTTATTATAACTTCATAATGTCAATCGTTTGAATGACTTCTACCCACGAGTTACACATGAATAAAATTAAATATAATATATGATTTGATGTTATTTATAGTTGTTTTTATTGTTAATTAATTTTTTAAATTTATTTGGTTAATGTTTTAATTTCTATCATTATAATTATTTAAAACATCAAACATTGTTTTTATTTTTTTATTTTAAAGCTAACAATATAATCATTTATATAGAGTTGTTTTTAACTATTGTTATTGTAAGTTATTTTAAGCTACTTATTTTGAAAACTCTTAATGATTATAAAAATATATTTAAGAAATAATTTAGTTAAATTGAGATTATAATTTAGTTTTCGCTTTTATCACTAATATTTGTCACTTTTAACTATTTAAAAAATATTCTTTAGCTTTTTCAAATAAAACTGAAATTTATATTTGAGTTGACATTGTAATGCGCAGAAACACCTATATAGTTGAACTTTTTATAAATATATAATTTTTTAAAATATAAGACTAATGTTGTTGTTAACTTTGATATAGTAAATGACTTGGGTTGTGGTGACTTGGTAAGACATGTAGAAGATATGGTGGATAACCTATTGACCCATGTTCAAATCCTAGCACCACCCAGCCCTTGTAGCCATGGAGGTTCGCCTGCAGTGACTCCAAGGCATGAGGCAAAGCCTCATGTTTGCAGCGGAGGATTAGTCGGTGTGCGAAAGTTGACCCGGAAACCCTCGTTAAGGAAGTTCCCTTTCCAAAAAAAAAAAAAAAAAAAAAAAAAACTTTGATATAATAATTCATATATTAATTTGATATATTATATTGATTATTTTGAATTATATGATAATATATAAATCTATTATAACGTTATAATGTCAAATCATTTGAATGATTTCTACTCGCAAGTTACACATCAATAAAATTAAATATTATATGGTTTAATATTATTTATAGTTGTTATTTTTAACTAATTTTTTAAAATTTATTTGCTTAATGTTTTAATTTCTATCATTATAATTATTTAAAACATCAAACATTATTTTTTGATTTTAAAGGTAACAATATAATCATTTATATAAAGTTATTTTTAACTATTGATATTATAAGTTATTTTAAGTTACTTATTTGAAATTTTTTAACGATTATATAAATATATTTATGAAATAGTTTAGTTAAATTGATATTACAATTTAATTTTTGCATTTATCACTATAATTTATCACTTTTAACTATTTACAAAATATTATTTGGTTTTTTAGTGGAATTGAAATTTATATTTAAGTTGACACTGTAATGTTATATTTAAATTAACAATTTAAGTATTTTGTCCAAACTGTTCAAAATTGTAGTTTTAAACTAATAATGGTTTACATGTAACAACATTTTAAATCTAAAAAATTAATTATAATATGTTAAAATTTAAAGACATAACTTTATAAATAGAAGTAAATATATTATTTTAAAATTAAAATTTAGTTTATTTATGATTATACTTTAGGTTTGATATTTATTTTAACTTATTAACCAACTTACAATCATTATTAGAAAGACACTACAATTTATCACTTTTAACTATTTATAAAATAATCTTTAGGTTATTTAAGTTAAACAAAATTTATATTTAAGTTGAACCTATAATGTTATATTTTAATTTATAATATAAGTATTTTATACAAATTGTTCAAAAATTATATGTTTAAAATGATAATGGTTTACATCCAACAATATATTAAAACTAATAAATTAAGTATAATATGTTAAAAGTTAAAAAAACATAATTTTATAAGTAGAATAAAAGATATTATTTTAATATTGAAATTTAGTTTATATATAAATACACTTTAGATTTGATATTTATTTAACCTAATTATCAAATTATAATTATTATTATAAAGAAATTGAAAAGTCATAGGAGTTTCAAATGAAAGTAGTGAAAGAAAAAAAGAATGGAGGTTTCAAATGCATGAGATTCAAGAAAAAATGTTAGTTTTATAAGTATGTATGATTGGTGAATAAAGAGAAGAAAGTTCTCATGATAAACAAAAAAATTTGCTAGAACTTAAAAGAACTTTTAATAGGCTTAATATTTTTTAAAATAAAAACCATCAATACTAATGAAATGCAGTGTCTATGTTATATCAAGGCTCAAAAAAAAAAGTTTTAACAATTTTTTTTTTTTGGGAAAATGACTTATAAGCCAACGAAGTTTTCAAACCATTCAAACACTCAAATTATGTTTTGTTTGTTTAAGAAAATCCAAATAACTTAACATTTTGTCTAAAAAGCCCAACTAACATACACTTTCGTTCACTTCTCATTTAGGGTCAACCGACTAATGAAAGTCAATGAATGACATGGCTGATGATGTGTAATTAAATATCGAAAAATGTCTTGTAAGACCAATAAAGTTTCAAAATCGTTCAAAAAACATCATTCATGTTTTGTTTGTTGAAAAAAACCCAACGAACTTATGCTTTTGTTCAAGTCTCATTAGAGGAAACCATAATCATTAGGTATATAACCAGTTGCCAAATGACATGACATTATATTCATGGATTGAGGTTTTTTGAACAGTTTTGAAACTTTGTTGGTCTTACAAATCATTTTTCGATATTTAATTACATGTCATTAGCCATGTCATTCATTGACTTTCATTAGCCGGTTGACCATAAATGAGAAGTGTAAGTTAGTTGGGATATGTTAGACAAAAGGTTAAGTTCGATGAGTTTTCTTGAACAAACAAAGCATAATTGGGGTTTTTTTTGAACCGTTTGAAAACTTCGTTGGGCTTATAATTCATTTTCATTTTTTTTAAAAAGTTCTGATAATTATCCATGCATGCGTATATATTAATCAATAGTTATATATGCATTCGTAGTACATATGACTCTTGATTCATATATATATATATATATATATATATATATATATATATATATATATGAATATTTTTAAAAAAGAATTGTCAAATCTTTTTTGAGCCTAGCTGTGGCTTAAATGTTGTATTTCTTTTATATTAATGGTCTTGGTTTTGAAAAATAATGAATAGATTAGGTATTGTCAAGTTCTCGCAATAACTTAACTCTATTTAACTAGACTTATACATAAATGATGGATTCATTTGTTAAAATAAATAGAACATAAAACGTTTTATGTAGTCCAAACCTATGTGGTAGGTCCTTTTAAGCCAATCTCAAAATGGTGCCATGTCTTAATGACAAGAGTCCCCCAAAGGAATCTTATATCTTGATCTCTTTCAAGGTTTTGTCAACATATGCAATAGATTTTAAAATTTGAACATACATAGTTATCTATCTTCATAGAATTTACATTCAAGAATGTATCTTTTCATTACTAAGTCCTTAATTTTAGAAATAAATTCCAAGTCAAGGTGAAACAACATTGCATAGTCAAAATGTAATTTCTCATAATTCAATATGTCTCATTCATACAAGATTAGGATTATCACTATAGCTTCTACTAGTTCTTAGTCACCACAAGATGTTAATCTTCATTTTGATATAAGAGAATACCTTGTGTTTTCATATTAAAATGACGATTTCAACCTTAAGATGTTTTCTTTATATCAATAAATGAATGCTAAGGCTCACACATTTTAGTATGATAATTTGGATTAAGAAAACATCCAGGCTAAGCTATTTAGACATCTCCAAGTATGTTTCTACTGAGAAAAGTAGTTTTTTTAAAAAAATCTCTTTTCCATATCTCATAATCAGAATATGTAGTTTTGGTAATAATGCTATTGGTAGTTGTGATATTCCCAATTTCACGGCCAGAAAAAACCGGTTTTGTTTATACTTTATTTCAAAATCAGAGTAACCTTTTAATAAAAGAATTGCGGAATTTGTCCCAGAACAATAATATGATAAAGATTTATCAAAAACATTTCCTTAAAAATGTATTTCATTAAAAGACTCGGGATGTCATGTTCGATACAGTCCATAAGTATAAACTGTGACATCCCCAAAATCACGGCCAGAAAAGACCGATTTTGTTTATGCTTTATAAAAATCAGAGTACTTCATTTTATAAAAAGGTTGCGGAATTTGTTCCCAGAAAAACATGGTAAATACGTTATTAAAACATTTTCGAAGAAACGTATTTATTTCATTTTAAAACGTTTGGGATGTCATCGTTAATACAGGAACATAAGCATAAACAGAACTTACAATTATTCACACTAGTGGTCTATATCTCTTTAAATCTCTCAGTGTAATGTCACTTCATATCAACACCTGTGATATAAATAAACTGAGTGGGTCAGGTTGGGAAACCTGGTGAGCACATAGGGATTTCAATCCCATAATGTTATACCATATATATAGTTTAAAATTCACAAAATATACAATTTCACCATACATATATATAAACAACTCTTATCCCACCCCGTCGATCCTCGCAACGATGCTATCCATACTCTCGGACCTAAGATTAGTCGTTTTACCTACTCCATACTCTCGGATCAGAAATGAACGAATTTACCAAATCCATACTCTCGGACTAGGGACGAATGACTAATCCATACTCTCGGATTAAAGATGAATGATTATGCCTAATCCATACTCTCGGACTAGGGACAATAGCTAATCCATACTCTCGGATTAACGACGAATGATTATGCCTAATCCATATTCTCGGATTAGGGACAATGACTATGTCTAATCCATACTCCCGGATAAGTGACATATACTAACTTCTATTCTCTGAGTTTAACTCACTTGTACTCGTAAGAATATACTACCCAATATTCCTCATATTTAATTTAGGTCTACTCTTTATCCTAAATTATCAAATATAATCAGGTATGTTCTTTAACACGAATTTCAAGCAACATCAATTAACTCGCACATAAACATATAATTAATACTTCAATCAATACTTGTATTAAAATCATGTTCATGAAAGGGACTATGCACTCACCTGAGAAGGTGGTGACTCGGTACTCGGACAACGCTTCGTTTACTTTAAAATAATTTCCTTCGACGAAACCTAGTATTATCACCAATAGATTTTAGTCTATTATTCGCCGAGACTAATTAATAGTCTAGCTATTATTACTATTATATAAGCGTTAAAAAAATACTTATATAACCCATAATAATAGCCCAAGTATTTATTATATGTTCTTAATAACGTTAATATAATTAAATAAAAACTATATTAAAAATAGTGTAGGCGTAGCTCACTTACAACGGGTTTTATAGAAAATCAGGCTTTGCTTGGAGCAGCGTTTCCGAGCCAAAAAGCTCTTCTTCTCGGAGCCGTCGAGCACTCCGGGGCTTCCGCCTTGTGCTAGGGAGGTTCCCTAGGCTTTTCGGGGGATTTCGGAGCTAGAGAGAGGTTCTCGAGAGAGAGTAAAGAGAAGAAAGAATGGGAAAGGTGTGAAGAAAATGAGGGTGGGAGAGGTTGTATTTATAGGGTGAAAATGGCTGAACTTGGTGCCACATGTCACCATCTAGTGGCAAGACTTGGGGAGAAAGCAATGGCCAAGATTGTGCCACATCACCCATTTTCGCACAACACACTTCCGACTTCTAAAATCCGTAACTTTCACATACGACCTCCGTTTTTGACGTTCTTTATATCCACACGTAGGTAAAAATAATATCTACAACTTTCATTTTGACTCCGTCGGCTAATTCTCGACCGATCTTAAATTTAACAGTACGAGGCGTTTAGACTGTTAAATGACCGCGGAGAATTCTTAACTCTTTCATACGGACTCCGTTTTCGTCTGTCTTTTTACCGTTGAGTTCCTATTAATGAGACCTTCAACTCTCATTTATTTCACGTAAGCCAAAAACCGCTCGAACTAAAATTCGAGTTTCGGGTTGTACACTGCTAAGTCGAATCTTAGAAAAATCATAACTTCCTCATACGAAGTCAGATTTGGGCGTTCTTTTTATCGACGCTCTTAGTTTAACATATTCTACGACTTTTGTTTAGATTGCTAAGGCTAAAAAGTCTTCTATCATAAATTCACTATTTACGTCTTCCGGTGCCGTGCCGGTTTTGCCGTAAAACTTCGGTGGGCCATAACTTCTTCGTTATAACTCGGATTTCGGCGTTCTTTATATGTACGGAAACCTTGTGACATATTCTAAAACTTGGTTAAGACTATTCATTCTAAATAATATTTTGTTGAAAAGTCATTTTTGACCCCTATTGCCTCTAAATTGACTAGCCCGGATCTGCGGGCTTTACATAAACAGTACATTATAAGCCTTACAACAGTTATTTAAAACTAACGGCCTATAATCCAAAAGTCCCTCATCATCATCATAATTGCTCTGAGTCCACTACCTATAAAACAGTAAGCTGAGTGGGTCAGGCTTGGGAGCCTGGTGAGCATACAGTGTTTTCAACCCACAAATAATAATAAATTTATTAATTTCATCGATCAACAATAAATTTATTAATTTCATCAACCAAAAATAACCCTGATTAGCCATTCCCGTTATCCTCACTTTACGTCCCTAAACACCTATACAAGGGACCTAGTCTAAGGATTTTATCATCGGGATGGACACTACTGCTAAGGGGGTTCCTCAACAATAAATGTCCTAAAGACAACCATGAGGGGGATGGAGTACATCGGTGAACACATCGTTCACAACACCTACAGGTTGCGAACCTGCCAGCGTTCCACTGGACTGTCTAGAAGAATCCGTGGCTGTCATCCATACTCCGCTAGATGACTGGAACAACAACAACATCGAGGCCTCTCATCATTTTAACACACATCAACTATTTTGTCCACCCATGTTTTATCCAACATATTTGTAGATAAAATAGATATACAATTTATAAATTGTATACAACATTGTATTCAACAATCATCTCAAATAAACAATCAATATAATTACACATAACACGTATATTATAGAAAATACTTCATATCTATGTGTAAGATGAAAGTGACTATACACTCACTTGATTTGATGATAATCGGGCAGCAATTCGCTCCTTAAAATGATCGTTTCTGATAAAACCGAGAGTTTTATTGAGAAACAGGGCTCTGCGAGAGTTGGAGCTTCAAAACCGAAAAGATAAAATTTTCCGGGTTTTCGGGCACTTTGGGACGTATTCCGGGCTTTAAAAATGATATCGGGGCTTCGGGGGAAGTCAAAATAGTCAAAATATAAGTTTAGGGGTGAAAAATGTCAAATTTTTAAAAGTAGTCAGGAGATCTCGCAACCCCCCTATTTATAGGGTGCGAGGCCGAGGGCTTCGTGGCTGAGGAGGCTCCACGTAGTGCCTGCGAGGTTCGGACACGATAAGAAGACGTGGCAGCGAGGGAACGAGGCGCGTGCCAGCAATGAGGCGAGACACGGAGGTGCGTATGCGAAGGGTCGAGAAGCGAACACCGATGTGAGGCGCGTCGCTCTTCTATTGGACCTCGGCTTCGGCCTATCAGAAGCTGACACGAAGAAGACACGCATCAGTCTCGGATTCGGCCACGACCCGGTGACGCACCAGCTTCGGCCTTGAGGCAGTTTCGCGAGAGGGGTCGCGTGTCCGGTTACTGTTCATGCGAAATTTTTTGAATTTTGAGCCCCGAACTTCTAAAAAATCCATAACTTTCACATACGAGCTCCGTTTTTATGTTATTTATATGCACGCGTAGCTAAAATCATGCTCTACAACTTTTGTTTAGACTTCGTCGGCTAATTTTCAATTTAAATTTAAAATTATTATTTTTAACAGACCGGGACAAGAAAATCCGTTAAAAATTCATAACTTCTTCATCCGACGTCCGTTTTCGTTAGTTTTTTACCGTTGTACTACTATTGACGAGACCTTCGATTCTCGTTTAGGTTGTGTCGGTTAAATATCTATCGATCTTAAATTCGAGTATTTAGCTGTCTACTGCTAAGCTAAAACTTAGAAAAATCATAACTTCCTCATACGAAGTCAGATTTGGGCGTTCTTTTTATCAAAATTCTCGGTTTAACGAATAATATGACTTTCTTTTAGATTGTTAAGGCTAAAAAGCATTTTATCGCAATATTCACTTTTTACGCTTCCCGGTGCCGTGCCGGTTTCGTCGCGCAACTTCGACAGGTCATAACTTCTTCGTTATAACTCGGATTTCGGCATTCTTTATATCTACGAAATCCTTGTTTCGGCCACTAAAACTTTCTTAAAAGATATCGGATTTTTCTAATATTTATTTTAAAGGCTTATTTTCATTATTAATTAATTAAATCATAATAATTAAGCAAATAAGCATACAATTCACATAATATTCACATAATTCCTCTATATTACTTCAAAATGAATTACAAAGGTTGACGTAGACTATTAAAACTTTATTGATGATTTTAGCCCAGAAACACGGGCATTACAATTCTCCCCCCCTTAGGATGATTCCGTCCCCGGAATCACACAACAAACAAATGCGGGTAGCAACTCATCATGTCACTCTCCGTTTCCAAGGTGAGATTTGGCCCATTTGTATGTTTCCACTGCACAAGCACTAAATCGACCATCTTGCGTCGCAACTTTTTAGTCTTACGGTCAATGATTGCCTCTGGTTCTTCGATTAACCTCTTACTTTCATCCAATCTTAACTCAGATATTGGAATTATGTCGGGAACATCTCCCGTGAACTTCCTTAAATAACACACATGGAAAGTGTTATGAATACCATCTAGTTCTTCTGGTAGTTCTAGCTTGTAAGCTTGATTCCCAATCCTTTGAAGAACTTTAAATGGTCCAATAAACCTTGGACTTAACTTTCCTTTTTTACCAAATCTTATAAGTCCCCTCCACAACGAGACTTTAAGCAAAACCGAATCACCAAATTCGAATGTTATCAGTTTTCTTTTCTTGTCAGCATAGCTCTTTTGACGATCCTGAGCTGCTAACATCCTTTCCCTAATCACTTTCAACTTTTCAGCAGTCTAATGGACTATCTCAGGTCCCATAAACTGCTTTTCTCTAGCTACAAGCCAACAAGACGGTGTACGACACTTCTGTCCATACAAAGCGTGATAAGGTGCCATCTTTATGCTCGAGTGGAAACTATTGTTGTACGAAAATTCTACTAAAGGTAAATGTTCATCCGAGTTACCTTGGAATTCCAGGGTACATGCTCTCAGCATATCTTCAAGTGTTTGTATTGTTCTTTCGCTCTGACCATTAGTTTGTGGATGGTAAGTTGTACTTAAACACAACTTGGTACCCATTTCCTCTTGTAGACCTTTCCAAAATCGTGATGTGAAACGACTATCACGATCTGATACAATTGTTAGACGAACACCGTGAAGTCTCATAATTTCCTTCACATGAGCATTCGCAAGCTTATCCATAGACCATTTTTCATTAGCTGCTATAAAGTGTGCACTCTTGGTGAAACGATCCACAACCACCCAAATCATGTCATGACCGCTTTTCATTCTGGGTAGTTTAGTCACAAAATCCATGGTGATGTCTTCCCATTTACCTATAGGTACAAGTAGAGGTTCTAAACTCCCATATGGTTTATGATGTTGTGCCTTGACTCTTGCACATGTCACACACTCGGCCACATACTTAGCAACATCGAGCTTCATTGTTGGCCACCAATAATAGGGTTTTAAATCCCTATACATCTTCGTACTGCCGGGATGAATCAAGTACATGGTCTTGTGAGCTTCTTCCATCACGACATCTCTTACTCCTCCCGTCTTAGGTACCCAAATCCTATCTTGGAATAACTTCAACCCTTGGTTGTTTGTACCGAATACTAATGTTTTGCCCAAACGTTCTTCTTTTCGGTCATTCTTCTCTAAAGCTTCTTCCTGAGCTTTCTTTATACTCTCCACAATTTTTGAGACAACCTCAATTCTCAACGCTCTTGGCCTTTTCTTTTCAAGGTTGACTTTTCCGACTGAGAGCATCAACAACAACATTTGCTTTACCAGGGTGATAAAGTATCTCATAGTCGTAGTCTTTGAGTAATTCCAGCCAGCGTCGTTGCCTCATATTCAATTCCTTCTGATTAAAGAGATACTGGAGACTCTTATGATCAGTGAAAAGTTTGCACTTCGTACCATAGAGGTAATTTCTCCATATTGTTAGAGCGAAAACTACCGCTACCACCTCCAAATCATGAGTAGGGTAGTTCTTTTCATGCTCCTTCAGTTGTCTTGATGCATATGCTATTACTTTATCTCGTTGGGTCAGGACACAACCTAACCCAACTCCAGATGCATCACTATAGACTGCAAAGTCTTCAACTCCTTCGGGTAAAGAAAGAATTGGTGCTTCACATAATTTATTCTTCAACTTCTCAAAGGCTTCCTTACGCTTTTCACTCCAAGTATAAGTAGCTCCTTTGTGGGTCAAGGCTGTCAATGGAGCGACTATCGAAGAAAAGCCTTGGATAAACCTTTGGTAATATCCAGCTAATCCTAAAAAGCTTCGAATCTCCGTAGGACTTTTTGGTTGTCCCACTTCATTACAACTTCAATCTTTGCTTGATCAACCATTATTCCTTCTTGGTTAATCACATGACCCAAGAATTGGACTTCTTGAATCCAAAATTCACATTGGGAGAACTTTGCATACAACTTCTCCTTTTTCAGGACTTCTAGCACTTCACGTAGATGCTTTTCATGCTCCTGCTTGCTTTTCGAATAAATCAAGATGTCATCTATGAATACTATCACGGATTTATCTAGGAATGGTTTACAAACCCTATTCATTAAATCCATGAAAGCTGCTAGGGCATTGGTTAGTCCAAACGACATAACCAAAAATTCATAGTATCCATATCTTGTTCTAAATGCAGTCTTTTCGATATCCTGCTCTCTTACCTTTAGTTGATGGTATCCCGACCTAAGATCGATCTTCGAGAAATAGCTCGAACCTTGTAACTGGTCGAACATGTCATCGATCCTTTGCAATGGGTACTTGTTCTTTATCGTTGCTTTGTTCAGCTCTCTGTAATCAATAAACATTCTCATGCTTCCATCCTTCTTCTTCATGAATAACACCGGAGCTCCCCAAGGTGATGAACTAGGTCGAATGAAACCGCTGTCCAACAGCTCTTGAAGTTGCATCATGAGCTCCTTTCATCTCCGTCAGTGCTAATCGGTAAGGTGCCTTTACGATCGGTGTTGTTCCTGGTAACAAGTCTAAACGAAACTCCATTTGCCTATCAGGTGGTAATCCGGGAAGATCTTCGGGAAAGACTTCCGGATAATCACATACAACCGGTATATTCAACACCTCTTTCTTCTCCTTCTTAGCATCAATTACGAATGCCATGTACGACGCACATCCTTTGGACAAACATTTCCTGGCTTTCATCAGGGAGGTGATTCCAGAATTCACTCTGTGTTTGTCCCCGTACACCATAAATGATTCTCTTCCGGGTGGGTTCACCCTTACAATCTTCTTCTTGCAAAGAATCTCAGCATCGTTGGCGCTAAGCCAATCCATACCCAAAACGATGTCGAAACCGTTTAACTCTATGGGTAATAGCTCTTCGTGGAATTCGTTTCCGTTTGGTCAATGACGATGTTCCTAATACTATTACTAACATGTACGAATTTGCCACTAGCAACTTCTACAATCAGAGCATTATCAAGTTTTTCTACAGATAATGCTAATTTCCCACCAAATTTATGCGACACAAAGGAGTAGTTGGCTTCGGAATCAAATAGTATGTTTGCAGGAAAACCATTTACAAGAAAGGTACCTGAAGCGACGTCTGATGCCTCCTTTGCAACCTCAAGCATCATCTGGAAGGCTCTCGCCTTTGGCTTTGGTGGTATGTTGGGTTTTCCTGCCTCCTTCTTCTTTGGCCAATCCTTTGAAATGTGTCCCTCCTCGTTGCACTCATAACAGACCTTCTTAGTGAATGTGCATTCATTGGCATAGTGCCCAGGATTTCCACATTTGAAAGAAGTGAACCCTCCGTCACACTTCCCCGAGTGCTTCTTCTTACACTTGTCACACCACATTGCTTCTTATCCTCCTCCTCTTGAACCAGACTTCGAGAATCTACTCTTCTTGTTGGACCTCGAGGATCCATCGAACTTCCGTTTCTCACCAACCTCAGCCCTTTCTAGACCTCTTTCCTTTTGTTGGGTCTCCACATTCTTAGCTGCTCGAACGGCTAATTTCATAGTGGTTTCCATCTTGACTGTTGGGCCAAAGTTAGCTGGAAGTCTGTTTGCGAACTTCTCAATTTTGGAAAGTTCGGTTGGCACTAGGTATGGAAACAACTTCATCTTTTCCGTGAATGCAACAGCATAGTCATCGATGCTCATTTTCCCCTTTTTCAAATTTTGGAACTCATTGTTCAGATCAATCAGATTTATCTCTGAACAGTACTGCGCCTTCAGTTGTTCCAAGAACTCATCCCACGACATTTTCAGAGCTTCTCCTCGCGGCATTGTATCTGCCAATAGCTTCCACCAGCTCAAGATTCCATTTTTCAATTGTCTCACAGCGAAGACAGTCTTCTGCTTCTCGCTGCAGTCGCAGCTTTCAAACACCATTTCCATCTCGGAGATCCAGTCCATGATCTCAACAGGCTTTGGGCTTCCTGGGAGATTTGGTGGTTTCACACCCAAGAAATTTTTGTACATCCGTCCATCCTTGTTGTTTCTCCCTTCTAGGCCATCCTTTTGCTCACCTTGAGTCCCTATTTGGCTCACTTGGTGGCTGTAGTTCCCTTCCTCAGATTGATCGGAAACTGGCTCTATCGGTTCAACATGTATGGTAGATTCGTCCCTATTCTCGTGGAGAATCCGTCTCATTTTTTCCCTTTGTTTAGCTAGCATAGCCTGAATTATGGCTTGAACTCCAGCCATGGTGACTGGCTCAGGTGCAACTTCTTCAACTACAGGTATTTGCTGAACCACTGGGGGTTGGTTCCTATCCCCATTTGTGTTTATGTTTCTGCTACGGGTCTTTTCCATCTTGGTCTATACACCGAATATGGTGAATTTAGATCTTTATTCACTATAGAGTCCGAAACGTTTAATGCTAGTTCTAATATCGTAATCATACGCTTAGAATCCTACACACATAAGGTTTTCCAGATCCGGTTCGCAACAGACCATAGACCTGAACAATAATATCATGTATAGCAAACACATAACATTTAGCACATAAAAGCATTTTAGGCATCTTTCCAAAAATATACTAGTGCTCACACCTCACAATCATCGCTTAACATTCTAAGTTGAAGTCTAGAAATCCTACAAATTCCTAGTTCGCTTAAACTAATGCTTTGATACCAACTGTGACATTCCCAATTTCACGGCCAGAAAAGACCGGTTTTGTTTATACTTTATTTCAAAATCAGAGTAACCTTTTAATAAAAGAATTGCGAAATTTGTCCCAGAACAATAATATGATAAAGATTTATCAAAAGCATTACCTTAGAAATGTATTTCATTAAAAGACTCGGGATGTCATGTTCTATCAGTACATAAGTATAAACAGTACATTATAAGCCTTACAATAGTTATTTACAACTAATGGCCTATAATCCAAAAGTCCCTCATCATCATCATTATTATGCTCTGAGTCCACTACCTGTAAAACAGTAAGCTGAGTGGGTCAGGCTTGGGAGCCTAGTGAGCATATAGGGTTTTCAACCCACAAATAATAATAAATTTATTAATTTCATCGATCAACAATAAATTTATTAATTTCATCAACCAACAATAACCCTGATTACCCATTCCCGTTATCCTCACTTTACGTCCCTAAACACCTATACAAGGGACCTAGTCTAAGGATTTTATCATCGGGATGGACACTACTGCTAAGGGGGTTCCTCAACAATAAATGTCCTAAAGGCAACCATGAGGGGGATGGAGTACACCGGTGAACACATCGTTCATAACACCTACAAGTTGCGAACCTGCCAGCGTTCCACTGGACTGTCTAGAAGAGTCCGTGGTTGTCATCCATACTCCGCTAGATGAATGGAACAACAACAACATCGAGGCCTCTCATCATTTTAACACACATCAACTATTTTGTCTACCCATGTTTTACCCAACATATTTGTAGATAAAATACATATACAGTTTATAACTTGTATAAAACATTGTATTCAACAATCATCTCAAATAAACAATCAATATAATTACACATAACACGTATTGTATAGAAAATACTTCATATCTATGTGTAAGATGAAAGTGACTATACACTCACTTGATTTGATGATAATTGGGCAACAATTCGTTCCTTAAAATGACCGTTTCTGATAAAACCGGGAGTTTTATTGAGAAACCGGGCTCTGCGAGAGTTGGAGCTTCAAAACCGAAAAGATAAATTTTTTTGAGTTTTGGGGCACTGCGGGACATATTCCGGGCTTTGAAAATGATACCGGGGATTCGGGGGAAGTCAAAATAATCAAAATATAAGTTTAGGGGTGAAAAATGTCAAATTTCTAAAAGTACTCGGGAGATCTCGCAGCCCCCCTATTTATAGGGTGCGAGGCCGAGGGCTTTGTGGCTGAGGAGGCTCCACATAGTGCCTGCGAGGTTCAGACACGATAAGAAGATGTGGCAGCGAGGGAAAGAGGCGCATGGCAGCAGCGAGGCGAGACACGGAGGCGGCTATGCGAAGGGTCGAGAAGCAAACACCGATGCGAGGCGCGTCGCTATTCTATTGGACCTCGGCTTCGGCCTATCAAAAGCTGACACAAAGAAGGAACGCATCGGTCTCGGATTCGGCCACGACCCGATGACGTAGCAGCTTCGGCCTTGAGGCGGTTTCGCGAGAGGGGTGACGTGACCGGTTAGTGTTCATGCGAAAATTTTCGAATTTTGAGCCCTGAACTTCTAAAATCCATAACTTTCGCATACGAGCTCCATTTTTGATGTTCTTTATATGGACACGTAGCTAAAATAATGCTCTACAACTTCCGTTTAGACTTTGTCAGCTAATTTTGAATTTAATTTTAATATTATTATTTTTAACAGACTGGGACAGGAAAATCCGTTAAAAATTCATAACTTCTTCATCCAACGTCCGTTTTCGTCAGTCTTTTTACCGTTGTACTACTATTGACGTGACCTTCGATTCTCGTTTAGGTTGTGTCGGCTAAATATCTCTCGATCTTAAATTCGAGTATTGAGCTGTCTACTGCTAAGCTAAAACTTAGAAAAATCATAACTTCCTCATACGAAGTCAGATTTGGGCGTTCTTTTTATCAAAATTCTCGGTTTAACGAATACTATGACTTTTGTTTAGATTGTTAAGACTAAAAAGCACTTTATCGCAATATTCACTTTTTACGCTTCCCGGTACCGTGCCGGTTTCGTTGCAAAACTTCGACGGGTCATAACTTCTTCGTTATAACTTGGATTTCGGCATTCTTTATATCTCCGGAATCCTTGTTTCGGCCACTACAACCTTCTTAAAAGATATAGTATTTTTCAAATATTTATTTTAAAGGATTATTTTCATTATTAATTAATTAAATCATAATAATTAAACAAATAAGCATATAATTCACATAATATTCACATAATTTCTCTTTATTACTTCAAAATGAGTTACAAAGGTTGACCTAGACTATTACAACTTTATTAATGCTTTTAGCTCAGAAACACGGGCGTTACACTAGTCTAATCAAAACTACTTAAGAATAGGTTTGCTCATAGTCAGTGACATTAGTATGATTAAAGCGTTCAACAACATGTCTTGTTAAATGTGTATAGATCTCCATGCATGTATTCTTTCTAACAGAATTACTTACTCATTTTATACTTACTATAGGGAGGAAGATTAATCAATCACATACTTTATTATTATACATGGATTACATCAATGTTCATGAATTTAAGTCATTGATGTCACACCCCAAAACCAGGAACGGCGGAAACGTTCTGGGGCGGAGGACGTCATGTATAATATCAACAACAATGTAAAGTAGTAAACAAGCAACAACATCATCCATTGCATTAATAATATAATTATTATACAAATGTGTTCTGTCAAATTTTGATAAACACTAAAGCATAAATCAAAATGAAAGATAAGTCTTGAACAAGCTCCATCTTCCTTTCTCCTTGCATCGGTACCTGTCTATGATGACCTGAGGATACAAGTAATTTTGAAAGCGAGTATCAGCTTTGAAGCTGGTGAGATCATAAGTATTTAGTGTCTTAATTTGTATGTAAGAATTTGTAAGTGTATATGGATTGTAAGTGTTTGAAAAACCCTAGAATCCCGATGATTCCTTCTAGTATATGAAGGTGTCTTCTACCAAGACCTAACTGTTTTATGTGTGTGTGTCTCTTGTAAGAGGATGTATTTTCCAAAGTATAACTATCATTATCTAAAATATAGTTTGTACATTTATGTTTAAGTGAGGTTATCACTAAAAATATGTAATGGAAAAATCTATGCAGTACTATGGTGTAGTGTAGAACTACAACCGTACCTATTACCTTAAATCTAGGGTAATACTTCCAAGTACTATAGTATTTAATATAAATAACTACATCGGTACTCAACTGTCTTATTTGAGGGATAAGGTATAATGTGATGTCTAGATCCCAGACTATACGCTCCCCGATCAAAGGGATTTTGGGACCTACCCACGACCCCTGCCTGAATGCAAGCCGTGAGCATCCACATTACTAATGATCATGTATACTCGATATAACTATCAGAATTGCGGTGTGATTCATCAGTATAGTTAGATCCTGAACTGGTTCCGTGCTATAGCCCCTAGTGACGTCTATTCTATGTATATGTAAGTGTACTCATGTAAGTGTGATCATGTAATAGTACAGTAGTGTACTGTAATATGTTCTACGTGTGCTAGCTGTAATGTGTGTTCTCTCTATCTAGCAAGTATAGTAATGTAATCATTCTAGTATAGCTGTATATGTTCTCGTCCTAGTATAGTTGTATATATGTAATGTACTGAAAAGTTCTAGAAAGTATTGACTCATGAATGAACTGACTCATTGTATGATATCGCGTTCTAGTAATGGTTCTAGTATCTTCCTGAACTACCCATATGGTAGCTTTCTAGTAATCTAAGTGGTACGTATGGACATGGATGTATACCCTTGCTACCCAAGGGAATAGGATGAACTGGAAGGACCTTTTATGACTATATATGTACACATGATATATAACTAATATTTAAACGACTTTCGGACGAATACCCAATATCCCACCAGACCACATCTCAAGGCGCGAAAAGGAAATAGGGTGGATAGCCTTCCTAAGTCTTTTAAACATTTCTTATATAACTATACATATAGAGGCATGAAATTTATAATATAAAAGCATAAATAAGTTTTGTAAGACATTTGAAACATAAATATTATTTTAAGAAAAGATCGACTTGATGTCAATCTATAAAACAATTTGAAGGCATAAGTTTAATAAAACAGTTTAAGTATAAGAAAACATTTGTTTGAAACACAGTTGTAAATAAGTTTGAAAGGTAATGTACGGAGTAAGATGTACAATGTAATAAGAAGTTTAAAACATATAAAATGCTTATAAAAATCATTTGAAGGTAACTGTTTGGTAAAACGGCTAATGAGTAGCCAAATCATTTGAATGCTGTATATTAATCACATGTGATTGATGTAATAAGTATATAATGCTACTTACTAATCACTTGTGATTGACATTATAAGTAGCATGATTCTACTTGTATCCCCCCCATAAAACATTTAAAAATAGTTTAAAACATTAGTTAAGGGGTATGAACTCACCTGCAGTAAGCGACTGGAATTGAACGGGCTGTTATCGTACGGAAGGATCGGACAAGTGTTTGGTGTTAAGTGGAGACTTAGACACACACAATGATCCTAATTACATATGAAAACATATGTATATAAATAATTAGTGATTATAACACTAATTATACAAGTAATAACATTTAAGCACGAGGAAGACACTTTTGGTCAAGTGCTAGGAGGCTAAAGGGTTGCAACAAAGGAGTGCAATGCCCCTAATGTGAGTTTAAGGTCAAAAGACCATATTCATTGGAGTTTACGGCCCAAGAGAGTAAGCTCCTGGCCGTAAACTCCCAACCAAGGGTTGGGATGGTACTTTCAATTACTACAACCTTAGTGGGAATTGTTTCAAGGCTTATACAAGTGTTTGGGCACCATATTGACTCCTTTGGGGAGTTTACGGCCCAAAGACCCTTTTCCCTTGGAGTTTACGGCCGTAAACTCCCTTGGGAGGGTGATTATGGTGCTTTCCAGTCTCTAAAATAACTAGGAACAATTCTAGGCTTTTGTACTTGGCCTTAAGAGGGTTTATGGCACCATTTGGTACCATTTCTTGGAGTTTACGGCCATAGAACATTTTGGGCGATAAACTCCCTCACACATGGGGTTCTAAATGTGTTAGTTAGTCTGTAACTCATCTAGGTACATGCCCAAATTGTCTCATGGCCTAAGGAAGTGTTTAAGGTGTCCTTTGACCCCTTTATGGGAGTTTACAGCCCAAGAACCACTCTTGGCTGTAAACTCTTCAATACTTGTGCTTTTCTTATGTTTCCTAGGTCCTAAACACATTAAGGTATTTGCCAAAAATAGAGTCCAAGCCTTTGGGGGTGATTAGGGCACTTTTAGCCCTTGAAAAAGGGGTTTACGGCCCATGAACATATCCTTGGCCGTAAACTCCTAAAACTATATGGTTTTGATTGATTTCTAGCCTCTAATGTTCATACATAAAGTCCTTAACTAGTTGCCTAACAAGGAATTGGGACTAGATGGCCTTTAGGCCTTGTTTTGGAGTTTACACCCCAAGAATGTTCTTGGGCCGTAAGCTCTCGGATCTTGTGTTTTGGACATGTAAATAATGTTATTACGCATATAACAAGTATTAAAACACATCTAGGGAAGTAGACTCACAATCTGGGATGAAAACCCGAAGATCCGTGAGAGAGAAATTGGCTTTTATCTAAATGGAATTCAACTAATGAACCAATTTGGTTCAGAATTCTATTTATAGTCCTGAGATTTTTGGCAGAAAATATTTCTATTCTCGGAATGGATTCTAATGATCTAGGGTAATGGAATTTACAGTGTTGCACAAAATCCTAGTGCATCCACTCTCCTAATACCCCTTTTTGGTGTAAAACCCTGAAACTGCCAAACTTATATTCTAAGTCTGAATTTTCATTGTAACTGATCTTTGTCTATTGGCTTGATATGGTTTATTTAGAATGGAAATTTCGGGTTGTCACATCATCCCCCTGTTAAAGGGAATTTCGTACCGAAATTAGAATTTAGGCAAGGAAGTATGCACGAATGATCGAGTCGTGAGGAGAAAACTTCCTAATCGATTGGTTCTAGTGCACTTAAGTGAAATCGGGCTCTCGGTTGGCATTCCAATGAACCTTCACTAACTGGTGATGGCGTTGCTTCGTCCGCTTGACCTCTTGGTCGAGGGTCACTACAGTTCAAATACGAAGGCGAGGATCTCGACGAGTGGACTTGCAAGAGTCCTAACGAAAAGGTATAGTTTCACGATCGAGATGCGAAGAGTAGAAAGTATGTTACTGAGTTCGCGGAGTAGGTCTAGTTTGCGCGAGGCACAGGACCGATTCTGATAAGAATCTCGGAGGTCCTTTCTACCTTGGATTTAGCTTTCCACGCTTCACGAAGCGTATTAAGCCATTCCCAGAGTGAGTTATCCTAAAGAACTTGGTCACTCACTTGGAATCTCAAAGGTTCCTTCTCTTGCGTAACCTCCCAGTCAAAGGCCACCCCTTGCTGGGTCAAAGTCGTACGAGTTTCTGTAGTTTGCGAGGAGTTCTGAATGAACTAAAGCGGTAGGTCAGTAAGACCTAGAATCTGGCGAAAGAATGTGTTGATGTATATTGTAAAAGTCGAATAGAGTGTTTTGTATAGTTTCGCATTTTGTGTTATTTTACTAAGTCATCTTTTGTGCGAAGTTAAAATGTATAGACTTAGTATACTTTTTGATTGTTCCCTATAAATAGGGACTTAGGCTAGAAGTTGTAGTACGATGCTTGAACTCACTTCTGCTTAACATTGTAATCAGTCTTTATCAATATAAGATCTGATTAATATTTACTCTCTGTGTTCTTCATCTTAAATCATTCAAATCTATCTTTTCTTTTCTAAATTCTCGATAACAATTCTCATCGGAATGTCGGCATCTCTGATGTCGATAAATGCTCAACGGTTTTTGACAATTTGTAAGAGTGCTCAAAATTTCCCACACTACTAATAGTGGGTCTTAGAAATTTGACTCTTCAATTTCAAAACTCGTGCTTTGAGAACATCGTTAAAAGTTCCTCTGAAGGAGATGTTTTCCTATGGGTTCCTTCTTACTACAATGGTAGATAAGTAAGTCATTTCATGGAGAAACGACGAACTGATCCAGGTAAGAAAGACGTACCCTACTCGTTTTAGCTCATAAAAGCTATGGGCGTGTTGGTCCTATACGAAGGGTATCACTACGGACTCGAAGTGTCCGTATCGAGTTCAGGAGATAGTATTCAGGACATCTTTCCCTAACACTCGAACTGGTGATATTCGGATCCCGGATTCATTCCTGGGAGTAGTTTCTTTCTTTGCGTTTGCTCAACCATTTAGTCTACGCGCGGCAGAGATAACGATTTCTAATGAAAAATCTCGACGGAGTCCTCGATAACCGAGGTACATGCAATGCGATCCGTCGGTCTCTGGAAGAATATGACCGAGGTTCTCTAGGGTGAGAAACCTAGTCTTCTAATTCTATTTATGTGTAGTTCGCTAAGTTGTCCAACTATTCTTGTATCTCCGTGGGTGTTTAAACTATAAGGTGATCTGTTTACGGGAGTCGTACTGGGTTCTATGCTTGTTCTCATGACGATGTGATTACTTGTACTTAGGCAGTTCTCCGTCCTGAAGTTCATATTAGAATTCATACCTAGTTTCACAATCAACCTTTTGTGTATACGAGTCACATATAATTAAGGTTGAAAAGGTAGTCGAATAACTGGTTCTTCTTTAAGTTCACATCCCATCGGGGAAAAAGAATTTAAAGTGGAATCATCAATTCTAAACCTGTAGAACCTTGATTATATATCACTCTTATGCATACATTCTTCAGTGATAGATCAACCGCATGAATCCATGGATTAAACTTGACGTACTGCACGAGTGGTACTTCGGGGATTTCTTCGGAAAGAAAATAACTAATAGGTAATCCTGGCATGAGTACTTCGGTGTTCTGATGTGAGGGTTTCGCTGGAAAAGTGATCTAGAAGAAAGAGGTGTACGTATGAAGCTGTTTTCATGGGAATCAAATTGAATCGAGTTGTATGATAATGTCGAAATCATACCGAAACTTAAAGAAATTAGATTTGAACATAAGAAGTTTACAGACAAAACACAACCGTGCAACCATGAACAGAGTTACAGTACTTTAGGTTTACCACAAGACTATTGCTGCGAATAAGGTATACTGCAAAAGACAAGTATACGTAGCACGAGAATTCCTATACAGATAGGGTCTCGCAAAAGGTAAGACTCTAGTTGCACTAGTTCTAGATAGTTTATAAGTCTGTTACAACGAAACGCCTAAATTACATTTAACGTGGTTCCTGAGCAGGCTCTCCTGCAGCTGTGATCCTGAGAATTCTCCCATCTGCGTTAGAGTTCTTTGCTATCGGGCAATCTTTCTTGAAGTGCCCTACTTCCCCGCATTGGAGGCATGCCTGGGTAGTACTAGCTTTGGCGATGAGATTGCGGTGTTTAGCTAGAGTTATGTGGACACAAGTGCCTTCCTCGTTAATCCACCTTGAAAATTGTTTCTTAAATCATTCTGCGTTATAAATCATCTTGTGCGTAGGGTTAGTTCCGATGAAAGGGACTTGAGTGATGGGTCGTTTCGGTGCTCCACAGTCACGAGCATGATGCCCTATGCTTAGGGAATTGCTGTTGGGTTTTAGCCATAAGAACTTTCCTATGTGCGCATGCAAAACCCTATTGCTTGGATCTAGGCTTTCTAATAAACATGCTTTTGAATCCAAGACTTCTAATGGCTAATTAGGTTAAATAACAATATTAAAACAGATCTAGAATCATACCTTTGAATCCCTTGTTGATCTTGTTTGTCTTGGAGCTTCTAGAGTCACAATTGTCACTCCTCTAATGACTTACAAACACCAATAGCAAGCAAGATGATTTAAGAGAGATGAGAGGGGAGGAATTCGACCAGAGGTTCCTTGCTTAAGGTTGTGTGTCGAACTCCCACATCCATAGGGTCTATTTATACCATCAGACTCATTAAGGTTTCACCCTAAACCCTAATTGGATAATCTTCTCTTAAGGCTATCTAAATCCATTCCATAGATAACCATATGGACGATTTTGAGCTATCCTAAAGCTCTTAGAATCCGTCCAAGGTGTATCCTAATGGATTTATAGTCTAAAGTCTAACTATCAAACAATTGACAGTTTATACCCTCTTATTTAATTAATCTCTTTAAGTCACCAAATTAATACCAATTAATTTATGACTTATATTAATCAAATAGCCAAATATTATTCCTTATAATATTTACTCTCTCTTAACAAATCATCCTTCAAGTTGCTATGGTGAAGGCAACCCAAAAGGACCATGCACCACCGAATATAGTTATAGCCTTAGACACTATTCCAACAATGGCAACATTGCATCTCATGGCAAGTACCACGATGATAGAAACCACAAGTATCACACTTCGGGAGTTTTCCCTCGTATGGCCTTCTCGGTACTGGGATGGCAGAGGTTTCCACTTGCTGTTGTTGCATGGAAAGTTTTCGGGGTTTCTCGCGTTCTTTCTGAATTTGATGCTTCCATTTCTTGTTCTTTGGTTTTTGGCTTTGCGGGCCTGAGGCCGTTACCGTTTGGTGACTTCCTGGATGGATACCACGATTGGAAACTTCATTCCCATCAGTAGCATTGACTGTGCTGTTAGCGCTACGGTGCGCAAGAACCGCGGTTACGACAACAACTACGGCAGCTGTAACTGCCGTTTGAAAGGTAGCGGCGTCCATAGGAAAAGTAAAGGTCTCGTTGCTTGGCTGGTTGTTTCCGGATGACGACATGATTCTGTTAACATGAAAGAATAAAGATTTTGTGAGCGATTCTGGTTGACCCTGACGTACTTCGATTGTTCATGAAAAGAGTAAAAGTATGATCTCGAAAGTTTGACCTACATCTCTACGATGTAGTCCTAGTACTGAGTAGAAGTGTGTTTATGAAGGTTTGACCTACATCCCTATGATGCAGTCCTAGTAACGGGCGGAAGTAAGTTCGTAGAATGGTCTCAAGACATTTGTTGTTCAAGCCAAGGTATCGTGGGTTGGTGAATAACAAGATCCAACCACTGAAAGAGACTTGGAAATGTCTCCGGAGATAAATCGCTATAGTCCAATGACTTGACTAAAGCATGTTTCAGATAGACTCCAATGAAAGTATGATAAGAGTACTTGAATGAAGAATGACACAGAAGTTAGTCGGCTGTCAATATCTTTGATATTCACGATGTAAAGATTCTGGAAAATGACCTTGTAAAGGTCTTACATCATATTCACAGAAGATAGTTCCTGACAGCATAAAGACCTAACTAAAGTACTTACGGTATAGGATAATTTCATAGAAAATGCCACATCGGGCATAGACAGAAAACATGATTCCTTTTTATAAGGAAAAATTAAAGTAACGGGTCTACTACTGGCGACGGTCATCCCGCTGGTGAAGTCGTAGTTCAACCAATTGACGTTCCATGTCAAGTAGGTGTCTTTCGCACACCACCTGGCGTACCCGGAGCTCTATGACTTCGGCTCGTGATTCGGCCCATGCTTGCAGCAGGGTTTCCTAGTTTCTCTCTGATATCTCGTGTGCATCTTCCAGATGGATGGTATGGAGGGTATGCATTCTAGCATAGGCGACTACTTCTGTAATATGACGTAGGGCTGTCCTGCCTTGAATCACATTTCGGGCCACTCTGCGGACCAAGATTTGCAAGACTATATCTGCTAAGCCCTCATTGCTCAAGTCATAAAAGCTTCGGTCGCCATCAAATAGCATAGACTGATCTTGTCCTTGACTCCATATTTCCAAGCATTCCACTCACTCAGGGTCGGGTCATGAAAAGCCGGACGGGGGTTAGAAATTTGGGAAAGGAGCTGCTCAGGGTAGGTTTTCAACCTCTGGTTCGGAGTTAGCATCATACGAAAAGTCTTCGTCATGGTGATCATTCAAGGAGATAGGATGATCCTTCTCTGGTTCTTCTCCAAACCAACCAGCTATGACTTCATTCGGAAGATACTTGTTGTCAAGGGGATGGAGTCCAGTTATGTTTTCTATGCGAGAATTTAGGGTAAGAGAATAATTATTAGACGATCTATCTAGATAATTATGTAGAAAATCTTCATCAGTTACATCGCTATTTGTGAAGTGTATACCAGCTATGAGTAATCTAAACAGGATAGACCTTCGAATAAGTGACCTTAATTCCAAATTCACACAGAATAAGGTTAAGGCAAAATTATCACAGATTCTAAGTCTATAACATCCCAATTACATATAGCCTTAGTGTATCCACTTAGCAACTATCAACTTAGTAATGAAGATCCCGTTTTAAATTCTCAAGTATAAAGTACTTCTAGTAACACCAAATACTCCTATAGTATTTTAAATCTTAATGTTATGTTCTATTGTTCTCATTGTGGTAGGGTTGGTAAGATTTTAGCATTGTTGCAACCACACAGTTAAACTTAGGCCGATGCTAGTCAACCCTCGGATAATATAGGTGATCAGGCTATATCTTCCCAGTTTTGACCATATGTCTCTAAGCCCACTTGTGTTGCCCAACAATCGTAATTCTTTTGTACTGTCCTAGTGACACTGATTTTAGTATAAATGCAGCACGTATACTTACTTAAATATTTTACTATTTAAAGTATGAACTCTTGGTCAGATTATTTTTAATCCCTTATGTATTTATATTAATATATCTTTTATGGGTTGATATACTTAATTCACTATAAACAATGCTCTGATACCAATCTGTCACACCCCAAAACCAGGAACGACGGAAACGTTCTGGGGCGGAGGACGTCATGTATAATATCAACAACAATGTAAAGTAGTAAACAAGCAACAACATCATCCATTGCATTAATAATATAATTATTATACAAATGTGTTCTGTCAAATTTTGATAAACACTAAAGCATAAATCAAAATGAAAGATAAGTCTTGAACAAGCTCCATCTTCCTTTCTCCTTGCATCGGTACCTGTCTATGATGACCTGAGGATACAAGTAATTTTGAAAGCGAGTATCAGCTTTGAAGCTGGTGAGATCATAATGTGACAACCGTCAAATTCTGGTCAATTCAAAGTCAAATAAAGTCAACAAGTCAAACCGGTCAGCTCAACTAACCCTTGTGTACTTGGACTTACGTTCAATATTTACTAAACAACTCTCTATTCTGATAAGAAAACAAAAATCGAAAAGTACGTACAACTAGATCTCTTTAACCTAAAAACTGTAGTACATGGCGAGCCAAACTGATAAAACAATGATGCATACTCATCGGGAGTGTGTAAGATCCTTAAACAAGGCTTAACAGGGTTTACGAACCATGCATTGCGATGTCGGACACTCACAATTGTCACACATGGATCCTCTCTCAATCGTTTTCACTCTATCCCTCTCTATGTCAAATCTCTCCCTAATCTCTCCAAGTATGTGAAATCTCTCTCTAATATCTCTCTATATTAGAAATCTCTCCAAGAATGTCAAATCTCTCCCAAATCCCTCTAAGTATGTGAAATCTCTCTCAAATATCTCTTTGTATGAGAAATCTCTCCAAGAATGTCAAATCTCTCCCAAATCCCTCCAAGTATGTGAAATCTCTCTCAAATATCTCTCTGTATGTGAAATCTCTCCAAGAATGTCAAATCTCTCCCAAATCTCTCCAAGTATGTGAAACCTCTCTCAAATATCTCTTTGTATGAGAAATCTCTCCAAGAATGTCAAATCTCTCCCAAATCTCTCCAAGTATGTGAAATCTCTCTCAAATATCTCTCTGTATGAGAAATCTCTCCAAGAATATCAAATCTCTCCCAAATCTCTCCAAGTATGTGAAACCTCTCTCAAATATCTCTTTGTATGAGAAATCTCTCCAAGAATGTCGAATCTCTCCCAAATCTCTCCAAGTGTGAGAAATCTCTCCCAAATCTCTCTCAAAAGTTTCCCGTAACTTTTTGGAATCATTCGGGTCATTCCGGCCCTTAACCGGGTCAAAAACGGCTTGAAACGGGGCGAAAACGAGAAAAATAGGCTTTAGGAACCGAAACCGGAGTGAGAGGCCTCTTAGGACCAGAGACCGAGCCTCTGGTGGCTAAGAGACCAGAGACCGAGCCTCTGGTGGCTAAGAGACCAGAGACCGAGCCTCTGCCTCTGTCGCCTCACGCTCTGCTTCTCTCGATCTCGGTTCGCTACTCCGCCCCTCTGTCTCTGTTCGCGCCCTCTGTTCCCTTCTTCTCGCTCTGCCTCTGTCTCGCGCCCTCTGTTCTCTCCTTCCCCCTCTCGGTTCCTTCCTTTCTCTTCTCTCCTCTCGGTTCTGCCTCCCTCTCTCTCTCGGTTCAGCACCAGAAGGCCGAGCCTCGGCCAGAATTCGCATTTTTGTCACTTTTAGCCCATTTTTGATATTTTTAACATTTTAAGCCCGTTTTTCGTGATTTTAAAGCGGGATTTTCTCCAGAAATTATATTTTAACATATTCATAATTTAAACATATTTTGATGAAAATCATTATTTAAATAATAAAAATCAAATGGGTGAATTATTAAAGGTGGAGTGTTGACTTTGCCTTATCCAATGTCACAAGCAACCACCCCACACCCACTCTTTGACTAACCACACCTCTCCACCTTACCTAGGTCACATCAAAGTCCTTTCCACCTAATTTACACTCATTCCCACGTTTTTAGAGCTGGAACAAACATCCTCTCTCCTCATTTTCTCTCATTTGCCCTCATTTCACTAAGTATCAAACACCACTTTCTCTCAAACTTTTCCCACTCCAAACTCGAGATTCAAGGCTGATCTTCACGTGTTCTTCCACTCTTAGTAAGTATAATTCATCCTCCTTATGATTATTTCACTTCATTTTACTCAAATCATGAATATCTTACACAAACTCCATCATATTAGCGTTAGAGCCTCGAATCTTCAAGTGATTCTTCAAGTGTTCTTGGGTTGAACACTTCTCTTCTTCAACACTTACCTACTGAAATCACTTAAGGTGAGCCCATACCCCTACATTTTCATGTTTTCTCAAGTTTTCAGGGGGGGAATACAAGTTAAAACATCAAGAACATAACTAAATATTTCTAACAGCCTTCATCAGGAAAGTTCAACTCCATTCACGGACTGTTTTGGGCATCTTAAACATTTTTGTTTTCAAAACTGTACAAGGTGCAAATAGTTCAAGTTTGTAGCTTTAAAATGACTACTTGCACATCTCCATACGATTTTTCTACAATTTATGGTGATTTTTACAAAACTGCCTATCATTTCAAACAATAATCCGGACCAGTCTGTGATTATGGACTTTTTCACCCAAGTTAGAGGTCATTATAAATTGTGATAAAAATTATGAGCAAACTAGACACATTTTGTGAACTCTCAGAATTTACGGATCTAGTTTTCAACTTCGTATGATTTTTCTATGATTTTTCCAAAATAGGGCAGAATTGCTAAATTTTGCCAACAGCATGTAAATATCATAACACTTTGTATTATGTTGAGCAAAGTGTGTAATCATAAGTTCTAATTTTTGAATGTGTTTCTTTGCTAGTTTATCATTATGAACTGAAACTAAGTCATTCATATTAAATATTATTCATTCATTTTAGAACACGAATATTAAACTATAAAAAGTATAGTTTAGTAAATTCATAACACTAATACATTTTCATAAAAGAGTTTATACATATTACGTACATTTTAGATAAACTATAATAGGTATAGTTTGTGATACATCACTCAACACACTCTATACAAAAAGGGGTACAAATACAAAGTACCGGGTCTCTATACAAAAAGGGGTACAAATACAAAGTACCGGGTCTCTATATAAAAAGGGGTACAAATGCAAAGTACCGGGTCTCTATACAAAAAGGGGTACAAATACAAAGTACCGGGTCTCTATACAAAAAGGGGTACAAATGCAAAGTACCGGGTCTCTATACAAAAAGAGGTACAAATACAAAGTACCGGGTCTCTATACAAAAAGGGGTACAAATACAAAGTGTCGGGTCTCTATACAAAGTTATTATGATATTAAAATTATACTTCCTCTAGAATGGTTAGACTTCAACTATAGTCGCTGAGCGTATGTGTTTGAGTCATATAAGAATTTAGTCTTGATTGGCCTAGAATTGGTGGTGCCCGCCTCATCTCCTGTTCCTCGTTGGGTTGTGGACCTAGGGCAGACCCACTATATTCAACGTTTTATCTAATTTAAACCTTATATAACTTTTATACGCTGGACGATTATAGAGGAACTCTACGGGTTACTCTAGGGTTCATTAATGCATCATGTAGGAATATTTCTATTCACACTTAACTAAGAAAATATTGGATTTTCTGGAAATCAAACTATTCTTCATCTAAAATTGTTAGACTTCAACTATAGTCGCTGAGCGTATATGTTTGAGTCATATAAGAATTTAGTCTTGATTGGCCTAGAATTGGTGGTGCCCGCCTCATCTCCTGTTCCTCGTTGGGTTGTGGACCTAGGGCAGACCCCCTATATTCAACGTTTTATCTAATTTAAATCTTATATAACTTATATACACTGGGCGATTATAGAGGAACTCTACGGGTCATTCTAGGGTTCATTAATGCATCATATAGGAATATTTCTATTCATACTTAACTAAGAAAATATTGGATTTTCTGGAAATCAAACTATATCGATTTTACAAGGAAAAGCGGTTTCTACTTCAAACAAAACTCTTATGAACTCACCAACCTTTGTGTTGACACTTTTTTTAAAACTACTTGTATTCTCAGGAAATCAGTGAAACAGGAAAACTTCATCGCTTTGAGGATTGGACGTTAAACCGTCAACAATTTATTTTGTCATCATAATGTAATTTCTTTTGAAACATGTAAACATATACTTTGGTGTAACTTTTGCAATTATATATATGGTGGTTGTTTTTACTTTGAGCACTATTATACACGTTGTTGTGATATTGTACATGAAGTCCTCCACCCCCAGACGTTTCCGCTATCCTTGGTTTGGGGGTGTGACAGATTGGTATCAGAGCATTGTTTATAGTGAACTAAGTATATCGAACCACATAAGATATACAAACTATAAATGCATTGGGACTAAGGTCTCTGATTTTAAGATTTCAAAACCACTATACCTTTAGGAATAAATAGCTTTTGTTAAAAGTATACATGCATGCATACATACTAAGGTCAGCATCATTTTAGGACAAAACAAAAGTAATGATTGTTGGATATCACAGGTAAGCCTGGGGATGTATGGTCAGTCTTGGGAGTGGCATAGCCTGATCAACTATGCTGGTCCGAGGAGTGATTAGCATATGCCCAAGAATGGTTGTGATGTGGCAACAAGTCTAAAAACTTACCAACACTACCACAATGAAATACCATAGGGGTATTTTGGTATTATTATAATTACATATGTGAGAACTAAATAGATCTTTATCAATAGGTCAATAGTTGCTTAGTGGATACATTAAAATTTTATGCATCCAGGACGTCATAGACTTAGAATCTGTGAATCTTTGCTCTACTTCCTGTTCTCGTTGGATTGGGGATTTAGAGTTAGGGTCGCTTATTCGAAGGACTATCCTGTCCCGAATACATATAACTAGTATGCACTAAACAATATGTTGAAGTACCTGATAAAGATCATCGTATAATTAGCTAATTAGTACGTTTGCTTAGTTATTTCTTATATCCCCATTTCTCACGAAGATATCATGGCTGGATTCCATCCACACGACGACCCGTACTACCCTAACCTCGACAATACCAAATGGCTCGGAGAGGAGCCAGAGAATGATTACCCAACCCCTGGAAATGGTCACCAAACTGAAGGCTATGCTGATGGTTCTGACTCCGACCCTGAAGTGGAGAACTTAACCCCGATGACTCTTGTTCCAAATCCTAACCCTTGTTCAACTTTTCAAGGCCCGACGCCTCCTTGGGTAGAGTGCTTGGAAACCTAGAGCGAAGAACAAGATCAACATATGTCGTTTAATAGAGAACAAAGTTTCTACAACATAAACGAAGGAAGCCCAGCAGATAGAATTTTTCCAATCCTAGTCTATAGAATTGCCCGAAACGAGATTCAGGGTAGAACAACTCTCCATAGTATCACAGAGGTTGATGCAAATGCAAGAATACATACGATCCGCACCAATCGCCTTGAGCACACTCGTGAAAAATCTAAGAGAGACCACAAAACCCACTAACTCGTGAAGTTCATTCATATGGACTTCCTTTATGAATTATATATAAGGAATTCTTAAATCGAAGAATAATGCAGGAAAAATCAAATTCTATAACAACTGACTTGTCTTTACTAGTAGAAACTTACCATCTGATCATTTTCCTTTTTGCAAACTCATGACAGAACGATGCCACCAAGGAAAAGACCCAGACCTTCGGGTAGCACAGCGCCACCACCTCCGACGCCACCTCCCCAGTTTGATCCTGAAATGTTCCAAGCTGCAGTAACAACAGCCATGGTAGCTGCAATGTCACAAATTGGCACAAATAGCACTGGTGGTGCTGGATATGGAGCCACAAACCCTAACCACGGGGATAGTGCAGGACGCACAAGGGAATGCACTTACAAGGACTTCACAAATGGCAAACCCGATTCCTTCGATGGAAGTGGGGGTGTCCTCGCACTAATTCAATGGTTCGAGAGGACCGAAGCAATCTTTGAGATTTGTGCTTGCCCCGAAGCGAGCAAAGTCAAGTACGCGACATTCACCTTCATCGGAAGAGCTCTCACTTGGTGGAACGGCAAAGTTAAGTCGCTTATGCTTGCAGTGGCTAACTCATTAAGTTGGGAGGACTTAAAGAAGATGATGTTGAAGGAATATTGCCCAAGAGGTGAAGTGCAAAAGCTGGAGCAAGAACTATGGAATCTTAGAATGGCAGGCTCCGACCTTACAACTTACACCAACCGATTTTGTGATCTAGCACTCCTTTGTCCCGCTATGGTCACCCCGGAAGACAAAAAGTTGGAGCGTTACCTCTGGGGATTGTCCCCCGAAATTCAAGATAGCGTGTTGGCCTCAAGACCAACTACCTTCGACAGCGCCAAGGAGTTAGCACAATAACTTATTGACCATCATGCCAACCATGACACTAGGACAACCACCCTTACCCAAGCAAGAGGAGGGAACAGCGAAAGAAAGTTTTGGGACAACAAGAAGGACCAATCAGCCAAGCCCTCACTAAGAAGCAACAGATCCTTGCTGTTCATGCTGCCGCAATCCTCACCACGCCGACTCCCAAGAAACCATACGCTGGAACACTTCCGAAATGCAACAAGTGTAACTTCCATCACACTGGGGCTTGCCGAAAGTTGCATTGCAAAAACTGCGACAGAGAGGGGCACACTGCTCGTTTCTGTAAGGCACCAGCACGACCCATCAACCAGGTACCCGGCTCTGGCGTAAGCCCAACCTGTTACGAGTGTGGAGAAACGGGACACTTTAAAAGGGAATGCCCAAGGACAAGAGATGCCGATGGTGGTGGGAGGGTGCTTGCAATCACCGAGGGAGAAACTACTCCGGAACTGCCCGCAAATATCAGTACGTGTTTCTAACATCGACATTTAAATCCCGAATTTCTTTATATGCTAAATCTAGCATCAATTAAAGCATGCATAGTAGTAATCAAATTCTTGTACTACGAAAAGTTATCCCCATCTTTCCCCTAAATCCCTGGATCCCCATTCGAAGTGAAAATTTCGGGACGAAATTCCCTTTAACGGGGGGATGATGTGACAACCGTCAAATTCTGGTCAATTCAAAGTCAAATAAAGTCAACAAGTCAAACCGGTCAGCTCAACTAACCCTTGTGTACTTGGACTTACGTTCAGTATTTACTAAACAACTCGCTATTCTGATAAGAAAACATAAATCGAAAAGTACGTACAACTAGATCTCTTTAACCTAAAAACTGTAGTACATGGCGAGCCAAACTGATAAAACAATGATGCATACTCATCGGGAGTGTGTAAGATCCTTAAACAAGGCTTAACAGGGTTTACGAACCATGCATTGCGATGTCGGACACTCACAATTGTCACACATGGATCCTCTCTCAATCGTTTTCACTCTATCCCTCTCTATGTCAAATCTCTCCCTAATCTCTCCAAGTATGTGAAATCTCTCTCTAATGTCTCTCTATATTAGAAATCTCTCCAAGAATGTCAAATCTCTCCCAAATCCCTCTAAGTATGTGAAATCTCTCTCAAATATCTCTTTGTATGAGAAATCTCTCCAAGAATGTCAAATCTCTCCCAAATCCCTCCAAGTATGTGAAATCTCTCTCAAATATCTCTCTGTATGTGAAATCTCTCCAAGAATGTCAAATCTCTCCCAAATCTCTCCAAGTATGTGAAACCTCTCTCAAATATCTCTTTGTATGAGAAATCTCTCCAAGAATGTCAAATCTCTCCCAAATCTCTCCAAGTATGTGAAATCTCTCTCAAATATCTCTCTGTATGAGAAATCTCTCCAAGAATATCAAATCTCTCCCAAATCTCTCCAAGTATGTGAAACCTCTCTCAAATATCTCTTTGTATGAGAAATCTCTCCAAGAATGTCGAATCTCTCCCAAATCTCTCCAAGTGTGAGAAATCTCTCCCAAATCTCTCTCAAAAGTTTCCCGTAACTTTTTGGAATCATTCGGGTCATTCCGGCCCTTAACCGGGTCAAAAACGGCTTGAAACGGGGCGAAAACGAGAAAAATAGGCTTTAGGAACCGAAACCGGAGTGAGAGGCCTCTTAGGACCAGAGACCGAGCCTCTGGTGGCTAAGAGACCAGAGACCGAGCCTCTGGTGGCTAAGAGACCAGAGACCGAGCCTTTGCCTCTGTCGCCTCACGCTCTGCTTCTCTCGATCTCGGTTCGCTACTCCGCCCCTCTGTCTCTGTTCGCGCCCTCTGTTCCCTTCTTCTCGCTCTGCCTCTGTCTCGCGCCCTCTGTTCTCTCCTTCCCCCTCTCGGTTCCTTCCTTTCTCTTCTCTCCTCTCGGTTCTGCCTCCCTCTCTCTCTCGGTTCAGCACCAGAAGGCCGAGCCTCGGCCATAATTCGCATTTTTGTCACTTTTAGCCCATTTTTGATATTTTTAACATTTTAAGCCCGTTTTTCGTGATTTTAAAGCGGGATTTTCTCCAGAAATTATATTTTAACATATTCATAATTTAAACATATTTTGATGAAAATCATTATTTAAATAATAAAAATCAAATGGGTGAATTATTAAAGGTGGAGTGTTGACTTTGCCTTATCCAATGTCACAAGCAACCACCCCACACCCACTCTTTGACTAACCACACCTCTCCACCTTACCTAGGTCACATCAAAGTCCTTTCCACCTAATTTACACTCATTCCCACGTTTTTAGAGCTGGAACAAACATCCTCTCTCCTCATTTTCTCTCATTTGCCCTCATTTCACTAAGTATCAAACACCACTTTCTCTCAAACTTTTCCCACTCCAAACTCGAGATTCAAGGCTGATCTTCACGTGTTCTTCCACTCTTAGTAAGTATAATTCATCCTCCTTATGATTATTTCACTTCATTTTACTCAAATCATGAATATCTTACACAAACTCCATCATATTAGCGTTAGAGCCTCGAATCTTCAAGTGATTCTTCAAGTGTTCTTGGGTTGAACACTTCTCTTCTTCAACACTTACCTACTGAAATCACTTAAGGTGAGCCCATACCCCTACATTTTCATGTTTTCTCAAGTTTTCAGGGGGGGAATACAAGTTAAAACATCAAGAACATAACTAAATATTTCTAACAGCCTTCATCAGGAAAGTTCAACTCCATTCACGGACTGTTTTGGGCATCTTAAACATTTTTGTTTTCAAAACTGTACAAGGTGCAAATAGTTCAAGTTTGTAGCTTTAAAATGACTACTTGCACATCTCCATACGATTTTTCTACAATTTATGGTGATTTTTACAAAACTGCCTATCATTTCAAACAATAATCCGGACCAGTCTGTGATTATGGACTTTTTCACCCAAGTTAGAGGTCATTATAAATTGTGATAAAAATTATGAGCAAACTAGACACATTTTGTGAACTCTCAGAATTTACGGATCTAGTTTTCAACTTCGTATGATTTTTCTATGATTTTTCCAAAATAGGGCAGAATTGCTAAATTTTGCCAACAGCATGTAAATATCATAACACTTTGTATTATGTTGAGCAAAGTGTGTAATCATAAGTTCTAATTTTTGAATGTGTTTCTTTGCTAGTTTATCATTATGAACTGAAACTAAGTCATTCATATTAAATATTATTCATTCATTTTAGAACACGAATATTAAACTATAAAAAGTATAGTTTAGTAAATTCATAACACTAATACATTTTCATAAAAGAGTTTATACATATTACGTACATTTTAGATAAACTATAATAGGTATAGTTTGTGATACATCACTCAACACACTCTATACAAAAAGGGGTACAAATACAAAGTACCGGGTCTCTATACAAAAAGGGGTACAAATACAAAGTACCGGGTCTCTATATAAAAAGGGGTACAAATGCAAAGTACCGGGTCTCTATACAAAAAGGGGTACAAATACAAAGTACCGGGTCTCTATACAAAAAGGGGTACAAATGCAAAGTACCGGGTCTCTATACAAAAAGGGGTACAAATACAAAGTACCGGGTCTCTATACAAAAAGGGGTACAAATACAAAGTGTCGGGTCTCTATACAAAGTTATTATGATATTAAAATTATACTTCCTCTAGAATGGTTAGACTTCAACTATAGTCGCTGAGCGTATGTGTTTGAGTCATATAAGAATTTAGTCTTGATTGGCCTAGAATTGGTGGTGCCCGCCTCATCTCCTGTTCCTCGTTGGGTTGTGGACCTAGGGCAGACCCACTATATTCAACGTTTTATCTAATTTAAACCTTATATAACTTTTATACGCTGGACGATTATAGAGGAACTCTACGGGTTACTCTAGGGTTCATTAATGCATCATGTAGGAATATTTCTATTCACACTTAACTAAGAAAATATTGGATTTTCTGGAAATCAAACTATTCTTCATCTAAAATTGTTAGACTTCAACTATAGTCGCTGAGCGTATATGTTTGAGTCATATAAGAATTTAGTCTTGATTGGCCTAGAATTGGTGGTGCCCGCCTCATCTCCTGTTCCTCGTTGGGTTGTGGACCTAGGGCAGACCCCCTATATTCAACGTTTTATCTAATTTAAATCTTATATAACTTATATACACTGGGCGATTATAGAGGAACTCTACGGGTCATTCTAGGGTTCATTAATGCATCATATAGGAATATTTCTATTCATACTTAACTAAGAAAATATTGGATTTTCTGGAAATCAAACTATATCGATTTTACAAGGAAAAGCGGTTTCTATTTCAAACAAAACTCTTATGAACTCACCAACCTTTGTGTTGACACTTTTTTTAAAACTACTTGTATTCTCAGGAAATCAGTGAAACAGGAAAACTTCATCGCTTTGAGGATTGGACGTTAAACCGTCAACAATTTATTTTGTCATCATAATGTAATTGCTTTTGAAACATGTAAACATATACTTTGGTGTAACTTTTGCAATTATATATATGGTGGTTGTTTTTACTTTGAGCACTATTATACACGTTGTTGTGATATTGTACATGAAGTCCTCCACCCCCAGACGTTTCCGCTATCCTTGGTTTGGGGGTGTGACACATAAGTATTTAGTGTCTTAATTTGTATGTAAGAATTTGTAAGTGTATATGGATTGTAAGTGTTTGAAAAACCCTAGAATCCCGATGATTCCTTCTAGTATATGAAGGTGTCTTCTACCAAGACCTAACTGTTATATGTGTGTGTGTCTCTTGTAAGAGGATGTATTTTCCAAAGTATAACTATCATTATCTAAAAATATAGTTTGTACATTTATGTTTAAGTGAGGTTATCACTAAAAATATGTAATGGAAAAATCTATAAAGTACTATGGTGTAGTGCAGAACTACAACCGTACCTATTACCTTAAATCTAGGGTAATACTTCCAAGTACTGTAGTATTTAATATAAATAACTACATCGGTACTCAACTGCCTTATTTGAGGGATAAGGTATAATGTGATGTCTAGATCCCAGACTATACGCTCCCCTATCAAAGGGATTTTGGGACCTACCCACGACCCCCGCCTGAATGCAACCCGTGAGCATCCACATTACTAATGATCATGTATACTCGATATTATTATCACAATTGCAGTGTGATTCATCAGTATAGTTAGATCCTGAACTAGTTCCGTGCTATAGCCCCTCGTGATGTCTATTCTATGTATATGTAAGTGTACTCATGTAATAGTACAGTAGTGTACAGTAATGTTCTACGTGTGCTAGCTGTAATGTATGTTCTCTCTATCTAGCAAGTATTGTAATGTAATCATTCTAGTATATCTGTATATGTTCTCGTCCTGGTATAGTTGTATATATGTAATGTACTGAAAAGTTCTAGAAAGTATTGACTCATGAATGAACTGACTCATTGTATGATATCGCGTTCTAGTAATGGTTCTAGTATCTTCCTGAACTACCCATATGGTAGCTTTCTAGTAATCTAAGTGGTATGTATGGACATGGATGTATACCCTTGCTACCCAAGGGCATAGGATGAACTGGAAGGACCTTTTATGACTATATATGTACACATGATATATAACTAATATTTAAACGACTTTCGGACGAATACCCAACATCCCACCAGACCACATCTCAAGGCGCGAAAAGGAAATAGGGTGGATAGCCTTCCTAAGTCTTTTAAACATTTCTTATATAACTATACATATAGAGGCATGCAATTTATAATATAAAAGCATAAATAAGTTTTGTAAGACATTTGAAACATAAATATTATTTTAAGAAAAGATCGACTTGATGTCAATCTATAAAACAATTTGAAGGCATAAGTTTAATAAAACAGTTTAAGTATAAGAAAACATTTGTTTGAAACACAGTTGTAAATAAGTTTGAAAGGTAATATACGGAGTAAGATGTACAATGTAATAAGAAGTTTAAAACATATAAAATGTTTATAAAAATCATTTGAAGGAAACTGTTTAGTAAAACGGCTAATGAGTAGCCAAATCATTTGAATGCTGTATATTAATCACATGTGATTGATGTAATAAGTATATAATTCTACTTACTAATCACTTGTGATTGACATAACAAGTAGCATGATTCTACTTGTATCCCCCCCATAAAACATTTAAAAATAGTTTAAAACATTAGTTAAGGGGTATGAACTCACCTGCAGTAAGTGACTGGAATTGAACGGGCTATTATCGTACGGAAGGATCGGACAAGTGTTTGGTGTTAAGTGGAGACTTAGACACACACAATGATCTCTAAAATAACTAGGAACAATTCTAGGCTTTTGTACTTGGCCTTAAGAGGGTTTATGGCACCATTTGGTACCATTTCTTGGAGTTTACGGCCATAGAACATTTTGGGCCGTAAACTTCCTCACACATGGGGTTCTAAATGTTTTAGTTAGTTCATAACTCATCTAGGTACATGCCCAAATTGTCTCATGGCCTAAGGAAGTGTTTAGGGTGTCCTTTGACCCCTTTATGGGAGTTTACGGCCCAAGAACCACTATTGGTCGTAAAATCTTCAATACTTGTGCTTTTCTTATGTTTCCTAGGTCCTAAACACATTAAGGTATTTGCCAAAAATAGAGTCCAAGCCTTTGGGGGTGATTAGGGCACTTTTAGCCCTTGAAAAAGGGGTTTACGGCCCAAGAACATATCCTTGACCGTAAACTCCTAAAACTATATGGTTTTGATTGATTTCTAGCCTCTAATGTTCATACATAAAGTCCTTAACTAGTTGCCTAACAAGGAATTGGGACTAGATGACCTTTAGGCCTTGTGTTGGAGTTTACACCCCAATAATGTTCTTGGGCCGTAAGCTCCCAGATCTTGTGTTTTGGACATGTAAATAATGTTATTAAGCATATAACAAGTATTAAAACACATCTAGGGAAGTAGACTCACAATCTGGGATGAAAACTCGAAGATCCGTGAGAGAGAAATTAGCTTTTCTCTAAATGGAATTCAACTAATGAACCAATTTGGTTCAGAATTCTATTTATAGTCCTGAGATTTTTGGCAGAAAATATTTCTATTCTCGGAATGGATTCTAATGATCTAGGGTAATGGAATTTACAGAGTTGCACAAAATCCTAGTGCAACCACTCTCCTAATACCCCCTTTTGGTGTAAAACCCTGAAACTGCCAAACTTATATTCTAAGTCTGAATTTTCACTGTAACTGATCTTCGTCTATTGGCTTGATATGGTTTATTCAGAATGGAAATTTCGGGTTGTCACAATTGATCTGGTTCAGGATCTGAAATAGCATTTTGGTAGTTGATGGATTTGCCAAAAACCATCAAGAAGAAGTCAACAATGAGAGATTCCATATTTCTCATGTTATAGATGATTTCTACCATATATACGATCAGTTTGTGTTTATGAATATCTATTATTCATGTTCAAGAATTACTTATTGAAACTAGTGTCAACTTTTTCTACACCAAGTTATAGTTCTTGAGCTACTTCAAGTGCCATGTGTCTCTTACTTGCTTAGTCATTTCTTGATTGCTTTCTAATAACTCAACTTTCATAGGAATAGGAGAACTTATTCTTGGTGGGTTTGTATAAAATAATCTAAGCAATGTTTAGAGTATTCTCCATATATGTATTAGCAGATTTGGGTTTAGAAGATTTAGTCTAACATAATCTTTAAATCTGCAAAACATTTAAATAAGACAAGGATGGAGCATTTCCATGCTAAATCTTGCAAAGTGTTTTATTTACTCATTAGTTTCTGTTTGTATTCGAAGTACAAGAGATATTAACTAGGCATAATCCCGCAAGGATAAAGGAAGATAATTTCTATTGATTAGAAAGTAAACAATATATAGTAATGTTTAGTTCACCGTTTGTTATCACTAACACATCAGATGGTTCTACTAGTTTGTATTTCAACTCTATATGTGAAAACTTCGACATAAGTTTCAAAATTATCTTTTAGCAAGTAAAATATAATTACATCCACTACAGTTGTTAATATGCTAATTAAGTTTCGTGTACAAAATCTAGACATTCCTTAAAAAGAAAGTCATGCATCACAATATATAGTTCATTAATAATTATTTTCAGTTCTCTACAGTTTAGTGAAAATATCATTAGGAATCTTTTACATATAAATACAATTCACACATTATTTGCTTTCAAAAATCAAATTCTTGATGTTGGAATATATGCATTTCATTTATATAATAAATGTAACAATGTCTTAGATAAGTTTAATGAAAATCAAGCTTGGACAAAAGTGTTTGTTTATAAAACTTATTTATCTTGAAAACATTGAAATTTACTTAATAATTATATTAAGAGATCTAGTTCTAAAAAATAGAATTTCATCATTACAAAATATGAAGGCAATCGTTATGAAAAACGATTAAGTAAATAAGCAATTATCTAATTACTTACCTGAGACATATATTTTTAGACAGACTAAATTAAAACATACATTGTTCCAAAACAAATATTGTTTTTACAATACAAGTAATTTATGTTCCAAGCATAAATAATGAACTAAACCCCAAGAGTGAAATTCCAATTTGCTTGTGCTTAGCTGGTTAATCTTTTGGAATATTTTTAAACATTTAGATAGACTAGATTAACATTAAGTAGCAAGTACTTGACTACTAAATGAAAAGTATAAGTTATATCTAATAGATACCTAAAGTACTAGTCTCTCTAGACTTTCTTCTCAAATAAGAAGGACAATTCCTCTTCCAGTGTGATGTTTCTCTCGAGTAGAAACAATATCCATCTTTACGGGACTTCGTGAATTTCTGGGGCCTAAAAGTTTCATTTCCATGTACTTTTTGATGGGTTTTCCAAGTTACAAAACAAAAGATTTACGTCGCGGAATCATAAAACTATTTTATGGGTACATGTAAACTAGAGATATATTTCATTTCTCATTATAGAAACATACTATGAAAAACTAATATAACATATATATTATCGAAAATCACAAAGATTAGAATATATACTTTTGAGTATAATCGAAATGCTTAACCCTTGTTCTTCAAGTCTTTCCTAAAAAGCTAGAACCAATAGTGTGGTTGCCCATAAGTTCTCACATCCAATACCCTAGAAACCCTAGGAATGATTTGAAGAGAAGAGGGAGGATGTAATTTCTTTTTATCACTTGTGTGTGCTAGGGTTCAAAAATAGATAACAAGGGACCTTATTTATAGTTGGTGGATCTCTAAGATAAATCCTAATTTGAATAATTAAATAATACAATTTTATTCATTCTAAGTTGTTATACTTATTAACTATAGGGGCTTCTATAACCCATCTAGATCTCTTCAAAACCGTCTAAGCATGGAGGGTTCTAGAATGCCTTCCATGCTGAACAATTAAACAATTACAATACACCCCTTACACCTTTAATTAATCCTAATTAATTAGAAATTATTTTCCAATTAATTATGATTAATTCTAAATTAATTTTTAACCATTTTAATTTATTAATCATGTAAACATATCATTTCCTCTGCATTCTCCTAAAGTTATTCCCAGTTATTTCTAGTTATTAAGGGTAACCCATTCATGACTTTTCTTTTATTCCATAAATTTCTACCAATTTAGTTATCACCTTAGACACCTAATCCAACAACATCCCACTTATATAAGCCATAAACTTCATTTGTGGATATAGACTTTCAATAACTTGCAAAGTGTGCTTTCCAAAACCAATTTCCAACTTTGAATCATATTAGTTGATGACCCTAAGATAAGTGACCAAATATTTATTCGTTCTACAAGATATCATATTCACACGAGACATGGATAAAAATCAATCTCATACTCAAAGATTTTGTTTCTCAATTTCGGATTTATGATGACCTTATCAAACTACGAATTGAACACATCAATTTAGTCTAGGATAGACCCAACACAATAATGTCAATATCAAATCACAAGGGGCCTAATGGTATCACTTTTCCTTTAATCGGAAAATGTAACGAAAAAACTATGATTATATAATTATAACCTTTACTCATGATGTTATACATGGATCTTTATTTTATAACATCCAGTTACTGATGCGTTAATGTAATACCAATACACAACATGGTTGTAAACTATAACTTAGATATTTCTAATTGAAGAATAGAAGATGTTACGTCTTAGAATTACTCGTGATTGAATCCATAAAGTAATATTTAAGCGCAAGTTTAACTAATACTTAAAATACATATTTAAGCACTCATTAGTATAGTAAAAATATTCATGTTATGTCCAATTAGTATGAACAATCTACTAAAACCCCATGACAATCTTAAATCACTACTTACTTCCCTGAAATTGGCATTTTAAATAATTTAATACTTAGGAATTATCCCATGAAACTCATAAATAACTCATAAATAACTCTCTATTATTATCAGAAAAACAATTACAATTTATTTTGTTACATTGTTTCAAACTATCAAATAATCACTAAAACTAATATTATCTTTTAAACCAATGCTCTTGCATGCTCATAATGCTTTTCTTTCTGAACCCTTTTGTAAAAGGATATGCATGATTATTGTATGATGATACTCGATTCACCACGAGGTCGCCATCATCAAATATATGGCAATCATAGTTGTATTTTCTTAGAATGTGCTTTGACATCCCATGATCCCTTTCTTCTTCTATCAAAGCAACCACACCTTCATTTTCACAGGTTATATGGTTTCTTGGATTGATGGAACAATTCTGAGATTACGAATGAAATTCTTAAACCATGTTGCTTCCTTTGTCACCTCGCTTGATGCGACGTATTCAGACTCATAAGTAGAATCAGCTATTGTCTTCTTCTTGGATCTTTTCCAAGTTACCACTCCACCATTCAATAAGAATATCCCAGTTGATTAAGAACAAAAGTAATCTCAATCCATTTGAAAACTGGCATTACTATAGCCACTCACTCTTAACACATCTTTACTATCGAAATCTAAGAACACTTATTAGGTTCTCCTCAAATACTTCAAAATATTCTTTATTGTTGTTTGATGAGCTATGCCAAGATTATCCTGATATCGACTAACCATGCTCAAGGCATAAGAGACATCACGATGAGTACATGTCATAACATACAAGATCAATCTAATAGACAAAGAATATAAGAATCGACTCATAACATGTTGTTGGATTAGATGTCTAAGCTCATAACTATTAGTGGTACGTACTTGAACCGGAAGTAGCATGGTCCATTAGGTTGCATGACATCAGAACAAAATGGATAGACTTTTGTGAGTAGAGGATATTTATGATTTATTAATATATTATAAGTTCAAATATATTAATATGAAATCATATTATTTAATTAGTATTGTTCAATATTTAGTTTGGAATTAATTTTGTGATCAAAAGAGATTAACTAAATAAATAGGGATTGATATGGTAAATTATTCATTCTTATAAAGTGGGCTTCTGATCCATAGTTCTTCATGTTGGGCTAAACCCATGTGGAGCCATGGATAATCCATGGAGGTTAAAACCCATGGATCATGAAGAATGTGGAAAGTCATGAGTTACATGGTGTAACACTAATTTGCACACTATATAAGAAGCCTCATAGTTCATGAAATTAACACCTAAGTGGGCACTAGTGATAGTGATAAGATGGCCAACCAATTTGTGAGTGGAAGTATCATTCTCTCAAGTTATTCCAATTGTTGGTGGTGTTGTCTGATTCCATTTGAGGTGCAACACTTGGGGCACTAAGTTCTTAAAGGTCCAAGGCTTCCAACTACAAGAAAAGGTATGTTATCTAACTTGTTTTATTATCCAAGTATAAAGTTTTTTATGCTAGTTAGGGTAATACCTTAGAAAGTTCAAGCTTGTATGTATAATAGAGAAAACATAAATCCAATGTAGTTAGGGTTGCACGTACGCCTTAGGAGTGTTAGAAGGCTCAAAACCCGTCAGTGGTATCAGAGCCTAGGCTTGCTTTATCATATACGTGATGCTTCTTGTTTTTCCAAAGTTGAAAATGTGCCATTTTCGCATTTGACTGCTCAGCACGACAAGGCTGTTTTTACCAAGATGTGTTGATGCACCTGTGAGAAAAATTTCGTGTTTTGGCTTGCAATTGGATTAGGATCATTACCCTAAACTGTTTTTTGAACCTAGAAACTTGTTTTTCAATAGGGTTATGTTCATGCTTGTCTAATTAAAAGATAATTATCAAAGTTTCATGTTTTTTAATTGTTTATATGATTAATTATCAAAGTTTCATGTTTCTTATGAGTTTAATTTAGTTCATAGACAAATTGATTATTTTTGTAAGTTATAGTATTTGATCTAAATGGTTTTGATAAATTCCATAACCTGTTCACAAGTTATGGATGTTATAGAAAATGAAAAGTTTTCTTTTAAAGAGATCATTAAAACTCATACGTTATAGAAAAATGAAGAGTCCCTCCCATAAATGGTTTTATGAACTTCATAACTTGTCCTCAAGTTACGAAATATCAAAATTCTTTTCATTAAAATTTGTATTAAACTCATAAGTATGGATTCCAAAAGGTTTTGAAAGTTACAAAACTTGCCCTCAAGTTTTGGAATTTGTAAATGTAAAAGTATAACTTTTGAAACATTTAATTCCAAACCCTAGAATTTTAAAGTTTGAAATTCTACCCTTATACTATTATAATATTATAGGTTTAATATATATATATATATATATATATATATATATATATATATATATATATATATATATATATATATATATATATATAAAGTCAGCCTTACCGTTAGTAAGCCTCATTTACGAAGTCGGTCAATAAGGGGGGGGGGGGGTATAAGGTTACTACTTATAAAATGACAGTTTAATGGGTGTCCACTCTCACCCACCGCTTCCTTGAGTGGTGGAGGGTCGTTTGCCGAACTGGTAGGTTATGAATCTAATTTTCCCTTCATTAAAAGTATAATGATAAATATAAAGTAACTAAACACTTATAAATTCCCAATTTAGTTACTTAGGAAAATGTGAAAATGACGCTAATCCATGAAATTGCACTTTGCACCATGTTAAGCCGTTAGTGGAGCATGTGTGACAACCCGATATTTCAACTACATGTAAACGACCTAAAAAGTCAAGTATTGTAACCACGTTAGTTGTAATAAAATTTACTTCGAAAATAAAATATCCAAAAATCACTAATTAAATTACCTATTATGTTAGAAGTCATTAAACCGTGATCGTACATAAAAAGAACACCCAAATCTTACTTCGTATAAGAAAGTTAGGAATTTTTCAAGTTCGGCTTAACGGCAGACGGCTAAAAACTCGAATCAGAGATCGAGCGACTTTTGACCGGAATGACCTAAACGAGAATCGAAGGTCTCAACAATAGTATTTCAGAGGTAAAAAGTCTGGCAAAAACCGACGTTAGATAAAGAAGTTATGAATTTCTAAAGAAATTTTCTTACCGCGACTTTTTTAAAATAAATAATAAAAATAATTTCGGAATTTGCCGACGGAATCTAAACGAAAGTTGTAGAGTATGGTCTCACCTTCGTCGGGATATAAAGAACATCGAAAACGAAGTTCGTATGAAGAAGATATGAATTTTTGAAGTTTGCTAAATAATTAATATATAAATTTAAAACATCCAGTTACTGATGCGTTAATGTAATACCAATACACAACATGGTTGTAAACTATAACTTAGATATTTCTAATTGAAGAATAGAAGATGTTACGTCTTAGAATTACTCGTGATTGAATCCATAAAGTAATATTTAAGCGCAAGTTTAACTAATACTTAAAATACATATTTAAGCACTCATTAGTATAGTAAAAATATTCATGTTATGTCCAATTAGTATGAACAATCTACTAAAACCCCATGACAATCTTAAATCACTACTTACTTCCCTGAAATTGGCATTTTAAATAATTTAATACTTAGGAATTATCCCATGAAACTCATAAATAACTCATAAATAACTCTCTATTATTATCAGAAAAACAATTACAATTTATTTTGTTACATTGTTTCAAACTATCAAATAATCACTAAAACTAATATTATCTTTTAAACCAATGCTCTTGCATGCTCATAATGCTTTTCTTTCTGAACCCTTTTGTAAAAGGATATGCATGATTATTGTATGATGATACTCGATTCACCACGAGGTCGCCATCATCAAATATATGGCAATCATAGTTGTATTTTCTTAGAATGTGCTTTGACATCCCATGATCCCTTTCTTCTTCTATCAAAGCAACCACACCTTCATTTTCACAGGTTATATGGTTTCTTGGATTGATGGAACAATTCTGAGATTACGAATGAAATTCTTAAACCATGTTGCTTCCTTTGTCACCTCGCTTGATGCGACGTATTCAGACTCATAAGTAGAATCAGCTATTGTCTTCTTCTTGGATCTTTTCCAAGTTACCACTCCACCATTCAATAAGAATATCCCAGTTGATTAAGAACAAAAGTAATCTCAATCCATTTGAAAACTGGCATTACTATAGCCACTCACTCTTAACACATCTTTACTATCGAAATCTAAGAACACTTATTAGGTTCTCCTCAAATACTTCAAAATATTCTTTATTGTTGTTTGATGAGCTATGCCAAGATTATCCTGATATCGACTAACCATGCTCAAGGCATAAGAGACATCACGATGAGTACATGTCATAACATACAAGATCAATCTAATAGACAAAGAATATAAGAATCGACTCATAACATGTTGTTGGATTAGATGTCTAAGCTCATAACTATTAGTGGTACGTACTTGAACCGGAAGTAGCATGGTCCATTAGGTTGCATGACATCAGAACAAAATGGATAGACTTTTGTGAGTAGAGGATATTTATGATTTATTAATATATTATAAGTTCAAATATATTAATATGAAATCATATTATTTAATTAGTATTGTTCAATATTTAGTTTGGAATTAATTTTGTGATCAAAAGAGATTAACTAAATAAATAGGGATTGATATGGTAAATTATTCATTCTTATAAAGTGGGCTTCTGATCCATAGTTCTTCATGTTGGGCTAAACCCATGTGGAGCCATGGATAATCCATGGAGGTTAAAACCCATGGATCATGAAGAATGTGGAAAGTCATGAGTTACATGGTGTAACACTAATTTGCACACTATATAAGAAGCCTCATAGTTCATGAAATTAACACCTAAGTGGGCACTAGTGATAGTGATAAGATGGCCAACCAATTTGTGAGTGGAAGTATCATTCTCTCAAGTTATTCCAATTGTTGGTGGTGTTGTCTGATTCCATTTGAGGTGCAACACTTGGGGCACTAAGTTCTTAAAGGTCCAAGGCTTCCAACTACAAGAAAAGGTATGTTATCTAACTTGTTTTATTATCCAAGTATAAAGTTTTTTATGCTAGTTAGGGTAATACCTTAGAAAGTTCAAGCTTGTATGTATAATAGAGAAAACATAAATCCAATGTAGTTAGGGTTGCACGTACGCCTTAGGAGTGTTAGAAGGCTCAAAACCCGTCAGTGGTATCAGAGCCTAGGCTTGCTTTATCATATACGTGATGCTTCTTGTTTTTCCAAAGTTGAAAATGTGCCATTTTCGCATTTGACTGCTCAGCACGACAAGGCTGTTTTTACCAAGATGTGTTGATGCACCTGTGAGAAAAATTTCGTGTTTTGGCTTGCAATTGGATTAGGATCATTACCCTAAACTGTTTTTTGAACCTAGAAACTTGTTTTTCAATAGGGTTATGTTCATGCTTGTCTAATTAAAAGATAATTATCAAAGTTTCATGTTTTTTAATTGTTTATATGATTAATTATCAAAGTTTCATGTTTCTTATGAGTTTAATTTAGTTCATAGACAAATTGATTATTTTTGTAAGTTATAGTATTTGATCTAAATGGTTTTGATAAATTCCATAACCTGTTCACAAGTTATGGATGTTATAGAAAATGAAAAGTTTTCTTTTAAAGAGATCATTAAAACTCATACGTTATAGAAAAATGAAGAGTCCCTCCCATAAATGGTTTTATGAACTTCATAACTTGTCCTCAAGTTACGAAATATCAAAATTCTTTTCATTAAAATTTGTATTAAACTCATAAGTATGGATTCCAAAAGGTTTTGAAAGTTACAAAACTTGCCCTCAAGTTTTGGAATTTGTAAATGTAAAAGTATAACTTTTGAAACATTTAATTCCAAACCCTAGAATTTTAAAGTTTGAAATTCTACCCTTATACTATTATAATATTATAGGTTTAATATATATATATATATATATATATATATATATATATATATATATATATATATATATATATATATATAAAGTCAGCCTTACCGTTAGTAAGCCTCATTTACGAAGTCGGTCAATAAGGGGGGGGGGGGGGGTATAAGGTTACTACTTATAAAATGACAGTTTAATGGGTGTCCACTCTCACCCACCGCTTCCTTGAGTGGTGGAGGGTCGTTTGCCGAACTGGTAGGTTATGAATCTAATTTTCCCTTCATTAAAAGTATAATGATAAATATAAAGTAACTAAACACTTATAAATTCCCAATTTAGTTACTTAGGAAAATGTGAAAATGGCGCTAATCCATGAAATTGCACTTTGCACCATGTTAAGCCGTTAGTGGAGCATGTGTGACAACCCGATATTTCAACTACATGTAAACGACCTAAAAAGTCAAGTATTGTAACCACGTTAGTTGTAATAAAATTTACTTCGAAAATAAAATATCCAAAAATCACTAATTAAATTACCTATTATGTTAGAAGTCATTAAACCGTGATCGTACATAAAAAGAACACCCAAATCTTACTTCGTATAAGAAAGTTAGGAATTTTTCAAGTTCGGCTTAACGGCAGACGGCTAAAAACTCGAATCAGAGATCGAGCGACTTTTGACCGGAATGACCTAAACGAGAATCGAAGGTCTCAACAATAGTATTTCAGAGGTAAAAAGTCTGGCAAAAACCGACGTCAGATAAAGAAGTTATGAATTTCTAAAGAAATTTTCTTACCGCGACTTTTTTAAAATAAATAATAAAAATAATTTCGGAATTTGCCGACGGAATCTAAACGAAAGTTGTAGAGTATGGTCTCACCTTCGTCGGGATATAAAGAACATCGAAAACGAAGTTCGTATGAAGAAGATATGAATTTTTGAAGTTTGCTAAATAATTAATATATAAATTTAATTCAAAATTTCGGTATTACTTGAAGGAGGAGTCACCGGGTTCATCTGAGTTACGCGTCGCGTAACCCTGTACGCCCAGCGTACGCGAGGCCTTGGCCTCGATTCGTCCACGTCTCCCCTATGCAAGCTATCCCGACCCATCCCATCCGAAGCCGAGGCAATCGAGGACTCGGTCACGCATGACGCACGAGTACGCCCTGCGTACCGAGGCCTCTCAACCCCCTATAAATAGAGATGCGAGGGTTCTGGGAAAAACATCCCATTTCTCTCATTTCTCTCACGATCTTGCTTCGTTTTCCGTGCCTGTACTACCCCGAAGCCCCGATCACTTTTCTCGAGTCCCGAAGGTCGTTTGTGCCCCCAAGATTCCCGAGAATCCCGAGGAAATCCACTTTCGCGAGCCGAAATTCTGTCCGGTTTTCATCCTGCAACCTCCGATCTTACAAGTGAGTTCATACCCCTATAATTCAAACTTTTAAATGTTTTATGAGTACTTTTACATGCTTTTAAGGGGGGGAATACAAGTAAAACACTCGATTATTATCTTGTGTTATATAAACTTTCACTATACGCGTTTTATTAAAGGAATCATATGTGATTTAAAACTATTATAAGGAAACTTTCATATGCAGATTATACCACAACAACATTTTATCTTTTGAAATGAGAAACGATTTAGGTATTTATATAAATCAGATACTTTGTTTATATTACATTCTGTGTGTCGGTTTTGGCACTACAAAAACTACACTTTTCATAACAAGTGAAAATTTTCACTAAGGGTTTATTTTAGAAATGAAACACACTTTTAGGAAACTATAATAGGTATAGTTTTACGAGAATACTACGAACTTTTACATACACGGAAATACTATTTCAAGAAACTACTTTCATATACAATAACGAACGAACGTTTTCACACGTAAACCAGTTTTATACTAAGTTTTGTGAGACATTAACTTCACGTACGTTCGAGTACACATTTCAAGTCCTGTATTATATACCAGAATCCCTTGGAGGGGGAGCATGGTGTTTGTGTATAGATCTATATGGGCTTGACAACCCGCGCCCTGACTGTTAGCTACATTCCATCATTTTGGGTGACAAACGTCAGAACATTCCAACGCCTGAAGAACGTTGTGTATTGGCATTCCTTATCAATAATATGGTTATAAAACTCACATAGAGTATTAAAAACACAATGATTTACGGGGTTTTTCAGACATATTGGAATTTTTATACGTACATGCATTTACTAGAAAAAAACATTTGTCCAGAAAGAAGGCTACATTTATACTAGTAGAAAATATAGAATTTTCTAGGAACATGCAAACAAAGAACAAAAACATTTCATTTCATACAAACGTTGTCATTAAATACTTATCAAACTCACCAGCTTAAATGCTGATCTACTCTTTCAAAACTACTTGTATGTCCCAAGGATTCAGTAATTACAGGTAACGAATAGGTTTTGGAGAAGGGACGTTGCGGCGCCAGTTTAATTTCATATTTTGGACATCATATTGTAATTGATTTTGAACATGTACTCTTTTAAACAATGTAAACTTTCAATTATATATATAATGGTTGTATTGCTTTCTTTACTATGTCTTCATTTGTTACGTTACCACATAAAGTCACCCGCCTTCGAACGTTTCCGTCGTTCCGGTTTGGGGGTGTGACAGCATGTGTGGTTAACTGGCACCCTAATTGGGACTGGAAATGTGTGGAAAAAGGTAGCTTAATGTTAATCATAGATCAATGGAGCGTGTGTGATTAACCGACACATTGATTAGGTGGTGTAACATTGGGTGTACCAAGTTAATTTGCATGGTTATTTACACGTTGTTTTTGATCTTCGGCATCCCAGTCACAAACTTGAAGGGCACACTCGAGATTTAAACATGCCATTGAAAGTCTCAATGAATCTCAAAGGATCTAGGAGTTTCAATTCACTTAAAACCTAATATTCTTTTTCGTTTTTTGTGATGGAAATTGGTAAATCTTCATTTACCTAATTTCAAATAGTTTGCAATTTGGATTACGACATCCCTCTTCCAAATTGTAAAATGTTTTGTTGGGTCCTAGATTTAATATTTCATTTGAGTGTTATACTAAGGACTTAAATCAACTAACTTGAATTTCTCCCATTATAGATTTCTAGTTTAGACAACTGTGTTCTTCCTAAATCCTTTGGAACAAGCTTTCCTCTTGAAGATGATGTCCCATGATTGGATCGTGGAAGTCATACTTCACTTCCTCCACCTCCTCCAAAAATTCTCCTTAACCCACAAGTTCAAAGACTTGAAAAATTCAAGGTTACTCAAGCCCTACTTGCAATGAAACATCAAGATGGAAGACCTGTGTGTACTCACGTCTTAGAGATGAAGTCACATATTGACAGGCTGAGAGTATTGGGTGTCGAAGTGTTAAGGATATTGGCTGTTGATTGGGTTCTTCAATCACTTCCTGAGTCATATAGTGAGTTCATTAAGGACTACTATGTGATAGACCACAACATGAACCTTATTGATCTTAACTATTTACTTGTTGCTGCTGAATCAACAATGATTTGGTACACTGGAAAAGAAAATTTGATTGGAAGATCTACTCCCCAAACTTCCATGGACATTGACAATGGAAACATTGGAAGTACATAAAAGATTTCTCTTTCCGATTGAAAGAGAAAGACTAGGTCTGAGATTGTACCGTGTACCATTCCCAAAGAGTCCAGATGTTTCTGTTGCCAAGAAAAGGGGCATTGGTTGCGAAGCTGCCTTGACTACCTGAAAGATCTGAGAAAAGGTAGAATCAAAAATTTTGACTCTGCTTAAAGTAATTCTACTATCTAACTCTATTAAGTTCCTAATTGTTGATTCTTAATACATGATGTGACAAGGTTACACTTTGATGTTTTGTAGGTTCATGCAAAGGGAAGGAATCTTAAAGGAAGAGTATGCTAAATTTGATGGCGAAGATGGATTTCAATCGCATGGTTTGAAGATCAGATTTTTAAGCTGTTGCATAGGAGTTATGATAGATTGCTAGGAAATATTTAATAACATAGTCTTCATTTGTAAGGAAAAGTTTCTTCCGCATTTTATAAATAAATAAAATATTGTTTTTATTTTATTATATCTCCTTGCAATGGCATTTGTGAAAATTGATGTTTGTATGTTTCTATGTTAGCAATAAGGATTTGATTCTTTTGTTTGTGGTAGTGTTGAGGATTTACCACATAAGGAAAGATTCTCATCACTCAAGTTTCAATTAGACAGAAACTTGGAATCATGCAAGTTGTATTGTATGATGAATGGGAGTTTTCATCTTTGAAAAAAATGAATGATTCCTTGTTCACATTTATATGTGAGTCAAGTGAAGGACTAGGGGATCGGGTACACCATGTGTGCGCTGGTCAAGATCCACCACAAAGATCGATTAGACTATTCGTCATGATTTACTAAAGTTTAGTAAACATGGTTATGCTTACAAGTTTAAGTATAATTCTAAAACATTGGAAAAGGTTCAATGTATGGCAGAACGAATGAGAAGAATCAAATTAGGAAGATAGATAAAAGTTTGTCCAATCTGAAAATATGGGAGAGTACTTTAATATCGTGTTTGATGGTCATCTTAATGAATATGGAAACCATATCACAATTGCTCCTCTAGGGACATCTTAGTATTCGCATGACTGAGAAGAGGAATCATGAATTGTTGAAATGGTTAAATCAACAAGATGAGTCATACTTCATTCCAAAAACAAGTCTTAGAGTAATACTCCAAGTGTGTAATTTGAGTGACATAATCTTAAGAATGGTTTAAAACACTTATCAAATGTAGAGTAAATTTTTTTCTACTCTTATACATTTGAAATTGGTAAGTTGTGATGTTTTGGATAAAACAAAGACCAACTAAGGCCAATTATGTGAAGTGTTTGTCTTGATAAGAATCCGCACTAACTCTTGAATATTTATTTGTCAAGGAATGGTTCTTGAAAAGAGAGTCTTTATGTCAAGAGGTCAGTGGGAGTTTTAAAGATCTTGGAAGTTTCAAGAACTAATCAAGAGTAAACCTATTGTTAAACAGTAGCACACGACTTAAGGTTTATAACCTATCGTGTTGACATATTCTTATTTATATGCCCATTCCTGTTAAGGTTGACTATTCATGTGAGTTCTATGAGTTCTCAGTTGTTTTCATAACTGCTTGGAAGCAATGATAGACCGTTGTGCTGCCAGGTGGCAAGAAATTAAGATTGAACAAGTTCAGTCCATATGTGTTTGGATTTGTCACTAACCTTGTCTTGTGATTATGCTTATGAAAAATTCACATGGATGGGAACACAAACACCATAAAATCTAAATGCCATTAGGTTTCTCTTCGATTCATGAAAATGATGGTGAGGGAACGCTTTCACTAAGTAGATTTTAAGGAGATAGCAATTGCAATATTTGCATTCTCAAATTTGATTATGATTAGGACATCCCTTTTCATAATTCGAATTATGAGAAATAGGAAAGGGTCTAAATATTTCAGATTTATGGTTGTAAATTCTGAAACTGTTTAGACACACATGTGAGCTATCTAAGGAAAGGTGTATGATTTGAGAGGCCTAGACAAAGCCTTATCAAGGCATCTCATATCAAAAATCTGAACTTTGGCAAGAAAGTTACTAAGTAATGTTTCTAGATGTCCAAATGATTTTTTAGTACATGTCAAAGCTAGTGGATGTATAAGTGTTATGCTAGTAAGATAATAATTATTATGCTACTGGGAGCATAATCAATTATAGTGAATGTTGCATGTTAGCAATGTTAATTATAGAAAACAAAAGTTTCAATTTGCAAAGTTGCAGGGTTTGAAAAGTTGTTTTCTTATATAAATGGAGAGAAATTCATACTTCATTTCAATTCTAAAAGCTTAGATTGAGATTTTAATCAACTTTTGTCAAATATATGTGAATGTTATATTGGAATGGTTCAATATAAGGAAATTCTATATATGGAAATGTTAATTGCGTTCCTAAAATCCGATTATGATTATGGTATCCCTTTTCATAATTCGAATTGTGAGAACATGGCAAATAAAGAAATGTTATAGAAAAAGGCTGATCAAGTATCATTTCTTTATGTTAGACATTATGAATCGCATCCCATATGCTTCGGGTATAGGATTGATTGCATATGCTATAATATTCTCGTGTTATAAATTTTCCAAATGCCTATGGCATATAGAGGGAAAAAGGAATAGAACCGGATATTACTAAAGTGGTTAAACAACTGTTAAGGACAATCTAAGGGTCGCCAAATATTGGTCGCTTAAGAACAGTTGGAAGTATGGTAATGAAAGAACCATATTGACATTATTATGAAAAGAAAAGAGACTATTAATAATGAGTTGTCGTATGGAAAATATGGAATGTGTCCATATTAGGAGTTGAAGAATAGATGAGAAAGTTAGAATCTTTTATGCAAGAAGGATGTTCAAAGGAATGTACTTTGAATTTGAGACTTCATTTCCTTGGAATTGTCTTGTAACAATCTCCAATGGAAAATTTTGTAATATCTTTGGTCAAGTCTCTATGACTTTTGGTACCTAGACATTACAAAAGAATCATTGCATGTTAGTTTAGAATCTAACACTTTCTACCAGTGACAAGAATTTGGAATTCTTACACTTGCAATAAAGATTTGGAATTTTGAAATGAGCATCATTTAAATTTTTTTCAATTGATCTATTTCACAAATTAAGGACCATAGACAAGCATAGTGTGCATGCTTGGTGCATGGCATAACTATCGTTTAGACAAACATAGTGTGCATGCTTGGATCATGGCATAACTATATTTTTAATTCAAGTATTAAGTTGATTATTCGAAACATTATACAATGAATGATAAGTAATCAAAATGACTTAAAATTTTGGGTCATATAAGATTAGTAGTATTCTTGTGTTTTGCTTTGCATGTTATGACTTCCCGAATAACTAGGTTTTTCAAACCATCTACAGTCGATCATACTTTGGAAGTAGGGGTTGAGGCAAGATTGTCATGAATGGGTCTGTAGTTTGTCTAGGAAAAGGTGGCTGCAGTGTTCATGAGTGATCCTGGAATGAGATTCAAGTATTGGATTCAACCTATGCTCATTTGAATCACTTCATGGATTTTATCATGAGTGATCATGAGATGATAATATCTTATATTCTCCAAACGGAGGTGTGTGAGTTGTAGTTGCGATTCGATTGCACATTGACATATGTAAATGCACCAATAACTTGGATTCTATAAAACATATCTTTGTATGTAATTTGATGAGTAAGTACAAGTGATCATTTGGGTTGATTTTTATCTGTTCCATTTAGCCGATGTGGATAAAAGCGATATCTATGGGCCCCTCGAGGATTTAGTGATGACATCAGGCCTGACTAATTTGATTTGTTCGATTATTCAGTCATCATAAATTGGAAATCTGGAAACAACAGATGGACTGAGAGAAAGATTACAATCCATGTCTCAGTCCATATCATATCTGGAATGGAGGAATATATGATCCCTTGTCTAATGGACACGTTATTGACTAGATCAGAGTTCGACAACGGCTTTTAAGAGCTACAATTGCTAGTCGGGTTGGAGTCATGCTTTCAATAATAGTTATTAGATTTATCCAAGTGGGAGACTATTAGATTAGATGTCTAAGCCCATAACTATTGTTGGTATGTACTTGACCCGGGAGTAGCATGGTCAATTTGGGTTGCAAGGCATCAGAACAATTTGGATAGACTTTTGTGAGAAGAGGATATTTATGATTTATTAATATAGTATAAGTTCTAAGATATTAATACAAAATCATATTATTTAATTATTATTGATCAATAATTAGTTTGTAATTAATTTTGTGATCAAAAGAGACTAATTAAATAAATGGGGATTGATTTAGTAAACATTCATTCTTATAAAGTGGGCTTATGATCCGTAGTTCTTCATGTTGGGCTAAACCCATGTGGTGACCCATGGATAATCCATGGAGGTTAAAACCCAAGGATCATGAGGAATGTGGAAAGTAATGAGTTACATGGTGTAACCCTAATGTGCAAACAATATAAGAAGCCTCATAGTTCATGAAATTGGCACTTAAGTGGGCAATAGTGATAGTGATAAGAGGGCTAGATGATTTGTGAGTGGAAGTATCATTCTCTCAAGTTATTCCAATTGTTGGTGGTGTTGTGTGATTCCATTTGAGGTGCAACACTTGGGTCACTAGGTTGTTAAAGGAGCAAGGCTTCCAACTACAAGAAAGGGTATGTTATCGAACTCGTTTTATTACCTAAGTATAAAATTTTGTATGCTAGTTAGGGTAATACCTTAGAAAGTTCAGGCATGCATGTATAATAGAGAAAACATAGGTCTAATGTATTTAGAGTTGCATATACACCTTAGGAGTGTTAGAATGCTCAAAACTCTTCACATGTAACATCCATAAAATTGATGAAAATTTAGAACTTTTTCAAGCATTCAAAAACCACTATTTATTACAAAATGCTTTCAAAATAGTTTCAGATCAGAGTATGCAAAATACAAAATCGTAAAAACGTGAAGACGTGCACGATCATGCCTATTACTTCTCACGATCATCTGAAGTACCTGAAACAAAATCCAAAAATTTAATCCCGAAGCTAAGTGAGTTCCCCTAAAATACCAATACCATACAAATCATAACCATATCATAGCAAGTAAAACACATGTATATAGAGTCTACAGTAAGACTGGATTTCCCCTACTGGGCCTGTAGTCTAACTGACCCACTCTCAGATCCTTCAGCATGTCCGGTCCGCCCACCCAGGCCTTCAGCTTTTCTGGATCATTCTTCGGGCTTTCAGCCTAACTAGTATGCCCTAATGAGCTTGCAGTCTATCCGGTCTGCCCTGGGTCTGTTGGCCTTCAGCACAAAGTAGGTCCTACCTCAACCTAACCCCCATATACAATCAACACGTAAATATCATAAGCTAGCTAGCATGTATAAACAGTCAGACTGATCTAACAGATCACTAATCCTATCATCATCCTGTATACCAGGACAACGAAATAACATGTCACTAACAAATCATCCTATATACGAGGATACCGACCTACAGGCCACTAAGCATATCATTATGCAATAACCAGGATAAAAATGCAATAAGAACCGATATTGGTGCCTTCAAACCTGTTCCCATAGTGAGGAGAACTCACCTCACAATGTCGAACTGTACTGCACTGCAAATATCAAACTCCCAAAGCATGACTCCAAACTCAAACACCTACAACCACCATTGATCCAATTCCATAAATTCCAAAATTACCAAAATACCCTTAGAAGTTAAGCTTGGTCAACCCCTGGTCAAAGTCAAAGTCAACGGTCAAGTTTAACAGTCCATGTTGGCCTGTCACACCCCTAAACCGAAACGGTGAAACGTTCGGGGATGGAGGACGTCATGTACAATATCACAACACTTACATCATAGTAATCAAAATAAACACAACCATTACATTGACAATATAGATATTTACATCGGCTTTGTATATATTTTGTATATATCAAAAGTATCACAAATGTAAAAAACATGACTTTATACGCTCCGTCTTCTCAAAAGCCGGCGGGAGTCCATGTTTACTAATTTCCTGAGAATACAAGCAGTTTTGAAAGAGTACCATCATTAAGCTGGTGAGATCATAAAAATGTTTTTAAAATGTAAACCAGTCATTGAATCTGTAAAAGAGCGTTTGTATGCTTCCCAAGAAAATCCAATATTTTATAACATATGAGTTTGTTACTGTGTTCCATAAATTATTAGTTCGTATGCTTGGTTACTACTAGCTATATTGTATAATGTTGTTTTGAATGAAAAACCTTTGTATGAAAACCCAGGCTACCACTAGTAATGTATAGAATGTTCTGTTTGAAAACCCTAGTTGCCACCAGTATGTATAGTAGTTACATTACCTAAAATAAAACCATGTATTGTATCCCCTGGAATCCTCCAGTATAAGGTATAGTAGTTTTATTAGTTAAAATAAAACTAATGAAGATTGAAATCCCATAAACAATGTTTAGTTTATACTATTGTGAGTCGTATAACCATGCTTGATACGATTGATGACCTCGATGATGTTCTTCAGGGGTCGGACGATATGATATTTGTCACCTCATGCATGCCTGCCTAACTGTAGCTAGCAGTTCAGGTGTGGGGTTGTAGCCCCGAATATATCTATTCACACATCTCACACTCTCCTTCCAGGAGACTCTCTTTACACTAAACGATAGGATTTAATCCATACCCTTAAGGGTACAACTGAAGAGATGTCTCACAATCCTGTATTAACTAGTTTACATATATTTTGTAGTGTTCTCTTGTCTTCAAATCCCTTTGTATACCTTGTAGAGTAATAATAATTATAATTATATAATTATTCAGTGTTGTACACCTGAAACCGAAAGTAGTAATGTATATCATAAACTAAGTCTGCCATAGTTTATATGCTTGTTAAGCCCTAAGTTTGTAAAACTATGTATTGAAATCCCAAACTATACCTACTATAGTTTATAAAATATGGAAATCTTTTGGTTGTATCAATTACCTAAGTATTAAACCTATTGAAATTCTTGTGTATAAGTTCACAATATCATTTGTGTTTGGCTTGTAATATCCCCTAAAAACGTTAAAAATTGTAAAAGCATAGGGGTATGAATGCACCGTTTTTTGCGTCAAGGTATCGCACTGTGAAACTAAAATGAGGACCCTCGAGTTGTTGTACGCAGAATTAACGGAGTCTTGATAATAATTAAGACATATATGCATATTATTTGCGAAACCTTTACTTATAGTGTTGGAAAACAATTGATTTTGGTTTAGGAATGTTACCGAGACTCGATTGAATCGGAAAAAGCGGGTTTTTTGCTAAGTCTGCGGCTTAAGGTGGTTTGCGGCCATGAACTATTCTTGGCCGTGAACAGTTTTTTCCCCTTGAATGGTTTACGACCCTTGAAGGGTTTACTGCCTGCTCTTGGTGTTCTTGATGAAAATATGAGTATTTGAAGGGTTAACGGCCATAAACCCGAAATGAAGGGTGCTTGATTTTTATGAAAGGATGAATGCTTGATGCTCCAAAACGAGTTCTAAGATGGACTTGGATGATTTTTGAGAGAAATCTTGGGTTTTCGGTTGCTGGTTTTAGAGACAGAAGTGAGTGTTCTCGGCCAAAAGCTTATAAATGAAGGTAAGAACACATATATATAGGCTGGATTCACTATTGATGGTGGGTCCCCAGCCGTGAACGGTTTACGGCCATGATCGGGTTCACGGCCATGAACACCATGCTCATCGAATTTTGTTGATTTTCGAGGGAAAAGCCCAGATTTTCGCATGATTTTGGTTCCAAATCTTATATAAAATTTAATTATATAAATTAATTATTTTCCAAACTATAAGAATTTGATGGAACACAATAAAATTCAAAATTTATTTAACGGAATCGAGTTAACGTTAACAGAAAAAGGTTCGGGTTGTGACATCATCCCCCTGATAGAGGGAATTTCTTCCCGAAATTATAACATACAATATGATCATGGACTCGGAAAAAGATGCGGATTCTTATGTTTCATTGAAACTTCTCGCTCCCAAGTGAATTCAGGTCCCCGCTTGGCATTCCAGCGGACCTTCACTATTATTTTGCGACTTTGCTTTGTTCGTTTGACTTCCCGATCCATGATTTTGACTCGTTCTTCCACGAAATTTAGGTTCTCGTTGATCTAGATTTTATCAAGAGGGATCACCAGGGTTTCATCGTATAGACACTTTTTAAGGTTTGATACGTGGAAGACAGGATGAATGTTACGAAGCTCTTGGGGTAAACAGGGTTTGTATGCTACGGGACCAATCCCAGAGAGGATCTCGAATGGGCTAATGTATCTTAGATTAAACTTTCCACGCTTACTAAAGAGTATCATGCCTTTCTAGGGTGAGACCTTCAACATAACATGGTCACAAACCTGGAATTTCAAGGGTTTTCGTCTTCGGTCGGCATAGCTCTTTTGTCTATCTTTGGAGGCTTTTAGTCGATCTCGGATTTGCACAATCTTTTTGGTGGTTTGTCGAATGATTTTGGGGCCTGTGAGAGTGGTGTCGGGGACTTGACCCTTGGCTAGCTGCATGTCACCCACCTCAGCCCAGCACAAAGGGGATCTCCAGATACGGCCATAAAGGGCTTCAAACCGTGCATATTTGATATTGGTATGATAGCTGTTGTTACAGGAGAACTCAACCAAGGGTAAATGGGTGTCCCACGACTTACCAAAGTCTATAAAACATTCTTTTAACATGTCTTCCAATGTCTAAATGGTCATCTTACTCTGCCCGTCGGTTTGCGGAGGTAAGTTGTGCTCATATCCAACTTAGTTCCAAGAGCCTTCTACAGTGACTGCCAAAATCTTGAGGTGGATCTGCTATCTTGATCGGAGATAATGTACATAGGTATACCATGCAGATGGGCTATCCCTTAAATGTTGGTCCGTGTCTATCTCTCCATCTTGAAAGTTTCTTTGGTTGGCAGGAAGTAGGCAGATTCAGACAATTTGTCGACAATTACCTAGATGGTGTCGTACCCACTCGGGATCTTGGGCAATTTAGTGATGAAATCCATCGCAATTCTTTCCCACTTCCACTTAGTTATTTTGGATGTTGAAGTAAACCTAAGGGATTTTGATATTCCACCTTCACCTTGGCGCAAGTCAGGCACTTGCCCACGAAGGTAGCGATCTCTGCTTTCATGTTTGGCCAACAATAGAGCTTTTTGAGATCCAAATATATTTTATCTAAACCTGGGTGAACGTAGTATCGAGTTCTTTGAGCTTCGCTCATGAAAACCTCTCTGTAACCACCGAACCTTGGGGGTCCAGATCCGGTTCATGAAATAATAGACTCCGTCTCCCTTGATCTCTAAGTTCTTTTCCATTCCCCTAAAAGTTTCATTCGACTTGTTCTCTGGTTTCAAGGATTCCAACTGAGCATCTCTGATTTGAGAGGATAGATAGGAATGGATGGTCATTGTCAGTGCCTTTACTCTGCAACCTGAGTACTCCTTCTAGTTGAGGGCATCTTCTACCACATTAGCCTTGCCTGGATGGTAGCGTATTTTACACTCATAGTCATTGAGTAGCTCTACCCACTGCAGTTGCCTCATATTTAACTCTTTCTGATCGAAAATGTGTTGTAGGCTCTTATGGTCGTGAAGATAGTGCATTTGGTTCCGTAGAGATAATGTCTCCATATCTTTAATTCAAAAACCATCGCTTCCAAATCCAGGACATGAGTTGTATACTTGACTTCGTGTACCTTCAGTTGTCTCGAGGCATAAGCAATAACTTTTCCTCACTCCATGAGCACACAACCTAGGCCTTGATTGGATGCATCACAGTAGACAACAAAGTCCTCAGTCCCTTCTGGAAGAGACAGGATAGGTGTGCTGCATAAGGCCTACATTAATGTTTGAAATGTAGTGCCTTGATTTTCTCTGTAACTAAAAGATACACCTTTTTGAGTTACGGTGGTTAAAGGCTTAGCAATCATGGAGAAATTCTGGATAAATCTGTGATAGTAGCCAGCGAGACCCAAGAATTGACAGATTTCTGTGGGTGTATTCGGTGCTGACCTGTCACACCCCCAAACAAGAACGGCGGAAATGTTCGGGGGCGGAGGACGTCATATTCAGTATCATAACAGTTCATAGAAAGGAAAGTACACACCACCATATATATTAAAGTTTCCAAGATGTTTACATAATTGTATTCGTTACATGTTCAAAAGATAAATACATAAACGTCATTCAAAAGAAGTAATTAACGCTAGTGCGTTAATCCCAAAAGTTGATTCCCAAACCTGCTTAGCGGTTCCCTGAGAATACAAGTTAATTCAAGAAAAAGTGTCAACAATTAAGTTGGTGAGTTCATAAGTAGTTTATAAAAATTGGATGCCATTCCAAAATGGGTGTATGTTTTCCAGAAAACGCAGCATTTCAAATGTAAAGAGTTGTGATTTGTTGTGTTGAAAGTGAATGTATTAGATCCACAAAAATCCCATATTTTCCCTAATGGTTGAGATACGAGTTGTTGTGTTTTCCAAGAAAAACTCTTATTTTCTTATAAAAGAATGAAATGCATATGAATGTTCGTGTTATAAGTTGTAAATAATTGCCCCAGGAAAATCCCTTATTTTCCTAACATAAATGGCAGTCTCTAAGACCGAAAATCGCAAGAAACCGACGTTCAAAAGTTGTGTCATAGTTTTATATAATAAAGCTATACGAAGATCGCATTTGTTAGATGAAGAATAGTTTTAATAGCTACTTGTTCATAAAAGCATAATACCATAATAATTGTATATCCGATGAGTTTTATAACCATACTAAATATAATATGCCTGTAACGACGTTCTTCAGGCGTCGCAGCGTTATGACAACTGTCACCCCAAAAGACGGACTGTAGCTAACAGTCAGGGCGCGGGATCATGACTTCCCGTATAGATCTATACACATTTGACACGTTCTCCGAACGGGAGACTCTGGTTATAGACAGGACTTGCAGCATTACTTTCTAATAAAGAAAAGTAACGTTTGAAGATATACACGTCTCATGGATTCTCAACTAAGCCCGTATTAAAGTGATAGTTTTCTATGCAAAGTTTGTCCTTTTTCACAATGTTTGACAAAGCAAAATTATAAGTTTTTAGAATGTATAAAAAGACTTAACAATGAAAGGTACTTTGAAATCATTATATACTTTGTATAAGTCTAATGCACACAAAGTATGACAAGAGTTTTCCATAATAGTAATGAGTTCCAAGTGATTTATTTGGTAAAACAAGCTAAGTGAAACTTTATAAAATTCACGATAATAACCGTATGTTTACTTGTATTCCCCCCCTAAAAGAGTATAAAAGCATTTAAAATGTATTTAAAGTGTGTTTGAAAGGGGTATGAACTCACTTGAAAGTTTGAAGATAGCAAGATGGAAAACCGGGTAGAGTTTCGTCTCGGGAAATGGATTTTCCTCGGAAATCTCGGGATTCCTCGGGAGTAAAATCGACCTTCGGGACTTGCACAAAATGACCAGGGCTTCGGGGTTGTGCGAGCACGGAAAACGAGGTAAAACGCAAGAAAAAGGAGAGAGAATGAGCCCTTTTCCCGGGAATCCTCGCATCCCTTTTATAGGGGGCTGAGCAGCATGCGTACGCGGGGCGTACTCCCGTACGCGGCGCGTACGGGACGTCACTGCTGACCGCATCCTCAGCTGCAGCGCTTCGGACGGGACGGGGAGGGGGTAGCTCGCATAGGGGCGACGTGGACAATCCGAGGTCGTGGCCTCGAGTACGCGGGGCGTACGAGGGTACGCGGCGCGTACTATGGCCCTAGGCTAACTCCCCTTCGGATAATACCGAATTTTTAATAAAAATTATATATAAATTATTTATCAAACTTCGAAAATTCATATCTCCTTCATACGAACTCCGTTTTTGACGTTCTTTATATCCCCGCGAAGGTGAGACTACGATCTACAACTTTCATTTAGATTCCGTTGGCAAATTCCGGAATTATTTTTATTATTTATTTATTAAAATGACGTGATTAAGGAATTTCTTTAAAAATTCATAACTTATTCATACGATGTCCGATTTGAGCGTTCTTTTTATGCATGTTTGTAGTTTAACGATATCTATGACTTCCATTTAGACACCTAAGGTCAGAAAGTGTTTTATTGAAACTTTGCATTCTTACGCAACCTCGTATTGCCGGTTTTTGTCGGAAAACTTAGAATGGTCATAACTTCTTCGTTATAACTCGGATTTTTATGTTATATTTATATGTTTGGAAACCTTAAGATGATACCTACCACATAGTGTACTCCAATTAGAGTTTTTGAATACTTCATTTTTCGATGATATTCTAATTCCTTTCTCAAAGAGGTTACAAGACTCGATTTTTACTGACTTGAAATGACGGGCTGTTACATGACCAATTCTCAATTTCCTTGATTTTGGAAGGGTCCACATGTATGCCTTCCTTGCTAACCACGTGACCGAGGAAAGTTACCTTTCTGATCCAGAATTCGCATTTAGAGAATTTTCCATATAGTTTCTCTGCCCTATAAGTTTCTAGCACTAACCTCAATTGTTGTCTATGGTCTTCCTCACTTTGAGAATAGACAAGTATATCATCAATGAATACTATCACGAACTTATCTAGGAAGGGGCGGCACACCCAATTCATAAGATCCATGAATACCATCAGTGCGTTGGTCAGACCAAAGGGCATCACCACAAAGTCATACTGACCATATCGAGTCTGAAATGTTGTCTTAGGAATATCACCCTCGTGGACTCGCAATTGATGGTACCCTGATCTCAGGTCTATTTTTGATAAGTAACTGGATCCCTAAAGTTGATCGAAGAGGTCGTCAATTCGGGGAAGAGGGTATCAATTCTTGATGGTGAGCTTGTTTAGTTCGCAATAATCTATACACATTCGAGGCTCCCCTGGGTGAGAAGCTCTGTCTAATGAATCCTTTTTGAGTAGTTCATTGAGCTGATGGATAACTCTTGCATTTCTTCCGATGCTAGACGGTACGAGGATTTGGCTATAGGGGTATCTCTGGGGATTAAGTCGATTCTAAACTCGACTTAGCGCTAAGGAGGGATTCTGGGAAGATCTTCGAGGAAAACATCAGGAAACTTGCAGACTTCGGGGATGCTTTTGAGGTCTTTAAATTCCTGCTTTTCGTTAACGATATGGGCTAAGAATGTATGACACTCCTTTCACATATATTTTGGGCTTTGATGCATGAAATGATACGAAGGTTTCTTCTGAGTTTATTACCATAAACAATGAGGGCTTCGACATTAGGCAGATTGAGGCGAATGGATTTCTCGAAACAAAGGATATCAGCATGATTGGGGCTCAACCAATCCATGTCAATGATGACATCAAATCTTTTAATGGAGACTGGCATGAGATCGATGGGAAATGAATAATCGTTTAATGTAAGGGTACAGCCTATGAATATGTCATTAGTGTTCTCTTTCTTATCGTTAGCCATCTCGATGGTGAATGTTTCGGTTAGAGGTTGGGATTAATGCTTGAGTAGATGCTTGAATGCATGACTAAATAAACCTCTCTCTGCACCACTATCAAAAAGAATGCATGCATAAGAGTTGTCTAGGAGGAACGTACCCGAAACTATGGTGGGATCAACGACAGCCTCTTCCTGGCCCATAGTTAGCACTCTCCCCGTGTTGCCAGCTGCTAATGCCTTTGGGAAATTTCTCTTGAAGTGCCCGATCTCACCACATCCATAACAAGCTTGGCTTACTCCAGCTTCAAGAGCCTGATTGGTTGGTGTGACATGTGTCTTTCAACAACGGGTTGTATGCCCCCTTTTTTCCACAATTGTTGCACAACATCTCACGACACTATCCGTGATGATGGAAGTTACACTTGTCGCAGCTTGGAAGGGTTCCAGCATATCTACTGGTAGGTGCTTGAGTTGTAGGGTTAGTGGAAGGAGTAGTAGCAGCTTAAACTGCCACTATTTGATGCTTCTTGGAGGGCTCCCATGAAGACTTTCCCTTGCGCTTATTCCATAACTTTTTCTTTCCACTGCTCTCCTTAGGTGTTTCATGGGCAGCCGACATGGGATCCTGGCGACCTCTATGATCAATCAAAGTCTGCACCAATCGTTTGAGACTATCAAATGTCAACGGTTTTGCGGCCAGGACATTCCCCTGAGTTGGGGATGTTAATCCCCATTTGTAGCTTTCTACTTTCTTGCTCTCTGGAGTGACCGTTCCCAGACAGAGAAGAGCAAGATCACTAAATATCTCAGTGTAATTAACAATCTTAGAGCCTTTTATCTTTAAGTTCCACAACTCCTCCTCTAGCTTTTGCATCTCTCCTAGTGGGTAGTACTCAACGAACATCAATTCCTTTAGATCCTCCCAACTCATGGCATTAGCCACCAGAAGAGTTAGGGATTTGACTTCGCCATTCCGCCAAGTTAGTGATCTGTCGGCGAAGGTACACGCTGTAACACCTGTGTTTCTGGGCTTGCCATTTTTAGCAATGTGATAGTGTAGGTTAACCTTTGTAACCCGTTTTGAAATAATAGAAGTGTATTATTTGAGTATTATGTGTTTTGTGCTTAATTACTTAATTATGTGGTTTGATTAATTAAGAATCAAAATAAGCATCAAAATTTAAGTGTATAATAAACTTGATATCTTTATATAATGGTGTAGTAGTTGAAACAAGGTTTCCGAAGATATAAAGAATGCCGAAATCCGAGTTGTAACGAAGAAGTTATGACCTGTCGAAGTTTCGCGACAAAACCGGTATCGCTGAATAACATAAAAAGTGAAATTTATGTTAGAGCGATATTTAGCCTTAGCGATCTAAACGAGAATCAAAGATCTCATTGTTAGTATCAAAGCGATAAAAAGTTAGGCAAGAACGGACGTCAAACGAAGAAGTTATGAATTTATAACGAAATTTTCTGTCCCGGCCTATTAAAAATAAATAATAAAAATAAAATCAAAATTAGCCGACAGAGTCTAAACGAAAGTTGTAGAGCGTAGTCTCACCTTGGCGTGGATATAACGAACGTCGAAAACGAAGTTCGTATGAAGGAGATATGAATTTTCGAAGTTTATTAAATAATTAATAATTAAATTTAATTATTAAACCCCGGTCTTATCTGAAGACGAGTCACCGGACTCATCCGGAGTACGCCCCATGTATAGCAAGAAGTGTCGACACTTCGGATGACACATGCAGTGACGATTTTGGAGCCCTGTACGCCCCGCGTACGAGGAGGTTCCAGCCTCCTATAAATAGGATGCGAGGGTTCTGGGTATTCTTGCTCATTTATTCTCCACTTTGTGCCGAAGCTCTGCGTTTTTACCCCCGAAGCCCCGGTAATATTCCCGAGTCCCGAAGCAAGTCCCGAGATCCCGAAGATCCCGAGAAGTGCGGTTTCCGAGTCGATGCTCTGCCCGCGAGAAGTTCGATTTTTGTAGAGATCTTCCAGATCTGCTGAGGATTACGACTTCTGCAAGCCGTAGTGCTGTCCGATCATCTTCTGATCAAGTGAGTGTATACTACCTTTCATAAACGCAATAATAATACAAGTATGGTTTGAGTGTATAAGTATATTGTTGTTTATATGTGTGAGTGTGTAGTTACTTTCTTCTAAACGTAAAATTATGAAGTATTTTATACGAAATACTTGTTATGTGTATAATTTTGTTGTTATGTGCGTGAATGTATATTCACTCTCTTTAATCTCATAGATCTGATTTGTTTTCTATGAAATATGGGTTATGTGGGTATGCCTCATCTGTTATGTGAAATATGTATTGAACGAAAATGCTATACAGGTTTTAAACTATGTATAAAAATATATATTTTTTTATCTACTAATATGTTGGGCAGAACATGGGTAGATAGTTGGTGTGTAATAAACAGATGAGAGGCCTCGATGTTGTTGTTGTTGTTGTCCTAGTTATTCAACGGAGTATGGATAACTACCACAGACTCCTTCTAGACAGTCTCGTGGAACGCTAGCAGGTTCATAACCTGTAGGTGTTGTGAACGATGTGTTCACCGGTGTACTCTATCCCCCTCATGGTTGCCTTTATGATATATATTGTTGAGGAAACTCCTTAGCAGTAATGTCTGTCCCGATGAAAATCCTAGATTAGGTCCCTTGAGATAGATGTTGTTTTAGGGACGTAAAGTGAGGATAACAGGAATCGGTAATTGGGATAGTGATTGGTTGGTGAAATTAAATATAATTTATTTATTGTGGGTTGAAAACCCTATTTGCTCACCAGGCTCCCAAGCCTGACCCACTCAGTTTTATTTGTATTACAGGAAGTGGCGCAAGGGCGTAAGATGGACGAACCATCAAGTTGTTTTGTTTACAAGTCTGTATATGTATATATTTATTGAATGACTTGTAATGTTATTGTTTATGCTTAATGGTCTGTATCGGAACATGACACCCCGAGTTTTAATTATATAATGAAAATGCATCTCTTGATTAAATGCTTTGATAAATATTATTTTATCATGTTTTGTTTTGGGAAAAAATTCCGGAACACTTTTAAATCAAAAGGATTTACTCTGAGATTATCTTAAAAAGCATAAATGAAATCGGTCTTTTCTGGCCGTGATTTTGGGGATGTCACAGTTGGTATCAGAGCATTGGTTTAAGTGAACTAGGAATTTGTAGGATTTCTAAACTTAAACTTAGAATGCTTAGTGGAATTTGAGATGTGTGTCTGTTGGATTTTAGACACAAGCACTAGTTTATTTTAGGAACATTTCCTAAAATGCTTTTATGTGCTAAATGTTATATGTTGCCATATATGATATTATTTGTTCGGATCTACGGTTTGTTGCCAACCGGATCTGAAGGGTTATCTGTTTAGGATTCTAAACGTATGTATACGATATTAGAACTAGCATGTAATCGTTTGGAGTAATAAGGTGAAATTATTCGGTGTGTAGATCAAAAATGGTGAGAACAAGGAGCGGCGTTGGAAACATGGATGAAAACAGGAATCAACCGCTAGTTATTGAGCAAATACCTGTTGTAGCAGCAGCACCAGAACAGATCACCATGGCTGGAGTGCAAGCCATGATTCGGGCTATGTTAGCCGAACAAAGGGAGGAGATGCGACAAATGTTGCATAATAATAGGGACGAAACTATCATACCTATTGAGGAACCTGAATTGATTCCCGAGAAATCCGAGGAAGGGAACAATAGTCGCATTTTGAGTCAAGTTGGGACTCAAGAAGAACGAAAGAACAATCCGGAAAGGAGAAACCACAACAATGGGCGAATGTACAAAAATTTCTTGGGCGCTAAACCGCCAAGTCTTTTTGGGAGCCCAAAGCCTGTTGAAATAATGGATTGGATCTCCGAAATGGAGATGATAGTTGAAAGTTGCGACTGTAGCAACAAACAGAAGACTGTCTTTGCAGTCAGACAACTGAAGACTAGAGTATTAAGTTGGTGGAAGTTGTTGGCAGATACTATGCCACAAGGGAAAACCATGAAAATGTCATGGGAGGAGTTCTTGGAACAGTTAAGGGTGCAATATTGTTCAGAGATAGATCTGATTGATCTGAACAATGAGTTCCAAAACTTAAAGAAGGGGAGGATGACCGTAGACGACTATGTTGTGATATTCACTGAGAAAATGAAGTTATTTCCCTACCTAGTGCCAACGGAACTTTCCAAGATTGAGAGGTGCTAATGGACTGCCTGCCGACTTTGGTCCGACAGTCAAGATGGCAACTATTCTGAAAACGGCTGTTCGTGCAACTAACAATGTGGAGGCCCAGCAGAAGGAAAAGGGTCTGGAAAGGATAGAAGTTGGTGAAAAGAGGAAGTTCGATGGAACTTCAGGGTCCAATAAGAAAAACAAGTTCTCGAAGTCTGGTTCGAGGGGAAGTGGAGGCGAAGCGAAATGGTGCGACAAATGTAAGAAGAAGCATCATGGAAAGTGTGAGGTAGTGACCACATGCTACAAGTGTGGAAAGCCAGGTCACTATGCCAATGAATGTACCCTCACTAAGAAAGTTTGTTATGGTTGTGGTGAGGAGGGACACATGTCGAGGGACTGCCCGAAGAAGAAGGAGGCAGCTAGACCCAACATTTTGCCATAGCCAAAGGCGAGAGCATTCCAGATGACACTGGAAGCCGCTAAAGATGAAGCTGATGTCGCTTCAGGTACCTTTCTCGTAAACAAATTGCCTGCCCAAATTTTATTTGATTCTGGAGCCAACTACTCCTTTATATCGCATGAATTTGGTAGAAAACTAGCTTTGCCTGTTGATAAACTAGATAATGCTTTATTAGTCGAAGTTGCTAGTGGCAAGTTTGTACCTGTTAGCCATCGTATGAAAAACATCTTAATCGACCTTAATGGGAATAAGTATCACGAAGAATTATTGCCTATCGAACTTAATGGTTTCGACATCGTGTTGGGAATGGATTTGCTTAGTGCCAATGATGCCGAGATATTGTGCAAGAAGAAGATAGTGAAGGTAAACCCGCCAGGAAAGGAATAGTTTATGGTGTATGGGGACAAACGCCGAGTGAATTCTTGAATCATTTCCCTAATGAAGGCCAAAAAGTGTTTGAATAAGGGATGTACATCATATTTAGCATTCGTGATTGATGCTAAGAAGGAGAAGAAGGTGATGCAGAGTATTCCTGTGGTGTGTGATTATCCGGAAGTATTTCCCGAAGATCTTCCTGGATTACCGCCCGATCGACAAGTAGAATTTCGTATTGACTTGTTTCCCGGAACAACGCCAATTGCAAAAGCACCTTATTGATTAGCACCGACGGAGATGAAGGAGCTAATGATGCAACTTCAGGAGTTATTGGACAAAGGTTTCATTAGACCTAGTTCATCACCCCTGGGAGCTCCGGTGTTATTCGTGAAGAAGAAAGATGGAAGTATGAGAATGTGCATTGATTACAGAGAGCTGAATAAGGCAATAATAAAGAATAGATATACGTTGCCAAGGATTGATGACCTATTCGATCAACTACAAGGTTCGAGCTATTTCTCGAAGATCGACTTGAGGTCAGGATATCATCAGCTGAAAGTAAGAGAGCAGGATATAGAGAAGACTGCGTTCAGAACTAGATATGGACACTACGAGTTCTTGGTTATGTCGTTTGGACTAACCAATGCTCCGGTAGCATTCATGGATTTAATGAATAGGGTTTGTAATCCGTTCCTTGATAAATCCATGATAGTGTTCATAGACGACATTCTGATTTACTCAAAAATCCAGGAGGAGCATGGCAGACACTTGCGAAAAGTGTTAGAAGTCTTGAAGAAGGAGAAGCTGTATGCTAAGTTCTCCAAATGTGATTTTTGGATTCGTGAAGTCCAATTCTTGGGTCACGTGGTTAACCAAGAAGGGATAATGGTTGATCCAGCGAAGATCGAAGCTGTGATGAAGTGGGAACAACCGAAAAGTCCCACGGAGATCCGAAGCTTTTTAGGATTAGCCGGATATTACCGAAGGTTTATCCAAGGCTTTTCTTCGATTGCTACTCCATTGACAGCTTTGAGCCATAAAGGAGCTACTTATGCTTGGAGTGAGAAGCATAAAGAAGCATTCGAGAAGCTAAAGAAGAAACTATGCGAGGCACCGATACTTTCTCTACCCGATGGAGTTGAAAACTTCGTCGTTTATAGCGACGCGTCTGGGGTTGGATTGGGTTGTGTTTTGACCCAAAGAGAAAAGGTGATATCATATGCGTCTCAACAACTAAAAGAGCATGAAAAGAACTACCCGACTCATGATTTGGAGTTGGCAGCGGTAGTTTTCGCTCTGAAAATATGGAGGCATTACCTCTATGGCACGAAGTGCAAACTTTTCACTGATCATAAGAATCTCCAATATCTCTTCAATCAGAAAGAGTTAAATATGAGGCAACGACGCTGGCTAGAGTTACTCAAGGACTACGACTGTGAGATACTTTACCATCCCGGTAAAGCTAATGTTGTTGCTGATGCTCTCAGTCGGAAAGTCAATCTTGATAGGAAAAGGCCAAGAGCGTTGAGAATTGAAGTTGTCTCGACTATTTTAGAAAGTATAAAGAAATCTCAAAGCGAAGCTTCTGAGAAGAATGACCGGAAGGAGGAACGTTTGGGCAAAACGTTGGTGTTTGGTACCAACGGTCATGGACTGAAGGTATTCCAAGATCGTATTTGGGTACCTGAGTCAGGGGGAATCAGAGATCTTCTGATGGAAGAAGCTCACAAGACCATGTACTCGATTCATCCCGGTAGCACTAAAATGTATAGGAACCTGAAACCCTACTACTGGTGGCCGACGATGAAGCTTGATGTTGCAAAGTATGTGGCTGAGTGTGTGACCTGTGCGAGAGTCAAGACACAACATCAGAAACTGTATGGGAGTTTAGAACCTTTATCTGTGCCTATGGGTAAGTGGGAAGACATTGCTATGGATTTTGTCACTAAACTGCCTAGAACAAAGAATGGTCACGACATGATTTGGGTGGTCGTCGATCGATTCACTATGAGTGCGCATTTCATAGCAGCCAGGGAGAAATGGTCTATGGAAAAGCTTGCGAATTCTTATGTAAAGGAAATTGTGAGACTTCACGGTGTTCTGCTAACAATTGTGTCGGATCGTGATAGTCATTTCACCTCAAGGTTTTGGAAATGTCTACAAGAGGAAATGGGTACCAAGTTATGTTTAAGTACATCTTACCATCTGCAGACTGATGGTCAGAGTGAAAGAACGATACAAACACTTGAAGATATTCTGAGAGCATGTACCTTGGAATTCCTAGGTAATTGGGATGAACATTTGCCATTGGTAGAATTTTCCTACAATAATAGTTTTCACTCGAGCATTAAGATGGCACCTTACCAAGCTTTGTATGGACCAAAGTGTCGTACGCCGTCTTGATGGCTTGAGGCTGGGGAAAAACAGTTTATGGGTCCGGAGATGGTACATCTAACTGCTGAAAAGTTGAAAATAATTAGGGAAAGAATGTTAGCGGCTCAGGATCGTCAAAAGAGCTATGCTGACAAAAAGCGAAGACCGATGACTTTGGAAGTTGGGGATTCGGTTTTGCTTAAAGTCTCGCCATGGAAGGGACTTATAAGATTTGGTAAAAGGGGAAAGTTGAGTCCAAGGTTTATTGGACCGTTTAAAGTTCTTCAGATGATTGGGAACCAAGCTTACAAGCTCGAACTACCAGAAGAACTGAATGGAATTCATAACACTTTTCATGTGTGTTATTTACGAAAGTTCACGGGGGAAGTTCCCGACATGATTCCACTTTCGGAGTTGAGAATCGATGAGAACAAAAGGTTGATTGAAGAACCAGAGGCAATTGTTGACCGAAAGACTAAGAAGTTGCGACGCAAGATGGTCGAGTTAGTGCTTGTCCGATGGAAACACATGAATGGGCCGAATCTCACCTGGGAGACGGAGAGTGACATGATGGTTCGCTATCCGCATTTGTTTGTTGAGGTGTGATTCCGAGGATGGAATCATTCTAAGGTGGGGAGAATTGTAACGCCTGTGTTTCTGGGCTTGCCATTTTTAGCAATGTGATAGTCTAGGTTAACCTTTGTAACCCGTTTTGAAATAATAGAAGTGTATTATTTGAGTATTATGTGTTTTGTGCTTAATTGCTTAATTATGTGGTTTGATTAATTAAGAATCAAAATAAGCGTCAAAATTTAAGTGTATAATAAACTTGATATCTTTAGATAATGTTGTAGTAGTTGAAACAAGGTTTCCGAAGATATAAATAATGCCGAAATCCGAGTTGTAACGAAGAAGTTATGACATGTCAAAGTTTCGCGACAAAACCGGCATCGCTGAATAATGTAAAAAGTGAAATTTACGTTAGAGCGATATTTAGCCTTAGCGATCTAAACGAGAATCGAAGATCTCGTTGTTAGTATCAAAGCGATAAAAATTTAGGCGAGAACGGGCGTCAAACGAAGTAGTTATGAATTTATAACGAAATTTTCTGTCCCGGCCTATTAAAAATAAATAATAAAAATAAAGTCAAACTAGCCGACGGAATCTAAACGAAAGTTGTAGAACGTAGTCTCACCTTCGCATGGATATAGAGAACGTCGAAAACGAAGATCGTATGAAGGAGATATGAATTTTCGAAGTTTATTAAATAATTAATAATTAAATTTAATTATTAAACCCCGGCCTTATCCGAAGACGAGTCACCGGACTCATTCGGAGTACGCCTCGCGTACAGCAAGAAGTGTCGACACTTCGGATGACGCATGCAGTGACGATTTCGGAGCCCTGTACCCCCCCGCGTACGAGGAGGTTCCAGCCTCCTATAAATAGGATGCGAGGGTTCCGGGTATTCGTGCTCATTTATTCTCCACTTTGTACCGAAGCTCTACGTTTTTACCCCCGAAGCCCCGGTAATATTCCCGAGTCCCGAAGCAAGTCCCGAGATCCTGAAGATCCCGAGAAGTGCGGTTTTCGAGTCGAAGCTCTGCCCGCGAGAAGTTTGATGTTTGTAGACATCTTCCAGATCTGCTGAGGATTCCGATTTCTGTAAGTCGTAGTGTTGTCCGATCATCTTCTGATCAAGTGACTGTATACTACCTTTCATAAACACAAAAATAATACAAGTATGGTTTGAGAGTATTAAGTATGTTGTTGTTTATATGTGTGAGTGTGTAGTTACTTTCTTCTAAACGCAAAATTATGAAGTATTTTATACGAAATACGTGTTATGTGTATAATTTTGTTGTTATGTGCGTGAATGTATATTCACTCTCTTTAATCTCATAGATCTGATTTGTTTTCTATGAAATACGTGTTATGTGGGTATGCCTCATCTGTTATGTGAAATATGTATTGAACGAAAATGCTATACAGGTTTTAAACTATGTATAAAAAAAATATTTTTATCTACTAATATGTTGGGCAGAACATGGGTAGATAGTTGGTGTGTAATAAACATATGTGAGGCCTCGATGTTGTTGTTGTTGTTGACCTAGTTATTCAGCGGAATATAGATAACGACCACAGACTCCTTCTAGACAGTCTCATGGAACGCTAGCAGGTTCATAACCTATAGGTGTTGTGAACGATGTGTTCACCGGTGTACTCTATCCCCCTCATGGTTGCCTTTAGGATATCTATTGTTGAGGAAAACCCTTAGCAGTAATGTCCGTCCCGATGAAAATCCTAGATTAGGTCCCTTGAGATAGATGTTGTTTTAGGGACGTAAAGTGAGGATAACGGGAATGGGTAATTGGGATAGTGATTGGTTGGTGAAATTAAATATAATTTATTTATTGTGGGTTGAAAACCCTATATGCTCACCAGGCTCCCGAGCCTGACCCACTTAGTTTTATTTGTATTACAGGAAGTGGCGCAAGGGCGTAAAATGGACGAACCATCAAGTTGTTTTGTTTACAAGTCTGTATATGTATATATTTGTTGAATGACTTGTAATGTTATTGTTTATGCTTAATGGTCTGTATCGGAACATGACACCCCGAGTTTTAATTATATAATGAAAATGCATCTCTTTATGAAATGCTTTGATAAATATTATTTTATCATGTTTTGTTTTGGGAACAAATTCCGCAACACTTTTAAATCAAAAGGATTTACTCTGAGATTATCTTAAAAAGAATAAATGAAATCGGTCTTTTATGGCCGTGATTTTGGGGATGTCACACACGCTGCAAACTTCACCTTGCTGGATTTGGGGAAAGCACATATCTCAAAGATTAACTTTGTCTTCTCGAACCATCAGGTTAAGGCAATGACACCTCTAGTGCCATCAAAAGACCGTGGCTTAGCATTCAAAAAATATTTGTATGTATATTCCCTAGTGTGACCATGGTTGTCACCGAGATTGGACGTAGGGGCACCACTAGCCATCCCACTTGTACCACTGATGTTGTTTTGAGACATTGCAACAGCCGCAACGGCTATCACAGCTGCTTGGAAGACAGCTGGGCTGTACTGAGGAGGCGGCAGCGAGAAATCTGTCGGGGAATTGTTGTTCTTTCTGTTTGGTCCCTTCTTCATAGGCATCTTACTCAAAAATAAATGAGAAGAAGAGGATGGTAAGCCCCTAGAATTTAGAATCAAGTGATATGGAACAAGACATGTCTCAACCTGATAGATAAAGTGTTATACTAAGAGATATAGAAAGAAAAGCTACCAATGCAAGTAGACTATCACTAGAAAAGAAATAAGTAGCAATACTTGGAATGAATCTCTACACCGAGTTTGACTCTAGATAAAATAATCCTATAGTATTTTAAGTTGTATGTTATGTTCTATCGTTTGCTTGGTGTATATAGTTTGGTAAGTTTTAGGCCTCCTGCAACACCATAGTCACTCCCAAACACATGCTGGTCGTGTCTCAAATAAATATAGTTGATCAGGCTATATTTATTCCATATATGATTACATAACTATCTAGGTTTAACTGTAGTGTCCAACATCCAAATACTTTTGTTTTTGTTCTACTTGCGAGATTGTTTCTGGTATATATATATATATATATATATATATATATATATATATATATATATATATATATATATACTTGTATACTTCTTATAAAATACTTATATTTTTAAAAGTATACTTTTATTTGAGAGCACTTCAGACCCTTAGCGTTTATTGTTGTATTCCATGTAAGGTTCGATATACTTAGTTCACTATAAACAATAGCTCTGATACCAATCTTTCATACCTCCAAACCGAAGCGGCGGAAACATTCGGGGGTGGAGGACATCATGTACAGTATCACAACAATTGCATCATAGTAATCAAAGTAAACACAACTATTACATTGAAAATATAGGCATTTACATCGGTTTGGTACATAGGTTGTATATATTAAAAGTATAACAAAATGTAAAAGATGTGACTATACACTCTGTCTTCTCAAAAGCCTGCGGGAATACCTATTTACTGATTTCCTACGAATACAAGCGATTTTGAAAGAGTACCAACATTAGCTGGTGAGTTCATAAAAATGTTTTTAAATGTAAACCTATCACTGAATCTATAAAAGAGTGTTTGTATGCTTCCCATGAAAATCCAATATTTTCTAACAAATGAGTTTGTTACTGTGTTCCATAAAGTATTAGTCTGTATGTCTGGTTACTACCAGCTATATTATATAAATTTCTTTTGAATAAAAAACCCTTTGAATGAAAACCCTGATTACCACCAGTAATGTATAGAATGTTATGTTTGAAAACCCTAGTTGCTACCAGTATGTATAGTAGTTTCATTACTTAAAATCAAATTATGTATTGTATCCCTTGGAAATCTCCAGTATAATGTATAGTACTTTTATTAGTTACAATAAAACAATGAAGAATGAAATATCATAAACAATGGTTAGTTTATACGATTTTGAGTCGTATAACCATGATTGATATGACTAATGACCTTTGGGACGTTCTTCAGGCGTCGGACGGTATGATATTTGTCACCCCAGACATCCCTGCCTAACTGTAGCTAGTAGTTCAGGTGTGTGATTGTCAGTCCCAAATATATCTATTCACAAATCTCACGCTCTCCCTCCAGGAGACACTTGTTACACTAAATGATAGGATTTAATCCGTACCTCGAAGGGTAAAATTGAAGGGTTGTCTCACAATCCTGTATTAACTAGTTTACATATAGTTTGTATTGTTCTCTTGTCTTCGAATCCCTTTGTATACCTTGTAGATTAATCATAATTATAATTAAATAATTATTTAGTATTGTACTTCTTAATCCGAAAGTAGTTATGTATATAGTAAAATACGGTTGCCATAGTTTATATATGTGTTAATGTATAAGCTTTGAGCTTGTAAAACTGTGTATTCAAATCCCAAACTATACCTACTATAGTTTGTATGTATGTTATGTACTTGGTTCATGTATTGATCTGAAAACTATGCAATTATGGATGTATTTTGAAAACATCCCTTATGATCAACATGTTACAAAAGGGATGAAATATCTAAATATTTTATAAAATATGGAAATCTTTTGGTTGTATCAATTGCATAAGTTTTAAACCTGTTGAAATTCTTGTAAATAAGTTCACAATATCATTTGTGTTTGGCTTGTAATCTCCCCCTGAAAACGTTAAAAATTGTAAAAGCGTAGGGGTATGAACTCCCCGTTGGTTGTGTCAAGGTATCGGACTGTGAAAATGAAATGACGACCTTGGAGTTGTTGTACGTGGAATTAACGGAATGTTACCGGGATTCGATTGAATCAGAAAAAGCGGGTTTTCACCTAAGTTCGCGACTTAAGGTGGTTTGCTACCGTGAACTGTTCTCGGTCGTTAACTGTTCTCAGTCGTGAACAGTTTTCACCCCTTGAATGGTTTACGACCCTTGAAGGGTTTACTGCGTGTTCTTGGTGTTCTTGACGAAAATATGAAGATTTGAAGGGTTCATCGCCATAAACCCAAAATGATGGGTGCTTGATTTTGATGAAAGGATGAATGTTTGATGCTCTAAAACGAGTTATAGGATGTTTTGGATGATTTTTGAGAGAAATCTTCAGTTTTTGGTTGGTGGTTTTAGAGAGAGAAAGGAGTGTCCTCGGCCAGAAGCTTAGAAATGAAGGTAAGAACACACACACACACACACACACACACACATATATATATATATATATATATATATATATATATATGGGTTGTGGTTTACTGTCGGTGGTGGGTCCCTAGCTATGAACGGTTTACGGTCGTGATCGGCTACACGGCCGTGAGCACCATGCTGATTGAATTCTGCTAACTTTAGAGGGAAATGCCTTGATTTTCGTTTGATTTTGGTTCCAAATCTTATATAAAATTTAATGATATAAATTAATGATTTTCCAAACTATAAGAAATTGAGGGAACAAAATAAAATTCAAAATTTATTTTACGGAATCGGGCTTACGTTAACAGAAAAAGGTTCGGGTTGTCACATGACCCAAGTCGTCGAGTGTAGCTTACAGAATCAGCGAGTTGCTTTAGAACTAACAAAGTCATGAAAACCCCAGTCAACCCGCCGAGTTACCAAGTAACTCGTCAGTCCATGCAACCTCCAGAATACCGTGAAAACCCTCATCAACTCACCGAGTGATCTCACCCACTCATGGAGTTTACTCAAAATCAAGAAAGGGAGTAAACCCTAACCAACTCTTCGAGTTGAATATGCAACTCGTCGATTTCCTTCAACCCTTTTCTCACTCAGACATTTCTAAGAGAAACCAAGGCTCCAAACTGTAGATCTAAACTCCAAGGGTGTAATTATCATGTAATGTTGCTTACTTTACGTGCATGCAAGGCTTCAAAATCCTTAAAACGCCAAAACTAAGTCTAAGAAGAAGTTTAGGGCATGAAGAAGGGCCAAAGCTTCATAAAGCTTGAGGCTTTATGTCAAAGACGACCTAAACAAGTCTAGATCCAAAGCCACGTCCATGTGACCAACTCAAACCCGAGAATGACCCCCATTTTTCACTAAAATGCCCATAAAATTTTATAAGAAGAGATTAATGGAATGAGAAGTCAAGGTATTAGCTTTATACCTCAGATTGGTTTCCAAAACCAAGTAGATAACGGATCTACAACCTTTTCTTGATCCAAGCTCCTAAACCTTCAAGCTTTTTCAAGAAATGCACCAAAAACCCCGTTTAGCCTCACACACACTCAAAATACGGATTTGTTTGCTTAGGGTTTGCTCTCTGGATGTGAAAGGTGGTAAGGAGGCTGGAGGGGAGGACTTAAGGTCCTTTAAATAGGGTGCAAACCATAAAAAATAGGGTTTTTCATAATCAACTCCAACACATCGAGTTGTGTCCTACAACTTGTCGAGTAGGTAGTCCGAATACGCGATACCTCCAGGTTTCTACACGACAGGGTGGGGTCTCCAACTCGTCGAGTAGACTTCCAAAATTGCACGTATCCTTAAATTTCATTCTTGGAAACTGGGATGTTACAAATCTCCCCTACTTGAACTAGGCTTCATCCTCGAAGCCTGCTACAGTGAACAAATCTGGATGATGCTTTTGCACTCCAGCCTCCGGCTCCCAAGTATACTTGGATCCCTTTTGATGTTGCCACTTGTACCTTTTAAGGTATATCCTTGCCACACAGAACCTTTACCTTTCGACGTAATCCAGTCGCTCATTATCTTGAAAAATCACCCAGCGATACCACGAGATCCTCGTCCAACTTGTGCTTTCGCAATTGCGAATCATGGGTAGTGCTAGGAATCTAACTGAGCTCCTCTAGAAGACCCAGTCAATACACCACCTTTCCAAACTTGGTAACAACCCGAAACGACCCAGTATATCGGACACCATCTTTCCTTCCACCTGAAAACCTGAAGTTCTCGCCAGAAACACAATCATAGATTATATGCTGATGTTGATGATTCTTTGCTTGAATGAGATTATACATTCTTTCAATGCGAAAGCTCCTTCAATGGCTAGATTTTCAAGGATAACACAAACCACGGAGGCAAATGGTAGATGAACCCTTTTTGTGATGACCGAATAATGCTTCCTTCAACTCCCGAACCAATATATAGTAGCAGCCAACTGATAGCGCATAACCACAAACACCCATGACTGGCCCGATCAGCCTCGGGATGGAATATCAATGTGTCGAATCTAATCAACCATCAGATTGAAATTCTTAGGGTCTGTTGGCATACCGACTCAACCGTACTTCTCCCCCGAAGCTTTCGTGCCTAGGACTTTCAGTCGGCCCACACTGGTATCTTCGTCTACTGCATAGAGAAGGTCTTCCTCAACCCTCCCAAATACATCGTGTCACCATAGACAATCAGGAGAAAGATCTGGCATGGATCCCAGAATCTAAAAGACACGAACATTCTAACCCAGCAAACCTCGATTTCCCCATCAATAACATGACACCTTTCACCTGAACTCGTGACTCGCACCATAAACCAAAAGATTCTCCATTGACCTCACTAACTTCCAAAATGTACGCCTCACACAGATACACTCGCGATTCTAAACACAATTTTCGACTATCAGCCATCCCGAGATGGCCATCCATGAATACACCCCAAGTTTCTTAATAAAGATACCACCTTTCATACAAAAAAGATCCTCGAACAGGTCGATAGTGAACTTTTACCAATCCAAATCCATATGTTCACCAAAAACTTAGCACACCCTTGACTCTCTGTCATGCCCTTACCAAACTTTGAAGTGAAGAAAGAAGATGATCAAAGCAAGAATTTTCGCATTTCAAATTATCCTTATCAACCACTTGCAAACAAATAGGAATACTGGGAAAAAATTTCACTGATTCAATCTGATACCCGATTGACATCCCAAATGGCCCTTGATTGTTCCCTATCCAAACCAACTAATTAATGGGTCTTTCGATCTCCATCAACGCATCAATACTGAGAGTATCACTTAGAGATTAAATAATCAATTATGACCATTTGGTCTACAGCTCATTACTGGAATGCCTCTACCAGATCCTCATTCATTAGCTGAAATGCTCCTGATCTCATACCAACCATGTCAGTATTACATTTCTTGCCCATCCTTATGAACCCTAAAGATACTCTCCTCCTTTCATTGCCTCGAGGGGACCTAATCACCATCCCATAAAACACCAAAAAAAAAAATACAGAAATCCGACCATACACGATTTCCTTATAGAACAAATTACAGCCCAAGAGTTATTAGGCTTTCTTACACGACCACCGACAGTCCTTAAGGGCACTCCATAAGTGATAACCAGCAAACATAGATAACATGCAGTTCCACAAGTCATTATCACAAAGCAGCATTCTCAATGGTAGGAGACAGGCCTATTGATTGCTATGGCATAGCAACACACTCAATACTTGAACATATTTCTAACATAATACATACAGAGTCTTCAGCATAACTAAATCACGTCATCAGGCCCTAAGCCTATATGGACCACTTTCAGAACCTTCAGCATGTCTGGACCCCCTCTCCGGGCCTTCGTCCTCTTTGGACCGTTCTCCGGGCCTTTGGCCTGACTGGTACCCGCCGCTGACCTTCAGTCTATATGGACCTCCCTAGGTCTGTTGAGCAAAACCTGGGCCTATCCTGGTGCCCTTCCTGTATAGCCAGCTCCCCCCCACCCCCCCCCCACCCACTTGAGGTTTTGAACTCTTAATCCAATTCGCATAATATAACCCTGACCAAACCATGCCTACAAACCGATCCAACCCTAATGCTACCTTGAGTATCCACGGATACACCCAAAGGATCACCCCATCAATAACAGAAGACGACCAGATCATCAATCGAAATAAGATCCCACACTTGATCGAGATTGTACGGGTCCTACCCACATGAAACTAGCCCAAGATGACTTCTAAGGCAATCTCGACGGTTGCCAATCCTGAGTCTGCTATAAATACGAATTTTCTAACCTACCATTGAGGGAGAACTTAACTAAGGACCAAGGGAAACATAAGCACATTGCACTAGAGAGGTTCATCGATCAATATCTAACAATCCAATCTGAAACAGCAGTCCGAATAGAACCTATAAAAACCTTTAATGCCTGACAGTCAATCTAAGAATCTCCAATTCTTCCTTACTTAGGGTTCTAACTACCACCCATTGGTTAGAAATCAACCCAAGAATAGTAGAAATCCTGTGTTCATTGGTGATAGAGACTAAAAACGGACACTCAAGCTCTCCCATAGGCAAACCGAACTCCCTACAGAACGATCGAGAAACAAATGACCGATTCACCCCGAAGTCAAATAATACCAATGCAGGTAAGGAGTTCATTAGAAATGTATCTACTATAGGTATAACACATAAGCATAAGGCAGATATAATCAATAAGATAAAAAGATGGAAACATACTAGCCACCACATGCAGTGTTGCCCTAGTTTCCTCGGCTGTAAGTTGGACGGCGTATCCCTGAGCCCTCGGGGGCTCTGCTCTACCCTATCTCGCGTCAGTAATCCTCAATGTAGCCAGCGTTGGAGGCTGTGCCGGATGGGTAATGATCAGTGGACAGTTGGTCTTTGCGTGACCAACCTGATCGTAGTGATAGGAAATCCTCATATCCTGTACCAGGGTTAACTGGCGATAATGCCTCATGAAGTGGCCTCCCTTGCTACATTTCCAGCATGTAGCACTAGATCTACACACCCAGAGTGGCCATTCCCACACTTCCCACATGTCAGGCCATGCTGGCCCCTAGACCTAGTATTAGTGGTCTTAGACCGCTTCGGCGCCAGCTGCAACTGCGTTGGGGCCTGCCTCTGCTCCCGCAACTGTAACTCATTCCCAAGCTCTCGCTGCCTAGGGCCTCCTATAACTCCAACAAAGTATCATACTGTGGGGTAGCTACAAACTGTCTGATGTTGGTCTTGAACATGCTTAGATAACATGTCATCTGAGCCTGCCGGAAGCAAACTCCAGGAAAAACATTTCCCTCTCAGTGAACATGTGGGTGATCTCCGTCACTGACTCTGTATCCTGTCGCAGTTCCAAAAACTCATGTGCCAGTAACTTGCGCTCAACCCATGGTATGTAGTGAGTGCGGAACATATCCCTGAACTGATCCCAAGTGACCGCAACTCTCTGATTATCAGTATACGACCGTGTCATCAATCTCCACTAGTCCTTTGCTCCGGAGCTCAACAGGTTCAGAGCACACCTGACATTCTGGTTAGTAGGACATGATCATTTGAAGAATCATCCATCCACATCAGATAGCCACCTCATGGCTACGACCGGGTCCTAAATCCCATAAAAAGTCGGGGGTTTCGTATTATCGAAGTCCTGATACTAAACAACCTGACTAGTCCTACCACCAGTGACTGCTATAGAGACAGAGGCTGCAACGGCAACAGTCTCAGCAATGGCTGCATAGAGTTCATCAAAGTACTCAACCATTGTGATCTGAATAGACCCAAACATCTCCGGTAACTGTGCCAAAATAGTGTAGCAACCTCATCCTACAATATCTCTTGAATCCTGGCGTCCAACTCATATGGCCTCAACTGACCAATGGTCTTGGACACTGCTGGTCCACCCTGACTGTCAGCTTTTGATCCTGACCCGGATCCAGTCACATATCGCCTCGTAACCACCATGCTGAGAATATACCCGACAGATATCAGACATCCCATATAATAATGGGGAACCAACTCCCAACAAAACCCTATGCATTGTGTCTTCCTTGCTACGCATATGGGTCCTGTGGTTTCAGTAGTACGGGCCCATACTACCTTCCACACCTACCCATATTTTTCTCAAGTGTAATCACAACGCCCTAACAATATACTTAAATATAGGCGAGTGCTCAATCCTCATTTCTAAAGGAAGTCTAAATATCTCATAACTGGCTGTCTGACCCGCACAACTCATCCTACCACAACTGCCACCTGACCCACTATTGGTTCCAAATAGCTATTGCATGAATACAATCACATACCATACAACTTAAACCTTCTTAGACTAAGAGATTCAATCCTACAATGCTTGTACTCAGACGAGAGCTGCACAACAGGAACAAATCCCTCATCCTAATATCATTTAACCCATGTAGCATATGACTTAGCCTATTCACTGAATAGCTAATTTATACACGAAAGAGTCACATAATAATCAAACAAGAAAACACTATAGGAACAAGCGCATCACATAATAATGAAATTCTATCATGCAATCCCTGAAGATCCTTAGCCTATCACTAGCATGTTGTTCTAACAATATAAGATAACTACATGGTATTTTGGGGCTTACTTACGGGCTCCGACTGAACGTACACTTTGCATCCTCCTTCAGTATTTTGTAAACCATTTGAAAATCATTTTTAAAAAATCTTTCCCTTAGTTTGAGACTGGATTCACACGAGTGTTCCTCCAATTCACTCAATCCAAGGTTCTGATACCAACTTGTAACATCCATAAAATTCATGAAAATTTAGAACTTTTTCAAGCATTCAAAAACCAATATTTATTACAAAATGTTTTCAAAATAGTTTCAGATAAGTGTATCCCAAAAACAAAATAAAAAAAAAATGCGAGGAGGTGCACGATCACAGCTTTGCATTCCCATGATCATCCGAAGTACTTGAAACAAATTCAAAAATGTAAGCCCAAAGCTTAGTGAGTTACCCTAAAATACCAACGTCGTATAAATCATAACCACATCATAGCAAGTAAACAACATGTATATAGAATCTACAATAAGACTAGATTGCCCTTAACAGGCCTGCGGTCTAGGTGGCCCACTCTTAGAACCTTCAACATGTCTGGTCAACCCACCCAGGCCTTTAGCCTGTCTAGACCGTTCTCTGGGCCTTCGGCCTAACTGATATGCCTTAATGGGTCTGCAGTCTATCCGATCCGCCCTGGGTCTATTGGCCTTCAGCACAAAGTAGGTCTTTCCACAACCCAATCCACCATATACAATCAACACATAAATATCATAAGCTAGTTAGCATGTATAAACAGTCAGACCGATCTAACAAATCACTAATTATAGCACCATCCGATATACCAGGATACCGACCTAACAGGTCCCTAACATATCATCCTATATACTAGGATACTAACCTAACAGGTTACTAAGCATATCATCATGCAATAACCAGGATAACAATCCAATAAGGGTCGACATTAGTGCCTTCGACCCTATTAGTATAGTGAGGACAACTGACCTCACAATGTCGAATTGTACTGAACTACAAAGATCAAACTCCCGAAGCATGACTCCAAACTCAAACACCTACAACCACCATTGATCCAATTCCATAAATTCCAAAATTACCAAAATACCCTTAGAAGTCAAACTTGGTCAACCCCTGGTCAAAGTCCAAGTCAACGGTCAAGGTCAACAGTCCATGCTGACCCAACTCATTGAGTGCAGCTAATAGACTCGTCGATCTCCTTCTGAACTAAGAAAGTCACAAAAACCCCAGTCAACTCACCGAGTTACCAAGTAACTCGTTAAGTCCATGCAGCCTCCAAAATATCGGGAAAACCCTCTTCAACTCGCCAAGTCATCTCTCCCACTCATCGAGTTTACTCAGAATCCAGAAAGCCGGTAAACCCTAACGGACTCGTACATTTTACTCTTCAAATCATCGATTTCCTTAATCTATTTTCTCATCCAGACATTTCTAAGCGAAACTAAGGCTCCAAACTGTAGATCTAAACTCCTAGGGTGTAATTATCACATAAAGTTGCTAACTTTACGTGCATGCAAGGCTTCAAAAGGCGTAGAACACCAAAATGTCTATGAAGAAGTTTAGGGCACGAAGAAGGGACAAAGCTTCATAAAACTTGAGGCTTTATGTCAAAGAGGGCCTAAAGGAGTCTAGATCCGAATCCATGTCCTTGTGACTAGCTCAAACTCGAGAATGGCCCCCATTTTGCACTAAAATACCCATAAACTTGTATGAAAAGAGATCCAAGAAATGAAAAGTTATGGTATTAGCTTTATACCTCAGATTGGTTGCCAACACCATGTAGATAACGGATCTACATCCTTCTTCTTGATCCAAGCTCCTCAACCTTCAAGCTTCTTCAAGAAATGCATCAAAAAAATCATTTAGCCTCACACACACGCAAAATATGGATTTGTTTGCTTAGGGTTTGCTCTTTGGACGTGAAAAGTGGTAAGGAGGATGGAAGGGAGTACTTAAGGTCCTTTAAATAAGGTACAAACCCTAAAAATTAGGGTTTTTCATAATCAGCTCCAACTCGTCGAGTTGGGTCCTCCAACTCATCGAGTAGATCCTCTGAATACACGCTCCCTCCTGGTTTCTACATGATAGGTTTGGTCCTCCAACTTGTTGAGTAGACTTCCAAAAATGCACAAATCCCTAAATTTCAATCCTGGAAACTAGGATGTTACCTAACATCTATTTCTTTATTACTACTTGGACATTAAGTCTTACTCACTTTATCAATATGATGCATGGGAAGATCCCTTTCTTGGGATCTTTCATGCTTAAACGCTTCAATAGTTCATCCAAGTATATACTCTAGCTTAGTACAATTAGATGTTTCCTTGTATCCCTGTAAATTCTTATTCCAAGAATGTATTTCGATTCTACTAGATCCTTCACGATTCTACTAGATCCTTCATTAGGAATTTTTCAAGCCAATATTTCACCTGTTTCAATGTTGGACTATCATTTTCTATAAGGAGTATTTCATCAACATACAAAATTAGATAGGTTAAAACACTCCTAATACATTTTCCATACACATATGACTCATCTTTATTTCTAGAAAATCCAAACTGTTTGACCTTCTCATGGAAAAGAAGAATTTAGCCATGGGATGTTTGTTTAAGTCCATAAATGGACTTCTCATGCTTGCACACCTTATTAGGATATTTGGCATGCTTAAAACCTTCTTGTTGGAGAACAAGATTCAACCTGCAGCTGCTCAATCAAATCATCAATCCTCGAAAGTGGATATCAGTTCTTCACCATAAGATTGTCCAGGTCCTGATAATCGATGCACATCCTGTGGGTACCATCCTTATTTTTCACAAATAGAATCTGTAACACTTAAAATCCTGGTATGTTTCTTTATTTATTGTTGTTAAAAGGATTTGCATTTTGGTCCTTGGGAAATATGTGGGGAGCACCACTTGGTACGCTTAGCGTACAAGCTTTTAAGCGAGTACGCGAGACGTAACACTTGGTATGCTTAGCGTACAAATGCGAACGTAGGACGAGACTCCGGTCATGTACACTAGACATATGAGAGTTTTCATGAAACCCTAATTTAGGGTGTTGTACCCTATATAAACGACTTAAGTTCTCATGGATAGCGTCCTTACTAGCCTCCATTGCCTCAAAAACCCTAAAATCGAACCTTAACTGCCTTGTGGTGTTCTTAAGCTATTAAGAAGGCTTTGCGCCCATTTTTGCCTTTCTGAAGGAGGAGGAGAAGCTTGAAGTTATCGTGCTTGGTCAGAGGGTCTTGGATCCAAAATCTGTTTGATTAGGTGTCTAAGCCTATAACTATAATTGGTATGTACTTGACCTGATAGTAGCATGGTCCTTTTGGGTTGCCTTCACCGAAGCAATTTAATAGGATGGATATTTGAGAAAGAGGTTAGTTATGATTTATTAATATATTATAAGAACAATATATTAATTGAGAAATCATATTATTTAATTGGTATTGATCAATAATTAATTTGGAATTAATTTAGTGATCAAAAGAGATTGATTAAATTTGTAGGGACTGCTTAGGTAAATCGGTAATACTTATAGTTTGGGCTAATGATCCATATTGATAGTGATAGAATAAATCTATATGAGAGTCCATGATGAGTTGGTCGAAAGGGCGTATCATATGGATCATTGGAATACTTAACGGCTTAAGTAAATTACGTTTTTTATATGAAACCCTAGGAATTCCACACTATAAACGTAACCCCTAACACTCCAAAATTAGCCAAGAAGTCCATGAAGAAATCCTAGCCAATTTTTAGGTGTCTCGTAACTTCACTCTCAGAATCCTCCATTGTTCTTGGTGTCTGTAACTTATTTGAGGTATTACATTTGAGGTACTAAGTTCTTGAAATGCCAAGTTCTACAAGCTACAGCTAAGAGGTATTCATCGAACTTGTCTTATTTTGTAAATTTGTAAATTGTATGCTAGTTACGGTTCATGCTTTGTATAAATTATAATTGCATGTATAACTTGAGAAACTTAGATCCAAAGCATTAGGGTTGCATATGCACCATAGGATTGTTATAGTGCTCAAAACCCTTTAGTGGTATCAGAGACTTTGAGTGTTTTCAGTTATATTGATGCATTGGTTAATTATTCAAAGTTGAAGCAAATTGAAATCTACTCTCTGACTGGTGGACTCGACAAGTCATGTGAAGGAACTCGACAAATTGGATCATCTGTTTGCAGATTATCATATTTTTTTGGCTAGAATTGGATTAGGATTATTACCACAAACTGTTTTGACTGTTAGAAATCAATTTTTTTATGGTAAGGTAATGATTATCCTCATCCAATTGAAGGATAATTATCAAATTTTGATATAATTACTTTGTATGTGATAAATTAATTGTTTGTAGAATTTGATGTGAATTATCTTTCTATATGAAAAGAGATTTTGTCAAAATTTGTGATATAGATAAATTATATGATTAATTTAATTGTTGTCAAATTTTATCTAAGAGATTTTCAAAGTTTCAAAACTTGACAACAAGTTTTGGAATTTAAAGTTGATTAAAAAATGTTTTAATTTTGAAAACTTAAATTTTAAAACCCTACCTTTTTAAAAGGTTAAAAAATACACCCTCATGGTTTTATTAATAATTTAATTAAAAGATTAATTAATAGACAATTAATAATTCCTTGACCTAGTTTAAAATTAATTAAATTAGAAGCTTAATTTATTACAAGATTAAACCACCTAGTTAGGGGTGCAAACGAGCCGAGCCGAGCCCGAGCTTGGCCAGGCTCGGCTCGGGCTCGTTTAAGTTATATGAGGCTCGAGCTCGAGCTCGGCTCGATTCGAGCTTTTTTGTACTGAGCTCGGCTCGAGCTCGTAAAGAATTATCCAAGCTCGGCTCGGGCTCGGGATCGACTCGTTTTTTATCTGATGTGCCTAAATAAGCTTAAGCTCGACTCGAGCTCGTTAAGAAGCTTGTTTACTAATACCCTAAATCCGTAATTCCTCTAATATATTTTTATTTTAATATATATAAATAATAATAAATTATATTATGTAAGGGCTCGTTTAGGCTCGCGAGCCTAATCGAGCTTAATGACATAGGCTCGAGCTCGAGCTCGTTTAATAAACGAGCTTAATATTAATCTCGAGCTCGGCTCGGGCTCGTTTAAAATCGATTTCGAGTCGAGCTTTTAACGATCCGATCCCGAGTAGCTCGCGAGTAGCTTGGCTCGTTTGCACCCCTACACCTAGTATTTTAAAAGTTTAAAATACACCCTTGTACTATTATAACATTAAAAGTTTAATTTATACATAAGTATAAGAATATGTCAGTCTTACCATTACCAGACCTCATTTATGATGGAGGTCTATAAGGAGGTATAAGGAAATTGTCTATAAAATGGCAAATAAATGGGTGTCCACTCTCACCCACCGCTTCATTGGCTAGTGGAGGGTGATTAGCTGAACGGGTAGGATAGGACATTAATTCTCATTAACAAGTATAATGATAACTATAAAAGTAACTAAATGTTTTTTCTAAATTCCCAATCTTAAATTTTTTAGGAAAATGTAAATTTGTTGCTAACCCATGAAATTGCACATTGCATTTTGTTGATCGTTAGTGGAGCGTATGTGGTTAACCAACATACTAATATGGGACTAATGAAGGATGGAAATGGGTAACTCGATTGAAAATTATCGTTGATTAATGGAGCGTGTGTGGTTAAACGGCACATTGATTAGATGATAAATGACATTGAGAGTACCAAGATAATTTGCACGGTTATAGACACCTTGTTTGTGATCCTCAGTATCCCAGTCACAAACTTGAAGGGCATAATTGAGATTCAACATACCATTGAAAACTTCAATGAATCTAAAAGAATATAGGAATTTCAATTCATTTGAAACCTAATGTTCTTTTTTCGTTTTACATGGTGGAAATTGGTAAATCGTCATTTACCTACCTTCAAATATTCTGCGGTTGGATTACGACATCCGTCTTATGAATTGTAGAATATTGTGGTTGGTCCTAGCCTTAATATTTTACTTGGGTGTCATATTATGGACTTAATCAACTAACTTGAAATTCTCCTCTTTGTAGATGTCTACTTTTGACAACTATGGTCTTCCTCAATGCTTTGGAAAAGGGTTTCCATGATATCCCACATGTTGATCAAGGTGAAATTTCTATCCCTTTTTCATGCAAAGGTGGAACTGGAAATCATAATTCATTTCCTCCACCTCTTCTAGTAATTCTCCCTAACCCACATGTCCGTCGACTTGAAAAGTTCAAGGTGACTCAAGCCCTATTGTCAAGCAAACACGAAATGGAAAGTCTATATGTGATCACATATTGGAGATGAAGTTGAATATTGACAAGATGGGAATGTTAGGTGTCACTTTCCCGAGGAAGTTGGCTGTTGACTTGGTTCTTTAGTCACTTCCTGAGTTGTCTGGTTATTTTGTTAAAGACTACTATATGACAGATCACGACGTGACCCTGGTTGATCTTACATATTTGCTAATTGTCGCTGAATCAACAATGATTTCGCATAGTGGTCAAGCGAATTTGATTGGAGGATCTACATCCCAAATTTCTACGGAGACATGAAATGACATAGACATCCCAAAAATGATTCCTTATCCTAAGGGTAAGGAATTGTTTCATGCGCGAATGCCAAAGAGAAGCTACACTGACTACCTAAGAGATCTAAGAGAGGGGAAAATCAAATCATATGGTTCTACTTCAGGTGTGTCCAATATATAACTCTGTTAAGTTCCTATTTATCGATTCATATTACATGATGTAAAGTTACATTTTGATGTTTTGTAGAATCTGAAGAAAAAAAAGGAAGCTTGAAGGAAAAGTAGGCTGAGTCTGATCATGAAGAAATGGATTTCGATCGCATGGTTCGATGATCAGATTTTTTGAACTGCTGCTTAGGAGTTATGATAAATTGCTTAGTAATATTTAGTCACATGGTTTGCATTTGTATTTGCATTGTAAAGACAAGTTTTCCCCATTTTATAAATTAATAAAAATTTGATTTTATCTTGTTTATGTTTCCTTGCAATGACTTTTGTGAAAATTGTTGTTTGTATGTTTCTATTAGTGGAAATGTTGAAAATGGTTTGATTCTTAGTTCTATAGATTTTGGTAGTGTTGTAATTTTGTAAGTAAGGAAAAGAATCTCATCACCTAAGTTTTAATTGGATAGAAAATTGGAAACATGTGATTTTAGTTATATGATGTATGAAAATCGTGGTACTTGGGAAAAATGGGACCAATTCCTTGTTCACATGTGTATGTGATTCAAGTGAAGGAATAAAGGATTAGTACGCATCGATGTGCACTGGTGAGATCCACCACAAAGGACGATAAAGTCTATTCATCATGATTTACTGAAAGTCCAGTAAATATGGTTATGCTTACAATATTAAGTGTAATTCTGAATCATTGAAAAGGTTTCAATGTATAGCAGAACGTATAAGAAGAATCAATTAGGCAGAAAGATAAAAGTTTCTCCAATATGAAAGGAAAGGAGAGTACTTGAGTATCATGTTTTATGATCATCCTAATGATTATGGAACCATGTTACAATTGATCATCAAATTATACCTTAGTACATTAATATGACTAAGAAAAGGAATTGAGAATTGTTGAAATGGTTAAATCAAGAAGGTGAGTCATACTTCGTTCCAAAATCAAGTCTTAGATTTATACTCCAAAATTGTGTCTTGAGTGACATATCCTAACTAGGTTTATAACACATCATGAAATGTGGAGTAGATAAGTTTTCTTACTCATGCACATTTGAGATTGGTAGTTGTGAGGTTTAGGATACAATGAAGACTAACTAAGACCAATTGTATGCAGTGTTTTTCTGGATAAGAACCCGCACTAACTCTTGAATATTTTTTTGTCAAAGAATGTTTCTTGACAAGAGAATCTTATATTTCAAGAGGTCAGTGGGAGTCTTAATGATCTTGAATAGTTTCAAGAACTAATCAATAATAAACATATTTTCTATCACTAGCGTGCGACTTGAGGCTGATAACCTATGGTGTTGACATATTCTTATTTATGTGCCAGTCCAGTTAAGTTAACTAGGCATGCGAGTTCTATGAGCTCTTATTTTATTGCATAAGGCGAAGCATCTTGATCAATGAAAGTACATTGACTTGTAGGGTGAGTTGCTCATTAACTTTGAAGCAATGGTAGGCCTTTTTTCTGCCAGATGCCAAGAAATTAAGATTAAGAATGTTCAATCCATATGAGTTTGGATTTGTCATAAACCTTGTCTTATGTTAGTGATTGGAAATGACAATTTCATATGGATAGGAAAGCACATACATTATAAAATCTAAGTGGTGAGACGTTTCTCTTTAATTCATGAAAATGATTGTGAGGAAATTCTATATATGGGAATATATGAATGTCATGTTGAAATGTTTCAACATAGGAAATTCTATAAATGGGAATATTTTAGCAAAAGACTAGTCAAGTCACATGTCTTTATGTAATACATTATGAATCGTATCCCATATGCTCCATATATAGGATAGATTGCATATGCTATAATATTCACCCATTCTTATTTTCGAAATGCCTAGGGCATTAAGAGGGAAAAGGACTAGAATCGGATAAAACTAAGGTTGTTAAACAACTATCAAGGACAATCTAAGGTTCACTAAAGATCGGTTACTTGTGAATAGTTGGAGGTATAGTAATTGATGGACCATATTGATATAATTCCGAATAGATAGGATTGTATTTATAATGGATAGTCATATGGCAATTATGGAAATATTTCCATAATGGGAGTTGGATATTAGGAATCTTTGTGTGAGTTAGAAATTTTAATGTAAGATGGATGTTCAAGGAATATTCCTTGAATGTGAGACTTCAATTGTAGGGAATTGTCTTGTAACATTCTCAAATGGAATAGTTTATAATATCATTGGCCAGGTCTCTGTGACTTTTGTGCGTAGACATTACAAAAAGGATCATTACATGTAAGTTTAGACTCTAACAGATTCTAGTAGTAGGAAGGATATGGTATTGTTACACTTGTGATAAGGATTAGGAAATTGTGAAATGAGCATCAATGGAAATTTGTTTAATTGATCTATTTCATAAGGTAAGGACCATAGATGAACATAGTATGCATGCTTTGAGCATGGGATAAGTATTTGTTTTTTTAATTCAAGTATTAAGTTGATTGTTTGAAACAATATAGAATGAATAAGTTCTAATAAATATGGTGATTAAATAATAAGTGTTTTATTTATATTCAAAAGTCTTGAGACCATATATGATTGTTTTATTCTTGTGTTTCACTTCGCATGGTTTACTTCCTGAATAATAAGATTATTCAAACATCCACAGTTGATCATACTTTGGAAGTAAGTAATGAGGCAAGACTGTCATGAATCTGACTGTAGATTGTCTAAGTGCTTAGACATGACACAAGTTTACTGCAATGTTCATGAGTAATCCTGAAATAAGAATTTGAGTATTGGATTAAACCCACGGTCATTTGAATCACTTCATGGGTTTTATCACAAATGATTGTGAGAAGATCATATCTTATATTCTTGAAACGGATACATATGAGTTGTAGTTTACAAGTTGGTTTCACATTGATGATACATGAACACACCAATAATTTGGTGCTATAAAATGTGTTGTTGTGTGTGATTTTGATGAGTAAATTGAGCAATCATATGAGTAGATTTTTTTCCGTTCTTTATACCCTAAGAGGGATAAAAGTAATATTTGTGGGCCCCATCATAATTTAGTGATGACACTCTAAGTGCTTGGCCAAGGCTGGACAAAGTTGATGTGTTCAATTGTAGTGTGTTTCACTCGTCATAAGCAGGAAATCTGGAAACAATACATGGACAGAGATAATGATTATAAATTCATGTCTCATGTCCATATGATATTTTAATGGAGGAATATTTGATCCTTTATCTAAAGGACACGTTGCTGATAAGATCCGAGTTCGACAACGACTTTTGAGAGCTACAATTGATAATCAGATTTTGAAGCTACATTGATAGTTATAGTTATTAGACTTATCCAAGAGGGATACTTTTGGATTCGGTGTCTAAGCCCACAACTATAATTGGTATGTACTTAGCCCAATAGCAGCATGGTCCTTTTGGGTTTCCTTCACCGGGGCAATTTGATAGGATGGATATTCGAGAAAGAGGTTATTTATGATTTATTAATATATTATAAGAATAATATATTAATTGAGAAATCATAATATTTAATTAGTATTGATCAATAATTAATTTGGAATTAATTTAGTGATCAAAAGAGACTCATTAAATTTGCAGGGTTTGATTAGGTAAATCAGTAATACTTATAGTTTGGCTAATGATCCATATTGATTAGTGATGGGCTGAATATATGTGAGGGTCCAAGAAGAGTTAGTCCAAAGGGACTATCATATGGATCATTGAAATTCCACACTATAAATGTGACCCCCAACACTCCGAAATTGTCCAAGACTTCCATGAAGAATACGTAGTCGATTTTTAGGTGCTCTTAACCTCTCTCTCATAATCCTCCATTGTTCTTCTGTTTGTAACTTATTTGAGGTATTACATTTGAGGTACTAAGCTCTTGAAAGGCCAAGTGCTACAAGCTACAATTATGAGGTATTCATCTAACTTGTTTTATGTTTTAAATCTCTAAATTGTATGCTAGTTAGTGTTCATGCTTTGGATAAATGAAAATCGCATGTATAACTTGAGAAAACTTAGATCCAAAGCATTAGGGTTGTATGTGCACCATATGATTGTTATAGTGTTCAAAATCCTTCAGAATCATCATCTTGTGGGAAAGATTTTTAAGGTATCAAGTTTACAGCTTGGGTTTTATATGTGTGGATCTCTTTATAGCTAGTTTGTTATGCTTTTGGTCCCTTTTTGGGTTAATGGAAGAATTAGGTCATTTGAAGGCTTGTTTATTTAAATCTGAGTTTGTTTCGGTTTCCTTGAGCAAAAAGGTCCAATCTTTATGAGATTTTTGGTGTCATGCCTGCATTGAGTTCCTTATTAAGTCTATTTTAAGCTTAAGATCTTCATTTAATAATGCATGAATGTAAAGTTAACAACTTTACATGATTTTCCATCTCAAAGAAGTTAGATCTATGTTCTGGAACTTTTTCTTAAGGGGTTAAGTGTTAAAATTTAGTTTTGGGTGAATAGCATGAGCACGTTGGACGTATAAGCAAGTACGCTTAGCATAAAAGCCTTCAAGTGAGTACGCTATGTGTACGTGATGAGTACGCCTCGCATACTCAATGTGTTGGGCCTCGCATGTGGGGGCTTCGGGTTTGAGCTATCTTTTAGGATTTGTTGCTCGTCACATTTTTGGATCATATAAATACAAGTATTTTTTACTATGAAAAATTGTTGGGCCTTAGGGTAAGGCCTATCTTGAGATTTGGGAGAAATTTGGAAAATTGGGCCATATGTGGGCCTTGGATGGATAGTTAGTTTTTGGGCCTTTTTAGATTGAGAGTTTGGACTTTAGTCTTGGCTCAAACTAAGTAAGGGGTAAAATGGTCTTTTTACCATAGGTATGAATTGAAGGATATATACATGACTCTAACTGTTTATTAGGTGTTATTTGTTATTGATTAGGTGTTATTTTTATTGATAGCTCCTGCAACTCTTCGAATTACTGAAATGGTCACCAGGTCCCAACAAATGCACCTGTGGTGAAGAGCAAGGCCTTTCAGTTAACGACCGAGGAGGCGCGTGCAGCTCCTGACATGGTGACTGGTATGTATATTCTCCTTATCTCTTTATTTATATTGAATTGCTTGCTTATGTTTATGTGTTTTATTTTAGGATCGTTCCTTGTATAAGGTATTTCTGCTATAGTATTACTTTGATTCGGGGGCTACCCGATCGTTTGTATTGCTTGCGCTGAGCAAGAGATTTGTTGGAGCTCCAGGGGATATGGATTGTCCTCTAGATGTCAAGATTACTGATGATAGGTCCGTTTGGGTTCCGAGGGTTCAATGGGGTTGTACTCTCTAGTTATTCGACGAGCAGTATCCAGATCATTTGGTTCCCATTCCTTTGTGTCGGAATAAGGTGATCGTGAGCATGGATTGTTGAGCCCTAATGAGGTAGTGATCGACTATGAGCAGCAGTTGGTACATGTTCGAACCCCTAATGATAGTAGTTCATGGGGAAAGATCTCAGCTTGGGCCGATTTTATGTTTAACGGCGATGGCCAGACGCTATCTTCAGCAATGTTGCTCCGGTTATGTCGCTTATATCATAGATACTCGGGCTAAGGGTATACTGACCGCGGATGATGTACCTATTGTGCAAGATTACCCGGATGTATTCTCGGATGATTTGCTCGCGGTGCCTCCGAAAAGGTAGGTGGAGTTTAGGATTGATATGGTTCTAGGTGCGGTTCCGATAACTAAAGCGCCATATCGGTTGGATCCTCCCAATATGTAGGAGTTTTCTACACAACTGCATGAGCTATTAGACAATAAAATTATTCGGCTGAGCAGTTCACCTTGGGGAGCACCGCTTCTGTTTGTGAAGAAAAATGATAGGTCTCATCATATGTATATCGATTATTGGGAGTTGAATAAGGTAAATGTGAAGAATAGTTATCCATTCCTGAGGATTGATGATCTTCTTGATCAACTTTAGAGTGCATCTTGGTTGTTCAAGATTGATTTGTGGTCGGTTTATCATTAATGCAGTCTACTGGTGGCAAATTGACTTTACTCAGATCTGTTATTGGTAGCTTAGGAATTTACTACATGTCATTGTTCAAGATGCTAGAGGCTTTTGGCGTTTTTTATAGTATTTATGTTCACTTTTTTATTGGTTTTCTAGTAGATGTAGAAAAAGAACTACAACTTGGACTCTAAGGTTACAAAAAATCAGTGATTCAAAACCCCTTATAATTTTCTTTGTAATGTCTTCTTGTTGATTATAAAATTTAGTTGTTAAAAAACATAGTTAGGTAGCATAACTAGTTGAGTATTACTTATGTATTGCGATTTACTCTGGAATTTATAAGTTAAGAAATTAATGTCGGTAATTCTCAATATGCATCTTGCATACATTGTGATAATTTGATTATATTTTTCTAAATGTTTATACCTAAGAGGGTAACAAAATTTGGTTTGTGTTCATATTTAGGTAATCATGTTTTTTCGTATACTTTTGACAAATAAACTTGTTTAAAATGTTCAAAATAGGGTACAAAAAAAACATAGCTACCTAAATATGGATAATAACCAAAATTTGCTATCTAAAGAACCAATAAGGAATGTGTGCCATTTAGAGGTTTGTATACTTTATTTTTTTATTTATATCGTTAGTATGTTTTGTGGGTGATGATGGTAGGTCGATTAACATGACCTAAACTGCATGAAAACACTATTTGGAAACATCACATGACTGCACCAAATGGTAGCATTACCAGACATCGTTGCGTTCCCAGCCTAGTCTAGGAAGAGCTAGTGAGGGGTTAGGTTGTGCTACAAACCATTGATGTCGGTCGGTTGTGTCATACGATGTTGTCATGTTGTGCTGCCACGTAGCATTGGTAACTGGTATTGTCATGTTGTTAGGCCATCTCAAATTGTCAATGAACCTGAAATCATCACCCATAAAAAACATTAAAAACATGGTTACTTAAATGTGGATAAAAACTAAAATTTGTTATCGAGAAATCTAATATGGAATGTGTACAATGTAGTGGTTTGTGTAATTTACTTTTTGTGTTTATTTTGTAAGTATTTTTTGTAGGTGATGATGACAAGTCCATTAACATGACCTAAACAACATGACAATGCTATTTGGAAACATTACAAGGCTACACCGCATGATAGCACCGCCTGACAGCATTGCCAACCCAGCCCAATCTATGAGGAGCTAGTCAGGGGCTAGGCTGTGCTACCCACCAATATTGTCAGGCGGTTATGTCACGTAATGTTGTCACATTGTGCTGCCACATAGTATTTGTAACCAATGTAGTCATATTGTTTAGATCATGTCATACACCTAAAATCATCACCCATAAAAACATATTAACATAAATACATAAATAAAGTACACATACTTCTAAAACACACAAATTTTATAATATATATTTGAGTAACAAAATTTTGGTTTATATCCATACTTAAGTAACTCTGTTTTATTCATACACTTTTTGGTTAGTAAACTAGTTTGATCTCTTTATAATAGATAATATCAAAGGTAATTAAAAGTAATATTACTATATTTTAAAAAGATCAAACAAATTTATTGGTGAAACATATATTAAAAAAAAACATAATTACTTAAATATTAACAAAAACCAAAGTCCATTTTCCTTTCAAATTGTTGACCCTTTAGAAAATGATGGATTTATGGGGGTGGATTTTAGTGAATGGCATGTAGAAAGCATTATTTTAAATTATATAATCACTTTTTATTTATTAACTATTGGCAAAATTACAAATAACTATTAAAAATATTACTCTACGTAGGTCACCAAACATCTTTTTGTTCATTTTAATTATTTGTCGTTATGAGGAATTTTTTTAATGGATATCCGATTTTACCCAGCTCCCCCAACCTAATCATCAAATAAACCAAGATTTTAAATTATAACAACGTGCTGAATTTAGCTAATATTAATATGGACACCTTTTACCTTTTTGTACATTTTAATTCTTTTTAAATATTAAATAGCTTGTCAGTACGAAACCCTAAATGTTCAATTAGATTTAATATAAAACATATAAAAATGATCATTTCCTTAAACACATAGATATTTCTAGATTTAAAGTTTTATATATATGTCGTGATGTGTATTAATGCATTAATGTGATGCACGAATGAGATATTGACGTGTAGAATGAATGCAAAGGTCCAACGTGACACCAAAGTCTTAAACAAGGTTTGTACATGTCTTGATAAACCCAAGTGCCGAAGTGGATATCGTACTGGACAAGATGTGACAACATTGGTTTTCTGGTTGGCACTGTTCCAATAAACAACAAATTAAGTTAACAAGGATAAAAGGGATGGACCTGCCTACGCCTCAATGACTTTGCTTTAACAATGACATCTACGTGCTGCCATATCGGTCGGTGTTGAATTATCGGTTTTGATATGAGAAAACAGCCGGACTTATAGGGTGTTTATCTGCATATATATCCAATACTAATAAATTTTCTTATAATAATCGTAGTGTATGCTCATGTTGCAAATCCTTTGATTCACTTCGTACGTCAAGACATATTAATCTTGAACTTCGTTGATCTAATTATTTTATATTGTCTCATATTGTTTTAGACAAATCTAACAATTTATCTTTCTGTTATATGGTATCGATCACCTTCATGCTTCCAAAATGTGAGCCCCAATTGGTCACTAACACATCTTATGGAAACGGTCTAGGTAGTTTTTCCTAGAATAATATAGAAACGAGTCTGCAGAAACAATAACAATGATGTTTTAGATCTTAGAACCAATCCTAAAAATGAGTTGGATTAGCTCTAACGCCCGTTTAATAGACATCTTTTTAGATCAAAACACATCTTTTTGATCGAATGGATCGGAAGAATATTTGGTTTGCATAAAAAATGGTATTTCCCGGTAAAATATGTATTTTCAACAAAACCTTAAAATCTTGTTTTTCTAACTGAATTGGCAGAAAAGACAATCGTGACATAAACCTCGCATCTTTTTTTCTTCTCTTTGGTGCTCTTCATAAGACATCATTGCTAGCTGCCAACTTCATTGCCGGCAAGGCTCCCCCTGCTGGAGCGCCGCTGCAACCACCAAACTCCACCCCACATGTAACCATCTCATCTCCAAACCATATTTTTCTAGCTGAATGGACATAAATGAGAATCGTGTCACAAAACTCACATATTTCTTTCTTTTCTTCGGTGCTCTTCATAAGACACCATCGCCTCCTCACCAAGCTCCCAACTTCATTGTCAGTCGGCCTCCTTGAACCGAAGCGTCGCTGCAGCCACCAACTCCTTCCCATAGGTAACCATATTTTATATATATATATATATATATATATATATATATATATATATATATATATATATATATATATATATATATATATTCAGATTTGTCTCTTCTAATTTGAGAGTACAAGAGGTCAACATTCATCTGTTTCATCTTATTTTTTTTCTTCTGATTTTCGAGCATAGGATTGAAGAGGACCATTTTATATATAAAGTTTCAAATGAGAAATTCTGATTTTGACATATATTTTGTGTAATTTTTTATTTTTGTATGTCAATTTTGTATTTGAATTTTTAAATGATTCTTGTGTAATTTTGTTTTTGTATGACAATTATATGTTTTTATAATTCTTCAGCAACTTTATCAATCACATTATAGAACAAAATGGTAATTTGATTATTTTTTTATCATTCAGCACAATCAATCAGATATACAATCAAATAACATAGTTTTTCCCAATCAGTAAACTTTGTTAGACAACACTTTCGTTGACAACTATCAAACGCCCTAAGTGTCAAACAAAAATTACCTTGTTATCAAGAAATTTAACTAATTTTTATTTTAGTTTTTAAAAAATAAACCATAAATTAATCCATGATGCACATAGATACTTACTTTTAATTGATATAAAAGAGTTTAAGTGTTGTTCATTTATTTACATATGAGATTTGTGTTTCTCGTAACTTATGTCGCTTCCAAGTCATTGTTAAAGGAAGGAAATGACAATGCTTCTAAAATATATAAGTTTAACATGGTACTACTATATATATATATATATATATATATATATATATATATATATATATATATATATATATATATATATATATATATATATATATATATATATATATATTTCAAGATATCACAATGAAAATGATTCAATGCCACATGGCATATCTAATTGAGCCCTTTTAGTAATAATGGTTTTTGGATACATATGTTTTCTGAAGTGTGTATTTGTGAGAGACTCTTTGTTTGAATGTGTTACAGGTCCTAATTGGTTGTTTAATGACAAATTGTGTTATTATGTGCTTATTAAAGTCGTACGTAACTGACGATTGTGTTGTATATAAATGAGACATCATTATGTAACGCCTAGTTTCTGGTATGTATTTTAATAAATAATTATTCATTTCTACAAAGGGACTTGATAAGTTAGAGGCCTCAAACTCGTCGAGTAGGAATTAGAATTTTTGGATGCGGGACTTGAAGTTTACTCGACGAGTAGGACTGCCAGAGTGAAACCCTAATTTTCAGGGTTTGCACCCTATTTAAGGACCTTAAAACCTCCTTGTAGCCTCCTTCATCGCCTCCCATAGGCCAACAAACCCTAATTCGTGATCTTGGGCCTTGTGAGTGCGTGTGAGTGGAAAAAGGAGTGCCTATTTGGTATTTCCTTTAAGGAGTGGAAGCTACAAGTGTTTGGTTGAAGTAAGGAGCTTTGGATCCAGAAGAAGAACTTCATTTCCGGTTCATTTGAGGTATAAACTTGTTACTGTCACAACTAGCATTTTTAGCTAGGAAATTATGTTCTCATGTAAACATCAACTATTGTAAGACTTGTACTAGCGCGTTAAAGTTTATATTATGGGTCCTAATGAACCATGTATTGTTATAATGAAAAGTATATATGTATCTCAAATCTCTCCCAAATCTCTCTAAGTATCTCAAATCTCTCCCAAATCTCTCTAAGTATCTCAAATCTCTCCCAAATCTCTCTATGTATCTCAAATCTCTCCCCAATCTCTCTATGTATATCAAATCTCTCTCAAATTCCCTATGAAGTTTCCTTAGTCGAAACCAACTCAAAACGAAAGGAGAAAACTTGAAGAAGCAAGCCCAGTTCGGAACCCCCCTTGAGTGACTTCCAACCTTCTGATCAACCTCGGAACTTCCTTAAGCTTCGAAATGTTCTGTTGAATCCGGAATGTGAAGAGCGACTTCGGACTTTCTCATGAACGAGACAGTCTCGCCCAGGAATTGACTAGATTCAGAACCTCTTGTTTTCTTTGGAACTCAGCATGCCCCAGAATATCTTGCATGCCCCGGAATGCCTTGCACACTTCGGAAAATTTCGCCTTGGACAATTTCGCATGCTCCGGACCAAACCCTCTTGGAAGGCCAGCCACTCCATAACCTCTTGAATCCACTCCGGAACCTGAAAGGAACTTCGAAACTCACGATTTGGCTCCGGAACTCACCAATTGACTCTGGATTCTAGACCATTTCAGACCATTTCTTCATTTTAAGACGTTTTGATGTCGGAAATCCCACCGAACTCGTATTTTTCATAACTTAGACCCCTTAAAACCCTATTTTATTCCAAATTCAAATATGTAAAACATATTAACATAAAATAATTATTGATAAATATTAAGGGCATAAGAGGGTTTAACTTTATGATTTGATGTAATTTTCCATTTCCCATGCAATTTACAGTAACCCATGCATTACCCACCAAATAACAATGTTTTGAACCATTAGAATTCCATTCACATATTTCCCCCTTTTTTGTTTTTTACCCATTAAAGCAACGATAGTAAGAGAAACTTGAACTCCAACATTTCTCTCACTTCTATCATATTCTCTCTAACACTTCTCTCAAGGGCAAGAACAAGGATCTTGCTAAAGGCTTAACTTCTCAAGTTCTCCTTAGAGTTTTTAAGTAAGCTTTTCCACTTATCTAGTATTTTATATAATCTTCAAGATAAATTCACATTATTTTGCCCATAATGATATGTGAGAAAAACGCTTAGGACAACATCCATTCCAAGGAAGTTCCTCAACTCATCCAAGAACTTAGGCTTGAGATATTCTCCCCATCACTCCAACCAACTCATCAACCAACTCAAGGTGAGCTGCATACGCCTACTTTTTCAAGATTCCATTGTTTTTTGGGGGAGAATACAAATCAAAATCTTGTTTAATTTGCTTGTTATGCTTGTATACTATGTTATATGTACTAAGCTATGAAAACTCCAAGAGCTCGAAATCTTGAGCAAGTCTCAAGAGTTTGAATCATATTTCACAAAATTATGCAAAGAAACAAGAACTAGTATGTTACAAAATATAAGTTACAAATTTTTATGACCAAAAATCATAAGTATTTACATCAAAATCACTTAAATAAGTATATTGGACGAAATGTACCACTTTTAACAACACACATAGCTTTGAGCCACCTTTTGACAAGTATGAGTCTTATTTGATAAATTATGAAATAAAGAACCATTATGCCAATATTAGGAATAATGGATCATTCTTGACAAGCCTGATTTAAAATGGAATATTTTCTATAAACGAGGACAGAATATCTAGTTAACAAGTACACAATCATTATTTATGTAATAAATGACGGATTACAACGATTTTTGCACAAACTCCTATTAGTATTCTAGTCAGGCGCATCTTCACAGTACCTATATCTATGTATAATAGTGTACGCTTAACGTCCTGTAAGAGTTATAACTAGAGTCTCCTGGAGGGGGAGCGGGAATTTGTGTATAGATCTATACAGGGTTGACACCCCGCACCTTTGCTATTCGCTATAGTTTGAACCGGCTAATCTAGGGTGACAAATGTCTTAAACAAAACCGACGCCTGAAGAACGTCAGAACAGGCACTCCGTCATATTAGTATGGTTATAATGACTCACTAATAATATAACAGTTTTTGTTTAGAACTATACCCAAGTTACACCTTTCAATTATAAACGATTAATGTCTGGATACATTGGATGAAGCTTTTACCACACAAGTGTTAGAGTTTTAGTCCTACCATTTTATACATCAGCAAATATAGGATTTTCTGGGGAAACAATTTTATACGATTTCGAAAAACGATAAACACACATGCAACTATACTTGATTGAAAACAAGACTTACAACCATTTGATATGAAAATATGGGATTTTCTATTTTTTTTATCGCATATTTTTATACAAAATGCTTATGAACTTACCAACATATTTTATGTTGACGATTTTCAAATGACTTGTATTCTCAAGAAATCAATAAGCAGGTGAGTGGAATGTGAATTCAACATTATTTTGATGTAGTTTGGAATTTACTCAATTTTGTCTCTTTTGTGTATTTCAAGAACATGAACAAAATATAAAACAATGTAAGATTGATATATTGATGTATGATGTTTGGATTTGCTATTTTTTATTTATATGCAATTGTTATGATACCACACAATGACGTCACCCGCCTTTGGAGGTTTCTGTCGTTCTGGTCCGGGGGTGTGACATATACCTTGTCTATTCAATTTCTAGATGTCTCATGGGGTACTTTAGGGCCATATGGAGCATATTATGGAACCATTCAAGGGTGCAATCATATTTGTAACACCGTAAATTTTAAATTTTTTTTTTCATTTTAAAACACATTAAAACACATGTCACATTCCTTCCAAAAATCACAAGTATCAATTTATCAACACATTTAAAAGTTGTTTATCAAAAATCCAAGATCCTCAAACATAATTCTTTTCTCTTGTGTGTACAATCAAACTAGCGCCTTCCCATGATCCTAATAAGAACCTGAAAGACATAACATATAACACGGTAAACACAAAGCTTAGTGAATTCCCCAAAATACCACATACAACTCATTAGCCACTCGAGACAATAACACAGTAAGACCCTCCGGTCAATGTGTCTCAGCAGGACCCTCCGATCCCACAACTCTGATTGACCCTCCAGTCCTAACTATGATAGACCTCCGGTCCTAACTCTAATAGAACCTCTAGTCCTAACTCTATGGACCCTCCGGTCCTAACTCTGTAAGCTCAAAATAATACACAACATAACTCACAAAGAAATAATGCAAGATATCACAATACACATTATAAGCAAATAAGACCCTCTGGTTACACAACTCAGATTACCACACTAGTAAGTATAGTAAGAAGACTCACCTTGAAAGCAAGTGAGAAAATAATCTCGTACTCGAATCTCGAACTAGCATCCGCCTAACACAAAGGATGAATATCTCTAATTAATATTCTTTTCACGACTCTAATAAACCGAAGGCTATTCTTTCTCTCTCTAACTCTTGAAGTGGATCAAAAAAACATTTTACCCCTCCATGGTCTCCATTACTCATGTTTGACCAAACCCTCAAGTCAACATAAGTCAAACTCGAGTCAACAGTCCATGTTTGACCCAACTTGCCAAATGCACCCATGTGACTCGTCGAGTCCACTCATTTCCTCAAAAGTCTCATGAAGGTCCACCTCAGCTCATCGAGTTGAGTCCCAACTCACCGAGTTATCGCATGATCAAGCTCATCGGGACAAACCCTCATCGACTCGTCCAGTCGGCTCAATGACTCGGCGAGTCCATTCAAACTGATTCCTCATTCTACCACTCCAAACACTAGATCTAGTATCTCAAGAACCAATTGTCACATAAAGGTTGGATCTTTATGTTCATGCATGGTAATTTTTCTCCAACATACCAATACATGCTCTCACAAGGTGTGAAGCACAATAACCCTCATATGGATGCATCAAGTTGGGACCTTTGGACTCTAGGCACCTCATAAGGTCCATATATGAGGTCCAAACCCCATGATAACTCTATATTCTCTAAGTCCCAACAAAAGGTGGTAGAAACCCTAATCTTCCATAATAATGAGATCTAGGCAAATATGTGAAAAAGGTGCAAGCTTTTACCTCCCACTAAAGCCCTTGCATGAAGATACACTAGATGCAAACGATTCTCTTACTTCCTTGTTGGATAATCTCATCTTCTGCGCAAAAGACGCACTAGGTTACTCCAAGTTTGGCTTCTAAGACTCTCTTAGCTCACTACACACGTTTAGGGTTTTACACCGGAAGGTTAGGCAGCTAGTAAGGTAGAAATGAGGGCATAAGTTCTCTTATATAGGCCCCAACCCTGGGAAATTAGTGTTTCAGTATACAACACCAACTTGGCGAGTCGACTCTCTGACTCGTCGAGTCCATTCATTAATCCCACGTGGTCAACTCGACGAGTTGGACTCACAACTCATCGAGTCATCAATAAATCTCAAATTAAACACACAAATAATATGCCTGGGAGTCTCGATGTTGCATTTCTTCCTCAGTTGAATTACATTTCTCCCTCGAAATCGCTTCTCAACAACACATAGATCGAACCCAATAACCCAAAAAGCACCACCGAAAGGATCCCGTACCACAGAACGATCTTCCTCTAGGGACACCTGAATCCAAACAGGAACTCGCTAACCAGAAAAAGGACAGAACCCTCTGCCGCTATGATACCCACTCTGACTCTCCAGAACCTGGAAACTCTAGTGGCATTTCTCACTGCCAGACCGCCCTCTCAAGATATCACCATGTTATTTTCTCCTCGAATAATAGACCCCAATAACTCACTACCCCTCTAATTCTCTTGTTGCGACTGGTAGAAACAAGTCATTGACCAATAATTAGCTGCCGATCACTTATACCAGATATACTAAACGATCCAGATCATACTCCAAGGAACGAAAGGGTCATATCTCACTAGGGACCCATCCACTGTACTGCAATCAGAACCTATCTGAACAATGAACTCTCAACACCCTGTCCTCAGAAACAATAAATGATCATGCTCGCTCAAAGGTATCCTCTAGCATCTAATAATAATAAGCCCCAGCTCCCTATCAAATATTCCTTTCAACACTAAGCACCAGGTCAACTCCCGACCTAATAGTTGAACCTTCAAAGGTTACCCATTGCATACCCCGAAATGTCTCACTGACTTCCTTCTCATAAAAATAATATCGGCTCATTTTGACACAGAAGTCATGAAGTTCGCTTTACCCTAAGAGAATACTACAATCCCGACTGAAATCATCTCACCCTTGATCTCTGGCATCTACTACTCATTATTTCCATGTGTCTCGCGGTCCTTCCCATACAAACGAACTGACCCACTCAGGTCTAAGACATCAGATGACACACAATACCCCTCAAAATGGAACCCACCTCTAAATCCAGAATCTCATATCACCTTCTCAATACACCACTAGAGCCAACTCAAACTCGAGAGTCTGGCCCAATGCAGGATTGGAACCACTCGTCCTAATGAAGCACTCAACTCATAACCTATGACCTGAAACTCACACGTACATCACTTCTCTAATTCCTTCTAATTTCGATAAACACACCTTAACTTAGAATACAATGATTTCCGACCATTAGGGAGATCCCAGTATCACCCCTGGCCCGACGACCAGGTTCCCACAAACTCAATTGATAAGGCTACCCAAGCCTAGGAACTCCACTGAGTCATGCTTTGACTAGTGAATACTACAGCTCCCCGTAGATTCATAACGCTTCTCTCTAATTCGTTTGCTAGTGGAAGCTACGGCTGCACGCAGTTTCACAACGCTCTCTCGCTGCTTGGTGAATACTACGACTCCCTGCAGTATCACCACACCCTCTCACTGACTGGTGAATACTACGGCTCCTTGCAGTATCACCACACCCTCTCGCTGACTGGTGAATACTACGGCTCCCCACAGTATCACCACACTCTCAAGTCTCAAAATAATCCAAAATTTAGGACATCATACTCGGATACCTTGGTACACCATTACAGAACCTCACGATGTATTGCCTCAATCCGAACCCCCCCTCCTCTTATTGCTCGAATCCCATGCAAGAATACTCATACTGAATCTGAAGTTGGTTTCCCAATCTGATGGGTTTTGAACATTCTAACACTCGTATGGTGTACATGCAACCCTAGAAACCTTGGATCTATATATTCTCTAAAATACATGCAAAATTGATTTCCATGGTTTACAACCTAACTAGCATGTTATGGGGTACTTGTAATACAAAACCTTAAGTAGAATAACATACCTTTCTTTTGTAGTTGACTGCTTAGAGTTTTAGAGCCTAGCACCAATAGTATGTATGCCTCAAGTGGTATCATAAATCACCCAAAAAAACTTGGAAATACTTGAGAGAATATGATGCTCACTAAAATCGGCCCACTCTTGTTTCACACACACACATACTAGTGCCAATTCTAGAACCAAGGACCTCTTTATATAGTATGGATGATTAGGGTTAAACCCTAATACCCATGACTCTTCATTTACCTAGGATCCATGGGTTAAAAGCCCCATGGACTATCCATGGACTTCCATATACTCTTAGCCCATCCAAAATAAATCTTAGCCCAATACATATATATGTAAGAGTCCATATTTAATTAGCCTATTTTGATCACTAAATTAATTCCAAAATCATTTCTTGATCAACACTAATTAAATAATATGATTTCATATTAATATATTACAACTTATAATATATTAATAGATCATAAACATCTTATTCTCAAAAGTATATCCATAAATATTGTTAGGTGAAGTGCAACCCAAATGGACCATGCCGGGTCGGGTCAAGTTCATACCAAATATAGTTATAGACTTACACACCTTATCCAATAGTCTCCCACTTGGACAAGTCTGATAACTATAGTTGCAAGTATAACTTCAGGAACCAACTAGCAACTGTACCTCTTTAAAACTCTATTGAACTATGAAGCGCCATTTTAGATAAGTGATCATATAATCCTCTGTTATAAAGATATCATCCTGAAAAATACATGGAACAATGTTGCACTTATTGTCCAGCAGTTGTTTCTCGATCTCTAATTTTTTTGACATAGAACTAAATTGAAAACATCAATTACGTTTTGACCGGGCCCAACACTTAAGCAAAACCAAATCATCGAGGGGGCCATATATTGCTTCTATTTCTAGAAGGAATAGATAAGCTTCGACTCATATGCTTGTACTAACTACTTGTTGAATTATGCACAAAAGCATGTTTTATGACATCAAGTTACTGATGCGTTTTTGTACAATTAATGGATAACCAACTCATAGTCAACAACTCATATTGCTAGGTTTGAAGATATATATATATATATATATGATATTATCGTCTCACGATCACTCGAGATAAATTCCATGAAGTGATACAAGTGAGTGTGGGTTTAATTCAATACTCAGAGCTTATGAGAACTCATGAATGTTGTAGAAACCATTGCCATGTCTAATTGTAACGACGTGAATTTTCAAAACAATCTATCATTTTTAAAGCATACATTTATTCATAAGATAGTATCAAACATAATGTATCCAATGTTATCATAACAAAACATATCCCATAATCTCAAAACATAAACTCCATGAGTGTGTACGGATCATGCCGACGCCTTCCCGCTATCCTTACTAGTACCTGAAATACATAACACATAACACATAACACGGTAAGCATAAATGCTTGGTGAGTTCTCCAAATTATCACATACAATACATATTAGCCACTCGAGACTATAACTCTGTATGACCCTCTAGTCAATGTGCTTCAATGGGACCCTCCAGTCCCATAACTCTATGGACCCTCTGGTCCTAACTCTGTGGACCTTCCGGTCCTAACTCTGTGGACCTTCCGATCCTAACTCTGTGAACTCTGAATTGTACATAGCACAATCACATAGAAATCTGATGTATCAAAGAATCAAGTATAGAATGAATTATAGTGTGAATTCAAAGTAAGTATGCGACATTTGAACACCGATGTAAATATGATCTGTTTGGCTCTATTACATTTTTTCAAAGTTTACAGAGTACAATGAATATTCTGTAAAGACTTCGTTTTTAAGACACTAGTAACTTCTTCTATTTATAGGAGAGGAAAGCATACAAAAAATATACTAAGGAATAAAACATTATGCTTCGACTATTATGCCCTAGTAAAATAAAATTATAGAAATGTTTGAAGACCCTAAATATAAACTTCGACAATTACAACACTTCGACCCTAACAATCTCCCCCTTTGTAATCAAAGTTGAAGTCTTCAGTTTGTAAGTAGAGTGATGGAGTATAGCAAAACTCTTCGAACTTCAGTGTACCAAGAAATAATCTTCTTCAATTCCTTCTTATCGCCTTCATTATTCTTTTTACAGTGGTTCATACGAACAACTAAGTTCGTATATTAAGATGTTGAATATCTCTCCACTTTGCTGGCTTGAAACAAAAATCTCTTCGTTTTTCCAGCTTTATCCTTCCCAGAAAAAACAATTCCAAATGGCTTTAAACATATTTCCCCTTCTGCAAACTTCTTTAACGCAGTCTGAGTCAATGAAGGAGGAACTTTAACTTCCATTCCCTTTGCAGTTTCCATCTCCACATCAGTTAGTGCAAGGCAATCATAGTAATTTTCAATGAAAATTTGGATGTGAGCAACTCCAAGTTTGAATTCTTTAGGATCGGTATTTTGCAAATAAGAGAAAGATTTGTCTTTAAGAAGCAATGCAACTTGTATAAGATCATACAAGCTCATCTGAGGAAAGTCATCAATGGTGAATTCTCACGTTTTACCATTTGCTTTGGCTACATTGTATTTAACATTTTGAACGATATTTTCGAAGAGCACATCTTTCTTCATGCTAATCACCTTTTTAATCTTGATTATGACCAGACTTCCTCAGGTGCTTTACCAATAACTGCATGAAATCGAATCTTCATATGGGTTCCTTCATTCTTTTCTTTAAAATTCCCTTCTGCTTTCAATTGAGGCATGATGAACATCATCTCATTAATAGGGAAATCCAACTGGCATGTGTCAGTGTTTGTAACCACATAGCTCTGTTTTGGCTTCTTATAAAAAAAAGTACATGTGGTTAAAGGCAACCAAGGCTTCGATTGTTTCATAATTGTAATGCTTAGCTGGATCACCTTTATTCGTCCCCTTCGGATCTCCAACCCTCTTAGTCATGATGCTTTGAATACGCCACATTCTCTCGAGTTCAGCTTCAGCTTCAACCTTCTTTTCTTCTTTTGAATTTTCAACTAAAATTGATTTTCCTTTGTCTTTCAAAGCAAATTTTTCTGTTAAGTCTTTTGGCTTTGAACCACTCCCACCAGAATCCAAAGGTTTACCGATAACAATTCCTTTCGAAATTGTTCGTGTAATCGGGAATGTTGTAACAATTGTTGAAGTCACTGGTTGAACAGACACAAACATTGGCTTTGTTGATGGGATGTTCAAAGGGAATACCTTGCCCACAACTTTCACTTCTTCTTCTGTGGACTTCCTTTCTCCCCCTTGCACCCCTGTGAAAACAGGAGGGGCAGTTGTTGGGGGAAGAAGACTAGATATTCGAAAGAGTGGGGCAAGTTGCTTGTTTAGAATAGCTTCGAACTATACAAACTTTTGTGACAAAAATTCAGGAGTGATCAACGGAGACGAAACTGGTTTTGTTTATATCTCCTTCAAATCTTTCAACAGCTTCATCACTCCTTCAAAATTTTCATTTTCAGTCATGGAGATTTGAGCGATTTGTGGACTCAAACCTTCGTACATCATGACAAATTTTGTAATAGCATCACATATGATATCAACCTTATGATGTAAGGACGCATAATCATGTTGACCATATAAAATTTCCTTGTTCATGTCTTCACGAAGCTCTTAGATTTTCGAATTAAGATCCTCCCTCACTTTCTTAACCTCCTGAACATAAAGAGCATGTCGTTATTTTGTTACGGATCGTAGATCTTTCACTTCTCCCAGAAAATCAGATCTTTGAGTTTTAAGACGAAGCTCATTTTTTTGATCTGAGTAATCAATCATCTCTATAAGCACTGTCTCTGAAGCCTTCAACATGCCTGGCACTTTGGAAATTATTCTAGACTCACACAACTTCAACATTGAATCAACCTCCAAACTGGAAATTGATGAACCGCCTCCAAGATCAACTTGGGATTGAATAATGGAGTTCACCTTTTGATTCAAAATTTTGTATTGTTTCATGGTCATTAGCATGTGATCAAGGAAATCTTCTTCTTCATCATGAAATTCCAAATCTTCGAATGTTCCTCCAAACGCTTCATGATATGTTTTAGTGGGTGAAGTTGGTTTGTTGGTATCAGTTGATTGAGAGGAGAACATGGAAGTGATTGGTTGATTGATGATGTGTTCGAATGATGGAGAGATAGTAGTTGAAGTAAGAGGAATGGCTGATGTTGGTGTAACAGAAACTAATGATTCAAAAGGAGTAGAGATGAATGGACCTTGGTTTGCATCCTTTGAAACATTTTCACCGAAGCCTGAAGTTCTCACCTCCTCAAAAATTGACTTGGAAATCGAAACTTCCGGGGTGATTTTGACAGTGATCTCTGGAATTGAACTTGTAAGAATAGAGGTGATTTCTGGAGTTTCTGGTACTCGTTCATCCTCTTCAATAGACTCACTTGATGAAACAATCTTCCGAGCCTTCTTTGTCTTCTTCTTCTTTGGTTGGGATAAATGTTTCGCCATGTCTTCTGTTGCTCGTTTCTTGGATGTGGGTGAAACAAGAATAGGAACCTCACGAAACAATACTCCTCGATGAGAACATCCCTGTTTTCGAGATGAAGACTTTCGTTTATGCTTGGATTTCATCTTTATTCTTCGAAACATCCCTGTTTTCGAAGGAATAACCATATTTTCTTGTGACTCTTCCACTATTGGCGTAATCACTTGCGTTTCTTCGACTCTTACAGCAAGATTTTCTAGCTTCTTCTTTCGAGATTTGGATAGTGTTAAGCCCTTCGCTTTCTTCTCAAGTCAGGTAGGCTCAGCTTTCTTCGACTTTTTGGTCTTCTTTTCTTCGCGTGGTAATAAGCTTCTCGTAGGAATAAAAGAATCGAATGTTTTCAAATATGTCTGCAAGACAGGATTCGAAGGATCCACCCTTTTAAGCATTGCATCGGGAATCCAAGGAACACTTGAAAATTCAGCAGCATCGTCAACAACCTCCTTTGGAAAGTGGTAAGACTGAAAAGTAACCTTTTCTTCTTCATTGGAGACCATAATACCTTCCTTGTTGTAGAAATGTCGCAAAATCAGACTCCAGTACCGAGCACACGAAATTCCATGAACAACATTCGTGTGTTCTACCCCTTTTTGGAACTCCTACCATAGCTGTGTAGAGTAATCGGCAGGAAGATCATAATACAAACCAGCCACCATGGCATATATCTCCATCCTTCCTTTATCCAAGCCAACTGTTCTTCAGGTTAAACAGCATAAAAAGATTCCAAACAAAAAATTCCATAGTTTTGGAAGACCAAACTTCTTAAAGTCATTGATCTTTGACAATGGGGGCTGATATCCCATTCCATTAAACATATGAATGATCTAAGAGAATTGAAATTCAACAAACGGAGGTGTATTTGGAATTTCAAGAAGCTAGCAAAACAGTTTCTTGGAAAGCCTAACCTTTTTATCATTAATTAGATGAAAAGTAATCGAATCAATGGCTTTGTTGTATGTAGTAGTAGATCCTGCTTGAGAAAGCCAGGATACTGGAACAGAAAAAGAGTTGAACATTGCTTTTGATAAAACAGAGTGTTTTAACGCACCAATTAGCATCTTGAACTCCTCCGGACACTACGAAAGTTCACCATCTACATAATGATCGGTAGATTGAATCTTCATAACTGGTACTGAGGATGTATCTTCGGTGGAATCATCGACATGAGAAGTAGTCGCCATTTTTAGGGTTTGAAGAAGATGAAGAAAAGAGAATTTTGGGAATTTTTGAGTGTTTGATCGCGTAAACGTATAATGTACTCTAGAACCCCCTTTTATATGTAACGCTGGATGATTTGAATTTGAAGCGGGATGCATTTAATGAGATCCGACGTGGCACCTTGAAAATCGGACAAGTTCTGCAAAAAGTTAGCCACGCGTTAAAAAGTGTCTGTCACATCTCCTTGAAAACCGAGCTGAATACCATACGTTACAGTTACACAGCATGTCTCTATCCCGTTTATTGAATTGTAATCGTTAGAACCCTTCGAATGGAGGCAAGGCTCTTTCACTTTTGGGATGAAAAGTGAATTCATATGCCAGATGTTCGAAATCATCAGCTTGAGTTGGTATTACTCAGAACCTCAAGGATTTCGTGTGTATAGTGTGCCAAAGAAAGGTTAGACAAGAAACAATTTTTTTTTTTGGAATGTAGTGATGTCAAAAATGCAATTTGACACGAAGGCAGTTAAACCCCGGGAAAAGGTTGCTTCGTTAATCATCAAGAGAGATGATCAACAGCTTCTGTATGTTCCCATGAAGTACAATCGACAACATTCTGATAAGAATCAAAGGGCTTCTTTTAAAAGTAATTCTTGGGTTGGTTTAAAATTTCGTTACATGTCAACCTAACCATAAGGTGATAAATTGTGACATCAATTACTTGTTTGACCAGTGTAGTCAGTGACAAGTTAGCTTTGAAAAATGTGATCATGATAAGGATATTCGAATGAAACTCACAATGAAATCATATTCATGAAAAAATTTGTGTTCTGGATCTTGTTGGGTAACAAACATCATGGGTTTCGAATGTTTGATCAAGACCACGCATTCGAAATGAATATGATTTGGAGTTTCGAATTTTAGTACGGAAACAAAAGTTTCGTCAATATCTGGAACCATGTTCCCCATCAATTCCTTAAGTTTCAAGATGTTTGGGTTTCACTTTCATCACAGACTCATGATGTCAGATCATTAACACATAATTTTTGTATATCTAGGTCTCAATGGATTTGATCAGAGAACTCTCAAACATACGTCTTTGTGTGTGATCGTGTAAGAATGTATTGATGAAAAAGATTGGTGTAAGAAACGAAGAGTACCTCTGTTATGTTTTGGACCAAACAGGAAACTCTTAACTCATTGTGAGAAGAGTAAGGTAGCTCAGAGACTAATGTGAATATAATCCTGATTGGGAAGAAATTTTCGTATGAAAATTTTCATTAAGGCTTTCGTACACACACATTGAGTCATGGAGGCTTTGGTCGACATTCAGCAACATGCTTCTAGGGACAACCTAACTAATTCAAATAATGAAAAAGATAGTGACGTATATGAAAAAAAAATTTACCTGTCCCCAATACTGCCTATTTTTTCCCTTCCGAATCATTATCAAAGTCTGCAACAAAATTCACAAAAGAAGTTAAAAATATTTTTTTTGTTTTTGAATTTTTTTTTCGAAAATTAAGACAAAAAATGAAAATCTTTTTGGATGTTTGATTTTTTGAAAATTTAAAGACAAAACAAAAGAAAATCTTTTTGGATTTTTAATTTTTCAAAAATATATAGACAAAACAAAAGAAAATCTTTTTGTGTTTTTAATTTGTTGCAAACAAACGAATATTTGGCATTCTTTGAAGAGTAACAAATGTACAAATTTAAAGCGTCTGAAGCGTTGACTATGAACAGTAACCACTGACTCAACGCTGAAGATCAGTGACAATCATGCGGATTCGAAATGGTCGAAACGTTCACTATGAACAGTAACCGCTGAATGCTGAATGACTTCATTCATCGCCTCTGAGGAATTCTTTTTCGCTTATTATTCGTCTTTTTCGCATGGAACAGAATTTCCATTGATCATTCCAAGACCTTCTATTATTCACATTAGAGACTTTTCATCCAAAGCTTTCATGAAAATATCAGCTAACTGATCAGTTGTTTTCACGAAATGTACTTCAGTATTTCCATCCTCCACGTGATCTTTAATGAAATGATAACGAAGAGCTATGTGTTTAGTCTTCGAATACTGCACATGATTATGAAAAATTCTTATTCCACTTTGAGAATCACAATATAATGGAATCTTTTTCATATTAATTGCATAATCAGGTAATTGACTTTGAATCAATATTATTTGCGAAGTGCATGCAGCAACAGCCACATATTCTGCTTCAGCCATGGAAATCGACACACATATTTGCTTTTTCGACTGCCAATTGACTAGTTTGCCATCAAGAAATTGACATCCACCATTTGTGATTTTTCGATCAAGATTACAACCACCCAAGTCTGTATCTGAGTATGCTTGAACGAAGAATCCTGTTTTCGAAGGATACCACAATCCTAACGAAATAGTGTCTTTAAGATAACGAAAAATATTCTTCACAACACTAAGATGTGGTTCGCGTGGATTAGACTAATACCTAGCTCAATTACACACAGGAAACATGATATCAGGTCGACTTGCTCTAAGATAAAGTAACGAACCTATCATGCTCCTATACAACGTTATATCAACAGCAGGTTTGTCTAACGATGGTGTTAGCTTTATGCCCGTTGACATTGGTACACGGAGCTTGTTGTATTCGTCAATCCAAACTTTTCAAGTAGATTTTTCGTATATTTTTCCTGATTGATGAAAATCCCTTCTCTATTTTGACGACTATTCAATCCAAGGAAATTATTGATTTTTCCCATCATGCTTATTTCAAACTTGCTTTTCATCAAGTCTTTGAATTCTCTAGACAAAACAGGGTCAGTCGAGCCAAAAATAATATCATCAACATAAATTTGAACAAGCATAAGATGATTCCCCACTTTCTTTTTAAATAGTGTGGGATCAACATATCCTTGTTTAAATTTAGATTGTTTCAAAAATGATGTAAGAGTTGCATACCATGCTCGTAGTGCTTGTTTTAGACCATAAACAACCTTATCTAAAATATAAACATGATTAGAAAATTCTTCGTTAATAAAACCTGGGGGTTGTTCCACATAATCCGTTTCTTCAAGTTCTCCATTAAGAAATGCACATTTCACATCCATTTGATAAACATCAAAATCTTTGTGAGCTGCATAAGCCATAAATATTCGAACTGCCTCGAGTCTTGCGATAGGGGCAAAGGTTTCTTCATAATCGATTCCTTCTTGTTGTGAATAGACTTTTACAACAAGTCTAGCTTTATTTTGAACAATGTTTCCATCTTTGTTCATTAAGAAATGCACATTTCACGTCCATTAAGAAATGCACATTTCATGTCCATTTGATAAACATCAAAATCTTTGTGAGCTGCATAAGCTAGAAATATTAGAACCGCCTCGAGTCTTGCGACAGGGGCAAAGGTTTCTTCATAATCGATTCCTTCTTGTTGTGAATAGCCTTTTACAACAAGTCTGGCTTTATTTCGAACAATGTCTCCATCTTTGTCGGTTTTATTTTTAAAAATCCATTTTAACCCGACAATCGAAACATTTTCAGGTTTAGGAATTAATCTCCAAACCTTGTTTCGTTCGAATTCAGACAATTCCGATTGCATTGCAACAATCCAATCTGATAGTTCCATTGCATTCTTAACTGTTTTTTATTCAATTTTAGAGATGAAAACATTAAACATGCAAAATTCTTGATGAGTATTCAGTACCTCATTCTTTGCACGAATTTGAGCTCTTTTCATCATTCCTTCTTGTGGACTCCCAATCACTTGATCCTTCGGATGGTCTCTAGTCCATTTTTCCATGGGTGGATATGCTGGATCAAATTCCAAAGGAGCCTCTTCGAATATTTCATCATATTCTGAGCCTGCATTCGAAAATGCATCATCAACATTATGCTCCCCCTCAATTTCAGCATTCAATTGTTCTTGCTCCCCCTCGAAAGAATGCTCTTCATCATTCAAAGTATTCGAATCCAATTGCTCCCTCTCCAAATAACTATCATTCATAGTTTCACCTTCTTTAGGAGTCGATGATGATTCATGAGTAAGTTTTGAAAATTCTGGAATGTGATTATCAGGAGCATGAAGTTCAACATCAATTGCATGATCTGAGATGCTAAAATGAAATCATAATCAGTATCATCCATTTGTATACATTCACTTTCAATTTGTGTTTCCTTGTAAAATTGGATGATTCGAAAATTGATGTTCATTTGTTTAACATGATAATCATCAAATGTGAGATTGAACGTTTCTTCCACTTTTTGGGTGCGCTTATTTAACACTCGATAAGCCACTGAATTGTGTGAATATCCAAGAAAAATCCCTTCATCAGCTTTTGCTTAAAATTTCGAAAGGTGATCCTTGAGATTCATAATAAAGCACCTACATCCAGAAACATGAAAGAACTTCACATTACGTTTTCGATTTCGTATGGTGTAATATTAAATTTACGATGAATGAACGATATGTTTTGAGTAAAACATGCAGTTGAAAGAGCTTCAGCCCACAGATATTGAGGTAAATTCACATATGCCAACATGGTTCTTGCCGCTTCGCATAATGAGCGATTTCTTCTTCTACAACACCATTTTGTTGTGGTGTGTATGGAGATGAGAAATTATGCGAAATTCCTTTGTCCACTAAAAAAGGAATCAAGATTTTTTTTTTTGAATTCAGTTCCATGGTCACTCTTGATTTTTCGAACAATCTTTTTTAACGTGGTTTCCATCTTTTTGATAAAATCAATCATAATTTGAGCAACTTCAAATTTGAGCCTGAGAAAATAAACCCACGTGAATCTTGAAAAATCATCAACAATAACTAAAATGTACCATTTATTGTTGAGAGTTGATACAGTCGAAGGACCACACAAATCGATATGTAATAACTCCAGAGGTGCAACTATCTTTGAATCAATTGTGATTGGATGATCTTATTTATGTTGCTTGCCAACTTCACAAGCTGTACATAAAGAATCATTATCAAATTTAAGTACAGGTAAGCCACTTACCAGATCTTGTACCACAAGTTTGTTTATGTTTCGAAAGTTGAGATGTGAAAGTCTTCGATGCCATAACCAGCTCAAATCAGATGTAGCTTTCGAAAATAGACATACTGCGGGTTTGCCTACAATTGGCTTGATGTCCAAAGTAAACATGTCACCTTTCCTTTTAGATTTCAGTAATATTTTGTTTGTGTTAACATTCGAAATAACACTTCCTTCTTCGTTGAAAAGAACTTGATTGCCAGTGCCCACAACAAGTTGAGAAACACTTATCAAGTTAGGTTGAAGACCTTCAACATATGCAACATGATTCACTGTGAATTGTCCATTTGTGATTTTTCCATATCCTTTGACTTGACATTTTTGATTGTTCCCAAACTTTACTACTTCAGCATTTTTGAGACTTCAAAAATCTCTTAATTTCTCCTTCTTTCTAGTCATGTGATGAGAGCAACCAATATCAATGTACCATTTGTATCATATTGCTCGTCACATAAAACTTGCAATCAATGAAAGATTTCAGGTACCCAAGGCTTTTTGGGTCCTTGGAAATTAGATTTCAATTTCGAATGAAATGAAGAACTTTTAACCCAATCACAAACTTTGGTTTTGATACTATCAATTAAGTTCACTTCATATTCTAAAGGAACTGAAACATAAGAATTTGATAGTTTCGAATGTCATTGACTTTTCCCTTCGCATCTTGAGTTTGTGATTGAACTGTCTTTGCTTTTGACACAGGTCTCCATGCTTTTACTGAGATATTCGAATCCTTAGATGATGAGCTTCCATTCGAAGAAGTATTAACATACTTTTCGTACGCTTCATTAATTTGCTCTTTTGAATACTTATTCGACTGATATATTTTTCCTTTTCCTTGAAGCCAATGATCAATGTTTTTCCTTGAAGTTATTCCTTTTTCCCGAGATGTCCTCATTGTTTCTTTCTTTGTGTAATTAGGAAAATTTGGCTTTTGAGGAACAAAATCAACTTTCGGTTTGGCAACATAAGAAAAAGCATAGGATGTATCAACTTTTGATTCGAAATCTTGACGTTGAAATTTTTTTTTGATTTGGATTAGGTCTTTTTGAAAAATTTCTTGTTTTGTTAGTCTCTGAAACTTTCGAAGACTTTGGTTGCTTATTTACTTCAGACCTTGTTATATTTGATCGTTGGGTTTTTGAAAAAGAAGCATTTTTAGTTTTGAAAACATTTTTGATTGATTGTGATTCAGACATCTTTTGAGACTTAATATTTTGCCAAAACATTTTCTTTCTTGCTTGTCTTTTTGAAATGTTGTTTTCCTTCGAAAATTTGTCAATTTATCTTTAAATTCCTTTGAGTTTAATTTGACAACTTTTTCTTTTTCCTTTTTAACATGTATCTTTGTCTCTTTTTCAATTTTTGATTTTTCAACCCATTGTCTTTTTTTAGTTTTTGTCTTTGAAAAATATACGAATTCTTTGTTAAGGTGTTTTCAACGGTGTTTTGATTTGTGAAAAAACCTTCCTCAGTTGTTTTTGAATTGTCTTCCTCAACCATCTTCTTTAACTCTGGTTTGATATTCTGAACATTGTCTGTAGTTACGAAGACTTGATTTGGAAAAATGACATCATCTGTGCACTTGAAATTTGGAAAGACCACCGTGTTTGTTTCAAGATAATGTGGACCATTTTCACTCATCACTTCTTCGAACTTTTGTGTATCACCATACACTTGGTCAACTATGATTCGTGGAATTTAGTCTTCCTTTGATGATACCTTTTCTTTCAAAACTATCTCAACATCTTCATCATCACTATCATCAGTTTGACAATCTTTGAGATCCACGAAGTTCATTTCACCAACTTTCGAAGTTAAGGGTATATCAGTTTCATACTCAACTATCAAATCCTTAACTTTTTCTTTCCCTTTATAATTTGAAGCAACATTAACAAAAGTCAACTGAGAAGAATCAACATCTTCAAGCTCACTAATTTCACTAATATTGTCAAAATCATCTTCAATATCAGCAAAATTAGATTGAGAATTAGATGTTGAATTCTCAGTCTTTTTGAAAATGTGAATTTGTTCAAATTTAGTCAAAGTATCATTTACAATGTTAACTAAATCATCCTAATCAAGACATTCATCAACTTTGATAATTCCGTATCTATACTTTTCATTTGGAACCTTATCAAAATCAACTATCTCTTTTTCACAATCATACGAAATGTTATCTACCTTAGCTCTTTCAAAAGCTAAAAATGGTAGCAATTTCCTATGTTGTTCTTTACTGATTTCACACGAATGATGTAGTTGAATTATTTTTCCATATAATCTCTTAGCAACATTACAGTAGATGTTTCTTTGTGCTACTAACAGTTTATTATCTCTTGATAGATTGTCCCTATATACCATGATATTTGTTATTTGGAGTTCTAGACAATCTATCCTAGATATTTTTGAATCTAACTTCTTCTGGGTCTCTAACAATTGCATTGATAGCTTCTTAGCCTTATTGCTATCAGATACCACAATTGAATCAAAATAAGTAACGGTTTCATCAAAAGATACTAATTCATAATTATAAGCATATACTGGAATATTAAAAGATTCAAGAATGTTTCGTACCTTTGTTGTCATTGGTGATTTGTCAGCAGCCTTTGATACAAAGCATTTTCCACAAACTTCGTATGTTTCTTCCTCTGAATCGTCCTCCATCTTTGCAAACATGGCTCCATGGGTTGGAGTGCGCATTTCTTCATCATCTGATCCAGATGAAGAGATTTGATATGTACCATCTTCCTCCTCATCAGTGCCTTTTGCAACTACAGACAAATTCTTAGCTTTTGTACGAACCTCCTCTAACGTTTCAGCGTAGTATGGCTCATCTTTCACCTTCATCTTCCTCTCATCTTTCTTCCGAAGCATACAATCATGTGCAAGGTGATTCACACCATTGCAATAATGACAGTCAATCCCAGTGTCTCCTTTCAGCTTCTTGTCACTCTTTCCCTCAACAGCCTTCGAATCTATCTTCTCTTCCTTCTTCTTCTTTTCCCTCTTCTTCTCTTCTCCAACATTTTTGCTCAGAAAGTTCCTTTTATTTTAGATGACTTTGCCTTCGGATTGAAAGGCTTTTTAAATAACTTTTTCACTCGATTTTTTGAGTAATAGGAAATTGCTTCATCATCAGAGTTCATGATGAACCCTTCATCTTCATCCGAAGCATCTTTCTTAGCATCTTTCTCAGAAATCTTTGACATCAAAGCTAGTGGAACTCCCAACATAACCTTCGATTCTTCAATTATTGCATTCACTACGCTTTCATGAGTTTTAGGCTAGTTGCACAAGTCATTCAATGTAGATGTGTCAAAGCTCTGTTGGTTCTTCACCATTATGCTCACGCTCCGCCATTCCTTTCGAAGTCCCATGATAAATATCAGATTGAATTCCATTGCAGATCTGGTGATCCAGTATCGATTGCATTGATATATCAACTCATTCAGACGATCGTAATATACTTCAATTGATTCACCATATTACTGTCTGAAGTCCTTCAGCTCAACTAAGCATTGTTTGACAGAATTAACCTTCTTCTTCTCACTTCCCTGAAACTTTTCCTTGAGATTGTTCCATATTTCTTTTGTAGTTTTACAACTCCTCACGTAGTTGTAAACAACTGGAGGCAAAGCTCCTCTTAGCTCTCTCATACATCTTTTCTCCAGCTTTTTTAGACTATCACGTTGATTTTCAACTTCAGAGTTTCCAGAGGAAGAACCAAGTGGTTGAACATTCGATGGTGGGTTGAGATTGTCAGAAATCCAATTCCATAGTTCTTCATCCAATCCATTAAGATAATCCTGCATACGATCAGCCCACTGATCGTAACCCTAAGGGATGAGCATAGGAATTTTGGTGGAAGATCCTAGAAGATGAGAAAATGAAGTCATTGAATTCAAATTGAAGAACACCATTTTTGTACGGAAGAAATCCTTGAGATTTTTAAAAGAAACTATGAAAATTTAACAACAAACTGTATGATTCAGATCACAATCACTCTTAGAACACTCGATTCAATGAATTAAGTGTAGAATCTAATCACACTCTTAGATCTAAAGAATTTTTCACTTCCAAAAAGTGCGGAAACTTTTGAATCAAAAAGTTTATTCAAAACCATTTGAATAGAGTGAAAATCAAATCAGAGATGTGATTCCTCCTCTGATACAAATTAATGAATCAAAGAATCAAGTATAGAATGAATTATAGTGTGAATTCAAAGTAAGTATGCGAGATTTGAACACTGATGTAAATATGATCTGTTTGGCTCTATTACGCTTTTTCAAAGTTTACAGAGTACAATGAATATTATGTAAAGACTTCGTTTTTAACACACTTGTAACTTCTCCTATTTATAGGAGAGGAAAGCGTACAAAAAATATACTAAGGACTAAAACATTTTGCTTTGACTATTATGCCCTAGTAAAATAAAATTACAGAAATGTTCGAAGAACCTAAATACAAACTTCGACAATTACAACACTTCGAACCTAAAAAAATCACATCATACAAAATCATACAAGATACTCTGTCACATAACTCTAATTATCACTCTAGGTAAAGTATAATGAGAAGACTCACCTCGGGAAATCTCAAACAGTCTCGAACTCGGAATACTGATCTGGCCTCTGCCTAATCACATAAATAAATTACTCTAAACCAATACCGAATCTCAAAGGCTAAATAAATCTCTTACTATAATTTCTAAAAGGGTAAAAGACCATTCTATCCTCTTACTGGTCCAAAGGTCCACTGGTTGGCTAAACCCTAAAAGTCTACTGAAGTCAACAGTCCACACCGACCAGACTCGTCGAGTTCATGAGACTACTTGACAAGTCCATACGTGTACTAAGATTCCTTCTGAATGTCTCACTCGACTCAATGAGTCACTCACCTAACTCGTCGGGTCACCAATGGCCACGAATCACCGACAACCCGGTCCGACTTGTTGAGTCTACCAATGGACTCAGTGAGTTTCCCCCATGCTCATGCTCAATTGACTCTCTAAGGTCATATCTGCTTTACCAACCTATAGATCTGGCCTCGTAGAACCCAAAAGTCACGTAAAGGTTCGAACTTTAGGTCCATGCATCTCACTATTACCTCTATATGCCAAAATAACCCTTAATATGATAACCTAGGGACTCTCTGGACCTCTCAAGGTCCAGATCTGATAATATTATCACAAGGGGACATCACAAAACTAGATCTCTACCAAAAATGAAGAGAAGAAACCCTATATTCATGAAATCTATTACTCAAATGAAGATAAACATGAATCCATACCTCCCACAGCAGCTCTGAACGAAATGATGGTAGATTTGAGTCTTACAAGTCAGCCTAGCTCGCAATCCCTCCTTCCCTTTGCAAAAACACACCAAAGAATGATGAATTTTCCCTCCTCTTGCTCTACACGCTCTCTCTCTGATCTCTAGGGTTTCTCAGGCATGTAGTGGCCGCAAATGAAGGCCACAAAGGCCTTTAAATAGGCTCCAAACCCGAGGAATTAGGGTTTTCTTCGCCAGCACCGACTCATCGAGTCAGACACACGACTCGCTGAGTCTGATCATGAAATGCGTCAAAGGATCCCAACCCTACTCGATGAGTTGAGGCACCAAATCGTCGAGTCCCTCCAAAAATCCCAAAAATAAATATCTAAAATAGCGTAGCCGCAAACCCAAATGTTACAATTCTCCCCCACTAGCATTATACTTCGCCCTCAAAGTTTTCGTCTGAAAATAACTCTGGATGCTGCCACCGCATATGCGACTCTATCTCCTAGATCAACTCAGATCCTCTACGATACTGCCACTAGACCTGAACCAGAGGCACCTCCTTGTTCCTTACAACCTTGACCTTCTGATCCAAGATCGTGATCGGCCTTTCAGCGTAGTTCAGGCTTGCATCCACGTGAATATCCTCCAATTGCACTATAACCGTCTCATCAGCAATACATTTCCTCAACTGAGATACATGGAAGGTATCATGGATCTGATTCAACTTTGCGTGTAGCTCCAAACGTGTCACACCCCAAAATCGGAACGACGGAAACGTTCGGGGGTGGAGGATGTCATGTTTAGTATCACAAGACATGCATCATAGTAAGAAAAGTAATGAACAAGCATTTCATTAAAAAGAAAGTGTTTACAATGTGTGTTTTCACAAAACATAGAGTACATAAGCAAATAACAACACAAGACTTGAAGCTATATTGCTTTATCTTTTGAATTCCAAGCGCAAGTACCTGCCTACGAGTTTCCTAAGAATACAAGTTATTTAAAAGAGTTTGTTAGCAATTAAGCTGGTGAGTTCATAAGATTTTAGTGATGTAAGTAAGTTGTAGAAAGTTGTTGTAAACTGTAGTTGAAAAATGTAGTAAGTTATAAGTTGTGTAAACTGTAAGTTATGTTTCGAAAAGTTCGCATGTTCCTCCATAAAATCCTATATTTCCTACTTAGATGAAAGATACGTAAAAATGATTCTACAATCCTTTCTATGAGTACTAAATGGATACAAGTTATATAAAACACAGAGTAAACAAACAGTCGATTGTTTGCTTCTGCCCTAATTCCACAACCAAACAAAGAACAAAAAGTAAAGCGGATAGCACACATCCCATTGTTTGTTAGGTTATTGTTGTATATAACTCTAGTGTATTTGCTTGTTACTCATGGAGTTAATTGTAATAGTTCCTTTATATTTTATGAAAAGATTCTTTCAGAAAACCCTTATTTCTTATAGTAAAATAGTGACCACAGTGATTACTTCTATAATTAATAGTTTATACTGGCTATATATAATCCAATAATGAATAGATAATTAATTGGGTGAATTTGCCCTAAGCCCACAACCAAACAAGGAACAAGAAATAAGGTGGAAAGCACACATCAATGACCTATTGGGTATTAATGATATATAACCAAGGTATTATAGAGTCAATCACCTAAAGTCCTTTTAAGTCTACACTTGTTTTATAAAATGGATTAAACCCTCTATTGGTACGTTTCTAGTTTTGTATATCCAAAGTTCTATTTGAAAAGTATGTTTTGTACTAGAAAAATTATGCGTTCAATTAGTATCCTATGACTTTACCCATACCTAGTACCCCTTATGATGACTTAATGTGTACAGAAACATATATATAACTAAAATCGAATAGATAATAGGTTGGGTGAATCTACTCTAAGCCCAGAACCAAACAAGGAGCAAGAAAGATATTGGAAGGCACACATCCTATTACCTATCAGATACTATTTATATATATCCCTTAATGTATACATTAGGGAATCATAAGGTTAGCATTATGGTCCTTTTCTACTCAATATACTAAACGCTCTCCCTGTCAAAAGATTTTGGGAACCAAACGCGACCTTTACAATAATTGCAAGCCGTGAACATCCACATTAAGATAATATGATCATGTATACCCAATATAACTATCCCCGTTTGTTTAGAACAATGTGCTAGTGATTCATTGGTATAGTTAGATCCTATAACTATTCCATGCTATATCACCTTATTATGTTTGTTCTATTATCATGTATTGTATCTTCCACCCTATTTCTCTTTATTATGTGTTCTTTTATATTATCGTGTATTGTATCTAGTATGAACTCACTCTATAAATTATACCCATTATAGTTTACTAGTATTCTACTTGAACTGTTATTGAAAAGACTCATTTTACTACCAAGTTATGCTTGTACTTTAAAAATGGATTTCTGTTAATCTATAAAGCAACATAACTGTAAAATTGTTTTTGAATTGTTTTGACCACTTATAGAAGACATAAGCAACATTTTGAACAATATTTATAACAAATAATTACACAATTATCATTGTGTTCAACTTGTATTCCCCATCCCCCCCTCCCCCCTTAAAAGCATTTAAAACAGTTAAAAGTTTCATTACGGGGTATGAACTCACCTGATGTGGGTGATTCAAACGGGTATGCATTTAAGGATGAGAAGTTCCATGAATGATGTCCCAAGACACAATAAGTCCTAAATGACATATAATGATACATATTGGCATGAATATAGTGTTTATATACAACTATATGAAAGGAAACACCTTCCAGGACTAGGAAACACTTTAACCAATTGTCGGAATCACATGTGATTCAACAAAGGAAGGTAGATGGCACTCAAATGAGTTTACTACCATGGGTTTATGGCCCAAGGGAGTTTACAACCGTAAACTCGTGGTCACTCATATATAGGTGCAAGTTTGAAGGCTTGGGAAGTTTTAGGGACTTTAGCTCTACACTAGGATGAGAAATGCCACCTTCATTGAGGCTTTTGGTGAGTTTACGGCCCAAAGGAATTTACAGCCATAATCTCATGGTCATTTATGTTTATAAGAGTAGTTTAAGTTCCTACAATCATCAAGGAAGGGTTCTGGGTTACTAGCTTATCATTTTATAGGGTTTTAGGGCTCAAACATGCCCTAACATTGAGTTTACGGCCAAGGAAGATATTGGGTCTTAAACTCATGATGTTCTTAGCGAAAATGTGTGTTTCAAGCCTCTAAGCATGAGTCATAACTAGATATGAAGTATAGGGAAGAGTACTTACGATCTAGAAGCTTGAAATGGTTGATATTGGCCAAGAACACTAGTGTGTGTTTTTGGTGAAAGTTGAAGATCTAAACAAACATGATTTCATGGATGAAATTAATGTATGAAGCTAGTTAATAAGATGTATCAACAAATCAAGGAAGAATACTTACATGTCTTGAAGATCTAGGAAGAAGGTTGGATGATAGTTGAGAGAAAAAGAAGGAAATTGGCCAAGGAATAAGATAAATGACTAGAAATGACCAAATGCCGTATATATGCTCTTGAGTTTACGGCCACATGAGTTTACAGTCGTAAACTCATGGTCTTGTGGATGTGAACTCATTTAAGTGAGGTAATGGTTCGATTTGCTGCATTGTGGTTCTAGTTGGTACTTTCTAACACTTATTCCTTAAGTGCTTTAGGCTCGAAACTCCTTAAAATGACTTTTAACTGGGATAGAACTCCGTACTAATGACTTTGACACTCAGTTGATTTGATTGATTGTGTCTTCAAAGCAAAAAAAATTTGGTTGGCATAAAATGGTATGCTACCTTCACTAACTTGGCGGTCACTCTGAAAGGCCCAATATACCGAGGCCCCAACTTTCCCCACTTCCTAAACCGAATTACCCCTTTCCATGGGAATACCTTTAGAAGCACAAAATCCCTAGCCTGGAACTCAAGCTCGGATCTCCGTTGGTCAGTGTAACTCTTATGGCGGCTCTGGGCTTTCTGCAATCTCTGTCGAACCTGCTAAATCTGGTCGGTTGTCTTTAGCACTATCTCAGTGCCTATGACAACCCAAAGTTTATTCCGTTATATTATCCCGTTTCCGCTAACGGAATATGTCATTTTATATAAGTTACGTTAATTTAGGATCATCAAATAAATGAATGTTTATTTATTTATGTTTATTTTGTGGTTATTCTCATTACAAAATAAATAAAAACTCGTAATTTACTCTTCCATTTAATTGGAAAAAGTTATTTTATTTTTGCGACCATTTAACCCGGGTAAATAGTTTAAACCTCGATAAGATTTAGCATCGGGTAGTCGTATACCGGGTGCAATAACCGAGACTAATATATAGGGAGTTGAACACTTCATAGAAGCTTTTCACCACTCTAGATCCACTCTCTCTCTACTCTCTCTCTCTCTCTCTCTAGCTCGTTTTCACCTCAAAACCGCAAGTTTCCGCCTCCAAAACGTAAGATCTTCTACCCTAACTTGTTCTAAACATCATTTCTTGTTACAATAGCTCAAAAATCACACAAAATGGCCATCAAAAAGGAGTTTATGGCCTAAGAACCTCCTTAGGCCGTGAACCCCTAAACATATGCCAAAAGTCCCAAATTTCTTCCATTTGAGCTTGCAAACTAATTGTAGATTTAACCTAGAAGTGTTTGAACCTCAAAACAACAATTTTCAGGGCATAAAAGAGGGTTTACAACCCAATCACATGATTAGGCCGTAAACACCCTCTAACCATGTAAACAAGTCCAAAAACATTTCCAAACTACCCTTGGACTTAAGACATGGCTTAGGGACTTGCCATTTCGGACTTGGGACATTTAAACACATACATTTGAGGGGTAAAATAGAGTTTACGACCCAACCATATGCTTAGACCGTAAACTCCCCTAAATCATGCCAAATGAGAGTTTAAACCCCTAAAAATCCTAGTAACCTTTACTAGAAATTGTTAGAAATTAAACCAAAGGCCTACAAATCAAGGAATAGGGTGTACAAGAGTTTACTACCATAAACCCGAGGGTTTACGACCTTAAACTCCCAAGGAGTGGCCTTGGGGCCGTAAACTCTAAGGGAGTATACTCTTGGACCCTTAAACACCCCTATAGCCTTGTATAATTCCTTAGCACCATTTCCGAATCCACATGAAACTTGAAATCATTCAATAACACTCCTCCCATGAGTTTACGGCCGTAAACTCATGGGGGATGTGGCCTCCCAACCGTGAACTCACTTAGAGTGGGTTTTAGGAGAGTAAACTCCAAGGTGAGGTCATACACTCTTTCCTTACAACCCATTAACCTTCTAGCACTCAACCATAAGACCTGTAATCACACTAGGATGTCTATATGTTTTAATAAGAGTTTAAATCACTAATTAATTGTAAACATATGTATTCATATGTTATTAGGGTCATAAAGGGTGTACAAGTCCTTACTTGACACCAAACGCTCATCCGACACTCACACCCGATCTACTCATTTCAGGTGAGTTCATACCCCTTAATGAACCTTTTAAATGTTTTTACTGTTTTAACTCATTATCAAATGTGCCTTTAAGGTTAAATTGTTGTTAAACTATTTTCAAAACTATGTTTAACCTACTTTTCTTTTAAAAATATACCTACATTAATATATTTATACAAATAAGACTTGAAGGACTTAGGACCGATAACTGGCCTTATTTCCTATTCTTGTTTGATGTGGTTTTAGGGTATTGGTTGTCCGTCCGACTGTCGTTGAATTATTAATTATATATCATATATATTTGTGTTAGATATGAATGTTTTTATCTTATTCATTACTACTATTGATCAAAAGCATAAATTAACATACTCTATTTAACTTTAGTAGGTATAGTTAAGGATACTACTAGTTACCTCTACTACTACTATACACACCATAAACTGTTAATATTACAAGGTAGTGCAAGTATGAGAGAACACTCTACATACTATACTAAAATTCTACCATATTAAAGCATAAGAGAATTTCACTAATACAAAGTATATCACACTATCTCTCTATAAGGTACTCTACTGTACTTACACCATGTGACCAGGGCTTTCCGAAAGGAAAGCCACACTATATGTATAGATATATACGAAACAGACACTATTACATCCCGACAGTTAACTACAGTCCGAGCCGACTAAGCCAGGGGTGGCACTACGTTACTTCACGACGCATGACCGGGAAGGTCATCGGTACTCTACTACTTCACAATTGGTCACATGAGAAGTTAAACTTACATTTAAAGAAATACACTAAGACTTAAAGTCCGAACTAAAATCCCTAAGTAATTAAAGATCTATTACTAACTAAAGTTACAAGACTACTACTGTTAGCAAACATAACTCTTCTTCAGCCATACTACTTACATGAGATTTATTTCTACACTTTTACAATTGAAGGTTTCAACAACATTACTTTTACACACTAGAAAGATCGACTTACAAATGTACTTTCTGGAAAATATAGGATTTTTCTAGGGATTTCTACTACTCATAAATACAATTTTCAATTTTATACTATAAGTTTGAAAACACTTTTATACTACAATGACACTAAACTCTTATGAACTCACCAGCTTTATGCTGATATCCGTTTTCAAAGTTACTTGTATCCTCAAGTTAAAGATAGACTGGTACAGGGCAGCTTTTGGAAGAAGATGGAGCATATACAAGACTCATCCTTTATTTTGTTATACTTTTGTTGTCTATTAAACTTTACAGAACACAATTGTAACTATTATCACTATATATATGAAATGGTTGTTGTTTCTTGTTTTTACTATTATGCAATTGTAATGATACTGTACATGACGTCCTCCACCCTAGAACGTATTCCGTCGTTCTCGGCTTTCGGGTGTGATAGTGCCACCCATAACTCTCTGCCTCACCTCTCCCCAACAGATGGGTATACGACACCTTCTCCCATACAGAAGCTTGAAAGGAGGCATACCAACGCTTGAGTGGTGGCTATCATTATAACAAAACTCAGCCAGGGGTCAATCTTCGTCAATCGATCCACAATCACCCATATTGCATCCACTCCACGCGCGGTCCTCGGTAACTTAGTGAAAAATTCCATAGTGATATGTTCCCACTTCCACTGGGGAATCTCTAGCGGCTGCAAAGGACCATGTGGATGCTGGTGCTCTACCTTGACATGCCGACAGGTCAAACACTGTAAGTCCCATAATTGCTTGTGTATCAATGAGATCGAATTGATGGTGCGGAATCCCAATCAATTGGATGATGTCATATCAAATAGAAGAGAAAGAGAATAAGAATTAAGATGAATCTAATGATGTATTCAATAATATGAATGATTCTCCTTACAATAGATTCTCTCACACACACTCTTCTTCTCTCTAGAACATGCTCCTCTCCTCATACTAGCCGTAGACTCCTCACGCTATATATATATATATATATATATATATATATATATATATATATATATATATATATATGAGACATGGGCCACCAGAAGCACCTAAGTGTACAGCTACACACGCGTGTGCGGCCGTACACAGGGTGTGCGGCCGCACACACATGTGCAGCCGTACACAGCCACAAAAATAAAGAAAAATATATTTTCGTGGAAAGCAAAGTATAAACCATATTTTTGACCCAACAATCTCCCCCTTGATTTATAGCTTTCTTTCTAATTAACCCAAAAAACTCCCCCTAAAATGTAGCTGGCTTTTCTTGATAATCTTCATCGAGAGCTTGGCTTCAGCATTAATCTTCAAATTCTTCACAACTTTAAGATGAACTTGATGAATCTTTACTGAATGACTTCATCTTGAGCAGTTGGGATTTTCTTCAGAATTTGACATTGAACGCACATTGGGTGAGGAGGCTTCTTGTACTGATTCTTGAAAGATAGCACTTTCATGTTGAGAATCTTCAGGGAGAATATCAGAGAGAACTAATCTATGGGATCACTTCAGTAGGTTTATAGATAGCAGCAAATTGATTGAAGAGGCTTCAATGCAATCTATCACATAATCTTCAAGCGCAACTTGACCTTGCTTCTGGGGTTGAAGGATTGAATGTTTGAAGAATAATCTTCATTTCTTGCTCCTTCGAATAAAAATTCTTCGATGCTCACGGATGAAACCTTTGCTCAGAAATATCGATACAAACTCCATGAGTCTCATTTACACCTGAAATCACTTTTTTCAACACAAAGCAAAACAAAAAGAAAAATTAGCACACTAATTTTTTTTTTTTTTTTTTTGGATTTTTGATAATTTCTAAAAAAAATAAAACAGAAATAACACAATTTTTTGATTTTTTTTAATTTTCTATTTTTGTTTGATTTTCGAAATTTTCTGATTTTTTTTTTATTTTTGAATATTTTCATTAATTCTCCCACTAAATTTGTGCATAGAGGAAAACTATGAACAAATTTAACAAAAACAAAAATATTTGGGAGCAAATTTGTGAGACAGCCTTAATCCGTTTATCGGTGCCTTCCCCTTCATGAATAGATCTGGTCGATCGTCGGTATTGTGGTCCACTTAAGTACGAAAAATTGTGACAAATTTTAGGAATGCTATCAGTGACAGGACAGATTGATCTTAACTTACTAGATAAAAATTCCTAAGGACCATTTATCTGACGACGACCAAGGATATTGTTGTCCACCTAAATTGAGCAGCAAGATCTATAGACAAGCTAGAATTGTTCAATTTTAGATGTACTAGAACGTGTTTCCCGCTTCCTGATATACCCCAATAATAAAGAACTTCCGAGATACTCCTTACTTTAGGTGAGCAGACTATTATTCATAGAGAGGATAGATTTAGATTATTATTAATTATAGTTTTTTTAGAGGGATTGAGAAGTAGAGGGTTGCATATGCTGTGTACCAGGTTGGATTTTTAATCACACAAATGAGACAACATATCGCTAACAGATGGAAGAATTTCATAGATATAAGATGCAGAGAAATAGATTTGCATATGTTGCAGTCCAGGTCGGATCTCTTCCAATCATGTAGAGGAGGCAACATATGACTAACAGTAAAGAAAATAATTTTCTACAGACCTACTTTATCAGAATTTCCTAGTCGCTCCGTCAATACAAGAATTAAGGACATAATCCATACATCGAGGAAAAGTAAAACCACAGTTCTAGATACGGGTTCTTTAATGTGACTGGTGGATTCTCATGTATATCTCCCTGCTCAACATATCCAAGCGTCATCTTGTCAAGCTAAACGGATCTATCTAGGTCAAGATATGTCAAGTCATTTGATCTCTTAATTTCATCTTTTCCGAGTCAAGCCTAGACAATTCAGCTTTGGTACTGTATGCAGACTCAGATTGCCCGTTATCAGATTTAATATCACTTCCCATTAATAACTACTAATGAAAAACTATTAAGTTAATGAAGAATTGTCTTTAAAAAGAATCAGAGTAAGATAAACTCAGGAGTATAGAGAAGAAAAACTAAAACGTAAGTCATCAATTGAATTTGCATCCCATTGGTCTGAGAATATCACACATAAACTCAGAACATATCCACAAATTCTTCACATCGTTAAGCATAAACCCCATGATTGATCCCTTCCTTCCTTCCTATCCCACAAAGGACACATACTCTCAAATAAAGTTTTGAGTATTGTACAATTGAGAGATGCCTCCTATCATGTGCCTGGAACAACCACTATCAACAAACCGCGGTCTGATGATATGCCTCCATAGCTGCTCCGACACAGAGCGGGATTAGTTAGTCCATGGAACCCACGATATATCCTGATTATCACAAACAGAAGATGTAGAAATATTAGAATTGTTATAAGATTTGGGAGATTGAGCCTTCAGAACCCATTTGTAGTTGGGTTTAACCCATCTCTTTTTTGATCTAATGGGTGGCTCAATACTTTCTTTTGATCTTGATGTCGACCGTTGAGATGACTTTGATTTTGATTTCATGGGAGCATCTCTTGGATTTGGCTTCTTGGCCGACATTCCCTTCTTGACCTTGGGAGTTGGATTCATGACCTTGTGGGATTGATTTTTGGCCTTCGTGGCATTCCAGTCGCTATTTTCTGAATGTGGCCTCAAATGGTTTCTTTTGGGGTATCTCCCTCTTGATGTTTTCTGCCATCCATGTGCGTAATAGGGAACATATGTGGGATTTGGAGAATTTATGGAAATGTGTCCAGGTGTTCCATAGTGAAAACTGATGGGTTTTGAGCATTCTAACACTTCCTAAGTGTACATGCAACCCTAATAACCTTGGATCTATGTTTGTCTAATTTGTCATGCAAAGTTGATTCCAAGGTTATATTCCTATCTAGCATACATGGGGAACAATTTTAACATAAAACATAGATAGAATAACTTACCTTGTTGTTGTTTGTGTTCCTTGAAACCTTGTGAGCCTAGCACCCCAAGTGTGATGCCTCAAATGCTTCACACAACACCAAATGCTCTTGGAAGAACTTATGAGAGAATACTCACTTCTTCAAAATCGGCCAAGCCCTCTTGTTTCTTAGTGTAGTCGATTTTGGGTGGAGAACAGGTTTCTTATATAGTGTTGACACATCTAGGGTTAAACCCTAATGTGTCATGACTCTTCATTTCCATGACCCATGGGTTTGTAACTCCCATGGAGCATCCATGGAGCATCCTATGGGTGGAACCCAACTTGATAGTCCATGGAGCCTTTTAGCCCACTATACAAGATATGGATGATTTACATAATCAACCCATATATTTAATTAGTTATCTTTTGATCACTAAATTAATTCTAAATTAATTCTTGATCAAACTAATCAAATAATATTATTAAGATATTAGAACTTATAATATATTAATAATCTCCAAGTGTTATTTCTCTCATTTAGTCTATCCAATTGCATGGTGCCATGCAACCCAAATGGACCATGCTGGGTCGGGTCAAGTACATACCAGAAATAGTTATGGACTTAGACACCTTATCCAACAGTCTCCCACTTGGATAAGTCTAATAACTATTACTGCAAGTATGACTTCACGAACCGATCGGCAATCGTAACTCTTTTCAAGGTTTCTCGAAACTGAGAAAATGATGGTACGCCATTTAAGATAAGTGACCATATAATCCTCTGTTCTAGATATCAGTCGGACAAATACATGGAACAATGTCTTACTTATTGTCCAACATTTGTTTCCCGATTTCCGATTTGTTTGACAAAGAACTTCATTGAACACATCAATTTAGTTCTGACCGGGCCCGGTACATAGGTCAAAACAAAATCATCGAGGGGCCCAGATATCAGCTTCTAATCCAAGAAGGAACAGATAAACTTCGACTCATATGTTTGTTCTACTACTCATTGAATTACACATAAGAGCGCGATTTTATAACATCGAGTTACCAATGCGTTTTTCGTACAATCAATGCATAACCAACTTGTAAGTAACAAATCATATCTCTAGGTTTAAAGACTTATATGATATTACCGTCTCACGATCACTCGAGATAGAATTCCACGAAGTGATTCCAGTGAGCATGGGTTGAGTCCAATGCTCAGAACTTATGAGCACTCATGATTGTTGTAGCCTTGTCCCAGACCTCTACAACCAAACATGACAGTCTTGATTCATACCTACTTCCGACATATGACCGACTATGGAGGTTTGAATAATATGTTATACCAAACAAAATTATTCTGGAAGTCAAAACATGCAAAAGAAATATAGTAAACGATCGACAAGAGATAGTAACACTTTACTCATAAATAAAACACTTTTATTCATCATCAAATGTCAATTACACTTTACAAATTTCGAGATTATCTAACTACTAAATCTAATATCATCCTTCAGCCCTATGCTCCGAGCATGCTGGAGATGCTTAATCCGAGTCAGTCCCTTCGTGAGGGGATCTGCCGGATTCTCATCTGATGATACCCTCTTTGCCACGAGGAGTCCTTCTTCGATCCGATGTCTGATGAAATGGTATTTTCTGTCGATGTGTCTGGATCTCCCGTGATCCCTTGGTTCCTTGGCTAAGGCAACAGCACTTTCACTATCACAGAAAATTTCCATTGGCTCTTTAATAGCTGGTACAACTCCAAGGTCTCCAATGCAGTTCCTCAGCCATAAAGCCTCCTTTGCCGCCTCGCTAGCTGCAATATACTCTGATTCACAAGTAGAATCTGCCACTGTCTCTTGCTTGGAACTCTTCCAAGAAATTGCTCCTCCATTTAGGGTAAAGACCCAGCCCGACTGAGAGCGGAAATTATCCCTATCAGTCTGGAAGCTAGCATCACTATACCCTACAACTCTCAAGTCATCACTCCCACCGAGGGTAAGGACCCAGTCCTTAGTCCTTCGTAGGTACTTGAGAATATTCTTTACCGCAGTCCAGTGTGCCTTGCCAGGTTTCCCCTGAAACCTGCTAACCATGCTCAAAGCAAAGGCTACATCAGGTCGAGTACACGTCATAGCATACATGATCGAACCTACAGCCGAAGCATAAGGTACTCGACTCATTTCTGCTATCTCAGCCTCAGTGCTAGGGCTTTGTGTCTTACTCAGTTTGGCGTTACTCTGGATGGGCAACTCTCCTTTCTTGGAGTCTTGCATTCTGAATCTCTTCAGAACCTTCTCCAAGTAGGTACTTTGACTAAGTCCAATTAGTCTTTTACTCCGATCTCTCAAGATCCTTATCCCCAAAATATAGGCAGCTTCACCAAGGTCCTTCATAGCGAAACACTTTCCAAGCCAGGACTTTACTTCCTGCAGGGTTGGAATGTCGTTTCCTATGAGTAGTATGTCATCTACATACAATACCAAAAAGCTAACTATACTCCCACTAGCCTTGACATATACACAAGATTCATCTTCACTCCTAGAAAAGCCAAATTCCTTGACCTTTTCATCAAAGCAAAGATTCCATCTGCGAGGTGCTTGTTTTAATCCATAAATGGATTTCTCAAGCTTACACACTCTATTAGGGTACTCGTTGCTGACAAAACCCTCTGGCTGACTCATGTAAACATCTTCAGCCAACTTTCCATTAAGAAAAGCGGTTTTGACATCCATTTGCCAAATTTCATAGTCATGAAATGCGGCTATGGCTAACAGAACCCTAATAGACTTAATCTTGGCTACCGGAGAAAAGGTCTCATCATAATCCACTCCAGGAATTTGAGAGAGGCCCTTTGCAACCAGTCTAGCCTTATAAGTGTGTACTTTACCATCCATGTCGGTCTTCTTCTTGAAGACCCATTTGCACCCTACAGTCTTTCGACCTGGTACATTCTCAACCAAGTTCCAAACTTGATTGTCATACATGGATTGTATCTCGCTATCCATAGCCTCTTTCCATTTGATAGACTCGGGGCCCGCCATGGCTTCCTCGTAGCTGTTAGGGTCATCTTGACTTACTAGTGTCTCATCACTAATAAGTGTCTCACCTTCTGCAGTAATATGGAATCCATAGTAATGCTCAGGTGCACTCCTAACTCTCGTGGAACGCCTCAGAGGTACAAATTCGTCAATTGGCTCAACAGGAGTTTCCTCCTCAAGTTGAGGGCTAGAGTTTGAAGTTCCTTCACCACTTGACTCTTGAATTTCTTCAAGATCAACTTGCCTCCCACTGTCTCCTTGGCTTATAAACTCTCTTTCTCGAAAGACTCCTCTTCTTGCTACAAAGACCACATTGTCACTAGGTCTGTAGAAGAGGTAACCAAAGGATTGCTGTGGGTAGCCGATGAAAATACACCTCTCGCTTCGGGGTTCGAGCTTATCATGAGTCTCGCATCTCACGAAAGCCTTGCATCCCCAAATCTTGATGTGGTCTAGTTTAGGTACTTTACCAGTCCACATCTCGTGAGGAGTTTTGGCAACTTTCTTTGTAGGGACTAGATTAAGGATATGGGCGGCAGTCTCTAAGGCATACCCCCAGAATGAGATTGGTAGCGAAGCTCGACTCATCATGGAACGAACCATGTCCAACAAGGTTCGATTACGCCTCTCAGCCACACCATTCAACTGCGGTGTCCTGGGAGCTGTCAATTGTGAGACAATCCCACATTCCTTTAGATAGTCGAGGAACTCTGAACTAAGATACTCACCACCTCGATCGGATCGAAGCATCTTAATGTTCCTGCCCAATTGATTCTCGACTTCCTGTTTAAATTCCTTAAACTTCTCGAAAGTCTCTGACATATGCTTGATTAAGTAGACATATCCATATCTACTGTAATCATCAGTAAAAGTCAAATAATAACGATTAGCATCCCTTGTGGCATGTTTGAATGGTCCACACACATCCGTGTGTATAAGGTCCAACAAACCTTCACCCCTTTCACACGAGCCTGTGAAGGGTGACTTTGTCATTTTTCCAAGTAAGCATGATTCTCAACTATCATTTGACTTTAGGTCAAACAACTCCAAGACTCCATCTTTTTGGAGTTGGCCTATGCGTTTCTTGCTTATATGTCCAAGACAACAGTGCCATAATGATGCTTTATCCAAGTTATTATTATTAGGAGAATCAATACACAAAACATTATTTCCTGAGTTATCTACAATAGATACAGCTTCATACACACCATCACAAGGTAATGCTTTAAAATAAAGTACATTATTAAAGAAAGCATTAATCGAACCAACTTCATTATCAAACGAAAAGGTGAACCTTGTTTGTACAATGCATGAAAGGAAATAATATTTCTTGTCATTTCTGGCGAATAACAACATTTATTCAAATCTAAATTTAACCCACTACTTAGCGATAAAGTATAAACTCTAATCTTGGTGACAGGTGTAACTTTCCTACTCCCCATGATTAAGTTTATTCTTCCTTGCTCCACATTTTCACTTCTTCCTAGTCCCTGCAAGTCACAACAAATATGAATACCGCAACCGGTATCAAGGACCCAAGATTTCGAATGGGGTGAGTTATTAGAAATGATAGTGTAAATACCTGTATGGTTGGGTTTGACTTTCCCATCCTTTACATCCTGCTGGTACTTTGGGCAGTTCCGCTTCCAATGAGCTTTTTCATGGAAATAGAAGCATTCAGCCTCTTTTGGGTCAGAAGAAGGAGTAATGAAACCTTTCTTGGTTCCACTTGAAGAAGAGCCATCAAGGGTCCGAGCCTTGGTACCCTTCGAAGATCTCTTTCTCTTCCTCCCTCGACCTTTCCCGATTGCCAAGACCGGAGTTGAGTCTGGAGTAGGAGTGATAGCAACCGACTTCCCCTTAAGACCTGTTTCTGCGGTCTTGAGAAGTCCCTGAAGTTTGCTGAGGGTGACCTCTTCCTTGTTCATGTGATATGTCATGCGGAATTGATCATAACACGATGGTAAGGAGTGCAAAATGATATCTATTGCAAGCTCCTCAGGGAAGTTCACATTGAGCTTCAACAAACGATCCACATACCTTTGCATTTTTTGCATGTGGCTCGTGACGGACTCTCCGTCCTTCATCATGGTTGTTATCATGGAGCAGATGACTTTGTACCTCTCTTGTCGTGCACTTTGATGGTATCTTTCCATCAAATCTTGGTGCATTTCATAAGGGTAGAAATCTTCATAAGACTTTTGGAGTTCAGCTGTCATGGTGGCTAACATGATACAAGCCACCTTGGTTGCATCTCTTTCATGAGTATGAAAGTCAGCGATCTCCTGGGGAGTTGCAGTGGACTCGTCAATTTCCTTAAGCTCCTTGTCAAGGACATATTCTTTGTCCTCGTAGCGGGTAATCATCCTGATGTTTCTGATCCATTTATTGAAGTTGGATCCATCAAAGGTGACTTTCCCACACAAACTCATAAGAGTAAAGGAGCCATTAGGATTCGAGCCAGAAGCATTGTTTGAAGACATCTGAAAGAGAAGAACAAGTTTAGTTTAGATTTAAGAGAGTCCTTAATAAAACACCCAAATGTAATATTAAGGCTAGGATCCAATCACAATATAATATAACTTAGAAGAGGTATGCCGTAATCTAAGCTATACCATATTTGAAAGGTAGGTGAATGACGATTCACCAATTTCCACCACGAAAACCGAAATATTAGATATTTAGTTTTTATTGGTTTTAGAAATTCCTAGATTCTTTGAGATCCAATGAACTTTTCAAAGGCATGTTTCAATCTCAGGAGTGCCCTCCAGGTTTTGTGACTGGGATGCCGAGGATCACAAAACGAGGTGTGAAGTAACCATGCAAATCACTTGGTACCCTTAAAGTTTATCACTCAATCGATGTGCCGGTAAACCACACACGCTCCACCGATACTATAATAAACCTTAAGTCACCCTTTACCTACCTTGTTAAGTCCAAGTTAGTGTGCCGGTTAACCACACACGCTCCACCAATGACTTAGACAAAGTGTAAAGTGTAATTTCATGGATTAGCACCTTATTCACATTTTTCCTAAAGTAACTAAGATTGGGAATTTAATAAACATTTAGTTACTTTATTATATTCATCATACTTTGAATGAGAATTTATAAGTCCTTGTCTTACCCGTTCGGCTAACGACCCTCCACTAGTCAAGCAAGCGGTGGGTGAGAATATTCACCCATTAAGTCACCATTTTATAGGCAACAACCTTATACCCACCTTATAGACCGGCTTCATGAATGAGGCGTACTAGTGGTAAGACGACTTTATTCTTATACACATATATATAATTATTAAATTATCATAATATAAGTATAAGGGTTGAATTTTAACTTTTAAAATTCTAGGGGTTGGAACTTAAAGTTTTAACTTAACTTTACTTGTTCCAAAACTTGAGGGCAAGTTTTGTAACTTTCAAAACTTTTCATTTCTTGTAACTGATGAGTTTAATAGAGTAATAAAATGAAGACTCTTCATTTTTCAAACTCTTGTGTTTTCTTAATGGTTTTAACTCAAGTGTGACTCTTGGTTTTCCATAACTTAAGGATAAGTTATGGACTCCATTAAAACACATTATGATCAAGAATTAATCTACCAAATAGGTTACAAATAATTCCTATGATCATCTAAAACATCATAAGAACAAGAACATGAATATGAACACAATCAAAAATTACATAAAACTTTGTAATTTTGATAACTAGTTGTTGTAAATTAATTAGCAAAGACATTACACCACCAAAAAACAAGTTTTCAATTACCAAAACAGTTTAGGGTAATGTTTCTAATTCATTTCCAGCAACTGAATCCAAATTCTGCACTCATTCGACCCTACTCGCCGAGTGCATAAACTGACTCGCCGAGTTGGTTGAAGATACTCAAGGACTCGACGAGTCCCCCCTATAGACTCGACGAGTCCATTCGCAGACAGCAAAATTTCCGATTCTGTTTTCAACTTTTAAGCACAAATAAGAACAAACAAGCCTAGGCTCTGATACCACTGATGGGTTTTGAGCATTCTAACACTTCCTAAGTGTACATGCAACCCTAATAACCTTGGATCTATGTTTGTCTAATTTGTCATGCAAAGTTGATTCCAAGGTTATATTCCTATCTAGCATACATGGGGAACAATTTTAACATAAAGCATAGATAGAATAACTTACCTTGTTGTTGTTTGTGTTCCTTGAAACCTTGTGAGCCTAGCACCCCAAGTGTGATGCCTCAAATGCTTCACACAACACCAAATGCTCTTGGAAGAACTTATGAGAGAATACTCACTTCTTCAAAATCGGCCAAGCCCTCTTGTTTCTTAGTGTAGTCGATTTTGGGTGGAGAACATGTTTCTTATATAGTGTTGACACATCTAGGATTAAACCCTAATGTGTCATGACTCTTCATTTCCATGACCCATGGGTTTGTAACTCCCATGGAGCATCCATGGAGCATCCTATGGGTGGAACCCAACTTGATAGTCCATGGAGCCTTTTAGCCCACTATACAAGATATGGATGATTTACATAATCAACCCATATATTTAATTAGTTATCTTTTGATCACTTAATTAATTCTAAATTAATTCTTGATCAAACTAATCAAATAATATTATTAATATATTAGAACTTATAATATATTAATAATCTCCAAGTGTTATTTCTCACATTTAGTCTATCCAATTGCATGGTGCCATGCAACCCAAATGGACCATGCCGGGTCGGGTCAAGTACATACCAGAAATAGTTATGGACTTAGACACCTTATCCAACAAAAACATGTCACAACCCGAAAAGCGAAGGCGGAAACATTTATGGGGCAGACTCCACGTTGAGTATCAAATCCAATGCACATAGTAATCAAAGTAAAGAACCATTACATTACATATAGAGATTTACATTTGTTCAAAAGTAAATTTGTACAGTGTTATACATATGGATATGTAAACAAAAGCAAGACGTGTCTTCGATGCACTCCGTCTTCTACATAAGGATCATCGGGTACCTGTCTAATGCGGACCTGAGAATACTAGCAGTTTGAAAATCAGCATAAAGCTGGTGAGTTCATAAGTGGTTTTGTTTTGTGAAAATGTACGAGTTTCCTTTTGGTTTCTGAAAATGTTATGACCCAAGAAAATCCCATATTTTCTTAAAAGTAATGTTTGGTTAACTGTTAGGTTACACACTTCTAGTTATGTTCAACAGTGATCCTAAGAAAATCCCATATTTTCCTAATGTGAAAGATGTATACTAAAAAACCTGGTTATCCTTATAAAGTGTGTGTTAGTTCACCAATCCCAAATGTAATGTAAAAGATGTATGCTGAAAATGTATTAGTTTTAACACTTTTATAAAACTAATAAATACCAAGTAAACTAGTTACTTAACCCATTATTACAATAAAGTAAATCTCTGTTTTCCAAATTGCGAGTTCCATAACCATACTATAGACTAATTATGGAAATAAGTAGCCCATCTTACTTTATGACTTTCATCAGCCTTGAACCTTTCGGTTCGGCTGTTGCTAGCAGCCAGGTGTGGGGTAGTCAGCCCCATATAGATCTATACACTCAAGTCACGCTGCCTATCTAAGAGATTCTGGTTACGGAGGCGGTCCTCCACTCGCGTATCTATGTGGAGTGTTCACCGAGGACGTGTCTCCAACTTATAGGAATAACAAATTTACTAGTAATAATACTGAAAGATCAAATGACCATCCTCCACTCGCGTACCTTTGTGGAGTGTTACCGAGGACAAAATAATGTTCTAATTTTCAAATGTTATGCTTTTAACTGATATAATGTGTGAAAACATTTATGAAAATATAAATACAACAATTTATAATGTATTTCATATATAACATGATAATGTGTTCTATAGGTTTAAACGGTTGCTTGTTACGGCTGTTAGTGTTAAAAGCATATGTAATATGAAACACAATGTATATAAAACAAGTTTTGAGTACAAGTATCACTTGTACTTTGCTCGTATTCCCCCTGAAAACAGTGAAAACATTGAAAATGGGTAGGGGTATGAACTCACCAGACAAGAAAATGCGACGGTTTGGATGCTATGTGACGGTTCGGGGCTTGATAACGCGCGAGGTTCCTATGCAATATGAAATGGTATGAAAATGTATCTAATTAGACCTTAAACCACTAATTAGATATGATAATACACTGCAAAATGCGAAAACACTTCAAATCAAGTGTTTGGGGTGACCCGGGTGACATCTACGGACGTGTATGGCTTGGAAAATGAGTTGGGAATTCAAGAGTAAAATCCTTAGGGAGTTTACGGCCCTAAACACGACACCCACATGAGTTCATGGCCGTGAACTCAGAAGTGGTGTTTTTTGATGCTAAATGGCCTTGAAACACTTGGGGAAATGTTGGGATGAATTTATCTAAGGCTTAGGAATGAATTAAATCACCAATAACACCATCAAAGGGAGTTTATGGCCCTATACAAGGAGTTTACGGCCGTAAGTTCCTATACTCCGCTTAAATTGATGATTTAATTGCCTTAGATTAATCACATGTGATTCTAACAATTTATACAAGCCCTTGAATGAGATTTAAGCACCATATGACTTTTGTAAGTGAGTTCACGGCCCAAGAACTCATTCTTGGGGAGTTTAAGGCCGTGAACTCTCCATGGGCTTATTTCCATCTAGTTTAAGTACCCTAAATGTATTGTGGTTGGTTCTAGAATTTATTCCAAAGTCATTGGTGTGTTTAAGTGGCTTTTAAACAATCAAATGTGAGTTTACTCCCCATGAATATGAGTTTACGGCCCAAGCATGTTCTTGGGTATTAAACTCATGTTTACTCCTCAAGAATGATGTTCCATGTGTTCTAAGTCCGAATTGGAATACCATAAAGTCATATCTAAGTCCCAAAGTTGGTTTGGAGGGGTTTTAAGGCTCAAAAACCCAATTTATTTGAGTTTACGGCCCAAGCATGCTCCAGGGCCGTAAACTCATGAAGATGGTCCTAAATCAATGTTTAAACTCAGATTTGAAGGCTAAAGAGGTTGAATAACAAGTTAAGGAAGTTACCTTAAGGATTTGAAGCCTTAAATCAATGTTTTTGGACCTTGAATTTGGATTGAGGAGAGAGGTTAGAGAGAGAGAGAGTAGTGAGAGAGATAAAATGCTTCAAATGGAAGCTTAAACCTCTTTAAATAGGTTCTATGAATTGGACACGGTGGAATTCTACCCGATACCGTCGTTATACGATGCTTTTTTTCGCACCCGATTAAGTTACCGTAACCCGATATGGTCTATTCTAAAATGTTTCCAATTACTAATATGAAGTGTTAATGTGAGTTCTAAACATGTTTAAACACTCATTAAGTCATAATAGAAGTCCCATATTTATGACTTAATTTATTGATGTAATGGAAACGAAATCGAAAATGATGACTTTATTAACGAAGAGGGTTACAATTGATGGAATGAACTTCGGGTTGTCACATTATGCCCCCGTTAGAGGGATTTTGTCCCAAAATTCAGAATTAAGATAGAAATCATGGATCTAAAAAGAGATGTGGGTGCTTCTGTTTCATTGAGTCTTCACTCTCCTAAGTGAACTCCGGTCCCCACTTGGCATTCCAGCTAACCTTCACTATCGGGATCTGGCTTTGCTTTGTACGTTTGAACTCTCAATCCATGATCTTGATCGGTTCCTCCACGAAGTTCAAGTTTTCGTTGATCTCGATCTCGTCTAAGGGAGTCACTAGGGTTTCATCGGATAAGCACTTCTTGAGATTTGAGACATGGAAGACGGGATGAATGTTACTGAGCTCGTGAGGTAATCAAAGTTTATAGGCTACCGGACCGATCCTAACGAGGATCTCGAAGGGTACAGTGTACCTCGTATTAAGTTTCACACACTTTCCAAAGCGTACCATGCCTTTCCAGGGCGAGACCTTCAACAGGACATAGTATCCAACCTGAAATTTTAGAGGTTTCCGACGATTATCTGCATAACTCTTTTGGCGTTTTCGTGAAGCTTTCAATCTTTCTCAGATTTAGATGATCTTTTCGGCGGTTTCAAGGATGATTTCAGGACCAGTGATAGCACTATCGGGAAATCGACTCTTGGCTAGCTGCGTGTCCCCTACCTCGGCCCAGCACAGAGGGGATCTGCACTTGCGACCGTAGATGGCCTCAAACGGAACAACGTTGATGCTGGTATGGTAACCGTTGTTGTACGAGAACTCGATCAATGGAAAATGTGTGTCCCACGACTTGACAAAATCGATGACACATGCTCTCAACATGTCTTCAAGGTTTTGGATAGTTCTCTCACTCTGTCCGTCGGTCTGAGGGTGATAATCCGTGCTCATATCTAGGTTAGTTCCAAGAGCCTTCTGAAGAGACTGCCAAAATCTGGAGGTAAACCTGCTATCTCAATCAGAGATAATGGACGCAGGTACACCGTGCATTCGAACTACCTCCTGGATGTAGATCCGTGCAAGTCTTTCCATCTTAAACGGTTCTTTAATCGGGTTGAAGTGAGCGGATTTGGTCAAACGATCGATAATTACCCAAATGGTATCGGAACCACATGGAGACTTGGGTAACTTGGTGATGAAGTCCATGGTAATCATCTCCCATTTCCATTCGGGTATCTCGGGTTGCTGGAGCAGACCCGAGGGTTTATGGTACTCAACTTTCACTTTGGCACAAGTCAGACACTTGCCTACAAATTTAGAGATCTCGGCTTTCATGTTTGGCCACCAGTATTGTTTCTTGAGATCTAGGTACATCTTCTCCGAACCTGGGTGAACAGAGTATCTAGTCTTGTATGCTTCCTCCATGATAATCTCCCTGAATCCTCCGGAATTTGGAATCTAGATTCGGTCCGTGAAACAGTAGACTCCATCACCTCTGATCTAAAGTTTCTTATCCATTCCCCTTAAGGCTTCGCTTGATTTGTTCTCGGGTTTGAGGGCTTCTATTTGGGCGTCTCGTATTTGCATGGATAAATGGGAATGGATAGTCATCGTCAGGGACTTCACTTTTCGGCTTGAGCTTTCCTATCAGCTAAGGGAATCTGCTACCACATTGGCCTTTCCGGGATGGTAGCGGATTCCACACTCATAATCGCGGAGTAGTTCTACCCATCGTCGTTGCCTCATGTTTAGGTCTTTCTGATTGAGGATGTGCTGCAGGCTCTTATGGTCAGTGACGATCGTACACTTGGTTCCGTAGAGATAATGTCTCCAAATCTTCAGTGCAAAGACTACGACTCCTAACTCCAAGTCATGCATGGTATAGTTGACCTCGTGTGCCTTCAGCTGTCTTGAGGCATAAGCAATCACTTTTCCTCTCTGCATAAGCACACTGCCTAAGCCCTGATTAGACGCATCACAATAAACAACGAAGTCTTCTATCCCTTCGGGTAGGGACAGAATAGGTGCGCTACACAAGGCTTGCTTTACTGTCTGGAACATGGATTCTTGCTTTTCACTCCAACAAAAGGGTACACCTTTCTGTGTTAGAGTGGTTAGGGGTTTGGCGATTTTGGAAATGTTCTAGATGAATCTCCGATAATAGCCGGCGAGACCCAAGAATTGACGGATTTCTATGGGTGTCTTCAGTGCCGACCAATTCTCTATTGCTTTAATCTTGGAAGGATCCACGTGAATGCCCTCCTCGCTTACCACGTGACCGAGGAAAGTTACCTTCCGAATCCAGAATTTACACTTGGAAAATTTCGCGTACAACTTCTCGGATCTAAGAGTCTCCAACACCGACCTCAAGTGTTGTTTATGATCTTCTTCACTTCTGGAGTAGACAAGGATGTCATCAATGAACACAATGATGAATTTGTCTAAGAAAGGATGACACACCCGGTTCATCAGGTCCATGAACACTGCTGGTTCATTGGTTAGACTGAAGGGCATCCCTACAAACTCTTAGTGTCCATACCGAGTAGTGAAAGCTATTTTGGAAACATCACTTTCTAGAACTCGTAACTGATGGTACCCTGACCGAAGGTCTATCTTTGAGAAATAGCTGGCTCCCTAAAGTTGATCAAAGAGGTCATCTATTCGCGGAAGAGGATATCGGTTTTTGACGGTCGACTTGTTCAGCTCGCGGTAGTCGATACAAATTCGGAAGGATCCATCTTTCTTCTTTACAAATAAAACCGGAGCTCCCCAGGGTGAGGAACTCAGTCTGATGAACCCTTTACTGAGTAACTCATTGAGTTGGATGGATAACTCCTGCATTTCTGCTGGAGCTAGGTGACATGGAGACTTGACTACGGGGGTAGCTCCAGGAATTAGGTCAATGCGAAATTCGACCTAACATTCAGGAGGAATTCCTGGGAGCTCTTCTGGAAAGACATCACGAAAGTTACATACTTTTGGGATGCTCGCGAGGTCTTTAATTTCCTTTTTCTCGTTAATGACATGGGCTAGGAATTCTTGGCACTCCTTTCGCAAGAGCTTCTGAGCTTGATGCAGGAAATGATGTGAAGGTTGGAGCTGAGTTTATCACCATAGATTATGAGAGTTTGACCCGAAGGAAGGTTGAGACGGATGGCTTTTTCGTAGCAAAGGATATCAACATGATTGGGACTCAACCAATCCATGCCAATGATAACTTTAACTCTCTTAATGAAGACTGGCATAAGATCGATGGGAAATGAATGTAAGGGTACAACCTATGAATACATCGCTAGCGCTTTCTTTCTCACCGTTAGTCATCTCGACGGTAAACGTTCCGGTTAATAGTTGGGGGTTAGGTTTTAGTTTATGTTTGACCGAATGGCTAACAAAACTTCTTTCAGCACCCGAATCGAAAATAATACTAGCATATGAGTTGTCGAGAAGGAACGTACCCGAAACAACAGTGGGATCGACGACTGCCTCCTCTCATCCCATGGCTAGGACTCTCCCGGTGTTATCAGCTGTCGCCTTCTTGGGGAAGTTCCTCTTGAAATGCCCAACTTCTCCACAATTATAGCAGGCTTGACCAACACCTGCTCAAGAGGATTGATTTGCAGATTGGGCTGGTGCCTTGCAGAATCGGACCATGTGCCCCTTTTTACCACAGTTGGTGCATGATAGCTCGCGGCAGGGGCCGGGGTTATGGTGGTACTTGCACTTTTCACACAGAGGAAGGTTACCAGCATACCTACTGGTAGGGGTTTGGGCTGTATATCCCACAACAGAAGCAGCAGCAATGGGGGTACTAGTAGCATGGACTGCTACTGTCTGTTGTTTCTTTGAAGATCCTTGGGAAGGTTGGCCTTTCTTCTTCTTCCAGAATTTCCTCTTTTCACCACTAGTATTGGTCGGTTCAGGGGTGGCGGTGGTTTCCTGAACATCATCACTGTGATCAATTAAGGTTTGGGCTAAACTCTTGGCGCTGTCATACGTATCCGGCCGTGCTGATAAGACATTTCCTTTGGTTGGCTGGGTCAGCCCCAAATAAATCTTTCTATTTGCTTACTCTCCGGGGTAATCATTCCCGGACAGAGCAGTGCTAGATCATCAAACCTCTATGTGTATGCTGCAATATCAGAACCCTTCATCTTCAGGTTCCGGAGCTCGTGCTCTAACTTCTGTATTTCGCCCCGAGGGCAGTACTCAGACAGAAGGAGTTCTTTCATGGCTTCCCAACCCATAGCATTAGCTACAAGTAGGTTCAGGGATTTGACTCGGCCGTTCCACCAAGTTAGGGCTTTGTTACTAAAGGTATAGGCTGCGAACATTACTTTATCAGACTCCAAACAAGCACAGATTTCGATATGGATTCGACTTTCTCGAACCATCGAGTGAGGGAAATGACACCTCCAGTGCCATCAAAGGAAGTGGGTTTTGTGCTCATGAAATCTTTATAAGAACCCCCTTTTCGGTGTCCTTGACTATCTTCTAGGTTTTGAGGCTGGGGACCACCTCCTGAACTACCAGGGTTTCTTTGTGACATGGCGACTGTCACTGCAACAGTAATGGTTGTTTGAAGCGTTGCGAGTTCAATTTGAGGAGAAGGTGGTGGCATAGGGTCGTTGGTCTTTGAGCTGGGTCTCTTTCTTGGAGGCATCTTGATCTAATAAGATCAAGAAAGAGAGAGGATGGTAAGTCCTCTGAATTGAATCGAGAGATATGACAGATATATATTCCGAATAAGCAATAAAGCATGAAAGAGTTATCAAAACATATAATTTATCGCTAAGGAATGATCATGGAACATTGTGTGAATGAGGATTTCTACAAAGGATTGCCTCGAGATATACTCCCATAGTATTTCATGGTTCGCTACGATGCTGGTTCGATGTTTGTGGTATTAGGGTAAGTTTTAGGCATGCCGCACACCAAAGTCACTCCCAAGCACATGTAGGACGTGTCTCAAATGAATATAGTTGGCCATGCTATATTGATCCTAGACACGACTACATAACTGCCCAAGTTTAACCGCAGTATACAACACCCATTTACTTATGTTTTGTTCTACTTGTGGTTACAGATCTCGATGGTTAGGTATACTTGTATACTTTTGAAAATACTTATACTTTGAAGGATACTTTTAGTTCAGAGCACTTAGGCCCCTTAGTTTTTATAGTTTTATACCATGTAAGGTTTGGTATACTTCATTCACTATAAACAAGGGCTCTGATACCAATCTGTCACACCCCGAAAACCGAAGGCGGAAACATATCCGGGGCGGACTCCACGTTGAGTATCAAATCCAATGCACATAGTAATCAACGTAAACAACCATTACATTACATATAGAAATTTACATTTGTTCAAAAGTAAAGTTGTACAGTGTTATACATATGTATAGATAAACAAAAGCAATACGTGTCTTCGATGCACTCCGTCTTCGACATAAGAATCATCGGGTACCTGTCTAATGCGGACCTGAGAATACAAGCACTTTGAAAATCAGCATAAAGCTGGTGAGTTCATAAGTGGTTTTGTTTTGTGAAAATGTACGAGTTTCCTTTTGGTTTCTGAAAATGTTATGACCCAAGAAAATCCCATATTTTCTTAAAAGTAATGTTTGGTTATCTGTTAGGTTACACTGTTTTGGTTATGTTCAACTATGATCTCAGGAAAATCCCATGTTTTCCTAATATGAAAGATGTATACTGAAAAACCTGGTTATCCTTGTAAAGTGTGTTAGTTCACCAATCCCAAATGTAATGTAAAAGATGTACGCTGAAAATGTATTAGTTTTAACACGTTTATAAAACTAATAAATACCAAGTAAACTAGTTACTTAACCCATTATTACTATAAAGTAAATCTCTATTATCCAAATTGCGAGTTCCATAACCATACTATAGACTAATTATGGCAATAAGTAGTCCATATTACTTTATGACTTTCGTCACCCTTGAACCTTTCGGTTCGGCTGTAGCTAGCAGCCAGGTGCGGGGTAGTCAGCCCCGTATAGATCTATACACTCAAGTCATGCTCCCTATCTAAGAGATTCTGGTTCCGGAGGCGGTCCTCCACTCGCGTATCTATGTGGAGTGTTCACCGAGGACGTGTCTCCAACTTATAGGAATAACAAATTTACTAGTAATAATACTGAAAGATCAAATGACCATCCTCTACTCGCGTACCTCTGTGGAGTGTTACCGAGGACAAAATAATGTTCTAAGTTTCAAATGTTATGCTTTTAACTGATATAATGTGTGAAAACATTTATGAAAATATTAATACAACAATTTATAATGTATTTCATAAATAACATGATAATGTGTTCTGTAGGTTCAAACGGTTGCTTGTTACGACTGTCAGTGTTAAAAGCATATGTAATATGAAACACAATGTATATAAAACAAGTTTTGAGTACAAGTATCACTTTTACTTTGCTTGTGTTCCCCCCCCCCCCTAAAAACAGTGAAAACATTGAAAATTGGTAGTGGTATGAACTCACCAGACTAGAAAACGCGACGGTTTGGATGCTATGTGATGGTTCGGGGCTTGATAACACATGAGGTTCCTATGTAATCTGAAATGGTATACAAATGTATCTAATTATACTTTACACCACTAATTAGATATGATAATACACTCCAAAATGCGAAAACACTTCAAATCAAGTGTTTGGAGTGACCCGGGTGACATCTACACACGTGTATGGCTTGGAAAATGAGTTGGGACTTCAAGAGTAAACTCCATACGGAGTTTACGACCCTAAACACCACACCCACATGAGTTTAATGGCCTTGAAACACTTGGGGAAATGTTGGGATGAATTTATCTAAGGCTTAGGAATGAATTAAATCACCAATAACACCATCAAAGGGAGTTTACGGCCCTAAACAAGGAGTTTACGGCCGTAAGCTCCTATACCCCCCTCAAATTAATGATTTAATGGCCTTAGACTAATCACATGTGATTGTAAAAATTTATACAAGCCCTTGAATTAGATTTAAGCACCATATGACTTGTGTATGTGAGTTCACGACCCAGGAACTCATTCTTGGGGAGTTTACGGACATGAACTCTCCATGGGGTTGTTTCCATCTAGTTTAAGGCCCCTAAATCGATTGTGGTTGGTTCTAGAATTTATTCCAAGGTCATTGGTGTGTTTAAATGGCTTTTAAACACTCAAATGTGAGTTTACTCCCCATGAATATGACTTTATGGCCCAAGCATGTTCTTGGGTAGTAAACTCATGTTATTCCTCAAGAATGATGTTCCATGTGTTCTAAGTCCGAATTGGTAAACCATAAAGTTATATCTAAGTCCTAAAGTTGGTTTGGAGGTGTTTTAAGACTCAAAAACCCAATTTATTTGAGTTTATGGCCCAAGCATCCTCCAAGACCGTAAACTCATGAAGATGGTCCTAAATCAATGTTTAAACTCGGATTTGAAGGCCAAAGAGGTTGAATAACAAGTTAAGGAAGTTACCTTAAGGATTTGAAGCCTTAAATCAATGTTTTTGGACCTTGAATTTGGATTGAGGAGAGAGGTTAGAGAGAGAGTAAAGAGAGAGAGAGAGAGAGAGAGAGAAAGCTTCAAATGGAAGCTTAAACCTCTTTAAATAGGTTCTAAGTTTTGGACACGGTGGAATTCTACCCGATATCGGCGTTATACGATGCTTTTGGTCGCACCCGATTTAGGTACCGTAACCCAATATAGTCTATTCTAAAATGTTTCCGATTACTAATATGAACTGTTAATGTGAGTTGTAAACATGTTTAGACGCTCATTAAGTCAAAATAGAAGTCCCACATTTATGACTTAATTTATTGACATAATGGAAACGAAATAAAAAATGATGACTTTATTAAAGAAAAGGGTTACAATTGATGGAATGAATTTCGGGTTGTCACAAAAAATGTCTTTTTCTTCACTGTGGAGTTGTTTCTTCCTACCTTGGTGGCGTATCCTTGCCTTGTCTCTGGTTGTTCCTACATGCACACTTACAGCAAGCCGTCGGCTTCGCTTCTTTTGGAGGCATGTATTTCTCAATAGCAGGTTGATAAGAAGCAACTGAGCTCGAAGCAACAGATTTAGAGTTCAAGGAGTAATTGGATTGTTCAATAGTTTTCTCCTTGTTCTCATCTTCTGCTACTTTACCTGCACATGTAACAGAATCATTAGAAACGTTCACTTCATCCTTTTTTGTAACAACCGCAACAGGTTTCCTATATTAGAGATGTGCCTCCTTGTCAAATTCTTCCTGTGTCATTGGGATGGACGTGTAGTTATGATTGAAAGGTGGAGGAACACAATCATACCCTAAACACTTGTTTTGATTATCTATGAATTTTAATTGGTTTTCAAATAACGACTCAACTATTTTACTTGACGCAGTGTAATTTTTGAAACTAATATCTGTTTTTCCACACTTAATTTTGATAGCGTCAAGTTCTTCAGTTACAACAACAATTTTTTTCTTAATTTAATCATAATTTTCACACTTGTTGCTATAATCTTCTTGGAGTTTTCGGAAATCCTTGATTTTGGTTTCTAATTGAGCTTTCAAGGGTTTCTGTCCTTTCCTGAGTTGATATCCTTCGTATTTTAAGTCCTCATTCTCTCTCTTGATTAGATCTATTGATTCTCGTAAAAATTTAATAGTTTTAACACAAGATGGAGTACATGACACTTCATTTACCGGAATTGATGTAGAACTCTTTTTTTTTAATTTTTTTTAATTGCCTTTTGACTTAAAAAACAAAACGAGAAAGTCAACCTGAAACGTCAAATTTGAAAAGTCAAACTTAAAAGTCAAACCAACAATCTAAATTTGAAATTTTGAAAGATAAATGAAAAAGTCAAAATTGAATGTCAAATGTCAAAATATAAGGTCAAAGTTAATTTTTTTTTTGAAAAATCAAAATTAAAAGTTAAAAATTAAAAAATAAAATTTTTGCTTGAAAATGAAATTTAAAAATAAAAAGAAAATGATTTTTGGGCAAAAAGTATTAAATTTGCAAAAATATGAACCGAAGATATAATATTTGAATTAAAAGGGGAAGGAAAGAAGCATCTAGCAAGTTAGATCAAGTGGACAAACGCTTGGTTAAGAAGGGAGGAGAGCCGGGTTCGAATCCTTGTAACCTCGAACTCCTTTTGATTATTCGTTGCTGCTGCGAGGCTATAGATTTCAAAAGAGGGAAATGTAAAAGATTCATTAAAGATTCATCAAATTCTGAAGAAAAGCCCAACTGCTCAAGATGATGTCATTCATTAAAGATTCATCAAGTTCATCTTGAAGTTGTGAAGAATTTGAAGATTAATGCTGAAGCCAAGCTCTCGATGAAGATTAACAAGAAAAGCCAGCTACATTTTAGGGGGAGTTTGTTGGGTCAATTAGAAAAGAAAACTATAAACGAAGGGGGAGATGTAAAACATCTTCCAATCTAGATGAGTTGGTTAAGACGCCTCCTTGAGTTAACAAAGGACCCGGGTTCGATCCCCGGTAACCTCAACTTCGCTTCAACTTTTTTGAATGAGTGAGCATATGAGTAAGCCACCGAGCTGTCCTCCAAGCCGACCTTGTCTGAGCCGCACACCGAGCCGTACATGTTTGAGTCGCACACTCCCTAGCCGCACACCCGAGCCACACACCTTCCACCAACCACACACCTTCAACAGATTCGCGAAAAAAAGATGTTCTTCACCCTTTTTTGCTCCAAAAATCGATCAAAAACTCGTTTTTATGAAAACTGCAAAGAAGAACCCCCTTATTTTTCAGAGATCTATCCAAAAATGTAATTATCGTGTCAAAATAAGATCAAATAAGCTCCAGATCTGACAAAATTGACTCATACAACCTTGCTCTGATACCAAATGTAAGTCCCCAAATTGCTTGTGTATCAATCATATTCAATTGATGGTGTGGAATCCCAATCAATTGGATGATGTCAGATCAAATAGAAGAAAAAGAGAAGAAGAATTAAGATGAATCTAATGATGTATTCAGTAATATGAATGATGCTCCTTACAATATATTCTGTCACACACACTCTTCTTCTCTCTAGAACATGCTCCTCTCCTCATACTAGCCGTACACTCCTACCCTATATATATGAGACATGGGCCACCAGCAGCGCACGAGTGTACAACTGCACACGTATGTGCAGCCGCACACAGGTTGTGCGTCTGTACACACATGTGCAGCCGTACACAGCCACAAAAATACAGAAAAATATATTTTCCTAGAAAAGCAAAGTATAAACCATATTTTTGACCCAACAAACACCTCTCAACAACTCACGTAACATCCCTCTTCATATAGAGCCACCGATAATCTTTCTTTAGTTCCAAATACATCTTAGTAGCCCTGGGATGGATCGAGAACCTCAATCTATGTACCTCCTCCATAAGAGTACCACGAGCCCCGCTTGTGTAGGGTACCCAAATCCACCCTCGATAGATCATCAGTCCTCAACTATCTATGACAAACTAAGACACCTACCCAATCACCCTCTCCCTCTTGCGGTTCTCCGGCCGCACCGCTTCGGGTTGGGCCTCATGGATGGTATCCAATAACGGGGTCATCATCATCATCCTGATACATATATCTCGTATCGGAACACACTCCACCCTGCGTCTCAGAGTGTCAGCTACAACGTTAGCCTTGCCCGGGTGATACAGGATGTCACAGTCATAATCCTTCACCACATCCAACCATCTCATCTGACGCATGTTCAGGTTGGGCTGATTCATCAAGTATTTCAAACTCTTGTGGTGCGTGTATATGGTACACCGAACCCCGTACAAATAATGTCGCCAGATCTTGAGGGCAACACCACTATCCCTATTTCCAAATCGTGGGTGGGATATCTTGCCTCATGAGGCTTCAGCTGCCTCGATGCATATGCTATCATATGACCCCTCTTCATCAATACTACACGCAACCTAGATATAGACGCATCACAGTACACTATGAAATACTCCATTCCCTCAGGAAGAGCTAATATTGGGGCTTCACACAATCTATAGCGAACTGTCTCGAACGAGGTGTTCTGCTCAGGACCCCACACAAAAGCCACGCCCTTCCGGGTCAGTCTGGTGAGAGGAACAAAAATCTTGGAGAAATCCCTAATAAATCTCGTGTAGTAACCGGCCAACCCTAGAAAACTTCTGATCTCGGTGGGGGATCTCGGCACCTCCCAACTCATAACAGCCTCAATCTTGGCCAGATCGACCAATATCTCATTCTGGTTAATGAGATGTCCTAAGAACTGGACCTCACGTAACCAGGAATCACACTTCGAGAATTTGGCATAAAGCTTCTCCGATCTCAGTACTCTAAGAACCTATCTCAGATGCTCATCGTGCTGATCCCTGGACTTCGAATATACGAGAATACCATCGATGAACACGATTACCGAAAGATCCAACATCGGCCTACACACCTTCTTCATGAGGTCCATGAATGTCGTCGTTGCATTGGTGAGCCCGAAAGGCATCACCACGAACTCATAATGACCGTAACGAGTTCTAAAAGTTGTCTTCTAGATATCCTCCTCTTGCACCCTTATTTGATGATATCCAGACCTCAAGTTGATCTTGGAAAACCATGATGCGCCCTGCAAATGATCGAATAAATCATCGTTCCTCGGTAGCGGATAACGGTTCTTGACCATCAACTTGTTCAACTCCCTTGATAGTACATCGTTATTAAGGGGTTTTTCCTAAATATATATCCTGATATTACATTGCCTTTAAGGGACTCCTTGTTTCACATATCATGTAAAAAAACTCCTTTATGGCATTCGTTTGGTACCTGGTGTACTAGGTAACAATGTTGAACTTGGTGTCATGGGCGGCTGTCCACCGGGCGTGGATGGAAAGTAAGGGCTTGAAGCATTAGTTAAAACAATTTTTTTTAATAATCATACAATCAAATAACTTTAAAAGTACATCAGAATGCATATGAGGTTTAGAGATATAAACGTTGAGTACGTACATTTCCCATTGTGTGATGGTTGGTGTTTTCCCATATCCTTAGTTTGCGTACATCGTTATAAGCAAGTGCGAGTATTGAAGTCCTCGAGTTTGCATACATAAGCCTTAAAATATAAAAATACAACAAATGAAAAGATTAAATTTAATAAAAAGTTATCTTTGAAGAACACCATACTTAGGGGTTATTAGTTTAATAAAAAGGCATGTCATTAGTTTCCAATACAACCTCTATATGTAATACATGTCTGTGATGAATCAATGATTTGTAAATGGAAGTGCAATGATATAATTTGATAGGTTTATCAAAATAGAATGCTATAATTCGATAGGGGCTGTTTATTTTTGACATAATGTGTGTTGATATATGCAACTTTATGGTAAAGCTACCAAAGGTGAAAACCATATATCTAAAGATGAAGAAAAATTTACTTTTGAAAAATAAATTTGTAATTTCTATAAAAACGAATTCGTAAAAAAAAGTGTAAAACCATGTATCTAAAGAAAAGTTACTTTTGGAAAATTATAAAAAACGTGAAGAAAAAGAAAAGGAAAAATGAGCATAATTGTAATAGTCATTCGTAATAAAACCTACGAGTCCAGGGCAAACTATATGCCTCAAACTCCTGAAAAAATTTGACATTTCACCTAATGACATAGCTATTACTCCTCTTAATTGTTCTATTTTATAAAGATTAAACTTCGAATATAAACCATGATAAAAAAAAAGTCACTAATATATATACGAACCACTTCTTGAAGTTTCAAAGGAGGTCTAGCCAGTATAGGCTTGAAAATTTTGTTAATTACTGCAAGAATTTTGGAGATTATTTTAATATGTGTAAAAAAAGTCAAACATTGACTAATTAGATATCTTGTAGTCTTGTAGAATGAAGAAGAATTAGAATATACCACTTCTCTAAAAATTTTAGATATTTATCTTATGTTTATTTCAGTATGATCTAGTTCCATACGTATTATATGCCATTTTCTTACACTAATGGCCAGGGGCATCATAATCTTGTTTTAAACTCAAGCAATTAGAGACCCCTTATTTTAAAAAAGCATGCTTAATGCAATGATGTGACCGTTGCGTTGTGTTGCGATGGGATATGGGCAACAAACCTATGGGGCGATGCGACCATACATGTTACTAGGCAATGTGTGCGCATCCAACGCATCACGTATTGGCGCATCATGGTTTGCCCCAGTTATTTGAATAATGTTTAAACAAACAAAAAAACCCATGAAAATATAAAATAATTATGGTCAATCCTACTTTTACCCAAGAGATCTATGTACAAGAATAATAAGAGGCACGACACACTGATCATACGATCACCTAACAATCTTGTTCTTCTCTCTTTCATTATCTATTAGTCTTCCATAGTTCCACTCTTCCTTTGCCCTCTCTTTCTTTATCAGCAATTAACCTTCTCTTTTCTTCATCTTTGTTATTCTTTCCACTATCATTCATAGATACTAACAACGCAGTTAATGCTTCATCCAACTTCAAAATAGATCTTGTAAGAAGGTAGTGTGGAAGACACTAACATTAGAAACAATTCTAAGTGAACCTTTTGTTTAAAAGTAACTAACGGAGGTGAAAGATGTATGAAACAACACCTTTTTCGAGGTTTTATGAATGTTACTAAGTGCCCACAATGTCCTGATCTAATCGGAAAGAAATGATAGATTATATGAAGATGAAACAAGAAGCAAGGGACAACATTCAGATGGTATCAAGGATGCAGGACCCTGATGATGACTATTAAGGAGATAAATAAGAAGATTGTATTGAAATAACTATGACATCCCCAAAATCACGGCCATAAAAGATAGATTGTGTTTTTGCTTTCTTTGAAAATCAGAGAAACATTTTAAATAAAAGTGATGTAGAATTTGTCCCAAAACAATTTATGATAATGATTTATCAAAAGCATTTCCATAGAAATGTATTTCATTAAAAGACTTCGGATGTCATGTTCGATACAGATCAAAAGCATAAACAGTACAATATAAGTCTTACTACATTATTTAATATCCACAGGCCTATATTTGTAATCCCTTATCCAAAACACCACATCTATGCTCAAGGGCCACTACCTGTAATACATAAAACTGAGTGTGTCAGGCTTGGGAGCTTGCTGAGCACATAAGGTTTTCAACCCACAATAAATAAGTTTATTAATTTCATCAATCAACAATAACCCAATTACCCATTCCCGTTATCCTCACTTTACGTCCCTAAACCCGTATCATAAGGGATCTAGCCTAAGGATCATCATCGAGATGTACACTACTGCTAAGGGGATTCCTCAGGAATAAATGTCCTTAAGGCAACCATGTGGGGAATGGAGTACACCGATGAACACATCGTTCACAAACACCTACAGGTTGCGAGCCTGTCAGCGATCCATTATACTGTCTAGAAGAGTCTGTGGTCGTTATCTATACTCTGCTAGATGACTGGATCACCAATAACAACAACGAGGCCTCTGATCATTTCGTCACACATCACCTTATTAGATCTACCCATGTTTTACTGCAACATTATTGTAGATATATAAAATACATATACAGTTTAAATCATTTAAAACTTGTATAAAAACATTCATCCAGCATAGATAGTAAGTATACAGATAATATGCACACATAGCACGTAATTTATAAAAAATACTTCATATCTATGTGTAAGATGAAAGTAACTATGGACTCACCTGAGTAGGTGGTGACTCGGCGCATAGACAGCACTTCGTTACTCTTAACACAATTTCCTTCGGCAAAACCTAGTATCATTACCACTAGGGTTTAGTCTAATATTCTTTGAGATTAAATAATAGTCTAGCTATTATTACTATTATATAAGCGTTAAACGACACTTATATAACCCATAATAGTAGCCCATGCACTTATTATAAGGTCCTAATAACATTACTATATTAAAACATAAGCTAAACTAAAGATAGGTTAGGCGTAGCTCACTTACAGCGGGTTTTTTCTCAAAATCGGGCTTCGCTAGAGCAACGATTCTGAGCCAAAATGCTATTTTCTCGGGACTCTAGGAGCCTCGGGGCTTCCTTCGGATGCTATGGAGTTTACCTAGACTTTAGTGGGCTTAGTTAGCTTATAGAGAGAGTGTAAAGAGAGAAAGACGGTTTGAGAGGTGTGAAGAAATGGCAAGACCCGACACCTATATTTATAATGAAATTTCTGATGGACTAGCTGAGTTTTGACAAAAAACTCGCTGAGTTGGTGCATGTGGCAACCTTCTGGTGGTGCCACGTCACCCAATATCGTGTATCAGCCTCCCAACTTCGAAATATCAAAAATCTCACATACGAGCTCTATTTTCGACATTATTTATATCCACGCATAGGTGGAATCAGGATCTACAACTTTCATTTAGACTCCGTTGGCTAATTCTCGACCGATCTCAAATTTAACAATAGGAGGAGATTAGACTACTAAATGACCACAAAGAATTCGTAACTCCTTCATACGGAGTCTGTTTTCATCTGTCTTTTTACTGTTGAATTCCTATTAATGAGATCTTCAACTCTCATTTAGGTCGCGTCAGCCAAAAACCGCTCGAACTAAAATTCGAGTTTTGGGTTGTACACTACTAAGCCGAAACTTTGAAAAATCATAACTTCGTCATACGAAGTCAGATTTGGGCGTTCTTTTTATGGATTTTCTCGGTTTAACATACTCTACGACTTTGGTTTACATGACTAAGGCTAAAAAGTCATCTATCATAAATTCACTTTTTACGCTTGCCGGTGTCCTACCGGTTCTGTCGCAAAACTTCGATGGGTCATAACTTCTTCGTTATAACTCGGATTTCAGCATTGTTTATATCCCTGGAATCCTTGTTTCGACCACTAAAACTTTATGTAAAGATATTGGACTTATCTCACACTTTAAATTTGATGCTCATTTTTATCCTTTATTTATTATACCTTTATAAATAAGTAATAAGCACATAAATACACATAATTCACAAAATACTCAAATATTACATCATTATTACTTCAAAAAGAGTTACAATAGTTGAACTAGACTAATACATCGTATAAAATGCTTAGCCCCAAAACCCGGGCGTTACAATTATCTCCCCTTTAGGATGATTCCGTCCTAGAATCATGCATCAGCAAACACATGTGGATAACGACTCATCATGTCACTCTCTGTTTCCCAAGTGAGACTCAGCCCATTCGAATGTTTCCATCAGACTAGCACTAATTCCACAATCTTACATCGTAACTTCTTAGTGTTACAATCAATAATTGCCCTAGGCTCTTCGATTAGCCTCTTATTCTCATCCATTCTTAACTCCGAGATTGGAATTATGTCAGGAACTTCTCCTTTGAATTTCCTCAAATAACACACACGGAAAGTGTTGTGAATACCATCAATTTCTTTGGGTAATTCCAGCTTGTAAGGTTGGTTCCCAATCTTTTGAAAAACTTTAAATGGTCCAATAAACCTTGGACTCAACTTTCCTCGTTTCCCAAATCGTATAAGTCTCTTCCATGGTGATACTTTAAGAAAAACTGAATCCCCAACTTTGAAGGTCATCGGTCGTCTTTTCTTGTCAGCATAGCTCTTCTGATGATCCTGAGCTGCTAACATTCTTTCCTTAATCACGTTTAACTTTTCAGTAGTCTCATTGACTATCTCGGGGCCCATAAACTGCTTTTATCCAGATTCAAGCCAACAAGACGGCGTACGACACTTCTGTCTGTACAACTCTTGACAGGGTGCCATCTTGATGCTCGAGTGGAAACTGTTTTTGTAGGAAAATTCTACCAGAGGTAAGTGCTCATCCCAGTTCCCTTGGAACTCGAGGGTACATGCTCTCAACATATCTTCCAGTGTCTGAATCGTTCTTTCACTCTAACCATCATTCTGCGGATGGTAAGCTGTACTCAAACACAACTTCGTACCTAACTCCTCCTACAGACTTCTCCAGAACCTTGACGTGAAACGACTATCACGATCTGACACAATTGTTAGAGGAACACCGTGAAGTCTTACAATTTCCTTCACGTAAGAATTTGCGAGCTTATCTATAGACCACTTTTCGTTGGCTTCTATGAAGTGTGCACTCTTGGTGAATCGATCCATGACTACCCAAATCGTGTTGTAACCATTCTTTGTCCTGGACACTTTAGTCACAAAATCCATGGTGATGTCTTCCCATTTACCTTTGGTACAGTTAAAGGTTCTAAACTCCCATACGGTTTTTAATGTTGTGCCTTAACTGTCGCATAAGTCACACACTCGGCCACATACTTCACAGCATCAAGCTTCATCGTCGGCCATCAGTAGTAGGGTTTTAGGTCCATATACGTTTTTGTGCTACCGAGATTAATCGAGTACATGGTCTTGTGAGCCTCTTCCATCAGAAGATCTCTTATTCCTCCCATTTAGGTACCCAAATTCGATCTTGCAATACCTTTAGTCCTTGACAGTTTATACCGAAGACTAACATTTTGCCCAAACGTTCTTCCTTTCGGTTGTTCTTCTCTGAAGCTTCTTCTTGAGCTTTCCTGATACTTTCCACAATCATCGATACAACTTCTATTCTCCATGCTCTTGGCCTTTTCCTTTCAAGATTGACTTTCCGATTGAGATCATCAGCAACAACATTTGCTTTACCCGGGTGGTAAAGTATTTCACAATCGTAGTCCTTAAGTAGTTCTAGCCAGCATCATTGCCTCATGTTCAACTCCTTCTGATTAAAGAGATACTAGAGACTCTTATGATCAGTAAATAACTTGCACTTCGTATCGTAGAGGTAATGCCTCCATATCTTTAGATCAAATACTACCGCCGCCAACTCCAAATCGTGAGTGGGGTAGTTCTTTTCGTGCTCTTTCAATTGTTGAGATGTGTATTCTATCACCTTTTCTCCTTGGATCAGAACATAACCCAACCCGACTCCAGATGCGTTGCTATAGTCTGCGAAGTCTTCAACTTCATTGCGTAGAGAAAGAATCGGTGCTTGACATAACTTCTTCTTTAACATCTCGAATGCTGCTTCATGTTTCTCACTCCATGTATAAGTAGCTCATTTGTGGGTCAAAGCTGTTAATGGAGCAGCTATCGAAGAATAGCCTTGGATAAATCAGCGGTAATATCCGGCTAATCCTAGAAAGCTTCGAATGTCTGTGGGACTTTTTGGTCGTTCCCACTTCATTACAGCTTCGATCTTTGCTGGTCAACTATTATCCATTCTTGGTTAACCACATGAACCAAGAACTCGACTTCTCGTATCTAAAAGTCGCATTTAGAGAGCTTAGCGTAAAGCTTCTCCTTCTTTAGTACTTCTAAGACTTCTCGCAGGTGTCTGCCTTGCTACTCCTGACTTCTTGAGTAACTCAGGATGTCGTCGATGAATACTATGATGGATTTATGGAGGAATGGTTTACAAACCCAGTTCATCAAATCCATGAATGTTGTAGGAGCATTGATTAGTCCAAATGACATAACTAAGAACTCGTAGTGTCCATATCTAGTTCTGAATGTATTCTTCTCAATATCCTGCTCTCTCACCTTCAGCTGATGATATCCCGACCTAAGATCGATCTTTGAAAAGTATCTCAAACCTTGAAGCTAATCGAATAGGTCATCAATCCTTGGTAATGTATACTTGTTCTTCACCGTTGCCTTGTTCAGCTCTTGGTAGTCTATACACATCCTCATGCTTCCGTCTTTCTTTTTCACGAATAACACCGGAGCTCTCTAGGGTGATGACCTTGGTCTAATGAAATCGTTGTCCAATAATTCCTGAAGTTGCGTTATAAGCTCCTTCATCTCCGTCGGCGCTAATCGGTATGGTGCTTTCGCTATCGGTGTCGTTACTGGTAACAAGTCTATCCGAAACTCCACTCGTCTATCAGGCGACAATCCGGGAAGATCTTCGAGAAAGTCTTCCGGATAATCACACACGACCAGTATATTCTGCACCTCCTTCTTTTCCTTCTTATCATCGATAACAAATGCCAAATATGATGCACATCCTTTGGATAAACATTTTTTGGCTTTCATCAGGGAGATGATTCCATAATTTACTCTTTGTTTGTCCCGTACACAATAAAACGATTCTTTTCTAGGTGGGTTTACCCTTACTATCTTTTTCTTGCACAAAATTTCAGCATCGTTGGCGCTAAACCAATCCATACCCAAAACGATATCAAAACCGTTCAACTCTATGGATAACAGCTCCTCGTGGAATTCGTTTTCGTTTAGGTCGATGGCGATGTTCTTAATACAATTACTAACAGGTACGAATTTGTCACTGGCAACTTCTACAATCATGTCATTATCAAGTTTTTCTACAGGCAATGCTAATTTCCCACCAAATTTATGCGATACAAATGAGTAGTTGGCTACCGAATCAAATAGTATGTTGGCAGGTAAACCATTTACAAGAGAGGTACCTGAAGCCACATCTACTGGATCCTTTGCAGCCTCAAGCGTCATCTGGAAGGCTCTTGCCTTCGGCTTCGGTGGAATGTTGGGTCTTCTTGCGTCCTTCTTCCTTGGGCAGTCCCTCAAAACGTGCCCTTCTTCATTACACTCATAGAAGGCCTTCTAGGTGAGCGTGCATTAATTGGCATAGTGCCCAGGCTTTCCGCATTTGAAACAAGTGACCCCTTCGTCACACTTCCCAGAGTGCTTCTTCTTGCACTTGTCACACCACTTTGCTTCTGATCCTCCTCCTCTCGAACCAGACTTTGAGAATCTACTTTTTTTGTTAGACTTCGAGGATCCATCGAACTTTCGTTTTTCACTAACCTCAGCCCTTTCCAGACCTCATTCCTTTTGTTGGGTCTCCACATTTTTAGCAGCTTGAACAGTTGCCTTCAGAGTGGTTGCCGTCTTGACTATTGGGCCAAAGTCAGCTGACAGTCCGTTTGCGAACTTCTCAATTTTGGAAATTTCGGTTGCCACTAAGTATGGAAACAACTTCATGTTTTCTGTGAATGCAACAGCACAGTCGTCGATGCTTATTCTTCCCTTCTTCAAGTTTTGGAACTCATTGTTCAGATCAATCAGATCTATCTCCGATCAGTACTGCGCCTTCAGTTGTTCTATGAACTCATCCCATGACTTCTTCATAGCTTCTCCTCGTGGCATTGTATCCGCCAATAGTTTCCACTAACAGCAAGGACAGTCTTTTGCGTCTCGCTGCAGTCGCAGCTCTCAAACACCATCTCCATCTCGGAGATCCAATCCATAATCTCAATAGGCATTGGGCTTCCTAAGAGACTTGGTAGTTTCGCACCCAAGAAATTCTTGTACATCCGCACATCCTTGTTGTTTCTCCTCTCCAAGCCATCCCTTTGCTCACCTTGAGTCCCTACTTGACTCGCTTGGCGGCTGTAGTTCCCTTCCTCAGATTTCTCGGGAAATGGCTCGGTCGGCTCAACGTGTATGGCAGGTTCGTCCCTATTTTCGTGGAACATCTGTCTCATTTCTTCCCTTTGTTCAGCTAGCATAGCCCGAATCATGGCTTGAACTCCAGCCATGGTGACTGGCTCAGGTGCAACTTCTACTACAACAGGTATTTTTTGAATCACTGGGGGTTGATTCCTATTCCCATTCGCATTCTCAGTTCCACTGCAAGTTCTTGTCATTTTGATATACACACCAAATAATGTGAATTTAGATCGTTATTTAAGATAGGCGTTCAATTCATCCTTATCACTCCGAAACATTTATATGCTAGTTCTAATATCGTAGTCGTATGCTTGGAATCCTAAACACATAAGGTTTCCAGATCCAGTCGGCAACAGACCATAGATCCGAACAAAGAACAGTATATCAGGCACAAAGCATTTTGCACATAAAAACATTTTTAGGCACAATTCCTAAAATAAGCTAGTGCTCACATCTCACAATCATCGCTTAGCATTCTAAGTTTATGTCTAGAAATCCTACAAATTCCTAGTTCGCTTATACTAATGCTTTGATACCAACTGTGACATCCCCAAAATCACGGCCAGAAAAGACTGATTTTGTTTATGCTTTGTTTGAAAATCAGAGAAACATATTAAATAAAAGTGATGCGGAATTCTTCCCAAAACAATTTATGATAATGATTTATCAAAAGCATTTCCATAGAAATGTATTTCATTAAAAGACTTGGGATGTCATGTTCGATACAGATCAAAAGCATAAACAATACAATATAAGCCTTAATACATTATTTCATATCTACAAGCCTATATCCATAATCCCTCATACAAAACATCACATCTATGCTCGAGTGCCACTACTTGTAATACATAAAACTGAGTGGGTCAGGCTTGGGAGCCTGGTGAGCACATAGGGTTTTCAACCCACAATAAATAAGTTTGTTAATTTCATCAATCAACAATAACCCGATTACATATTCCCGTTATCCTCACTTTACATCCCTAAACACCTATCATAAGGGACCTAGCCTGAGGATCATCATCGTGATGGACACTACTGCTAAGGGGATTCCTCAGCAATAAATGTACTTAAGGCAACCATGTGGGAGATAGAGTACACCGGTGAACACATCGTTCACAAACACCTACAGGTTGCGAGCCTGCCAGCGTTCCATTGGATTGTCTAGAAGAGTCCATGGTCGTCATCTATACTCTGCTAGATGATTGGATCACCAATAACAACATCGATGCCTCTCATCATTTCATCACACATCATCTTATTACATCTACCCATGTTCTACCCCAGCATTATTGTAGATATAAAATACATATAAAGTTTAAATCATTTAAAACTTGTATAAAAACATTTATCCAGCATAGATAGTAAGTATATAGATAATATGCACACATAGCACATAATTTATATAAAAAACTTCATATCTATGTGTAATATGAAAGTAACTATGCACTCACATTAGTAGGTGGTGACTCGGCGCTTGGATATCACTTCGTTACTCTTAACACAATTTTCCTTCGACAAAATCTAGTATCATTACCACTAGGGTTTAGTCTAATATTCACCGAGACTAATTAATAGTATAGATATTATTACTATTATATAAGCGTTAAACGATACTTATATAACCCATAATAATATCCCAAGTACTTATTATAAGGTCCTAATAACAATACTATCTTAAAACATAAGCTAAACTAAAGATAGGTTAGGCGTAGCTCACTTATAGTGGGTTTTTCTCAAAATCGAGCTTCAGTGGAGCAGCGTTTCTGAGCCAAAAGAATCTTTTCTCGGGACTCCAGGAGCCTTGGGGCTTCCTTTGGATGCTAGGGGGGTTTACCTAGACTTTAAGGGGGCTTAGGGAGCTTAGAGAGAGAGAGGATGAGAGAGATAGAGAGAGAGAGAAAGAAGGTCTAAGAGGTGTGAAGAAATGGCAAGACCCGACACCTCTATTTATAGTGAAATTTCTGAAGGACTCGCCGATTTTTGACCAAGAACTCGCCGAGTTGGTGCATCTGGCAGCCTTCTGGTGGTGCCACGTGTCCAATTCTGGTGGTGTCACGTCACCTAATATCGCATATCAGACTCCCGACTTAGAAAAATCATAACTCTCGCATACGAGCTCTGTTTTTTACGTTCTTTATATCCACGTGTAAGTAAAATCAATATCTACAACTTTCATTTAGACTCCATCGGCTAATTCTCAAGTGATCTTAAATTTAACAGTATGAGGAGATTACATTGCTAAATGACCGCGAAGAATTCATAACTCCTTCATACGGACTCCGTTTTCGTCTGTCTTTTTACAAGTCAGTTCCTATTAATGAGATATTCAACTATCATTTAGGTCGCGTAAGTCAAAAACCGCTCGAACTAAAATCGAGTTTTGGGTTGTACACCGCTAAGCCGAAACTTTGAAAAATCATAACTTCCTCATACAAAGTCAGATTTGGGCGTTATTGTTATGGATTTTCTCAGTTTAACATACTCTACGACTTTGGTTTAGATTACTAAGGCGAAAAAGTCTTCTATCATAAATTCACTTTTTACACTTCCTAGTGTCTTGCCGTTTCCGTTGCAAAACTTCAACGGGTCAGAACTTCTTCGTTATAACTCAGATTTCGGCGTTCTTTATATCCCCGAAATCCTTGTTTCGACCGCTACAACTTTATCTAAACATATAGACGTATCTCACACTTTAATTTTGACGCACATTTTTATCCTTTATTTATTACACCTTTATAAATATGTAATAAGCAATTAAAAACACATAATTCACATAATACTCAAATATTTCATCATTATTACTTCAAAAAGAGTTACAATAGTTGACCTAGACTATTAGATCATCTAAAATGCTTAACCCCGAAACCCGGGTGTTACAATAAGCAAAAGTAGCAAACTACTTCCTAGAAAGAAACCAAAACAGGAAGGGCCAATTGATATGTTTTCACTCCAAAACCCGGAGATGCGGTTAAAGGTAGAAAAAGAGGGAAACAACAAACAATAAATGAGGTGTACCAGAAAGAACTACGAGATAAAGCATGTTATGAAATAGCAAAATGGTTTTATGATGTCGGTAATGTATTCCTTTAAAAAACTATATATTTTTTTGATAAACTTCTTAAATGTTTTTGATTTTTAGTCTTATTAAAAACTGTACTTTTTTATAAACTAGTTACATGCTTATGATTTTTAGTTATAGTCTTACAGAATCTGTTTTATGATGTTATTATTATATACTTATGTAGGCATTCCTTTCAATGCTGCAAGATTTGATAATTTCCATATTATGATAGAAGCAATTGATCATTTTGGCCCTGGTATGAAGCCACCAAGAATGTATGACTTAAGGGTTTCGTTGCTGAGAAAAGAAGTAGCCACCATTACAGCAAAAAGGAAGAACACAAGATAGAATTTGGCTCAAAAAGGTTGTTCAATCATGTCTGATGGGTGTCACGATTCAGTCGTGCAAAAAGATATAATCAACTTTTTGGTGAATTGAAAGACCCAAACTTTCATATCTGACAATTGTTACTCCAAAAAATGCTACATGCATAGTCATAAAAAATATATTTCACATTCATAAAGTGATTATAGACGACTAGATACAAACTGATATTACAAAGTGTTATATATTACATAACTTCCTAGGATATTATAGTTGTATACATACATGATCACTTAATACAAAAGTAATGCTATAACTATTTTAAACCTTCCAACAGTATACGACTATACTTGTTACTTATCTCCTGCAATTTGTTAAACATTGAGAGGGTAAGCGGTGACGCTTAGTGAGTTCAACAATGGATACAATATAACGTTATGCCATACATATACTTCAATATGGCAGAAGAAAAGAGGAACAAGGAATAATAACGACATATATGAATCATCTGACAAGATTTCCATATCAATCAATGATTTGATTCATAGATATATAATCAATGAGACATAACAATTTCCATACTTGATATACATCAATAAAGCTTCGGTCCAAATGGCACAGAAGACATACAATTTCGGATTATCACTTTGCTAAAATATACAGGCTTTCAGCCCTACATAGCCCTATGCTAATACCAGAAGTTATACGAGTCATGCTCTACACGGCTAAAGGCACAAAGCCAATGCCAAAATAATACGAGACATGCTCTACATTGCCAAAGGCATAAATCTGATACTAGAATAATATGAGACATGCTCTACATTGCCAAAGCCTCAAGGCCAATACCAGAAGTGATATGAGACATGCTCTACATGATCAATGATATAGAAATCATAATAACATAGGAAAGCACATAGCACACATAACATACAATTGTTCCTATATATTGAACTCACCATGAAATAACCGGGGGTTAAAAAGGTAATTTGGATAGCACTTCGTTACTATAATTAACTTTGTTTGATGAAACCCAAGAGCTTTCTTGAAAACCGGGCCCTGCGAGGGTTGAGCTTCAAACTAGAAAGATAAATTTCTTAGGCTCTTCGGTCATATCGGGACGTGTTTCGGGTGGTGGGAGCGATCCTGGGGCTTCGGGGGAAGTTGAAATAGTAAAAATATGAGTTTAAGGGTGAAAAATGCCAAATTGCAAAAGTTATTTGAGAAATCTCGCACCTTCTTTATATAGGTGCGAGCTTCGGAGGTCCGGCCGAAGGAAAGGACACTCGGCCGTAGTAGAGAGGCTCAGATGGCAGGTGCCGCGCATGCGAGAAGGGCAGGTGGCTGGTGCGAGGCGAGGACATGCAAGGCACGCGTCAGCAGCAAACGTCTCCGGACGCGCCACAACTCGGACACGCGGCACTTCACAATTGGACCTTAGCTTCGGATTGGTCATGAGTCTAACACACAGCTCTTTGTGGGCAACGGTGACGTGGTCGATTACTGTTCATGCAAAATTCATTGGTTTTGGTGATTTTCACTGTTTTTGTGCCCCGAACTTCAAAAATCCTTAACTTTTGCATACGAGCTCCGTTTCAGACGTTTTTTATATGCACGCGTTGGTGAAATTATGCTCTACAACTTTCGTTTAGTCTTAGTTGGCTAATTTTTAATTTATTTTTAATATTATTATTTTTAAAAGACCGGGACATCAAAATTTGTTAAAATTTCATAGCTTTTTCTTCCGATGTCCGTTTCGTCTATCTTTTTACCGTTGTACTACTATTAACGAGTCCTTCGATTCTCGTTTTGGTTGTGTCAACTAAAAGTCAATCGATCTGTATTTCGAGTTTTTAGTTGTCTATTGATATTTCGAAACTTAGAAAAAATCATAACTTCCTCATACGAAGTCAGATTTGGGCGTTCTTTTTATGAAAATTTTCGGTTTAACAAATACTACGACTTTCATTTAGATCACCAAGGCTAAAAAGTATTTTATCAAAAACTCACTTTTTATGTCATTCAGCGCAGTGCCGGTTTTGTTGCGGATCTCCGATTTGTCATAACTTATTCGTTATAACTCGGATTTCGATGAGGTTTTATCCTAAATGTTTCTAACGAGATTCTTTACAACTTTCAATAATAAAACTCTTTTGATTGGAATCTCGTAAGACTTGAAATATTTTCCGAGTGATTCTAAACATAGTTTTACTTTATTTCTAATAAAAACTATCCGTTAGAACTCAATACTCATAATTATATAATATTTCATAATATTATTCACTTTTAAAATTTACAAAGCATGATTTCAAAACGTGTATGTTACAAATACCTCCTCCTTTTGCTGATTTCGTCCCCGAAATTATATCGATTAAAATAAATGGGGATATTTTGCACTTATCTCATTCTTATTTTCCCATGTATAATTTGGGTCTCGATGGTGTTTCCACTTGACAAGCACCAACTCTACTTCTTTATTATGTAGCTTAGTCGTTCTTTTCTTTACGATCTCTTTAGGCTCTTCTACATAAGTTCACTTATTATCCAGTTTCACCTCGGATAATGGAACTGCTTCATCATATATGCTTAAACATTTACACAGAAAGGTCACATGAAACACTTCATGAATACCTGCCAAATCTTGTGGCAAATCCATGAGGTATGCTTGTTTACCAATTCTTTGGATGATTTTGAAAGGACCAACAAATCTAGGGCTTAGTTTTCCTTTCTTCCAAAATTGCATAATGCCTTTCCATGGGGATACTTTCAACATTATGAAATCACCCACCTGGAAATCTATGGGTCATCTCCTATTTTCTGCATAGGACTTATGTCGATCCTAGGCCACTTTCATTCTTTCTCGTACAATTTGAATCTTGTCGGTGGTGTCTTGAGTCATTTCAAGGCCTCCAAGGATCTTCTATCCTACATCACACCAACATAATGGCATAAGATATTTGCGACCATATAATGCTTCATATGGTGGCATTTTGATTGAAGTGTGGTAACTGTTATTATACGAAAATTCGATAAGAGGTATGTATTTATCCCAGTTAGCACCAAACTCCAAGACACATGCACAAAGCATATCTTCCACTGTTTAGATTGTCCTCTCCGTCTGACCATCTGTTTGGGGATGATAAGCTATGCTAAGAGCAACTTGAGATCCCAATTCACGTTGCATACTCTCCCAAAAGTGAGAATTGAAATGAGTATCATGATCGAAAATGATCTTTAGTGGCACACCATGTCTTGCAAAAATTTCATCCATGTATACTTGTGCGTATTTTTCCATTGAAGTCATTTCATGCGTTAGGAGAAAATGTGTACTCTTAGTCAGACAGTCGGTGATTACCCAAATACTATCATGCTGTCTAACAGTTTTTGGCAATTTGGTAATAAAATCCATGGATAGTTCTTCCCATTTCTATATAGGAACACTAAGACTTTCTGGGTTCTGTAAGGCTTTTGGTGCTCTGCTTTGACTTGTAAGCATAGTAAGCATTCCTGCACATATCTTTCGGTGTCACTCTTTAATCCAGGCCACCAATAATCAGCTCTTACATCATATTACATTTTACTTGTACCAGGATGTATTGATAGTTTAGACTTATGGGCCTCATCCAAAATCTTCTGTCTTAATCCACCAATCTTTGGAATCCGTAGCCGATTCTTAAATACCTTCAATCCTCGTGGATCATCAAGTAAAGCATCAGTATAGTGTATCATCCCCTCCTTCTTCACATTTTCTGGCTTTAAGCCCTCTACTTTCCATTTCTATAATTCATCAAGAATAGTGAACTTTACTGTAGTGTGAGAAATAGTATAACACATGCTATTACGATAAACCTTTCTGATAAGTGCATCAGCAACTACATTAGCTTTTCCAGAATGATAAAAGATTTCACAGTCGTAAACTTTGATCAACTCCATGGCTCGTTATTGTCTCACATTCAAAGTTTGTTGACTGAATATGTACTTGAGACTTTTGTGGTCGGTAAACAATTGGCATTTTGTACTAAGAAGATAATGCCTCCAAAGTTTTAGGGAAAATACCACTGCAGCGAGTTCGAGATCATGAGTGGGATAATTCATATTCTTTCAATTGTCTTAAGGCATAGGATATTACTTTACCACGTTGCATCAACACACAACTGAGTCCTAATATTGAAGCATCGCTATATACGGATAAATCATCATCACCTTCTGGAAGTGATAAGATTGGAGCATGAGTCAAAATATCTTTTAGAGTTGAGAAAGCTTTCTCTTGGGTTTCACCCCATTCGAACTTTGCTTCCTTTCGTGTAAGATTAGTAAGAGGTACAGTGGTACGAGAAAATTATTCAATGAATCTTCGGTAATATCCTACGAGACCCAATAAACTACGAATTTCAGAGGCATTACGACCCGCTTCCTAATTCTAAATGACTTCGATTTTGGTAGGATCTATGAATACACCGTCACCAGAAATCATATGGCCGAGAAATTGAACTTGACGAAGCCAAAATTCACATTTCAAGAATTTAGAATATAGTTTCTCCTTTCGAAGAAGTTATAATAATGCAAAAATATGAATGGCATGATCAGCTTCAGACTTGGAATCATTAGAATATCATCTATGAATAAGATGACATATTTATCGAGCATTGAACATCATACCCGATTCATCATGTCCATGAATACGACTGAGGAATTTGCCTAACCGAATGGCATGACTAGGAAATCATAATGTCCATACCGACTACAAAAAACAGTCTTCGGTATATCCTGCTCGGGAACTTTCAACTGATTATAGCTTGATCTCGATCAATCTTTGTGAAATAGCTAACACCCTGAAGTTGATCAAATAAATCATCAATGACAGGTAGTGGGTACTTGTTCTTGATAGCCACCTTATTTAGGTCACGATAATCAATGCACATCCGCATTGATCCATCCTTCTTCTTGACAAACAATACCAGAGCACCCTAAGGAGAGGTACTCGATCGAATAAAGCCTTTGTCAAGTAATTCCTACAGTTGAATCATCATTTCTTTCATCTCAGCTAGCACAAGAAGATAAGGAGTCTTTGCAATCGGAGTAGCACTAGGCACAAGGTCAATTCAGAATTCTACTTGCCTTTTTGGAGGTAGTCCAGGAATTTCTTCGAGAAAAACATCAGGATATTCGTTAACAACGGGAACATCTTTTACCGTTTTCTTCTCCTCTATTAAGACATCAACTATGTTGGCCAGATAGATAGAACACCCTTTCAATATGAATTTACGAGCTTTAAAGAAAGAGATTATTTTTAAAATTCTTTGTTCACCATAGACATATATAGGATTCTCCCTTTCAATGGGAATATGTACTATCTTTTCATAGCACAAGAGTTATGTGTGGTTCTTTGACAACTAATCCATGCCGAGAATAATATCAAAGTTGGGCAAGGAGATAAGAATCAGATTAGCAAGGAAATTATAGCCTTCAAATTCTATGACACAATCCCTATAGACTTTATCAGCAAGTAATGATATACTTCCCGCAATATCTACATGAAATGGTTGGGTAAGTGCAGAGCAAAAAAACTTGAAAGGGATGCACAAATTCATGCACAAATTCAAATAAGATGTGAGTAGGTCTAGAGTTGACAAGAAATGTAGCCATCATGATGTTCGGGTCCTCGCGTGCCTCTTCTATGGTATTCTGGAATGCACGACTTTTGGCACCTCCTCCTTTTTAGTTGGAGTCCTCTTTAGTTGTTGGAGAGAGGCTTGAATCCCTATCATTTTATTGGTAAGAGTAGGGCAGAAACGTTTCTTGTGGCTAGTAACACCACAAGCAAAGCATGTAACACCCTTCATTGGACAAACGGGCTTTATGTGGCCTACTTCTCCACATCTATAACAGACGACTGCTTCTTCTGTTCTACATTGGCCCTGATGATTCTTCCCACAATTTTGACAAGATGGAGACTAAAGAGAAAAAGATTGTGACCTACCACGGCCACTAGGGCATTTTGAGTTTGCACTTGTTTATCTGGTTCAGTTCGAATAGATTGAGCTGGTGGAATGGAGGAAACATGAGTAGTTCGATCAATACATGAATGCTTTGGAATAGAAAAAGTAGCACAATGTATTTCTAAATCATGCTTGCATCTTTGAGCATACTCAATGACTTTATTGAATGACATAACATCCCGATTGACAACAAAACCGTGGATTTCGTGCCGTAGTCCCTCCATGAATAACTGAATTTTCTCGTCTTTAGTTGGAATATACTTTGTAGCAAACCTTGCTCTTTGATTAAACTAAGTTTCATATTCATTCACAATCATTCCTCCCTGTTTAAGCTTGATGAATTCTTTCTCCAATCACCTCCTCATGTCTAGAGGACAATACTTCTGTAGCAAACGAGTTTTGAACATATCCCAGGATGAATTCTCCAGGTCATACCCGTTGAGAGCTTCATATGTTGCTTCCCACTGGACTAAGGCCTCTCCAATGAGAATTGTATAAGCATAATTAGCCTTGTCTTCATTATCCACATGAGAGATGTGAAATACTTTCTCTGTGTTCTGAATCCAAGTTAGAACAACAATGGGATTAAGAACACCAGAAAACTTTGTAGCACCACTACTCTTGAAAGTTTTAAATGAAGGATGTCTTATCTCTCCTTTTGAAGATTCTCCAGTGACTTTACCTTTTGCTTTATCACCATTATTTTTGTGTTTTTCGAGAGTCTGTCGAATAACACTGGTAAGTTTACCCAAGAGTCGCTCCTCACGAGGAGATATTAGAGTATTTACTTCATCAAGTTGAGGATCTCCACCCACCTCTGGGGTATGACTACTTGCCGGTTCAGTCATTGCTCTACAATATGGAGTAACATTTGTATTTTAGAATATTAAGGTTTATCGTTACCTAATATTCTACTTAATTATTTCTTAAAAACAATATTTTACATTGACAATTGTTACTTACATGTTCACACTTTCATATTTGACAATTGTTCACACTTTCATATTTGACAATTCTTACTCCAAAAGATGCTACATGCATATTCATAAAAAAAAATTACATTCATAAAGTGATTACAAACAACTGGATACAAACCGACTATTACAAAGTGTTATATATTACATAACTTCCTAGGATATTATAGTTTTATACATACATGATCCCTAAATACAAAAGTAATGCTATAACTATTATAAACCTTCCAACAATATACGACTATAGTGGTAACTTATCTCCTACAATTTTTTAAACATTAAGAGGGTAAGCGGTGATGCTTAGTGAGTTCAACAGTTGACACAATATAACGTTATACCATACATATACTTCAATATGGCATAAATAAACAGGAAAGAGGAACAATAACGACATATGTGAATCATGTGACAAGCTTTCCATATCAATCAATGATTTGATTCAAAGATGAACAATCAATGATACATAACAATTTCCATACTTGATATACATCAATAAAGCTTCAGCCCAAATGGCAGAGAAGACATACAATTTCGGATTATCACTTTGTTTGAATATACAAGCTTTCAACCCTACATAGCCCTATGCCAATACGAGAAGTTATACGAGTCATTCTCTACATAGCCAAAGGCACAAAGCCAATACCAGAATAATACGAGACATGCTCTACATGGCCAAAGGGAAAAATCCGATACTAGAATAATATGAGACATGATCTACATGGCCAAAGGCTCAAGGCCAATACCAGAAGTGATACGAGACATGCTCTACATGATCAATGATATAAACATTATAATAACACAAGAAAGCACATAACACACATAACATACTGTTTTTTCTATATATTGAGCTCGCTGTGAAATAACTGGGGGTTAAAATAGTAATTGGGACAACACTTCGTTACTATAACTAACTTACTTCAATGAAAACCGGGAGCTTTCTTGAAAACCGGGCCCTGCGAGGGTTAAGCTTCAAACCGAAAAGATAAATTTATTGGGCTCTTCAGGCACTTCAGGACATGTTTCGGATGTTGGGAATGATCCCGGGGCTTCGGGGGAAGTTGAAATAGCAAAAATATGAATTTAGGGGTGAAAATGCCAAATTCCAAAAAGTTATCTAGGAAATATCGCACCCCCTTTATATATGTGCGAGGTTTGGAGCTCCGGCCAAAGGAAAGGACATGCGGAAGCAGCAGTGAGGCTTGGATGGTAGGTGGCACGTGCGAGAAAGGGTAGGTGGCTGGTGCGAGACGAGGACATGCGGCCGACATGCAAGGCACGCGTCAGCATCAAAGGTCTCCGGACGCACCACGACTCGGACACGCGGAGCTTCGCGGATGGAATTTTGCTCTACAACTTTCATTTAGACTTCATTGACTAATTTTGACTTTATTTTTAAGATTATTATTTTTAACAGACCAGGACAGGAAAATCCGTTAAAAAATCATAACTTCTTCATGCGACTTCCGTTTTCGTCTATCTTTTTACCGTTGTAGTAGACGAGACCTTCGATTATCGTTTCGGTTGTGTCAGCTAAAAATCACTTGATCTTTATTTCGAGTTTTTAACTGTCTACTGATATTCCGAAACTTAGAAAAGTCATAACTTCCTCATACAAAGTCAGATTTTGACGTTCTTTTTACGAAAAATTTTTGTTTAACAAATACTATGACTTTTATTTAGATCACCAAGGCTAAAAAGTAGTTTATCAAAAACTCACTTTTTATGTCATTCGGCGTTGTGCTGGTTTTGTCGCGGATCTTCGATTGGTCATAACTTCTTCGTTATAACTCAGATTTCAATGAGGTGTTTTCCTACATGTTTCTAACGAGCTTCTTTACAAATTTCAATAATAATATTCTACTTATTGCAAATTTTATATTTTCGTTAAATTTCAATATTTGCCGTTTGATTGGAATCTCATAAGACTTCTAATATTTTTTGAGTGATTCTAAACATAGTTTTACTTTATTTCTAGTAAAAACTATCCATTAGAACTCAATACTCATAATTATATAATATTTCATAATATTATTCACTTTTAAAATGTACAAAATACGATTTCAAAACATTTATGTTACATGAATTCTCCATGTAGATCTTTCTTCATGAAATCCATAGATGTATCCAAATTTTCAAAGGATGCAAACCTATTGTTTGGCATTCTTGATGACATGGTTATGGAATTGGGAGAGGAAAATCCTATAGAAGTTATCCCAGATAACACCTCGACTTATGTTAAAGTAGGTACATAATGTATTTTTTTCTAACTTTGTACTATGTTTTATTTTATTCACTTTATGTTTTAATGTTAATTAAATTTACTTTGTTGTCATCTTTTTAGGAAAGTTATTGGCAGCCAAAAGACACACCTCTATTGGACTCCATGTGAGGTGCATTGTATTGATCTTATGTTAGAGGACATTGGCAAGCAAAACCCTAAGGTGAAAATTATTTGAAGATATATATGTTGGCAAATGGGTACATATATACCCACGTTCCTATTGTAAACATGATGAGTAACTTTACCAAGCAAATAAATTTACATAGGCCTGCTATTACCGAGTTGTGACTCTTAATACTTCACTTATAATTTTCATAAGTGTATTTATTACTCTGTTATGATGTTATCTAATATTACACTGTTACATTTGATAGGTTTGTAACATCATTCATCACTTTGTCGCAATTTCATAAGCGAAAATACAATTTGAGAAAAATGGTTTTGTTAAAAGAGTGGGAGAAAAGCAAGTGGGTTAAGGCTACTGACACAACATCAAACAAGATTAGAGGCTATTTTATATCATACTTGTTTTGGAGAAGTACTCTCTATTCTTTTAGTTTTAATGGACAGCTTGTTAAGGTCCTTAGAATGGTGGACGGTGAAAAAAAGCCAGCTATGGGTTACATCTATGAGGCGATGGATCAAGTCAAGGAGACTATTTAGTAATCATTTCTCAACAAAAAAGAGGAGTACAATAAAGCTTTTGAGATTATTTATTAAATTTGGTAATGTCAACTTCACCAACCCTTGCATGCAGGTTTACATTACTTAAATCCAGTATGTTTTATTATAACAAAATCAACACTTCTTGTGTAGAAGTTATGCCTGGATTATATGCTTGCATTGAGAGATTGGTCCCAGATTATAGTATCCAAGAATAGATAACCACCAAATTAGCTACATATCAAAATGCAAAAGCTTTATTTAGTAATAAAATGGCAATCATGCAAAGGAAGAAAAAACCACCAGGTTAAGTTTTTTCTTACTTAAAGTTCTTATATGTTTAAATGTTAACTATATATTAATATTGTTGATTTATAATTATGAAGTTAAATTAAGTTTTTATGTGGGTTCCTAAAGCTAAGTAATGGATATCATATGGATCTTCAACCCCTAACTTGCAAAACTTTGTTGTACATGTGCTTAGCCTCACATGTAGTGCAACAGGTTGTGAAAGAAACTAGGGAGTCTTTCAACATGTAAGTTATATGACATTTATTTTATTTTATTTTTAATTACATATTTTGAAAGGTCTAATGTGCTTTATCTCTTTCGTTGTAGCTTCACACAAAAAACAAAATAGATTGGCACAAAGTAGATTAAATGATATGGTCTGTGTGAAGTTTAAACGTTCCTTGCATAGTAGAACCAACAGAAAGGACAATGTTGATCCTATCCTTCTGAATGAAATAGATGAGAGAAATAAGTGGTTGTTTGGGAGATTGGAGGAGAATAAAGATGATAATTTAGTGTTTGCGGGTGATGATTTGACTTGGAGTGATGTAGAAAAAGTCTCAAGGGTAAATGAGTCTTTTTATGCAACTAGAACATCAAATGATGATACAGGAAAAGGAATAGTTGGATCTAGTGGACATATGTTAGTTGATGAAGAGATAGAAAAAGATATTAGCATATCTGGTGATGAGGAGCGATATATAGATATGAAGCTTGTGTTTGATGATGATTGATGAGTAATGACTTAGGGTCTATACTTTTTTGGTTTCACTTTTTTGGTTGCATGACTATTAGATTTGGTTTCATTGTGCATGACCATTAGATTTGGTTTCATCATGCATGACTATGGTAAACATGCATTTTGCATTATGGTTAACTAATTACAATTACATTTGGTTGCATGACTTTTATTTTTGGTTTTCATTTTATATCTGTTAATATATTGTAAGCATATATTGGTAATTACTACTTATGCGCCACACCTACCTATTACCAGCACACCCGCATCACGCATTCGGATCGCGCATCGGCCTCCCGGACCTTAATTGCATCAGTGCACATTGTAATTTTTTAAACCAAGAGGGATCCATTATTTTGGTCTAAAATATGCAATGTTAATAATATTAAAGAAATAAAAGAAGACTTTATGGAATTTGTTCTTCATGATGAGGGCAGAGAGATTATATAGAAGCCTTATGACCCTTATGCACATATTGCATACGTCCATCTATAGAAAATAGTTTGTGTGTGTAAGTGTTACAAGGTAGCTAGATTTCCTCATAACCCTTAAGCACATATTGCATTCTGACATAAAACCCATAAGGTCTGTTTAACTTGATATGGTGCAAGATACTTTGGATATTTAATCATTAATCAATAAATTTTACTAGAGAATATGTTGAATAAAAATTTGTAATTTTCAGTTAAAAGAAGCAAGTAATATGGACTTATAGGCAAAGGCACAAACTTTGAATCGACATCATATGATTGAAGGAAATTGGCCAGTAGTAATTAATATATAATAATAATAATATAATACATTTCAGTCATTTAAAGAAGCAACACCTAAACCTTCTTGAAATTCATCAGTTATGGTATTCTGTTTAGGCCTTGGTACAATAACCTCCTCCTGAATTTGATCATGCTTGTCCTGGAGGTTGATAGATCATAGTTAATAACTATTTACTAGAATGTAAATATGTTTATGTAATAAGAAAAGCCATAAAAGCTAGAAGTTGTGCCTTGTCTTCTTCAATGAATCTAAATCACTAACCAAAAAATTGGGATCATCCTATATGTCTATGCATTAAACATCTCAAAGCTTCAAAGAAATAATTGTATGCCGTTTTATAGTCCTTCTCTTCAACATGAAGAGTCCCACTATATAAATCAATGGCTCCCTGTTGTGCAGGTGGGACGTAGATTGCATTTACAGGTGTTCTAACAAAGAAAGTAATTAATTCTTAATCATTCATATTTGAACAATCTTAAAGTACAAAGAAGCAACACACATATGGTCGATCTATCAATCTCATTATGTCATAATCTTGGCAGATCTGAAAAACAAGTTGTCAACAACCTTCCATTACGGATTGATTCGTTCCAGCTATAGTTAGGACTCCATCACTCACAAACATCCGAGATGCTAAAAGAAACATACATACCAAATTTTAAATCATAAAATTATATTATGTAATATTTCTACAAAAAAGAGAACATTTTTTAAATTTAATGTAAACTTGTTTCTTCTTCAATTTTCATCTTCAAGGCACCAAGTGGTGCAATTAGGTGGCGGAAATCATTGTTGCCTTCTGTAGTGTATGAAAATTTCATGAATGTACTCGACCGCTCCAAAATTGCATATCGTGTACATCTTCATCCAGAAATAAAGATCCAATACTTTTAAGCTATTTTTATCTTAAAGAAACACAAAACAAGAAGATTAGAGAGAGAAAGAGAGAAAGAGAGAGAGTGAGTAAGTGAGTGAAATCATCTTCAACATCAATGATGCTCAAGTCTTGAGTGCCAATCTCATCAGATATAATTTGGACCTTTAGATTCTTTTCCTTGTCATCTAAAGGAAGTTATTGTATACAAGATTAAAATGTAGATATGACATAAAATAAATCAAATAAGACTCAAAGTCGATCAAAATGTAATAAAATTTTACAATCTTCTAAACAATTGTGTTCAACTTTATGAAGTGGATTATGCTTTTATCCTAATTGATGGTTTTGTTGTCGTTTGTGAACTAGTTGCCATGTGGAAACAGTAAAATTGGGAAACATGAGTGTTTTTGTTCACATTGTATCCATAAAATCAAGAAAGAAAGGCATGTTATAGACCTAGTAATGGGTCGACAGACTAGAACATGTTTCTTACTAGCGATGGTTTTTTTATAGACAGAAAGAATAGAGAATATCAATATGGGTACTTAAGGAAATAGAAGATCATTGTTCACAAAGGATAAAAATGGTTGTGATTGTACCAGAGTAGGAATAATAGGAAGAAAGGGCACATCTTTTCTTTGTTCTTACTTATTTTTGCTCTCAAAATACGCTTGTAAATAGGAAAGCCCGAGAGATGTTGAGAGGATAGACACAAGAGAGACATAGATACTGATTCAAGTACGATTGAGAGGCGAGAACATATAATCACTTGAAGAAGAAGGAATTTGGATGGGTGAGGGTAGGGAGGAGAAACACTTGTGACTTGTGAGTTGCAGAGCACAAAAGCCCTAGTTCTTCTAATTTTGGGATAACAAAGGAGAACGAGGAGATGGTTGGGTTTTATTTTTTTGGGATTTCATTTCTGCCATAACTATTAAAAAACATAGAACGTTCAATCATTAAAAAAATTATAAAATGACACTTTCACATGATACGCTTTTTATGATAGGTGTCTTCGATGTTTTGAATTTTTTTTGGTTGGACACTAATTTTAAGGCATGCATAAATGTGTGTCTTCCATCCTTCAGATTTTGGAAAACTAACATTAGTTTTAGGACATGCAAAAAAATATATATCCTAAATCAGTGTGTGTCAATTGTTCGCATGTTAAAGGGTTGTTTTTCTAGTAGTGTAAATGATTTGTAATATAGCATGCTTAGGTTTTGTAACACCCGAAATCAAAAAGGCTAAGAAAAGAAAGGAAAACCATAAGCTTAAGGGTCGACTTGTCAAGTCCAAGGAAGAACTCGACGAGTCGGAGTGGGTTCCGTGTCCTAGATTAAGTAACCGACTCAGCAAGTCGGCGAGAGGACTCGGCGATTCTGGTCTGAAGAGAAAAACCCTAAATCCGGGACTTTCTGCCCTATTTAAACGCCTTATTCTCTTCCTTAGGGTTCTCTTACAGCCCCTCTCACCCATAACACCAAGACCTACGCGCCATATCCGTTTTTGGAGAAAGATCTAGCCTTGGAAAAGTAATTTGCAAGCTTTGAAGAAGAAGAAGAAGGAGAAGGAGTTGGGAGGTCCAAGCAGAAGCTTGTTGGTCTAGGATTAGCTTCTCAACCTCATCATTTTCTGGTAATAAAGCTCTAACCTTGGCTATTGTAATTCTAGATCTAGTTTGCCCCCAAATGGATGGTTTTGAGCCAAAAAAACCATAAATTCTTAATGATGAAGCAATTTTTTCGGTTCATATTGTAGATCTACACATCCTTGAGCTCTAGGAGCTCAAGAAAGACATCTTTTGGTAGCCATGACCTGGTTCTAGCCCAATTAACCTCCTTAATAGTTAATTTGTAGTGTTTTGGCTTCATTGCATCATAGACACACGTAAAGTTAGCAACTTTACATGTTCAGATAGTCTTAGAAAACCAGATCTATTGTTTGGAGCAAAGGAGAAGCTTTGTGACTCGAAATTATGGGAATGCACGTATGGACTCAGCGAGTCTGGGAGATGACTCGGCGATTCGGGCTAGATATCAGACTTGAGTCGCGTAGTAACTCGGTGAGTCACATGGGTAGACTCGTCGAGTTGTATGAAGTTGGGCATGGACTCGACGAGTTGGAAGAACAACTTGGCAAGTCCGTTCTTGGACTCGGCAAGTCAGGTCACGAGACCCCAAACCCTCAGAGTTAAGACTCGGATCAGTAAGTGGAGTGGAGACTCAGTGAGTTGGACAGGACAGAACTCGGAAACCCGTAGACTCGGCGAGTCATGGTCTGACTCGGCGACTCGAGTAGCGAATGAAAAGCGGTTTCAGAGCTTATGAACTCGGCGAGTTAGAAGGCTGACTCGGGAAGTAGGGTCAACCTGGAAAGTTGACTTTGACCTGGATTTTGACTTTGTCAAGAGTTGACTTAGTTGACTTTTGGAGGACTGTTAGACTAAGTGTTATATTGTTATTGGTAGCTCGGAGAGCTAGAGGAGCAACACCTTAGAGGGTTGTTGGTTAGCAGCCAGAGGGTTATCAACAGAGCTTAGCAATTCAGGTGAGTTTCCTTCCAGTAGGAATGGGTCTAAGGCCACAATGCTGGCTCGTTTAGCTAGCAGTAGTTTCCGGACATCGGTCCGATATAGTAGTTAGTATATTTTATGCCTTCGTGGCTAAGACAGGATTTATGTGTTATGTATTCCGGGCTACGGCCCGATGTAGTTTGCAGTATATGTGTTCATGCTAGTTGATATGTTTTTGTTATGCTATGTTCAGTTAGTTCCGGACTTCAGTCCGATGCAGTTAGTCCGGACTACGGTCCAATGCAGGGGACAAGGTCCCAGTCAGTTTTTGAACTTCGGTCCGATGCAGGGGGCAAGGCCCCAGTTAGTCCAAACATCAGGCCGATGTAGGGGACAAGGTCCCAGTCAGTTACCAGACTTCTATCCGATGCAAGGGCAAGGCCCCAGTTAGTCCGGACTTCGTTCCTATGCAGGGGACAAGGCCCAGTCAGTTTCCGGACATCGGTCCGATGCAGGGGGGCAAGGCCCCAGTTAGTCTGGACCTCGGTCTGATGCAGTGGGCAAGGCCAAGTATGTGCTTTATATGTTATTGTATGGTATGTGGTATTTCGGGGGAGCTTACTAAGCTTCGTGCTTACGGTTTCAGTTTTTGGTTTCATGTACTCGATTTTCAAAGGAGGAGCTCGGAGAGGTTGCAGTACACACACCATAGTCAATTAGCTTGGGAATGCTTACTCTGATAATAAGATTATGTTTTGGATAAATACTCGGAAATTATGTTATGCCTTATGATGCGATTTTTATAAATATGGTGTTAGTAATGTTTTAAAAAGAAATTTTTAGTCATGATTTTTGGGTCGTTAAAAGTTGGTATCAGAGCCATGGTTTGAGGGATTCGGACACACTTGAGAGTGTGTCTAGACTCAAACTAAGGAAACGGTAAAAGGTTTTTCAAAAAAGAGTTTTAGAAAAAAGCGAAAAGAATATTTAGAAAGAAAATAACTTGAAAAGAGTAAAAGGGTGTGGTGCATGCAATCAGCCGAGCACAAGTAAGTACTCCCAAATTACCCATACAAGTTTATGATTATCAGTTTCAATTTCAGTTTTAGTTCCAATTTCAGTTTCAGTTTTAGTAGAACATCATGCTAGTATAGCACTAAGGATCTAGGAGGATGCGTTATGTGCTTGCTTTATGTGTTTCAGCCTTATGAGAATTGCATGCTAGTATTGAGTAGATAGCAGTAGGATATCATGTTTAGGTTATTCCTGATAGTATGAGTTCGACATTGTACGCTAGTGTAGTTTCTTTATATGAGGATAGAATTGCTCGAGTAGTTTCCTATGTCTAAATGTTGCTTGCTTTGTGCTTTGTGGGGCTCTGTATGATGAGAGTTAGCCAGTAGGTGAATACGTTACATCACATGTGATCAGGGTTCAATAATCTCGTAGTGTTTGATTTGGCCCTATTGCACAACTCTCGTCTGATTCTAACCGTTGTGGGGACGAGCCTTTTACTCGAATGATTATCTGAGCCTCGTCACATGTTATGGTATTCAGGTGGTGGCTAATTGGAATTACGAGGAGACCTTCAGCAACTGAGGACTGTTTGGGTTGAGTCAGAGGTTCCCTAGGGCAAGCCTAGGATGAGAGTAGCAAAGATTAGCAGTAGAGAAAAGGGACTTGGTGGAGTTGAGGTAACTCTTGAGGAAAGTACGGATAGATGTGGAAGGTAGTATGGGCTCGTACTACTGAAAGCAGAGGATCTGTACTCGATTCAAGAGGGGCCGAGGGAAAAGAAGGGAACTAGTAGAGGGTGTGAGAGGTCCCTCAGCAGCGGTGTGTATTGATCAATAAAGTGTTATGCTTTCAGCATGGTGACGTTGCGCAAGATATCAGTTGGCAGTTCAGGTGCTGGGGAGGGATTTGGCTCAGGTTCTAGAGTCGGGAAGCTTGATGATCAGATGAGGGATTTCATTTCTGCAGAGATTATGCGCAACATCATTGATCAGACTCCAGAGATATTTTGGTTCGGTTAGAGGGGCCATCGTGGAGCTGATGGACAGTCATCTTCAGGCCTTTAGGGCTGGGATAGTTTCAGGACAGTTTGGGGCTCGTCTAGAGCTTGATTCTTATGAAGTTCGGGGATCCATCTGGGAGGGGGATTCCATTTCTAGCTTTTGCCATCAGGGGTCAGGGGTGAGTGGGGCACCCTATCTCCAGGAGAGACCCTTGCATGATTGGGTAGTTAATAAGGTTTTTCTAGTTATTCGCGAGGAGTTACCCAACATCATTGGATGGGGTCGACGAGGTAACGCATGAGCGAGATTCAGACAGGCAGTCGGAAAGGAAGAGGAAAACGAATGAGACTCAGGTAGCCACAGTTTCGGGCAAGATTTCCAAGGGGTCGGATTCAAGATCGAGGGACTATCGGAGCCACAGTCGATGCGGGAAGTGTGGTAGGTCGCACGAGGGTGCGTGCAGGCGTAGAAGTGGTGGCGATGTTGGATGTTTCAAGTGCGGCCGGATTGGACATTTTAGGAGAGATTGTATTGTTGCCATCGCCCAGGGACTTGACCCGATATGTTTCCATTGTAGTCATAGGGGCCACAAGAAGGCCCACTGTCCGATTTTGCATACAGCAAGGCAGGTGATAGCTCCTGCCCCTATGACTTTGAGAACCACTAGTGGTTGTCGGGACCTGGTAAGGGCGCCCACGGCTTGGAGCCGAGTATTCCGGTTGATTTCAACAAGGATACAAGCAGCACTGAATGATAGGGGTACGCATCTTTTACCTTCCTATCAATTATTATTCATGATATTATTGTTATGTTGTTGCATTGATATCAATAAGCATATGTGTTGGGGTATTATATTACGTGCCTATGGTTAAGTTATATGCCATTTGCATACCTTAGAATTAGAATGGTAAATTGGAGATCGTCCCCTCCATATCAGGTTACTTCAGATGCGGTGACTGTAGCATGTATGTGTAAGATTCAGTAGTGCCTCACTACTTTCGAAAGATGTCATTTGGGTATTGATCAATTATATCCTCAGTAGTGAAGATTTAAAGCATCTAGTGAAGTAGCTAGCGGATAGTAGAGAAGTGAGTTGGAGATGTTTACCCTGAACGCAACTTCTCAGGATGCAGTCACTAAAGCAAATACAGTGAAGGATTCAAGACTGCTCGGTTAGTTAAGCAGGAATGGTTGGGATCTGGTAAGGGTTAGTTGGAGCACCAACAGAGGTAAGCGTGGGCGGGTAGCGGATTGCCCCTTTTCATGGAAGGAAGGTTGGGGAATCCTTTTGACCAGTGAGCAGTAAGGAGTTAGCCGGATCCAAGTGGGGGAGAATCCTCCGAGTATACAAGGGTAAGAGCACGCAAACCTAGAATGAGTACGCGACCTATGAGAAGAAAAGATAGTAGCACAACGATTGATGGATTGAGGAGTTCAAGATTAGGAGTTTGAGGAACTTCCCAACAGTTAGTTCATGTAATCGAGATGGTTAGTAGCTAGTTAGGAATCCAAGGTTAGAGGACCACCTGTAGGACTCTAGTGAGTCGGAATGAAGATCTTGAGAACCATTATCAAGAGATGCTTTCATGTTAGTAGTCATTGGCAGAGACAGCCTACAGATCATGGTAGAGCGGCGGGAAAACCGCAACATTTTTTCCAGCAGCAACCAGTTAGTAGTAGAGTGTTGTAAGTCTGCAGGGGTAGTTGTAGCATTCACTAGCAGTCACTTAGTAGTAGAGTGTTGTAAGTCTGCGGGGGTACACGTAGCATTCACTAGCAGTCAGTTAGTAGTAGAGTGGTTTAAGTCTGCGGGGGTAGCCGTAGTATTCACTAGTAGTTAGATATTAGTACAGTATTGTAAGTCTGCGGGGATAGCTGTAGCATTCACTAACAGGCAGATAGTATTAGAGAGTTGTAAGTTTACGGGTGTAGTTGTAGCATTTATCAGGTTGGTAGGTAGCATGAGCACGTTGTTTGGACGCAAGGGAAGCAGTAGTACCCACTAGTTTGGGTGCAGCAGTGAGGATATGAGAATCCAAGGGTTAGATTTCAAATTTCCCAAATGGTTCAGTTATCGTTAAGTCGATGATTTATCAGTGGATCGTCACCACAGTTATGAGATCATGGAAGCAGTGGACCGCTTGGGTTCGTGTATGTTAAGGGCTATCGTTAGTCTGGGAGCCATCATTGTTAGTCTTGGATTTGATGATGTTAGGATTCGACGTATGCACCAAATCGATTGGATTGTGAGGTTCTTAGGGTCACAGTGTCAAGATGACTAGTGGAAACTAGTTCCAGAGGAAGATTTCATTCAGAAGTCGTGGGAACGACTAAGTTTAGAGTCCTTGGGCACAACAGTTGAGTTGGAACTCGGTGTTGTAGATAACCGACGAATGATTGGAGACCAGGAAGGTCTTGAGATATTTTGGGAAGGAGCCATATAGCAGTTCAGTGTTTTAGCCAGTTCAGTGCTTCAGTCAGCTCAGTGTTCAGTCAGTTCAGCGATTCAGGTAGTTCATTGCTTCATTCAGTTCAGTGTTTCAGTCAGTTTAGTGTTTCGGGCAGTTCAGTGTTTCAGGCAGTTCAGTGTTTTGGATAGTTTCAGTGTTATGGAGAGTATTAGTACGTGTGTTAGAATGCAAGTGCTGATGGTATAGTTGGTTGATTTGGAAATGGCAAGTCCCTCCCAACAGGATCAGTTGAGTCTTCTGCCAAGTATAAGTGATCTGCAAGGATAATTAGGCAGGTAGCCTTTCTTTCAGGATGGAAGGCTCGAGTTAGTGGAAGTTGAGTAGTCAGATGGGAGATAAGAAGGATGGTTCCAGCAGCATCAATTCAGTATGAGCGACAGAGTAGATAGAACAGTTATAGATAGTTAAAGTATCTTCAGTAGTCGCTGGAAGCGACTAGGAGATTGTGATGGGGTGTAGTGACCGCTGCGAGTCCGGTAACCCAGATATCGGCAGCTTAGCTGGACCAGGGTGGTATCAGTGCGTCCAGTAGGCAGATGAGGGGCAACAGAATTTTCAGTCAGAGGTAGTAATGATAAGGGAAGTATGGTAAGTGGCAGCAAGTTTACAGAGGGTGCTACGCCTCTCACAACATGGTTAAATAATCTCTGAGGGGAGGGTTTGACCTTGTTGCGCAGCTCTCGTATGTGTCTTAACCGTTGCATGGATGAATCTTTCACTCGGAGGATTATCTGATCCATTCGCTGGGACGGGTGCTCAGCACTAAGTTTTGGAAATGAGAAGAATTCAGTATGTACCAGCAGTAGTAACCAACACTGAGAGTGGCTAGAGTGATGGACAAAAGGGTTAGAGTCACCAGGCAGGGTGTTGGAGGCGAATTGCAGGTCAGTTGACCATATCGAACTTCGAGGACGAAGTTTAGTTTAGTGGGGGAGTGTTGTAACACTCGAAATCAGAAAGGCCAAGAAAATAAAGGAAAACCATAAGTTTAAGGGGTCGACTCGTCGGGTCCATGAAAGAACTCGACGAGTCGGAGCGGGTTCCGTGTCCTAGATTAAGTGACCGACTCGGCGAGTCGGCGAGAGGACTCGGCGAGTCTGGTCTGAAGAGAAAAACCCTAAATCCGGGACTTTGTGCCTTATTTAAATGCCTCATTCTCTTCCCTAGGGTTCTTTTACAGCCCCTCTCACCCAAAACACCTAACCCTAGTCGCCATATCCGTTTTTGGAGAAAGATCTAGCCTTGGAGAAGTAATTTGCAAGCTTTGAAGAAAAAGAAGAAGGAGAATGAGTTGGGAGGTCCAAGGAGAAGCTTGTTGGTCTAGGATTAGCTTCTCAACCTCATCATTTTCTGTTAATAAAGCTCTCACCTTGGCTATTGTACTTCTAGATCTAGTTTACCCCCAAATGGATGGTTTTGAGCTACAAAAACCATAAATTCGTAATAATGAAGCAGTTGCTTCGGTTCATATTGTAGATCTAGACATCCTTGAGCTCCAGGAGCTCAAGAAAGACATATTTTGGTAACCATGACCTGGTTCTAGCCCAATTAGCCTCCTTAATATCTAATTTGTACTGTTTTGGCTTCATTGCATCATAGATACACGTAAAATTTGCAACTTTATGTGTTCAGATAGTCTTAGATAACCAGATCTATTGTTTGGAGCAAAGGAGAAGCTCTGTGATGCGAAATTATGGGAATGCACGTATGGACTCGGCGAGTCTGCGAGATGATTCGGTGGGTCGAGCTAGATATCAGACTTGAGTCGCGTAGTAACTCGGCAACTCACATGGGTAGACTCAGCGAGTTGTAAGAAGTTGGGCAGGGACTCGACGAGTTGGAAGAACAACTCGGCGAGCCTGTTGAAGATTGCCTTAGACTCAGCGAGTCTGTTATTGGACTCGGGCGAGTCAGGTCACGAGATCCCAAACCCTCCTAGTTAAGACTCGAATCATTAAGTGGAGTGGAGACTCAGTGAGTTGGGTAGGATAGAACTCGGAAATCAGCAGACTCGACGAGTCATGGTCTGACTCGGCGAGTCGAGTCGTGAATGAAAAGGGATTTCAGAGCTTATGAACTTGGTGGGTCAGTAGGCTGACTCGACGAGTAGGGTCAACCTGGAAGGTTGAATTTGACCAGGATTTTGACTTTGTAATGAGTTGACTTAGTTGACTTTTGGAGGACTATCAAAGTAAGTGTTATATTGTTATTGGTAGCTCGGAGAGCTAGAGGAGCAACGCCTCAAAGGGTTGTCGATTAGCAGCCAAAGGGTTATCAACAGAGCTCAGTAGTTCAGGTGAGTTTCCTTCCAGTAGGAACGGGTCTAAGGCCACAATGTTGGCCCGTTTAGCTAGCAGTAGTTTCTGGACTTCGGTCCGATGCAATAGTTACTATATTTGCTTCCTTCTTGGCTCATACAAGATTTATGTGTTATGTGTTTCGGGCTACAGCCCGATGCAGTTTGCAGTATATGTGTTCATGCTAGTTGATATGTTTATGTTATGCTATGTTCAGTTAGTTCCAGACTTTGGTCCGATGCAGTTAGTCCGGACTTCAGTCCGATTCAGGGTAAAAGGTCCCAGTAAGTTTCCGGACTTCGGTCCGATGCAGGGGGAAGGCCCCAGTTAGTCCGGAATTCAGTCTGATGCAGGGGACAAGGTCCCTATCAGTTTCCGGACATCGGTCCAATGTAGGGGCAAGGCCCCAGTTAGTCCGGACTTCGGTCCGATGCAGGGGACAAGGTCCGAGTCAGTTTCTGGACTTCGGTCCGATGCACGGGGCAAGGCACCAGTTAGTCCGGACCTCGGTCCGATGCAGTGGGCAAGGCCCAGTATGTGCTTTATATGTTATTGTATGGTATGTGGTAGTTCGGGGGAGCTCACTAAGCTTCGTGCTTACGATTTCAGTTTTTGGTTTCAAATACTCGGTTTTCAAAGGTGGAGCTCGGAGAGGTTGCAATGCACACACCATAGTCAGTTAGCCTAGGCATATTTACTCTGATAATAAGATTATGTTTTGGATAAATACTCGGAAATTATGTTATGACTTATGATGCGGTTTTTATAAATATGGTTTTAGTAATGTTTTTAAAAGAAATTGTTAATCGTGATTTTTGGGTCGTTACAAGTTTCCTGCATAAAATGTTATTAATTGAGGAGATTTAAGGTCTATTACCCACCTTGACCTTTAAATTTTATGCGTTTAGGATTATAAACGTAAAAATAATGTACTAGAATTGGTATCTAAGTTTTGGGAGTGATAAGGAGAATTTAAGCGTGTAACATAAAAAAAATTGTCCTAATAATAAATTTGTGTCGCGGAACAATGAACACCTGATTTGGTGTACAAAACGACATGGTGAGAAATCGAAGCGTACTAGGAAATAGTAACATAAACAAGTAAACTGAACCTCGATGTGAAATCAAGCGTAACAGTTGAACCAATCATGATTAAAGGAGTCCAAGCCATGATTCGGGCAATGCTAGCAGAGAAAATGGAGGAAACTAGACAAATGCTCCAAGGGAATAGAAGAGAAGTCATTGAACTGGTGGATTAACTCATGTTGAATGAGGGATAGTATGAAGAAAGAAGCTACATTCGAACTGTAGACCAAGCTAAACCGTCAAAGGTTAGAAGGAAGAACCCTGTTGAAGTAATCGAAAGAAACGTATGCAAGTATAAGGAATTCATGGCTTGCAAACCACCAAGTCTTTTTGCGAGCCCAACACCAGTGGAAGTTATGGGTTGGATGTCTGAAATGTAGATGGTTTTTGATAGGTGTGACTGGAGCGATCCAAAAAAGACCATCCTAGTGGTCAAACAACTAATAATTGGTGTGTTGAGCTAGTGGAATCTATTGGTTAATTTCATGCCAAACGGAGAAGCAAAGAATATTTCATAGGAAGACTTCTTGTGAAGTTATAAAGGGGATACTACTAAGAAAGAGACCTTTCAGAAAGAAACAAGGAATTCCATAATCTAAAGAAAGGAAAGATGAGAGTTAACAAGTACGTTGCAAATTTTAATGAGAAAATGAAGTTATTTCCTCATAGGTTCCTACTAAACTCTCTAATATTGAAAGAGTTTCTAATGCTCGCCAAAGGATTTTGGTCCAATGGTGAAATTAGAAACAACCTTGGAAGTAACCATCCGAGTAACCAAATCTCTTGAAGACATAATCATAAAGAGAACCTTTGACTAAGAAGATGTCTGAGAGGAGAGGAAAAATGATGGATCCTCAAAATCCGATAAGAAGAGTATATTTTCAAAGCCTATCCCCAATGATACAGTGCCTGGGGTAACAAGGAGGCTAAATGGTGTGAAAAATGCAAGAAAGAAGCATTTTGGACAGTGCAACTAAGATGTGACCTGGTTTTACTATGGAAAGATTGGACATTACTCTAGAAAATGTGCTCAAAGAGTGTGTTACAAGTATGGAGAAGCAAGGGATTACATAAATGATGGCCTAAAGAAAGAATCTTCAAATGCATGAGCAATTTAGAAGACTCTCAGAATTGTAAATGATGAAGCAAGTTAATAGAAGGAAGTTGCTTATCCGAAGTTCAACGTATGAAGTAGTCATCCCATATGGATAGTATTACATACACGAATGTAAGAGACATGGAATATGGATAAATTGAAATTATTGTATTCATTTTCAGAAGTTATAAAATCCCTAATTATGTCATGTTGTTCAATATGATAAGTTTTGGTGTGGTTCTTTTCTTGCATGGTGATTTGTGGACTACAAGGAAATTCTTGGGACAAGTATGAGTATGTGTGAAAGGTAGTAGACACCTATACTACCAGAAGCACATGACTTGCACTTGTATCATGAAAAGTCACAAGTTTACTAAGGTACTAGTAGTTGATTTCATTTTTCCAATCTTCGTCATTACTTTAGTTTTAGTGATGACTAAGAAAACAGATGTTATTCTAACCTTAATGTTCATAATAAATCGAGTTTGATTAAAAAAATAAATCCACAAATTCAGTTACCTGGTTCAGAGAACCATGTTTGATGCAGTATTTGACTTTAGTCAAGAGAGTGAAGGAAAAGATAATCAAACCGATCGACAGAAGTATTGCAGTCGTCGCTAAAAATTCTACCTACAGAGTATGATTAAAAAATAAATCTATGAATTGAGTTACTTAGTTCATAGAACCATGTTCAATGTGGTATCTTACTTTAGTTAAGGGATTGAAGGAAAAGATAATCAAAGCGATCGACATAAGTATCACAGCCATCGCTAAAAATTCTACCTACAATGATGTGGTTGTACCACATTAGAACATGAAGGAAGGTATCGTTCGTGATAGATATTAACTCATAAAGAACTAATTTTAGCCATTACATCATATGATGGAAAGGTCATTACATTGTGACCCTTCGGTCTATTACGTTATTCGAAGTAAAAACCTTATTATGAATTGACTCTATTTGAGAAGTAACATGAATCTCCCATGAAGATCAAGTTTGTAACTCAAAGGTCAAGACTGACGGTCCACCAAAAAATGAAGAGCGAATGCAAGTTGAGCACCACTGGCAGCTAAGAACTCCGACATTTACAATTATTGCTTAGGATGGAAAAGTCACACACAGGATCATTATCCAGCCCAGATTTACTGATGATTCTGGGATGTAATCATCCCTAGGGGATGATAACTGTAACGCTCGCAGATTCAGGTAGACATTTAATATATAATAGATAATCTTAGCTATACATGTAGTAGTCATAATGAGTATCTCAATGATATAATGAGTGCTTAAACCTGACTTTATATGAAGAAGTTATGTTGCTTCGAAGTTTTGCGATCAAACGATCACGATTATGCGTGTCATAAAAAGTAAATTTTAGATAAGTTGCTTATTTTTCTAAGTAATCTGAATGAATGTCATAGTAATATTAAAAGAGAACTCGTGCATATAGTGAATGCCCAAATTTGACATCGTATGAAGAATATATGATTTTTTGATGTTTCAGTAGAGTAGTGTGCAACATAGAAATCAAATTTTAGATCGATCGATTGTTAGCCGAAACAGTCTATACGACAATCGAAGATTTCGAGAACAGCAATGTATCGATATAAATACTATCAAGAACGTAGGTCATATTAGAGAGTCATAATTTTTATACGGACTTTAACAGTCTAAGCCTGTTAAAAATATAACTTTAAAAACAAAGTGAAATTTTCCAATTGAGTCTTAATGAAAGTTATAATACTCGCCAATATCTATGTGTAGATATCAAGAACATCAAAAACGAAGCTCGTACAGAAAATATATAAAGATAGGGTGCACAATATGCACTGATAGTCTGACGTGACTGTAACACCCCGAAAACCAAAGGCGGAAACGTTTTCGGGGTTGACTCCAAGTTGAGTATCAAATTCAATGTACATAGTAAGCAAAGTAAACAACCATTACATTACATATTCGAATTTAAATTTGTTCAAAGGTAAAGTATTACAAGTGTTATACATATATCATATGAACAAAAGTAGAGACGAGTCTTCTGTACGCTCCGTCTTCTCCAAAAGATTCGCTAGGTACCTGTCTAATGTTGACCTGAGAATACAAGCAGTTTGAAAATCAGCATAAAGCTGGTGAGTTCATAAGATGTTTGCTTTGTGAAAATGTGCAAGTTTCCTTTAGTTTACCGAAAAGTTATTATCCAAGAAAATACCATATTTTCTTAAAAGAGAAGGTTGGTTAATTGTTAGGTTACGCGGTTCTGGTTGTTTAACTATGATCCCAGGAAAGTCCCATACTTTCCTGATTGTATATTACTAATTGTGAAAGATGTATAGTTGTCTAGTTTATCACTCCTTTTTAGTTATGTAATGTTTCCCTAGGAAAGTCCCGTACTTTCCTAAAAGTAATTTTTAGTTATTCAATTTAGATATACTGATTTATTTCCTTTCGTACCTATTGTATTAACTAGGAATTCTGATATCCTAATGGTATTATCTCGGAATATACTTAGATACATATCTTCATATTCGTGTTCTTATTCTTAAACATATTCTGGTACTTATTCGTGTTCGTATTCGTATTCGTAATTGTATTCGTTTCCTTATTCCTACTCCTATTACTATTCGTATTCGTATTCGTATTCGCAGTCGTATTTGTATTCGTAGTTGTATCCGTTTCTCTATTCCTACTCCTATTACTATTCGCAGTCGTATTCGTATTCGCAGTCGTATTTGTATTCGCAGTCGTACTCGTATTCGTTCTATTCCTAATTATAGTTTCGTTATCCATTATGTTCCTAGTTATAGATGTGTTATTCATTCTGTTTCTAGATGTGGTTTCATTATTCGTTCTGTTCCTAATTATAGCTTCGTATTCGTTCTATTGCTAGTTTCAACAACTAAACTAGCATCACCGTTCTTAAGCCTAGACTTGTTTTGGGGTTCCAAACCTCCTCCTATTGCCTTTACCCAGCGGCAAGACGCTTAGTTTTGTCGGAAAGGGAATGCTTATTCCCCTCTACTGTGCGGGTGCTAAGACTAGGCGAAGAATTAAATGAATCAATTCGCTTGACCAACCCGAGCCTTCGAGCCTATAGTTCTTCTGATTTGGCTAACATCCTTCGATGACAAGCCGACCGAAGGAAGACGCACCGGGAGGCTACTTCTATCTCATCAGAAGCAGGCGCATAGGCTATAGAATATAGAATCCCACCTTCTACTCTATCAGCTACTCTAATTTTGAGTTGGTTTTGTGTTCGTATTCGTATTCGTAATTTCTTATAATTAGAAATTAGTATAAATTATTCGTGGATTATGAAACATAGTTTAGATTAGAACATTTTATCAAGAAATCTATGATTAGTTTGAAAGCTAAATTCGTAATTCGAACTATTTGATGAACAAAGTTATTGATATTAGAACATACAGAATGAAAACGATTAAACTAAAAACAATAAATTTGAGTACAAGATTTCCTTGAACTTTTGCTTGTATTCCCCCCTGAAAACAGTGGAAACAGTTGAAAAAGGGTAAGGGTATGAACTCACCGGATGAGAAATGTGGCGATTTTGGATGCTAAGTGTTGGTCCGGGGCTTCCAAACACACGAGGTTCCTAAGTATAATGTAAAGATACACATTTGTATCTAATTAGGACCTAGATTGATTATTTGGTAGGGACAATTGCTTCTAGCCGCGAAAACACCCCGATACAAGTGTTTAGAGGGACCCGGGTTGCGTTTAAGGACGGGAATTGAAGTGAGGGACTTGGTACTTGAGTTTACTCCCCAAGAGTAAACTCCTTAATGGAGTTTTCGGCCTAAACACCCTCTCCCCATGAGTTTACAGCCGTAAACTCATGCTGGGGTGATTTATGGTGCAATTTGGGTCACAATTGGATATGGACACTTGGAAATGCTTGGAATGATTTTACCTAAGTCTTGGAATGGATTAAAATCACCATTTGCAACACTTAAGGGAGTTTACGGCCTAAGCATGGGGTCTTTTGGCCGTAAACTCTCATATCCCTTGATTAAGTGTTTTTAAGGTCTTAAAATTAATCACATGTGATTCTAAAAATTCCCACAAGCCTAGAAATGAGTTTTGGGCACCATTTGGCATGTTTTTGGGAGTTTATGGCCATGGAGCATGTTCTATGTCCGTAAACTCTCATTTGTGAGGTTTTATTATGTTTAAAGTCCTTAAACTATTTTTGGTTGGTCCTATGATTTATTCCAAGGCTTTTGGTGGTGTTGTATGGCTTTCTAACCCCTTGAAATTGAATTTATACCCATTTTTAAGGATTTTACGGCCCAAGCATATGCCTTGGTCGTAAACTCACAGAAACCCCTCAAAAATTTTGTTTAAGGTGTCCAAATGCTAAAACCAATATTCTATAATTCATATCTAAGCCTTCTTTGTGATTTGGAAGGGTTTAAGGTCATGAAAACCCCCCTTTTATATGAGTTTACGGCCCGAGCTTGTGCCTTGACTGTAAACTCCTTCAAACCTCTCAAAATCTATGTTTTAAATGTTTTAAGTCCATATCTTCAAGTCATTTAGCCATATCTAGGTCCCAAAATTATCTAGGAGGGGTTTAAGGGCTCAAAACCCTTCAAACTTAGTGTTTACGGCCTAGGCACCTTCCTGGGCCGTAAACACATATGTCTTGTCCAATTCCATGATTAAATCTCGAATTTGGAAGTCAAATAAGCTATACAATGAGGTTAGGAAGTTACCTTAAGGATTTGCGACCTTAAAATTGTGTTTTAGACCCTTAAACTTGGATTTAGGAGAGAGGTTAGAGAGAGAAGAGAGAGGAAGGAAAAAGCTTCAAATGAGTGCTTAGATTACTTTAAATAGTGTCTAAGTTTTGGACACGGTGGAATTCTACCCGATACCGGCATTAAACGCAGCTTTTGGTTGCACCCGATTAAGTTACCGTCACCCGGCGGGAATGTTTCTAACTTTTTGAAATAAATACTTTTGGGTTAATTTCATGAGTTCCTACGGGGTTTGGACACTCATTCAATTATAATAAACATATAAGTTTTAATTAGTTTAACCCAAAACGAGAACAAAACGAATTGACTAACGGCGAGATTTCACGGGTAGAATAAGTTTTCGACGATGGAAAATTTCGGGTTACATTATCCCCCCGTTAGAGGGAATTTCTTCCCGAAATTCAAAGATTCGAACTCAATTTGCAAGTTGAAAAGAGAATCTAGGATGAGTCTACTGCTTCGGGTTTCTACACTTCCAAGTGGAATCGGGACTCCGCTTCATATTCCAGCGAACCCTCACATTCAGGACGTGTCATGGTTTCGTTGGGTACATATTTCTTAAAGATCGAGACATGAAGTACCATAGGAATGTTTCTAAGTTTCGAGATTAATCGAAGTTTGTAGGCTACGGGATCAATCCTAATGAAGATTTCGAGAAGTTCTACGTTTATGGAGAGATTCGAGTGAATACATAACACTTTATCTTTCTGGATTAGAATTGAAAAAAAAGAATTGCAAGTAAAATGATTGTCGAAAAGGAATATACCTGGGGAAACTATGGGATCGGTGGCTGTCTCACCTTGTCCTATAGCTAAGACTCTTCCAAAGTTGCCAGCTGTTGTTGCATTAGGGCAGTTTCTTTTATACTGCCCGACCCTTCCGCAACCATAACAGACCTGACTGATGCCCACTCCGGGAGCTTGATTTGTTGGTGTTCTACAATTCCGCGCAAGGTGACCCTCTTGGCCACAATTTTTGCAAAGTTTTATACGACAGGGACCGGGGATATAGTGGTGGTAACTGCACTGGTTACACCACGGAAGAACACCGGCATATCCGGTAATAGGTGCTTGAGCTGAGGAACCGATGATGGGTACAACAGCAGGGGTAGTGGCAGCATGGACTGTCACCATTTGTTGTCTCTTCGATAACTCCTGGGAAGGATGATATTTATCCCCCGCCTCCCAGTACTTTCTTTTCTCACCACTTCTTTCCATCTGCTTAGGAGTAGTGGCTGCTTCCTCTACGTCTTCACTATGGTCAATCAAGATTTGCGCTAGGCATTTGGCGATGTCGTGTGTATCCGGCCTCGCAGCTAAGACGTTCCCTTTGGTTGGCTGGGTTAATCCCCAGATAAACCTCTCTATCTTCTTACTTTCCGGGGTAACCATCCCTGGACAAAGAAGCGCTAAGTCATCAAATCTGGATGTGTAGGCAGCGATATCGGAACCTTTCATCTTCAGATTCCAAAGTTCATGTTCCAGCTTCTGAATTTCACCCCGAGGGCAATACTCAGCATGCAGAAGTTCCTTCATAACTTCCCAACCCATAGCATTGGCTACAGGTAGAGTTAGAAATTTGACTCGGCTGTTCCACCAAGTCAGGGCTTTGTTGGTGAGAGTGCAAGCGGCAAACTTCACTTTGTTGGATTCCGAACAACCACAAATTTCGAAGATAGATTCGATCCTTTCTAACCATCGAGTTAGAGCAATGACACCTCATGTGCCATCGAAGAATGTAGGTTTTGCATGCATAAAGTCTTTATAGGAACACTCCTTTCGGTGTTCCTGGCTATTTTCCTGGTTTTGAAGTTGGGGACCACCTCCCGAACTACCGGGGTTCGTTTGCGACATGGCTGTTGAAAATGCTGCAGTTAAAACTGACTGAAGGGTTGCCAGGTCGATTTGAAGAGCAGGTGGTGTTTGAGGAGGGTTGTTGTTGTTCTGCGAGCTGGGTCTCTTTCTTGGAGGCATCTTGATCTAATAAGATCAGGAAGAGAGGATGATAAGCCCTCTGAATTGAATCAAGAGATATGATACAAAGGATATCTCTTTATGGTATACATAGAATTCTATTAAGCGATAAAGCAGGAAGGAGTTATCAAACAGATAAATTATCGCTAAAGGAATGATTAAGGAGCAACACTGGGATGAGAAATTTTATAACGGATTTGGCAATACTCCCATAGTATTTCATGATTCGCTGCAGCAACGATTCGTTGTTTGGGATATTGGGTAAGTTTTAGGCATGCTGCGTACCACAGTCACTCCCAAGCACATGTTGGCCGTGTCTCGAATGAATATAGTTGGCCAGGCTATATTGATACTAGACACGACTACATAACTGCCCAGGATTAACCGCAGTGTACAACACCCATTTACTTATGTTTTGTTCTACTTGTAGTTACAGATTTCGACTGTCGAGTATACTTGTATACTTTTGAAAATACTTATCTTTGAGGTATACTTTTAGTTCAGAGCATTTAGGCCCTTTAGTGTTTATAGTTTTATACCATGTAAGGTTTGGTATACCAGTTCACTATAAACAAGGGCTCTGATACCAATCTGTCACACCCTAAAAACCAAAGGCGGAAACGTTTTCGGTGTTGACTCCAAGTTGAGTATCAAATCCAATGAACATAGTAAGCAAAGTACACAACCATTACATTACATATTCGAATTTAGATTTGTTCAAAGGTAAAGTATTACAAGTGTTATACATATATCATATGAAAAAAAGTAGAGACGAGTCTTCTGTACGCTCCGTCTTCTCCAAAAGATTCGCTAGGTACCTGTCTAATGTTGACCTGAGAATACAAGCAGTTTGAAAATCAGCATAAAGCTGGTGAGTTCATAAGATGTTTGCTTTGTGAAAATGTGCAAGTTTCCTTTAGTTTACCGAAAAGTTGTTATCCAAGAAAATACCATATTTTCTTAAAAGAGAAGGTTGGTTGATTGTTAGGTTACGCGGTTCTGGTTGTTTAACTATGATCCCAGGAAAGTCCCATACTTTCCTGATTGTATATTACTAATTGTGAAAGATGTATAGTTTTCTAGTTTATCACTCCTTTTTAGTTATGTAATGTTTCCCTAGGAAAGTCCCGTACTTTCGTAAAAGTAATTTTTAGTTATTCAATTTAGATATACTGATTTATTTCCTTTCGTACCTATTGTATTAACTAGGTATTCTAATATCCTAATGGTATTATCTCGGAATATATTTAGATACATATCTTCATATTCGTGTTCTTATTCTTAAAAATATTCTTGTACTTATTCGTGTTTGTATTCGTATTCTTAATTATATTCGTTTCCCTATTCCTACTCCTATTACGATTCGTATTCGCAGTCGTATTCGTATTCGTAGTCGTATTCGTTTCCCTATTCCTACTCCAATTACTATTCGCAGTCGTATTCGTATTCGCAGTCGTATTCGTATTCGTTCTGTTCCTAATTATAGTTTCGTTATCCATTCTGTTCCTAGTTATAGATGTGTTATTCATTCTGTTTCTAGATGTGGTTTCATTATTCGTTATGTTCCTAATTATAGCTTCGTATTCGTTCAATTCCTAGTTATAGTTTCGTGTTCGTATTCGTATTCGTAATTTGTTATAAGTAGAAATTAGTATAAATTATTCGTGGATTATGAAACATAGTTTAGATTAGAACATTTTATCAAGAAATCTATGATTAGTTTGAAAGCTAAATATGTAATTCGAACTATTTGATGAACACAGTTATTGATATTAGAACATACAGAATGAAAACGATTAAACTGAAAACAATAAATTTGAGTACAAGATTTCCTTGTACTTTTGCTTGTATTCCCCCCCTGAAAACAGTGGAAATAGTTGAAAAAGGGTAGGGGTATGAAGTCACCGGACGAGAAATGTGGTGATTTCGGATGCTAAGTGCTGGTCTGGGGCTTGCAAACACACGAGGTACCTAAGTATAATGTAAAGATACACATTTGTATCTAATTAGGACCTAGATTGATTATTTGGTAGGGACAATTGCTTCTAGTCGCGAAAACACCCTGATACAAGTGTTTGGAGGGACCCGAGTGGCGTTTAAGGACGGGAATTGAAGCGAGGGACTTGGGACTTAAGTTTACTCCCCAAGAGTAAACTCCTTAATGGAGTTTTCAGCCTAAACACCCTTCTCCCCATGAGTTTACGGCCGTAAACTCATGGCGGGGTGATTTATGGTGCAATTTGGGTCACAATTGGATATGGACACTTGGAAATGCTTGGAATGATTTTACCTAAGGCTTGGAATGGATGAAAATCACCATTTGAAACACTTAAGGGAGTTTGCGGCCTAAGCATGGGGTCTTTTGGCTGTAAACTCTCATATCCCTTGATTAAGTGTTTTTAAGGTCTTAAAATTAATCACATGTGATTCTAAAAATTCCCACAAGCCTAGAAATGAGTTTTGGGCACCATTTGGCATGTTTTTGGAGTTTACGGCCATGGAGCATGTTCTATGGCCGTAAACTCTCATTTGTTGGGTTTTGTTATGTTTAAAGTCCTTAAATTATTTTTGGTTGGTCCTATGATTTATTCCAAGGCTTTTGGTGGTGTTGTATGGCTTTCTAACACCTTGAATTTGAATTTATACCTATTTTTAAGGAGTTTACGGCCCAAGCATATGCCTTGGCCGTAAACTCACACAAACCCCTAAAAAATTATGTGTAAGGTGTCCAAATGCTAAAACCAATATTCTATAATTCATATCTAAGCCTTGTTTGTGATTTGGAAGGTTTAAGGTCATGAAAACCCCCCTTTTATATGAGTTTACGGCCCGAGCTTGTGCCTTGCCTGTAAACTCCTTCAAACCTCTCAAAATCCATGTTTTAAATGTTTTAAGTCCATATCTTGAAGTCATTTAGCCATATCTAGGTCCCAAAATTGTCTAGGAGGGGTTTAAGGGCTCAAAACCCTTCAAACATAGTATTTACGGCCTAGGCACCTTCCTGGGCCGTAAACTCATATCTCATGTCCAATTCCATTATTAAATCTCGAATTTGGAAGTCAAATAAGCTATACAATGAGGTTAGGAAGTTACCTTAAGGATTTGAGACCTTAAAATTGAGTTTTGGACCCTTAAACTTGGATTTAGGAGAGAGGTTAGAGAGAGAGTTGAGAGAGGAAGGAAAAAGCTTCAAATGAGTGCTTAGATTACTTTAAATAGTGTCTAAGTTCTGGACACGGTGGAATTCTACCCGATACCGGCATTAAACGCGGCTTTTGGTCGCACCCGATTAAGTTACCGTCACCCGGCGGGAATGTTTCTAACTTTTTGAAATAAATACTTTTGGGTTAATTTCATGAGTTCCTACGGGGTTTGGACACTCATTCAATTATAATAAACATATAAGTTTTAATTAGTTTAACCCAAAACGAGAACAAAACGAATTGACTAACAGCGAGATTTCACGGGTAGAATAAGTTTTCGACGATGGAAAATTTCGGGTGGTTACACGCGGCCCACCCAAAATATGATATGTGGTAGCATGGGAGCGGATCCACGGCAATATCTCCAACCAGAGGCACAACGTACATACATAATGTCCCCTCCCCCCCCCCCCCCCCCAACCCCCCTCCTAATTTTTCAAGCTAAAAATTGGAGTCTATTTTCAATAATTTCCATTGCCAATTCTTATTTAATTCCTCAAGAATCTCTTCCACACCCCTAGTCCCTATACGTTCTAGTTCCTGAATTCTTTAGTGAGGCTCTGAAGCAGCTGAGAGATAGAGATTTTGGTTTCAAAGCTCTCTCATGTAATTTCCTATACTTCTAGTATAACTTATATTTATATTCATAGTCTTTATTTTGAATTTACAAATAAAATTTATCATTGATTCTAATGCAAACTACTAATTGATCCACTTATGGGAAGATGTCAAGGCTAGATTTATTGAGGTGTTTAAAATGGGATTTCCAAACAGTATACTTTGTATACCAAACGGACCCTACCTCTAATATGATCTTACTTGTTTTTGCTTACTTGATAGATCTTGATGTAAACATCATGATTATTGAGGAATCTAGACTATCAGTAGCCAAAAGGAATATAAGATTAAGACTTTGTGATAATCATACATGGGTCACATCATAGGAAAATCTAAAGTGTTAGGTGAAGCATTGCCAAAATTTCAACTCAACCACTTTTAATAAGTGAGTGCATAGTCACATTCATCTTACACATAGATATGAAGTATTATATAATTAAATTCTTTATTTTCTTCTTATCTATGATTAAGTTGTTATGTGTTGGATGAATAATAATAAGATGATTATGATTTAACTGTATATGTATTTTCATACTTATAATAAATTAGGTAGTTATGGATGATGAGAGATGAAAATGGTGATAACATGTCTAGGCTTTTATAGTACGATGAGAGATGAAAATGATGATATGATGCCATGACATTAATAATATTATTTTACTAACAATGTAGTCATCTAACATAGTATAGATGAAAACCACACAATATTCTAGACAGTCCAGTGGAACACAAGTAGGTTCGCAAACTATAGGTGATGAACTACGTGATCATATGATGTATTATATTCCTTGCTGACATGTAATGTGGAGGATTCCTCGAAGCAGTAATATCTACTCAATGTTCACGATGATCCTTAAGATAGATCCTTAGATACGAATACTTAAGGAACATAGGTATGGGTAATTGGGTTAAATGTTTGATGTGAAATAGATAATTATATTATTGTGGGTTTAAAACCCTATGTATTCATTGGGCATCATAGCCTGACCCATTTAATTCCTTCATATCATAGGTAACAATAACGAAGGTACATCGACAATGATGTTTAGACCTACTAAGATATTCGAGGAGATGTAGCCCACTAGTATAATAAGATATTGTAAGGCCTATGTTTGTGCTTATGTTTCTTGTTTCAGTTATGACATCCTAAGTTTTAGTAATTAATAAAAACAATTTCATCATATATACTTTTTATGAGATAAATTTTGCTATATAAAGAATACTTTGTTTCAAAATAAACATAAAGAAAGGTCTTTGCGGGTTGTGAAATTGCGGATGTCACAAAAATATTTTTTCACCAACTTCAACGTGAAGTCTGGAATGATCCACCAGCCACAATCTCATGTACTATATATATATATATATATATATATATATATATATATATATATATATATATATATATATATATATATATATATATATATATGAGAGCATTCAATCGAGAACATCTTTTTATCGCAAAAACATTTGAGAACAAATTCGGACGACACAATTTGTTTTAATTAAAATTATAAAATAATATTCATATAAATCAAAAAATAGTTAAAAACAATTAAATTAATATTCACTACCCAACCAACACCACCTACCACCCATCACCACCACTCACCACCACCAACCATCACTAATCACCACCACCAACCACCAACCAGCAATCACCACCCACCACCCCTTACTACCCACCACCCACCACCACCAACCACCACTCGCCACTACCACCACCCACCCACCACAACCACTACCCATCACCACCACCAACCACTTCCCGCCACCACCGTCACCACGCATCATCACCACCCACCGCCACCATCCACCACCCCCCACTACCATTTACCACCACAACCCATCACTACCACCACCTATCACCACCCACCACCCATCGTTATCTACCACCCGCCACCACCCACCCTCCCACCACCACCACCACCAACCACTACCCGTCAACACTATCATCACCCAAGCACCACCACCCGCCTCCACCATCCACCTTCACCACCCATCAGCATCACCCAACCAACACCACCTACCACCACTACATACCACCAATCACAACCACCCTCCACCACCACCCACCATCACCACCCATCACTACCTACCACCACCAACCAACACCCACCACCACTCACTACCCACCACCCGCCACAACACCCATTAACCAACCACAACCACCTCCCATCACCCACCATCAACACCACCCACCATCATCACCACCTAACTACGACCACCCACCTCCACCACCCACACCCACCACAACCACCCACCCATCACTACCATCCATCACCACCACGCCACCTCCACCATCCACCATCACCACTCGCGGCCACAAGCCCCACCCCCACCTATGAAAACCACCACTCGTCACCACCAACCACCACTATCCACCAATCACTACCACCCGTCACCACCACCTACCATAACCACCCATCACTACCACCACGCGCCATAACCACCCCAACCCACCACTCATCATGTAACATCCATAAAAATCATTCCAAATTTAAACTTTTTAAAACATTTAAAACCATTAAGTTATTACAATTTGTTTTCAAAATAGTTTAGACATCAGACTATCCCCAGAATCAATCATGAAAATATAAGGAGGTGCACGATCACGCCTTCACCTTCCCGCAATCATCAAAAGTACCTGAAACAATAATTGTTAAACGTAAGCTCGAAGGCTTAATGTGTTACCCCCAAAATACCAACTCCATACAAATATAACCATATCATATAACATATAAGCAATCAGCATGCATAATGAGCCTTCAACCTGACTAGACATGCTTGCAGGCCCTCAGCCTATCTAGACTGCTCTCCCAGCCTTCAGTACGTCTGGACCACTTCGCAGGGCCTATAGCCTATCCGGACCGCTCGCTGGGCCTTTGACCTAACTGAACCCCTTTACAAGGCCCTCAGTTTATTAGGACCGCCTTAGGTATGTTGGCCTTCAGCACAAAGCAAGACCGCCTCAACCCCACCACCAATCAACAAACATGTGCACATACATATCATACACTAACATATATAACAGTCAAACCGATCTAACAGATTACTAATCATAGCAACATCCTATTACAAGGATACAAAACTATCTAGCCACTAACATAGCATCATCCTACCTACCAGGATATCAACTTAACTAGGTCACTAAGCATAACACCATCCTAACGATCGGGATGTAAATCAATAAGCATATCGTGCAATAAACCCGGATACAAATCCGATAAGGGATGACATTGGTGCCTTAGACCAAGTTGATATAGTGAGGAGAACTCATCTGGCACTGCTGAAGTCCTGCAGATAAAACTCCAGCTACTGGTTGACAGATTCCAGAACTGTCAACATCAAAACGACACCCAATTAGAAATTGGGTACCAATACATAACCACAAGTCCATGCTTGGGTTAAAAGGCTACTTTACCCCCAACCTAGCTTGTTTCAAGCCTAAGGCCCAACTCACACTCCAAAGGCCCAAAAGTCAAGTGATGGGTCGAAGCCCAACATATGGCCCAACTTTCCAAATTTGGCCCGAATCCCTACATGGTCTTACCTTAAGTCCCATCTATCTATTCTAGTCCAAACTCTTGGTATTCCAACACCCCAATATCTCAGAATCATCAAGGCCCAATTACGGCCCAATTTTCCAAATTGGGCCCTGACCTTTCTAATGGCCTTTTCCTCAAGACAAATAAATTTCCTTAGTCCAAAACTTTGTTTCCAAATGGCCCACAAAGGCCCACAACAACCTGGTCCAAGAAATTACCCAATCCCGAAGCCCAAAATACGAAGTCCAACTTGACTAAGTACGCAGGGCGTACTCAGCAATATGTTGCGTGTACTCCCTTAGTGGTGTGTACGTTGCGTGTACTAGCTTGTATGCCCATCTTACTTCCCTCTTAAGCCCATTTTCCATTTAAGCACTTAATGCTTTAAGCCATAACTCGAAGCCACAGATCTGAGTCCCAAACGACATCTAAACCCATAAAGTCAAAAACTTGGTGACTTTGCATGCCCCTACAAGACCAAATCCCAAAGTATAACATTCTACTTCTATGGAAATGACTCAAAATTCAATATGGATGGTCTTAAAATTTAAAGGTACCAACTTTATGGACCTTGAACCTCAGAAACACTAAGAGGGGAAACTCAAAGCTACTGGAATGAAATCAAGACCACTAGATCTCATCTTTGGGACCACAATGAACTAAAACTCACAAGTAAGAGATCTAGGATATCAATGATAGAGTTTAAATCTTTATACCTTCATCAAGATAAAAATAAGTCCCAAAAGCCAGATCCATAAGCTTCTCCTTGATACCCATATTTACATCAAGCTCCACCTTCTTCAAAATGGATGAAACACTCGAAAAATGGACTCCATATGCTCAAAATGTCACCATGAGTGATTGAGGACGATTTTTAGGGTTTAGACGGATGGAGGATTAAGATATTAGGGTTAGGTTATAAGATAAGGTGCTTAAATAGGGTCCAATACCCTAAAATAGGGTTTTAATCTAACTGGAGTACGCCCAGCGTACTCCTAGGAATCTTCGCGACCATCCTGGCCAGTACGCCCAACATGCTCCATGGTACGCCCTGCGTACTACCTTCTTCACTAGTATGCCCACACTCTTTGTGTACGCCCTGCATACTCGACTAAGTCTGAAAACCACGAAACTTCGAAAGGTCATAAATTCTTCATTATAAACCCGATTCTGACAATCCTTATATTCATGGAAAGGTAACGAGAAGCACTACACTTCCTAGGCTCCAAAACACGAATTGAACACCCCGTTCACTTCCAATACATAACTCGTACTCAAATAGGCCTAGATACTACTTTTTCAAAAGCTCTAATCCTTATGATGACCGACATTTGGGAGACAACCCCAGACTAGGAGTCGACTCAGAAGAGGGTGTTGCAACTCTCCTCCACTTGAATTAGATTTCGTCCTCAAAATCCGTCCTTACCTTCGACACCTACCTATATTTTTCTCTAGTATCACCACAACACCCTAACAATATACATAAACATAGCGAGCGCTCAATCCTCACTCATAGAGGAATGCTAACTATCTCATAACTGGCCTACCGACCTCTCACAACCCACCCATGAAAGTTCCACCAACCCTGTAGTACTCATGTATGCTAACCATACATAATGTAGGACTCTGAAGACTTTCATATACTTGATCCTACCCTAAGCCCTTCATCAAACAAGAACAGGAAATAAGGCCAAACCAAACATTCTCAGGCTATAAGATCTTAATTATGTATAGCTGTGATGCATACACTACGCAACTAGAGTAATGATGTCAATTTCATATAAGGAAAAACCCTAAGCAAGCATCATATAATCAAGAAATTCTATCTTGCAATTCCTGAATATCCCTAGCATAGTACTAGCATGTTGCTCTAACATATCACATAAATCAAATAATCAGTAAGGTATTTTGGGGTCTATCTGCGAGCTCCTGCTGATTGTACACTTGCATCCTCCTTAAAATTCAAAGTTAAGTCACGATCCACGTTTCCTGATCCCAAGCCAACTATCAAACAAGAACATGACAAGAGATCTAGCCCATGCCCTTAAGCTAACTATTTTACAATAATTTCTTTTCAAAAAACATTTTGCAAAAAGTCTCAGATCCTAGTTTGAGACTGGATTCAGACAAGTGTTTATCCAATTCACTCAAACCAAGGCTCTGATACCAACTTGTAACATCCAAAAAAACCATGCCAAAATTAAACTTTTTAGAACATTTAAAACCATTAAGTTATTACAATTTGTTTTCAAAATAGTTTAGACATCAAAGTATCCCTAGAATCAATCATGAAAATATAAAGAGATGCACGATCACGCCTTCGCCTTCCCACAATCAGCAGAAGTACCTGAAAACAGTAATCATTAAATGTACTCTCGAAGGCTTAGTGAGTTACCACAAAATACATACGCCATACAGATATAACCATATCATATAACATATAAGCAAACAACATGCATAATGAGCCTTCTGTCTGACTGGACCACCTCGCAGGCCTTCAGCCTATCTGGACCGCTCTTCGAGCCTTAGTTACGTCTGGACCGCCTTGCAGGGCCTACAGCCTGTTCGGACCGCAAGCCTAGAAATGAGTTTTGGGCACCATTTGGCATGTTTTTGGAGTTTACGGCCATGGAGCATGTTCTATGGCCGTAAACTCTCATTTGTGGGGTTTTGTTATGTTTAAAGTCCTTAAACTATTTTTGGTCGGTCCTATGATTTATTCCAAGGCTTTTGGTGGTGTTGTATGGCTTTCTAACACCTTGAATTTGAATTTATACCTATTTTTAAGGAGTTTACGGCCCAAGCATATGCCTTGGCCGTAAACTCACACAAACCCCTAAAAAATTATGTGTAAGGTGTCCAAATGCTAAAACCAATATTCTATAATTCATATCTAAGCCTTGTTTGTGATTTGGAAGGGTTTAAGGTCATGAAAACCCCCCTTTTATATGAGTTTACGGCCCGAGCTTGTGCCTTGGCTGTAAACTCCTTCAAACCTCTCAAAATCCATGTTTTAAATGTTTTAAGTCCATATCTTGAAGTCATTTAGCCATATCTAGGTCCCAAAATTGTCTAGGAGGGGTTTAAGGGCTCAAAACCCTTCAAACATAGTATTTACGGCCTAGGCACCTTCCTGGGCCGTAAACTCATATGTCATGTCCAATTCCATTATTAAATCTCGAATTTGGAAGTCAAATAAGCTATACAATGAGGTTAGGAAGTTACCTTAAGGATTTGAGACCTTAAAATTGAGTTTTGGACCCTTAAACTTGGATTTAGGAGAGAGGTTAGAGAGAGAGTAGAGAGAGGAAGGAAAAAGCTTCAAATGAGTGCTTAGATTACTTTAAATAGTGTCTAAGTTCTGGACACGGTGGAATTCTACCCGATACCGGCATTAAACGCGGCTTTTGGTCGCACCCGATTAAGTTACCGTCACCCGGCGGGAATGTTTCTAACTTTTTGAAATAAATACTTTTGGGTTAATTTCATGAGTTCCTACGGGGTTTGGACACTCATTCAATTATAATAAACATATAAGTTTTAATTAGTTTAACCCAAAACGAGAACAAAACGAATTGACTAACAGCGAGATTTCACGGGTAGAATAAGTTTTCGACGATGGAAAATTTCGGGTGGTTACACGCGGCCCACCCAAAATATGATATGTGGTAGCATGGGAGCGGATCCACGGCAATATCTCCAACCAGAGGCACAACGTACATACATAATGTCCCCTCCCCCCCCCCCCCCCCCCAACCCCCCTCCTAATTTTTCAAGCTAAAAATTGGAGTCTATTTTCAATAATTTCCATTGCCAATTCTTATTTAATTCCTCAAGAATCTCTTCCACACCCCTAGTCCCTATACTTTCTAGTTCCTGAATTCTTTAGTGAGGCTCTGAAGCAGCTGAGAGATAGAGATTTTGGTTTCAAATCTCTCTCATGTAATTTCCTATACTTCTAGTATAACTTATATTTATATTCATAGTCTTTATTTTGAATTTACAAATAAAATTTATCATTGATTCTAATTCAAACTACTAATTGATCCACTTATGGGAAGATGTCAAGGCTAGATTTATTGAGGTGTTTAAAATGGGATTTCCAAACAGTATACTTTGTATACCAAACGGACCCTACCTCTAATATGATCTTACTTGTTTTTGCTTACTTGATAGATCTTGATGTAAACATCATGATTATTGAGGAATCTAGACTATCAGTAGCCAAAAGGAATATAAGATTAAGACTTTGTGATAATCATACATGGGTCACATCATAGGAAAATCTAAAGTGTTAGGTGAAGCATTGCCAAAATTTCAACTCAACCACTTTTAATAAGTGAGTGCATAGTCACATTCATCTTACACATAGATATGAAGTATTATATAATTAAATTCTTTATTTTCTTCTTATCTATGATTAAGTTGTTATGTGTTGGATGAATAATAATAAGATGATTATGATTTAACTGTATATGTATTTTCATACTTATAATAAATTAGGTAGTTATGGATGATGAGAGATGAAAATGGTGATAACATGTCTAGGCTTTTATAGTACGATGAGAGATGAAAATGATGATATGATGCCACGACATTAATAATATTATTTTACTAACAATGTAGTCATCTAACATAGTATAGATGAAAACCACACAATATTCTAGACAGTCCAGTGGAACACAAGTAGGTTCGCAAACTATAGGTGATGAACTACGTGATCATATGATGTATTATATTCCTTGCTGACATGTAATGTGGAGGATTCCTCGAAGCAGTAATATCCACTCAATGTTCACGATGATCCTTAAGATAGATCCTTAGATACGAATACTTAAGGAACATAGGTATGGGTAATTGGGTTAAATGTTTGATGTGAAATAGATAATTATATTATTGTGGGTTTAAAACCCTATGTATTCATTGGGCATCATAGCCTGACCCATTTAATTCCTTCATATCATAGGTAACAATAACGAAGGTACATCGACAATGATGTTTAGACCTACTAAGATATTCGAGGAGATGTAGCCCACTAGTATAATAAGATATTGTAAGGCCTATGTTTGTGCTTATGTTTCTTGTTTCAGTTATGACATCCTAAGTTTTAGTAATTAATAAAAACAATTTCATCATATATACTTTTTATGAGATAAATTTTGCTATATAAAGAATACTTTGTTTCAAAATAAACATAAAGAAAGGTCTTTGCGGGTTGTGAAATTGCGGATGTCACAAAAATATTTTTTCACCAACTTCAACGTGAAGTCTGGAATGATCCACCAGCCACAATCTCATGTACTATATATATATATATATATATATATATATATATATATATATATATGAGAGCATTCAATCGAGAACATCTTTTTACCGCAAAAACATTTGAGAACAAATTCGGACCACACAATTTGTTTTAATTAAAATTATAAAATAATATTCATATAAATCAAAAAATAGTTACAAACAATTAAATTAATATTCACTACCCAACCAACACCACCTACCACCCATCACCACCACTCACCACCACCAACCATCACTAATCACCACCACCAACCACCAACCACCAATCACCACCCACCACCCCTTACTACCCACCACCCACCACCACCAACCACCACTCGCCACTACCACCACCCACCCACCACAACCACTACCCATCACCACCACCAACCACTTCCCGCCACCACCGTCACCACGCATCATCACCACCCACCGCCACCATCCACCACCCCCCCACCACCACCTACCACCACAACCCATCACTACCACCACCTATCACCACCCACCACCCATCGTTATCTACCACCCACCACCACCCACCCTCCCACCACCAACCACTACCCGTCAACACTATCATCACCCAAGCACCACCACCTACCTCCACCATCCACCTTCACCACCCATCATCATCACCCAACCAACAACACCTACCACCACTACATACCACCAATCACAACCACCCTCCACCACCACCCACCATCACCACCCATCACTACCTACCACCACCAACCAACACCCACCACCACTCACTACCCACCACCCGCCACAACACCCATTAACCAACCACAACCACCTCCCATCACCCACCACCAACACCACCCACCATCATCACCACCTAACTACCACCACCCACCTCCACCACCCATCATCACCACCACCCACACCCACCACAACCACCCACCCATCACTACCATCCATCACCACCACGCCACCTCCACCATCCACCATCACCACTCGCGGCCAGAAGCCCCACCCCCACCTATGAAAACCACCACTCGTCACCACCAACCACCACTATCCACCAATCACTACCACCCGTCACTACCACCTATCATAACCACCCATCACTACCACCACGCGCCATAACCACCCCAACCCACCACTCATCATGTAACATCCATAAAAATCATTCCAAATTTAAACTTTTTAAAACATTTAAAACCATTAAGTTATTACAATTTGTTTTCAAAATAGCTTAGACATCAGACTATCCCCAGAATCAATCATGAAAATATAAGGAGGTGCACGATCACGCCTTCACCTTCCCGCAATCATCAAAAGTACCTGAAACAATAATTGTTAAACGTAAGCTCGAAGGCTTAATGTGTTACCCCCAAAATACCAACTCCATACAAATATAACCATATCATATAACATATAAGCAATCAGCATGCATAATGAGCCTTCAACCTGACTAGACCTGCTTGCAGGCCCTCAGCCTATCTAGACTGCTCTCCCAGCCTTCAGTACATCTGGACCGCTTCGCAGGGCCTATAGCCTATCCGGACCGCTCGCTGGGCCTTTGACCTAACTGAACCCCTTTACAAGGCCCTCAGTTTATTAGGACCGCCTTAGGTATGTTGGCCTTCAGCACAAAGCAAGACCGCCTCAACCCCACCACCAATCAACAAACATGTGCACATACATATCATACACTAACATATATAACAGTCAAACCGATCTAACAGATTACTAATCATAGCAACATCCTATTACAAGGATACAAAACTATCTAGCCACTAACATAGCATCATCCTACCTACCAGGATATCAACTTAACTAGGTCACTAAGCATAACACCATCCTAACGATCGGGATGTAAATCAATAAGCATATCGTGCAATAAACCCGGATACAAATCCGATAAGGGTTGACATTGGTGCCTTAGACCAAGTTGATATAGTGAGGAGAACTCATCTGGCACTGCTGAAGTCCTGCAGATAAAACTCCAGCTACTGGTTGACATATTCCAGAACTGTCAACATCAAAACGACACCCAATTAGAAATTGGGTACCAATACATAACCACAAGTCCATGCTTGGGTTAAAAGGCTACTTTACCCCCAACCTAGCTTGTTTCAAGCCTAAGGCCCAACTCACACTCCAAAGGCCCAAAAGTCAAGTGATGGGTCGAAGCCCAACATATGGCCCAACTTTCCAAATTTGGCCCGAATCCCTACATGGTCTTACCTTAAGTCCCATCTATCTATTCTAGTCCAAACTCTTGGTATTCCAACACCCCAATATCTCAGAATCATCAAGGCCCAATTACGGCCCAATTTTCCAAATTGGGCCCTGACCTTTCTAATGGCCTTTTCCTCAAGACAAATAAATTTCCTTAGTCCAAAACTTTGTTTCCAAATGGCCCACAAAGGCCCACAACAACCTGGTCCAAGAAATTACCCAATCCCGAAGCCCAAAATACGAAGTCCAACTTGACTAAGTACGCAGGGCGTACTCAGCAATATGCTGCGTGTACTCCCTTAGTGGTGTGTACGTTGCGTGTACTAGCTTGTATGCCCATCTTACTTCCCTCTTAAGCCCATTTTCCATTTAAGCACTTAATGCTTTAAGCCATAACTCGAAGCCACAGATCTGAGTCCCAAACGACATCTAAACCCATAAAGTCAAAAACTTGGTGACTTTGCATGCCCCTACAAGACCAAATCCCAAAGTATAACATTCTACTTCTATGGAAATGACTCAAAATTCAATATGGATGGTCTTAAAATTTAAAGGTACCAACTTTATGGACCTTGAACCTCAGAAACACTAAGAGGGGAAACTCAAAGCTACTGGAATGAAATCAAGACCACTAGATCTCATCTTTGGGACCACAATGAACTAAAACTCACAAGTAAGAGATCTAGGATATCAATGATAGAGTTTAAATCTTTATACCTTCATCAAGATAAAAATAAGTCCCAAAATCCAGATCCATAAGCTTCTCCTTGATACCCATATTTACATCAAGCTCCACCTTCTTCAAAATGGATGAAACACTCGAAAAATGGACTCCATATGCTCAAAATGTCACCATGAGTGATTGAGGACGATTTTTAGGGTTTAGAGGGATGGAGGATTAAGATATTAGGGTTAAGTTATAAGATAAGGTGCTTAAATAGGGTCCAATACCCTAAAATAGGGTTTTAATCTAACTGGAGTACGCCCAGCGTACTCCTAGGAATCTTCGCGACCATCCTGGCCAGTACGCCCAACATGCTCCATGGTACGCCCTGCGTACTACCTTCTTCACTAGTATGCCCACACTCTTTGTGTACGCCCTGCATACTCGACTAAGTCTGAAAACCACGAAACTTCGAAAGGTCATAAATTCTACATTATAAACCCGATTCTGACAATCCTTATATTCATGGAAAGGTAACGAGAAGCACTACACTTCCTAGGCTCCAAAACACGAATTGAACACCCCGTTCACTTCCAATACATAACTCGTACTCAAATAGGCCTAGATACTACTTTTTCAAAAGCTCTAATCCTTATGATGACCGACATTTGGGAGACAACCCCAGACTAGGAGTCGACTCAGAACAGGGTGTTGCAACTCTCCTCCACTTGAATTAGATTTCGTCCTCAAAATCCGTCCTTACCTTCGACACCTACCTATATTTTTCTCTAGTATCACCACAACACCCTAACAATATACATAAACATAGCGAGCGCTCAATCCTCACTCATAGAGGAATGCTAACTATCTCATAACTGGCCTACCGACCTCTCACAACCCACCCATGAAAGTTCCACCAACCCTGTAGTACTCATGTATGCTAACCATACATAATGTAGGACTCTGAAGACTTTCATATACTTGATCCTACCCTAATCCCTTCATCAAACAAGAACAGGAAATAAGGCCAAACCAAACATTCTCAGGCTATAAGATCTTAATTATGTATAGCTGTGATGCATACACTACGCAACTAGAGTAATGATGTCAATTTCATATAAGGAAAAACCCTAAGCAAGCATCATATAATCAAGAAATTCTATCTTGCAATTCCTGAATATCCCTAGCATAGTACTAGCATGTTGCTCTAACATATCACATAAATCAAATAATCAGTAAGGTATTTTGGGGTCTATCTGCGAGCTCCTGCTGATTGTACACTTGCATCCTCCTTAAAATTCAAAGTTAAGTCACGATCCACGTTTCTTGATCCCAAGCCAACTATCAAACAAGAACATGACAAGAGATCGAGCCCATGCCCTTAAGCTAACTATTTTACAATAATTTCTTTTCCAAAAATATTTTGCAAAAAGTCTCAGATCCTAGTTTGAGACTGGATTCAGATAAGTGTTTATCCAATTCACTCAAACCAAGGCTCTGATACCAACTTGTAACATCCAAAAAAACCATGCCAAAATTAAACTTTTTAGAACATTTAAAACCATTAAGTTATTACAATTTGTTTTCAAAATAGTTTAGACATCAAAGTATCCCTAGAATCAATCATGAAAATATAAAGAGATGCACGATCACGCCTTCGCCTTCCCACAATCAGCAGAAGTACCTGAAAACAGTAATCATTAAATGTACGCTCGAAGGCTTAGTGAGTTACCACAAAATACATACGCCATACAGATATAACCATATCATATAACATATAAGCAAACAACATGCATAATGAGCCTTCTGTCTGACTGGACCGCCTCGCAGGCCTTCAGCCTATCTGGATCGCTCTTCGAGCCTTAGTTACGTCTGGACCGCCTTGCAGGGCCTACAGCCTATTCGGACCGCTTGTTAGGCCTTCGGCCTAACTAAACCCCTTTGCAGGGCCCACAGATTATCCGGACTGCCCTGGGTATATTGGCCTTCAGCATAAAGCTGGACCGCCTCAACCGAACCCCCAATCAACAAACATATGCACATACATATCATACGCTAACATGTATAACAGTCAAATTGATCTAACAAATCACTAATCATAGCAACATCCTACTACCATGATACAAAACTATCTAGTCACTAACATAGTGTAACGCTCGGGTTTCAGTGCTAAGCATTTTTGTCAATGTAATAGTCTAGGTCAACTATTGTAACTCTTTTTGAAGTAATAAATATGAAATATTTGAGTATTATGTGAATTATGTGTGTTTATGTGTTTATTATTTAATTATAAATGTATAATTAATAAAGAATAAAAAATGAGCGTCAAAATTAAAGTGTGAGATAATCCCGATATCTCTTCATAAAGTTGTAGAATATGTCTCAAGGTTTCCGTACATATAAAGAATGCCGAAATCCGAGCTATAACGAAGAAGTTATGACCCGCCGAAGTTTTACGGCAAAACCGGCATGGCACCGGGAGACGTAAATAATGAATTTACGATAGAAGACTTTTTAGCCTTAGCAATCTAAAAAAAAGTCATAGAATATGTTAAACTAAGAACATCGATAAAAAGAACGCCCAAATCTGACTTCGCATGAAGAAGTTATGATTTTTCTAAGATTCGGCTTAGCAGTGCACGACTTGAAACTCGAATTTTAGTTCGAGCGGTTTTTGGCTTACGCAACGTAAATGAGAGTTGAAGATCTCATTAATAGGAAATCAACGGTAAAAAGACAGACAAAAACAGAGTCCGTATGTAGAAGTTATTAATTTTACGCAGACGTTTAACAGTATAACCTCCTTGTACTGTTAAATTTAAGATCGGTCGAGAATTAGCTGACGATGTCAAAATGAAAGTTGTAGATCTTATTATTACCTACGCGTGGATATAAAGAACGTCAAAAACGTAGGTCGTATGTGAAAGTTACGGATTTTAGATGTTGGAAGTGTGCTGTGCGAAAATGGGTGATATGGCACAATCTTGGCCATTGTTTTCTCCCCAAGGCTTGCCACCAGATGGTGACATGTGGCACCCAGTTCAGCCACATTTCACCCTATAAATACCACCTCTTCCAACCTCATTTTCTTCACACCTTTTCCCATTCTTTCTTCTCTTTACTCTCTCTCTCTCTAGAACCTCTCTCTAGCCCCGAAATCCCCCGAAAAGCCTAGGGAACCTCCCTAGCACGAGGCGGAAGCCCCGGAGTGCTCGAAGGCTCAGTGAAGAAGCGTTTTTCGGCTCGGGAACGCTGCTCCAAGCAAAACCCGGTTTTCTATAAAACCCACTGTAAGTGAGCTACGCCTACGCTATTTTTAATATAGCTTTTATTTAATTATAGTAACGTTATTAGGAACTTATAATAAATACTTGGGCTATTATTATGGGTTATATAAGTATTTTTTTTATGCTTATATAATAATAATAATAGCTAGACTATTAATTACTAAACTCTAGTGGTAATAATACTAGGTTTCGTCGAAGAAAATTCTTTTTAAGAAGCGAAGCGCTGTCTGAGTTCGGAATCACCACCTTTTCAGGTGAGTGCATAGTTACTTTCAGCTTACACATAAATATGAAGTATTTAATATAAATTACGTGCTATGTGTGCATATTATTTGAATACTTGTTATCTATGCTGGATGAATGTTTTATACATGTTTTCAGAGATTTAAACTGTATATGTATTTTATATCTATAAAATGTGTTGGGTAAAACATGGGTAGACGTAATAGTTGCTGTGTGACAAAATAAAATAATGATATGCCTCATTATAGATGTTATTGACGATCCAGTCATCTAGCGGAGTATAGATGACGACCAGGGACTATTCTAGACAGTCCAGTGGAACACTAGTAGGCTCGTAACCTGTAGGTGTTTATTCAAACTGTGTGTTTATTTGAACTGTGTGCTCACCAGATGTACTCCATCGCCCACATGGTTGCCTATTAAGGACATTTGTTGCTAAGGAGTCCCCTTAGTAGTAATGTCCATCCCGATGATAATCCTTAGGATAGGTCCCTTATGATAGATGCTTAGGGACGTAATGTGAGGATAACGGGAACGGGTAATCGGGTTCGTTTAATTTAATGAAGTTAATAAACTGATTTATTGTGGGTTGAAAACCCTATGTGCTCACCAGGCTCCCAAGCCTGACCCACTCAGTTTTTATGTATTACAGGTAGTGGCGCTTGAGCATATATATGATGTTTGGACGAGGGATTACGGATATAGGCCTGTAGATATTAAATAATGTAGTAAGGCTTGTATTGTACTGTTTATGCTTTTGATCTGTACGAACATGACATCCCGAGTCTTCTAATGAAATACATTTCTATGGAAATGCTTTTGATAAATCTTTATCATATTATTGTTTTGGGACAAATTCCGCAACACTTTTATTTAAAATGTTACTCTGATTTTTAAACAAAGCATAAACAAACCGGTCTTTTCTGGCCGTGATTTTGGGGATGTCACAGTTGGTATCAGAGCATTAGTTTAAGCGAACTAGGAATTTATAGGATTTCTAGACTTAAACTTAGAATGCTAAGCGATGATTGTGAGGTGTGAGCACTAGCTTATTTTAGGAATTGTGCCTAAAATGCTTTTATGTGCTAAATGCTTTATGCATGTTATGCTGTTATTTTGTTCGGATCTATGGTCTGTTGCCGACCGGATCTGGAAACCTGATGTGTTTAGGATTCTAAACATACGACTACGCTATTAGAACTAGCATGTAAACGTTTCGGAGTGATAAGGACGATTTAAAACATCTCTCCTAAATAAAGATCTAAATTCACCTTATTCGGTGTATAGATCAAGATGGCAAGGACCCGTAGCGGAAACATAAACGCAAATGGGAATAGACACCAACCCCCCGTGATCGAGCAAATACCAGTTGTGGAAGCCGCTGCCGGACCAATAACGATGGCCGGAGTGCAAGCGATGATCCAGGCAATGTTGGATCGTCAAATGGAGGAAACCAGGCGTTTGCTCCAGCAAAATCGAGAGGAAGAGATTATTCAAATCGAACAGCCCAAGTTGAACGAAGGGCAGACTAAGGAAGGAGACTAGAGTGGAACCGTTGGTCAAGCCAACCCACGAATAGTTCAACAAAACAACCAGGGTGACGAAGTCGAGAGGAATGGATGCAAGTACAAGGATTTTCTGACTTGCAAGCCATCGACTTTCACGGGAAAAGAAGATCCAATCGGGGTCATAGATTGGATCTCGGAGATGGAGTTAGCTTTCATGTCGTGCGGTTGCAGAGGAAAGCTACAGACCACGTTTGCAGTACGTCAGTTTCGAGGAGGCGCGGTACGTTGGTGGAATACCTTGGGGAAGACTTTAAGCCCCAACAAGCCCCTGCAACTGACATGGGCAGAATTTATGGTGCAATTCAAACGAAAATACTGCTCGGCTCAAAACCTGCTAGAGTTAGAGAACCAGTTTCTAACCCTGAAGAAGGGAAGCATGTCAATCGATGAATACACGAACAACTTCACAGAAAAGATGGAGTTTGCCTTGCGTCTTATTCCGGATGAGCTGACGAAAATTGATAAGTACGCAAAGGGACTTCCATGGGAGTACGCGGTGCCAGTACGTCAGGCACCTACTTTGGAGGCAGCTATCTGGGCTGCCAAGTCTGTGGAGGACATGATTAAGGGAAGAGCTGCCAGCAAAATCGAGGTTGGAGAGAAGAGGAAATTTGAAGGGTCTGCTAAACCCAACAAAAACAAGAGCAAGTTCGGTTCAAAAAAATTCGGGGGAGGAAACGAATTTAAATGGTGCGAGAAGTGCAAGAAGAAGCACTCAGGAAAATGTGGCGATGAAGTAACCTACTACAAGTGTGGGAAAACGGGGCACTATGCCAATGAGTGCACCACCAACAAGAAGGTGTGCTACGAGTGTCGTGAAGAAGGGCATATTGCTAAGGATTGCCCAAAGAAGAAAGATACGGGAAGGCCCAACATACCACCAAAGCCAAAGGCGAGAGCCTTTCAGATGACGCTCGAGGCTACGAAGGAGGCAGCAGACGTCGCTTCAGGTAGCTTTCTTGTAAATGATTTGCCTACAAATATACTATATGATTCCGGAGCCAATTACTCCTTTGTGTCGCATAAATTTGGTGGAAGATTAGCATTGCCTGTAGAAAAACTAGATAATGCCCTGATTGTAGAAGTTGCCAGTGGCAAATTCGTACCTGTTAGTAATCGTATTAGGAACATCGTCATTGACCTAAACGGAAACGAATTCCATGAGGAACTATTACCCATAGAGTTAAACGGTTTCGACATCGTTTTGGGTATGGATTGGCTTAGCGCCAACGATGCCGAGATATTATGCCGAAAGAAGATAGTTAGGATAAACCCACCCAGAAAGGAATCATTTATGGTGTACAGGGACAAACGCAGAGTAACTTTTGGAATCATCTCCCTGATGAAAGCCAGGAAATGTTTGGCCAAAGGATGTGCATCATACTTGGCATTCGTAATAGATGCTAAGAAAGAAAAGAAAGAGGTGCAGAATATACCAGTTGTGTGCGATTATCCGAAAGTCTTTCCCGAAGATCTTCCCGGATTACCACCTGATAGACAAGTGGAGTTTCGTATAGACTTGTTACCAGGAACAACACCGATAGCAAAGCCACCTTACCGATTAGCACCGACGGAGATGAAGGAGCTCATGACACAACTTCAGGAGTTGTTGGACAGCGGATTCATTCGACCTAGTTCATCACCCTGGGGAGCTCCGGTGTTATTCGTGAAGAAGAAGGACGGAAGCATGTGGATGTGCATAGACTACCGAGAGCTGAATAAGGCAACAATGAAGAACAAGTATCCATTGCCGAGGATTGATGACCTATTCGATCAGCTGCAAGGTTCGAGCTACTTCTCAAAGATCGATCTTAGGTCAGGATATCATCAGCTGAAGGTGAGAGAGCAGGATATTGAGAAGACTGCATTCAGAACAAGATATGGACACTACGAGTTCTTGGTTATGTCATTCGGACTAACCAATGCTCCCGCAGCATTCATGGATTTGATGAATAGGGTTTGTAAACCATTCCTCGATAAATTTGTGATAGTGTTCATCGACGACATTCTCATCTACTCGAAAAGCCAGGAGGAGCATGGCAAGCATCTACGAGAAGTGTTGGAGGTGTTAAAGAAGGAGAAGCTTTTTGCAAAGTTCTCCAAATGCGACTTCTGGATACGGGAAGTCCAATTCTTGGGTCATGTTGTTAACCAAGAAGGAATAATGGTTGACCCCACCAAGATCGAGGCTGTAATGAAGTGGGAACGTCCGAAGAGTCCCACGGAGGTTCGAAGCTTTCTAGGATTAGCCGGATATTACCGACGATTTATCCAAGGCTTTTCTTCGATAGCTGCTCCATTAACAGCTTTGACCCATAATGGAGCTACGTATACATGGAGTGAGAAACACGATGAGGCGTTCGAGAAGCTAAAGAAGAAGTTATGTGAAGCACCGATACTTTCTCTACCCGATGGAGTTGAAGATTTCGCGGTTTATAGTGATGCATCTGGAGTCGGGTTGGGTTGTGTTCTGACCCAAAGAGAAAAGGTGATAGCTTACGCATCTCGACAATTGAAAGAGCACGAAAAGAACTACCCCACTCATGATCTGGAGTTGGCAGCGGTAGTATTTGCCTTAAAGATATGGAGGCATTACCTCTATGGCACGAAGTGCAAGCTCTTCACTGATCATAAGAGTCTCCAGTATCTCTTTAATCAGAAGGAGTTGAACATGAGGCAACGACGTTGGCTAGAGCTTCTCAAGGACTACGACTGTGAGATACTTTACCACCCAGGTAAAGCAAATATTGTTGCTGATGCTCTCAGTTGGAAAGTCAATCTTGAAAGAAAAAGGCCAAGAGCATTAAGAATTGAAGTCGTCTCGACGATTGTGGAAAGTATCAGGAAAGCTTAAGAAGAAGCCTTAGAAAAGAATGACCGAAAGGAAGAACATTTGGGAAAAACGTTAGTGTTCGGTACAAACAGTCGAGGACTGAAGGTATTCCAAGATCGAATATGGGTACCTAAGACGGGAGGAATAAGAGATCTTCTAATGGAAGAAGCACACGAGACCATGTACTCGATTCATCCCGGTAGCACTAAAATGTATGGGGACCTAAAACCCTATTACTGGTGGCCGACGATGAAGCTCAATGTTGCGAAATATGTGGCCGAGTGCGTAACATGCGCGAGGGTTAAGGCACAACATCAGAAACCGTATGGGAGTTTAGAACCTTTACCTGTACCCATGGGTAAATGGGAAGACATCACCATGGATTTTGTGACTAAACTGCCCAGAACGAAGAACGGACACGACATGATTTGGGTAGTCGTGGATCGTTTCACCAAGAGTGCACACTTCATAGCCGCCAACGAGAAGTGGTCTATGGATAAGCTCGCAAACGCTTATGTGAAGGAAATTGTAAGACTGCACGGTGTCCCTCTTACGATTGTGTCAGATCGTGATAGTCGTTTCACGTCAAGGTTTTGGAGGAGTGTACAAGAGGAGTTGGGTACAAAGTTGTGTTTGAGTACTGCTTACCATCCACAAACTAAAGGTCAGAGTGAAAGAACGATTCAGACGTTGGAAGATATGCTGAGAGCATGTACCCTCGAATTCCAAGGGAATTGGGACGAGCACTTACCTCTAGTAGAATTTTCCTACAACAATAGTTTTCACTCGAGCATCAAGATGGCACCTTATCAGGCCTTGTATGGACAGAAGTGTCGTACGCCGTCTTGTTGGCTTGAAGCCGGAGAGAAGCAGCTTATGGGCCCCGAGATAGTCCATGAGACTGCTGAGAAATTGAAGGTGATTAGGGAAAGAATGTTAGCAGCTCAGGATCGTCAAAAGAGCTATGCTGACAAGAAAAGACGACCGATAACCTTCGATGTTGGGGATTCCGTTTTACTTAAAGTCTCACCGTGGAAGGGACTTATACAATTTGGGAAACGAGGAAAGTTGAGTCCAAGGTTTATTGGACCGTTCAAAGTTCTTCAGAGGATTGGGAACCAAGCTTACAAGCTGGAATTGCCCGAAGAACTCAATGGTATTCATAACACCTTCCATGTGTGTTATTTGAGGAAATTCATGGGAGATGTTCCCGATATAATTCCAATCTCGGAATTAAGGATGGATGAGAATAAAAGGCTGATCGAAGAGACTGAGGAAATTATTCACCGTAAGACTAAGAAGTTACGATGCAAGATGGTCGACTTGGTGCTAGTCCGATGGAAACATTCGAATGGGCCGAATCTCACTTGGGAAACAGAGGATGACATGATGAGTCGCTATCCACATCTGTTTGCTGATGCATGATTCCGGGACGGAATCATCCTAAGGGGGAGAGAATTGTAACACCCGGGTTTCAGTGCTAAGCATTTTTGTCAATGTAATAGTCTAGGTCAACTATTGTAACTCTTTTTGAAGTAATAAATATGAAATATTTGAGTATTATGTGAATTATGTGTGTTTATGTGTTTATTATTTAATTATAAATCTATAATTAATAAAGAATAAAAAATGAGCGTCGAAATTAAAGTGTGAGATAATCCCAATATCTCTTCATAAAGTTGTAGAATATGTCTCAAGGTTTCCGTACATATAAAGAATGCCGAAATCCGAGCTATAACGAAGAAGTTATGACCCGCCGAAGTTTTACGGCAAAACCGGCACGGCACCGGGAGACGTAAATAGTGAATTTATGATAGAAGACTTTTTAGCCTTCGCAATCTAAACAAAATTCGTAGAATATGTTAAACTAAGAACATCGATAGAAAGAACGCCCAAATCTGACTTCGTATGAAGAAGTTATGATTTTTCTAAGATTCGGCTTAGCAGTGCATGGCCTGAAACTCGAATTTTAGTTCGAGCGGTTTTTGGCTTACGCAACGTAAATGATAGTTGAAGATCTCATTAATAGGAAATCAACGGTAAAAAGACAAACAAAAACAGAGTCCGTATGTAGAAGTTATTAATTTTACGCAGACGTTTAACAGTATAATCTCCTTGTACTGTTAAATTTAAGATCGGTCGAGAATTAGCTGACGGTGTCAAAATGAAAGTTGTAGATCTTATTATTACCTACGCGTGGATATACATAATGTCAAAAACGGAGGTCGTATGTAAAAGTTACGGATTTTAGTAGTCAGAAGTGTGCTGTGCGAAAATGGGTGATGTGGCACAATCTTGGCCATTGCTTTCTCCCCAAGGCTTGCCACCAGATGGTGACATGTGGCACCAAGTTCAGCCACATTTCACCCTATAAATACCACCTCTCCCACCCTCATTTTCTTCACACCTTTTCCCATTCTTTTTTCTCTTTACTCTCTCTCTCTCTCTCTAGAACCTCTCTCTAGCCCCGAAATCCCCCGAAAAGCCTAGGGAACCTCCCTAGCACGAGGCGGAAGCCCCGGAGTGCTCGAAGGCTCCGAGAAGAAGAGCTTTTCGGCTCGGGAACTCTGCTCCAAGCAAAGCCCGATTTTCTATAAAACCCGCTGTAAGTGAGCTATGCCTACGCTATTTTTAATATAGCTTTTATTTAATTATAGTAACGTTATTAGGAACTTATAATAAATACTTGGACTATTATTATGGGTTATATAAGTATTTTTTTTGACGCTTATATAATAATAATAATAGCTAGACTATTAATTAGTCTCAACGAATAATAAACTAAACTCTAGTGCTAATAATACTAGGTTTCGTCGAAGAAAATTCTTTTTAACAAGCGAAGCGCTGTCTGAGTTCGGAATCACCACCTTTTCAGGTGAGTGCATAGTTACTTTCAGCTTACACATAAATATGAAGTATTTAATATAAATTACGTGCTATGTGTGCATATTATCTAAATAGTTGCTATCTATGCTGGATGAACGTTTTATACATGTTTTCAGAGATTTAAACTGTATATGTATTTTATATCTACAAAATGTGTTGGGTAAAACATGGGTAGACGTAATAGTTGATGTGTGACAAAATAAAATAATGAGAGGCCTCGTTATAGATGTTATTGACGATCCAGTCATCTAGCGGAGTATAGATGACGACCACGGACTATTCTAGACAGTCCAGTGGAACACTAGCAGTCTCGCAACCTGTAGGTGTTTATTCAAACTGTGTGTTTATTTGAACTGTGTGCTCACCAGATGTACTCCATCCCCCACATGGTTGCCTATTAAGGACATTTGTTGCTAAGGAATCCCCTTAGCAGTAATGTCCATCCCGATGATAATCCTTAGGATAGGTCCCTTATGATAGATGCTTAGGGACGTAATGTGAGGATAACGGGAACGGGTAATCGGGTTTGTTTAATTTAATGAAGTTAATAAACTGATTTATTGTGGGTTGAAAACCCTATGTGCTCACCAGGCTCCCAAGCCTGACCCACTTAGTTTTTATGAATTACAGGTAGTGGCGCTTGAGCATATATATGATGTTTGGACGAGGGATTACGGATATAGGCCTGTAGATATGAAATAATGTAGTAAGGCTTGTATTGTACTGTTTATGCTTTTGATTTGTACGAACATGACATCCCGAGTCTTTTAATGAAATACATTTCTATGGAAATGCTTTTGATAAATCTTTATCATATTATTGTTTTGGGACAAATTCCGCAACACTTTTATTTAAAATGTTACTCTGATTTTTAAACAAAGCATAAACAAACCGGTCTTTTCTGGCCGTGATTTTAGGGATGTCACACATAGCATCATCCTATCTACCAGGATATCGACCTATCCAGGTCACTAAGCATAACACCAACCTAATGAATAGGATGTAAATCAATAAGCATATCGTGCAATAAACCCGGATACAAATCTGATAAGGTCCAACATTGGTGACTTAGACCAAGTTGAAATAGTGAGGAGAACTCGCCTGGAACTGCTGAAGTCCTGCAAATAAAACTCCAGCTGCTAGTTGACAAATTCCCGAACTGTCAACATCAAAACGACACCTAATTAGAAATTGGGTTCCAATACATAACCACAAGTCCATGCTTGGGGTTAAAGGCTACTTTACCCATCAACCTAGCTTGTTTCTAGCCCAAGGCCCAGCTTACACTCCAAAGGTCCAAAACTCAAGTGATGGGTCGAAGCCCAACATATGGCCCAACTTTCAAAATTAGGCCAAGACCCCAACATGGTCTTACCTTAAGGCCCATCTATCTATTCTAGTCCAAACTCTTGGTATTCCAATGACCTAATTGTTGGAATAGTGTCTAAGGCTGTAACTATATCCGGTTGTGCATGGTCCTTTTGGGTTGCCTTCACCATAGCAACTTGATGGATGATTTGTTAAGAGAGAGTAAATATTATAAGGAATAATATATGGCTATTTGATTAATATAAGTCATAAATTAATTGGTATTAATTTGGTGACTTAAAGAGATTAATTAAATAAGAGGGTATAAAGTGTCAATTGTTTGATAGTTAAACTTTAGACTGTAAATCCATTTGGATATACTTTGGACGGATTCTAAGAGCTTTAGGATAGCTAAAATCGTCCATGTGCTTATCTAGGAATGGATTTGAATGGCCTTAAGAGAAGATTATCTGATAGGGACTTATCTGTAATCCTTAAGGAGTCTACAAGTATAAATAGACCCTAGGGGTGAGGGAATTCGACACACACCCTAAAGCAAGGAACCTCTGGCCGAATTCCTCTCCTCTCCTCTCTCCTAAATCATCTTGCTTGCTATTGGTGTTTGTAAGCCATTAGAGGAGTGACATTTGTGACTCTAGAAGCTCCAAGACAACAAGATCAACAAGGAACTCAAAGGTATGATTCTAGATTTCTTTCAATGTTGTTATTTAACCTAATTAGCCATTAGAAGTCTTGGATTCAAAGCATGTTTAATTAGAAAGCCTAGATCCAAGCTTTAGGGTTTTGCATGCGCACATAGGAAAGTTCTTATGGCTAAAACCCATCAGTGGTATCAGAGCCTAGCTTGGTTTTCTTTAAATTGTTGCTTGATTAACTGAAACAACCCTGCAAAATTCGATTTTTTGGGTTTATGAGTCACTGACTCGGCGAGTCCCCTTGTGCACTCAGCGAGTCCAGGCGTCAGGAATGGCCAGATTCGGGATTTTTTCATGTTTATCTTATGGAAACTTACCTTAATCATAATAGATCAATCTAAATCCGATTTTTTGATATATATGACTATTATCTTGATCTAATTAAAGATAATTATCATCTAATAAAATATTTAATTTCCTTATATGATAATTGATTAATTATTTTGATAATTATCTTGAAAGAAATCTTAGATAAATCAAATAAAGATAATTAGGATATTAATTGTTAATTGGAATTATTTGTTATTTGATCCTCCATGTTTTACATGTTTAAAACCTACCCTAAAGTTTTGAAATTTATATTTGTGATTAAAAGTTTTAATTTAGACAACTTAAATTTCAAACCCTAGATTTTAAAAGGTTTTAAAATACAACCCTATACTTATATGATATTACTAGAATAATATATATATATATATATATATATATATATATATATATATATATATATATATGTATAACTAAATGCTAGTCTTACCGTTAGTAGGCCTCATTCACGAAGCCGATCTATAAGGTGGGTATAAGGTTGCGGCCTATAAAATGGCGCTTAATGGGTGTACACTCACACCCACTGCTTGCTTGATTGGTGGAGGGTCGTTAGCCGAACGGGTAGGATAGGGCAACCTCATCCTCTCATTAAAAGTATAATAAGAAATACAAAGTAACTACACGTTTTAAAAAATTTCCCAATCTTAGTTACTTTAGGAAAAGTGAATTGATGCAATCCCATGAAATTACGCTTTGCACCTTGCTAAGAAGTTAGTGGAGCGTGTGTGGTTTACCGGCACACTAATTGGTTCTAAGCGAAGGTGGCAAAGGGTGATTCATTGTTTATCATAGTTCGATGGAGCGTGTGTGGTTTACCAACACATCGAATAGGTGATCGTAACAATGAAGGCACCATGTGAATTTGCATGGTAATTCACACCCGCTTTGTGATCCTCGGCATCCCAGTCACAAACAAGAGGGGCATATCGAGATTTAAACATGCCATTGAATAGTTCAATGAATCTCATCCGAAACTAGGAATTCTCAAAAAAACTTAGGACTAATAGTTTAAGTTTTGTAATGGAGAATTAGTGAATCGTCATTCACTTACCTTCAATTTATTTGCATGTTAGATTACGGCATCCCTTTTCTAGTATGTAAATGTTATTGTTGGATCCTAGCCCTAATTTTTCTTATTGGGTGATAATTAGGGATTCTTATTCTAATCTATCTTTGTCCTTTCTCTAATTGAAGATGTCGAACGCAAACAACGTTGCTGCTAGTTCTTTCACGTTGATGAGCCTTTGCCAAAAGGTCACCTTCGATGGAAGGAACTTTAGCGAATGGATAAGATACATTCGCACCATTGCTCGCTATGAGGACAAAGAGTATGTCCTCGATGAGAAGCTCGAGAAAATCAACCCCGAAGTTGCTACTCCCGCCGAAATCACCGCCTTTGAAACTCATGAGCGAGATGCAACGAAGGTACATTGCATCATGATCGCCACCATGAACTCCGAATTCCAAAAGTCCTACGAGGACATGTATCCATACGAGATGCATCAAGACTTGTTGGAGAGGTACCACCAAAACGCGAGACAAGAGCGTTACGAGATTTTCACTAACATGATCTCTGCTAAGATGGGTCATGGAGAATCTCTTACCGTGCACCTGCAAAAGATGCAAAGGTATGTCGACCGCCTTCGCAAGTTAAATGTTGACTTCGGCGAACACTTGGCGATCGACATGGTGCTTCACTCTTTGCCTCCGATGTACAATCAATTTAGGATGACCTACCACATGAACAAAGAGGAGGTCACCCTAAGCAAACTCCAAGGTCTCTTGAGGGTTGCTGAGAGCAACTTCAAGGACAAGTCTGTTGCACCAACTCCCAATCCGTCCGCTGCTCCTGTCTTGGCTATTGGTCAAAGGAAGGGAAAGAAGAGGAAAGCTTCATCGAATAACTATCGCAAGGTGAAAGCCCGAGATGGTGCCTCTTCTAGTGGGACCAAAGTTGATCCCTCTAAGCCCTGCTCTAACCCAAAGGAGGCAGAGTGCCACCACTGCCACAAGATAGGACATTGGAAGAGAAGCTGCCCGGATTACCTGCAAGCGATCAAGGAAGGAAAGATCAAGCCATCTTTCGCAGGTATATACACAATCAAATCTAACGATTCTAATCATGTTATTTCTTGGGTTCTTGATACCGGTTGCGGTTATCACATTTGTTCTAATGTGCAGGGACTAAGAAGAAGTAGGGATGTAGAGCAAGGAAGGATCAATCTAATCATGGGGAACAGAAGATCGTCGCCTGTGACCAAGATTGGAGTGTATTCTTTAGTGCTTAGGAATAGTTTAGTTTTAGATTTGAAAAATTGTTGCTATTCGCCAGAAATGGCTAGAAACATCATTTCATTTCATGGTTTATATAGACAAGGATTTAGATTTTCTTTTAATAATGAGAATGATTCTATTTTGGCTTATCTAAATGGTGTCTTTTACTTTGAAGCTATACCATGTAATGGAATATATGAAACTGTTATGATTGTTGATAACTTAGGAAATGATGTTTTGAATATTGATTCTTCCACTAGTATGGATAAAGCATCCTTGTGGCATTGCCGTCTTGGACATGTCATCAAGAAACGCATAGCCAAACTCCAAAAGGATGGAGTGTTGGAGTCATTCGACCTTAGGGAAGATGACACATGTGAGTCTTGTTTACTTGGAAAGATGACTAAGTCACCCTTCACGAGCACTTGTGAAAGGGGTGAGGGGCTATTGGACCTAATACATACCGATGTATGTGGACCCTTTAGATCAACCACGAAGGATGGGAACCGCTTCTATGTGACTTTTACCGATGACTATAGTAGATATGGGTATATCTACTTAATCAAGCGAAAGTCAGAAACTTTTGAAAAGTTCAAAGAGTTCAAGAATGAAGTGGAGAATCAATTGGGCAGGAAAATCAAGATGCTTCGATCCGATCGAGGAGGAGAGTACCTAAGTCTTGAATTCCACGATTATCTCAAGGAGTGTGGAATAGTTTCGCAATTGACGCCTCCTAGGACACCGCATTTGAATGGTGTGGCAGAAAGGTGTAATCGGACCTTATTGGATATGGTTCGCTCTATGATGAGTCGTGCTTCACTACCTATCTTCTTTTAGGGGTATGCCTTAGAGACTGCCGCCCATATCCTTAACCGAGTCCCTACTAAGAAGGTTGGCAAAACACCTCACGAGTAGAGATGCACACAAAAACCGGTTTCACTATTCAAAACCGGATCCAATCCGAAACCGGACTGGGTCAAAACTGGTTTTGACCAGATCGGATCGGATTTAAAACCGGATTTTCAATCGGATCCTAATCCTATATTCGAAATCGGATTTGATACCGGATCGTAAACCGGATTCGCTAAAAACCGGATCCAGATCCGCCCGAAAATCCGATTAAAACCCACTAAAATTGGTTTAAACCGGTTTCAAATCGGATTAGAATCGGATTCAGATTTTGGTTAGAACCGGATCGCATTTTGACCGGATTCGGATTGGATTTTGACTGGATCGGATTTTTGATGATGTAAGCGAAACTGGATCGGATTCGGATCCGGATCGGATAGGATCGGATTCGGGTTTTGTGCATCTCTACTCACGAGATGTGGATAGGGAAAGCTCCCTCGTTGGCACATATCAAGGTTTGGGGTTGCGAGGCTTTCGTAAGACGAGATACTCACGACAAGCTTGAACCTCGAAGTGAGCGATGTATTTTCATCGGCTACCCGCAAACATCCTTTGGATATCTCTTCTATAGACCGAAAGACAATGTTGTCTTTGTTGCGAGGAGAGGAGTTTTCCGAGAGCGAGAACTCATAAGCCAATGAGACAGTGGGAGGCAAATCGAACTTGAAGAGATTCAAGAGTCGATAGATGAAGGAACCTCTACCGCTGGCATTCAACCCGAGGAGGAAACTCCGGTTGAACCGATTGACGAATCCTTACCTCTTAGACGTTCCGATAGAGTTAGAGTTCATCCCTAGTTTTATGGTTTTCATATTACTACCGAGGGGGACACGTATATTAGTGATGGTACACTAGTAAACCTTGATGAACCTAATAGCTATAAGGAAGCCATGGCAGGCCCGGAGTCTGCGAAATGGAAAGAGGCGATGGATAGCGAGATCCAATCCATGTACGATAACAAAGTTTGGAATTTAGTTGATTATGTGCCCGAACGTAAGACCGTAGGGTGCAAGTGGATCTTCAAGAAGAAGACCGACGTGGACGGGAACGTACACACATATAAAGCACGATTGGTCGCGAAGGGCTTTACTCAAACTCCCGGAGTTGACTATGATGAGACCTTCTCACCAGTTGCGAAGATTAAATCTATTAGAGTGATGCTAGCAATTGCCGCATTTCATGATTATGAGATTTGGCAAATGGATGTCAAGACCGCTTTCCTTAACGGAAAGTTGGCTGAGGATGTTTACATGGCTCAGCCAGAGGGGTTTGTGGATCCGAAGTATTCGAATAGAGTGTGTAAGCTTGAGAAGTCCATTTATGGACTTATGCAAGCATCTCGCAGATGGAATCTTTGCTTCGATGAGAAAGTCAAAGAGTTTGGATTTGTACGAAGCGAAGACGAATCTTGTGTATATTTCAAAGCCAGTGGGAGTATAGTAAGCTTCCTCGTTCTATATGTCGATGACATATTACTCATAGGAAACGACATCCCGACTCTGCAGGAGGTTAAGTCCTGGCTCGGGAAGTGCTTCGCTATGAAGGACCTCGGAGAGGCTTCTTACATTTTGGGAATAAGGATAGTAAGAGAAAGAAGTAAGAGACTAATTGGACTTAGTCAGAATACTTACTTAGAGAAGGTACTAAAATGTTTTAGTATGGAAAACTCAAAGAAGGGAGAACTACCGATACAAGGAAATGCCAAGTTGAGTAAGACTCAAAGTCCGAGTACCGAAGCTGAGATAGCAGAAATGAGCCGAGTACCATACGCTTCCGCAGTTGGCTCAATCATGTACGCTGTGACTTGTACTCGCCCTGATGTAGCCTTCGCTTTGAGCATGGTTAGAAGATATCAAGGGAACCCTGGCAAAGCACATTGGATTGCGGTGAAGAACATCCTTAAGTACCTTCGGAGGACGAAAGAATGGTTCTTAGTCCTTGGAGGGAGTGATGACTTGAAGGTACGAGGGTATAGTGACGCCAGCTTTCAGACCGACAGGGACAACTACCGTTCGCAGTCGGGCTGGGTCTTTACCCTAAATGGAGGAGCAGTGACATGGAAGAGTTCCAAGCAGGAAACCGTAGCTGATTCAACGTGCGAATCAGAGTACATCGCAGCGAGCGAAGCGTCGATGGAGGCAATATGGCTAAAGAACTTCATTGGTGATCTTGGAGTTGTGCCGGCCATAAAGGAGCCCATGGAGATTTTCTGTGATAACGAAGGTGCGGTTGCCTTGACCAAGGAACCGAGGGATCATGGTAGATCTCGACATATCGACAGAAAATATCACTTCATTAGACATCGTGTAGAAGAAGGACAACTCGTAGTGAAGAGGATATCATCAGAAGATAACCCAGCAGATCCGCTTATGAAGGGACTGAGTAGGGTTAAGCACTTGCAGCATGCTAGGAGCATTGGGCTGAAGGATGATATTAGTATAGATTAGATAGTATTAGAAACGTATAATAGATAAATGTAATTAACATTTGATGATTAAATAAATGAGTGTTATTTATGAGTAAAGTTACTGTCACATGTTAGTTGTTTAACTATTGTTTCACTTTGCATGTTTTGACTTCCAGAATAATTGAGTTTATTAGGAATAATCGAATTATTCAAATGGTCCACAATCGTTCATATGTTGGGAGTAGATATGAATGAATATTGTCATGAATTGGTGTGTAGAATGTCTTTATGGTGTTAGACATAGCAAGGGTTGCTGCAACGTTCATGAGTGCTTATGAACTGGTTTTGAGCATTGGAATAAACCCGCGCTTGCTGGAATCACCTTATGGAATACGATATAAAAGGTGATCGCAAGACGATAATATCATATAGTCTTAAAACCTAGATATATGGTTTATTATTTGTTAATTGATTGTACATTGATAATGCGAAAACGCATCAGTAACTTGGTGTTATAAAACGCATTGTTGTGTATAGTTGGTTAATGAATAAGTAAATGCATATACGTCGAAGTTTATCTGTAAATTTTATCCTAAGAGGGTAGAAGAGATATCTTGGCCACTCGATGATTTCATTCGACTTATGTGCCGGGCCCGGTCAGAACTAAATTGATGTGTTCGATTAAGTTCTATGTCGAATAAATCGGAGATCGAGAAATCAAATGCTAGACTAACCGTTCCATAGGATTGTCAGCATGATATCTAACAGAGGACTGTACGATCCCTTATCTAAAGGACAAGATTGATTAGATTATAGTTGACAACGTCTTTGAGAGCTACGATTGCAAACCGAATTGTACTTGTATAGTTACTAGACTTATCCAAGTGGGAGACTGTTGGAATAATGTCTAAGGCTGTAACTATATCCGGTTGTGCATGGTCCTTTTGGGTTGCCTTCACCATAGCAACTTGATGGATGATTTGTTAAGAGAGAGTAAATATTATAAGGAATAATATATGGCTATTTGATTAATATAAGTCATAAATTAATTGGTATTAATTTGGTGACTTAAAGAGATTAATTAAATAAGAGGGTATAAACTGTCAATTGTTTGATAGTTAAACTTTAGACTGTAAATCCATTTGGATATACTTTGGACGGATTCTAAGAGCTTTAGGATAGCTAAAATCGTCCATGTGCTTATCTAGGAATGGATTTGGATAGCCTTAAGAGAAGATTATCCGATAGGGACTTATCTGTAATCCTTAAGGAGTCTACAAGTATAAATAGACCCTAGGGGTGAGGGAATTCGACACACAACCTAAAGCAAGGAACCTCTGGCCGAATTCCTCCCCTCTCCTCTCTCCTAAATCATCTTGCTTGCTATTGGTGTTTGTAAGCCATTAGAGGAGTGACATTTGTGACTCTAGAAGCTCCAAGACAACAAGATCAACAAGGAACTCAAAGGTATGATTCTAGATCTGTTTCAATGTTGTTATTTAACCTAATTAGCCATTAGAAGTCTTGGATTCAAAGCATGTTTAATTAGAAAGCCTAGATCCAAGCTTTAGGGTTTTGCATGCGCACATAGGAAAGTTCTTATGGCTAAAACCCACCACTAATATCTCATAATCATCAAGGCCCAATTATGGCCCAATTTTCCAAATTAGGCCCGAACCTTTCGAATTTCCTTTTCCTCAAGACCAATAAATTTCCTTAATGCAAAACTTTGTTTCCAAATGGCCCACGAAGGCCCACACAAACCTAGTCTAACACCCATAATCAGAAAGACCAAGAAAATAAAGGAAAGGCTCTATGTCAAAAGTCAACTCGTCGAGTCCAAGGAGGAACTTGACGAGTCGGAGCAGGATCTGGGGCATAGAGTAGGTGACTGACTCGGCGATTTGGTGAGTGGATTTAACGAGTCTGGTCTGGATGAGAAAAGCCTTAATCCTAGGGTTTGCATCCTATTTAAAGGACCTTATGTCCTCTCCTCAGCCCCCTTGTCGGCCAAAAGCTTCTTTAAGCGATTCCAAACCCTAATTTGGGTAAGAGGAGGAGGAAAGTGAGCTTGGGGATTTTAAAAGAGAAAGATTGGAGGATTTGACCACTAAGGAGCTAAAGAGTTCAACTATTTGGTTTTGAGCATCAGTTTTGAAGGTAACAGTCTATCACTTTGCCTTTGTTTGTTCTAGATCTTTTCTTGGATGATGTTTTGGGGCCATTTTGACATGTTAAGGAGCCATTTCGAGTTAGAAGTCCAGATCTAAGGTTGCTACTTCATATCTAGGCTTGTCTTGGTCGAAAAACCCATAAAGTATCAGCCCTTGGTGTGTTGGTGAAGCATGTTTGTCTTAAACCTTACCCTTAGAGTGTTTTAAGCCTATAGCTCCTTGGTTTAACGTAAAGTTTGCAACTTTATGTAAAGGGTGGGCGTTAGAAGAGTGGATCTACAGTTTGGAGCCCTGCATGGATCGAAAGGTCACGATATGGATTAAGAACTGAAGCAACTCGGCGAGTCACATGGGTGGACTCGACGAGTTGTATGAAGATAGGCAGGAACTCGATGAGTTGGAAGAACAACTCGGCGAGTCTGTTGAAGATTGCCTTGGACTCGGCGTGTCTGTTCTTGGACTCGATGAGTCTAATCACAGAACCTCCACCTTTTTCTAGTTAAGACGCAGATCAGTGAGTTGAGTGGTGACTCAGTGAGTTGGATAGGATGGGACTCAAAGATCGTTGAACTCAACGAGTCTTGGGTTGACTTGGCAAGTTGAGTAGTATTTTGAGAGTTTCTGAGTTTAAGAACTCGGCGAGTCTATGAGTTGACTCGGCAAGTCGAGTCAACTAGAAGGTTGACTTTGACCACGACTTTGACTTTAACCAGAGTTGACTTTGTTTGACTTCTAGAGTTAGTATGGAACTAAGTGTTATGTGGATATTAGTAGCTCGGGGAGCTAGTGGAGCAGCGGTTCATCCTATCTACCAGGATATCGACCTATGCAGGTCACTAAGCATAACACTAACCTAATGAATAGGATGTAAATCAATAAGCATATCGTGCAATAAACCCGGATACAAATCTGATAAGGTCCAACATTGGTGACTTAGACCAAGTTGAAATAGTGAGGAGAACTCGCCTGGAACTGCTGAAGTCCTGCGGATAAAACTCCAGCTGCTAGTTGACAAATTCCTGAACTGTCAACATCAAAACGACACCTAATTAGAAATTGGGTTCCAATACATAACCACAAGTCCATGCTTGGGGTTAAAGGCTACTTTACCCATCAACCTAGCTTGTTTCAAGCCCAAGGCCCAGCTTACACTCCAAAGGTCCAAAACTCAAGTGATGGGTCGAAGCCCAACATATGGCCCAACTTTCAAAATTAGGCCAAGACCCCAACATGGTCTTACCTTAAGGCACATCTATCTATTCTAGTCCAAACTCTTGGTATTCCAATGACCTAATTGCTGGAATAGTGTCTAAGGCTGTAACTATATCCGGTTGTGCATGGTCCTTTTGGGTTGCCTTCACCATAGCAACTTGATGGATGATTTGTTAAGAGAGAGTAAATATTATAAGGAATAATATATGGCTATTTGATTAATATAAGTCATAAATTAGTTGGTATTAATTTGGTGACTTAAAGAGATTAATTAAATAAGAGGGTATAAACTGTCAATTGTTTGATAGTTAAACTTTAGACTGTAAATCCATTTGGATATACTTTGGACGGATTCTAAGAGCTTTAGGATAGCTAAAATCGTCCATGTGCTTATCTAGGAATGGATTTGGATAGCCTTAAGAGAAGATTATCTGATAGGGACTTATCTGTAATCCTTAAGGAGTCTACAAGTATAAATAGACCCTAGGGGTGAGGGAATTCGACACACAACCTAAAGCAAGGAACCTCTGGCCGAATTCCTCCCCTCTCCTCTCTCCTAAATCATCTTGCTTGCTATTGGTGTTTGTAAGCCATTAGAGGAGTGATATTTGTGACTCTAGAAGCTTCAAGACAACAAGATCAACAAGGAACTCAAAGGTATGATTCTAGATTTGTTTCAATGTTGTTATTTAACCTAATTAGCCATTAGAAGTCTTGGATTCAAAGCATGTTTAATTAGAAAGCCTAGATCCAAGCTTTAGGGTTTTGCATGCGCACATAGGAAAGTTCTTATGGCTAAAACCCATCAGTGGTATCAGAGCCTAGCTTGGTTTTCTTTAAATTGTTGCTTGATTAACTGAAACAAACCTGCAAAATTCGATTTTTTTGGGTTTATGAGTCACTGACTCGGCGAGTTCCAAGGTGGACTCGGCGAGTAGGCCTGACTCGGCGAGTCCCCTTGTGCACTCGGCGAGTCCAGGGGTCAGGAATGGCCAGATTCAGGATTTTTTCATGTTTATCTTATGGAAACTTACCTTAATCATAATAGATCAATCTAAATCCGATTTTTTGATATATATGACTATTATCTTGATCTAATTAAAGATAATTATCATCTAATAAAATATTTAATTTCCTTATATGATAATTGATTAATTATTTTGATAATTATCTTGAAAGAAATCTTAGATAAATCAAATAAAGATAATTAGGATATTAATTGTTAATTGGAATTATTTGTTATTTGATCCTCCATGTTTTAAATGTTTAAAACCTACCCTAAAGTTTTGAAATTTATATTTGTGATTAAAAGTTTTAATTTAGACAACTTAAATTTCAAACCTTAGATTTTAAAAGGTTTTAAAATACAACCCTATACTTATATGATATTACTAGAATAATATATATATATATATATATATATATATATATATATATATATATGTATAACTAAATGCTAGTCTTACCGTTAGTAGGCCTCATTCACGAAGCCGATCTATAAGGTGGGTATAAGGTTGCGGCCTATAAAATGGCGCTTAATGGGTGTACACTCACACCCACTACTTGCTTGATTGGTGGAGGGTCGTTAGCCGAACGGGTAGGATAGGGCAACCTCATCCTCTCATTAAAAGTATAATAAGAAATACAAAGTAACTACACGTTTTAAAAAATTTCCCAATCTTAGTTACTTTAGGAAAAGTGAATTGATGCAATCCCATGAAATTACACTTTGCACCTTGCTAAGAAGTTAGTGGAGCGTGTGTGGTTTACCGGCACACTAATTGGTTCTAAGCGAAGGTGGCAAAGGGTGAGTCATTGTTTATCATAGTTCGATGGAGCGTGTGTGGTTTACCGGCACATCGAATAGGTGATCGTAACAATGAAGGCACCATGTGAATTTGCATGGTAATTCACACCCGCTTTGTGATCCTCGGCATCCCAGTCACAAACAAGAGGGGCATATCGAGATTTAAACATGCCATTGAATAGTTCAATGAATCTCATCCGAAACTAGGAATTCTCAAAAACACTTAGGACTAATAGTTTAAGTTTTGTAATGGAGAATTAGTGAATCGTCATTCACTTACCTTCAATTTATTTGCATGTTAGATTACGGCATCCCTTTTCTAGTATGTAAATGTTATTGTTGGATCCTAGCCCTAATTTTTCTTATTGGGTGATAATTAGGGATTCTTATTCTAATCTATCTTTGTCCTTTCTCTAATTGAAGATGTCGAACGCAAACAACGCTGCTGCTGGTTCTTTCACGTTGATGAGCCTTTGGCAAAAGGTCACCTTCGATGGAACGAACTTTAGCGAATGGATAAGATACATTCGCACCATTGCTCGCTATAAGGACAAAGAGTATGCCCTCGATGAGAAGCTCGAGAAAATCAACCCCGAAGTTGCTACTCCCGCCGAAATCACCGCCTTTGAAACTCATGAGCGAGATGCAATGAAGGTACATTGCATCATGATCGCCACCATGAACTCCGAATTCCAAAAGTCCTACGAGGACATGTATCCATACGAGATGCATCAAGACTTGTTGGAGAGGTACCACCAAAACGCGAGACAAGAGCGTTACGAGATTTTCACTAACATGATCTCTGCTAAGATGGGTCATGGAGAATCTCTTACCGTGCACCTGAAAAAGATGCAAAGGTATGTCGACCGCCTTCGCAAGTTAAATGTTGACTTCGGCGAAGACTTGGCGATCGACATGGTGCTTCACTCTTTGCCTCCGATGTACAATCAATTTAGGATGACCTACCACATGAACAAAGAGGAGGTCACCCTAAGCAAACTCCAAGGTCTCTTGAGGGTTGCTGAGAGCAACTTCAAGGACAAGTCTGTTGCACCAACTCCCAATCCGTCCGATGCTCCTGTCTTGGCTATTGGTCAAAGGAAGGGAAAGAAGAGGAAAGCTTCATCGAATAACTATCGCAAGGTGAAAGCCCGAGATGGTGCCTCTTCTAGTGGGACCAAAGTTGATCCCTCTAAGCCCTGCTCTAACCCAAAGGAGGCAGAGTGCCACCACTGCCACAAGATAGGACATTGGAAGAGAAGCTGCCCGGATTACCTGCAAGCGATCAAGGAAGGAAAGATCAAGCCATCTTTCGCAGGTATATACACAATCAAATCTAACGATTCTAATCATGTTATTTCTTGGGTTCTTGATACCGGTTGCGGTTATCACATTTGTTCTAATGTGCAGGGACTAAGAAGAAGTAGGGATGTAGAGCAAGGAAGGATCAATCTAATCATGGGGAACAGAAGATCGTCGCCTGTGACCAAGATTGGAGTGTATTCTTTAGTGCTTAGGAATAGTTTAGTTTTAGATTTGAACAATTGTTGCTATTCGCCAGAAATGGCTAGAAACATCATTTCATTTCATGGTTTATATAGACAAGGATTTAGATTTTCTTTTAATAATGAGAATGGTTCTATTTTGGCTTATCTAAATGGTGTCTTTTACTTTGAAGCTATACCATGTAATGGAATATATGAAACTATTATGATTGTTGATAACTTAGGAAATGATGTTTTGAATATTGATTCTTCCACTAGTATGGATAAAGCATCCTTGTGGCATTGCCGTCTTGGACATGTCAACAAGAAACGCATAGCCAAACTCCAAAAGGATGGAGTGTTGGAGTCATTCGACCTTAGGGAAGATGACACATGCGAGTCTTGTTTACTTGGAAAGATGACTAAGTCACCCTTCACGAGTACTTGTGAAAGGGGTGAGGGGCTATTGGACCTAATACATACCGATGTATGTGGACCCTTTAGATCAACCACGAAGGATGGGAACCGCTTCTATGTGACTTTTACCGATGACTATAGTAGATATGGGTATATCTACTTAATCAAGCGAAAGTCAGAAACTTTTGAAAAGTTCAAAGAGTTCAGGAATGAAGTGGAGAATCAATTGGGCAGGAAAATCAAGATGCTTCGATCCGATCGAGGAGGAGAGTACCTAAGTCTTGAATTCCACGATTATCTCAAGGAGTGTGGAATAGTTTCGCAATTGACGCCTCCTAGGACACCGCAGTTGAATGGTGTGGCAGAAAGGCGTAATCGGACCTTATTGGATATGGTTCGCTCTATGATGAGTCGTGCTTCACTACCTATCTTCTTTTAGGGGTATGCCTTAGAGACTGCCACCCATATCCTTAACCGAGTCCCTACTAAGAAGGTTGCCAAAACACCTCACGAGTAGAGATGCACACAAAAACCGGTTTCACTATTCAAAACCGGATCCAATCCGAAACCGGACTGGGTCAAAACCGGTTTTGACCAGATCGGATCGGATTTAAAACCGGATTTTCAATCGGATCCTAATCCTATATTCCAAATCGGATTTGATACCGGATCGTAAACCGGATTCGCTAAAAACCGGATCCAGATCCGCCCGAAAATCCGATTAAAACCCACTAAAATTGGTTTAAACCGGTTTCAAATCGGATTAGAATCGGATTCGGATTTTGGTTAGAACCGGATCGGATTTTGACCGGATTCGGATTGGATTTTGACTGGATCGGATTTTTGATGATGTAAGCGAAACTGGATCGGATTCGGATCCAGATCGGATCGGATCGGATTCGGGTTTTGTGCATCTCTACTCACGAGATGTGGACAGGGAAAGCTCCCTCGTTGGCACATATCAAGGTTTGGGGTTGCGAGGCTTTCGTAAGACGAGATACTCATGACAAGCTTGAACCTCGAAGTGAGCGATGTATTTTCATCGGCTACCCGCAAACATCCTTTGGATATCTCTTCTATAGACCGAAAGACAATGTTGTCTTTGTTGCGAGGAGAGGAGTTTTCCGAGAGCGAGAACTCATAAGCCAAGGAGACAGTGGGAGGCAAATCGAACTTGAAGAGATTCAGGAGTCGATAGATGAAGGAACCTCTACCGCTGGCATTCAACCCGAGGAGGAAACTCCAGTTGAACCGATTGACGAATCCTTACCTCTTAGACGTTCCGATAGAGTTAGAGTTCATCCCTAGTTTTATGGTTTTCATATTACTACCGAGGGGGACACGTATATTAGTGATGGTACACTAGTAAACCTTGATGAACCTAATAGCTATAAGGAAGCCATGGCAGGCCCGGAGTCTGCGAAATGGAAAGAGGCGATGGATAGCGAGATCCAATCCATGTACGATAACAAAGTTTGGAATTTAGTTGATTATGTGCCCGAACGTAAGACCGTAGGGTGCAAGTGGATCTTCAAGAAGAAGACCGACGTGGACGGGAACGTACACACATATAAAGCACGATTGGTCGCGAAGGGCTTTACTCAAACTCCCGGAGTTGACTATGATGAGACCTTCTCACCAGTTGCGAAGATTAAATCTATTAGAGTGATGCTAGCAATTGCCGCATTTCATGATTATGAGATTTGGCAAATGGATGTCAAGACCGCTTTCCTTAACGGAAAGTTGGCTGAGGATGTTTACATGGCTCAGCCAGAGGGGTTTGTGGATCCGAAGTATTCGAATAGAGTGTGTAAGCTTGAGAAGTCCATTTATGGACTTATGCAAGCATCTCGCAGATGGAATCTTTGCTTCGATGAGAAAGTCAAAGAGTTTGGATTTGTACGAAGCGAAGACGAATCTTGTGTATATTTCAAAGCCAGTGGGAGTATAGTAAGCTTCCTCGTTCTATATGTCGATGACATATTACTCATAGGAAACGACATCCCGACTCTGCAGGAGGTTAAGTCCTGGCTCGGGAAGTGCTTCGCTATGAAGGACCTCGGAGAGGCTTCTTACATTTTGGGAATAAGGATAGTAAGAGAAAGAAGTAAGAGACTAATTGGACTTAGTCAGAATACTTACTTAGAGAAGGTACTAAAATGTTTTAGTATGGAAAACTCAAAGAAGGGAGAACTACCGATACAAGGAAATGCCAAGTTGAGTAAGACTCAAAGTCCGAGTACCGAAGCTGAGATAGCAGAAATGAGCCGAGTACCATACGCTTCCGCAGTTGGCTCAATCATGTACGCTGTGACTTGTACTCGCCCTGATGTAGCCTTCGCTTTGAGCATGGTTAGAAGATATCAAGGGAACCCTGGCAAAGCACATTGGATTGCGGTGAAGAACATCCTTAAGTACCTTCGGAGGACGAAAGAATGGTTCTTAGTCCTTGGAGGGAGTGATGACTTGAAGGTACGAGGGTATAGTGACGCCAGCTTTCAGACCGACAGGGACAACTACCGTTCGCAGTCGGGCTGGGTCTTTACCCTAAATGGAGGAGCAGTGACATGGAAGAGTTCCAAGCAGGAAACCGTAGCTGATTCAACGTGCGAATCAGAGTACATCGCAGCGAGCGAAGCGTCGATGGAGGCAATATGGCTAAAGAACTTCATTGGTGATCTTGGAGTTGTGCCGGCCATAAAGGAGCCCATGGAGATTTTCTGTGATAACGAAGGTGCGGTTGCCTTGACCAAGGAACCGAGGGATCATGGTAGATCTCGACATATCGACAGAAAATATCACTTCATTAGACATCGTGTAGAAGAAGGACAACTCGTAGTGAAGAGGATATCATCAGAAGATAACCCAGCAGATCCGCTTATGAAGGGACTGAGTAGGGTTAAGCACTTGCAGCATGCTAGGAGCATTGGGCTGAAGGATGATATTAGTATAGATTAGATAGTATTAGAAACGTATAATAGATAAATGTAATTAACATTTGATGATTAAATAAATGAGTGTTATTTATGAGTAAAGTTACTGTCACATGTTAGTTGTTTAACTATTGTTTCACTTTGCATGTTTTGACTTCCAGAATAATTGAGTTTATTAGGAATAATCGAATTATTCAAATGGTCCACAATCGTTCATATGTTGGGAGTAGATATGAATGAATATTGTCATGAATTGGTGTGTAGAATGTCTTTATGGTGTTAGACATAGCAAGGGTTGCTGCAACGTTCATGAGTGCTTATGAACTGGTTTTGAGCATTGGAATAAACCCGCGCTTGCTGGAATCACCTTATGGAATACGATATAAAAGGTGATCGCAAGACGATAATATCATATAGTCTTAAAACCTAGATATATGGTTTATTATTTGTTAATTGATTGTACATTGATAATGCGAAAACGCATCAGTAACTTGGTGTTATAAAACGCATTGTTGTGTATAGTTGGTTAATGAATAAGTAAATGCATATACGTCGAAGTTTATCTGTAAATTTTATCCTAAGAGGGTAGAAGAGATATCTTGGCCACTCGATGATTTCATTCGACTTATGTGCCGGGCCCGGTCAGAACTAAATTGATGTGTTCGATTAAGTTCTATGTCGAATAAATCGGAGATCGAGAAATCAAATGCTAGACTAACCGTTCCATAGGATTGTCAGCATGATATCTAACAGAGGACTGTACGATCCCTTATCTAAAGGACAAGATTGATTAGATTATAGTTGACAACGTCTTTGAGAGCTACGATTGCAAACCGAATTGTACTTGTATAGTTACTAGACTTATCCAAGTGGGAGACTGTTGGAATAATGTCTAAGGCTGTAACTATATCCGGTTGTGCATGGTCCTTTTGGGTTGCCTTCACCATAGCAACTTGATGGATGATTTGTTAAGAGAGAGTAAATATTATAAGGAATAATATATGGCTATTTGATTAATATAAGTCATAAATTAATTGGTATTAATTTGGTGACTTAAAGAGATTAATTAAATAAGAGGGTATAAACTGTCAATTGTTTGATAGTTAAACTTTAGACTGTAAATCCATTTGGATATACTTTGGACGGATTCTAAGAGCTTTAGGATAGCTAAAATCGTCCATGTGCTTATCTAGGAATGGATTTGGATAGCCTTAAGAGAAGATTATCCGATAGGGACTTATCTGTAATCCTTAAGGAGTCTACAAGTATAAATAGACCCTAGGGGTGAGGGAATTCGACACACAACCTAAAGCAAGGAACCTCTGGCCGAATTCCTCCCCTCTCCTCTCTCCTAAATCATCTTGCTTGCTATTGGTGTTTGTAAGCCATTAGAGGAGTGACATTTGTGACTCTAGAAGCTCCAAGACAACAAGATCAACAAGGAACTCAAAGGTATGATTCTAGATCTGTTTCAATGTTGTTATTTAACCTAATTAGCCATTAGAAGTCTTGGATTCAAAGCATGTTTAATTAGAAAGCCTAGATCCAAGCTTTAGGGTTTTGCATGCGCACATAGGAAAGTTCTTATGGCTAAAACCCACCACTAATATCTCATAATCATCAAGGCCCAATTATGGCCCAATTTTCCAAATTAGGCCCGAACCTTTCGAATTTCCTTTTCCTCAAGACCAATAAATTTCCTTAATGCAAAACTTTGTTTCCAAATGGCCCACGAAGGCCCACACAAACCTAGTCTAACACCCATAATCAGAAAGACCAAGAAAATAAAGGAAAGGCTCTATGTCAAAAGTCAACTCGTCGAGTCCAAGGAGGAACTTGACGAGTCGGAGCAGGATCTGGGGCATAGAGTAGGTGACTGACTCGGCGATTTGGTGAGTGGATTTAACGAGTCTGGTCTGGATGAGAAAAGCCTTAATCCTAGGGTTTGCATCCTATTTAAAGGACCTTATGTCCTCTCCTCAGCCCCCTTGTCGGCCAAAAGCTTCTTTAAGCGATTCCAAACCCTAATTTGGGTAAGAGGAGGAGGAAAGTGAGCTTGGGGATTTTAAAAGAGAAAGATTGGAGGATTTGACCACTAAGGAGCTAAAGAGTTCAACTATTTGGTTTTGAGCATCAGTTTTGAAGGTAACAGTCTATCACTTTGCCTTTGTTTGTTCTAGATCTTTTCTTGGATGATGTTTTGGGGCCATTTTGACATGTTAAGGAGCCATTTCGAGTTAGAAGTCCAGATCTAAGGTTGCTACTTCATATCTAGGCTTGTCTTGGTCGAAAAACCCATAAAGTATCAGCCCTTGGTGTGTTGGTGAAGCATGTTTGTCTTAAACCTTACCCTTAGAGTGTTTTAAGCCTATAGCTCCTTGGTTTAACGTAAAGTTTGCAACTTTATGTAAAGGGTGGGCGTTAGAAGAGTGGATCTACAGTTTGGAGCCCTGCATGGATCGAAAGGTCACGATATGGATTAAGAACTGAAGCAACTCGGCGAGTCACATGGGTGGACTCGACGAGTTGTATGAAGATAGGCAGGAACTCGATGAGTTGGAAGAACAACTCGGCGAGTCTGTTGAAGATTGCCTTGGACTCGGCGTGTCTGTTCTTGGACTCGATGAGTCTAATCACAGAACCTCCACCTTTTTCTAGTTAAGACGCAGATCAGTGAGTTGAGTGGTGACTCAGTGAGTTGGATAGGATGGGACTCAAAGATCGTTGAACTCAACGAGTCTTGGGTTGACTTGGCAAGTTGAGTAGTATTTTGAGAGTTTCTGAGTTTAAGAACTCGGCGAGTCTATGAGTTGACTCGGCAAGTCGAGTCAACTAGAAGGTTGACTTTGACCACGACTTTGACTTTAACCAGAGTTGACTTTGTTTGACTTCTAGAGTTAGTACGGAACTAAGTGTTATGTGGATATTAGTAGCTCGGGGAGCTAGTGGAGCAGCGGTTCATCCTATCTACCAGGATATCGACCTATGCAGGTCACTAAGCATAACACTAACCTAATGAATAGGATGTAAATCAATAAGCATATCGTGCAATAAACCCGGATACAAATCTGATAAGGTCCAACATTGGTGACTTAGACCAAGTTGAAATAGTGAGGAGAACTCGCCTGGAACTGCTGAAGTCCTGCGGATAAAACTCCAGCTGCTAGTTGACAAATTCCTGAACTGTCAACATCAAAACGACACCTAATTAGAAATTGGGTTCCAATACATAACCACAAGTCCATGCTTGGGGTTAAAGGCTACTTTACCCATCAACCTAGCTTGTTTCAAGCCCAAGGCCCAGCTTACACTCCAAAGGTCCAAAACTCAAGTGATGGGTCGAAGCCCAACATATGGCCCAACTTTCAAAATTAGGCCAAGACCCCAACATGGTCTTACCTTAAGGCACATCTATCTATTCTAGTCCAAACTCTTGGTATTCCAATGACCTAATTGCTGGAATAGTGTCTAAGGCTGTAACTATATCCGGTTGTGCATGGTCCTTTTGGGTTGCCTTCACCATAGCAACTTGATGGATGATTTGTTAAGAGAGAGTAAATATTATAAGGAATAATATATGGCTATTTGATTAATATAAGTCATAAATTAGTTGGTATTAATTTGGTGACTTAAAGAGATTAATTAAATAAGAGGGTATAAACTGTCAATTGTTTGATAGTTAAACTTTAGACTGTAAATCCATTTGGATATACTTTGGACGGATTCTAAGAGCTTTAGGATAGCTAAAATCGTCCATGTGCTTATCTAGGAATGGATTTGGATAGCCTTAAGAGAAGATTATCTGATAGGGACTTATCTGTAATCCTTAAGGAGTCTACAAGTATAAATAGACCCTAGGGGTGAGGGAATTCGACACACAACCTAAAGCAAGGAACCTCTGGCCGAATTCCTCCCCTCTCCTCTCTCCTAAATCATCTTGCTTGCTATTGGTGTTTGTAAGCCATTAGAGGAGTGATATTTGTGACTCTAGAAGCTTCAAGACAACAAGATCAACAAGGAACTCAAAGGTATGATTCTAGATTTGTTTCAATGTTGTTATTTAACCTAATTAGCCATTAGAAGTCTTGGATTCAAAGCATGTTTAATTAGAAAGCCTAGATCCAAGCTTTAGGGTTTTGCATGCGCACATAGGAAAGTTCTTATGGCTAAAACCCATCAGTGGTATCAGAGCCTAGCTTGGTTTTCTTTAAATTGTTGCTTGATTAACTGAAACAAACCTGCAAAATTCGATTTTTTTGGGTTTATGAGTCACTGACTCGGCGAGTTCCAAGGTGGACTCGGCGAGTAGGCCTGACTCGGCGAGTCCCCTTGTGCACTCGGCGAGTCCAGGGGTCAGGAATGGCCAGATTCAGGATTTTTTCATGTTTATCTTATGGAAACTTACCTTAATCATAATAGATCAATCTAAATCCGATTTTTTGATATATATGACTATTATCTTGATCTAATTAAAGATAATTATCATCTAATAAAATATTTAATTTCCTTATATGATAATTGATTAATTATTTTGATAATTATCTTGAAAGAAATCTTAGATAAATCAAATAAAGATAATTAGGATATTAATTGTTAATTGGAATTATTTGTTATTTGATCCTCCATGTTTTAAATGTTTAAAACCTACCCTAAAGTTTTGAAATTTATATTTGTGATTAAAAGTTTTAATTTAGACAACTTAAATTTCAAACCTTAGATTTTAAAAGGTTTTAAAATACAACCCTATACTTATATGATATTACTAGAATAATATATATATATATATATATATATATATATATATATATATATGTATAACTAAATGCTAGTCTTACCGTTAGTAGGCCTCATTCACGAAGCCGATCTATAAGGTGGGTATAAGGTTGCGGCCTATAAAATGGCGCTTAATGGGTGTACACTCACACCCACTACTTGCTTGATTGGTGGAGGGTCGTTAGCCGAACGGGTAGGATAGGGCAACCTCATCCTCTCATTAAAAGTATAATAAGAAATACAAAGTAACTACACGTTTTAAAAAATTTCCCAATCTTAGTTACTTTAGGAAAAGTGAATTGATGCAATCCCATGAAATTACACTTTGCACCTTGCTAAGAAGTTAGTGGAGCGTGTGTGGTTTACCGGCACACTAATTGGTTCTAAGCGAAGGTGGCAAAGGGTGAGTCATTGTTTATCATAGTTCGATGGAGCGTGTGTGGTTTACCGGCACATCGAATAGGTGATCGTAACAATGAAGGCACCATGTGAATTTGCATGGTAATTCACACCCGCTTTGTGATCCTCGGCATCCCAGTCACAAACAAGAGGGGCATATCGAGATTTAAACATGCCATTGAATAGTTCAATGAATCTCATCCGAAACTAGGAATTCTCAAAAACACTTAGGACTAATAGTTTAAGTTTTGTAATGGAGAATTAGTGAATCGTCATTCACTTACCTTCAATTTATTTGCATGTTAGATTACGGCATCCCTTTTCTAGTATGTAAATGTTATTGTTGGATCCTAGCCCTAATTTTTCTTATTGGGTGATAATTAGGGATTCTTATTCTAATCTATCTTTGTCCTTTCTCTAATTGAAGATGTCGAACGCAAACAACGCTGCTGCTGGTTCTTTCACGTTGATGAGCCTTTGGCAAAAGGTCACCTTCGATGGAACGAACTTTAGCGAATGGATAAGATACATTCGCACCATTGCTCGCTATAAGGACAAAGAGTATGCCCTCGATGAGAAGCTCGAGAAAATCAACCCCGAAGTTGCTACTCCCGCCGAAATCACCGCCTTTGAAACTCATGAGCGAGATGCAATGAAGGTACATTGCATCATGATCGCCACCATGAACTCCGAATTCCAAAAGTCCTACGAGGACATGTATCCATACGAGATGCATCAAGACTTGTTGGAGAGGTACCACCAAAACGCGAGACAAGAGCGTTACGAGATTTTCACTAACATGATCTCTGCTAAGATGGGTCATGGAGAATCTCTTACCGTGCACCTGAAAAAGATGCAAAGGTATGTCGACCGCCTTCGCAAGTTAAATGTTGACTTCGGCGAAGACTTGGCGATCGACATGGTGCTTCACTCTTTGCCTCCGATGTACAATCAATTTAGGATGACCTACCACATGAACAAAGAGGAGGTCACCCTAAGCAAACTCCAAGGTCTCTTGAGGGTTGCTGAGAGCAACTTCAAGGACAAGTCTGTTGCACCAACTCCCAATCCGTCCGATGCTCCTGTCTTGGCTATTGGTCAAAGGAAGGGAAAGAAGAGGAAAGCTTCATCGAATAACTATCGCAAGGTGAAAGCCCGAGATGGTGCCTCTTCTAGTGGGACCAAAGTTGATCCCTCTAAGCCCTGCTCTAACCCAAAGGAGGCAGAGTGCCACCACTGCCACAAGATAGGACATTGGAAGAGAAGCTGCCCGGATTACCTGCAAGCGATCAAGGAAGGAAAGATCAAGCCATCTTTCGCAGGTATATACACAATCAAATCTAACGATTCTAATCATGTTATTTCTTGGGTTCTTGATACCGGTTGCGGTTATCACATTTGTTCTAATGTGCAGGGACTAAGAAGAAGTAGGGATGTAGAGCAAGGAAGGATCAATCTAATCATGGGGAACAGAAGATCGTCGCCTGTGACCAAGATTGGAGTGTATTCTTTAGTGCTTAGGAATAGTTTAGTTTTAGATTTGAACAATTGTTGCTATTCGCCAGAAATGGCTAGAAACATCATTTCATTTCATGGTTTATATAGACAAGGATTTAGATTTTCTTTTAATAATGAGAATGGTTCTATTTTGGCTTATCTAAATGGTGTCTTTTACTTTGAAGCTATACCATGTAATGGAATATATGAAACTATTATGATTGTTGATAACTTAGGAAATGATGTTTTGAATATTGATTCTTCCACTAGTATGGATAAAGCATCCTTGTGGCATTGCCGTCTTGGACATGTCAACAAGAAACGCATAGCCAAACTCCAAAAGGATGGAGTGTTGGAGTCATTCGACCTTAGGGAAGATGACACATGCGAGTCTTGTTTACTTGGAAAGATGACTAAGTCACCCTTCACGAGTACTTGTGAAAGGGGTGAGGGGCTATTGGACCTAATACATACCGATGTATGTGGACCCTTTAGATCAACCACGAAGGATGGGAACCGCTTCTATGTGACTTTTACCGATGACTATAGTAGATATGGGTATATCTACTTAATCAAGCGAAAGTCAGAAACTTTTGAAAAGTTCAAAGAGTTCAGGAATGAAGTGGAGAATCAATTGGGCAGGAAAATCAAGATGCTTCGATCCGATCGAGGAGGAGAGTACCTAAGTCTTGAATTCCACGATTATCTCAAGGAGTGTGGAATAGTTTCGCAATTGACGCCTCCTAGGACACCGCAGTTGAATGGTGTGGCAGAAAGGCGTAATCGGACCTTATTGGATATGGTTCGCTCTATGATGAGTCGTGCTTCACTACCTATCTTCTTTTAGGGGTATGCCTTAGAGACTGCCACCCATATCCTTAACCGAGTCCCTACTAAGAAGGTTGCCAAAACACCTCACGAGTAGAGATGCACACAAAAACCGGTTTCACTATTCAAAACCGGATCCAATCCGAAACCGGACTGGGTCAAAACCGGTTTTGACCAGATCGGATCGGATTTAAAACCGGATTTTCAATCGGATCCTAATCCTATATTCCAAATCGGATTTGATACCGGATCGTAAACCGGATTCGCTAAAAACCGGATCCAGATCCGCCCGAAAATCCGATTAAAACCCACTAAAATTGGTTTAAACCGGTTTCAAATCGGATTAGAATCGGATTCGGATTTTGGTTAGAACCGGATCGGATTTTGACCGGATTCGGATTGGATTTTGACTGGATCGGATTTTTGATGATGTAAGCGAAACCGGATCGGATTCGGATCCAGATCGGATCGGATCGGATTCGGGTTTTGTGCATCTCTACTCACGAGATGTGGACAGGGAAAGCTCCCTCGTTGGCACATATCAAGGTTTGGGGTTGCGAGGCTTTCGTAAGACGAGATACTCATGACAAGCTTGAACCTCGAAGTGAGCGATGTATTTTCATCGGCTACCCGCAAACATCCTTTGGATATCTCTTCTATAGACCGAAAGACAATGTTGTCTTTGTTGCGAGGAGAGGAGTTTTCCGAGAGCGAGAACTCATAAGCCAAGGAGACAGTGGGAGGCAAATCGAACTTGAAGAGATTCAGGAGTCGATAGATGAAGGAACCTCTACCGCTGGCATTCAACCCGAGGAGGAAACTCCAGTTGAACCGATTGACGAATCCTTACCTCTTAGACGTTCCGATAGAGTTAGAGTTCATCCCTAGTTTTATGGTTTTCATATTACTACCGAGGGGGACACGTATATTAGTGATGGTACACTAGTAAACCTTGATGAACCTAATAGCTATAAGGAAGCCATGGCAGGCCCAGAGTCTGCGAAATGGAAAGAGGCGATGGATAGCGAGATCTAATCCATGTACGATAACAAAGTTTGGAATTTAGTTGATTATGTGCCCGAACGTAAGACCGTAGGGTGCAAGTGGATCTTCAAGAAGAAGACCGACGTGGACGGAAACGTACACACATATAAAGCACGATTGGTCGCGAAGGGCTTTACTCAAACTCCCGGAGTTGACTATGATGAGACCTTCTCACCAGTTGCGAAGATTAAATCTATTAGAGTGATGCTAGCAATTGCCGCATTTCATGATTATGAGATTTGGCAAATGGATGTCAAGACCGCTTTCCTTAACGGAAAGTTGGCTGAGGATGTTTACATGGCTCAGCCAGAGGGGTTTGTGGATCCGAAGTATTCGAATAGAGTGTGTAAGCTTGAGAAGTCCATTTATGGACTTAAGCAAGCATCTCGCAGATGGAATCTTTGCTTCGATGAGAAAGTCAAAGAGTTTGGATTTGTACGAAGCGAAGACGAATCTTGTGTATATGTCAAAGCCAGTGGGAGTATAGTAAGCTTCCTCGTTCTATATGTCGATGACATATTACTCATAGGAAACGACATCCCGACTCTGCAGGAGGTTAAGTCCTGGCTCGAGAAGTGCTTCGCTATGAAGGACCTCGGAGAGGCTTCTTACATTTTGGGAATAAGGATAGTAAGAGAAAGAAGTAAGAGACTAATTGGACTTAGTCAGAATACTTACTTAGAGAAGGTACTAAAACGTTTTAGTATGGAATACTCAAAGAAGGGAGAACTACCGATACAAGGAAATGCCAAGTTGAGTAAGACTCAAAGTCCGAGTACCGAAGCTGAGATAGCAGAAATGAGTCGAGTACCATACGCTTCCGCAGTTGGCTCAATCATGTACGCTGTGACTTGTACTCGCCCTGATGTAGCCTTCGCTTTGAGCATGGTTAGAAGATATCAAGGGAACCCTGGCAAAGCACATTGGATTGCGGTGAAGAACATCCTTAAGTACCTTCGGAGGACGAAAGAATGGTTCTTAGTCCTTGGAGGGAGTGATGACTTGAAGGTACGAGGGTATAGTGACGCCAGCTTTCAAACCGACGGGGACAACTACCGTTCGCAGTCGGGCTGGGTCTTTACCCTAAATGGAGGAGCAGTGACATGGAAGAGTTCCAAGCAGGAAACCGTAGCTGATTCAACGTGCGAATCAGAGTACATCGCAGCGAGCGAAGCGTCGAGGGAGGCAATATGGCTAAAGAACTTCATTGGTGATCTTGGAGTTGTGCCGGCCATAAAGGAGCCCATGGAGATTTTCTGTGATAACGAAGGTGCGGTTGCCTTGACCAAGGAACCGAGGGATCATGGTAGATCTCGACATATCGACAGAAAATATCACTTCATTAGACATCGTGTAGAAGGACAACTCGTAGTGAAGAGGATATCATCAGAAGATAACCCAGCAGATCCGCTTACGAAGGGACTGAGTAGGGTTAAGCACTTGCAGCATGCTAGGAGCATTGGGCTGAAGGATGATATTAGTATAGATTAGATAGTATTAGAAACGTATAATAGATAAATGTAATTAACATTTGATGATTAAATAAATGAGTGTTATTTATGAGTAAAGTTACTGTCACATGTTAGTTGTTTAACTATTGTTTCACTTTGCATGTTTTGACTTCCAGAATAATTGAGTTTATTAGGAATAATCGAATTATTCAAATGGTCCACAATCGTTCATATGTTGGGAGTAGATATGAATGAAGATTGTCATGAATTGGTGTGTAGAATGTCTAAATGGTGTTAGACATAGCAAGGGTTGCTGCAACGTTCATGAGTGCTTATGAACTGGTTTTGAGCATTGGAATAAACCCGCGCTTGCTGGAATCACCTTATGGAATACGATATGAAAGGTGATCGCAAGACGATAATATCATATAGTCTTAAAACCTAGATATATGGTTTATTATTTGTTAATTGATTGTACATTGATAATGCGAAAACGCATCAGTAACTTGGTGTTATAAAACGCATTGTTGTGTATAGTTGGTTAATGAATAAGTAAATGCATATAAGTCGAAGTTTATCTGTAAATTTTATACTAAGAGGGTAGAAGAGATATCTTGGCCACTCGATGATTTCATTCGACTTATGTGCCGGGCCCGGTCAGAACTAAATTGATGTGTTCGACTAAGTTCTATATCGAATACATCGGAGATCGAGAAATTAAAATGCTAGACTAACCGTTCCATAGGATTGGCAGCATGATATCTAACAGAGGACTGTACGATCCCTTATCTAAAGGACAAGATTGATTAGATTAGAGTTGACAGTGTCTTTGAGAGCTACGATTGCAAACCGAATTGTACTTGTATAGTTACTAGACTTATCCAAGTGGGAGACTGTTGGAACAATGTCTAAGGCTGTAACTATATCCGGTTGTGCATGGTCCTTTTGGGTTGCCTTCACCATAGCTACTTGATGGATGATTTGTTAAGAGAGAGTAAATATTATAAGGAATAATATATGGCTATTTGATTAATATAAGTCATAAATTAATTGGTATTAATTTGGTGACTTAAAGAGATTAATTAAATAAGAGGGTATAAACTGTCAATTGTTTGATAGTTAAACTTTAGACTGTAAATCCATTTGGATATACTTTGGACGGATTCTAAGAGCTTTAGGATAGCTAAAATCGTCCATGTGCTTATCTAGGAATGGATTTGGATAGCCTTAAGAGAAGATTATCTGATAGGGACTTATCTGTAATCCTTAAGGAGTCTACAAGTATAAATAGACCCTAGGGGTGAGGGAATTCGACACACAACCTAAAGCAAGGAACCTCTGGCCGAATTCCTCCCCTCTCCTCTCTCCTAAATCATCTTGCTTGCTATTGGTGTTTGTAAGCCATTAGAGGAGTGATATTTGTGACTCTAGAAGCTCCAAGACAACAAGATCAACAAGGAACTCAAAGGTATGATTCTAGATCTGTTTCAATGTTGTTATTTAACCTAATTAGCCATTAGAAGTCTTGGATTCAAAGCATGTTTAATTAGAAAGCCTAGATCCAAGCTTTAGGGTTTTGCATGCGCACATAGGAAAGTTCTTATGGCTAAAACCCATCACTAATATCTCATAATCATCAAGGCCCAATTATGGCCCAATTTTCCAAATTAGGCCCGAACCTTTCGAATTTCCTTTTCCTCAAGACCAATAAATTTCCATAATGCAAAACTTTGTTTCCAAATGGCCCACGAAGGCCCACACAAACCTAGTCTAACACCCATAATCAGAAAGACCAAGAAAATAAAGGAAAGGCTCTAAGTCAAAAGTCAACTCGTCGAGTCCAAGGAGGAACATGACGAGTCGGAGCAGGATCTGGGGCATAGAGTAGGTGACTGACTCGGCGATTTGGTGAGTGGACTTAACGAGTCTGGTCTGGATGAGAAAAGCCTTAATCCTAGGGTTTGCATCCTATTTAAAGGACCTTATGTCCTCTCCTCAGCCCCCTTGTCGGCCAAAAGCTTCTTTAAGCGATTCCAAACCCTAATTTGGGTAAGAGGAGGAGGAAAGTGAGCTTGGGGATTTTAAAAGAGAAAGATTGGAGGATTTGACCACTAAGGAGCTAAAGAGTTCAACTATTTGGTTTTGAGCATCAGTTTGAAGGTAACAGTCTATCACTTTGCCTTTGTTTGTTCTAGGTCTTTTCTTGGATGATGTTTTGGGGCCATTTTGACATGTTAAGGAGCCATTTCGAGTTAGAAGTCCAGATCTAAGGTTGCTACTTCATAACTAGGCTTGTCTTGGTCGAAAAACCCATAAAGTATCAGCCCTTGGTGTGTTGGTGAAGCATGTTTGTCTTAAACCTTACCCCTAGAGTGTTTTAAGCCTATAGCTCCTTGGTTTCACGTAAAGTTTGCAACTTTATGTAAAGGGTGGGCCTTAGAAGAGTGGATCTACAGTTTGGAGCCCTGCATGGATCGAAAGGTCACAATATGGATTAAGAACTGAAGCAACTCGGCGAGTCACATGGGTGGACTCGACGAGTTGTATGAAGATAGGCAGGAACTCGATGAGTTGGAAGAACAACTCGGCGAGTCTGTTGAAGATTGCCTTGGACTCGGCGTGTCTGTTCTTGGACTCGATGAGTCTAATCACAGAACCTCCACCTTTTTCTAGTTAAGACGCAAATCAGTGAGTTGAGTGGTGACTCAGTGAGTTGGATAGGATGGGACTCAGAGATCGTTGAACTCAACGAGTCTTGGGTTGACTTGGCAAGTTGAGTAGTATTTTGAGAGTTTCTGAGTTTAAGAACTCGGCGAGTCTATGAGTTGACTCGGCAAGTCGAGTCAACTAGAAGGTTGACTTTGACCAGGACTTTGACTTTAACCAGAGTTGACTTTGTTTGACTTCTAGAGTTAGTATGGAACTAAGTGTTATGTGGATATTAGTAGCTCGGGGAGCTAGTGGAGCAGCGGTTCATCCTATCTACTAGGATATCGACCTATGCAGGTCACTAAGCATAACACCAACCTAATGAATAGGATGTAAATCAATAAGCATATCGTGCAATAAACCCGGATACAAATCTGATAAGGTCCAACATTGGTGACTTAGACCAAGTTGAAATAGTGCGGAGAACTCGCCTGGAACTGCTGAAGTCCTGCGGATAAAACTCCAGCTGCTAGTTGACAAATTCCTGAACTGTCAACATCAAAACGACACCTAATTAGAAATTGGGTTCCAATACATAACCACAAGTCCATGCTTGGGGTTAAAGGCTACTTTACCCATCAACCTAGCTTGTTTCAAGCCCAAGGCCTAGCTTACACTCCAAAGGTCCAAAACTCAAGTGATGGGTTGAAGCCCAACATATGGCCCAACTTTCAAAATTAGGCCAAGACCCCAACATGGTCTTACCTTAAGGCCCATCTATCTATTCTAGTCCAAACTCTTGGTATTCCAATGACCTAATTGTTGGAATAGTGTCTAAGGCTGTAACTATATCCGGTTGTGCATGGTCCTTTTGGGTTGCCTTCACCATAGCAACTTGATGGATGATTTGTTAAGAGAGAGTAAATATTATAAGGAATAATATATGGCTATTTGATTAATATAAGTCATAGATTAGTTGGTATTAATTTGGTGACTTAAAGAGATTAATTAAATAAGAGGGTATAAACTGTCAATTGTTTGATAGTTAAACTTTAGACTGTAAATCCATTTGGATATACTTTGGACGGATTCTAAGAGCTTTAGGATAGCTAAAATCGTCCATGTGCTTATCTAGGAATGGATTTGGATAGCCTTAAGAGAAGATTATCTGATAGGGACTTATCTGTAATCCTTAAGGAGTCTACAAGTATAAATAGACCCTAGGGGTGAGGGAATTCGACACACAACCTAAAGCAAGGAACCTCTGGCCGAATTCCTCCCCTCTCCTCTCTCCTAAATCATCTTGCTTGCTATTGGTGTTTGTAAGCCATTAGAGGAGTGACATTTGTGACTCTAGAAGCTCCAAAACAACAAGATCAACAAGGAACTCAAAGGTATGATTCTAGATTTCTTTCAATGTTGTTATTTAACCTAATTAGCCATTAGAAGTCTTGGATTCAAAGCATGTTTAATTAGAAAGCCTAGATCCAAGCTTTAGGGTTTTGCATGCGCACATAGGAAAGTTCTTATGGCTAAAACCCATCAGTGGTATCAGAGCCTAGCTTGGTTTTCTTTAAATTGTTGCTTGATTAACTGAAACAAACCTGCAAAATTTGATTTTTTTGGGTTTATGAGTCACTGACTCAGCGAGTTCCAAGGTGGACTCGGCGAGTAGGCCTGACTCGGCGAGTCCCCTTGTGCACTCGGCGAGTCCAGGCGTCAGGAATGGCCAGATTCAGGATTTTTTCATGTTTATCTTATGGAAACTTACCTTAATCATAATAGATCAATCTAAATCCGATTTTTTGATATATATGACTATTATCTTGATCTAATTAAAGATAATTATCATCTAATAAAATATTTAATTTCCTTATATGATAATTGATTAATTATTTTGATAATTATCTTGAAAGAAATCTTAGATAAATCAAATAAAGATAATTAGGATATTAATTGTTAATTGGAATTATTTGTTATTTGATCCTCCATGTTTTAAATGTTTAAAACCTACCCTAAAGTTTTGAAATTTATATTTGTGATTAAAAGTTTTAATTTAGACAACTTAAATTTCAAACCCTAGATTTTAAAAGGTTTTAAAATACAACCCTATACTTATATGATATTACTAGAATAATATATATATATATATATATATATATATATATATATATATATATATATATATATATATGTATAACTAAATGCTAGTCTTACCGTTAGTAGGCCTCATTCACGAAGCCGATCTATAAGGTGGGTATAAGGTTGCGGCCTATAAAATGGCGCTTAATGGGTGTACACTCACACCCACTACTTGCTTGATTGGTGGAGGGTCGTTAGCCGAACGGGTAGGATAGGGCAACCTCATCCTCTCATTAAAAGTATAATAAGAAATACAAAGTAACTACACGTTTTAAAAAATTTCCCAATCTTAGTTACTTTAGGAAAAGTGAATAGATGCAATCCCATGAAATTACACTTTGCACCTTGCTAAGAAGTTAGTGGAGCGTGTGTGGTTTACCGGCACACTAATTGGTTCTAAGCGAAGGTGGAAAAGGGTGATTCATTGTTTATCATAGTTCGATCGAGCGTGTGTGGTTTACCTGCACATCGAATAGGTGATCGTAACAATGAAGGCACCATGTGAATTTGCATGGTAATTCACACCCGCTTTGTGATCCTCGGCATCCCAGTCACAAACAAGAGGGGCATATCGAGATTTAAACATGCCATTGAATAGTTCAATGAATCTCATCCGAAACTAGGAATTCTCAAAAACACTTAGGACTAATAGTTTAAGTTTTGTAATGGAGAATTAGTGAATCGTCATTCACTTACCTTCAATTTATTTGCATGTTAGATTACGGCATCCCTTTTCTAGTATGTAAATGTTATTGTTGGATCCTAGCCCTAATTTTTCTTATTGGGTGATAATTAGGGATTCTTATTCTAATCTATCTTTGTCCTTTCTCTAATTGAAGATGTCGAACGCAAACAACGCTGCTGCTAGTTCTTTCACGTTGATGAGCCTTTGCCAAAAGGTCACCTTCGATGGAACGAACTTTAGCGAATGGATAAGATACATTCGCACCATTGCTCGCTATGAGGACAAAGAGTATGTCCTCGATGAGAAGCTCGAGAAAATCAACCCCGAAGTTGCTACTCCCGCCGAAATCACCGCCTTTGAAACTCATGAGCGAGATGCAACGAAGGTACATTGCATCATGATCGCCACCATGAACTCCGAATTCCAAAAGTCCTACGAGGACATGTATCCATACGAGATGCATCAAGACTTGTTGGAGAGGTACCACCAAAACGCGAGACAAGAGCATTACGAGATTTTCACTAACATGATCTCTGCTAAGATGGGTCATGGAGAATCTCTTACCGTGCACCTGCAAAAGATGCAAAGGTATGTCGACCGCCTTCGCAAGTTAAATGTTGACTTCGGCGAACACTTGGCGATCGACATGGTGCTTCACTCTTTGCCACCGATGTACAATCAATTTAGGATGACCTACCACATGAACAAAGAGGAGGTCACCCTAAGCAAACTCCAAGGTCTCTTGAGGGTTGCTGAGAGCAACTTCAAGGACAAGTCTGTTGCACCAACTCCCAATCCGTCCGCTGCTCCTGTCTTGGCTATTGGTCAAAGGAAGGGAAAGAAGAGGAAAGCTTCATCGAATAACTATCGCAAGGTGAAAGCCCGAGATGGTGCCTCTTCTAGTGGGACCAAAGTTGATCCCTCTAAGCCCTGCTCTAACCCAAAGGAGGCAGAGTGCCACCACTGCCACAAGATAGGACATTGGAAGAGAAGCTGCCCGGATTACCTGCAAGCGATCAAGGAAGGAAAGATCAAGCCATCTTTCGCAGGTATATACACAATCAAATCTAACGATTCTAATCATGTTATTTCTTGGGTTCTTGATACCGGTTGCGGTTATCACATTTGTTCTAATGTGTAGGGACTAAGAAGAAGTAGGGATGTAGAGCAAGGAAGGATTAATCTAATCATGGGGAACAGAATATCGTCGCCTGTGACCAAGATTGGAGTGTATTCTTTAGTGCTTAGGAATAGTTTAGTTTTAGATTTGAACAATTGTTGCTATTCGCCAGAAATGGCTAGAAACATCATTTCATTTCATGGTTTATATAGACAAGGATTTAGATTTTCTTTTAATAATGAGAATGATTCTATTTTGGCTTATCTAAATGGTGTCTTTTACTTTGAAGCTATACCATATAATGGAATATATGAAACTGTTTTGATTGTTGATAACTTAGGAAATGATGTTTTGAATATTGATTCTTCCACTAGTATGGATAAAGCATCCTTGTGGCATTGCCGTCTTGGACATGTCAACAAGAAACGCATAGCCAAACTCCAAAAGGATGGAGTGTTGGAGTCATTCGACCTTAGGGAAGATGACACATGCGAGTCTTGTTTACTTGGAAAGATGACTAAGTCACCCTTCACGAGTACTTGTGAAAGGGGTGAGGGGCTATTGGACCTAATACATACCGATGTATGTGGACCCTTTAGATCAACCACGAAGGATGGGAACCGCTTGTATGTGACTTTTACCGATGACTATAGTAGATATGGGTATATCTACTTAATCAAGCGAAAGTTAGAAACTTTTGAAAAGTTCAAAGAGTTCAAGAATGAAGTGGAGAATCAATTGGGCAGGAAAATCAAGATGCTTCGATCCGATCGAGGAGGAGAGTACCTAAGTCTTGAATTCCACGATTATCTCAAGGAGTGTGGAATAGTTTCGCAATTGACGCCTCCTAGGACACCGCAGTTGAATGGTGTGGCAGAAAGGCATAATCGGACCTTATTGGATATGGTTCGCTCTATGATGAGTCGTGCTTCACTACCTATCTTCTTTTAGGGGTATGCCTTAGAGACTGCCACCCATATCCTTAACCGAGTCCCTACTAAGAAGGTTGCCAAAACACCTCACGAGTAGAGATGCACACAAAAACCGGTTTCACTATTCAAAACCGGATCCAATCCGAAACCGGACTGGGTCAAAACCGGTTTTGACCAGATCGGATCGGATTTAAAACCGGATTTTCAATCGGATCCTAATCCTATATTCCAAATCGGATTTGATACCGGATCGTAAACCGGATTCGCTAAAAACCGGATCCAGATCCGCCCGAAAATCCGATTAAAACCCACTAAAATTGGTTTAAACCGGTTTCAAATCGGATTAGAATCGGATTCGGATTTTGGTTAGAACCGGATCGGATTTTGACCGGATTCGGATCGGATTTTGACTGGATCGGATTTTTGATGACGTAAGCGAAACCGGATCGGATTTGGATCCGGATCGGATCGGATCGGATTCGGGTTTTGTGCATCTCTACTCACGAGATGTGGACAGGGAAAGCTCCCTCGTTGGCACATATCAAGGTTTGGGGTTGCGAGGCTTTCGTAAGACGAGATACTCACGACAAGCTTGAACCTCGAAGTGAGCGATGTATTTTCATCGGCTACCCGCAAACATCCTTTGGATATCTCTTCTATAGACCGAAAGACAATGTTGTCTTTGTTGCGAGGAGAGGAGTTTTCCGAGAGCGAGAACTCATAAGCCAAGGAGACAGTGGGAGGCAAATCGAACTTGAAGAGATTCAAGAGTCGATAGATGAAGGAACCTCTACCGTTGGCATTCAACCCGAGGAGGAAACTCCGGTTGAACCGATTGACGAATCCTTACCTCTTAGACGTTCCGATAGAGTTAGAGTTCATCCCTAGTTTTATGGTTTTCATATTACAACCGAGGGGGACACGTATATTAGTGATGGTACACTAATAAACCTTGATGAACCTAATAGCTATAAGGAAGCCATGGCAGGCCCGGAGTCTGCGAAATGGAAAGAGGCGATGGATAGCGAGATCCAATCCATGTACGATAACAAAGTTTGGAATTTAGTTGATTATGTGCCCGAACGTAAGACCGTAGGGTGCAAGTGGATCTTCAAGAAGAAGACCAACGTGGACGGGAACGTACACACATATAAAGCACGATTGGTCGCGAAGGGCTTTACTCAAACTCCCGGAGTTGACTATGATGAAACCTTCTCACCAGTTGGAAGATTAAATCTATTAGAGTGATGCTAGCAATTGCCGCATTTCATGATTATGAGATTTGGAAAATGGATGTCAAGACCGCTTTCCTTAACGGAAAGTTGGCTGAGGATGTTTACATGGCTCAGCCAGAGGGGTTTGTGGATCCGAAGTATCCGAATAGAGTGTGTAAGCTTGAGAAGTCCATTTATGGACTTAAGCAAGCATCTCGCAGATGGAATCTTTGCTTCGATGAGAAAGTCAAAGAGTTTGGATTTGTACGAAGCGAAGACGAATCTTGTGTATATGTCAAAGCCAGTGGGAGTATAGTAAGCTTCCTCGTTCTATATGTCGATGACATATTACTCATAGGAAATGACATCCCGACTCTGCAGGAGGTTAAGTCCTGGCTCGGGAAGTGCTTCGCTATGAAGGACCTCGGAGAGGCTTCTTACATTTTAGGAATAAGGATAGTAAGAGAAAGAAGTAAGAGACTAATTGGACTTAGTCAGAATACTTACTTAGAGAAGGTACTAAAACGTTTTAGTATGGAAAACTCAAAGAAGGGAGAACTACCAATACAAGGAAATGCCAAGTTGAGTAAGACTCAAAGTCCGAGTACCGAAGCTGAGATAGCAGAAATGAGCCGAGTACCATACGCTTCCGCAGTTGGCTCAATCATGTACGCTGTGACTTGTACTCGCCCTGATGTAGCCTTCGCTTTGAGCATGGTTAGAAGATATCAAGGGAACCCTGGCAAAGCACATTGGATTGCGGTGAAGAACATCCTTAAGTACCTTCGGAGGACGAAAGAATGGTTCTTAGTCCTTGGAGGGAGTGATGACTTGAAGGTACGAGGGTATAGTGACGCCAGCTTTCAGACCGACAGGGACAACTACCGTTCGCAGTCGGGCTGGGTCTTTACCCTAAATGGAGGAGCAGTGACATGGAAGAGTTCCAAGCAGGAAACCGTAGCTGATTCAACGTGCGAATCAGAGTACATCGCAGCGAGCGAAGCGTCGAGGGAGGCAATATGGCTAAAGAACTTCATTGGTGATCTTGGAGTTGTGCCGGCCATAAAGGAGCCCATGGAGATTTTCTGTGATAACGAAGGTGCGATTGCCTTGACCAAGGAACCGAGGGATCATGGTAGATCTCGACATATCGACAGAAAATATCACTTCATTAGACATCGTGTAGAAGAAGGACAACTCGTAGTGAAGAGGATATCATCAGAAGATAACCCAGCAGATCCGCTTACGAAGGGACTGAGTAGGGTTAAGCACTTGCAGCATGCTAGGAGCATTGGGCTGAAGGATGATATTAGTATAGATTAGATAGTATTAGAAACATATAATAGATAAATGTAATTAACATTTGATGATTAAATAAATGAGTGTTATTTATGAGTAAAGTTACTGTCACATGTTAGTTGTTTAACTATTGTTTCACTTTGCATGTTTTGACTTCCAGAATAATTGAGTTTATTAGGAATAATCGAATTATTCAAATGGTCCACAATCGTTCATATGTTGGGAGTAGATATGAATGAAGATTGTCATGAATTGGTGTGTAGAAATGTCTAAATGGTGTTAGACATAGCAAGGGTTGTTGCAACGTTCATGAGTGCTTATGAACTGGTTTTGAGCATTGGAATAAACCCGCGCTTGCTGGAATCACCTTATGGAATACGATATAAAAGGTGATCGCAAGACGATAATATCATATAGTCTTAAAACCTAGATATATGGTTTATTATTTGTTAATTGATTGTACATTGATAATGCGAAAACGCATCAGTAACTTGGTGTTACAAAACGCATTGTTGTGTATAGTTGGTTAATGAATAAGTAAATGCATATAAGTCGAAGTTTATCTGTAAATTTTATCCTAAGAGGGTAGAAGAGATATCTTGGCCACTCGATGATTTCATTCGACTTATGTGCCGGGCCCGGTCAGAACTAAATTGATGTGTTCGATTAAGTTCTATGTCGAATAAATCGGAGATCGAGAAATCAAAAGCTAGACTAACCGTTCCATAGGATTGTCAGCATGATATCTAACAGAGGACTGTACGATCCCTTATCTAAAGGACAAGATTGATTAGATTAGAGTTGACAGCGTCTTTGAGAGCTACGATTGCAAACCGAATTGTACTTGTATAGTTACTAGACTTATCCAAGTGGGAGACTGTTGGAATAATGTCTAAGGCTGTAACTATATCCGGTTGTGCATGGTCCTTTTGGGTTTCCTTCACCATAGCAACTTGATGGATGATTTGTTAAGAGAGAGTAAATATTATAAGGAATAATATATGGCTATTTGATTAATATAAGTCATAAATTAATTGGTATTAATTTGGTGACTTAAAGAGATTAATTAAATAAGAGGGTATAAACTGTCAATTGTTTGATAGTTAAACTTTAGACTGTAAATCCATTTGGATATACTTTGGACGGATTCTAAGAGCTTTAGGATAGCTAAAATCGTCCATGTGCTTATCTAGGAATGGATTTGGATAGCCTTAAGAAAAGATTATCTGATAGGGACTTATCTGTAATCCTTAAGGAGTCTACAAGTATAAATAGACCCTAGGGGTGAGGGAATTCGACACACAACCTAAAGCAAGGAACCTCTAGCCGAATTCCTCCCCTCTCCTCTCTCCTAAATCATCTTGCTTGCTATTGGTGTTTGTAAGCCATTAGAGGAGTGACATTTGTGACTCTAGAAGCTCCAAGACAACAAGATCAACAAGGAACTCAAAGGTATGATTCTAGATCTGTTTCAATGTTGTTATTTAACCTAATTAGCCATTAGAAGTCTTGGATTCAAAGCATGTTTAATTAGAAAGCCTAGATCCATGCTTTAGGGTTTTGCATGCGCACATAGGAAAGTTCTTATGGCTAAAACCCATCACTAATATCTCATAATCATCAAGGCCCAATTATGGCCCAATTTTCCAAATTAGGCCCGAACCTTTCGAATTTCCTTTTCCTCAAGAACAATAAATTTCCTTAATGCAAAAATTTTTTTCCAAATGGCCCACGAAGGCCCACACAAACCTAGTCTAACACCCATAATCAGAAAGATCAAGAAAATAAAGGAAAGGCTCTAAGTCAAAAGTCAACTCGTCGAGTCCAAGGAGGAACTTGACGAGTCGGAGAAGGATCTGGGGCATAGAGTAGGTGACTGACTCGGCGATTTGGTGAGTGGATTTAACGAGTCTGGTCTGGATGAGAAAAGCCTTAATCCTAGGGTTTGCATCCTATTTAAAGGACCTTATGTCCTCTCCTCAGCCCCCTTGTCGGCCAAAAGCTTCTTTAAGCGATTCCAAACCCTAATTTGGGTAAGAGGAGGAGGAAAGTGAGCTTGGGGATTTTAAAAGAGAAAGATTGGAGGATTTGACCACTAAGGAGCTAAAGAGTTCAACTATTTGGTTTTGAGCATCAGTTTGAAGGTAACAGTCTATCACTTTGCCTTTGTTTGTTCTAGATCTTTTCTTGGATGATGTTTTGTGGCCATTTTGACATGTTAAGGAGCCATTTCGAGTTAGAAGTCCAGATCTAAGGTTGCTACTTCATATCTAGGCTTGTCTTGGTCGAAAAACCCATAAAGTATCAGCCCTTGGTGTGTTGGTGAAGCATGTTTGTCTTAAACCATACCCCTAGAGTGTTTTAAGCCTATAGCTCCTTGGTTTCACGTAAAGTTTGCAACTTTATGTAAAGGGTGGGCGTTAGAAGAGTGGATCTACAGTTTGGAGCCCTGCATGGATCGAAAGGTCACAATTTGGATTAAGAACTGAAGCGACTCGGCGAGTCACATGGGTGGACTCGGCGAGTTGTATGAAGATAGGCAGGAACTCGATGAGTTGGAAGAACAACTCGGCGAGTCTGTTGAAGATTGCCTTGGACTCGGCGTGTCTGTTCTTGGACTCGATGAGTCTAATCACAGAACCTCCACCTTTTTCTAGTTAAGACGCAGATCAGTGAGTTGAGTGGTGACTCAGTGAGTTGGATAGGATGGGACTCAGAGATCGTTGAACTCGACGAGTCTTGGGTTGACTTGGCAAGTTGAGTAGTATTTTGAGAGTTTCTGAGTTTAAGAACTCGGCGAGTCTATGAGTTGACTCGGCAAGTCGAGTCAACTAGAAGGTTGACTTTGACCAGGACTTTGACTTTAACCAGAGTTGACTTTGTTTGACTTCTAGAGTTAGTATGGAACTAAGTGTTATGTGGATATTAGTAGCTCGGGGAGCTAGTGGAGCAGCGGTTCATCCTATCTACCAGGATATCGACCTATGCAGGTCACTAAGCATAACACCAACCTAATGAATAGGATGTAAATCAATAAGCATATCGTGCAATAAACCCGGATACAAATCTGATAAGGTCCAACATTGGTGACTTAGACCAAGTTGAAATAGTGAGGAGAACTCGCCTGGAACTGCTGAAGTCCTGCGGATAAAACTCCAGCTGCTAGTTGACAAATTCCTGAACTGTCAACATCAAAACGACACCTAATTAGAAATTGGGTTCCAATACATAACCACAAGTCCATGCTTGGGGTTAAAGGCTACTTTACCCATCAACCTAGCTTGTTTCAAGCCCAAGGCCTAGCTTACACTCCAAAGGTCCAAAACTCAAGTGATGGGTCGAAGCCCAACATATGGCCCAACTTTCAAAATTAGGCCAAGACCCCAACATGGTCTTACCTTAAGGCCCATCTATCTATTCTAGTCCAAACTCTTGGTATTCCAATGACCTAATTGTTGGAATAGTGTCTAAGGCTGTAACTATATCCGGTTGTGCATGGTCCTTTTGGGTTGCCTTCACCATAGCAACTTGATGGATGATTTGTTAAGAGAGAGTAAATATTATAAGGAATAATATATGGCTATTTGATTAATATAAGTCATAAATTAATTGGTATTAATTTGGTGACTTAAAGAGATTAATTAAATAAGAGGGTATAAACTGTCAATTGTTTGATAGTTAAACTTTAGACTGTAAATCCATTTGGATATACTTTGGACGGATTCTAAGAGCTTTAGGATAGCTAAAATCGTCCATGTGCTTATCTAGGAATGGATTTGGATAGCCTTAAGAGTAGATTATCTGATAGGGACTTATCTGTAATCCTTAAGGAGTCTACAAGTATAAATAGACCCTAGGGGTGAGGGAATTCGACACACAACCTAAAGCAAGGAACCTCTGGCCGAATTCCTCCCCTCTCCTCTCTCCTAAATCATCTTGCTTGCTATTGGTGTTTGTAAGCCATTAGAGGAGTGACATTTGTAACTCTAGAAGCTCCAAGACAACAAGATCAACAAGGAACTCAAAGGTATGATTCTAGATTTGTTTCAATGTTGTTATTTAACCTACTTAGCCATTAGAAGTCTTGGATTCAAAGCATGTTTAATTAGAAAGCCTAGATCCAAGCTTTAGGGTTTTGCATGCGCACATAGGAAAGTTCTTATGGCTAAAACCCATCAGTGGTATCAGAGCCTAGCTTGGTTTTCTTTAAATTGTTGCTTGATTAACTGAAACAAACCTGCAAAATTCGATTTTTTTGGGTTTATGAGTCACTGACTCAGCGAGTTCCAAGGTGGACTCGGCGAGTAGGCCTGACTCGGCGAGTCCCCTTGTGGACTCGGCGAGTCCAGGCGTCAGGAATGGCCAGATTCAGGATTTTTTCATGTTTATCTTATGGAAACTTACCTTAATCATAATAGATCAATCTAAATCCGATTTTTTGATATATATGACTATTATCTTGATCTAATTAAAGATAATTATCATCTAATAAAATATTTAATTTCCTTATATGATAATTGATTAATTATTTTGATAATTATCTTGAAAGAAATCTTAGATAAATCAAATAAAGATAACTAGGATATTAATTGTTAATTGGAATTATTTGTTATTTGATCCTCCATGTTTTAAATTTTTAAAACCTACCCTAAAGTTTTGAAATTTATATTTGTGATTAAAAGTTTTAATTTAGACAACTTAAATTTCAAACCCTAGATTTTAAAAGGTTTTAAAATACAACCCTATACTTATATGATATTACTAGAATAATATATATATATATATATATATATATATATATATATATATATATATATATATATATATATATATATATATATGTATAACTAAATGCTAGTCTTACCGTTAGTAGGCCTCATTCACGAAGCCGATCTATAAGGTGGGTATAAGGTTGCGGCCTATAAAATGGCGCTTAATGGGTGTACACTCACACCCACTGCTTGCTTGATTGGTGGAGGGTCGTTAGCCGAACGGGTAGGATAGGGCAACCTCATCCTCTCATTAAAAGTATAATAAGAAATACAAAGTAACTACACGTTTTAAAAAATTTCCCAATCTTAGTTACTTTAGGAAAAGTGAATTGATGCAATCCCATGAAATTACACTTTGCACCTTGCTAAGAAGTTAGTGGAGCGTGTGTGGTTTACCGGCACACTAATTGGTTCTAAGCGAAGGTGGCAAAGGGTGATTCATTGTTTATCATAGTTCGATCGAGCGTGTGTGGTTTACCGGCACATCGAATAAGTGATCGTAACAATGAAGCCACCATGTGAATTTGCATGGTAATTCACACCCGCTTTGTGATCCTCGGCATCCCAGTCACAAACAAGAGGGGCATATCGAGATTTAAACATGCCATTGAATAGTTCAATGAATCTCATCCGAAACTAGGAATTCTCAAAAACACTTAGGACTAATAGTTTAAGTTTTGTAATGGAGAATTAGTGAATCGTCATTCACTTACCTTCAATTTATTTGCATGTTAGATTACGGCATCCCTTTTCTAGTATGTAAATGTTATTGTTGGATCCTAGCCCTAATTTTTCTTATTGGGTGATAATTAGGGATTATTATTCTAATCTATCTTTGTCCTTTCTCTAATTGAAGATGTCGAACGCAAACAACGCTGCTGCTAGTTCTTTCACGTTGATGAGCCTTTGCCAAAAGGTCACCTTCGATGGAACGAACTTTAGCGAATGGATAAGATACATTCGCACCATTGCTCGCTATGAGGACAAAGAGTATGTCCTCGATGAGAAGCTCGAGAAAATCAACCCCGAAGTTGCTACTCCCGCCGAAATCACCGCCTTTGAAACTCATGAGCGAGATGCAACGAAGGTACATTGCATCATGATCGCCACCATGAACTCCGAATTCCAAAAGTCCTACGAGGACATGTATCCATACGAGATGCATCAAGACTTGTTGGAGAGGTACCACCAAAACGCGAGACAAGAGCATTACGAGATTTTCACTAACATGATCTTTGCTAAGATGGGTCATGGAGAATCTCTTACCGTGCACCTGCAAAAGATGCAAAGGTATGTCGACCGCCTTCGCAAGTTAAATGTTGACATCGGCGAAGACTTGGCGATCGACATGGTGCTTCACTCTTTGCCTCCGATGTACAATCAATTTAGGATGACCTACCACATGAACAAAGAGGAGGTCACCCTAAGCAAACTCCAAGGTCTCTTGAGGGTTGCTGAGAGCAACTTCAAGGACAAGTCTGTTGCACCAACTCCCAATCCGTCCGCTGCTCCTGTCTTGGCTATTGGTCAAAGGAAGGGAAAGAAGAGGAAAGCTTCATCGAATAACTATCGCAAGGTGAAAGCCCGAGATGGTGCCTCTTCTAGTGGGACCAAAGTTGATCCCTCTAAGCCCTGCTCTAACCCAAAGGAGGCAGAGTGCCACCACTGCCACAAGATAGGACATTGGAAGAGAAGCGGCCCGGATTACCTGCAAGCGATCAAGGAAGGAAAGATCAAGCCATCTTTTGCAGGTATATACACAGTCAAATCTAACGATTCTAATCATGTTATTTCTTGGGTTCTTGATACCGGTTGCGGTTATCAAATTTGTTCTAATGTGCAGGGACTAAGAAGAAGTAGGGATGTAGAGTAAGGAAGGATCAATCTAATCATGCGGAATAGAAGATCGTCGCCTGTGACCAAGATTGGAGTGTATTCTTTAGTGCTTAGGAATAGTTTAGTTTTAGATTTGAACAATTGTTGCTATTCGCCAGAAATGGCTAGAAACATCATTTCATTTCATGGTTTATATAGACAAGGATTTAGATTTTCTTTTAATAATGAGAATGGTTCTATTTTGGCTTATCTAAATGGTGTCTTTTACTTTGAAGCTATACCATGTAATGGAATATATGAAACTGTTATGATTGTTGATAACTTAGGAAATGATGTTTTGAATATTGATTCTTCCACTAGTATGGATAAAGCATCCTTGTGGCATTGCCGTCTTGGACATGTCAACAAGAAACGCATAGCCAAACTCCAAAAGGATGGAGTGTTGGAGTCATTCGACCTTAGGGAAGATGACACATGCGAGTCTTGTTTACTTGGAAAGATGACTAAGTCACCCTTCACGAGTACTTGTGAAAGGGGTGAGGGGCTATTGGACCTAATACATACCGATGTATGTGGACCCTTTAGATCAACCACGAAGGATGGGAACCGCTTCTATGTGACTTTTACCGATGACTATAGTAGATATGGGTATATCTACTTAATCAAGCGAAAGTCAGAAACTTTTGAAAAGTTCAAAGAGTTCAAGAATGAAGTGGAGAATCAATTGGGCAGGAAAATCAAGATGCTTCGATCCGATCGAGGAGGAGAGTACCTAAGTCTTGAATTCCACGATTATCTCAAGGAGTGTGGAATAGTTTCGCAATTGACACCTCCTAGGACACCGCAGTTGAATGGTGTGGCAGAAAGGCGTAATCGGACCTTATTGGATATGGTTCGCTCTATGATGAGTCGTGCTTCACTACCTATCTTCTTTTGGGGGTATGCCTTAGAGACTGCCGCCCATATCCTTAACCGAGTCCCTACTAAGAAGGTTGCCAAAACACCTCACGAGTAGAGATGCACACAAAAACCGGTTTCACTATTCAAAACCGGATCCAATCCGAAACCGGACTGGGTCAAAATCGGTTTTGACCAAACCGGATCGGATCGGATTTAAAACCGGGATTTCAATCGGATCCTAATCCTATATTCCAAATCGGATTTGATACCGGATCGTAAACCGGATTCGCTAAAAACCGGATCCAGATCCGCCCCAAAATCCGATTAAAACCCACTAAAATTGGTTTAAACCGGTTTCAAATTGGATTAGAATCGGATTCGGATTTTGGTTAGAACCGGATCAGATTTTGACCGAATTCGGATTGGATTTTGACTGGATCGGATTTTTGATGACGTAAGCGAAACCAGATCGGATTCGGATCCGGATCGGATCGGATCGGATTCGGGTTTTGTGCATCTCTACTCACGAGATGTGGACAGGGAAAGCTCCCTCGTTGGCACATATCAAGGTTTGGGGTTGCGAGGCTTTCGTAAGACGAGATACTCACGACAAGCTTGAACCTCGAAGTGAGCGATGTATTTTCATCGGCTACCCGCAAACATCCTTTGGATATCTCTTCTATAGACCGAAAGACAATGTTGTCTTTGTTGCGAGGAGAGGAGTTTTCCGAGAGCAAGAACTCATAAGCCAAGGAGACAGTGGGAGGCAAATTGAACTTGAAGAGATTCAAGAGTCGATAGATGAAGGAACCTCTACCGCTGGCATTCAACCCGAGGAGGAAACTCCGGTTGAACCGACTGACGAAACCTTACCTCTTAGACGTTCCGATAGAGTTAGAGTTCATCCCTAGTTTTATGGTTTTCATATTACTACCGAGGGGGACACGTATATTAGTGATGGTACACTAGTAAACCTTGATGAACCTAATAGCTATAAGGAAGCCATGGCAGGCCCGGAGTCTGCGAAATGGAAAGAGGCGATGGATAGCGAGATCCAATCCATGTACGATAACAAAGTTTGGAATTTAGTTGATTATGTGCCCGAACGTAAGACCGTAGGGTGCAAGTGGATCTTCAAGAAGAAGACCGACGTGGACGGGAACGTACACACATATAAAGCACGATTGGACGCGAAGGGCTTTACTCAAACTCCCGGAGTTGACTATGATGAGACCTTCTCACCAGTTGGAAGATTAAATCTATTAGAGTGATGCTAGCAATTGCCGCATTTCATGATTATGAGATTTGGCAAATGGATGTCAAGACCGCTTTCCTTAACGGAAAGTTGGCTGAGGATGTTTACATGGCTCAGCCAGAGGGGTTTGTGGATCCGAAGTATCCGATAGAGTGTGTAAGCTTGAGAAGTCCATTTATGGACTTAAGCAAGCATCTCGCAGATGGAATCTTTGCTTCGATGAGAAAGTCAAAGAGTTTGGATTTGTACGAAGCGAAGACGAATCTTGTGTATATGTCAAAGCCAGTGGGAGTATAGTAAGCTTCCTCGTTCTATATGTCGATGACATATTACTCATAGGAAACGACATCCCGACTCTGCAGGAGGTTAAGTCCTGGCTCGGGAAGTGCTTCGCTATGAAGGACCTCGGAGAGGCTTCTTACATTTTGGGAATAAGGATAGTAAGAGAAAGAAGTAAGAGACTAATTGGACTTAGTCAGAATACTTACTTAGAGAAGGTACTAAAACGTTTTAGTATGGATAACTCAAAGAAGGGAGAACTACCGATACAAGGAAATGCCAAGTTGAGTAAGACTCAAAGTCCGAGTACCGAAGCTGAGATAGCAGAAATGAGCCGAGTACCATACGCTTCCGCAGTTGGCTCAATCATGTACGCTATGACTTGTACTCGCCCTGATGTAGCCTTCGCTATGAGCATGGTTAGAAGATATCAAGGGAACCCTGGCAAAGCACATTGGATTGTGGTGAAGAACATCCTTAAGTACCTTCGGAGGACGAAAGAATGGTTCTTAGTCCTTGGAGGGAGTGATGACTTGAAGGTACGAGGGTATAGTGACGCCAGCTTTCAGACCGACAGGGACAACTACCGTTCGCAGTCGGGCTGGGTCTTTACCCTAAATGGAGGAGCAGTGACATGGAAGAGTTCCAAGCAGGAAACCGTAGCTGATTCAACGTGCGAATCAGAGTACATCGCAGCGAGCGAAGTGTCGAAGGAGGCAATATGGCTAAAGAACTTCATTGGTGATCTTGGAGTTGTGCCGGCCATAAAGGAGCCCATGGAGATTTTCTGTGATAACGAAGGTGCGGTTGCCTTGACCAAGGAACCGAGGGATCATGGTAGATCTCGACATATCGACAGAAAATATCACTTCATTAGACATCGTGTAGAAGAAGGACAACTCGTAGTGAAGAGGATATCATCAGAAGATAACCCAGCAGATCCGCTTACGAAGGGACTGAGTAGGGTTAAGCACTTGCAGCATGCTAGGAGCATTGGGCTGAAGGATGATATTAGTATAGATTAGATAGTATTAGAAACGTATAATAGATAAATGTAATTAACATTTGATGATTAAATAAATGAGTGTTATTTATGAGTAAAGTTACTGTCACATGTTAGTTGTTTAACTATTGTTTCACTTTGCATGTTTTGACTTCCAGAATAATTGAGTTTATTAGGCATAATCGAATTATTCAAATGGTCCACAATCGTTCATATGTTGGGAGTAGATATGAATGAAGATTGTCATGAATTGATGTGTAGAATGTCTAAATGGTGTTAGACATAGCAAGGGTTGTTGCAACGTTCATGAGTGCTTATGAACTGGTTTTGAGCATTGGAATAAACCCGCGCTTGCTGGAATCACCTTATGGAATACGATATAAAAGGTGATCGGAAGACGATAATATCATATAGTCTTAAAACCTAGATATATGGTTTATTATTTGTTAATTGATTGTACATTGATAATGCGAAAACGCATCAGTAACTTGGTGTTATAAAACGCATTGTTGTGTATAGTTGGTTAATGAATAAGTAAATGCATATAAGTCGAAGTTTATCTGTAAATTTTATCCTAAGAGGGTAGAAGAGATATCTTGGCCACTCAATGATTTCATTCGACTTATGTGTCGGGCCCGGTCAGAACTAAATTGATGTGTTCGATTAAGTTCTATGTCGAATAAATCGGAGATCGAGAAATCAAATGCTAGACTAACCGTTCCATAGGATTGTCAGCATGATATCTAACAGAGGGCTGTACGATCCCTTATCTAAAGGACAAGATTGATTAGATTAGAATTGACAGCGTCTTTGAGAGCTACGATTGCAAACCGAGTTGTACTTGTATAGTTACTAGACTTATCCAAGTGGGAGACTGTTGGAATAATGTCTAAGGCTGTAACTATATCCGGTTGTGCATGGTCCTTTTGGGTTGCCTTCACCATAGCAACTTGATGGATGATTTGTTAAGAGAGAGTAAATATTATAAGGAATAATATATGGCTATTTGATTAATATAAGTCATAAATTAATTGGTATTAATTTGGTAACTTAAAGAGATTAATTAAATAAGAGGGTATAAACTGTCAATTGTTTGATAGTTAAACTTTAGACTATAAATCCATTTGGATATACTTTGGACGGATTCTAAGAGCTTTAGGATAGCTAAAATCGTCCATGTGCTTATCTAGGAATGGATTTGGATAGCCTTAAGAGAAGATTATCTGATAGGGACTTATCTGTAATCCTTAAGGAGTCTACAAGTATAAATAGACCCTAGGGGTGAGGGAATTCGACACACAACCTAAAGCAAGGAACCTCTGGCCGAATTCCTCCCCTCTCCTCTCTCCTGAATCATCTTGCTTGCTATTGGTGTTTGTAAGCCATTAGAGGAGTGACATTTGTGACTCTAGAAGCTCCAAGACAACAAGATCAACAAGGAACTCAAAGGTATGATTCTAGATCTGTTTCAATGTTGTTATTTAACCTAATTAGCCATTAGAAGTCTTGGATTCAAAGCATGTTTAATTAGAAAGCCTAGATCCAAGTTTTAGGGTTTTGCATGCGCACAGAGGAAAGTTCTTATAGCTAAAACCCATCACTAATATCGCATAATCATCAAGGCCCAATTATGGCCCAATTTTCCAAATTAGGCCCGAACCTTTCGAATTTCCTTTTCCTCAAGACCAATAAATTTCCTTAATGCAAAACTTTTTTTCCAAATGGCCCACGAAGGCCCACACAAACCTAGTCTAACACCCATAATCAGAAAGACCAAGAAAATAAAGGAAAGGCTCTAAGTCAAAAGTCAACTCGTCGAGTCCAAGGAAGAACTTGACGAGTCGGAGCAGGATCTGGGGCATAGAGTAGGTGACTGACTCGGCGATTTGGTGAGTGGACTTAACGAGTCTAGTCTGGATGAGAAAAGCCTTAATCCTAGGGTTTGCATCCTATTTAAAGTACCTTATGTCCTCTCCTCAGCCCCCTTGTCGGCCAAAAGCTTCTTTAAGCGATTCCAAACCCTAATTTGGGTAAGAGGAGGAGGAAAGTGAGCTTGGGGATTTTAAAAGAGAAAGATTGGAGGATTTGACCACTAAGGAGCTAAAGAGTTCAACTATTTGGTTTTGAGCATCAGTTTGAAGGTAACAGTCTATCACTTTGCCTTTGTTTGTTCTAGATCTTTTCTTGGATGATGTTTTGGGGCCATTTTGACATGTTAAGGAGCCATTTCGAGTTAGAAGTCCAGATCTAAGGTTGCTACTTCATATCTAGGCTTTTCTTGGTCGAAAAACCCATAAAGTATCAGCCCTTGGTGTGTTGGTGAAGCATGTTTGTCTTAAACCTTACCCCTAGAGTGTTTTAAGCCTATAGCTCCTTGGTTTCACGTAAAGTTTGCAACTTTATGTAAAGGGTGGGCGTTAGAAGAGTGGATCTACAGTTTGGAGCCCTGCATGGATCGAAAGGTCACGATATGGATTAAGAACTGAAGCGACTCGGCGAGTCACATGGGTGGACTCGGCGAGTTGTATGAAGATAGGCAGGAACTCGATGAGTTGGAAGAACAACTCGGCGAGTCTGTTGAAGATTGCCTTGGACTCGGCGTGTCTGTTCTTGGACTCGATGAGTCTAATCACAGAACCTCCACCTTTTTCTAGTTAAGACGCAGATCAGTGAGTTGAGTGGTGACTCAGTGAGTTAGATAGGATGGGACTCAGAGATCGTTGAACTCGACGAGTCTTGGGTTGACTTGGCAAGTTGAGTAGTATTTTGAGAGTTTCTAAGTTTAAGAACTCGGCGAGTCTATGAGTTGACTCGGCAAGTCGAGTCAACTAGAAGGTTGACTTTGACCTGGACTTTGACTTTAACCAGAGTTGACTTTGTTTGACTTCTAGAGTTAGTATGGAACTAAGTGTTATGTGGATATTAGTAGCTCGGGGAGCTAGTGGAGCAGTGGTTCAGAGAGTTGTCGGACAGTAGCCAGATGATTATCAGCAAAGTTCAGTAGTACGAGGTGAGTCTCCTCACTATTTATATAGGTCTACGTCCACAATGCCGACCCATTTAGTCAATGTATGACCAGGAAGACCCGGGGGTTAGCCCTAGGCATTACGCATGAAAGACCAAGAGACGGCTCCTGGCACACCGTATGTTATTATGTATGACAGGAAGACCCGGGGGTTAGCCCTATGCATTACACATGAAAGACCAGGAAGCGGCTCCTGGCACACCGTATGCTATTATGTATGATAGGAAGACCTAAGAGTTAGCCCTAGGCAATACATATGAAAGACCAGGAGGTGGCTTCTAGCGCACTGTATGCTATTGTGTATGAAAGACCAGGACGTGGCTCCTGGAACACTATATGCGGAGTAGCCTAATAGAGTAGTATATATAGTTTTGTTTGTGATACTTGCATAAAAGACCAGGGGTGGTCCTTGGCACTTGTCCGTAAGACAAAGGGAGTGGCCCCAGGCTTGACCAGGAAGACCATGTGCGGCCCGTGCGATAACCGCAAGACTATGTTTAGCACATAGCACCTTAGTAAGACTATGTTTCGCGCATAACACCTAAGCAAGACTATGTTTGGCACATAGCACCTTACTTTATTATGGATCAATTCGTTTGTATGGTATGTGGTATTTGGGGAACTCACTAAGCTTCGTGCTTACGGTTTTCAGTTTTGGTTTCAGGTACTTTGTTTTCATGGAAAGGAGCCGGCTCGATCGCAGCACATCACACTATGTTTTCCGGACAAGAGACCTTTGGGATTACACTCTGATATGGTTTTATGATAATACGTTTTGATTACTAACACTTTGGTTAACATGAGATATTATTATGAATGTTTTTATACTGATGGTTTATGTAATAACTTATTTAAAAATGAAATTTTGGCCTTGAATTTTGGGGATGTTACAAGTTCTATCAGAGCCTTGATTTGAGGGATTCGAGCACACTCTCGGGTGTGTTTGGACTCAAACTAAGGAGTTGGCATGAAAATGTTTTCAAAAGTAAAGTCATTTTACAAAAGAAGTTTGAAACGAATTTGAAAAGAGAACATAATTTTGAAAAGAACAAGGTGTGTGATGCGTGCAATCAGTCGAGCTCAAGTAAGTTTTCCCAAGATACCCATACATATTGTGATATGTTATTATATGATATGATTATGAGAATTGCATTCTAGATTAGGGCTAAGGATCTAGGAGGATGCCTTATATGCCTATTATATGTGCTTGTAGACTTGCATGCTAGAACTGATCAGTCAGTGATAGGGTAGCCTGTTTAGTTTATGCCTGATTTTATGAGCCTTTGAATTGCATGTAAAGATTCTTGATTAGAGGATAGAAAGGTTTGATTTGAGTATGATGCTTAGATTTTCCATTGTCTGAATGTTGCTTGCTTTGTGCTTTGTAGGACTCTTAGTAATGTGAACGATCTATTAAGTGAATATGCTAAGTTACATGTGGCACAGGCTGGATAATCTCAGAGTGATAGATTTGACCCTATTGCACAGCTCTCGTTTGAGTCTAACCGCTTTAGGGATGACTGTTTTACACGAAGGATTATCTGATCTTTGTTTCATGTGTCTATATTCATGAGGTAGCTAGTTGACGTTACTAGGAATCTTTAAGCAGCTGAGGATTGGGTGCGGGTTGGAGGTTACCCTAGGGAAAGCCTAGGATGAGAGTAGTGCTGGTAGCAGCTTTAGTAGTAGTGAAAGGGACTTAGTGAAGTTGAAGCAACCCTTGAGGAAAGTACAAATAGATGTGGAAGGTAGTATGGATCCGTACTACTAGAAGTAGAGGATCCGTACTCGAGTCAAGGAGGGCCGAGATGGAACCAAGATCTTGGAAAGTGTGTGAGACCTCTAGAAAGTATATGTGACCATGACAATGGTATGTTTATTTTCAAAATGGTGGTCACGAGACATAGAGCGGGGGTTCAGAATCTGGGTCAGGATCGTGCTCGGGTGTAGGGTCCGACCAGGTGGATAATGGGTTACACGAGTTAATCATGTCCGAGATCACGAGAGGTATTCTTGATGCGATGTCGGTTATCTTCGGGTCGATCAAGGATGGGATCATTAAGCTGATGGAGGATCGCCTCTGAGCTTTCAGGAGCGATTCGGCGTCTGGCCAGGCGGGTACGTGCACACTATCCTTCAAGGACTTCAGAGGGAGTGGTGTGCCAGATTTTCATGGGGTGAAGAACCCCATTGCTTCTCGGAGATGGATCGCAGACATCGAGTCTGTGCAGCTGACGAGCTTCGCCCTGAAGGGGCCAAAGGTCCGCTTTACGGAGGGATGTTTGAGAGACAAAGCTAGAGACCGGTGGGAGTCAATTGGTGATTCCTTGGGAGCCTTAGCCATTGAGGCTATGTCATGCCCCAACTTTGTGACCAGGTTTAGGGCGGAGTTTGCACCGGCGGTGGAGCTTCAGCAGCTTGCCAGAGAGTTCCTAGACATGAGACAGACGACAGAATTGGTGGCGGGGATTACCGCCAAGTTTCGAGAGAGGGCCTTATTGGTGCCTCAGTATGCAGGGGATGATGAGATGTAGAGGAACCACTATCATGACATGTTGAGAGCTGATATTCGGGAGCATGTCAGCTTCTCGGCATGAACGACCATGGACTCTATGATTGCCATGGTGTGGGAAAGGGAGATTGATTTGGAGCACATTGCGAAGAGGAGGTCGGATCAGATGTATCCTTTGGAGGGTCCTAGGAAGAGACCCAGGACATCAGATCAACGATTAGTAGGTCAGCAAGTCCGATGTCAGTGCACCACGTGCGGGAAACCACACGAGGGAGTTTCTTGTTCCAGGGGTTCAGGCTGCTACAAGTGTGGCAGTGATGGTCATGTCAGTGGGGAATACCCACAGAGGGAAATCCCATTATGTTTTCACTGCAACCAGGTGTGTCACAAGAAGGCCGACTGCCCGACGATGAGGGGAGGAGCAGGGAGTGCGTCTGCCCCGAAAGCTTCATGGATTATGGATGGGTGAAAGGGTAGGGCCTTGCAGCGACAGATGAGGGAGATCTAGATTACAATAGAGAATGTTGCAGAATTGTCATATGCCAATTGCATACCATGAACTGTTAGTAGCTATTGTAGGTTCATCACTCAATACGGTTTCGAAATGTCCAGTGTTATCTCGATTATGACCAAAAACAATTCAGGAGCGTTGCATGGAGGTTGGTGGACAGGGTCCATGGAGTAGCCCTCCACCATCGTTAGAGTTCGGTGGTTCTAGACTTGGTTCTTGGGATAGCTTTTGGAAGCATTAGGGGAAGTGGTCTATCACTGGTGAGGTTGCTCTGAGCATTAGTTATTCGAGCCTTGAGGACATTAGTTGGAGCTTAGGGGATTATTAGTATCGGGGATGCATGAGGTGTTCATCTACTATTCGGTAATCGTATGGTATTTGGAGTGGACTAGTGATAGATCGCTAGCGACATCAAGGAGATGGTAGTTATCATGCCTTTTGTGCAAGGGAGGAAGGAATGGAAATCCTTAGGTTTTCGCGTGCAGTAAAGACTTAGCCGAAGCTAAGTGGGGGAGAAACAATCATCTTATAGGAGCAGCAATAGTTTTGGAACTCGGATAAGTTTTGCTCTTCTGTCAGAAAGAAAGACGACCCAAGTGGCTGTATGAATTGAGGAAAGTGTGAACCGGAAGTTTGGAAAACTTGCCAATTGTGAGATCGCATTCTCGGGCTGCCCGATAGCAGAGTGCAGACGAAGCGGTTGGGAGTTTCAGATAGGACATGAGTACAGATTGGGGGTACTAGATTGTGCTTGTATGCTCGACTATGGGTTAGTCGTAGCATCGACTAGTAGCCAGTCGATGTGGAAAGGTGTTGTCAGACTACCAAATGGCCGTAGTATTCACCAGTGGTCAGATAGTAAGAGGAGTGTGGTAAGACTGCGCGGAGGTCCATAGCAATGGTTAGCAGATAGCATCGAAGTGTGGTTCGACTGCGGTGTGGCCCGTAGCAATCGTATGTGCGGATAGTTAGACTGCGGTGTGGCCCGTAGCATTAGTTTAGTAAGACTGCGGTATGACCAATAGCATTAGTTTAGTAAGACTGCGGTGTGGCCTGTAGCAATCGTATGTGAGTATAGTTAGGCTGCGGTCTGGCCCGTAGCACTGGTTTGGCAAGACTGCGGGGTGGCCCGTAGCTTTAGTTGGCTGGCATCGCAGAAGTATAGTATGACTACAGGGTGGCCCCTAACATTCATCGGTCCCTATTCGCTAGTTCGAATGAATTAAGTGTGTGATTCATTGGCAGGTTTTTTTCAGATAGTTAAGTTCAGGACGGGGCAGCCGCCCGGATGTGAGTGGGCCACATTATGATTGGGTCCGGAAGTCGGTAGGTGATTGGAGACTAGAAGTGGCGTAAGACTGTGGGTAAGCTGTGGCATTCATTAGCAGCTTAGTTCGCGGAGTGTGGGAGGGGGCTCGTATCTCTGAGGTAGCACAGGGGGGAAATCAGTATTTCAAGTAATGGGAGATCAGTTGGGACTAGGGTGGCCTCGGTTCATCCGGTAGGCAGATGGGAGTCAACAGGACTTCAAGCTGTAATAATGGTAAGGGAATTCGGTGCGAAAAGCCGTGAACTGATCCGATGATGCTAAGCTGTTCATTGCGGGATCAAATGATCTTAGAGTAAAGGATTTGGCTCAGTGACGCCGTCCTCGTCTGAGCCTTAAACATAGCATAGAGGGATCTGCTACCCGAAGGATTTTCTGAATTCTCACGATTGGGTGGAGCTTTCAGTATTAGAGCATTGTATAGGGGTTATTCCGTGAGTATTGGTATGATGGCCGACACTGGGAGAGGCGGGGATTTCAGTTTCAGCAGAGGATCGATCCTCGAAGGAAATTCGGAGGGTTGTTGCTTGTGGAAAGTACCTTAGAGAGGCCAGTGATAGTGCAGGGTAAAAAGGGTAAACCCCTCGAGAATCAAGGGTAAGTGTAATAGGAGTATCGGTATGATTATCGATTGGATAAAAGTGTTGTTCTCAAAGGTAGTAAGGAACGAGTTATTCTAAAGATGATGTAATGACCCGTTCCCGGTATGTTGATTTATTGGTAATTAGAGTGAGTTTTACAAGAGGGACTCGGCGAGTTCATGGCCTGACTCGCCGAGTAGGGTCGTGTCTGTGGGCACGCGTGAGCCGGTGACTCGACGAGTCCATAATATGGACTCGGCGATTCCATCCGTCTGGGTGAAACCCTAAATCCCAGGGTTGCCCACTATTTATACCACCTTATAGCCCCCATCCTCACCTCCCTCACCCTGAGAACGCAGTATTAGAGCCCCAAGTGTAATAGCTCAAATTTTCAAATAAACTTTTCATTTAAAATAAAACTATTTTATTTAAACAAGAGTATTTATTCCAAGTTTCATTTCAAAATACAATTAAAAGAATCCCCAAGATCTCCAACAATGGCAGTGTGTACGCGTCACGCCGGCGCCTTCCCACGGTCCTCGCTAGTACCTGAAACATATACATAACAACTTGTAAGCATAAATTCTTAGTGAGTTCCCCAGTATACCGCTTACACATATACGCCTTTCCAGGCCCGGACCTTCCGGTCCACAGTACAATGCCTTCTGGCCCGCCTTCCGGCCCATAAGATAATTGCCTTCCGGCCCATAAGATAAATTGCCTTCCGGCCCATAAGATAATTGCCTTCCGGCCCATAACATGATTTGCCTTCCGGCCCATAAACATATATAACACATAATACATTTACTCTAACACATATATCACATATATCATAAATCATCACTGACCTTCCTGTCACATAATACATTGCCTTCCGGCCCATAGAAACATACGTAGCATGCATAGCAACTATTCCTTTCAATTATAGCACATATAAAAGACATAGCATATCCGACCTTCCGGTCACACAGTCAAACCCTTCCGGGTACATTATAGTGAGAAGACTCACCTCGTAGTATGTAAGCTATAGACTCTTGAAACTACTCGCACTCGATCCGCCAATCTGCAGGCTCCCTATAATACCACATACCCTTATTAATGATCTTATCAAATAAGACAACTGACTCTACGAGATTACATGCAGGTCAACTCTGGTCAACGGTCAACTTGACCGGACTCGTCGAGTACAGAGGCGACTCGACGAGTCTAAACGTCCTCCCCAACATCCCCTGTTGTTTCCCTTTCTACTCGTCGAGTATCCCTCTTGACTCGACGAGGTCCTCGTGGACGAATCGCGGGGACACCCCGACTCCACTCGTCGAGTCCGAAGGAGACTCGACGAGTTCCAATGAATCCTCAACTACTCGCCGAGTCTGAAGAACAACTCGGCGAGTCCCTGTAAATCTTCAAGCTACTCGCCGAGTCTGATCATTGGACTCGGCGAGTCCGTGCCATGCAGTCGATCACCTGTTCCCTGAAATATGCATGGTCCCGAGACATGCACTCATGGGACTTTCTGGACATCTAAGTATCCTATCACTGGGGTATAAACAACTGGGTAACACACAATATTCTATCAAATCCCCAAATGGGTCTCACAAACCCTAGATTCGTGTACAACACGAAAACGACAGAAATGGACCGAGTATTACCTGAAAAACGTGTTCTCTGTGTCCCCAGCCTTCAGAACTCAATCCTCTTGATCTTCCTTTGACCAAAACCTTGCCTCTTCTTGCCTAACAATCTCCTCAAGGTCCCAATAGCCTTCCCTTCTCCTCTAGTCGTTCACAGATGCTTAGGTTCTTCACAATCGGCCAAAAAACGTACAATGACGGCTTAAGAGGCTTTTTATACGTTCCAAACTAAACGGCTAGGGTTTCTGCTGAACAACGTCGACTCGCCGAGTCCATATCTGGACTCGTCGAGTCCAGTCGCGCATCCGCAACCAAGCCTGTGGTCCTACTCGGCGAGTCAGGCACCAACTCGCCGAGTCCCTCCCTAAATTGTCCCAAATATAGTTTCAAAACAATACCTGAAATTCCGGGCTGTTACAAATCTCCCCCACTAGAACTAGACTTCGCCCTCAAAGTCTCTCTCTGCGAATAACTCCGGATGTTGCTCCCGCATTTCACACTCCGGCTCCCAAGTCATCTCCGATCCCTTCCGGTGTTGCTACTGAACCAACACCAGAGGTACCTCCTTGTTCCGCAGAACCTTGATCTTCCGATCCCTAATAGCTACTGGTCTCTCGGCGTAATTCAGGCTCGCATCCACCTGAATATCCTCTAACGGAACCACTGCCGATTCATCGGCTATACACTTCCTCAATTGTGATACGTGAAAGGTGTTGTGAATCTGACCCAACTCTGCTGGAAACTCCAACCGATAAGCTACCCGACCTACTCTTGCAATTACCCGAAACGGACCTATGAACCGGGGCCCTAATTTGCCCCTCTTTCTGAACCGGATCACTCCCTTCCAGGGAGAAACCTTCAGGAGAACGAAATCACCAACCTGGAATTCCAGCTCGGACCGGCGTCTGTCCGCATAACTCTTCTGTCGACTCTGGGCGGTCAATAACCTCTGCCTAACCTGCGGAATCTGCTCGGTCGTCTGAAGTACGATCTCTGTACTGCCCATCACTCTCTGTCCCACCTCTCCCCAGTAGATGGGAGTTCGACACCTCCTACCATACAACAACTCAAAAGGTGGCATACCAATGCTCGAATGATGGCTGTTGTTGTAGGAAAACTCAGCCAAAGGCAAATGCGCATCCCAGCTACCCCCGAAGTCTAACACACACGCTCTAAGCAAGTCTTCCAATGTCTGAATCGTCCGCTCGCTCTGACCGTCTGTCTGGGGATGGTATGCGGTACTAAAATGCAGTTTAGTACCCAGCTCCTCATGGAATTTCTTCCAGAACCTGGAAGTGAAGCGTACATCACGGTCTGAAACAATCGAGATCGGCACTCCATGCCGAGATACTATCTCTCTCACGTATAACTCCGCCAACTTCTCCGCTGATGAACTTTCGCTAATGGCAAGGAAGTGTGCACTCTTCGTCAACCTATCCACAATCACCCAAATTGCATCAACTCCTCTGGCAGTTCTCGGCAATTTGGTGATGAAATCCATCGTAATCTGTTCCCACTTCCACTCAGGAATCTCCAAGGGCTGCAACTTACCATGCGGTCTCGGGTGTTCGGCCTTAACCCTACGGCAGGTCAAACACCTCTCAACGAACCAAGCGACGTCTCTCTTCATACAAGGCCACCAATATTCCTTTCTCAAATCCAAATACATCTTCGTAGCACCGGGATGGATCGAGAATTTCGATCTATGAGCCTCCTCCATCAAAGTAGCACGCGTACCGCCCACAAATGGTACCCAAATCCGACCCTGAAACATCAGAAGTCCTCGTCCATCCTTAACGAACTCTGAAATTAACCCAACGACTCTCTCTTTCTTCTGCATCTCGGATCTCACAACCTCGGCCTGCGCCCCACGAATAGCATCCAATATCGGGGTCATCACTGTCAGTCTCAAACATACGTCTCGAAATGGAGTGCTCTCCGCTCTACGACTCAATGCATCGGCTACCACATTAGCCTTGCCTGGGTGGTATAGGATCTCACAGTCATAATCCTTAACCACATCCAACCATCTCCTCTGACGCATATTTAGGTTGGGTTGATCCATCAAATACTTCAAACTCTTATGGTCCGTGTATATAGTACAACGAATCCCGTATAGGTAGTGACGCCAAATTTTGAGAGCGAACACCACTGCCCCCAACTCTAAGTCATGTGTGGGATACCTCGCCTCGTGAGGCTTCAGCTGTCTCGATGCATAAGCTATCACATGGCCCCTCTGCATCAACACTGCACCCAGTCCCGAAATCGATGCGTCGCAATATACGACAAAGTCCTCCATCCCTTCCGGGAGAGCTAATACCGGGGCTTCGCACAGTCTCTGACGGAGTGTCTCGAAGGAAGTCTGCTGCTCGGGTCCCCATGAGAATGTAACACCCTTCCGGGTCAATCTGGTGAGCGGTACAGCGATCTTGGAGAAATCCCTAATAAACCTCCGATAGTGCCCCGCCAACCCAAGGAAACTCCTGATCTCGGAAGGTGACTTCGGTGCCTCCCAACTCATCACTGCTTCCACCTTGGCCGGATCAACCAATATCCCTGCCTGATTAACAACATGTCCCAGAAATTGGACCTCCCGCAACCAGAAGTCACATTTGGAGAATTTCGCATATAACTTCTCCGACCTCAGTACCTCAAGGACCTCCCTCAAATGTCCCTCATGCTGCTCTCTAGACCGAGAATACACCAGGATGTCGTCGATAAATACAATCACAGACCGATCCAGCATCGGCCTGCATACCCTGTTCATGAGGTCCATGAACACTGCCGGGGCATTGGTGAGCCCAAAAGGCATCACCACGAACTCGTAATGCCCATATCGCGTCCTAAATTCTGTCTTCTGGACGTCCTCATCCCGCACTCTTACCTGATGGTACCCTGATCTCAAATCGATCTTGGAAAACCAAGATGCCCCTTGCAACTGATCGAATAGATCATCGATCCTCGGTAACGGATAGCAGTTCTTGACCGTCACCTTATTCAACTCCCGGTAATCAATACACATCCGGTGTGAACCATCCTTCTTCTTGACGAATAGAATCGGTGCTCCCCACGGCGAGCTACTCGGCCGAATAAATCCCTTCCCCAGCAACTCCTGGAGTTGCGAGGACAACTCTTGCATCTCTGGAGGTGCAAGACGATAAGGCACCTTCGCAATGGGCGCAGCCCCCGGAATCAGATCGATACCAAACTCCACTTGCCTCGCAGGAGGTACTCCCGGCAAATCCTCGGGAAAAACATCTGGAAACTCGCGCACCAATGGTACCTCCTCCACTGTCCTCAGTCTCTCGGAAGCCTCCCGCGTATCCATCACATACGCCACAAAACCTTTACATCCCTGCCATAGACACTGCCTCGCCCTAGCGGCCGAACAAAAAGCTGATCCTGAACGGGTACCCTCGCCGTACACCGTAAGAACTCCCCCACTAGGGTCTCGTATAGTCACCAGCTGGCGCTTACAGTCGATGACAGCGCTAAATTGGCTCAACCAGTCCATGCCCACGATGACACAGACATCACCCATCGCAATAGGAATTAGATCAATCGGGAACGCAACCCCAAAAATCTGTAGCACGCATCCCCGAAAAACCTCAGTAGCACAAACCACCCTCTCAGCCGCTATAGAAACGCTCAGAGGCCGACTTAACGACTCACGACTAATGTGGATATGCTGACTAAAGGCTAACGATACGAAAGATTTACTCGCACCCGAGTCAAATAACACTAGAGCAGGCATAGAGTTCACAAGAAAAGTACCTGCCACAACATCGGGCGTAGCGCGGACCTCCTCCGCAGTCAGCTGAAAGGCTCTCCCGCAAGCCCTCGGGGCCTCGACCTTCGTCGGTCGGGTCTCAGTAGTCCTGGTAGTAGGTGTAGCTCCCTGACGAAGCTGCGGGCACTCGGCCTTCCGATGGCCTGTCTGGTTGCAATGGAAGCAAACCATAAACCCCTTAGGACAATCCCTGGCAATGTGTCCTTCCTTGCCACACTTGTAGCAACCACCCACTCTACACGCCCCCTCATGACTCTTGCCGCACTTTCTGCAATTGCGGCCCTTCGAACCTCCCGTCCTCGAATCCGCGGACTTGAACCGCTTGGCTGCCGGCTGAGACTGAGCCGGTCGCCGGTCCACCTGCCGAGACTCGGCCTCCTCCCTGGCCTGGGTCTCCAACTCGATCTCGCGCTTCCTGGCATTCGCCTGAAGCTCAGTGAAAGTACGATAGGTGGAGTTTGACACAAACTCCCGGATATCCCTCCTCAGAACACCCAAATACCGGCTCATCCGTGACTGCTCTGTAGACACCAATTCGGGGCAGAACATCGCCCTCTCATGAAACTTCCGTGTAACCACCGCAACGGAATCAGTACCCTGCTTAAGGGTCAACAACTCCTGAATCAATCGTTCCCTCTCCACTGGGGGAACGTACTCGTCCCTGAACATCTCAGTAAACCTCTCCCATGTCACCGCTGAAATCTCCGCCTGAGTGAAGTTCGCCATCACGAACTTCCACCAATCCTTCGCCCCCAGACGGAGCTGGTTCAAGGCGAACCGTACCCTCAGGTGCTCCGGGCATGAACAAGTGTAGAAGCACCCCTCAATATCGGCGATCCACCTCATCGCAGCAATCGGATCCTGCGTCCCATCGAACTCAGGGGGTTTCGTATTGCTGAATTCTCGGAATAGCAACGAATCACCCCCTTGCGGCCTAGCAGCGGCCACAGCTGCGATAGCGGCAGCAACTGCAGCTTCAGTCAGTGCGGCATACCGCTCCTCAAACTCCTCCATCAGGGTGGTCTAAATGGACCCAAACATCTCCGGGATCTCAGCCCGAACCGCCGCAGCTACCTCCTCCTGAATCATTTGACGAATCTCTTCGTCACTCATACTGCTCGAACTCGCTCCGTGGCGTGTCGTAACCATGATGTCTCTGAAATACAACATAAGATTATCAGAGACTCCATCAAGTACAATTGCACTCACTAACGCAACCCTACTCAGTCTCCGATATCCAGGGATTCTTACTTGGGTCTTCCACCGACCCGGTCTCTTCGGTAGTACGGGCCCAATACTACCGACCACACCGTATCAGTATTCGTCCCAAATCTTCCTCCCCAAACCCCGAATAATGAGTACTCTACTTCTAGTATGCACTATCTACTAGCACGCTACCGAATATCTCATATAAGCAACCTCCCTAGACTAAGGCATCACAAAACAGGCCATTCTAGTCCTATCATGTATACCTAGTCTTCTAGCATGCATAACAATTCATAATTCAGTGCATAACATAACATTGTAAGGTATTCTGGGGATCTTTACCGTTCGGACGCTGGCTGATCGTACACACTGCTCTGTTCTTGTTTACCGCTTTACCATTTATAAAATTTTACGTCTTTATTATTTTTAAAAGATCTTTCCTCAAATCCTCGGTTTGAGTTCAGTTACACCCGAAGGTACACCCGAATCCCTCAAACCTGGCTCTGATACCAATTGTAATAGCTCAAATTTTCAAATAAAACTTTCATTTAAAATAAAACTATTTTATTCAAACAAGAGTATTTATTCCAAGTTTCATTTCAAAATACAATTAAAAGAATCTCCAAGATCTCCAACAATGGCAGTGTGTACGCGTCACGCCGGCGCCTTCCCACGGTCCTCGCTAGTACCTGAAACATATACATAACAACTTGTAAGCATAAATGCTTAGTGAGTTCCCTAATATACCGCTTACACATATACGCCTTTCCAGGCCCGGACCTTCCGGTCCACAGTACAATGCCTTCCGGCCCGCCTTCCGGCCCGCCTTCCGGCCCATAAAATAATTGCCTTCCGGCCCATAAGATAATTGCCTTCCGGCCCATAAGATAAATTGCCTTCCGGCCCATAAGATAATTGCCTTCCAGCCCATAACATGATTTGCCTTCCGGCCCATAAACATATATAACATATAATACATTTACTCTAACACATATATCACATATATCATAAATCATCACTGACCTTCCTGTCACATAATACATTGCCTTCCGGCCCATAGAAACATACGTAGCATGCATAGCAACTATTCCTTTCAATTATAGCACATATAAAAGACATAGCATATCCGACCTTCTGGTCACACAGTCAAACCCTTCCGGGTACAGTATAGTGAGAAGACTCACCTCGTAGTATGTAAGCTATAGACTCTTGAAACTACTCGCATTCGATCCGCCAATCTGCAGGCTCCCTATAATACCACATACCCTTATTAATGATCTTATCAAACAAGACAACTGACTCTACGAGATTACATGCAGGTCAACTCTGGTCAACGGTCAACTTGACCGGACTCGTCGAGTACAGAGGCGACTCGACGAGTCTAAACGTCCTCCCCAACTTCCCCTGTTGTTTCCCTTTCTACTCGTCGAGTATCCCTCTTGACTCGACGAGGTCCTCGTGGAAGAATCGCGGGGCCACCCCGACTCCACTCGCCGAGTCCGAAGGAGCCTCGATGAGTTCCAATGAATCCTCAACTACTCGCCGAGTCTGAAGAACAACTCGGTGAGTCCCTGTAAATCTTCAAGCTACTCGCCGAGTCTGATCATTGGACTCGGCGAGTCCGTGCCATGCAGTCGAGCACCTGTTCCCTGAAATATGCATGGTCCCGAGACATGCACTCATGGGACTTTCTGGACATCTAAGTATCCTATCACTGGGGTATAAACAACTGGGTAACACACAATATTCTATCAAATCCCCAAATGGGTCTCACAAACCCTAGATTCGTGTACAACACCAAAACGACATAAATGGACCGAGTATTACCTGAAAAATGTGTTCTCTGTGTCCCCAACCTTCAGAACTCAATCCTCTTGATCTTCCTTTGACCAAAACCTTGCCTCTTCTTGCCTAACAATCTCCTCAAGGTCCCAATAGCCTTCCCTTCTCCTTTAGTCGTTCACAGATGCTTAGGTTCTTCACAATCGGCCAAAAAACGTACAATGACGGCTTAAGAGGCTTTTTATACGTTCCAAACTAAACGGCTAGGGTTTCTGCTGAACAGCGTCGACTCGCCGAGTCCATATCTGGACTCGTCGAGTCCAGTCGCGCATCCGCGACCAAGCCTGTGGTCCTACTCGGCGAGTCAGGCACCAACTCGCCGAGTCCCTCCCTAAATTGTCCCAAAAATAGTTTCAAAACAATACCTGAAATTCCGGGCTGTTACACCAAGCCTCCATTGAAGAGCTTATATGTATTTTGGTGCCCTCTTTGTGAAGGTGTGAAGAAGGAGAAGAAGAAAGAAGCAAGGAGAAGGGTTGTAGTGCAAAGATCCAAGTTCCAAATCAGAGTTTATTGAGGTATTTTCGGAGTTCCATCTTATTATATGCTTTAAACTTCCATTAGAGCTCTCCTAAGAGCTAGTTGGTGCTTGTTTCAAGCCTTACACTTGCATGAACGTCTTATTAAGTCGAAATATCTATGGATCTGAATGTTGGGGTGTTGTAGAGCCCAGATCTACTGTCTTTTGGGGTTATATTGCATGTTAACCATAGATCTACCCATTTTATGCATCTTTTAGCCTTATTTCCCTTATTCATGAGGTTGTGCACGTAAAGTTGGAAACTTTACGTGGTAAAACAGCTTATTGGACTCAGATCTATCAATTGTATGCATTGGATTCAAACAAAATCAAGTAAAAATCAGTTGCATGGCGGCGACTCGGCGAGTCGGAAGAACGACTCGACGAGTCGGGTCGCGAGTCCCGAGTCCTTCAGTTTTATCAGTGTTGAGTGGACGAGGTGAGTCAGGAAGTGGACTCAGCGAGTTGAGAGTAGACTCAGTGATGGAAGGACTCGACGAGTTTGTTCATACAACTCAGCGAGTCCAAGGCAATCTTCTTGGGATCAAGAACAACTCGTCGAGTCTGTTCATACGACTCGGCGAGTCGGATGAAGATTGTCTGAGTTCTTGGATCCAGAGGGTACTCGTCGAGTCGATGCCACACTCGACGAGTAGCAGCGTGTAGAGCTGAGAGGTGAGACTAGGACTCGGCGAGTTGGGTAGCCCGACTCGGCGAGTCAGCCCGGAGTGAGTTGACTTTGACCAAGGGTAAAAGAGTCATTTTACCCCTAAGTGCAGTGTTAGTTTTTGATTGAGTGTGTTTATGGACTTGTAGCCGAGGAGATTCAGGAGCAGCAGCCGTTAGCTTCCCGAGCCACACACTCATCAGCTAGTTTACGAGGTGAGTTTCCTTCCAGTAGGGACGGGTCTAAGGCCACAATACCGGCCCGTCCAGTTAGCAGTAGTTTCCGGACTTCGGTCCGATGTAGTAGTTAGTATGTTTGATGCCTTCGTGGTTCAGACAGGATTTATGCGCTATGTGTTATGTGTTTTATGTTATGTGTTCCGGGCTACGGCCCGATGCAGTATGCAGTATATGTGTTTATGCTAGATGATATGCTATGCTATGCTCAGTCAGTTCCGGACTTCGGTCCGATGCAGGGGACACGGTCCCAGTCAGTTCCGGACTTTGGTCCGATGCAGTTAGTTCCGGACTTTGGTCCGATGCAGTTAGTTCCGGACCTTGGTCCGATGCAGTTAGTTCCGGACTTTGGTCCAATGCAGGGGACAAGGTCCCAGTCAGTTCCGGACATCGGTCCGATGCAGTTTCCGGGCTTTAGCCCGATGCAGTGGGCAAGGCCCAATATGTGTTTATATGTTATTGTATGGTATGTGGTATTTTGGGGGAGCTCACTAAGCTTCGTGCTTACAGTTTCAGTTTTGGTTTCAGGTACTTCCGCAAGCAAAGGGAAGAGCTCGGGGTGACAGCATCGCACACACACCACATCACAGCTTTTGTCCTGGGGATAACATTTTGATATTTCGGAATTGATGTAGTACGATACAGTCTTCCGCACAGTATTTTATTATGTTTTAGGGATACACCGCGTATGTTTTACGTGATGACACTTACATTATGGTTTTGATTATATTGAAAAACGAAAATTTTTGGGTCGTATCTTTGGGTCGTTTCAAGTTGGTATCAGAGCCCTGGTTTGAGGGATTCGGATACACTTCCGGGTGTATCTGAACTCAAACTAAGGGAAATAAAAGATTTTAATAAAATAAAAAAAAATGTTTTACAAAAAGAATTTTGAAAACACTTAAAAAGAAAGAATTGTTTTTAACAAGATAGAGGTGTGTGCATGCGGTCAGCCGAGCTCAAGTAAGTGCTCCCAAATTACCCATACAAATTAATTGTTCAGTTTCAGTTTCAGTAGAACAGCATGCTAGTGTAGGACTAAGGATCTAGGAGTATGCCTTATGTGCCTGCTTATGTGTTACAGCTTTATGAGTATTGCATGCTAGAACTGAGTAGACAGCAGTAGGATAGCCTGTGTAGGTTATACCTGATAGTATGAGCTTAGCATCCTATGCTAGTACAATTTCTTGTTGTAAGAATAGTTTTGCTCGAGTCTGTTTCCCCTCATCCGAATGCTGCTTGCTTCGTGCTTGGTGGGGTTCCGAGTAATGGGAGTAGCCATTACGTGGACACGTCACACCACATGTAATCAGGTTTGAATAATCCCAGAGTGCTGGAACTGGCCCTATTGCGCAGCTCTTGTTTGAGTCCAACCGTTGTAGGGACGGACCTTTTACTTGAACGATTATCTGATCCTCATCACATGTGATGGTGTTTAGGTGGTGGCTAACTGGCATTACAAGGAGACCTACAGCAGCTGAGGACCAGTCGTATTGAGCTTGAGTTTCCTTTAGGGCAAGCCTAGGATGAGAATAGTAGAGAATAGCAGCGGTAGAAGTGACTTGGGGGAGTCAAGGCAGTTCTTGAGGAAAGTACGGATAGATGTGGAAGATAGTAGGGGCCCATACTACTGAAAGCAGAGGATCCGTACTCGAATCAAGGAAGGCCAAGACAAGACCAGGAAGCTAGTAGTAGTATCATGATCCCTTGAGATATTTCAGTGTTCTGATGTTGTTATGATATGTTTCAGAATGGTAGTTTTGCGTCCGAGGCCAGCAGCCGGCAGTTCAGATGCCGGAGGGGGATCAGGATCGGGATCAGACCCGGAGGTCGGACAGATGGATGAGCAGACTAGAGAGTTCCTTTCTTCTGAGGTTACTCGCATCATACTAGAGTAGACTCATGTGATCTTCGGTTCGATCAAGGAGGGCATTTTGGAGCTGATGTATGAGAGACTGGGTACTTTCCATACTGAGATGGCGGCCGTGATGGGGTCGCGCACACTCACTTTCAGGGAGTTCAGGGCATACGGGGCTCCTGACTATCATGGGGCACGGGACCCCATAGCGAGTACCAGGTGGTTGGCGGATGTGGCCAACGCATTCCGCACTAGCAGATGTCCCGTGGGGGACAAGGTCAGATTGGCGTCCTGTCTTCTGAAGGACAGGGCACGAGACTGGTGGGAGGAGGTCGTACAAGCCATCGGGGATGATGCGGCACTGGATGCCATGACCTGGGCTGATTTCTCTACCAGGTTCAGAGCGGAGTTTGCACCGGTCATTGAGGTGCAACAGTTAGCCAGGAAGTTCTAGGATCTTACCCAGACTACCGAGACAGTGGCGGAGATCACCGCCAAGTTCAGGGAGAGGGCTCTTCTTGTTCCACAGTATGCAGCCGATGAGGAGATGAAGAAGGCCCGTTATCACGAGATGTTGCGGAGTGACATTCGTATGTTTGTGAGCCGGTCCAGTTGCAAAACACTGGACGACATGATTGCTAGAGCCAGAGAGAGGTAGATTGATCTCGAGATGGAGAAGAAGAGGAAACAGGAGGCGGTTTCGGGTTCAGGCAGTGTGGGCAAAAAGCCCAAGGTTTCAGATCACAGGTCCAGAGGTCAGCAGAGCCACGGTCGGTGTGGCAAGTGTGGGAGGTTGCACGAGGGGGCGTGCAAGGCAGGGAGTTCCGGCTGCTACAAGTGCGGTCGGACCGGGCATATGAGTAGGGATTGTACGGCCCCTGCCACTACGGTTACAGCATCGGATCTGATTTGCTTTCAGTGCAGTCAGAGGGGACACAAAAGGTCCCAGTGTCCCAGTTTAGCTGCAGCAGGGAAGGTGCTTGCACCTGCCCCTGCCACCTTGAGGATTACGGATGGCCGGCAGGGCCGAGCTAATGCGCCAGTGGCGAAGAGCAGGGCATTTCAGATGACAGCAGAGGAGGCGCGAGCGACTCCTGACGTGGTGACGGGGTCGTTCTCGGTGAACGGCATCCCTGCTTTGGTATTGTTCGATTCGGGGGCCACCCGATCATTTGTGTCGCTTGCGCTTAGCAAGAGATTTAGCAGAGCTCCAGGGGAGCTGGATTGTCCATTAGAGGTTGAGATAGCAGATGATAGGACCGTGAGGGTCGACAGAGTACATAGAGGGTGTTCCCTTCAGATATTTGAGGAGCAGTTTTCAGTGGATCTGGTTCCTATTCCCCTGCGCGGGAATAAAGTTATTGTGGGCATGGATTGGCTAAGCCCCAATGGGGCGGTAATTGATTGTGAGCTTCAGCTAGTGAGGGTTCACACTCCCAGTGGGGGAGAGATAGTGATTCATGGCGAGAGGCCCCAGCGAGGACCGACCTTTTGTTTTGCCGCAAGGGCGAGGCGCTACGTTCAGCAGGGTTGCGCTGGTTTTGTAGCTTACATCTTGGATGCTCGGGATAAGGGCAAGACGACGATTGATGATGTTCCTATTGTTCGAGATTACCCGGATGTGTTTCCCGAGGATTTGTCGGGGATACCTCCTGAGAGGCAGGTTGAGTTCAGGATCGATCTAGTTCCCGGTGCAGCTCCGATAGCCAAAGCACCGTATCGACTTGCTCCCCCTGAGATGTAGGAGTTGTCTACACAGCTTCAGGAGCTGTTAGACAAGGGTTTCATTCGGCCGAGCAGTTCGCCTTGGGGAGCGTCGATCTTATTCGTGAGGAAGAAGGATGGGTCACATCGGATGTGTATTGATTATCGGGAGTTGAACAAGGTAACGGTGAAGAACCGTTACCCACTTCCGAGGATAGATGACTTGTTTGATCAGCTCCAGGGAGCGTCTTGGTTCTCCAAGATCGACCTACGCTCCGGTTACCATCAGATGAGGGTCAGGGATGAGGATGTACAGAAGACTGCTTTCAGGACCCGATATGGTCATTATGAGTTCATGGTGATGCCATTTGGGCTCACCAATGCCCCAGCCGCGTTCATGGATCTCATGAACCGCGTGTGCAGACCGATGCTGGATCGGTCGGTGATCGTGTTCATAGATGACATCTTGGTATATTCCAAGACTCAGGGGCAGCACGAGGAGAACCTGCGGGAGGTGTTGGAGACTTTGAGGAGGGAGAGACTTTTCGCTAAGTTCTCCAAGTGCGAGTTCTGGTTGCGCGAGGTGCAGTTTCTTGGGCACCTTGTTAACCAGAAGGGTATTTTGGTTGATCCGGCCAAGATCGAGGCCGTGATGCAGTGGGAGGTCCCGAGGTCTCCATATGAGATTCGGAGCTTCCTAGGATTGGCAGGGTATTATCGGAGATTTATCCAGGACTTCTCCAAGATAGCAGTGCCGCTCACCCGACTAACCAAGAATTCGGTGGTTTTTTCCTTGGGGGCCTGAGCAGCAGGCGGCGTTCGAGACTCTCAGGCAGAGATTGTGCGAGGCTCCGATCCTTACCTTGCCAGAGGGTATAGAGGATTTCGTAGTCTATTGTGATGCTTCGATCACAGGTATGGGAGCAGTGTTGATGCAGCGAGGCCATGTGGTAGCTTATGCCTCGAGACAGTTGAAGCCTCACGAGGCTAATTATCCTACCCACAACTTGGAGCTGGGGGCAGTTGTATTTGCCCTCAAGATTTGGAGACATTACCTTTATGGGGTCCGCTGTACTATCTACACGGACCACAAGAGTTTGCGATATCTTATGGATCAGCCGAGTTTGAACATGAGACAGAGGAGATGGTTGGACGTGCTGAACGACTATGACTGTGAGATCCTTTATCATCCAGGGAAGGCCAACGTGGTGGCCGACGCCCTGAGCCGTAAGGTGTCGACGGCCCCTATCAGAGATCTGTGTATGAGGATGACGGTGATCACTCCTTTGTTGGAGCGGATCAAGGAGGCTCAGATGGAGGGTCTCAAGGAGGAGAGGCAGAAGTGCGAGAGGATAGTGGGCCGAGTAGCTTCGTTTGATTACGACAGTCGGGGTGTGTTGACGCTTCATGGTAGGGTGTGGGTACCGTACTGGGGTGGGGTACGGCAAGTATTGATGGACGAGGCTCATAAGTCTCGATTTTCGATCCACCCAGGAGCGACGAAGATGTACCGAGATCTTCGACCTGATTATTGGTGGCCCTACATGAAGCGAGATGTCGCTTGGTATGTTGAGAGGTGTTTGACCTGCTGAAAGGTCAAAGCGGAGCACCAGAGGCCTCACGGCAAGATGCAGCCGTTAGACATTCCCGTGTGGAAATGGGAGGATATCACCATGGATTTCGTCACCAAACTCCCCAGGACCGCACGTGGAGTGGACTCGATATGGGTAGTGGTGGATCGGTTGACGAAGAGTGCCCATTTTATTCCGATTCAGGAGAGTATATCGGCGGAAAAGTTAGCCGATATCTATGTGCGAGAGATTGTGGCACGTCATGGAGTGCCGGTATCGGTGGTGTCGGACCGAGATGTTCGTTTCACGTCCAGATTCTGGAAGCGATTCCACGACGAGATGGGTACTCGTCTCCATTTCAGCACCGCTTTTCATCCTCAGACTGACGGGCAGAGCGAGAGGACGATTCAGACCCTCGAGGACATGCTTAGGGCATGTGTTTTAGATTTTGGGGGCAGTTGGGATACGTATCTTCCATTAGCGGAATTCTCGTATAACAACAGTTATCATGCGAGCATTGATCGACCTCCTTTTGAGATGTTATATGGCAGGAAGTGCAGGACCCCGATTTGTTGGGGCGAGGTCGGTCAACGAGTCATAGGGAGCACCGAAGTGGTGCTCAAGACGACGGAATTGATCCAACAGCTCTGTAGTAGGCTGCAGACTGCGCAGAGTCGGCAGAAGAGCTACGCCGACAGGAGGCGTTCGGACTTGGAGTTCCAGGTGGGAGATATGGTTCTTCTGAAAGTATCACCTTGGAAAGGTGTCATCAGGTTCCGGAAGAGGGGCAAATTGGGCCCCAGATTTATTGGTCCTTTCAGGGTTTTGGCCCGGGTGGGTCGGGTTGCTTATCGGTTAGATCTTCCTGAGGAGCTTAGTCTGATACACAACACCTTCCACGTGTCGCAGTTGAGAAAGTGTTTGGTGGATGAGACAGTAGTCGCTCCCTTAGAGGACATCCAGGTTGATAGCGGCCTGAATTATATCGAGAAGCCGGTCGCAATTCTGGAACGGAAGACCAAGACCTTGAGGAACAAGGTAATTCAGCTAGTAAAGGTACAGTGGCAGCACCGGAAGGGGTCTGAATGGACGTGGGAGGCTGAAGAAGAAATGAGAGCGCACTACCCGGAGTTATTCGCAGATCCAGCCGTAGCAGACTTCGAGGACGAAGTCTGAGACAGGTGGGGGAGAATTGTAATGACCCGTTCCCGGTATGTTGATTTATTGGTAATTAGAGTGAGTTTTACAAGAGGGACTCAGCGAGTTCATGGCCTGACTCGCCGAGTAGGGTCGTGTCTGCGGGCACGCGTGAGCCGGAAACTCGACGAGTCCATAATATGGACTCGGCGAGTCCATCCGTCTGGGTGAAACCCTAAATCCCCGGGTTGCCCACTATTTATACCACCTTATAGCCCCCATCCTCGCCTCCCTCACCCTGAGAACGCAGTATTAGAGCCCCAAGCCTCCATTGAAGAGCTTATATGTGTTTTGGTGCCCTCTTTGTGAAGGTGTGAAGAAGGAGAAGAAGAAAGAAGCAGGGAGAAGGGTTGTAGTGCAAAGATCCAAGGCCAAATCAGAGTTTATTGAGGTATTTTCGGAGTTCCATCTTATTATATGCTTTAAACTTCCATTAGAGCTCTCCTAAGAGCTAGTTGGTGCTTGTTTCAAGCCTTACACTTGCATGAACGTCTTATTAAGTCGAAATATCTATGGATCTGAATGTTGGGGTGTTGTAGAGCCCATATCTACTGTCTTTTTGGGGTTATATTGCATGGTAACCATAGATCTACCCATTTTATGCATCTTTTAGCCTTATTTCCCTTATTCATGAGGTTGTGCACGTAAAGTTGGAAACTTTACGTGGTAAAACAGCTTATTGGACTCAGATCTATCAATTGTATGCATTGGATTCAAACAAAATCAAGTAAAAATCAGTTGCATGGCGGCGACTCGGGGAGTCGGAAGAACGACTCGACGAGTCGGGTCGCGAGTCCCGAGTCCTTCAGTTTTATCAGTGTCGAGTGGACGAGGTGAGTCAGGAAGTGTACTCAGCGAGTTGAGAGTAGACTCAGTGATGGAGGGACTCGACGAGTTTGTTCATACAACTCGGCGAGTCCAAGGCAATCTTCTTGGGATCAAGAACAACTCGTCGAGTCTGTTCATACGACTCGGCGAGTCGGATGAAGATTGTCTGAGTTCTTGGATCCAGAGGGTACTCGTCGAGTCGATGCCACACTCGATGAGTAGCAGCGTGTAGAGCTGAGAGGTGAGACTAGGACTCGGCGAGTTGGGTAGCCCGACTCGGCGAGTCAGCCCGGAGTGAGTTGACTTTGACCAAGGGTAAAAGAGTCATTTTACCCCTAAGTGCAGTGTTAGTTTTTGATTGAGTGTGTTTATGGACTTGTAGCCGAGGAGATTCAGGAGCAGCAGCCGTTAGCTTCCCGAGCCACACACTCATCAGCTAGCTTACGAGGTGAGTTTCCTTCCAGTAGGGACGGGTCTAAGGCCACAATGCCGGCCCGTCCAGTTAGCAGTAGTTTCCGGACTTCGGTCCGATGTAGTACTTAGTATGTTTGATGCCTTCGTGGTTCAGACAAGATTTATGCGCTATGTGTTATGTGTTTTATGTTATGTGTTCCGGGCTACGACCCAATGCAGTATGCAGTATATGTGTTCATGCTAGATGATATGCTATGCTATGCTCAGTCAGTTCCGGACTTCGGTCCGATGCAGGGGACACGGTCCCAGTTAGTTCCGGAGTTCGGTCCGATGCAGTCAGTTCCGGACTTTGGTCCGATGCAGTTAGTTCCGGACCTTGGTCCGATGCAGTTAGTTCCGGACTTTGGTCCGATGCAGGGGACAAGGTCCCAGTCAGTTCCGGACTTCGGTCCGATGCAGTTTCCGGGCTTCGGCCCGATGCAGTGGGCAAGGCCCAATATGTGTTTATATGTTATTGTATGGTATGTGGTATTTTGGGGGAGCTCACTAAGCTTCGTGCTTACAGTTTCAGTTTTGGTTTTTGGTACTTCCACAAGCAAAGGGAAGAGGTCGGGGTAACAGCATCGCACACACACCACAGCACAGCTTTTTTCCTGGGGATAACTTTTTGATATTTCGGAATTGATGTAGTACGATACAGTCTTCCGCACAGTATTTTATTATGTTTTAGGGATACACCGCGTATGTTTTACGTTATGACACTTAGATTATGGTTTTGATTATATTGAAAAACGAAAATTTTTGGGTCGTATCTTTGGGTCGTTTCAGATGACATCTTCAAGGCTTGGATCGGATGGGCGGAGTGTGTACCTAGTGGTAATGTGGCGACCAGATGGTCAGGTAGTTGGTCGTGGCAGACTTCGAGGACGAAGTCTAGTTTAAATAGGGGAATGTTGTAAGACCCAAAATTAGAAAGACCAAGAAAAGAAAGGAAAGGCTCTAAGTCAAGAGTCAACTCGTCGAGTCCAAGGAGGAACTCGACGAGTCAGAGTGGCATTCGGGGCAGAGAGTAAGTGACCGACTCGACGAGTCGTCAAGTGGACTCGGCTAGTCTGGTCTGGACAAGAAAAGCCCTAATCTTATGGATTGCACCATATTTAAAGGACCTTATGTCCTCTCCTTAGCCCCCTTGTCAGTCAGAAGATTCTTTAAGCGATTCCAAACCATAATTTGGGTAAGAGGAGGAGGAAATTGAGCTTAGGGCTTTTACAAGAGAAAGATTTGGAGGATTTTACCACTAAGGAGCTGGAGGGTTCAACTCTTTGGTTGTGAGCATCAATTTGAAGGTAACAATCTGTCACTTTGCCTTTGTTGCTTCTAGATCTTTTCTTGGATGATGTTTTGGGGCCATTTTGGCATGTTAAGGAGCATTTCGAGTTAGAAGTCAAGATCTGAGGTTGCTACTTCAGATCTAGGCTTGTCTTGCTCCAAAACCCGTAAAGTATTATCCCTTGGTGTGTTGGTGAAGCATGTTTGTCTTAAACCCGAGCCTAGAGTGTTTTAAGCATATAGCTCCTTGGTTTCACGTAAAGTTTGCAACTTTACGTGAAGGGTGGGCCTTAGAAGAGTGGATCTGCAGTTTGCAGACCGTGCATGGCTCGAGAAGCCACGATATGGATTAAGAACTGAAGCGACTCGGCGACTCACATGGGTGGACTAGACGATTTATATGAAGATGGGAATGAACTCGACGAGTTGGAGGAACAACTCGGCGAGTATGTTGCAGATTGCCTTGGACTCGACGAGTCTATTCTTAGACTCGGCGAGTCTGATCGCAGAACCTCCACCTTTTCTAGTTAAGACGCAGATTAGTGAGTTGAGTGGTGACTCAGTAAGTTCGACCGGATGGGACTCAGAGATCATTCAACTCGATGAGTCTTGTGGTGACTCGGCGAGTTGAGTGGTATTTTGAGAGCTTCTGAGTTTAAGAACTCGGCGCGTCTATGAGTTGACTCGGCGAGTCGTTTCAACTGAAAGGTTGAGTTCGACCAAGACTTTGACTTTAACCAGAGTTGACTTAGTTTGATGTATAGAGTTCAGTTTGGAACTAAGTGTTATGTTGATATTAGTAGCTTAGGGAGCTAGTGGAGCAACGGTTCAGCGAGTTGTCGGACAGCAGCCAGAGGATTATCAACAAAGTTCAGCAGTACGAGGTGAGTCTCCTAACTGTTTGTATGGGTCTAGGGCCACAATGCCAACCAATTTAGTCTATGTATAACCAGGAAGACCCGGGGGTTAGCCCTAGGCATTACGCATGAAAGACCAGGAGGCGGCTCCTGGTACACCGTATGTTACTATGTGTGACAGGAAGACCCGAGGGTTAGCCCTAGGCATTACACATGAAAGACCAGGAGGTGACTGCTAGCACACCGTATGTTATTATGTATGATAGGAAGACCCAGGGGTTAGCCATAGGCAATATGTATGAAAGGCCAGGAGGAGGCTCCTGGCGCACTGTATGCTATTGTGTATGAATGACCAGGAGGTAGCTCCTGGAACACTATATGCGGAGTAGCCTAATAGAGTAGTATGTATAGTTGTCTTTGTGATACTGACATTAAAGACCAGGGGTGGCCCTTGGGACTTATCTGTAAGACCCAGGGAGTGGCCCCAGGATTGACCAAGAAGACCACGTTCGGCCCGTGGCATAACTGCAAGACTATGTTTGGCACATATCACCTTAGAAAGACTATGTTTGGTGCATAGCACCTCAGCAAGACTCTGTTTGGTACATAGAATCTTACTTGATTATGGATCAGTTGGTTTGTATGATATGTGGTATAAAGGGAACTCACTAAGCTTCATGCGTATGGTTTTCAGTTTTGGTTTCATTTACTTTGTTTTCAAGGAAAGGAGACGGCTCGATCGCAGCAATTCACACTATGTTTTCCGCACATGGGAAATTTGGGATTACACTCTGATATGGTTTTATGATAATATGTTTTGATTACTTACACTTTGGTTGACACGAGATATTATTATGAATGTTTTTATACTGATGGTTTGTGTAATAACTTATTTAAAAATGAAATTTTGGCCTTGAATTTTTGAGATGTTACACCTAGTCCAAGAAATAGCCCAATCCTGAATCCCAAAATACGAAGCCCAACCTGAATGAGTACGCATGGCATACTCAGCGATATGTTGCACGTACTCGCTTAGTGGCTTGTATGTTGCGCGTACTGGCTTGTACGCCTAGCGTACTTCCCTCTTAATCCCATTTTCCATTAAGATCATAATGCTTTAAGCCACAAGTCCTAGCCACAACTCTGAGTCCCAAACGATGCTTAAACCCATAAAGTCAAAAACTTGGTGGCTTTACATGCCCCAAAAAGACCAAAAACAATAAGAAGGGCAACTCAAATCTCCTTGAATGAAATCAAGACCATTAGATGTCATCTTTGGGACCAACATAATCTAAAACTCACAAGTAAGAGATCTAAGATATCAATGATAAAGTTCAAAGCTTTATACCTTCATCAAGTTGAAAATAAGTCGCAAAAGCTAGATCCATAAGCTTCTCCTTGATCCCCATCTTTCCATCAAGCTCCACCTTCTTAAAAATGGACCAACCACTCAAAAAGTGGACTCCATAAGCTCAAAATGCCACCATTAGTGATTGAGGACGATTTTTAGGGTTTAGAGGGATGGAGGCTTAAGGTATTAGGGTTAGATTATGAGATAAGGATCTTAAATAGGGTCGAATACCCTAAAATAGGGTTCTGATCTGACTGGACTACACCTAGCGTACTCGGCTAAGTCTGAAAACCATGAAACTTCCAAAGGCCATAACTTCTTCGTTTATAACCCGATTCCGAAGATCCTTATATCCACCGAAAGGTAACGAGAATCCCTATACTTTTTATGAACTCATACCTTTCTTAAAACATTCCGAACAAAACTCCATTTTTCACAAAACCCTAACTGACACTTTACCGAAATATCACTACGCTCCAAAACACGAATCGAACACCTGGATCACTTCCAATACATCACCGGCACCTAAATGTGCCTAGATCCTACCTTTTCAAAAACCCTAATCCTTATGATGACTGATATTCAGGCCTCAACCCCAGACTAGGAGGCAATTCGGAATAGGGTGTTACACACCAAGACCACCACCACCCATCAACACCACCCGAAACCAACCCTAACACCCCCACCCACCACCACCACCACATGTGATTATATGTATACATATGATTTATATGGATACGATTTTTTTTTGTCTAAATAAATCATATTTGATTAGATACCTTTTATCACATATTATTAAATACACGAGAATAAAAAAATGTATATTATCCACATAAAACACATGTGATTAGACATATATAATCAAATCTGATTATATGTTTTAATCACATATGATTTATGTGAAGAACATGCATTTTCGTGTTGTTGATTCGTTAGTTGTTCTATTATATTTAATCACATGTGATTATATGTATAATGTATCTAGCTACATATGATTTATATTCACAAGATTCATGTTCACATTTTCTCTTCAACAAAATTTTTTATGTTTTTAATTACATGTGATTTATGTGGACGATATTTATTTTTGCGTCGATACAATAATTTTCACACGTATTTAATCATACATGATTAAGGTGGAAAAGATTCGTTTTTGTTCATATAAATCATATGTGATTATACACAAAAAAAACTATTGAATCGAGAAAGCGAGAATGAATTTTTTCCACATAAATCTTTTGTGATTAGATACTTAGAATCACATGTGATTATATGTATTTAATCATATATGATTTATGTGGACAATATTCATTTCTCGTTTTTCATTCAATAGTTGGTCTCGTGTATTTAATCACATGTGATTATATGTATTTATTTATTTCCATGTTTTCGACTCAATATTTAGTCTCATGTATTTAATCACATGTGATTATATGTATTTAATAAAATATAATTTATGTAGAAAAAAATATATTTTCGTGTTCTTGATTCAATAATTGTTCTCAAATATATAATGTCACACCCCCAAACCAGAACGGCGGAAACGTTCGCGGGCGGAGGACGTCATATTCAGTATCATAACAGTTCATAGAAAGGAAAGTACACACCACCATATATATTAAAGTTTCCAAGATGTTTACATAATTGTATTCATTACATGTTCAAAAGATAAATACATAAACATCATTCAAAAGAAGTAATTAACGCCAGCGCGTTAATCCCAAAAGTTGATTCCCAAACCTGCTTAGCGGTTCCCTGAGAATACAAGTTAATTCAAAGAAAAAGTGTCAACAATTAAGTTGGTGAGTTCATAAGTAGTTTAGAAAAATTGGACGCCATTCCAAAATGGGTGTATGTTTTCCAGAAAACTCAGTATTTCAAGTGTGAAGAGTTATGACTTGTTGTGTTGAAAATGAATGTATTAGATCCAGAAAATCCCATATTTTCCCTAATGGTTGAGATATGATTTGTTGTGTCTTCCAAGAAAACCCTTATTTTCTTATAAAAGTATGAAATGCATATGAATGTGCGTGTCATAAGTTGTAAATAATTGCACCAGGAAAATCCCTTAACTTCCTATTAATTGTTAGGTTTGTATACAGGAAAAACCCTTATTTTTCCTAACATGACTGGCAGTCTCTAAGACCGAAAATCGCAAGAAACGACGTTCTTAAAAGTTGTGTCTTAGTTTTATGTAATAAAGCTATACGAAGATCGCATTTGTTAGCTGAAGAATAGTTTTAACAGTCACTCATTCATAAAAGCATAATACCATAATAATTGTATATCCGATGAGTTTTATAACCATACTAAACATAATATGCCTGTAACGACGTTCTTCAAGCGTCGCAGCGTTATGACAACTATCACCCCAAAAGACGGACTGTAGCTAACAGTCAGGGCGCGGGATCATGACTTCCCGTATAGATCTATACACATTTGACACGTTCTCTGAACGGGAGACTCTGGTTATAGACAGGACTTGCAGCATTACTTTCTAATAAAGAAAAGTAACGTTTGAAGATATACACGTCTCATGGATTCTCAACTAAGCCTGTATTAAAGTGATAGTTTTTGTATGCAAAGTTTATCCTTTTTCTATACACGTCTCATGGATTCTCAACTAAGCCTGTATTAAAGTGATAGTTTTTGTATGCAAAGTTTATCCTTTTTCACAATGTTTGATAAAGCATAAATCATAAGTTTTTAGAATGTATAAAACGACTTAACAATGAAAGGTACTTTGAAATCATTATATACTTTGCATAAGTCTAATGCACACAAAGTATGACAAGAGTTTTCCCATAATAGTAATGAGTTCCAAGTGATTTATTCGGTAAAACAAGCGAAGTGAAACTTTATAAAATACATGATAATAACCGTATGTTTACTTGTATTCCCCCCCTAAAAGAGTATAAAAGCATTTAAAATGTATTTAAGGTGTGTTTGAAAGGGGTATGAACTCACTTGAAAGTTTGAAGATAGCAAGATGGAAAATCGGCCAGAGCTTCGTCTCGGGAAATAGATTTTCCTCGGAATTCTCGGGATTTCTCGGGAGTAAAATCGACCTTCGGGACTTGCACAAAATGACCAGGGCTTCGGGGTAGTGCGAGCACGGAAAACGAGGTAAAACGCAAGAAAAAGGAGAGTGAATGAGCAATTTTTCTGGAATCCCTCGCATCCTTTTTATAGGGGGCTGAGAGGCATGCGTACGCGGGGCATACTCCCGTACGCGGCGCGTACGGGATGTCACTGCTGACCGCATCCTCGGCTGCAACGCTTCGGATGGGACGGGGAGGGGGTAGCTCGCATAGGGGCGACGTGGACGATCCGAGGCCGTGGCCTCGAGTACGCGAGGCGTACGAGGGTACGCGGCGCGTACTACGGCCCTAGGCTGACTTCCCTTCGGATAATACCAGATTTTTAATAAAAATTATATATAAATTATTTATCAAACTTCAAAAATTCATATCTCCTTCATACGAACTCCGTTTTCGACGTTCTTTATATCCCCGTGAAGGTGAGACTACGATCTACAACTTTCGTTTAGATTCCGTTGGCAAATTCCGAAATTATTTTTATTATTTATTTATTAAAATGACGTGATTAAGGAATTTCTTTAAAAATTCATAACTTTTTCATACGATGTCCGATTTGAGCGTTTTTTTTATGCACGTTTGTAGTTTAACAATATCTATGACTTTCATTTAGACACCTAAGGTCAGAAAGTGTTTTATTGAAACTTTGCGTTTTTACGTAACTTCGTATTGCCGGTGTTTGTCGGAAAACTTAGAATGGTCATAACTTCTTCGTTATAACTTGGATTTTTGTGTTATTTATATGTTTGGAGACCTTAAGACGATACCTACCACATAGCGTACTCCAAATAGAGTTTTTGAATACTTCATTTTTCGATGATATTCTAATTCCTTTCTCAAAGAGGTTACAGGACTCGATTTTTACTGACTTGAAATGACGGGCTGTTACATATAATCACATATGATTAAATGTATTTAATTACATAGGATTTATATGGACAAAATTCACTTTCGAGTTTTAGATTCAACAATTTTCTCACGTATTTAATCACATGTGATTATAAGTATCTAATCATATGTGATTTATATGGACAAAATTGAATCGATCTTATATATATAAATCATATATGATTAGATACATGTAATAACATATTGCTAAATATATGAGAACAACTATTGAGTCAAGAACAGAAAAATGAATATTATCCACATAAATCATATATGATTAGATACATATAATCATATGTGATTATATCAATTTAATCGCATATGATTAATGTGGTAAAAGAATAACTATTGAGTTAAGAATTTAAGAATAAATCATCTCTACATAAATCATATGTGATTAGATATATATAAGCATATGCGTATTTAGTCATAGGTGATTATATGTATTTAATCATATGTGATTTATGTGAACAAGATTCGAAAATGCAAAAATGAATCTTGCATACAGAAATTATATGTGACTAAGTGTACAAGAACAACTATTGAACGAGAATATGAAAACGAATATTCTCCATATAAATTATACATAATTAGATACATATAATCTCATGTAATTAAAACAACTGAATCGAGAATGCGAAAATGAATATTTTACACATAAATTCTATGTGATCAGATAAATGTAATCTCATGTGATTATATGCATTTAATCACATATGATATATGTGGACAATATTTATAATTGTGTTCTCGATTCAATAGTTGGTCTCACGTATATAATCTTATATGATTATATGTATCTATTCACATACGATTTATATAGACATCATTACCGTTTGTCAATATACATCATATGTGATTAGATACATATAATCACATGTGATTAGATGTATTTAGTCACATATGATTACAGTTGATAACGAACAATTATTGAATCGAGAATGTGATAATGAATCTTATACGTATATATATATATATATATATATATATATATATATATATATATATATATATATATATATATATGATTGGATACATATAATCACATGTGATTGTATTTATTTAATCAAATATGATTTATGTAGACAATAATTATTTTTGCGGTTTCGATTGTATAATTGCTTTTGTGTATTTAATCACATGTGATTATATGTATATAATCACATATGATTTGAGGTGGACAAGATTCATGTTTTCCTTCTCGGTTAAATAGTTGTGCTCATGTACTTAAATCACATGCGATTAAACATATAATCACATGTGATAAAATACATGAGAACCATTATTGAATCGACAAAGTGAAAATGAGTTGTGTCCACATAAATCATATTTGATTAGATGCATATAATCAAATGTGATTAGATGTATTTAATCGCATATGATTATTTTGGATAATGATTTGGTTTTGTGTTCTTGGTTCAATATTTGTTATCATGTATATAATCATATGTGATTGTATGTATCAAATCACATATAATTTATATAGACAATATTCATTTTTTTCCAAATAAAATCATATGTGATTAGAAACATACAATCACATCTGATTAAATGTATTTAATCACATATGATTAAAGTGGAAAAAAGACAATTATTGAATCGATAATGCGAAAATGAATCTTAGCCATATAAATCATATGTGATTAGATACACATAATCACATGTAATTAGATGTATCTAATCGCATATGATTTATGTAGACAATATTCATTTTTGTGTTCTCAATTCAATAGTTGTTCTTGTGTATTTAATCACATGTGATTATACGTATGTAATCACATATGATTTATGTTAATAAGATTCAAATTCGTCTTCTCAATTCAATAGTTATTATGATGTATTTAATCATATGTCACTTTATATATTTTACCACATATGATTAATATGGACAAAGAACAACTATTAAATCCAAAACACAAAAATTAATCTTGTGGATATAAGTTATATGTGACTAGATCATATAATCACATGTGATTTAATACACGAGAACAATTAACGAATCGAGAATGCAAAAACGAATCTTGTTTGCATGTCACACTAAAAAACAAACAACATTTTTCCTTTCCTTGTTCACTCTACCGGATTAAACATATCATCACATGTGACTATAATCACATGCGATGAACATATAATCACATGTGATAAAATAAATGAGAACAACTGTTGAATCGACAAAGCAAAAATGAATTGTGTCCACATAAATCATATGTGATTAGATTCATATAATACAATGTGATTAGATGTATTTAATCGCATATGATTAATTTGGATAATGATTTGTTTTTGTGTTCTTGGTTCAATATTTGTTATCATGTATATAATCACATGTGATTGTATGTATCTAATCACATATAATTTATATAGACAATATTCATTTTTTCCAAATAAAATCATATGTTATTAGAAACATATAATCACATCTGATTAAATGTATTTAATCACATATGATTAAAGTAGAAAAAAGACAATTATTGAATTGAGAATGCGAAAATCAATCTTAGCAACATAAATCATATGTGATTAGATACACATAATCACATGTTATTATATGTATCTAATCGCATATGATTTACGTAGACAATTTTCATTTTTGTGTTCTCGATTCAATAGTTGTGCTCATGTACTTAATCACATGCGATTAAACATATAATCACATGTGATAAAATACATGAGAACAACTATTGAATCGACAAAGCAAAAATGAATTGTGTCCACATAAATAATATGTGATTAGATTCATATAATCAAATGTAATTAGATGTATTTAATCGCATATGATTAATTTGGATAATGATTTGTTTTTGTGTTCTTGGTTCAATATTTGTTATCATATATAGAATCACATGTGATTGTATGAATCTAATCACATATAATTTATATAGACAAGATTCATTTTTTCCAAATAAAATCATATATGATTAGAAACATATAATCACATATGATTAAATGTATTTAATCATATATGATTAAAGTGGAAAAAAGACAATTATTGAATCGAGAATGCGAAAATGAATCTTAGCCACGTAAATAATATGTGATTAGATACACATAATCACATGATATTATATGTATCTAATCGCATATGATTTATGTAGACAATATTCGTGTTTGTGTTCTCGATTTAATAGTTATTCTCGTGTATTTAATCACATGTGATTATACGTATCTAATCATATATGACTTATGTGAATAAGATTCAAATTCGTATTCTTAATTCAATAGTTCTTATCATGTAACTAATCATATGTCACTTTATATATTTTATCATATATGATTAATATGGACAAAGAACAACTATTGAATCGAAAACACAAAAGTTAATCTTGTACATATAAGTTATATGTGACTAGATCATATAATCGCATGAGATTTAATACACGAGAACAATTAACGAATCAAGAATGCGGAAATGAATCTTGTCTGCATGTCACACTAAAAAACAAACTACATTTTGCCTTTCCTTGTTCACTCTACCGGATTTGGGTAACATTAAACAATATCATAAAACAAGTAATGCCTACATAATAGCAGAGTTAGTATAACTCGCCTCATTGAACCTAAAAATTAAATAGCATGAGCAAGATGGATCCGTTCCATTCCGAGAACCTACACAAAAATCATAACATTATTTTGCTTGTGCTTTGTTGTATTACTCTTATAAAACTTATCTATATATTTTATTATTTTCTCTTTGATTGTAGTGCTCTTTTGGGATCAGTTTTCTTACCTATCCACCCATTCTTAAATTTTGATAAAAATAATATTGGTAAATTTCCCTCTTTTATCTTTTCAGAAATATAAAGATCTCGTTCTAGTGATTTTTGATTGATTTTATATCAAATTTACAAGTTAGTAACTTTAAACTGTCACACTTTGAACCACTCAATATTATTGGAATAAACTGTGCCAATGTACTAAGAATTACATCAGACCCTTAATGTGGGAAACTATACATCTATATCTAACTATAGGCTTTGGAATTTTGACATTTGGAGTTTTGTTGAATTTATTATGATTTTTTGAAAAGAATGCATGAAATCTATGACAACATGGACCAAACTGAGAAGATTTCCAATTTTACCCCTCAAGGATTTGGAATTTCAAAATGTGATTCAAAGTTTGAAGAAACTCGACACAATAAAAATTCCATAAAAATAAGTCTCATGATTTTAGGTGTTCCTAATGACTTGCATGAAGTTTACAAGATTTGATAAAATTGATCATAATAACTTCTAAAATAACTTTTGGTGTTCTATTAAGTACTTAATTGTTAAGCCTTATGTTTATCACTTTTAACATGATTGTTGGTTACTCATTAGGATATTCAGATGTGAAATTCAATTTAACCTAAGGACCTTAATGTTTGGCTTAATAAGGGTTCAAAGTTTAGGATTTTCACATAAAATGTTACTTTTACATTTATTAGGTTCTTTCAGAAAATATGACAAACACCTTGTGTGCATGAAATCCTACAGTGATCATCAACTCTTTAATAGACTCAATTCCAGCCCGCAGAGCTTACTATTTTCGTTTATCATTAACACCAACAATTAGCATAAAGAAGAAACGATTCATGATTATAAATGGAACGATGTCAGATTTCACAATATCATGAATCTGACTCATAATTCGATCAAATCCATTGTTTTCCTAATTAGAGTAGAAATCAAACTAGAATGTGCTAATGTGTGTGTGAGAGAGAGAGAGAGAGAAAGAGAGAGAGTAGTGATAGTACCTTTGGAAGAACAAATTATTGAGTTTGAGCATTGAATTTCTAGAACAAGTATCGTGCATAGATGAAAGTTCATATGAAGAAGAAAAGCACTAGGAGGCGGGGTCAATGTTAGAGGGGCATAACGAGAGGAGTCGGTGTTGGGCAGAAGGCATGATGTGATAAGAAAACTAAAAAGACATAGAAGTATCCAAGTCCATGGTGGTCTAGGGACAAAAATTAAAGAAAGTTAATGGAATAAAGGTCGTCTCATGTTGAATTGGTGTAGAGTGCTTCCACTTATGGTTTAAATACCGCTATCATGAAGAAAACAGTGTAATATGCCTATTGTATTCCGAATTTATTTGTCTATTTGAAATCAATCTCTTTGGAATCATGTGATCATGACATCGTGTCACAGAACCGGTGAAATTGCCATAAAAACGTACGCAATCGATTTAAATGCAATTGGTTAAGAACAAATCACCCTCAGATTTCCTAAATCCATATATAAACTCTTTCCAATTCAAGTAACTTCCAGCAGAGATAACATCAGACCAACCTGAAATTGTCATCCAAAATGCTAATTAAAACTTAAAATCCACATCAACGGACAAAATAGGACATGATATTATATAATTGGCATCACATTCGTTACAAAATCGAGACAGATATGCTAAGTAGCAATCATTAGAACTCATGGAATGTAGCAAAGAACTTGCACATCAATCATAAACAGTTGAACACAAGCTAAAAATAACCACCATGTTTACTAGGGTGTGGGGCAAATTACCAGTTCGTTAAGCGAATAATGCAATGCAAGCGTAGATTCAACTCATAGGAAAATTGGACAACAACAACAACAACAACTATAATTTGCCATTGACAACAAGAAAGGTGAGTGACAACGGTTAATTCATTCCTTTTTGCTACTCAGATTATATAGTATTGTGCGAAATGGGATTTAAATATTAGGAACAGATGGATCCTAATGGCTCAAAGATTAAGAACACAAAGGGGAATTGGATTAATAATTGTAAAGAATTATAAAAAAGTAAATAAGAATCAATAAATTGTAATGAAAGTGTTTGGGGAATAATTGTGCATGAGTGCCTTTGCACTTTTCCTCCTTCATTGTGTGATATCTCATTTGTATGTATTATTTAATTTAGTAAAATGTCAGATTTATCCTCACTAAGTTTTGTAAGTTGAAATCATAGCTTTCATAGGATGGAGGATATTTGGGTGTCACTAAGTTTATGCGTGAAAAACAAAGCATAGGGAATCACTAGTTAAATTAAAGATAATCCCTTTTTTTATTAGCACTTAAATGATACGTTCCTTTTTTTTTAGATGTGTGGTTGAAATTTGTTTTCAAATGTTCTCAATATAAGTTGTTCTCATTTGAATATATATATATATATATATATATATATATATATATATATATATATATATATATATATATATATATATTCTTTTTATATTTTGTATTTAATTTGGAGATTAATAATTTCAAATATACACCTCACATAAATAGCATATTACATTTCAAAGTATATGTTTTATTTTTCAAAAGTCAGTGTAATGTTTACCAAAAACCCTACTTTTTTCTTTTGCAAAGTGTAATTATAAACTTTTTACATTTTTATAACATCGATTATTTATCTAAAAAGTAAAAATAACCATCTAAATCACATAAAATTACAACTAATATTTCTTAGTTTCTTCCAATTAATTCAAGGTTATCGATTTTCAAGATCATTTACAGAATTCTTAGAAACCAAACAAATCTTTTAAAGATTCAAATTTCAAATTAACACAAGAAGCAATATTTTGGAGATGTAACTCCATGTGATCTCATTTCCCTTGCTCTTTCTTTTATCTTTTTCTCATTATTTCTTCTTGTGTCTTCTGCTTGCGATCTAGCGCCTCCAGCTACATGATCAATCCTCGCCAGCTTGTTCTGGTAATGCTGCCAATTGATCGATCTTCTTTGTTCCAATTCTTTCTGTTTAAAAGCGTATAAATTTAGTCATTTACTCATTATATTGATTTTGTGTAAAAAAAAAAAACGATAGCCGAACCTTTTTCTCTTCCACTCGACGTTTAGCCCTTGCTTTCTTCTCGTTTTCCCATTGAAGAATTGTTAGGTTACTCTTCTCATATCTGGGAATTTTGTCATTTTAAAGAACATTAATGGAAAGAAAAAATTCAAAAAAAAAATGCTTAGAACAACGGGTTTTTGGTACCGGTTTTGAATCTTTAGCAATTCGGCTTTTTCCCATGCATCAACTTTCGTGTTCCCACTTCCATGTATGCTTAAACTTCTATTAGCATAAGCCTCTCTAGGTCTACTTGGTCTTGAGAACGATGGAGCTTTATCTGCCTGACTCATTTTGGTTTTCATGGAAGCTTCAACTAACATAAAAGGTTAGTTAAGCTTGACTATCTCTATGGCTCTCATGTAAAAGATGAAAAGTGAAAACGTATTTTTTAACACATGGCATTACCTTCTTCTCTACTTTTCTCTTTTCTCTGAAACTCAGATATCGCTTTTTCTTCCAATGAATGTATAGCGAAAGTGGCTGCAGCTATGGCAGCCATATGTTCATCGTCGATGGAAACATAATCTTGACTATTTCTTTGATGGTACCAGTTTGGTGACTTCTTATCTACAAACGAAAACCAATGTCGATCAAAATACTAATCTTTTTTGTTCTTTTAACATTTTCCAACCTTAACTTGTAGAATTATTCTTGCTGGAAGGTTTTCTAAAACAAACTACCAGAATCTTAAATCTGGAGTCATGAAGAATCAAACCTTTGGAGAACGATTCTTTGTTATCACGCTGTAGAAGCTCCGAAAATGAAATCCTAAATAAAGAAACATTGGATTAATTAATAAATTAGCCATAACAAAAGTTATACTATGAGATCAAATAAACCGACTACGATCATATACAGGCTCATTACCTTCTTTGCTTGATCGTATTCTCCATTCTTAGCAACTCTAGGAAGATAGGAAAAGATGATGGGGGAGGGAAGGGTTTTGTATGATGAAGAAACCCTAAAAGGGAAGTTACTGTACCTGTTTATGAACAATGGAGGAAGGCAAGAAAAGTGTCACATGGTGGGTAGCAAATAAAGTTTATGTTTGTTTGGATTGAAAGGCTGCAGAGGAAGCAAAGTATCTCGCTTTTGAATGTCTAAACTACAAATCCATCAACCTAACCTTTCCCAAAAAGCTTTTCTAGCTTTTAGATAATGCTCAGAATGAAGTTTTCCCTCTTGGGATTTAGTACAACTCTTATTCCACCAACAACGATTGCAGATAATGAAAATGATCGAAATAATAGTCAACCGATAGTTGCCGACTACCAATATTCGAATGAATATCAACCCAAAAAAATAAATGATAGTCGGCTCCCGTTCCTCCAGGGTCTATCTTTTAAAATCGTCTAATTTTTTATGAAAATTTTTATATTTAGCAGATATTAAATGTAATTTTTTTTCAATTAAATTATTATAAAAACTTGATGATATTTGTGTATTTTAAAGGTTATTTCTTTCTTTGGTCATAAACCCAAAATATACTTGAAAAGGCTTTGATTTTAAGGATCATTTTTTTCTTTGGTCCTGAACCTAAAATATGTTTGAAACGGTTCTTGATTACAATAACCACGTAAAAGAAAAGACAGGACAAAACATAAATTTATGTTGCTCCACTTTCAAAATGATAATGTATGGCCAATTGGCCACAAGATTTTATATTCTAAAGAGAATGAGAAAAGAGCAATTACAAAACAATGAACCTAAAGTTAAATGGAGTGGTAACACTCTTGACGTTTTGCCATATAGGATTTTTTTAGTTTTTTTATGATACAAAGACTTAACATGTTTAGTATAAAAAAAGTAAGGAGTGGAAGTATGACAATTTAATATGTTTAATTTTGAAGAAAAAAAATTAAAATGTATAAAGAAATACAAATTAACCAATCACAACATACTTTCATACTTTCTCTCTCCTCTCTCTTGTAGCCACACACATAACACCCCTTTCTTAGCACCTTTCTTACCATAAGGTAAGGAGTAGCATAACATCTTTAGCATTTTCCTTATACTTCCCTTAACACCTCGACTCCCTTTAACCTAATAGCAATGGATTGTGAAGGCGTAACCTACTAAACCTCCCGCCCAACATCAATAATAATAATAATAATAATAATAATAATAATAATTATATATATATATATATATATATAAGAAAAAAAGAGGCACTCCATGATTTTTTGTACTCGAAATTGCCTTTTGTTGGGTCAAAAATTTGGTTTATACTTTGCTTTTCTAGGAAAATATATTTTTATGTAATGTTGTATGTGTTTGCGGTTTGTGTGTACGGCCGTACACGTGTGTATGGCCACATACCCTGTGTACGGCCGTATACAGGGTCTGCGGCTGTACACATGTGTATGGCTGGAGGTCCATATAAATAGAGTGTGCATGTGGGAGTGTACAGTTAGAAGGTAGAAGAGAGCATCTTGTAGAGATAGAAAGCTAAGGAGAAAAATGTGTGTGTGAGAGAATCTATTGTAAGGAGCATAATTCATTTCATTCATACATCATAGATTCATCTTAATTCTTCTTCTCCTTCTCTTCTATTTAATCTGACATCATCCAATTGATTGGGATTCCGCACCATCAATTGGATCTGATTGATACACAAGCAATTTTGGAGACTTACAATTGGTATCAGAGCTTGGTTGTATCAATCAATTTTGTCAGATCTGGAGCTTATTTGATCTTATTTTGAAAAAAGAATAGCGTTTTTGTATAGATCTCGCAAAATTAAGGGGGGTTACTTCTTTGCATTTTTCATAAAAACGAGTTTTTGATCGAGTTTTAGAGCAAAAAAGGGTGAAAAACGTCGTTTTTTCGCGAATATGTTGAAGGTGTACGACCCGGTTGAAGGTGTGCTGCTAGTTGAAGGAGTGCGACTCAGTGTGTGCGGCTCGGGAGTGTGCGGCCGGCTCGGTGTGCGGCTCAAAGTATACGACTCGGTGTGCGGCTCGGTTCGGTGTGCGGTCGGCTCGGTGTGTGAGGCTTAATCTCGTGTACGGTCGGGTCGGTGTGTGCGGCTTAATCTCGTGTACGGTCTAGCGTCTTTGCTTCGGTCTCATTCAGCAGCAGTTTACGTCGAACCTCAGCCTCGTCCTTGCCTCGCACCTCCGTCTCGCATCGCGTTCAGCAAGCTTTGCAGTAGTCCTCATAGCACAGCAGCTTCGCATTAAAAAATATTAAAACGGATTGGGGGTGCCGGCAATCAAACCTGGGACCTCTAGGTCTTTGCCACAACGCTTTACCAACTCAGCTAGCAGAAACTTCGGTTCCCTCCTTCGAAATTTAATTCATATAGTGTCTCTCTCGGTTCCAAATTTCGAAAATTGACTATTTTAACCCCAAAAATCAACTCCTTTTATTTTTAAAATTCTTTTTCAACCCAATTTTTTTTTTTTTTTAATTTTTGATTTTATTTTTATGTTTGACCTTAAAATTTTGACTTTGACTTTAAATTTTGACTTTCTCGTTTGACTTTTAATTTTTCAAATTTAGTTTTTCGGTTTGACTTTTAAGTTTGACCTTTTAAGTTTGACTTTTCAAGTTTGACTTTTTAAATTTGACTTTTAAGGTTGACTTTCCCGGTTTTACATCAAAGGGCAATTAAAAATTAAAAAAATTAAAAAAAATAATAGAAAAATAATATGTTGGTTATGGAATGTGCTTGTGGGAGATGTTTTGGGAAGTGATATTATTAAGTGATAACATGCAATCTAAGTCTGCATAACGTACCCAATGTTGAAGGGTCTATGCTCTGGTTTGATGTGTCAGTAGGCATGAAGAATTTAACAGACTTGACTAGGTGCAGATCAACTTAAGGAATCTAGAGACTTAATAAATCTTGACCTAGATAGTTCCGTTTAGCCTGACAATACGACGTTTGGGTAGGTTGAGCAGGGAGATATATATTGGAATCTACTCGTCACATTAATTGAACCCGTACTTGGAACCGTGGCTTAACTTTTCCTCGATGTGTGGAGTCTGTCCTTAATTCCGGTATTGATGGGGCGACTGGTAAATTCCGATGAATTAGGTCTGTAGAAAATTATATTCTTTCTTTCTTACTGTTAGTCATATGTTGCCCCCTCTGCGTGATTGGAAGAGATCCGACCTGGACTGCAACATATGCAAATCTATTTCTCTGCATATTATATCTATGAAATTCTTCTTATCTGTTAGCCATATGATGTCTCCTTTGCGTGACTAACAATCCGACCTGGTACACAGCATATGCAACCTTCTACTTCTCAATCTCTCTAAAAACTATAAGTGATAATAATCTAAATCTATCTTCTCTCTTAATGATTATCTGCTCACCCGATGTAAGGAGTACTCTGGAAGTCTTTGATTACTGGGGCATATCAGGATGCGGGAAACCCGTTCTAGTACACTTAAAATTAAACTCATACAAATTGTCTATAGATCTTGCTGCTCAATTTAGGTGGACAACAATATCCCTGGTCGTCGTCAGCTGAATAGTACTTAAGCTATAGTATCTAGAAACTTAGGTTTAAATATAATATCTAGGAATTTAGGATCACATTGTCTTGTCACTCATTAGTGTGTCCTAATTTTGTCACAATTTTTCGTGTTTAAGTGCACAACAATAACGACGATCGACCAGACAAAGATGTGAAGATAGAAGGTACCGACAAGCGGATAAAGGTTGTCTAAAAACTTTGATCCCAAATCATTCTTAAAGTTAGATATCATTTTACTTTTGTTAAATTTGTTCATAGTTTTTCTCTATGCACAAATTTTAGGTGGAGAATCAAAAATAATTCAAAAATCAGAAAATTAAAATCCAAAAATAGTGTTATTTCTTGTTCAGAAAAATTAGAAAATCCAAAAATACTTTTTTGTGTGCTAATTTTTCTTTTAGTTTTGTTTTGTCTTGAAAAGTGATTTCAGGTATAGAATAGATAAGACTCAAGGAGACTGTATCGAGATTTTTTGAGTCAAGGCTTCATCCGTGATCATCGAAGAATTCGCATTCGGAGGAGCAAGAAATGAAGATTATTCTTTAAATATTCAATCTGTCAACCCCAGATGCATGGTGATGATGTACTTGAAGATTATGTCACAGATTGCATTGAAGCCTCCTCGATCAATCTGATGCTATCTATGAACCTGCTGAAGTGATCCAGAAGATTCGTTCTCTCTGTTCTCTCTGAAGATTATCATGCTGAAAGCGCTATCTTTCAAGAATCAGTACAACAAGCCTCCTCACCCAATGTGCGTTCAATGTCAAATTCTTGAAGAAATGCCCAACCACTCAAGATGAAATCATTCATAGAAGATTCATATGTTCATCTTGATGCTGTGAAGAAATCTGAAGATTAGTGCTGAAGCCAAGCTCCCAACGAAGATTAACAAGAAAAGCCAGCTACGTTTTAGGGGGAGTTTGTTGGGCCAGTTAGAAAATAAAGCTATAAACCAAGGGGGGATTGTTGGGTCAAAAATTTCATTTATACTTTGCTTTTCTAGGAAAATATATTTTTATGTAATGTTGTATGTGTTTGCGGTTTGTGTGTACGGTCGTACACGTGTGTATGGCCGCACACCCTGTGTACGGCCGTACACGTGTGTACAGCCGCACACACTGTGTACGGCCGTACACGTGTGTACAGCCGCACACACTGTGTACGGCCGTACACGTGTGTACAGCCGCACACACTGTGTACGACCGTACACAGGGTGTGTGGCTGTACACATGTGTATAGCTGGAGGTCCATATAAATAGAGTGTGCATGTGGGAGTGTACGGTTAGAAGGTAGAAGAGAGCATCTTGTAGAGAGAGAAAGCTAGAGAGAAGAAGTGTCTGTGTGAGAGAATCTATTGTAAGGAGCATAATTCATTTCATTAATACATCATAAATTCATCTTAATTCTTCTTCTCCTTCTCTTCTATTTGATCTGATATCATTCAATTGATTGGGATTCTGCGCCATCAATTGGATCTGATTAATACACAAGCAATTTTGGGGACTTACACCTTGAGAATCTATGAAGTTGTCACTACTACTTAGACCTTTACTAAGTGCCCCTTAGCTATAATATCAAAAGGCAAATTCACTTTTGATGTAAATTAATTACTAAATTAATTAGGCTTTAGAAAGGTCCAAAAGATGAAGGAATAAAAATCATGCCCATAATGGTCATTGGTCCGATGGTAACAGATAAGGCCTGTTCTATCAAAACGTTTCAAAATGTCCATCAAAAGTAGCTTTGGTCCGCCCATAAGGCTCAAGGGTGTATTACCTGTCATTTTTTCCTGCAATATCTTATTTTTCCTTCATTTACTTTCTGTTTTCGAAATAGTCATCTTTCATTTTATTTCACTTTTTTTTTTCAAAATAAAATTATTTAAATTTTAAAAAACTAATCAACAAATAAATACAATTAGTTAAAAGATAATAAAGAAACATAAAATTTAATAAAAATAAAAATCTTTCATTAAGTAAAATAAAAATAAATAATAAAACACAAGCTAAAATTACATAATAAAATATAATTAACTACATCAATCCAAATGGATGTCTGAATCCTGAACTTATTTGAATCTTCATTCGATTCATCAAACAAAATCAATGTGTCACTCATCGACCTCGTGCTATATGTTAATGCATGTAAATATGTTTCACCAAATCAACACGAAAATAATGATAAATATCACAATCATATAATTCTCTTAATGTTTGCCTATACTTTTGCGTACCAACTACTTTTTTGGTAGTTTGCAAAATTCCATTTTCATCTTAGCGGCATATTGTTTTTCATTCATCTCCTAAAATCATATTTTGGAATATGATGCACCCGAACATTATATTTGGCAACCTTGTAACTTCTTGTGTCGACCTTCCAAGTCACCAACAAGGCAACAATAAATAAAAATAATTTTTTCTCATCTGGCACCGTCTTCAAAAAATTTTAGAGTACACAACATCATCCGCAAAATAGTTCATATAAGACGATTGTACCTATCTTAGCGATTTTTCTTCAACGGAGGTCTTCTCAATCAAAAATCTAAACTTGGAGCCTCTTGGTTTTGGAAATATGTGACTGAGTTTGTAATGATAGAATTGAAAAACAAGGCTTCTTCTAATATCATCGAATCCGATGAACTAAATGACAAAAATTATGGTTGAATGATTTTTTAAGAGAAAATATAAAAATTGGTGTGAAAAAAAAAAGTTGTAAGTGTTTGGTATTTATAGAGTGGTAAAGTGTTTTATATATATATATATATATATATATATATATATATATATATATATATATATATAATATCGTAATATCAATATTTGTTTAAAAGACTGAATTTTAAAAGATACAAGACCATAATGTTATTTGTATAATGAATTTTTCAATAGAACTCCTATTTGGTCAACAAAAATTGGCTCTAAATCAGATATTGAAATCTGTGGTTGTTCATTTTTTTAATCAGTCGATCACAAGTTGTTGTCATCATCATCTCTTAATTTTCGGCTGGTAGAGATGAATATCCTTTCGACAGATTCAAATTGAATTTTCTAGCTCAAGAAATTGAAATTTCCAGTGTTCCCCTTTGAAAGCTACCATCCCCTCTGAGAATTTCTATGGATATAATATCTTAAAAAAAACCCAGCTCCTACCATTATCGCATGTATCTTTCTTTGGTTTTTTTCCCTAAATACTCTTTATGTGAGTTAATTTAGACCATCTTCAATTCACTTCTGTTTTTTCCCCAAAAATAGAGTAAAAATAGGGTGAATTGTATTTCATCTCCAACCCTAATCCATATTTTGCCCCATTTTTACCCCCAAAAAATATATTTCATTCTTCCAACATTTATAAATTCTTAAATACACCCCTTCTATTAATTTCGTTTTAACAAATATACAATCTATATTTTGTTCATTACAATAATATTAAATAAAAAAGATTATATTTATAACACTTAATTATAAACTTTTGTAAAATATGTTATCGTGTTTAAAAATTTCAATATGTATTTCAACTTTAATATGAATTTGATAAACAGAAAAACAAACTTTATATTTATAATTAATTAATATAATTTAATATATAACAGAATATTATAAATCTTAAATATTGCATTTAAATTATAATTATTAGATAAAAATAAATTAAGAATGTATAAATATATAAAAAGAGAGACTAAAATCGACAACTCAAAGTTAATCCATATTTTGGGGGAAATGAATAGTATAACACCAAATATGGTGTTATACTATTCTTTTCCCCTAAAATAGAAGAATAAATGGGGTAGGGTTAGAGATGAATGGAGAAAGAAATGAAGGAAATAATGAAAAATAGGAGTGGGTTGGAGATGCTCTTATGTTCATCTTTGTATTCGAGATTCATCATCATCGGTCATAGTTAGTCAGTGTCGGCCCAAGGGTAGGGCAAGCTGGGCCACTGCCCAGGGCACCAACTTAGCGAGGGCATCACTTTTAGTCCACCTCTTATAAGTCTAGTAATCATTTGGCCCAAGTTTTAATACAAATAAAGGTCCAAGTCCGTCCACCAGCAGGGCATCGCAACAAAGTGAACACACATGCATCTTGAAGGCGGAAACTTTTTCAGAATATGAGGAGACTTCACGACCAATTTAGAAAATGAGAAGACAGACACTCACGCAGTCAGATTCTCCCAATCGCTTTGAAACATTGAAATCTCGAATGTGGTGCCATAAGCCAACATTGGTAAAAGAAATCAATTTATTTATCAGTTTATCAAACTTTGGGTTCCCATTTCCGGTTCTAAAATTTTATGATGTGTGCCTACTTAATTTTTTGAGTCTTTGTAAATTCTGATTCAGATATGGCTTTATGATTTCAGATTTTGTTTACTGAGTAGCTTCATGAAGTTGTAAATACTCCATATTTGGTTTCCAATTTGATATTAAATTATTTATATCTCTGATAACTCAAGGATGAGGACCATTGAGGCGTTGAGGTATTTCAAAATTTATGTTTAGAGGAAATTTACATATTTGTTAATACCGATGTTAAATATTGATTCACAATTGTTGCTTTTGTACTCTATTTGTTGTTAATGCAATATCGCTTTTTTTTCCTGGATTATTGGTTTTGTGTTAGCCTAGCTTCAATACAATTTCTATTTTAATTTTTAGTTATTTTTTGAGTTGTGTTCATCTTTCAACTTTTTGATAAAACTATTTCTTTTTCAAGTATACTCCTCAACATTTGATGAGAAAGCTATATATCATTGTAAATGGAAATTGTGATATGGCTATGTGGCAAGTTGTAACATGCATTTTAAAAACATCATAAAAAAATTGGTCACCCCATCATGCAGGTACATCACCTTTTTGAGTAATATTTCACCCTTTGAATTATTGATCTTTCAATATTAGTATTTGTCTTGATTTTAAGAGTAGTTGCTTCAAATTGTTCAAGGTTTCTATGATTTTGGAAAAAAGAAGTATAAACTGCTAATTACACACCAGAAAAGGAAAATTGGATTGAACAAAGATAATGAATCCTGATTTAGGTGATTTGAGTATTGCTATACTAGTTTTTATGGTGTAATTAGCATATGAGATATGTTACTTATGGTGGCACTTAATTTTATAGATTTTGAATTAACAATGTTCTTTGTTGTGTTCAATTGCAGGTTATGTTGATGTTTGAGACCTCATGGAAGTTCCAATTCTAATGAGTAATGAGATTGGATATGATGAAATTAAAGGTTATAAATTTAGCAAAATAGAAATCTTGAATTACATTGTCTAGTAAAATGAAATTGTTTAATATTTTCAAGAAAAATAGTTGTGGTTGTTATTGATATGAAAATAATAAAAAAAAATAATGTATTGTACTATGTTTAATAATATTATATAGTATGTGTTTCTTGAATCATATTGTACACATATAGGGGTATTTTTAATTAATCTAGCCCTGGGAATGAAAAACCAATGGACCGGCCCTGTAGTTGGTTTTGAGGTACGCTAGGTTCACCATCATCTATAGGAATTCGTTGTGGAAGAATATTAAATGAGTCTCCATCTCTTCTCTCCTTGAACTCTCACTCTCTCTTTTAAATTCTCTTTACTAACCAATTGTTTCTATGTTTATGTTTTCTCTCTCAATCTTTCAGGAAACCTGCCTCCACCATTCACCGTTGTCACCATCAAGTTGTTTTTTCTCTCTCTATCTTGGTGGAGGTACATTTAAAACTCATGATTTTGTATCACTTACCTGTGTCTATGTCAAAGTTCCATTAGAAAATGATTGTTTGGCATTTTTTTGCAAATCATTTCTAGATCTATCTTTTTTGATGAAGTCGAAGAGTGGTTGGTATTTTGTACCACGTTTTTTTTAATGTGGATCACATTTGTATTGTCACATTTCAATTGATTAGTGTTTTTTTCTTTAGATTAGATGCAGACCTCTCTCTGGCTGGAGGTATTCTTTAACCCTTGTAAATCATACTTCTTTTGATTCACCTATTGAAGATTGGGTACTGTTTGGTGATTATAGTCAGATGGGTATGATTTTCAAATTTGTTCCCTATGGTTAGCAAAAAAGTGTGGATAAGATCCAAAATCTTTTCGACTTGCATGGATGATCCAAAATCGAAAACATTTTATGGTTCTGGTGCCTGATAAAGTTAAAAAGACTACTTTGCCCTTTTCATTTTATTTTTACATTTTTATTGTTTTTTTTACTATTATTATAATTCAAAAATAAAACAAGAATTATCAAAACCCCACCCCTACCCCTCCAACGTACCCTCCTATTATCTCTCTCTCTCTCTCTCTCTCTCTCTCTCTCTCTCTCCCTCTCTTTGAATTTCTCTCCCATTGACTTTATCTTTCATTTTCTTCTTCCTCACATTCACCCACAAACTAAAAACTCCATACACACATATCTTAGAGGATGCTAATGAAATTAAACTCTAGCTCCATTTTCAAACGTTGAAACCAGTCAAGTTTTGATCTATATGATATCTCTTTGAATTTTTCTCCCATCTTGTTACCTGCAAATCAGACCTGTCTTCTTCTTCCTTACATTTCACTAGAAAATCAGACCCAGATGAAAAAGAAACACCCAAAACAGAATATAAGTAAATCAACATGGTGATGGAAATTTACATTGGTGGAAGAATCAAACACCCAAATCAAAAAACATAAATCAACAAAAATCTGTTACAATGGTGATTGTTGCTGCAGTAGTGGTGGTGTTCGGTACTTGGTGGAGAAAATAATTTAGGTCATTTTCGGTGGTTGAGGAACAACCCAAATCAAAACTGAAGTGGCAGGTGCTTGAGAAAGAAGATCAATGGGTATTTTAGTTTGTTAAACTCATCAGTGGCAACAACTTGGATTCTCTGTAGCTCCCTAACTCGTCAAGGGTTGTTGGAATTGTTTTTTGTCTTAAGGCAGAACAAATGGAAGAAGTTTGCTCCAATTGTCCGCTAGAACTTCTCTTAATTAGGTAAACCCCCTTTGGGGAAAAGAAAGTTCAAAATGAATCTTTGAAGGGGTAGTGGTACAATTTTGAAATATAGAGGTGAGAGAACAATCGAAGCGATATGGGAAACTCTAGAGAGGTGGGTGATACAATATTGAAATGGGTAGGAGATAGAGGGAGGTGGAAACAGAAGGGTTTGGTGAAAGCAAGTGTCTGAAGTATGTGTTGGGTTATAGTTGCAGAGGACGAAGGAGGAAAAGGGGGCGAAGAAGACGATGAGAGAGAGAAAGAGATAGACACTTTTTATTATTTTTTTATTTTATAAATATTCAGTAAATATTAAAATAATGTGAAAATAAATTAAAAGGGAAAAATTGTCCTTTCACTTTTTCCAGGGACCAAAAGCACAAAAAATTTCTGATTTTGGACCAATTGTGCAAGTTCAAAAGATTTTGGACTCTATCCATATTTTTTACTAACCACAGGGACCAAATTTCCAATTTAGACTTTTTAATTTCTTATTGTTATGCAAGTTAGTTAGTGCGAGTATTTTAAGTTTGTATATAGGTCAAATGATGGGAATTGTCACGTCAACATCGACCATTTTTTAATAATTTTGCACATACATAGCATATAATCTAATCGTATAAATATTTTTCTTGGAGCTTTCAAAAAATTAATTAATATTGTGATTTGGATTTTGTAAGTTATCCCAAATGTTCATTACTTTGAATAGAATTCCCCTTTTATATGAATAATGAATATTGTATATATTTTTTTTCTTAAAAATCTCTTTGCAAATGGTCACATACTCTAACTTTACTCGAATATCTTGATATTCCTAATGTGTGTTTTTTAGATGTTAATTGTTTGCTAAGTTGTGTTTTGATCCCTTGATTTTACAGCGAAGAAGACCAACAATAGGGTTATATTGAGTTTTTAGTAATGGCAACAGATGATTAGTCTCTTGAAATCATCCTCCATTTTTCCCTTCTTGCTAAAGACAAGGTATTCAATAAATAACACAATGAAATATGCACAAAGTTTTCAGTAGAATTTAATTCTTCTTTGTAGGTTTTTTTAAATCCCACATAGATTTCATCATAAACAAAATTTTAATCATATTTTCAAGAAGATGTTGGTTGACAATGTACTAGGTCGAAAGACAGTTGGATGCAAATGGATCTTCAAAAAGAAGACTGACATGGATGGAAAAGTACACATATTGAAGGCACGACCGGTTGTGATGGGATTTACTCAATGTCACACCCCCAAAACCGGAACGGCGGAAACGTTCGGGGGGTGGAGGACGTCATATCAAGTATCACGAGATATGTATATGGTAAGCAAGTAATGAATAACCATTTCATTTAGAAAAGAAAGTGTTTACAATGTGTGTGTTCACAAAACATAGAAGTCATAAACAAATAACAAAACAAGACTTGAAGTTGTAATGCTCCATCTTCTGAGTCCCAACACGAGCACCTGTCTAATAGTCTCTTGAGAATACAAGTTATTTGAAAGAGTTAATCAGCAATTAAGCTGGTGAGTTCATAAGATTTTAGTGATGTGAGTAAGTTGTAAAATGTGGAAAATGTATATGTAAAAGTGATGTAAGTTGTAAGTTCTATTTTGAAAAGTTCTCCTGTTCCTCTAGAAAATCCTATATTTCCTACTTTAATGGAAGTTAAGTAAAATGACACTACAAGCCTTTCTATGCGTACTAAGTGGGTACAAGTTATATATACATAGAGTAAATAAACAATCGATTGTGCACATTTATCCTAAACTCACAACCCAACGGGGAACAACAAGTAAGGCGGATAGCACACATTCCATTGGTTGTTATATCGTTGTCATATATAACCTTGGTGTATTCGCTTATTACTCCTCGAGTTATTTGTAATGATTCCTTTATATCTAATGGAGAGTTCTTTTAAGAAAACCTGTATTTCTTATAGTAAAACATTAACTGACGGTGATTACTTTTATAATAGCTTTGTTTATACTGCTATATATAATTTGATATCGGGTAGATAGTTAATTGGAGGAATTTGGCCTAATCCCACATCCAACGGGAACAGGACATCGGGGGAAGACACACATTTAACTATCTATTGGATATTAGTCTTATATATAAACATGGTGTATTAACTAAGGTGTTATAGAGTTAACTCACTTAAAGTCTTTAAAATTGTGCTGGCTTAATAAAATGGATTAAGCCCTTAACTCGGAAATCGCTAGTTTTGTATACCAAAAGTACTGACATTGAAAAGTAAGTTTTGTACTAGAATAACGGGGCATTGACTCTGTGTCCTATGACCTGATCCATACCTGGTACCCTTATGATGACTTAATGTATACTAAGTATATATATATATATATATATATATATATATATATATATATATATATATATATAGATTTGGGTAGATAATAGATTAGGTGACCTCGGTGCAAGCCCACATCCAACGGGAACAGGACATACAGTGAAGATCACACATCCTATTAGCTGTCGGGATCTACTTAGCATATATGTATCATATAGTGTATACATTAAGGAATCATAAAGTTAGCATCATGATCCTAACCTTTAATCGTAGCCTTCTACCAAGGCGTCTTCCATTCTGTGTTAAACCCGACTGTTCCTTTGTCAAATGTAAAGTATATTCTCCCTATTGTATAACTATCTTGACTAGAAAATAGATTTACTTTCAAGTGGTATTGTCACTTTATGAAAGTAATGGGAAAAGTAAGTACACAGATGTCGTTTATAATGACATGCGGATGTACTAATAACCTAAAAACATATTTGTCTTATTACAGTCATAATGTGAAAGCTAGAACCCTTACTAAACGCTCTCAATGAAAAGAGATTAAGGGAACCCAACGCGACCCAAGAAAATCCATGCAAGCCGTGTAATCCACATTAACGTTATATGATCATGTATACCCAATATAACTATCACTAATGTGGAAGTGATTCATTGGTATAATTAGATCCTGTCTGTGTGTTCTCATGCTATAGCAACTTAATTTGTTATGTTCTGTTCTGGTAATGTTTGATTCTCTTCACTATTCGTTCTGTTCTGGTATTGTTTCTTTGTGTGCTTCATTATACTAGAAGTAATGGATAGCATTCTCCTAAACTGTACCTATAATAGTTTACTAATGCTCTACTTGGACTGTTACTGAAAAGACTCATTTCTCTACTAAGTTATGCTTTTACTTTAAAAATGGAGTTGTGTATAACTATCAAGTAAAATAACTTTAAACGAGTTTTGAAATGTTTTGACAACTTAATTAACATAAGTAGAGATGGCAAAAAAACCCGTACCCAACGGGTACCCTGTGACATCCCCATTTTCACGGCCAGAAAAGACCGATTTTGTTTATGCTTTATAAAAATCAGAGTACTTCATTTTATAAAAAGGTTGCGGAATTTGTTCCCAGAAAAACACGATAAATACGTTATTAAAACATTTTCGAAGAAACGTATTTTTATTCATTTAAAACGTTTGGGATGTCATCGTTAATACAGAAACATAAGCATAAACAGAACTTACATGTATTTACACTAGTGATCTACATCTCTTTAAATCTCTCAGTGTAAAGTGACTTCGTATCAACACCTGTGATATAAATAAACTGAGTGGGTCAGGTTGGGAAACCTGGTGAGTACATAGGGTTTTCAACCCACAATAATATAATTATTATGTTCAATCAAAGAATCAACCCAATTACCCATCCCCGTTATCTTTTTTTTTTACTCTTTAAGGATTTATCCTAAGAGTCATCTATTCTTCATTCGTTTATTCCGAAGTCCCTTACTTCCAGGGTTCTAGGACTGGCACTAAATCCATAGCTGCCAATGTTCGTTCATAAAGCACTAATTCCATAGCTGCTATAGTCTATTCATCGGGTACTAAATCCATAGCTACCAGTCTTTATCTAATAGGTACTAAGTCCATAGCTACCAATGTTCAACAGGTACTAAATCCATAGCTACCAACGTCTAACAGGTACTAAGTCCATAGCTACCGGTGTTTGTCCCATAGGCACTAAGTCTATAGCTGCGAATGTATACTCACATCATCTTCTATCTATCATCATTTATCTACCCATCATCATACCCAACATATTCGTATATATAAAATACGTATACAGTTTAAATCCTTTAAAACATGTATAAAACGTTCATCCAGCATAGACAGCAAGTATTCAGATAATATGCACACATAGCACGTAGTTTATATAAAATACTTCATATCTATGTGTAAGATGAAAGAGACTATGCACTTACAACACGTAAATTATATAATAAATACTTCATATCTATGTGTAAGATGAAAGGGACCATGCACTCACCTGAGAAGGTGGTGACTCGGTACTCGGACAGCGCTTCGTTTACTTTAAAATAATTTCTTTCGACGAAACCTAGTATTATCACCAATAGATTTTAGTCTATTATTCGCCGAGACTAATTAATAGTCTAGCTATTATTACTATTATATAAGCGTTAAAAAAATACTTATATAACCCATAATAATAGCCCAAGTATTTATTATATGTTCTTAATAACGTTAATATAATTAAATAAAAACTATATTAAAAATAGCGTAGGCGTAGCTCACTTACAACGGGTTTTATAGAAAACCAGGCTTTGCTTGGAGCAGCGTTTCCGAGCCGAAAAGCTCTTCTTCTCGGAGCCGTCGAGCACTCCGGGGCTTCCGCCTCGTGCTAGGGAGGTTCCCTAGGCTTTTCGGGGGATTTCGGGGCTAGAGAGAGGTTCTAGAGAGAGAGTAAAGAGAAGAAAGAATGGGAAAGGTGTGAAGAAAATGAGGGTGGGAGAGGTGGTATTTATAGGGTGAAAATGGCTGAACTTGGTGCCACATGTCACCATCTAGTGGCAAGACTTGGGGAGAAAGCAATGGCCAAGATTGTGCCACATCACCCATTTTCGCATAGCACACTTCCGACTTCTAAAATCCGTAACTTTCACATACGACCTCTGTTTTTGACGTTCTTTATATCCACGCGTAGGTAAAAATAATATCTACAACTTTCATTTTGACTCCGTCGGCTAATTCTCGACCGATCTTAAATTTAACAGTACGAGGCGTTTAGACTGTTAAATGACCGCGAAGAATTCGTAACTCCTTCATACCGACTCCGTTTTCGTCTGTATTTTTACCGTTGAGTTCCTATTAATGAGATCTTGAACTCTCATTTAGGTCACGTAAGCCAAAAACCGCTCGAACTAAAATTCGAGTTTCGGGTCGATCACTGCTAAGCCGAATCTTAGAAAAATCATAACTTCCTCATACGAAGTCAGATTTGGGTGTTCTTTTTATCGACGCTATTAGTTTAACATATTCTACGACTTTGGTTTAGATTGCTAAGGATAAATCTCGCTTTATCGTAAATTCGCTATTTACGCTTCCCGGTGCCGTGCCGGTTTTGCCGTAAAACTTCGACGAGCCATAACTTCTTCGTTATAACTCGGATTTCGGCGTTCTTTATATGTACGGAAACCTTGTGACATATTCTACAATTTGCTTAAGATTATTTATTCTAAATAATCTTTTGTCGAAAAGTCATTTTCAACCCATATTGCCTCTAAATTGACTAGCCCGGATCTGCGGGCGTTACAATTATCTCCCCCTTAGGATGATTACGTCCCGGAATCATCAACGAAACAGGGCTCGTATATTGACTCCATACGTCATCTCTTCATCCTAGGTAATAATTATAACTTCTTTATTCATTCGAGTCTATCTTTTAGACTTATTGTCTGTAAGTAGTACTTAATTGTGCACCTGCTATCTTCTTCAGGTTAGACTCCAGATTACGACGTATCATCATGTGATGCTCGTTTAGACTTAGGTCTTTTAGAGTTAAATTCTGAAATAAACTATTCCTTCCTTCACGTTCTAATGTGATATAATCACACTTTAACATGTAGCATTTCTAGCTACCAACTTCTTTAGCGTCGAGCCGATACTTCTATTGGTCTCTTTGATTTTTAATCGTTTGGTTTAAGTCGGACGCTATATCAAACTTGGTTCTCTGAACCACGTAACCTACTCATCGTACTCAATGTGACATGACCACTAGGGTTGGGATAACAACAATCTTCTTAGTCATTACCGAAACAATGGTAACGGCATACTTGAATAAAACGAAATCAATTACTGGCTTCTTGGTAACCTTGTGACTTTCCCTGATCCAAGTGTGAGTCCTGTGCTTCCGGTAGTATAGGCCTCTACTACCATTCACACCTACTCATACTCGTCCCAAGTATTGTCCCGCAGTTTCCCAAGTCACCATGCAACAATTCATACAATCATTCAACACATCAGATAACAAAACGAAGGTTTTATATCATTTCTTGAAACGATTACATAGGTGTTCAAGTTCACCCTAGACTATGCCTCTACTAGGCTACATCATACGAACTATGACTACTGCATAATCCGATCCTCGGGTAAGAAGTCCTCATTCTTGATTCCTCGCATGGTTCTCTGCTTCGTCGAGGATCATGTGAAATGCCCTTGGCCTTGGTGGCGTTTCTGGTCTTGCTGCTTTATTTTTCTTTGGGCAGTCTCTGGACATGTGCCCCTTGCCTCCACATCTATAGCATACTTTGTCATTATGCGTGCAGTCTTTGGAATAGTGACCAGTCCTCCCACACTTGTAACAAGTCACTTCTTCGTTGCACTTTCCACCATGCTTCTTCTTGCATCTATCACACCATCTTGCTTCACCTCCATTTGCTCCTCCAAACTTTGAGAATTTGCTTTCCTTGTTCGGCCTCGAAGATCCTTCAAACTTCCGCTTCTCTCCTACCTTATCTTTTTCTAGACCTTTTTCTCTTATCTGGGCCTCTACGTTCTTAGCTGCCCTAACAGCTGCTTTCAAAGTAGTTGCCATTTTGACCATTGGGCCAAAGTCAATGGGTAGTCCGTTAGCAAACCTATCAATCTTGGAGAGTTCAGTAGGCACCAAGTAGGGGAATAGCTTCATCCTTTCGGTGAATGCGGTGGCATACTCGTCAATACTCATCTTTCCTTTCTTCAGGTTCTGAAACTCGTTGTTTAGGTCTATCAGATCTATCTCCGAGCAGTATTGCATTTTCAACTGTTCCAAAAACTCTTCCCACGACATCCTTAAGGCTTCTCCTCGTGGCATCGTATCTGCCAATAGCTTCCACCAGCTCAAGACTCTAGTTTTTAGCTGTCTTACTGCGAAGACAGTCTTCTGTTTCTCGATACAGCTGCAGCTCTCAAACACCATCTCCATCTCAGAGATCCAATCCATAATCTCAACCGGCTTCGGGCTTCCTGAGAGATTTGGGGGTTTCGCACCCAAGAAATTCTTGTATATCCGCGCATCCTTGTTGTTTCTCCCTTCAGGGTCATCCCTTTGCTCACCTTGAGTCCCTACTTGACTCACTTGGCGGCTGTAGTTCCCTTCCTTTGATTGCTCGGGAACTGGCTCTGTCGGTTCAACATGTACGGTAGGTTCGTCCCTATTTAACATTTGTCTCATTTCTTCCCTTTGTTCAGCCAACATAGCCCGAATCATGGCTTGAACTCCAGCCATGGTGACTGGATCAAGCGCAACTTCTTCTACAATAGGTATTTGCTGAACCACTGGGGGTTGGATCCTGTTCCCATTTGCGTTTACGTTTCCGCTACGGGTTCTTGCCATCTTGATCTATACACCGAATAAGGTGAATCTAGATCTTAATTTAGGATTGACGTCTTAAATCATCCTTATCACTCCGAAACGTTTATATGCTAGTTCTAATATCGTAGTCGTACATTTAGAATCCTAAACACATAAGGTTTCCAGATCCGGTCGGCAACAGACCATAGATCCGAACAACTAACAGCATATCAGGCACAAGTATTTAGCACATAAAAGCATTTTAGGCATAATTCCTAAAATAAGCTAGTGCTCACACCTCACAATCATCGCTTAGCATTCTAAGTTTAAGTCTAGAAATAGATTCATATTCCTAGTTCGCTTAAACTAATGCTCTGATACCAACTGTGACATCCCCATTTTCACGGCCAGAAAAGACCGATTTTGTTTATGCTTTATAAAAATCAGAGTACTTCATTTTATAAAAAGGTTGCGGAATTTGTTCCCAGAAAAACACGATAAATACGTTATTAAAACATTTTCGAAGAAACGTATTTTTATTCATTTAAAACGTTTGGGATGTCATCGTTAATACAGAAACATAAGCATAAACAGAACTTACATGTATTTACACTAGTGATCTACATCTCTTTAAATCTCTCAGTGTAAAGTGACTTCGTATCAACACCTGTGATATAAATAAACTGAGTGGGTCAGGTTGGGAAACCTGGTGAGTACATAGGGTTTTCAACCCACAATAATATAATTATTATGTTCAATCAAAGAATCAACCCAATTACCCATCCCCGTTATCTTTTTTTTTACTCTTTAAGGATTTATCCTAAGAGTCATCTATTCTTCATTCGTTTATTCCGAAGTCCCTTACTTCCAGGGTTCTAGGACTGGCACTAAATCCATAGCTGCCAATGTTCGTTCATAAAGCACTAATTCCATAGCTGCTATAGTCTATTCATCGGGTACTAAATCCATAGCTACCAGTCTTTATCTAATAGGTACTAAGTCCATAGCTACCAATGTTCAACAGGTACTAAATCCATAGCTACCAACGTCTAACAGGTACTAAGTCCATAGCTACCGGTGTTTGTCCCATAGGCACTAAGTCTATAGCTGCGAATGTATACTCACATCATCTTCTATCTATCATCATTTATCTACCCATCATCATACCCAACATATTCGTATATATAAAATACGTATACAGTTTAAATCCTTTAAAACATGTATAAAACGTTCATCCAGCATAGACAGCAAGTATTCAGATAATATGCACACATAGCACGTAGTTTATATAAAATACTTCATATCTATGTGTAAGATGAAAGAGACTATGCACTCACAACACGTAAATTATATAATAAATACTTCATATCTATGTGTAAGATGAAAGGGACCATGCACTCACCTGAGAAGGTGGTGACTCGGTACTCGGACAGCGCTTCGTTTACTTTAAAATAATTTCTTTCGACGAAACCTAGTATTATCACCAATAGATTTTAGTCTATTATTCGCCGAGACTAATTAATAGTCTAGCTATTATTACTATTATATAAGCGTTAAAAAAAATACTTATATAACCCATAATAATAGCCCAAGTATTTATTATATGTTCTTAATAACGTTAATATAATTAAATAAAAACTATATTAAAAATAGCGTAGGCGTAGCTCACTTACAACGGGTTTTATAGAAAACCAGGCTTTGCTTGGAGCAGCGTTTCCGAGCCGAAAAGCTCTTCTTCTCGGAGCCGTCGAGCACTCCGGGGCTTCCGCCTCGTGCTAGGGAGGTTCCCTAGGCTTTTCGGGGGATTTCGGGGCTAGAGAGAGGTTCTAGAGAGAGAGTAAAGAGAAGAAAGAATGGGAAAGGTGTGAAGAAAATGAGGGTGGGAGAGGTGGTATTTATAGGGTGAAAATGGCTGAACTTGGTGCCACATGTCACCATCTAGTGGCAAGACTTGGGGAGAAAGCAATGGCCAAGATTGTGCCACATCACCCATTTTCGCATAGCACACTTCCGACTTCTAAAACCCGTAACTTTCACATACGACCTCTGTTTTTGACGTTCTTTATATCCACGCGTAGGTAAAAATAATATGTACAACTTTCATTGTGACTCCGTCGGCTAATTCTCGACCGATCTTAAATTTAACAGTACGAGGCGTTTAGACTGTTAAATGACCGCGAAGAATTCGTAACTCCTTCATACCGACTCCGTTTTCGTCTGTATTTTTACCGTTGAGTTCCTATTAATGAGATCTTGAACTCTCATTTAGGTCACGTAAGCCAAAAACCGCTCGAACTAAAATTCGAGTTTCGGGTCGTGCACTGCTAAGCCGAATCTTAGAAAAATCATAACTTCCTCATACGAAGTCAGATTTGGGTGTTCTTTTTATCGACGCTCTTAGTTTAACATATTCTACGACTTTGGTTTAGATTGCTAAGGATAAATCTCGCTCTATCGTAAATTCACTATTTACGCTTCCCGGTGCCGTGCCGGTTTTGCCGTAAAACTTCGACGGGCCATAACTTCTTCGTTATAACTCGGATTTCGGCGTTCTTTATATGTACGGAAACCTTGTGACATATTCTACAATTTGGTTAAGATTATTTATTCTAAATAATCTTTTGTCGAAAAGTCATTTTCAACCCATATTGCCTCTAAATTGACTAGCCCGGATCTGCGGGCGTTACATACCCGAAACCGTAACCCGAGTTGACCGGGTAAACCACCGAGTTGACCGGGGATGGGGACGGGGATAGGTATTACCCGAATATAAAAAGCGCGGATGGAGATGGGGATAGTTTTACCTGTCGGGTACCCATACTCGTACCCGAAACCGGCCCCGATGGGTACTCGATATGTATGTATATATATATATATATATATATATATATATATATATATGCATTATTTCTTATGCATTATTAAAAATAAAAACATAAATAATTATATATATATATATATATATATGTATATATATATATGTATATATATATATATATATATATATATATATATATGTATGTATATATATATATATAGTAGTATTTATGTTTTTATTTTTAATAATGCATAAGAAAATGTTCATTAGACAAAATAAGGTTTTCTAACAATCAAACGTATGGTTTTGGGAAGACTTTTTATGTCTTTTTTTTTTTTTTGCAAAGAATGATTTAATTTGAAACCTTGAATGTTACTGTTCGTGTTTGAATACATTCAAATATTATAGTGTTTTATATTAGTTATGTTAGTTTTTGTTTTGTTGGTTAATATATAATCATGAGTTATTTTTCATAAAAGTTCAAAAGTTTGTAACGGGGAAAAATCTTGATTACCGATTGGGGATCCCCGATACCCATTGGGGATGCGGATGGGGTCGGGTATGGGGATGAGGATGGGGATTCGGGTATGGGGATGGGGAACACAAAACCCGGTATACCCGTACCCATTTCCATCCCTAAACATAAGTAACATTTTGAAAGCTATTTAATTACAAAGATTTACACAATTATCATTGTGTTGAACCTGTATTCCCCCCCCCCCCCCTAAAAGAGTTAAAATAGTTAAAAGATTCATTACAGGGTATGAACTCACCTCATGTGGGTGATTCAAACGGGTATGCGTGTAAGGATGAGAAGTTCCACGAATGAAGTCCCGAGACACAATAAGTCCTAAATGACATATAAGGACACATATTGACATGAATATAGTGTTTATAACAACTATATGAACAGAAACACCTTCTGGGACTAGGAAACACCTTGACCAAGTGTTGGAATCACATGTGATTCAACATAGGAAGGTATAAAGGCACTCATATGAGTTTACTACCATGATTCCATGGCCCAAGGGAGTTTACGGCTGTAAACTCATGGTTACTCATGGGTTAGTGCAAGTTTGAAGGCTAGGAGGTGATTTAGGGACATTAGCTCTACCCTAGGATGAGAAATACCACCTTCTATGGAGTTTTTGAGGAGTTCACAGCCCAAATGAGTTTACTACTATAAACTTATGGTCATTTATGTTAATGAGGGTCCTAAAGGTGATAAAGAATCATCCTAAATTCAAGCCTAAGCCTTAGGAAGTGTTTGTGACATCAAAACACCCCTAACTTGAGTTTTCGGCCCTTGGACCATTTTGGCTTGTGTTTGCGGCCGTAATTACCTATGGGTGATGGTATTTTGATTGCTTTGAGTCATAAACACATCATGGTACAGTTCTAGGCTAGTCTCTTGGCTTAAGGACTGCATTTAGGGCACTTTGGCACCATAAAATGGAGTTCACGGCCCAAGAGCATCCTTGGCCGTGAACTCACTTTTAGACCTTGAATCTTAATGTTTTTGAGGTCTACACATGTCAAAGTTTGTTCCATGTTTGGTTTCCAAGGTTTAGGGGGACATTGGGCACACTTTAGCCCTAGATTTAGTGTTCACGGTCCAAGAAGATCTTGGGTTGTGAACACCATTTCCTTGGTGTTTTGGCTTGAGTTTTCATGTTATTAAGGCATATAACACACTTATATACACTCTAGGTTGAAGGACTCACAATTGGGGGTGATCGGGTGAAGATCCTTGAGAGAGAAATCGGGTTTTCTCTAGTTGGAAATGTCATAAATGAATTCAAAATGGCTAAGTTTTCCTTATATATTCTCAGGGGTTTTTGGTCCAAATACCATTTTTGGACTGTAAATTCCAACTCTTGAAGTTTTGGACACTTATTGTTACGTAATAAACCCTAGTGTATCCTCTCTCCTGATATCCTCTGGAAGCACTAACTTTAAAACACTAAAACTTACTCCAAAAAGCTTGAAAGTTAGTAGAAATAGTTTTGACTTCTATTGAAGTGGATGGTTGTACATAATGGAAAGTTTGGGGTTGTCACACTCAAACCCCAAGGGTTGAATACGATGAAACTTTCTCACCAGTGGCCAAGATTAAGTCTATTAGGGTTATCTTAGCCATTGTTGCGTTTCATGATTATGAAATATGGCAGATGGATTTTAAAATCCCTTTCCTTAATAGGAACCTGGCTGAAGATGTTTACATGTGTCAGCCAAAAGTTTTTGTGGATGCTAAATACCCCAATAGAATATGTAAGCTTGAGAAATCCATCTATGGATTAAAGCAAGCTTCTCGCAGATGCAATCGTTTCTTTGATAAGAAATTCAAAGAGTTTGGCTGCTCTAGGAGTGAAGATGAGTCCTGTGTATATGTCTAATCTAGCGGGAGTATTCTTAGCTTTCTAATTGTAACATCCCTAAAATCATGACCAAACATTTCATTTTTAATTACTAAATAAAGCATAGTTATCAAAATTATTCCATCCAAAAACATGAGTCATAGTATCACATTAGAGTATCATATCAAAAGACATGTCAATATATCTTAGTAAAACATACCATGCTAGCTTAATGGTGTGTGTAATGCAATCATCCTTGCCAATTCCCCTTGATACCGGAAGTACCTGAAACCAAAACTAAAAAATGTAAGCACGAACTTTACTGGGTCTCCCCAAACTACCATATACCATACACATAATAACATAATCACATAGTAACATATCATAAGCCTTTCCCGCTTCATCAGGCCCCGCTCGACACCGTGCAATGTCCGGCATCGGAGCCCGCCTGATATCGGATCGAAATCCAGCATCGGGCCCCGCCAGGCATCGAGAAAAGCTCGGTATACATATAAAAATATCAACAAATACACATAAATAATCACATAAAATAAACATATAAACATTCCTCTGGCCCCGCCCGGCATCAGACCAAATCCGGAAGCATACAAACATTCCTCGGGCAATGCCCGGCATTGGACTGTAATCCAGAACATACAAAGCAGACACATGCAAGAATCACGAAGACATAAAGCATACAAACATTCCTCGGGCACCACCCAACATCGAATCGAAACACATAAACATATAAAACTACATCGGGCATTGCCCGTTATCAGACATTATCCCAGAACATACTAGCATACATATACGGGCCGACATTGGTGCCTTCGACCCGTTCATACAGGAGGAAACTCACCTCACTGTCGGTTGAGAGTTGAAATGTCTATGCCCGGAATCAACTCTACTCGCTCCCTGAACCATAACTACCCCTTATATACTATTCCATACTCCATGACATGCCACTACCTTGCGAAAGTAGACCTCAGCTAGCTTCTCAGCTGATATGCTATCCTGGATCGGGATGAAAAGAGTGTTATTGGTCAACCGATCCACGATGACCCAAATCAAATCTACTCCATGTGCGGTCTTGGGAAGCTTCATGATAAAATCCATAGTGATAGCTTCCCATTTCCACACGGGAATATCCAACAACTGCATCTTTTCAAGAGGTTTCTGGTGTTCAGCCTTGACTTTCCTACAATTCAAGCACCACCCCACGTACCATGCCATGCCCCACTTCATGCAGGGCCACCAATAGTCATGGAAAAGATCCCGATACATCTTCGTCGCCTTAGGATGAATGGAGAACCTGGACTTGTGGACCTCCTCCATCAGAACCTGGCATATCCTGCCCCAGTAAGGAGCCCAAACCCTCCGATGAAGGGTTAACAACCCACAAATGTCATAATCGAATGAGGCCACCTAGCCTATGATCCGCTCATATTTCTGTCGTTCCTCCTTTATACCCCCGATCTACACCTCCTGGATCCGTTCCAACAACGTAGTGATCATTGTCATACTCAGACACATGTCTCGTATCATTGCTGCAACTGCCTTACAACTGAGTGCATCACCCATCACATTGGCCTTCCTCGGGTGGTAGAGGATCTCACAATCATAGTCTTTTACCACATCTAACCACCGACGCTAACTCATGTTCAGATTAGGGTAATCCATCAAATATCTTAGGTTCTTGTGGTCTATCTAAATGGTAAAATGAACTCCATAGAGGTAGTGTAGCCAAATATTGAGGGCGAAAACCATGGCCCCTAGATCTAAATCATGCATCGGGTAATTCGCCTCATGAGGCTTCAACTACCTCAAAGCATATGCAATCACAAGACCCCACTGCATCAGCACTGCATTCATACCTATGATTGAAGCACCATAGTAAACCATGAAATCTTCATCGCCCTCTGGAAAAGTCAGAATCGGTGCCTCACGCACTCACTGTTTGAGAGTCTTGGAGGTTGATACTGCTTAGGCCCCAAGCGAAATGTCACTGACTTCTTGGTTAGTCGGGTCAAGAGAATAGCAATATTGGAGATATCCTTGATGAATATTTGATAATAACCTACCAGACCAAGAAATCTCTGAATTTCACATGGATACCTCAGAACCTCCCACTACATCACGACCTCTATCTTGGCTAGATCGAACAGAATGCCCTTCTGGTTGACAAGGTACCTCGTAAACTGCAACTCACGTAACCAGAACTCACACTTGGAGAACTTTTTGAAAATTCTATCCATCCTCAGTGTCTCCAACACCTCCCTCAGGTGCTTCTCATGCTCTTCATGAGTCTTGGAATAAACCAATATGTTATCAAAAAAAAACTATTATAGACCGATCCAGTATCGGTATGCACATATGGTTCATGAGGTCCATGAACTGATGGGTTTTGATCATTACAACATTCCTATGGTGTACATGCAACCCTAATGCTTTGGATATAGGTTTTTCTCAAGTTATCATGCAAAAAATCATCCAAAGCATAAACCCTAATAACTAGCATACCAATTTGGAAATTTATATGTAAAATAGGGTTTGGAACATTAAATCACTTGTTATGTAGCAATAATAAGAACTCCTTGACTTCTGAAAGCCTAGTGCCCCAAGTGTTGCACCTCTAATGGAGTCCCAAACACTGTTGCAAAGTAAGAATTGGGAGAGAGGATGAAATCGACCCTCTAGGGTTTCTTGAAGCATAAATGTGGTTGCTAGGGTTTTAGGTGGAAATCCTAATATGACTGCTTAAGCCTTAAGTAGCCCATGGACACCTTCTAGAATAGACCTTGGACGAATTCTTTATGGGCTTCCCATAGAATTCGTCCAAACTTATTCCAAGGTGATCCATAAACCCAACTGCAGCTATCAATGATTTAGAATATCAGTCCCCTTAATTTAATCAATCTATTTTGATCACCAAATTAATTCCAAATTAATTTTTGATGAATACTAATTAAATAATATGATTTCCATATAACATATTAATCCTATAAGATATTAATAAAAACATTTTGAGTCCCAATTTATTATTCATGTAATAAATCCTACCGACTCTCCTCTTGTCATCCTATCAAGTTGCATGAGTAAAGGCAACCTGAAAGGACCATGCTCATAATCAAATCAAGTTCATACCAAAAATAGTTATGGCCTTAGGCATCTAATCCAACAGTCTCCCACTTGGATAATTCTAATAACTATTATTACAAGTAAGACTTCAGAATCTGATTAGCAATCGTAGCTTTCAAAACCCGCTATCAAACTCTAATCATATCAGAAACACATCCTTTAGATAAAGAATCATATATTCCTCCATTCTACAAGATATCGTATGGACATGAGACATGATTTTAATCATTCTCTCTGTCCATGTGTTGTTTCCCAATTTCCGATTTATGATGACTGACAGCAGACTACAATTAAACACATCAACTTAGTCCAAGCTTAGCCAAGCGCTTAGGGTGTCGTCACTAAATTATCGAGGGCCCCACATATATCGCTTTTATCGCTCTTAGGGTAAAAGGAATGGATAAACTTCGAATCATATGTGTGTACCATTTACTCATCTAATCACACACAACAATACGTTTTATAACATCAAGTTACTGATGAGTTTACATATTATCAATGCGCAACCGACTCGTAAACAACAACTATATCTCTCCATTTCAAGAATAGAAGATATTATCGTCTCACAATCACTCTGATAAAATCCATGAAGTGATTCAAGTGAGCATGGGTTTAATCCACTACTCAAATCTTATTTCAAGAGCACTCATGAACACTGCATCAAACCTGTGCTATGTCTAAAAACTTTAGACAATCTACATTCGGATTCATGACAGTGTTACCTCATTACCTACTTTCAACGTATGATTGACTATGGATGTTCAAATAATCTTATTATTCGAGAAGTCAAAACATGCAAAGTGAAACACAAGATTAATTGAATCCAATGTGGTCTCAAAACTTTTGAGTATAAATAAAACACTTATTATTTAATCACCATATTGATTACACATTATTCATTGTATAACGTTTCGAATAATCAACTTAATACTTGAATTAAAAAAATATTTATCCCATGCTCCAAGCATGCACACTACATTTAACTATGGTCCTTTCTTTGTGAAATAGATCAATTGAATAAATTTCCAATGATTCCCATTTCACAATTCCATATCCTTAACGCAAGGGTAAGAATACAAAATTCTTGCCAATATTAGAATGTGTTAGATTCTAAACTATCATGCAATTATCTTTTTGTAATGTCGAGGTACCAAAGTCACAAAGACTATGTCAACAATATTACAAAGCGTTATATTTGAAATTGTTACAATGACAACTCATAGATACGAAGTCTCACATTCAAAGTACATTCCTTTGAACAGCCTTCTTGCATAAAAGTTTCTAATCTACACATAAATTCTTAATATCCAAACCACCATTATGGAAACATTTCCATATTTTCCATATGATAATTCATTCTTAACAAAATCCTATTTATTCATAATAATGTCAATATAGCCCATTCATTACTATACTTCCAACTGCCCACAAGCGACCAATCCTTAGCGAACCTTAGATCATCCTTGACAGTTGTTTAATCACTTTATTCATATCATGTTCTATTCTTTTTTCCCTGTTAATGCCCTAGGCATTTGGAAAATTGGAACACATGAATATTATAGCATATGCAATCGATCCTATACCCGAAGCATATGGGATACGATTCATAACATCTTACATAATGTCATGACACTTTACTAGTCTCTTGCTATAACATTTCAATATATAGAATTCCCAAGTTGAAACATTGTAATATGGTAATCATTCGTATGCATGACTAAGTCTGATTAATATTTCAATCTAATCTTTTAGATTCGAAATAAAGTATAAGTACCTCTCCTCTACTATAGTGAAACAACTTTTCAAACTTTGCAACTTTGCAAATCAAAACTTTGTGTCCTATAAATAGCATTGCTAACCAGCGACACCTATCATTATGATTATTTCCCACTAGCATAATAATTATGTGCTTACTAGCATAACACTTATGCTCCCACTAGCTTTGACATGTACCTAAAAATCAACTGGACATCTAGAAATCAATACCTATTGACCTTTTTTACCAACATTCATATTTCTGATATGCTGTGCTTCGATAAGACTTTATCTAGGCTTCTCAAACTCATACACCTTTCCTTAGATAGCTCATATGTATGACTAAACTATTTTAGAACTTACAGCAGTAAGTCCCAAATGTTCAGACTATTTGCCATTTCTCACAATTCGAACTATGAAGAGGGATGTCGTAATCATAATTGAATTTGAGAATGCAATTAACACAACTGTTATCTCTTTAAATATACTTAGTGAAAGCATTTTCTCACAATCATTTTCATGAAGTAGAGAGAAACTTCTTACTACTTTGAATTTATGATGTATGTGTTCCTATCAATACGAATTTGTCATAACCTTAATCACAGGACAAGGTTTGTGACGAATTCAAAATGTGGACTAAACTTGTTTAATCGTAGTTTCTTGCCATTTGGTAGCATAATGGCCTACCATGTCTTCCAAGTTGTTGAGTAGCTAACCCATACTGATTGATGAGCTTTCAGTAATCAAGGTGCTTTGCCTTTTGCAATATGCAAGAGTTAGAAAACATTTCTATTCCATATTTCATCATGTGTTATAAAACTACTTAAGATATGTCACTCAAGTCACAATCTTGGAGTATGACTCTAAGACTCGATTTTGGAAGGAACTATGACTCACCTTTTTTATTTAACCATTTCAACAATTCCTAATTCTTCTTCTTAGCCATACAAGTGCACTAAGGTGTTATTAGAGGATTAATTGTGATATGGTTTCATAAGCATTAAGATGATCATAAAACACGATACATAAGCACTCTCCTTTCCTTTTAGATTGGAGAAACTTTTATATTTCTGCATAATTGATTTTTCTGCTATACATTGAAACTTTTTCAATGATTCAAAATTACACTTAATCTTGTAAGTATAACTATATTTACTAAATTTTTAATAAATCATGACGAATATTGTTTTCATTCTTTGTGGTGAACTTAGTGTGAGCAGTGTAATCACTAACTCACTTGGTTGTATTATTTTATTAATCATTAGTGTGATGTATATAGTGCTCGGTCTCTTCCCATGTCTAATGAGTGGTTTTCTCTGTTCTATGTTCCTAACATGATTATCTTAGATGCAACTATAGGGATTTTTTCTCTTTGGGCATTCCTATGGTGTTCCTGTTCTTAATAGTTCATGCTTCGGGTTTATCACTGATATCCATCACTTCATGATGGAAGCTTTGACTCAGAACATTTGAACAAGCCTCTCATGCCTGCTCCTGATCGGGTAGAGGTCCTTAGTGATTTCTCTAGTTCTTTACTCCTCATCTGATCCCCTCTTTGAATCCTCCTTATAAATTCTTTCTTGTTCCTCCTTGACTCATCTACTGACTATTGTAGTGGAGTGGCTATATCTATCCAGGTTGTTCGTGCGAGAAAGGGAATGTCTAAAGAATCAATGAGATTTAAATAAAACAAATTTTTATTTTATGAAGTGATCCTTACCAAGTCCTCATATAACCAAGTAATGTATACAAGTTGTATATAACCAAGATCAAATAGAACTTCGAATAAGTGATCCTACTCCAAAAACCTCAACCAAACAAGGAACATGTAGTAGAGCGAAGATCACAAATTCTAAGTCTATAGGATCTCAATTACATATAACGCTAGAAGCATACACTTCACAATTACAGACCTGCTAGCATGGGTATTTTAGTTTTCACATATGTTAGTTATAGTGCCTAAAATACTCCTGTAGCATTTCAATTGGATGTTTGATGCTAAAATTTGTTAGTATATGAATTTGGTAAGTTTTCAGACTTGATGTGATCTTATTTGTACCATAAAATACTCCTATAGTATTTTAACTTTATGTTTTGTTCTAGAGATCCTTTGTATATGGGGTTGGTAAGTTTTAGACTCGTTGTAACTCCACTATCACTCCTAAACACATGTTGGTTGTATCTCAAATAAATATAGTTGATCAAGCTATATTTATCCTAAATATGATCACAACACGGTCCAGGTTTGACTGTAGTGTCCAACAACTAAATACTTTTGTTTTGTTCTTTTAGTGATACTTGTTCTAGTATGTATGCTTGTTAGTATACTTCTCAGAAAATACTTATATTTTAAAAGTATTATTTTAGTCAGAGCACTTCATCCCCATTATATTTATAGTTGTATATCTTTTATAGGTTGATATACTGAGTTCACTATAAATAATGCTCTGATACCAATTTCTCACACCCTCAAACCGGAATGGCGGAAAAGTTCGAGGGTGGAGGACGTCATGTATAGTATCACAACAATTGAAAAATAGTAATTAAGGCAACAAAAACCATTGTATTAATATTAAAATTTTTACATTGTATTCGAATCATACTTGATTGACTCCAAAAGTACATAGGAAAATAAAGGCTTGAAGCTACTATGCTCCGTCTTCTAAGAACCTTTGTGTGTACTTTTCTACTAGTGTCCTGAGAATACAAGTGGTTTGTAAAAGTGTCAATATTAAAGTTGGTGAGTTCATAAGCATTTTGTTTTAGAAAATAGGTTCTTTGTTCTTTGTAAAACGTGAAGTTTTCCCCAGGAAATCCTATATTTCCTGATGTAGTGAATGATAAGTAAAATGACTCATACTAATTTCCTTCTATGACTACTTTGTGTATACAAGTTATATAAAATCCAAATTGAATAGACAATTGATTGTACGGTTATTCCGCAAGCCCACAACCAAACAATGAACAGTAAATGAGGTTGAAATCACACATCCCACTGTTTGTTGGGCCGAATTGTATATAACCCTGACATATCCACTAGGTACTTACCGAGTTAACTGTAATAGTCCTTTAAGTTGTGATGAATATGTTCTCTCAGAAACCCTATATTTTCTTAGCAAGAATATGATAATACCAGTTCCTTGTATGATTGCTTAGCTTACAATAGCTATATATAAATCAAGATCGAACGGACAATTGATTGTGTGGATCTGCCCTAAGTCCACGACCAAACGAGGAACAGGAAATGAGGCGGAAACCACACATTCCATTATCTATCAGATATTCTTCATTCATAACCTGGATGCATAAACTAATGAAATATAGAATTAACCATAGTTGTTCTTAAGTTGAATAGTAAACCGCTTGTCTATAAAATACCGACGTTTGTCGTGGAAAATCCTATATTTCCCAAAATAGTGAGTTGTTGTCTCTAGTGTTCCGAAAAGTGAAAAGTACAAGTATTTTCCCATACTTAAGGTGTTAACATGTAGCTTTGTTAGTAAATGAAAATGCCCAAAAACGTGTTCGTTTTGTAAACCGGTAGTGATGTTAATACCATTCTGTGATCACTTAGTACATACGAGTTATAGAAATCTAGATCGAACAGACGATCGATTGGGTGATTCTGCCCTAAGCCCACAACCAAACAAGGAACAGGAAATGAGGCGGAAGTCACTCACCCACTGCATGTCGGATGTTAATTTCATATCACCCTGATGTATATACTAAGTAATCACATAGTTATTAACCCTAGTGAATGTTTGTTAAGTATATTATTATATAAACGAGGCCATGTTATATTCGGTTGAGTTATTATAACCATAATGATCGACGTTAAACCCTACGACGTACTTCAGACATCGTCTATGTTAATGACGTTTGTCACCCATACCAACTATAGCTAATAGGTAGGGCGCGAGATTGTCAACCCCGTATAGATCTATACACAAACTCACGTTCTCCCTCCAGGAGACTTTGGTTCATAAGGTAGACTTATCTAGATACTTGGGTAAGTACTTGATCCTATCTCTCACAAATTTTCTCCCTCAACGAATTCACGAATAATACAATGAAAATGCTTTTTGTAATCAATATGCATCCTTGTAAAAGTAGTACGTTCTTTCATTAAACTATACTTAAAATAGTTCATAAGTTTGTTTCCGTGTGAAAATATGTGCTTGTAAAGTGGTTGTGTCTTAACGTATTTTGTAAATTATTCTTCAGTCTAGTAGTAACAGTGATTGTCTTGTTTAGTAAGTTCCACGTTCAAATGCATGTCAACAGTAAAAAACATATAATAAACAAAATTTTATTTTTAAACAAATGATTATTTGTGTTTTAGTTGTATTCCCCCTCCCCCCCCCCCCCCATAAAAACATTGAAAAGCTTGGGAAAATATGGTGGGGGGGGGGGTGAACTCACCCTAGTACGTGTGTTTGATTAGACTCGAAGTGATTGCAATTGCTCCTCGGGTTAGAATACATAACAGTGGTCGTATCTTAAAAATAATTATATCCAAAGTTGTGTTTAAATTAATAAAATATTAATTTAAATAATAGGGTTAAATAATAAGTTAATTATATAAGAAGGACTTACAATTAAATTGGAAATGCATTGGGAAATGGTGAAAATATGTGTTTAGTTGGAAAAATGGGGTTTTCGGTGGGTAAAATGGGTTTTCAGCCAAGGCTTGAAGATTTGAAGGTTTTAATGAATGTTCTTAGTGTTCTTGGTGTTCCAGGTGTGTTCTTGATAAAGTTATGAAGATTTGAAGGAAATCTGAGTAAAAACTTATGAGTTTTGAGAGAAATTTTGGCAAGGATTCGGTGTGAAAAGTGGGGAAATGAAGTTGAATTCTGTTGAACACACACACACACACACACACACACACACACATATATATATATATATATATATATATATATATATATATATATATATATATATATATAGGAATGGGAAATCGGTCTTAATGGGTTTGGGCCTTAGGGAATTTAGTCCTTAATGGGCCATTTTGTGAAGAACTTGGTCATGACAAGACCAAATTCCTTCATTTTTGAAAGTTGTGGCCGAAAACACCCTAGTGAATAGATTCCCATAACCGAATTCTTGATTTAAGATCATTTCCTTGACAGAATTCATGATTTAAGATCATTTCCATGACTGAATTCACCAATAAACGGTCAATATTTATATTTTAACCCTTAAACCTTTGAATTATTATCACTTTATACTAACCAAATTAGTTAGATTTTAAACTATGCTTAGTCGCAAATTTACAAACAAGCCTAATGGATATAGAAGACACCACGCAACAAGGAGTGCAATGTGTTTTCACTTGTGCTAGGTTAGGGTTTGGACTTTGCTAGGTATAAAATTTCAAGTTGTGACATCATGATCTTGATGGGTTTAATACAAACAATCCTATGTGTGCATGCAACCCTAGTATTGGATCTATGTTTTCACTATTAGTTATACAGCTTTATGAACACCAAAAGAAACCTGGCATGCTACTATAATTTTCGAAATTCATATATAAAGCTAGAATACATACCTTTTGTTGTTATATAGCAATAACAACTAGTTCCTTGAATTTCCTTAGCTCTTGAAAGCAAGTACCACAAGTGTAGTACCTCTAATGGAGTCACAAACACCATATGCAACTTGGATGAAGAGGAGAAGTAAGGAGGCTGCCCAAAAACGACTAGAAACCCTATTGAATCAGTTGTCCACATTTTTGGGGCCTAAGGGGTCCTTTATATACTTGTGTGGGCTGCTAGGGTTTCAGTCAAAACCCTAATGGACAACTTAAACTCTAAGCAGCCCATGGAACCTTTTGGACAAGGCTATGGACGAAAATATGATGGGCTTCCATCATAATTTCGTTCACCCCTTATTCCTTTAGCATTCCTTAGCCCAATAACTCAATTATCCAATAATTGCAATCCAGTTCCCTATATTTAATTAATCTCTTTTAGTCACAAAATTAATTCTTAATTAATTATTGACTAATATTAATTAAACAATATGATTTCTCCTTTAATATATTATTCTCATAATATATTAATAAATCATATTTAAACCTTTCTCTCCTTAAATCATCCTACATATTGCTATGGTGAAGGCAACCCAAAAGGACCATGCTCATAATCGGGTCAAGTACATACCAAAATAGTTATGGACTTAGACACTAATCCAACAGTCTCCCACTTGGATAAGTCTAATAACTATTTTCCGTATGACTTCAGAACCTGATCAGCAATCGTAGCTTTCAAAAGCCGCTGTCAACTCTGATCTTATCAGATAGCGCGTCCTCTAGATAAGGGATTATATATTCCTCCATTCTCAAGATATCGTATAGACATAAGACATGAATTTCAATCATTCTCTCTATACTGTTTCCCGACTTCCGATTTATGACGACTGACAACAGACTAGAATTGAACACATCAACTTAGTCCCGGCTTGGCCAAGCGCTTAGGTGTCATCACTAAATCATCGAGAGGCCCACATATATCGCTTTTATCCCACTTTGGGTAAAAGGAATGGATAAACTTTGACTCAAATGCTCGCTTGCATTTACTGATCGAATCACACACAACAATAAGTTTTATAACACCAAGTTACTGGTGCGTTTACTTATTATCAATGTGCAACCGACCAACAAACAACAACTCACATGTCTCGGTTTCAAAAATATACAATATTATCATCTCACTAATCACTCGTGATAAAACCATGAAGTGATCCAAGTGAGCGTGGGTTTAATCCAATACTCTAATCTTATCAAAGCACTCATGAACTCTGCAGCAAACTTGTGCCATGTCTAAACACTTCAGACAATCTACAGACACATTCATGACAGTCTTTCTTCATACCTACTCCCAACGTATAACCGACTGTGGATGTTTGAATAACCTAGTTATTCTGGAAGTCAAAACATGCAAAGTGAAACATAACAACAATACTTAATCCTATATGGCCCCAAACTTGTGAGAGTAAATAAAACCCTTCTATTTATCAACCATATTGATTACTCATTATTTATCATTTAATGTTTCGGATAATCAACTCATTACTTGAATTATACCAACAATTGTCCCATGCTCTAAACATGCACACTTTGTTTCCTATGGTCCATGCTTTGTGAAATAGATCACCTGAAAACTTTTCCAATGATGCTCATTTCACAATTCCTTAATCCTAATTATTATTGTAAGAACACAAGGTTCTTGCCACTACTAGAATATGCTAGATTCTAACATTTTATGCAACGATCCCTTTGCAAAATCATAGCACAAAAGTCACCAAGACGTAGCTAATGAAATTACAAAGTACTTTCTTAGGAATTGTTACAAGACAATTCCATAGATGTGAAGTCTCACATTCAAAGTACATTCCTTTGAACATCCTTCTTGCATAAAAGTTTCTAATCTAGGCATAGACTCTCAATATCCAACTCCCAATATGGAAACATTTCCACATTTGCCATATGACAACTCATTCTTAATAGAATCTTATTTATTCATAATAATGTCGATATGGTCCATCCAATACCATACTTCCAACTACTTACAAGCGATCAATCCTCAGCGAACTTTGGATCATCCTTTGATAGTTGTTAAATTCTTTCAGTCAAAACCAATTCTAGTCCTTTTTCCCTCTTAATGCGCTAGACATTTGGAAAATTTTAGAATGGTAAAGTACTATAGCATTTACAATCGATCCTATACCCGAAGCGTATGGGACACGATGCATAATGTCTTACATAAAGATATGATACTTTACCAATCTTTTGCCATAATATTTTATGTGTCATGTTGTCACAATTCGAACTATGAAGAGGGATGCCGTAATCATAATCGAGTTTTAAGAACACACAATGTATCCTTTGACTGAAAATATTAAAATTTCTTAATCTAAGCTTTAGATTTTGAAACAGAGTATAATATTCTCTCCCTTAATTATAGCAAAACAACTTTTCAACCCATGCAACTTTGCAAATGGAATCTTTGTTTTTCTATAATTAATATTGCTAACTTGCAATACTCGCCATAACAATCATACAAGCATAACACTTATGCTCCCACTATCATGATGATTATCATATAAGCATAACATTTATGCTCCCACTAGCTTTGACATGTATTCAGAAAACAAATGAACTTCCAGAAAACAATGCCTATTGAATTTCTGAAATTCATATTTCTAATACCAGATGCTTCGATAAGCCTTTATCTAAGCTTCTTAACCTTATACACCTTTGCCTTAGATAGCTCATATGTGTGTTTAAACAATTCATAACTTATGTTACTAAGTTCCAAATGTTGAAACTAATTGCGAAATCTCACAATTCGAACTATGGAAAGGGATGCCGTAACCATAATCGAATTTGAGAATACAATTTTCACAATTGCTATCTTCTTAAAATCTCTCTTAGTGAAAGCATTTCCTCACAGTCATTTTCATGAAGGAGGGAATCTTATGACACTTAGATTTTATGGTGTATGAGTTCCTATCCATGTGAATTTGCCAAAAACAAGGTTTGCGACAAATCCAAACTCATATGGACTGAACTTTCTTAATCTTGATTTCTTGCCCTATGGTAACACGAGTGCCCACCATGCCTTCCAAGTAGTTTAGTAACTTGTCCTTACATATCAATTTACTTTACATTGACTAAGGCTTTAGTGTATATTCAAATGAGAACTCATAGAACTCATATACACAATTAACTCAATTGGAATGGCACAGAAACAAAACAATGTCAGCACGATAGGTTGTAAACCTCAAGTCGTGTGCTAGTGATGATCGATAAGGTTTATTCTTGATTTGTTCTTGAAACTTTTCAAGACCATTAAGACTCCCACTGACTTCTTGACATATAAGATTCTCTTGTCAAGAAACATTTCTTGACAAACAAATATTCAAGAGTTAGTAAAGCATTTATCAAGACAAAACACTTCACACAATTGGTCCTAGTTGGTCTTTGTCTTATCCAAGACAGCACAACTTACCAATTTCAAATGTGCAAGAATAAGAAAACTTTTCCAAATTCCACATTTGATGAGTGTTATAAACCTACTTAAGACTTTTCACTCAATGTCACAATCTTGACTCTAAGACTTGATATTGGAACGAAGTATGATTGACTTATTGATATATCCATTTCTACAATACTTGATACCTCTTCTTAGACATGCAAATGCACTAAGACTCACTTAGAGGATAAATTGAGATATGGTTCTTAATCATTAAGACTTATCATAAAACACAATAAAAGGTACTCTCCCTTCTTCTTAGAATAGAGAAACTTTTATCTTTCTGCCTACTTGATTCTTCTTTATTCGTTCTACTATTCATTGAAACTTTTTCAATCAACTCAGAATTATACTTAATCTTATAAGTATAATCATATTTACTAAGCTTTAGTAAATCATGACGAATATCTTTGTCACTCTTGTGGTGGACTTGATCAACACACAACCTTTTGTACTTGATCTCCTTGTCCTTTAATTGACACTTTGCCAAAGAATTAGTCTAAGTTTCCCAAATGTAAAAGTTTTTCATTCATCATACAATACACATTGCATGATTCCAAGTTTCTGTCAAATTGAAACTTGGGTGATGAGAAACTCTCCTTACTTGGTAAATTCTTGACACTTCCACAAATAATACAATTAAGAATCAAATCCATTATTGCTAATAATAGAAACATTCAAACATTAATTTTTCATACATGCCATTGCAAGGATAAATAAATAAGATAAAATCAAAATTCATTTTATTGCGGAAAAAATTTGTCCTTACAATGTAATTCAATTGAAAAACTATGTTATTACATATTTCTTAACAATCTATTCTAACTCCAAGTAGTAGCTGAAGAATCCATTCTTTAAGTAATGCGATCGACATCCATTTCTTCATGATTAGATTCAGCTCACTTCTTTTCTCAAGCTTCCTCTCTTTTCCTCGATCCTTCAAAACATCAAAATGTAATCTTATCACATCATGTATTAAGAATCTAGAATAGGAACTTAAAAGAGTTAGTTAATGGATTTTACCTGAAGCAGAGCCATACGTCTTGACTCTCCCATCTCTTAGATCTCTCAGGTAATTAGGGCAGTTTCGTCTCCAATGCCCCTTCTCTTGGCAATAAAAGCAAATAGACTCCTTTGGCACAATACATCGGACAATCATAGACTTAGTTCTTTCTGGACTTCCAATGTTGCCAGTGTCCATTAAAGTTTGGGAGTTTGATTCACTAGACAAATTTGCTTGACCAGCATGCCAAATCATTGCTGATTCAGCAGCTATAAGCAAATAGGTGAGATCAATTAGGGTCACGTCGTGGTCCATCATATAGTACTCTCTAACGAACTCACTATATGATTCAGGAAGTGACTGAAGAACCCAATCAACAGCCAACTCACTTGAAATCTCGACACCCAACATGTTTAACCTATCAATGTATGACTTCATCTCTAAGACGTGCGCACACACAGGTTTCCCATCTTCGTGTTTTCTTGCCAAAAGGGCTTGAGTGAGCTTGAACTTTTCAATCCTTTGAACTTGTGGGTCAGGGAGAATAATTGGAGGAGGTGGAGGAAGTGAAGCATGACTCTCATTTCCTTGATCGTATCTCGGAACCTCATCTTCATTTGGAAAGCTTGTTCCAAAGGATTTGGGAAGACCATTGTAAGATTCAGACATCTACAAAACGGGAGAAAATTCAAGTTAAGTTGATTAGAATTCTTGATGCAACACCCAAATGAAACATCAAGCTAGGATCCAACACAATACTCTACAACCTAGAAGAGGGATGCCGTAATCTAGTTGCAGAATATTTGAAGGTAGGTAAATGACGATTTACCAATTTCCACCATGAAAAACGAAAAAGAAGTTTAAGTTTTAAATGAATTGAAACTCCTAGATCTTTTGAGACTCATTGAACTCTTCAATGGCATGTTTAATCTCGATTATGCCCTACTATTCGTGACTGGGATGCCGAGGATCACAAACAAGGTGTGAATAACCATACGAATCACGTGGTGCACCCAATGCTACTATCACCTAATCAATGTGCCGGTTAGCCACACACGCTCCATTGATCTATGATAAGCATCGAGCCACCCTTTGCCACCAATGTCATCCCCAAATTAGTGTGCCGGTTAACCACACACGCTCCACTAACGTTTGACAAGGGTACGAAGTGTAATTCCATGGGTTAGCATACAATTTCACATTTTGCCTAAAGTAACTATGATTTGGGAATTTGAAAAAGCATTTAGTTACTTTGTACTTCATTATACTTATAATGGAAGGTTTCTGTCCTATCCTACCCGTTCGGCTAACGACCCTCCACTAGTCAAGAGTGCGGTGGGTAAGAGTGGATACCCATTCAATCGCCATTTTATAGGCAATTTCCTTAAACACCCCTTATAGACTAGCTTCGTGAATGAGGCCTACTAACGGTAAGACTGAATTTTTAGTTATACATATATAATATTAAACTTTTAATGTTATATATAGTATAAGGGTGTATTTTACACTTTTAAAATACTAGGTGGTTTAAATTATACTTTTAATTAACCAAAATCATTATGGATTTATTAAATCTCTTTTAATTATACACTTAATTAATTTAATAAAACATAAGGGTTTAATTTGAACTTTTCAAAATCAGGGTTTTGGAATTTAGACTTTCAAAATTAACTTTTAATCAACAATTTAAATTCCAAAACTTGAGGGCAAGTTTTGAAACTCTTCAAAACAATTAGGTTTTAATCTCACTTAAAATTTTCGAATTTAAGACATTTAAATTAAAATTTTAAATATTAAAACTCTTGATTTAATAATTACCATAAATTAAACAATTAATTTAAATTATTAAATCACAAGGGATTATCTAGATCATGAGGATAATTACCAATTATACATTTAAGATATCCTAATCCCTTGAATCCCTCTCTAAATCTTGAAAATAAGGGATGGGATAATTCAAGAACTTTAATTACCATATTTAACAATTAAAAGATAATTACAAGATATGAGATTATCCAAATCCCTAAAATTTAGGATCTAACCTTGGGGAAGGAGGTAATTTCGAAATCCAAGGGTTGGATAACCCTAGATTTCAAAATCTTGGAGGCTAAGGAAAGGATTTGGGAAACCCTAGCAAAAATCGCCATCTAGGGTTTTGCAACTCTAATTGCGAAAATTACCTAGCCTTTAGGGTTTATTAGCCATAAACCCTAATATGTCAAGTTCACAAATTTGAATAAAAGCTAATTGAAAACAAAAACCAATGGCTCTGATACCACTGATGGGTTTAATACAAACAATCCTATGTGTGCATGCAACCCTAGTATTGGATCTATGTTTTCACTATTAGTTATACAGCTTTATGAACACCAAAAGAAACCTGGCATGCTACTATAATTTTCGAAATTCATATATAAAGCTAGAATACATACCTTTTGTTGTTATATAGCAATAACAACTAGTTCCTTGAATTTCCTTAGCTCTTGAAAGCAAGTACCACAAGTGTAGTACCTCTAATGGAGTCACAAACACCATATGCAACTTGGATGAAGAGGAGAAGTAAGGAGGCTGCCCAAAAACGACTAGAAACCCTATTGAATCAGTTGTCCACGTTTTTGGGGCCTAAGGGGTCCTTTATATACTTGTGTGGGCTGCTAGGGTTTCAGTCAAAACCCTAATGGACAGCTTAAACTCTAAGCAGCCCATGGAACCTTTTGGACAAGGCTATGGACGAAAATATGATGGGCTTCCATCATAATTTCGTTCACCCCTTATTCCTTTAGCATTCCTTAGCCCAATAACTCAATTATCCAATAATTGCAATCCAGTTCCCTATATTTAATTAATCTCTTTTAGTCACAAAATTAATTCTTAATTAATTATTGACTAATATTAATTAAACAATATGATTTCTCCTTTAATATATTATTCTCATAATATATTAATAAATCATATTTAAACCTTTCTCTCCTTAAATCATCCTACATATTGCTATGGTGAAGGCAACCCAAAAGGACCATGCTCATAATCGGGTCAAGTACATACCAAAATAGTTATGGACTTAGACACTAATCCAACAGATCTGTCATGTAGTAGTCTTTAAAAAACTGACCATACAACTCAGGAAGTGATTAAAGAACCAAGTCAATAGACAACTTCCCCGGGAAAACAACACCGAACATGCCTAGTCTATCAACATGTCACTTTATCTCCAAGACGTGTGCACACAAAAACTTTCCATCCTTGTGTTTGATTATCAATAGGGCTTGAGTGACCTTGAACTTTTCAAGTCGACGAACACGTGGCTCAGGGAGAACTATTATAGGAAGCGGTGGAAGTGAAGAATGATTTCCATTTCCATGATCTAATCGTGGAACATCATCCTCTTTTGGAAATCTTTTTCCAAAAGATTCGGGAAGCCCATAGTTGTTAGAATTAGAAATCTACGATAGGGAGAATTTCAAGTTTGTTGATTCAATCCTTAATATAACACCCAAATGAAATATTAAGGCTACGATCCAACACAATAATTTATAATTCAGAAGAGGGATGTCATAATCCAATTGTAAACAATTTGTCGGTAGGACTGATTTTTTACTTATACATATATAATATATTAGACTTTTATATAGTATGAGACTGTATTTTATATATTTAAAATACTAATGGTTTAATCTATTAATAAATTAGACTTTTAATTTGATTTAACTTAAACCATATAATTATTGATTTAATAATTATCTCCTTTAATTAAACACTTAATTACTTTAATAAAATCCATAAGGGTGTAATTTGAACTTTTCAAAACACAAGGGTTTTAGAATTTAACTATTCAAAATTAAAATTTTTAATCAAATTTTAAATTCCAAAAGTTGAGGGCAAGTTTTCAAACTTTTGAAAACTTTCTAGATCAAATTTAAAATAATTAAAATAATCATATAATTTTACCATTATCTAAATTTGACCTAATCTAATTTAATTTGGCAAGATAAATACAATTCAAAATTTACAAATAATTAGTTTGTCATATAATCCAGTAATTATCTTAAATTTTACCATTATCTTCCAATTAGATTAGGATATCTATTACCATATAAGAAAATCAAAATTTTAATTAGTAAAATAACTTATGGTAATTATCCAAACCTAATTTAAGACAAAATCCCGAAAATTTGCTATCTGAATCGACTTCACGTTGTGAGATCCATCACGTCGTGGTCCAATATGACCACGCTGTCATCATCAGGCAGAACCAAAAAATGATTTTTTTTTGCTTTGAAGAATTTATTAATGCATCAATTATAATAGAAAAATGACCTAGGCTCTGATACCACCGATGACTTTTGATCATTAGAACATTACTATGGTGTACATGCAACCCTAATGCTTTGGATCTAGGTTTTTCTCAAGTTATCATGCAAATAATCAGCCGAAGAATAAACCCTAACAACTAGCATTCCAATTTCAAATTCATATGTAAAATAGGGTTTAGAACATTACATCACTTGTTATGTAGCAAGAACAAGAGCTCCTTGACTTCTGAAAACCTAGTGCCCCAAGTGTTGCACCTCTAATGGAGTCACGAACACTTTTGCAAAGGAAGACTTAGGAGAGAGGATCAAAACCGACCCTCTAGGGTTTCTTGAAGCATAGATCTGATTTTCACAAGGCAATGGGTCTATTTATACTTGTGGCTGCAAGGGCTTTAGGTGGAAACCCTGATATGACTACTTAAGCCTTAAGAAGCCCATAGACACCTTCTAGAATATCCCTTGGACGGATTCTTTATGGGCTTCCCATAGAACTCGTCCAACCTTATTCCAAGGTGATCCATCGGCCCAATTGCAACTATCAGTGATTTGGAATATTAGTCCCCTTAATTTAACGAGTCTCTTTTGATCACCAAATACTAATTAAATAATATGATTTTTAAATACTATATTAATCTTATAATATATTAGTAAAACCATTTTGAGTACCAATTTATTATTCATATAAGAAATCATACTCTCTCTCTCTTTCTCTCCTCTCTTGTCATCCTATCAAGTTGCATGAGTGAAGGCAACCCAAAAGGACCATGCTCATAATCAAATCAAGTTCATACCAAAAATAGTTATGGGCTTAGACACCTAATCCAACATGAACATGGCAGGAGAATTGGTGAGCCCAAATGGCATATCACGAACTCATAGTGACCATAGCTTGTCCGAAAGGCTGTCTTCTGCACATTGTCCTCCCTGACTCGCATCTGGTGATAATACGATCATAGATCAATGTTAAAGAACCAAGATACACCTTGAAGTTGGTCAAATAAGTCATCAATCCTTGGGAGGGGATAACGGTTCTTCATTGTTACCTTATTCAGCTCCCGGTAATCTATATACATCCGGTGTGACCTGTCCTTCTTCTTTACAAATAGGATCGGGGGCTCCCCTTGGCGAACTGCTCAGGATGATAAATCCCTTTTCTAACAGCCCCTGTAGCTATGTAGACAACTCATGCATCTTCGGAGGAGCTAACCGATACGCTGCCTTGACTATCGGAGCCGAACCAGGGACTAGGTCATCCTGAGCTCTGCCTGCCTCTCTAGAGGTACCCCAGAAAAATCCTCTGGGAAAACGTTCGAGTACTCTCGTATGATTGGTACATCATGCACAGTCACCTTATCCTTATCTCGGGTATCCATAACATAGGAGACATAAGTTGCACAACCTTGCTGAAGGTAGCATCTAGCTCACGCTGCTGAGCACAAATTTGGCCCATGCTGCAGCCTCTCGCCCTGAATAACCAAACCTCCCCCACTTAGGGTCCGAATTTGTACAAGCTGTTGCTCGCAATCGATCACTACCCTATTGGGGCTCAACCAGTCTATACCCATAATAAACTTATTCCCTCGCAGGGGAATGGGGACTAAGTCCACAGAGAACTGCTCATTAAACAACTATAGTGTACATCCCCGATGAACCCTCGCAAACCGAACGGTCCTATCATGCAGTATCTCAACATCAATTGGACAGTCCAGCTCCCCTGGAACTCCCACAAATCGCTTGATGAGAGCGAGCGACACAAAAGATCAGGTAGCACCTGAATGAAATAATACTAGAGTAGATATATTGTTCACAAGGAACGATCCTATAATGAAACACATAAACATAAGCAATAAATCAATATAAATAAAGAGATAAGGAGAAGATACATACCCGTCACCACATTGGGAGCTACACATTCCTCCTTTATTGTTAGCTAAAAGGTCTTGCTCTTCGCCACAAGCACCTCCGTCCGACCATGTCGGCCATCCGTAATCCTCAATGTAACAGGAGTGGGTGCCACCCACCTGTCCTGCTGCTGTTAAACTTGGGAACTGGGACCACTTGTATCCCCTCTGATTACACTAGAAGCAAATCAAATCTGATATTGTGGTGGTGGTGGTAGCAGTACAATCCCTACTGACATGACCAGTTTGGCTGCACTTAAAATAGCCCAAACTACCTGCCTTGCACATCCCCTCGTGTATCTTTCCGTACTTGCCACAATGGCTACAGCCCTGCTGGCTCCTCGATCGTTGATTTGATACCTAGGGTTTTTTCCCGCTCTCCCTGTCTGAACCCTCTATGGTTTCCTCGTCTTATTCATCGCCAAATTTAGTTCCCTTTCCCAAGCCCTTGCAATCATATCCTCTAGCGTCTTGTGTCACACCCCGAAAACCGAAGGCGGAAATATTTCCAGGGTTGACTCCACGTTGAGTTTCAAATCCAATGCATATAGTAAAACAGTAAACACAAAACATTACATTAGATAATATTAATTACATCTGTTTGAAGGAAAAGTTATACAAGTGTTATACATATATCATATGAACAAAAGTAAAGACTAGTCTTCGGGACGCTCCGTCTTCTCCAAAGGGTAGCTGTGTACCTGTCTAACGCTGACCTGAGAATACAAGCAGTTTGAAAATCTACATAAAGCTGGTGAGTTCATAAGTGGTTTAGTTTTGAAAAGAATGAGATCCATTTGCTTTCTGAAAAAGTTGTTCAAGAAAATCCCTTATTTTCTTATGAAAACAGTTTAGTTACCTTTTGTTACCAATTCGAAAACGGTTCATTATGTCATTCCAGGAAAATCCCATATTTTCCTAATAGTTTAGTTATTCGTTTGTTACTTTATTCGTTTATGAGTTGTTATACTATCTCAGGAAAATCCCATATTTTCCTATGTGTTGAGTTATCTATTCGTTTCTAATCTCGTTACTAGTTGTTATGTTACTTCAGGAAAATCCCATATTTTCCTATGTGTTGAGGTTGGTTCTTAGGTTTGATTTCGAAGTACTAATAATTACCATACTTGCAGTATTAGTTAAGTATTCTAAACTCTTAGTTATCCTACATTCAAATGTCTATCATCTACTAACTTAGTTGTATTTTCGAATATTTGGAGTCACACAGAAGCGTACATTACAGTATTTTCGATGTTCTGGTGATTTCCAAAAGAGTACATTAGATGTATTTTCGAATCTCTGTCGACATTCTGAGGCTGATGTATTCGAAACACAGTAGAGGTCTAGAGGCGTACATTCATATTTAATTCGAAACTCTGGTGACACACAAGGGGTACACTAACTGTATCTTCGAAATCTTAGTGTCATCCAAAGGCGTCATTTCACTTTCGTATTCCTATATCTATTCGTATTTGTATTCGTATTCGGATTCGTATTCGTACTATCCTATTGGTTATATTCGTATTCGTATACGTATTTATATTCGTATTCCTACTATCATATTAGTTATATTTGTATTCGTACTATCCTATTGGTTATATTTGTATTTGTATTCGTGCTATCCTATTAGTTATATTTGTATTCGTATTCGTATTTGTATTCGTATTTGTATTCGTGCTATCCTATTGGTTATATTTGTATTAGTATTTGTATTCGTATTCGTATTCGTATTCGTACTATCCTATTGGTTATATTTGTATTTGTATTCATATTCGTATTCGTATTCGTATTCGTATTCATACTCGTATTCGTATTCGTACTATCCTATTGGTTATATTCGTATTCGTATTCATACTAATCTTAGTTTATGTTTAGTATGATTTCTTTTGCAAAATGTAATATAGTTTAAAACACTTTTAAAAGAAATCTGACTTTAGTCTGACAGTATACCCTACAATTAGAATCATTAGTTATCATGATTTTCGATAAAAGAAATATACATGAAATAAAACATTTGGACTGAAAATGTGTTTATGTACAAGATTTCTTTGTACTTTTGCTTATATCCCCCCCTCAAAACGTTTGAAAAACATTGAATAACATTTGAAAAAGGGTAGGGGTATGAACTCACCGGTTGAGGAACGCGTCAGTTTGGATCCTAAATGTCAGTTCTGGGTTTGTGAACGCACAAGATTACTATGGATTATGAAATGATATACATTTGTATCTAATTAGGACTTGATTAATTTATTTGTTAGGGACATACACCTCTAGTTGCGGAAACACCTCATTACAAGTGTTTGGAAGGACCCGGGTGGCACTTGAAGTCATGTTAGGGACATACACCTCTAGTTGCGGCCTTAAACAACCCATCCTCATGAGTTCACGGCCGTGAACTCATGGAAGGTGTTTTTAGGTTCTAAATGGCTTCATAACTCATGGATAATTTAGCTAGGATTGCATCTAAGGAATTGGGATGAATTTAAACTCACCTAAGGACCAATTATTGGAGTTTACGGCAGTAAACATGGACTTTACGGCCGTAAACTCCTCCTCACATCCAATCCTTAAAGTTTTGGTCCTTAAATAATCAAATGTGATTCCAATGATTTTTCTTAAGCCTTGTATGGATTTTTTGGGGACTTTTATCATGGATTTAGGAGTTTATGACCCATGAACCCCCTCATGGCTGTGAACTCCTTGTAAGAGTGTTTTAATATGTTTTAGGGTCCAAATCTTGATTGTAGTCATTTCTAGAATTTATCCCAAGGCTTATGGTGTGTGTAAATGGCATTTTAACACATTAAAAGGAGTTTACTCCCCAAGATAATGAGTTTACAGCCCAAGCATGTTCTTGGGCAGTAAACTCAAGTTTACTCCTCTAATTTGATGTTTAAGGTGTTCCACGGCCAATTCCAATATTCTACAAGTCATATCTAAGCCTCAATGGAGTTTTGGAGGGGTTTAAGGGCATAAAAACCCCTTTAATATGTGTCTACGGCCCAAGCATACTCCAGGTCCGTAAACACATGAACAAGACCCTAAATTATGGTTTAATCTCGAATTTGAAGGCCGAAGATGCTATACTAGAAGTTGAGGAAGGTACCTTGGTGATTAGAAACCTTAAATTTGAGGTTTTGGACCCTTAAACTTGGTTGAGGAGAGAGGTTAGAGAGAGAGTAGAGAGAAGAAGCAAAAGCTTGAAATGATAGTTTGAAAACATTTAAATAGCTCCCAAAACTTGGACACGGTGAAATTCTACCCGATACCGGCATTAAACGTGGCTTTTGGTCGCACCCGATTAAGTTTCCGTAACCCGGCGGGGACGTTTCTAAATAAACATTTTGGGCTAATTTCATGAGTTCCTAAGGGGTTTGGACACTCATTAGTATTAAATAAACATATAAGCTTAAATAATTTAGCCCAAAAACGAAATCAGAACGAATTGATAAACGGCGAATTTTGACAGGTAGACTGGGTTTCGGCGATAGACAACTTGGGGTTGTTACATCTTGCAGCTGGATCAACTCACAAGCTGATAGATATCACTCCGCAGCATCTCATGCTATCGGGGCTTTTTCATGTCCTCATCTGCCACGTAATGCGGAACAAGAAGGGCACTCTCTCTGAACAAGGTTGTGATCTCACTCACCGTCTCAGTAGTCTGCTGGAGATCATGGAACTCCCTCACAAGTTGTTGCACCTCAATCACAGGTGCAAACTCGGCATTGAACTTCTCCGAGAAATCAATCCACTTCATCGCATCAAGAGCGGTGTCATCTCCAATATCATGTCTAATATATTCCCCTCAATCACGCGCCATGTCCTTTAGAAAGAAGGAAGCAATTCGAACCTTGTCCTCCTCGGGACAACGACTGGTGCAAAAGGAATTGTTGACATCAGCCAACCACCTGCTACTAGCAATGGGGTCCCAAGCCCCATGATAGTCTAGAGCTCCACAAGCTCGGAACTCCTTAAATTTCATCGAGCGCGCCCCTATCATGGCTGCCATCTCGGTGCAGAATGCACCCAATTGTAATCTCAGATGAGATGTACTCCCTCATCTGATCATGTAGTTGCCCGACTCTAGAGCCCGAGCCTGATCCATCACCGGCTCCAGAGTTCTCAACCTATCTAGTGTGTAGCGTCACCATACTGAAAATACATCATAACAAACATTAGAATACTCATCGTAACTTGAGGGATCTCACATACTACAATTTCCCTGGGTTCATCTCATCCTTCCTTGATTCGAGTGTGGTTCCTCTACTTTCAGTAGTACGGGCCCATACTACCTTCGACATCTATCCATACTTTCCTCAAGAACTGCCTTGACTCCACCAAGTGCCTTTCATTGCTACTACTCTCTGCGCTAATCTCATCCTAGGCTTGCCCTAGGGTAACATTTGACCCACTCTCCGCCATCAGCTACATAAGAAGTCCCTGCTATCTCCCCTTAACTAGTTAGCAGATACCATTACATATCACTAAGACCAGATAATTATTCGAATGAGTGGTCCTACCCTACAATGTTTAGACTCAAACGAGAATTGTTAAACAGAGCTATACCTAACCTTCTAAAATTATTTAGTCTTCGTAATATGAAAAATAACATATTCGTTTACTAGTTAATTAAAGATAACTAGGACTCCTAAAAGCACAAAGCAAGTAGAATTCAAGCATTGACTAAATAGAACCAAGCATATCCTGATCAGGCCATAATACCACTGACTAATCAGTACTAGCATGCAGTTCAATAAGCTCATACAGTACGTATACAAGGCATCCTTGTTAGATCCTTAGCCCTAATCTAGCATGCAGTTTTCATACACATATAACAGGCATACTAGGCATCCTTCCTAGATCCTTATCCCTAATCTAGCATGTAGTTCTCATAACCATATCATATCATAACAACATGTATGTGTAATTTGGGAGAACATACTTGAGCTCGGCTAATTGTATGCACCACACCCTTTTCTCTTTTCAAAAATCCATTTTATAAAAATGGTTTTCTTTTGAAAATATTTATACCAAGTCCTTAGTTTGATTTCAGACACACCCGTGAATGTATCCGAATCCCTCAAACCAAGGCTCTGATACCAACTTGTAACATCACAAAAATCATGATAAAAAATTTCATTTTTAATTACTAATTAAACCACAGTTATCAAAATCATTCCATCCAAAAACACGAGTCATAGTATCAAATCAGAATATCATATCAAAAGACATGTCAATATATCATAGTAAAACATCCCAGACTAGGATAATGGTCTGTGGAATGCCATCACCCCGAGGTCTTCCCCTTGCTACCAGAAGTACTTGAAACCAAAACTGAAAACTATAAGCACAAAGCTTAGTGATTCTTGTCAAACTACCACATACCATACACATAATCACATAATCATATAATAACATATCATGGGTGTTTCCCGATTCATCCGGCCCCGACCGACATTGGACAATATCTAGCATCGGGCCCTGCTCGACATCGGATCGAAATCCGACATTAGTCCCCGCCCGACATCGAGCAAAACTCAGTATACATATAAAAATATCAACAAATATATACAAAAAATTACATAACATAAACATATAAACATTGCTCGGGCCCCACCCGACATTTGACCGAAATCCAGAAGCACATAAACAATGCTCGGGCATTGTTTGACATCGTACTGTAATCCATAACATACAAAGCAGACACATGTAAAAATCACGATGACATCAATCATACAAACGTTCCTTGGGCACCGCCTGGAATCGCATCGAAACACTGAAACATATAAACTTACATCGGGCATTGCCTGGAGTTCGACCTTAGCCCGGAACATACAATCATACATATACGGAACAGCATTGGTGCCTTCGACCCTTTAAATTTGAGGAAACTCACCTCAATGTCGGATGATAGCTGAAACGTCTTTACCCATAATCAACTCTACTCGTTCCCTGAACCAAAACAACCCCTTAGATTCCATTCCATACTCATAACCCTTAAGTATCAACTCTGGTCAAGTCAAAGTCAAAGTAAACACTCTGAGTTGACTCAGCTCATCGAGTTTAACCTTCAACTCGTCGAGTTTTCATGAATCACAAAAACCGTGAAGTTGCGATCTAACTCGTCGATTTTTCCTCCAACTCGCTGAGTTCATTCTTCTGAATAGAAACGGGGCTTTCCTAATAAAACTCATTGAGTTCCCTTGTGGAATCGCCGAGTTCCATTAACAGAATCAGGGATCTTTCAGACCAATTCACTGACTTCCCCTTGGGCTCATCAATTTTATCAGTTTATCAACTCTTCTTAATGCTTTAAGCCATTAATCTTCAAATCTACCCCTAAACATCGGATCCAAACTGGAAATATGCCTAGAAGGGTAAAGTTTCCATCTTTACCAATTAAGGCCTTCTCTAAACACATAAGACTTAAACCCTAACTCAAAATGGCTTATATCCCACTGTAAAGGCCATCAAAACTTCAAGATAGACTATGAGGTCATAGATCTGAACTCAAGGGACAAGATAATCACGTAAAGTCTGAAACTTTATCCACATGAATGGTCATAGAGTTTCAAAAGACCAAAATGTTGGTCGAAAGGTTGCATGGGGCTTCCATTTCCATAAAGTTATCTAAGCAACTAGCAAAATAACCCCATAAAAGATATCTAAGCAACTACAAAGAAAGGTTTAAGATTTATAGCAGCAAAATATCATGGATGAGCCAAGGGGTCTGGATATGTATGCTCCTTCTTGGGTCTCTAAGATCTTCCTTCTTCCAATAGCTTCAAATACACACCAAAACTCTAAAAAAAATATCTCACGAACACTCAAATGGCTTTAAGGTTTTCAAAATTTATGGTTTGGGACTTGTGGATGGAAATGAGGCCAACATGAAGGGTTTAAGACGTTTAAATAAGGTGAAAACCCCAAAAATAAGGGTTTCATGTATGTCAGCCTACTCTTCGAGTTGATGCCTCCCAACTCGTCGAGTAGGTTTCTCAACCGACGTCCCAAATCTTCTCTACTCGACGAGTCTTGGACCCCCAAATATTCAAGTTTCTTTACAAAAGTAAATAAATTATGATTTTAAATACATACCAGGAACCAGGTGTTACACTAGTATTGTATGTCAATGATATACTGCTAAGAGGAAACGACATTCCAACATTGTAGGAGGTCAAGCCCTGGCTTAGGAAGTGTTTCTCTATGAAGGATCTAGAAGAAGCTGTTGACATTCTGCGGGTAAGTATCTTGAGAAATAGGAGTAAAATACCAATTAGACTTAGTCAAAGTACTTACTTGGACAATGTGCTGAAACGTTTTAGCATGGAGAATTTCAAGAAAGGGGAGTTACCTATCTGGAGCAATACCAAACTGAGTAAGACTCATAGTCCTAGTATTGATGCAAAGATAGCGGAAATTAGTCGAGTGTCATATGCTCCCGCCGTTGGCTCGATAATATACGCTATAACATGTACTCTCCCTGATGTAGATTTTGCGTTGAGAATGGTAAGTCGATATCAAGGGGGCCATGATAGAGCTCACTAGATAGAAGGTAAGAACATTCTTAAATATCTGCGAAGGACTAAGGACTTGGTCCTTATACTTGGGGGAAGTGATGACATGAGAGTGACAGGGTATAGTGATGCTAGCTTTCAGACCGACCGATACAACTTCTATTCTCAGTCAGCCTGGGTGTTTACCCTTAATGGAGGAGCAGTGACTTAGAAAAGTTCCAAGCAGGAGACCGTGGCTGATTTAACATGTGAATTAGAGTACATAGCTATGAGCGAAGCGTCGAAGGAGGCTATATGGTTGAAGAAATTCATTGGAGACCTTAGAGTTGCACCTATTGGATTAGGTGTCTAATCCCATAACTATAATTTATATGTACTTGATTTTATTAGATCATGGTCCTTTTGGGTTGCCTTCACTCACGCAACTTGATAGGATGACTAGTGCAGAAAGATAGTAGGATTTATTATTTGAAATAATAAATTGGTACTCAAAATGATTTTAAAAATATATTATAAGATTAATATATTATTTGGAAATCATATTATTAATTGGTAATTAATCAAAATTGAATTTGATATTAATTTTAGGATTAAAGGAACTGATTAAAATGGAGGGGTTGTTTTTGCAAATCACAAATAATTGCAAACTTGGTTGCTGGAGTACACTGGAATGGGGTGGGAGAATTTCTATAGGGAGGCCCTATCGAATCATCCAAGGCCTTATAGTGGGAGGTCCATGGGCTGCTTGTGGCTTAAGCAAGGAATTAGGGTTTCCACCTGAAAACCCTAGCAGCCCACAAATATATAAAGAACCCCATCACCTTGGATTTTTGGCCCTATGCTTATGAAACCCTAGTGTATCCGATTTCCTTGTCTTTCCAACTCATCCTTTATATTGAGTGTTTGTGACTCCATTAGAGGCGCAACACTTAGGGCACTAACCTTTCAAGAGCCAAGGACCTTCAAGGAACTCTTGTTATTACTATATAACAAGTGAGGTAATATTCTAGCCCTAATTTCATATGAATTTCAATTCTTGTATGCTAGATCTAGGGTTATTTCTTTGGTGTTTAATTTGTATGTTCAATTAGTGAAAAACTTAAATCCAAAGAAATTAGGGTTGCATGATCACATAAGAATGTAGATATGCTCATAACCTATTAGTACCAGCCACAAAGGAGCCTATGTAGATTTTCTAAGATAATGAAGGAGTGGTTGCCTTAACAAAGGAACTAAAGGATCATGTTAGATCCATACACATCAACAAAAAATGCAACATCATCAAGCATCGGGTAGAAGAAGGCCCCCTCGTCGTCAAGGGGGCATCGCTAGAAGAGAATCCTGCAGATCCTTTCACAAAGGGTCTGTGTAGGATTAATCACATTCAGCATATGAGGAGCATTGGTCTAAAGGACGATATTAGTTTAATTGATTAGATGGATTTTTTAGAAACTTGTAACATTATAAATGTAATTGACATTTGACGATTAAGAAGATTTATTTATGAGTAAAGTTTACTATCTCTTGTCAATTTTTTGTTTTGTGTTTCACTTTTACATTTAATTCCTTAATAATTGGATTATTCAAATTATCCACAATCGAGCATACTTTGGAAGTAAGTAGTGAATTAAGACTATCATGAATTGGCTTGTAGATTGTCTAAGTGCTTAGACATGGCAAACGTTTTCTACAACGTTCATGAGTACTCCGGATAAAGGATTTGAGTATTAGATTAAACCCATGCTCATTTGAATTACATCATGGAATCTATCATGAGTAATTTTGAGACGATATTACCGTATAATCTTTAAACCTATATATATGAGTTGTTATTTACGAGTTGGTTACGCATTGATAATGTGTAAACGCATCAGTAACTTGATGCTATAAAACGTATTATTGTGTACGATTTGATGTATAAGTAGTAAAAGCGTATTAGTCAAAGTTTATTTGTTCCTTCTAAGTCAAGGGGTAAAAGCGATATCTTGAGCCCCTCGAGAATTTTGTGTTGACTTATGGGTCGGGCCCAGTCAAGACTGAATTGATGTGTTCAATTAAGTTCGTTGTCAAACAAATCAGAAATCGGGAAAAAATTGTTGGAAAATAAGAATGATTTTGTTCCATGTCTTTTTCCACAGGATATCTCACAGAACGGAGGAATATACGAGCCCTTATCTAAACTATGCATCATTGACCGGGTCAGATTTTGACAGCGGCTTTTGAGAGCTAGGATTGCTAATCAGATTCTGAAGTCGTACTTGTAATTATAGTTATTGGACTTATCCAAGTGGAAGACTATTGGATTAGGTGTCTAAGCCCATAACTATAACTGGTATGTATTTGATTTGGGGGTGTGACAGATTGGTATCAAAGCATTGTTTATAGTGAACTCAGTATATCAACCCGTAAAAGATATACAACTATAAATACATCGAGATAAAAATACTCTGACCAAGAGTTGAGCTTTTAAAATACAAAAATATTTTTATAAAAGTATATGAACATGAATACATACTAGAACATGTATTACAAGAAGAACAAAACATAAGTATTTAGATGTTGGACACTACAGTCAAACCTAGACAGTTATGTAATCATATCTGAGAAAAATATAGCCTGATCAACTATATTTATTTGTGATACAACTTATTGAGTTCTTATATCAAGAAGTTATAGAATCAAACATACGACACAGATACTATAGGAGTATTTTAGGTACTATAAATAACTTATGTAAAAACTAATAGACCATTACTGGTAGATCTATAATTACTGAGTGTATACGTTGAGGTTATATATATATATATAAAACTAAGATTGTTTATAGACTTAGAATTAGTGATTTTTGCTCTACTTCATGTTCCTTGTTTGGTTGCGGTCTTAGAGTAGGATCACTTATTCGAAGATCTATTTGATCATGGTTATATATATATATATATATATATATATATATATATATATATATATATATATATATATATATATATATATATATAAACTGAGATTGTTTATAGACTTAGAATTAGTGATTTTTTCCCCACTTCCTGTTCCTTGTTTGGTTGCGGTCTTAGAGTAGGATCACTTATTTGAATGTCTATTTGATCATGGTTATATATAATCTGTATACACTATGTGATTATAGAAGGATCTGGTAAGGATTGCCCCGATAAAAATTTAATATTTAAATAAGAAATGTTTTATTAATCTCATAGATTCTTTATACACCCCTAATTCTCTACTAACAACATATCTAAACATCACAACCCCACTACAACAACCAACAGAGGAATAAAGGGAAAACCAAAAGGGGGTTTACAAAAAAATTCCAAGAATGGATTAGACGAAAGGATAGCCACCATGAGACAACAAACCGTTGCGGCTGAAACTTGGGAAATCACAATGGAACAAAGAGCAGAAGAGATCACTTGCAAGTCATACAAGGTGGTAGAGCCCTTTATGCGTCACATTACTTAAAAGAAACCAATATAACCTAGTGAGTTAGTGACTACAATACTCACACTAAATGTTAGGCTTATTGCCTTTTTCGTTACAACTAAAAACAGTGAATCAAATCATGCAATTTCATTTGAGGCTTATTACTATTAAAAACTAGTAAGTCTATTGTACATAGACCTCTGTTATGAATTGTTTTCAAAACAATGTAAAAGTAGGAACATGATACACAAAAAAATAAGATAACTTAGTTCTAACAACACTCGACTTATGATCACTACTAAGGACTTACCACCCTTTCCTCTTTTAAAAAACTTACAGTAGAAAACTGTCTCCCCATAGACCTATAATACACGCTCTCAACAAATCCACCACTGTACGACACCACTATCTTTCAGGCCACTATAACAGCCACCATGACTCAAATCGACACAAGTGGGACCAGTGAGTTGGGTAATGGTGCGAACCATCCTATCCACGAAGAAAGCCATGGCCACCCACAACATATTTTAGTAAACCTAACATTTGTAGAATACCTACTTCTACTCCTTACTATAAGTGCATCTCAGGGATGTTGGCAAGAACATGGAGAAGAGTTCAATAAAACGAAAATTTTATATATGTATATATATAGAAAAAAACATAGTTACTAACGAACTTATTTTTCATCATGCAAAAGAATCATGCCTTCACAAAGAAGTAACCAGCCAACCGGCGAAATGCCGACTCTACAGATAGACTCTGCCACTTTTCATGCCGCGTTCACAGCCACGGTGATAGCTGCCATGACACAACTGAACGTAAACAACACAAAAGAGAATGGAATTGGCGTCGACAATTCCAATTATAGTAAGAACCAAGGGCATCAATGAGTGTCTACTGACAAAAACACTCCAAACCGCAAACCTAGGAACTATAAACGAAAGGCTTGTACCAAGAGGAAGGAACACCCAACACAAGAACCCTGGAAGAGGCAATAGATTGTGGTACTTCATGCTGCCACAACATCTGCCACTCCAGCACCAGCTAGTCGATATTCCGGAATGCTACCAAAGTGCAACAAGTATAACTTCCATCACAAGGAAGTTTGTCGGGTGCTGCATTGCAAGAACTGCAACAAGAATGGGCACACTACTGGCTTCTGTAGGACTCTGGCCGAACACATCACCTCAACCACCAATATAGGAGGAAGACAAGTATGCCATGCATGCGGTGCAATGAGAAATTTTAAGAGAGGTTCTCCTAAAGAGTGGAATGACGATGGAGCGTGAGGAGTTTAACCATAGGACGTTTTGAAACAACAAGGAACCATTCTGGGATTTTTGGTACGTTTCTCAACAACTATACTTATAGCTTAAATCTTTACTAAGACTAGTACCAATAAAATAGTAATAAAATTGTTCTCTTGTCAAAACAAATCACGTCATTCATATAAAAACTAAGGATCCTTGTAGGTGTGATATGATGGCTTAAGTGTAAACATCAGGGTTACATATAGTTAAGCTTCTACAGGCTTAGAGTGAGTGATTCCGCCTTGTTTCCTGCTTCTTGTAGGATTGTGGATTGAGGGCAGAGTTACTCAGTCGACTGTCTTCTCAATCATAACTATATATGATTTGTTTACTTCAAGCAATTATAGAGGGACCTGGTAAATATCAAATTATTGAATTTCATCACTAAAATTTGGGAACACTCTTACTACCTGTACTCACTAAAGGCGGTACCGAATGTTCTCATAAATAATCACACGGATAAAACTGAAAACATTAAAACCGTACACGTAGAATGCATTATCACTCTAAATAATCACCTCTTCAGAACCAACTTAACAACTATTAGAATACGAAGTTCCAACGTCGACATTTGACATAGTTTGGCTTGGTACTCGCCATACCAACTTCATGTAGTACAAAAAGACCCTTGTCCTTAACTGACCAACCAACAAAGCCCTTTCAATCTCTAATAACACCGACCTCAGAACCACCTCTTGGTTCAAAATTGAAAGTGACCCACACGAGGGGTACCAAGCCTTCATAACCCATGTTGTAAATGAGAAGCAAGAAGCGAAAAACATCAAGGACGTTTCGGGAACCCGTACCCCTGGAAGTGTTCCCAACAGACTCCTAGGAATACCCCACATATAACAAGTCAATTTCAAGAATAGGGACCGTAGACCCATACGGTTCACCTATTGTGACTGGAGGTATACGTGAGGGCTGTATATAACTGGCATTGTACGAATTCAGGCTGTGTGGTTCCACCTTAACTCTTCTGTTGTGGAATTTGGGCAGAATCACTTATCCGACTGTCTTCTCAATCTTAATTGTATATGACTTTTATGCACAAAAAAATGAAAGATGAACTACTTGTGAGTCATACTTCAAAATTCATTATCAAGTCACCCAAGGAAACAGATGGTCTCGATGCCATTTAGTTGTTAATTGGCAGATTGGCAGACTACATGGAGTGCCAATATCCATTATCTCCGACATGAATAGTCGATTTACCTCGCGGTTAGAGCAGTCACTTAAAAACCCCCCTAGGAACTGTTGGAATAGTGTCTAAGGCTGTAACTATATTCGGTTGTGCATGGTCCTTTTGGGTTGCCTTCACCATAGCAACTTGATGGATGATTTGTTAAAAGAGAGTAAATATTATAAGGAATAATATTTAGTCATTTGATTAATATAAGTCATAAAATTAATTGGAATTAATTTGGTGACTTAAAGAGATTAATTAAATAAGAGGGTATAAACTGTCAATTGTTTGATAGTTACAATTTAGACTGTAAATCCTTATCCTAGATAGGGTGGACGATTTCTAGGGCTTGGATAAGCCAAAATCGTCGATAGGGTTATCTATGGAATGTATTTGGATAGCCTTAAGAGAAGATTATCCAATTAGGGTTTAGGTTGAAATCCTTAAGGAGTCTACAAGTATAACTAGACCCTAGGGGTGAGGGAATTCGACACACCACCTAAAGTAAGAGAACTCTGGCCGAATTCCTCCCCTTTCCTCTCTCCTAAATCATCTTGCTTGCTATTGGTGTTTGTAAGCCATTAGAGGAGTGACATTTGTGACTTTAGAAGCTCCAAGACAAACAAGATCAACTAGGAACTCAAAGGTATGATTCTAGATCTATTTCAATATTGTTATTTGACCTAATTAGCCATTAGAAGTCTTGGATTCAAAGCATGTTTAATTAGAAAGCCTAGATCCAAGCATTAGGGTTTTGCATGCGCACATAAGAAAGTTCTTATGGCTAAAACCCATCAGTGGTATCAGAGCCTAGCTTGGTTTTCTTTAAATTGTTGCTTGATTAACTGAAACAAACCTGCAAAATTCGATTTTATGGTTTATGAGTCACTGACTCGGCGAGTCCCCTTGTGCACTCGGCGAGTCCAGGCGTCAGGAATGGCCAGATTCGGGATTTTTTCATGTTTATCTTATGGAAACTTACCTTAATCATAATAGATCAATCTAAATCCGATTTTTTGATATATATGACTATTATCTTGATCTAATTAAAGATAATTATCATCTAATAAAATATTTAATTTCCTTATATGATAATTGATTAATTATTTTGATAATTATCTTGAAAGAAATCTTAGATAAATCAAATAAGGATAATTAGGATATTAATTGTTAATTGGAATTATTTGTTATTTGATCCTCCATGTTTTAAATGTTTAAAACCTACCCTAAAGTTTTGAAATTTATATTTGTGATTAAAAGTTTTAATTTAGACAACTTAAATTTCAAACCCTAGATTTTAAAAGGTTTTAAAATACAACCCTATACCTATATGATATTACTAGAATAATATATATATGTATAACTAAATGCTAGTCTTACCGTTAGTAGGCCTCATTCACGAAGCCGATCTATAAGGTGGGTATAAGGTTGCGGCCTATAAAATGGCGCTTAATGGGTGTACACTCACACCCACCGCTTGCTTGATTGGTGGAGGGTCGTTAGCCGAACGGGTAGGATAGGGGAACATCATCCTCTCATTAAAAGTATAATAAGAAATACAAAGTAACTACACGTTTTAAAAAAATTCCGAATCTTAGTTACTTTAGGAAAAGTGAATTGATGCAATCCCATGAAATTACACTTTGCACCCTTGCTAAGATGTTAGTGGAGTGTGTGTGGTTTACCGGCACACTAATTGGTTCTAAGCGAAGGTGGCAAAGGGTGATTCATTGTTTATCATAGTTCGATGGAGCGTGTGTGGTTTACCGGCACATCGAATAGGTGATCGTTACAATGAAGGCACCATGTGAATTTGCATGGTAATTCACACCCGCTTTGTGATCCTCGGCATCCCAGTCACAAACAAGAGGGGCATATCGAGATTGAAACATGCCATTGAATAGTTCAATGAATCTCATCCGAACCAAGGAATTCTCAAAAACACTTAGGACTAATAGTTTAAGTTTTGTAATGGAGAATTAGTGAATCGTCATTCACTTACCTTCAATTTATTTGCATGTTAGATTACGGAATGTTATTGTTGGATCCTAGCCCTAATTTTCTTATTGGGTGATAATTAGGGATTCTTATTCTAATCTATCTTTGTCCTTTTTCTAATTGAAGATGTCGAACGCAAACAACGCTGCTGCTAGTTCTTTCACGTTGATGAGCCTTTGCCAAAAGGTCACCTTCGATGGAACGAACTTTAGCGAATGGATAAGATACATTCGCACCATTGCTCGCTATGAGGTCAAAGAGTATGTCCTCGATGAGAAGCTCGAGAAAATCAACCCTGAAGTTGCTACTCCCGAAGAAATCACCGCCTTTGAAACTCATGAGCGAGATGCAACGAAGGTACATTGCATCATGATCGCCACCATGAACACCGAATTCCAAAAGTCCTACGAGGACATGTATCCATACGAGATGCATCAAGACTTGTTGGAGAGGTATCACCAAAACGCGAGACAAGAGCGTTATGATACTTTCACTAACATGATCTCCGCTAAGATGGGTCATGGAGAATCTCTTACCGTGCACTTGCAAAAGATGCAAAGGTATGTCGACCGCCTTCGCAAGTTAAATGTTGACTTCGGCGAAGACTTGGCGATCGACATTGTGCTTCACTCTTTGCCTCCGATGTACAATCAATTTAGGATGACCTACCACATGAACAAAGAGGAGGTCACCCTAAGCAAACTCCAAGGTCTCTTGAGGGTCGCTGAGAGAAACTTCAAGGACAAGTCTGTTGCACCAACTCCCAATCCGTCCGCTGCTCCTGTCTTGGCTATTGGTCAAGGGAAGGGAAAGAAGAGGAAAGCTTCATCGAATAACTATCGCAAGGTGAAAGCTCGAGATGGTGCCTCTTCTAGTGGGACCAAAGTTGATCCCTCTAAGCCCTGCTCTAACCCGAAGGAGGCAGAGTGCCACCACTGCCACAAGATAGGACATTGGAAGAGAAGCTGCCCGAATTACCTGCAAGCGATCAAGGAAGGAAAGATCAAGCCATCTTTCGCAGGTATATACACAATCAAATCTAGCGATGCTAATCATGCTATTTCTTGGGTCCTTGATACCGGTTGTGGTTATCACATTTGTTCTAATGTGCAGGGACTAAGAAGAAGTAGGGATGTGGAGCAAGGAAGGATCAATATAATCATGGGGAACAGAAGATCGTCGCCTGTGACCAAGATTGGAGTGTATTCTTTAGTGCTTAGGAATAGTTTGGTTTTAGATTTGAACAATTGTTGCTATTCACCAGAAATGGCTAGAAACATCATTTCATTTCATGGTTTATATAGACAAGGATTTAGATTTTCTTTTAATAATGAGAATGGTTCTATTTTGGCATATCTAAATGGTGTCTTTTACTTTGAAGCTATACCATGTAATGGAATATATGAAACTGTTATGATTGTTGATAACTTAGGAAATGATGTTTTGAATATTGATTCTTCCACTAGTATGGATAAAGCATCCTTGCGGCATTGTCGTCTTGGACATGTCAACAAGAAACGCAGCCCAACTCCAAAAGGATGGAGTGTTGGAGTCATTCGACCTTAGGGAAGATGACACATGCGAGTCTTGTTTACTTGGAAAGATGACTAAGTCACCCTTCACGAGTACTTGTGAAAGGGGTGAGGGGCTATTGGACCTAATACATACCAATGTATGTGGACCCTTTAGATCAACCACGAAGGATGGGAACCGCTTCTATGTGACTTTTACCGATGACTATAGTAGATATAGGTATATCTACTTAATCAAGCAAAAGTCAGAAACTTTTGAAAAGTTCAAACAGTTCAAGAATGAAGTGGAGAATCAATTAGGCAGGAAAATCAAGATGCTTCGATCCGATCGAGGAGGAGAGTACCTAAGTCTTGAATTCCACGATTATCTCAAGGAGTGTGGAATAGTTTCGCAATTGACGCCTCCTAGGACACCGCAGTTGAATGGTGTGGCAGAAAGGCGTAATCGAACCTTATTGGATATGGTTCGCTCTATGATGAGTCGTGCTTCACTACCTATCTTCTTTTGGGGGTATGCCTTAGAGACTGCCGCCCATATCCTTAACCGAGTCCCTACTAAGAAGGTTGCCAAAACACCTCACGAGATGTGGACAGGGAAAGTTCCCTCGTTGGCACATATCAAGGTTTGGGGTTGCGAGGCTTTCGTAAGACGAGATACTCACGACAAGCTTGAACCTCGAAGTGAGCGATGTATTTTCATCGACTACCCGCAAACCTCCTTTGGATATCTCTTCTATAGACCGAAAGACAATGTTGTCTTTGTTGCGAGGAGAGGAGTTTTCCGAGAGCGAGAACTCGTAAGCCAAGGAGACAGTGGGAGGCAAATCGAACTTGAAGAGATTCAAGAGTCGATAGATGAAGGAACCTTTACCGCTGGCATTCAACCCGAGGAGGAAACTCCGGTTGAACCGATTGACGAATCCTTACCTCATAGACGTTCCGATAGAGTTAGAGTTCATCCCCAGTTTTATGGTTTTCATATTACTACCGAAGGGGACACATATATTAGTGATGGTACACTAGTAAATCTTGTTGAACCTAATAGCTATAAGGAAGCCATGGCAGGCCCGGAGTCTGCGAAATGGAAAGAGGCGATGGATAGCAAGATCCAATCCATGTACGATAACCAAGTTTGGAATTTGGTTGATTATGTGCCCGAACGTAAGACCGTAGGGTGCAAGTGGATCTTCAAGAAGAAGATCGACGTGGATGGGAATGTACACACATATAAAGCGCGATTGGTCGCGAAGGGCTTTACTCAAACTCCCGGAGTTGACTATGATGAGACCTTCTCACCAGTTGCGAAGATTAAATCTATTTGAGTGATGCTAGCAATTGCCACATTTCATGATTATGAGATTTGGCAAATGGATGTCAAGACCGCTTTCCTTAACGGAAAGTTGGCTGAGGATGTTTACATGGCTCAGCCAGAGGGGTTTGTGGATCCGAAGCATCCGAATAGAGTGTGTAAGCTTGAGAAGTCCATTTATGGACTTAAGCAAGCATCTCGCAGATGGAATCTCTGCTTCGATGAGAAAGTCAAAGAGTTTGGATTTGTACGAAGCGAAGACGAATCTTGTGTATATGCCAAAGCCAGTGGGAGTATAGTAAGCTTCCTCGTTCTATATGTCGATGACATATTACTCATAGGAAACGACATCCCGACTCTGCAGGAGGTTAAGTCCTGGCTCGGGAAGTGCTTCACTATGAAGGACCTTGGAGAGGCTTCTTACATTTTGGGAATAAGGATAGTAAGAGAAAGAAGTAAGAGACTAATTGGACTTAGTCAGAATACTTACTTAGAGAAGGTACTAAAACGTTTTAGTATGGAAAACTCAAAGAAGGGAGAACTACCGATACAAGGAAATGCCAAGTTGAGTAAGACTCAAAGTCCGAGTACCGAAGCCGAGATAGCAGAGATGAGCCGAGTACCATACGCTTCCGTAGTTGGCTCAATCATGTACGCTATGACTTGTACTCGCCCTGATGTAGCCTTCGCTTTGAGCATGGTTAGCAGATATCAAGGGAACCCTGGCAAAGCACATTGGATTGCGGTGAAAAACATCCTTAAGTACCTTCGGAGGATGAAAGAATGGTTCTTAGTCCTTGGAGGGAGTGATGACTTGAAGGTGCGAGGGTATAGTGACGCCAGCTTTCAGACCGACAGGGACAACTACCGTTCGCAGTCGGGCTGGGTCTTTACCCTAAATGGAGGAGCAGTGACTTGGAAAAGTTCCAAGCAAGAAACCGTAGCTGATTCAACGTGCGAATCAGAGTACATCGCAGCGATTGAAGCGTCGAAGGAGGCAATATGGCTAAATAACTTCATTGGTGATCTTGGAGTTGTACCGGCCATAAAGGAGCCCGTGGAGATTTTCTGTGATAACGAAGGTGTGGTTGCCTTGACCAAGGAACCGAGGGATCATGGTAGATCTCGACATATCGATAGAAAATATCACTTCATTAGACATCGTGTAGAAGAAGGACAACTCGTAGTGAAGAGGATATCATCAGAAGATGACCCAGCAGATCCGCTTACGAAGGGACTGAGTAGGGTTAAGCACTTGCAGCATGCTAGAAGTATTGGGCTGAAGGATGATATTAGTATAGATTAGATAGTATTAGAAACGTATAATAGATAAATGTAATTAACATTTGATGATTAAATAAAGGAGTTTTATTTATAAGTAAAGTTACTGTCACATGTTAATTGTTTAACTATTGTTTCACTTTGCATGTTTTGACTTCCAGAATAATTGAGTTTATTAGGAATAATCGAATTATTCAAATGGTCCACAATCGTTCATATGTTGGGAGTAGATATGAATGAAGATTGTCATGAATTGGTGTGTAGAATGTCTAAATGGTGTTAGACATAGCAAGGGTTGCTGCAACGTTCATGAGTGCTTATGAACTGGTTTTGAGCATTGGAATAAACCCGCGCTTGCTGGAATCACCTTATGGAATATGATATAAAAGGTGATCGCAAGCCGATAATATCATATAGTCTTAAAACCCAGATATATGGTTTATTATTTGTTAATTGATTGTACATTGATAATGCGAAAACGCATCAATAACTTGGTGTTATAAAACGCATTGTTGTGTATAGTTGGTTAATGAATAAGTAAATGCATATAAGTCGAAGTTTATCTGTAAATTTTATCCTAAGAGGGTAGAAGAGATATCTTGGCCACTCGATGATTTGATTTGACTTATGTGCCGGGCCCGGTCAGAACTAAATTGATGTGTTCGATTAAGTTCTATGTCGAATAAATCGGAGATCGAGAAATCTAAATGCTAGACTAACCATTCCATAGGATTGTCAGCATGATATCTAACAGATGACTGTACGATCCCTTATCTAAAGGACAAAATTGATTAGATCAGAGTTGACAGCGTCTTTGAGAGCTACGATTGCAAACCGAATTGTACTTGTATAGTTACTAGACTTATCCAAGTGGGAGACTGTTGGAATAGTGTCTAAGGCTGTAACTATATTCGGTTGTGCATGGTCCTTTTGGGTTGCCTTTACCATAGCAACTTGATGGATGATTTGTTAAAAGAGAGTAAATATTATAAGGAATAATATTTAGTCATTTGATTAATATAAGTCATAAAATTAATTGGAATTAATTTGGTGACTTAAAGAGATTAATTAAATAAGAGGGTATAAACTATCAATTGTTTGATAGTTACACTTTAGACTATAAATCCTTATCCTAGATAGGATGGACGATTTCTAGGGCTTGGATAAGCCAAAATCGTCCATAGGGTTATCTATGGAATGGATTTGGATAGCCTTAAGAGAAGATTATCCAATTAGGGTTTAGGTTGAAACCCTTAAGGAGTCTACAAGTATAAATAGACCCTAGGGGTGAGGGAATTCGACACACCACCTAAAGTAAGAGAACTCTGGCCGAATTCCTCCCCTCTCCTCTCTCCTAAATCATCTTGCTTGCTATTGGTGTTTGTAAGCCATTAGAGGAGTGACATTTGTGACTCTAGAAGCTCCAAGACAAACAAGATCAACTAGGAACTCAAAGGTATGATTCTAGATTTGTTTCAATATTGTTATTTGACCTAATTAGCCATTAGAAGTCTTGGATTCAAAGCATGTTTAATTAGAAAGCCTAGATCCAAGCATTAGGGTTTTGCATGCGCACATAGGAAAGTTCTTATGGCTAAAACCCATCAGGAACTAAACTCGGTTGAGTACAGCCTACCACCCACAAACTGTCGGCAGTGTGAGAGAACTATATAATCACTAGAAGACATGCTGAGGGATTGTGTGATAGACTTTGTTAAAGCTTGGAATAACTACTTACAGCTTACCGAATTATGATACAACAACAGTTATCACACAAACATAAAGGTCACTCTAGTCGAAGCCTCGTATAAGAAAAGACCCACACTTTCATATGATTGAGAGAACCACTTTCATTAATACTTAAAACTATATCATATTACTCCAAAACCTGCTACATTCAAACTCATAAATAATATTTTACATTTATAATTTGATTACAAAAGACTGGATGCAAACCAACTAAGTTTTTTTATATATTACAAAACTACCCATGATATTATAATTTAATACATACACTGAGAGGGATAAGCGGTGATGCTTAGTGAGTTCTGTAATAGATATAATATAACGTTATGCCATATATATATATATATATATATATATATATATATATATATATATATATATATATATATATACACTACAATATAGAAGAAGCAAAGATGAATAATGAACAACAAAGGCATATGTGAATCATGTAACAAGCTTTCCATATCAATCAATGATTTGATTCAAGGATATACAAACAATGAGACATAACAATTTTCATATTTGATATACATCAATAAAGCTTCAGCCCAAATGGCATAGAAGACATACACATTCTGATTAATGTGACAACCCGATATTTCGAGGCAATATGATGGAACGCAAGTCAAATTTATGTCAAAATTTAACTTTCCTAAAACCTTATTTGGGTAAAATAAAGCAGTAGGAATCGTATCAAGGTTTTCATACATATAAAGAACACTAAAATCCGAGTTATAACGAAAAAGTTATGGCCAACCGAAGATTCTCGTCAAAACCGGCAATACTGATAAACGTAAAACGCGAAGTTTCAATACAATAGTTTTTGGCCTTAAGTATCTAAATTAAAGTTCTAGATATCATCAAACCGTAAACGTGAATAAAAAGAACGTCCAAATCTGATTTCGTATGAGGAAGTTGTGATTTTTCTAAGTTACATATATAACAGTAGACAGCTAAAAACTCGAAATAGAGATCGAGAGACATTTAGCCGACACAATGTAAATGAGAATCGAAGGGCTCAACAATACTAGCGCAGTGGTAAAATGTCTGACGAAAACGGACGTCGGATGAAGAAGTTATGGAACTTTAACGGACTTTTTCTGTCCCGACCTATTAAAAATATAATAAAAAAATAAATTCAAAACTAGCCTACAGAGTCTAAACGAAAGTTGTAGATCGTAGTCTCACCTTCACGTGGATATAAAGAACGTCGAAAACGGAGTTCATATGAGAAATATATGAATTTTTGAAGTTTGCTAATTAATTAAAATATAAATTTAATTAAAATCCGATATTATCCGAAGGAGGAGTCATCGGACCAATCCAGGTAACGCCCCGCGTACCCTCGTACGCCCAGCATACTCGGATGCTAGGCTCCGGTTCGTCCACGTCGCCCCGATACTTCGATCGAGGATGCGGTCATCCGTGACGTCTCGTACGCCCCGCGTACCGAGGTCCTCCAGCCCCTATATAAAGGGTGCGAGGGTGCCGGCATTATTTGCTAATTTCCTTGCTTTCTCACTCCGATGCTCTGCGTTTCAGCCCTGGGAGTCATCCCAAAGGCCCGGTTTTCATATCCAAGGTGGGAAGAAAGTTTTACACTCCCGAGACTCCCGATATTTCCCGAGAATCTTGAGAGATCCGCTTTCTCAAGTAGAAGTTCTGCTGGGTTTTCGTCATGCTTTCTTCAATCAATCAAGTGAGTTCATACCCCTATAAACTACACTTTCAAATGTTTTATAAATACTTTTATATGCTTTTAAGGGGGGAATACAAGTTAACTACTCGATTATTGGCGTGTGTTATATAATAAGTTCATTATACGCTTTTCATCAACGGAATCATATGTGATTTATAACAATTATAGGTAAACTTTTGTATGAAAAATATATCATGATAACATCGTAACTTTTGAAATGAAAAGTGTTGTAATATATATAAATCAAACACTCTGCTTATACTGTATGTATATGTGTCCATCTTTGGTACTACAAACATACGATTATTTTGGCACGAAAAACATCAATATTTTGGGATACTTCTTGTTAATAAATCAATCATATGGGATTTATAACTAGTATACAAATGGATTTACTACAAGTTTAGCAGTTTTACTGAACATATTACTTCAAATGACTTTCTTAAACGTTTTTACATGATTAAATCTTTTTATTGAACTGTCTTACACACTATAAGCTTCTTTTCAAACTCGGTTACAATGGTGTTTTCAAACAGTGGTTTTCCGTGTACTTAAACTGTCTTATCAAACAAAATACTTTCAATCGTTTTATAAACTGACATCAAGTCACAAATTCTTTATTAGACTTTTCAATGGTTTTACAAAACTTCTTTTATGCTTTTATATTATAAATTGCATGCCTCTATATGTATAGTTATATAAGAAATGTTTAAAAGACTTAGGAAGGCTATCCACCCTATTTCCTTTTCCTCGTTTTGGATGTGGTCTGGTGGGATATCGGGTACACTTCCGAAGGTCGTTTAAATATTAGTTATATATCATGTGTAGATATATAGTCGTAAATGTTCCATCAGTTAATTCTGTTCTAACGCTCTTGGGTAGCAAGGGTGTATAAATCTACTTGGATACTCATCAATTACATTCTAGTAAACTATTATAGGAATAGTTTAGGGGATACAAAATATTATTCCTATTACTAGACATTACACCAGAGTCAGTTCATTCATGAGTCTAGACTACCTGCTAAATGAAGGGATACTCTTATATAGATTCCTCTTACATGGATATATGTATAGGGATACTATTACATAGATACGCTTAGATGAGTACGTTTACATGAATACCCTTACATGAATACTTATACATGAATACTTTTACATAGACATTATATGGCAAATTACTATTACATATTATATGCCTAGATACTCTTATATAGTCCTCCTTTCTATCTTTACCTTGTGATACAAACACATCATCGACGAGATAGATTGGACTTTATATCCTAGTACCAAAGGATACTTTACGGGATTAACCATTCCTAGAATCTCTATTAGCTACAGAGGTAAATGCACATCCACAGATGTCTTTGGTTGATACCATTACAGGTATACTTTAAGCGATTAACTATTCCTACACCCAGCTGTTAGCAACAGAGGTAAATGTACATCTACGGATGTCTAAAGTTAACACTATTAGTTATCCTAGTATAAAGGGATAATACGTAAGTTAGTTATACTAGTATAAAGGGATAATACGTAAGTTAGTTATATTATTACCATTATCTTGTGACTCATCCACATAACCAATGAGGTGAATCGTATTTGAGTATCCTAGTACCAAAGAATACAATTTATTATATTAATAATAATTGTCAAACAGTCAGGTCTTGGTAGAAGACTACTTTCAGAACAACTAGGTCTTGGTAGAAGATTTCATCTATACTAATAGGAATCATAGGGATTTCTAGGGTTTACCAAACGGTTTCGATTAGTTACAAACATTTCCACACTTAAACGAACTTTCTTTCAGAACAATATCAAGTCTTTCATTACAAGTTTTACAAATCAAAAACACATTAATACTTATGAATTCACCAGCTTTTTGGCTGATACTCGCTTTCAAAATAACTTGTATTCTCAGGTCGCAAATAGCCAGGTACGACGACCAGGTTTTGTGAAAACGGAGCAATCCAGATTCGTCTTATTTTCTGATTATTCATTTTATTGTTGTATATTATGAAAGAACACACATGTACTTGAAACTTATACTATTAATGCAATGGATGATGTTGTTGCTTGGTTACTACTTTACATTGTTGTGATACATTACATGACGTCCTCCGCCCCAGAACGTTTCCTACGTTCTCGGTTTTGGGGTGTGACAGATTGGTATCAAAACATTGTTTATAGTGAATTGAGTATATCAACCCACAAAAGATATACTAACTAAAAATACAATGGGATTAAAAATACTCTGACTTAGAGTTTATACTTCTAAATAATAAAATATTTAAGTAAGGATACGTGCCTTCATTCATACTAAAATCCGTGTCACAAAGACAAGTACAAATGTATTACGATTGTTGAATATCACAGGTAAGCTCGGGATGTATGGTCAGCCTGGGAATGGCATAGCCTGATCAACTATGCTGGTCCGAGGATTGATTAGCATATGCCCAAGAATGGTTGTGATGTGGCAAAAAGTCTAAAAACTTACCAACACTACCACAATGAGAACATTATAACAGAACCTAAGTATAAAATACTATAGGAGTATTTTGTGTTACTATAATTACTTACTTGAGAACTAAAAAGGATCTTCATTACTAAGTTGATGGTTGCTAAGCTGATATACTAAGGTTATATGTAACTAGGATGTCATAGACTTAGAATCTGTGAAATTCTGCTTTACCCCGGTTCCTTGTGAATTTGGAGTTGAGTTCACTTATTTGAAAGTCTATCCTGTTTTGATTACATAAAACTGGTATGCACTTTACAAATAATGATGTAACTAATGAAGATTATCTAATATTTATCTAGATAGTTCGTCTAATAATTATTTCATCACCCAAATTCTAGTATAGATAACATGGCTGGACTCCATCCCCACGACAGCACGTACTTCCCGAACGAAGGCAGTGTTGGATGGTTCAGAGAAGAACCAGAGAATGATCATCCACTCCCTTTTAAATGATCACCATGCTGAAGACCATTCGGATGATGATAACTCCAAACTCGAGGATGAGAATCTACCCCTACTAGCTCCCAATTTAAACCCTAAACCTCGTCCAGCTCTTCATGTCCTGACGCCTCCTTGTTTAGAATTCTTGGAAACATGGAGTGAAGAGCAAGATCAACCTATGTCGTTTAATGGATACCGAAACTTCTACCACTCAAGTGAAGGAATCTCAACATATAGAGTTCTACAAATCATAATCCGTAGTGTTTCCCGAAATGAAATTCAGGACAGGACGACTTTTCAACGTATCAAAGAGGTTAATGCCAATGCAAGAATGCATAGCATTCACACCAATCACCTTGATCACCAGTGAGAGATCTGAGAGAAACCATGAGACCCTACTGCAAGCACTAGCTAAAACCCAAGCCGAAATCATAGAGCTCCAAGTATGCCAGAGAGTGTACGAGAGATACCTGATTGATATGAAACATCAACTAACCAAACTAAGGGTTCAGCATAGGGGTAACCATCGCCAGTAGGAGATACCTTACTTCCTTCTTTGTTTTAAAGAACCGTGTTCCTGTCTATGTTCTGTGTAGTACTTTTTATGTGACTACCTTGTACTATAAGTACTTTTAGTTAAGTCTTTATGCTGTCAAATACTTTTCTACTCCGAATATGATGTATGACCTACAACAAAGTCAATTCCCCCAAACCTATTACATTTTAAACATCAATGATATCGAAAGTCGACTAACTTCCGTGTTACTCATTGTTCAAATACCTTCATTTTACTACCGTCGGAGTCTATCTGAAACCGCATCTAGTAAAGTTATTGGACTATGGTAATTTAACTCCAAAATCGTTTTCAAGCCTCTTTTAAAGGTTGGATCATATTATCCACCAACCTATAATACCTCGGCTTGAACGATAAACGTTTAAAGACCATTCTACAAACATACTTCTACTCTGAACTAGGAGTGCATCATAGGGATGTAGGTCAAACTATCATGAACATACTTCTAACCTGTACTAGGACTGCATCATAGAGATGTTGGTCAAAACGTCAAGAACATACTTATACTCTTTACTTAAGTGATCGAAGTACATCCGGATTAAACCATTCTCACTCACAAATTCATTTTCTTTCCCTGCAACAGAATCATGTCGCTGAAGAAAAACGATCAACCCATCAACCAAACACCAACTCTTCAGATTGATGCAACTACCTTTCAAGCTGCAGTCTCGGCTGCCGTGTCAGCTGTTCTGACGCACCTTAACGCTAACAACGCGAATGTTAGCGGGATTGTTAACAATAACTCCAATCCAAGTAACAATCAAATACCTCAACGGGCAAAAAACTACCACGAAACCCCAAATCCCAAGCCCAAGAATAACAAACGAAAGTTTTGGGCTAAAGCTAAAGGAAAATCACCCAAGGGGCGAGCAAAAGACAACAACATGTGGCAACCTTCGCAGCCACGACATCTGTACCTCCTACTACCATCTCTTCTGGTATCCCAATTGTCCCTACACCAGCTCGGCAGTATGCCGGAAACCTACCGAAATGCAATAAGTGCAGCTTCCATCATCTGGGTGGTTGTCGTCCGTTACACTGCTTTAAATGCTGCCGGACTCGGACCCAACACATTACTTCAAACACCAATGTTGAAATCTCTCGAATATGCCATCTATGTGGCGTAATGGGACACTTCAAGAGGGACTGTCCAACAGAGAAGGATGACGGTGAATCCGGAGGAGTTTGACCTGAGAATGGAAAGAAGCAACGAAGGACCCTACTATTGTATAGGTTCACTTCCAATCGTCAGTATTATGTATGTCTTTTTAAAACATGTTTAAAACTAGTGCAACTAGAGTCTTATCTTTTACGGGATCCCGTTGGTATAGGGATGCTCGTACTACGCATACTTACCTTTTGTAGTATACCTTATTCGCAGCAATAGTCTTATAGTAGACTAAAGTGCTGTAACTCTGTTGATGGTTGCACGATTGTGTTTTGTCTGTAAACGTCTTAAGTTCAAATATAATGTCTTTAAGCTTCCTTATGATTCCGACATTATCATACGACTTGATTCAACTTGATCCTCACAAAAACAGCTTCATACATACATCTCTTCCTCCGAAATCATCTTTCTACCAAAGTTGTCATTCCGGAACACTAAAGTACTTGTGCATAGAGCACTTACTGTTTCTCATCCTTTCTGAAGAAAAAATTCAACAAACCGCCCTGGAGTACCACTCATGCAGTACGTCATGTTCAATCCAAAGACCCACAGTTTCAAGCTTATTTATATACAACTCGTATACTCGAGACTGTGATTGATGAACCTGGTATGGGTTCTACTATGAACTTCAGGATGGAGACTGCCCAATACTACGACTGATCGTGCTACCATGCAAATAAACTTAGAAGCAGCCCAACACATGCCCTTTCGGTCGATTGGGACAAGGAAGACAGATAGAACAAAAGTACCTATCCTTTTCCCTTAATTCATGAGTAACCATACCTTATTTTGGATCTTCACGACATCTAATCAACCACCAGGTTCTGACTTCATAATCATTATGAACTGGTTTTGTTCTAATACAAGAGGAAAGGTCACTGCCTATACCTCAAGACAGTTTAAAACACAGAAAGCTAACTATACAACACATGATCTTGAGTCAGGGGCAGCGGTAATTGCTTTGAAGATCTAGAGACAATACTTGTAAGGTACAAGATGTACTATTATCACAGTCCACAAAAACATTCAACATACGTTCGACCAAGAAGAGTTATCATGCGAGTAAAGTCAAACGAAAGAACCAAAGTCATGTAGCGATAGTGAAGGGTTCACTAGAATGCCAAGTGAGGAACCGAGTTCACTTAAGAAACACGAGAAGCAAATAATACTTCTATCCGTAGCATGTTTATCAATTTTGTTTAAACTCTAATTCCGGGACGAAATTCCCTCTAACGGGGGGATGATGTGACAACCCAATATTTCGAGGCAATATGATGGAACGCAAGTCAAATTTATGTCAAAATTTAACTTTCCTAAAACCTTATTTGGGTTAAATAAAGTAGTAGGAATCGTATCAAGGTTTTCATACATATAAAGAACCTTAAAATCCGAGTTATGATGAAGAAGTTATGGCCAACCGAAGATTCTCAGCAAAACCGGCAATACTGATGAACATAAAACGTGAAGTTTCAATACAATAGTTTTTGGCCTTAAGTATCTAAATGAAAGTTTTAGATATCATCAAACCGTAAACGTGCATAAAAATAACGTCCAAATCTCACTTCGTATGAGGAAGTTGTGATTTTTCTAAGTTACAGATATAACAGTAGACAGCTAAAAAGTCGAAATAGAGATCGAGAGACTTTTAGCCGACACAATCTCAATGAGAATCGAAGGGCTCAACAATACTAGCGCAACGGTAAAATGTCCGACAAAAACGGACATCGGATGAAGAAGTTATGGAACTTTAACGGACTTTTCCTGTCCCAACCTATTAAAAATATAATAAAAAAAATAAATACAAAACTAGCCGAGGGAGTCTAAACAAAAGTTGTAGATCGTAGTCTCACCTTCACGTGGATATAAAGAACGTCGAAAACGGAGTTCGTATGAGAAATATATGAATTTTTGAAGTTTGCTAATTAATTAAAATATAAATTTAATTAAAATCCGATATTATCCGAAGGAGGAGTCATCGGACCAATCCAGGTAACGCCCCGCGTACCCACGTACGCCCAGCATACTCGGATGCTAGGCTCTGGTTTGTCCATGTCGCCCCGATGCTTCGATCGAGGATGCGGTCATCCATGACGTCTCGTACGCCCCGCGTACCGAGGTCCTCCAGCCCCTATAAAAAGGGTGCGAGGGTGCTGACATTATTTGCTAATTTCTTTCCTTTCTCATGCCGAAGCTCTACATTTCAACCCTCGGAGTCATCCCAAAGGCCCGGTTTTCATATCCAAGGTGGGAAGAAAGTTTTACACTCCCGAGACTCCCGAGATTTCCCGAGAATCTCGAGAGATCCGCTTTCTCGAGTAGAAGTTCTGCTCAGTTTTCGTCACGCTTTCTTCAACCAATCAAGTGAGTTCATACCCCTATAAACTACACTTTCAAATGTTTTATAAATACTTTTATATGCTTTTAAGGGGGGCATACAAGTTAAATACTCGATTATTGTCGTGTGTTATATAATAAGTTCATTATAGGCTTTTCATCAACAGAATCATATGTGATTTATAACAATTATAGGGAAACTTTCGTATGAAAAATATATCACGATAACATCATAACTTTTGAAATGAAAAGTGTTGTAATATATATAAATCAAACACTCTGCTTATACTGTATGTATATGTGTCCATCTTTGGTACTACAAACATACAATTATTTTGGCACAAAAAACATCAATATTTTGGGATACTTGTTGTTAATAAATCAATCATATGGGATTTATAACTAGTATACAAATGGAATTACTACAAATTTAGCAGTTTTACTAAACATATTACTTAAAATCACTTTCTTAAACGTTTTTACATGATTAAAGCTCTTTATCAAACTGTCTTACACACTGTAAGCTTCCTTTCAAACTCGGTTACAAAGGTGTTTTCAAACAGTGGTTTTCCGTGTACTTAAACTGTCTTATGAAACAAAATACTTTCAATCGTTTTATAAACTGACATCAAGTCACAAATTCTTTATTACACTTTTCAACAGTTTTACAAAACTTCTTTTATGCTTTTATATTATAAATTGCACGCATCTATATGTACTGTTATATAAGAAATGTTTAAAAGACTTAGGAAGCCTATCCTATTTCTTTTTCCTCGATTTGGATGTGGTCTGGTGGGATATCGGGTACCCTTCCGAAGGTCGTTTAAATATTAGTTATATAGCATGTGTACATATATAGTCATAAATGTTCCATCAGTTAATTCTGTTCTAACGCTCTTGGGTAGAAAGGGTGTATAAATCTACTTGGACACTCATCAATTACATTCTAGTAAACTATTATAGGAATAGTTTAGGGGATACAAAACATTATTCCTATTACCAGAAATTACACCAGAGTCAGTTCATTCATGAGTCTAGACTACCTGCTATATGAAGGGATACTCTTACAGAGATTCCTCTTACATGGATATATTTATAGGGATACTCTTACATAGATACGCTTACATGAGTACGTTTACATGAATACTTATACATGAATACTTTGACATAGACATTATATAGCAAATTACTATTACATATTATATGTCTAGATACTCTTATATTGTTCTCCTTTCTATCTTTACCTTGTGATACAAACATATCATCGACGAGATAGATTGGACTTTATATCCTAGTACCAAAGGATACTTTACGGGATTAACCATTCCTAGAATCTCTATTAGCTACAGAGGTAAATGCACATCCACGGATATCTTCGGTTGATACCATTACAGGTATACTTTAAGGGATTAACTATTCCTACACCCAGCTGTTAGCAACAGAGGTAAATGTACATCTACGGATGTCTAAAGTTAACACTGTTACTTATCCTAGTATAAAGGGATAATACGTAAGTTAGTTATCCTAGTATAAAGGGATAATACGTAAGTTAGTTATATTATTACCATTATCATGTGACTCATCCACATAACCAATGAGGTGAATTGTATTTGAGTATCCTAGTACCAAAGAATACAATTTATTATATTAATAATAATTGTCAAACAGTCGGGTCTTGGTAGAAGACTACTTTCAAAACAACTAGGTCTTGGTAGAAGATTTCATTTATACTAATAGGAATCATAGGGATTTCTAGGGTTTACCAAACGGTTTCGATTACTTACAAACATTTCCACACTTATACGAACTTTCTTTCAGAACAATATCAAGTCTTTCATTACAAGTTTTACAAATCAAAAACACATTAATACTTATGAATTCACCAGCTTTTTGGCTGATACTCGCTTTCAAAATAACTTGTATTCTCAGGTCGCAAATAGCCAGGTACGACGACCAGGTTTTGTGAAGACGGAGCAATCCAGATTCGTCTTATTTTCTGATTATTCATTTTATTGTTGTATATTATGAAAGAACACACATGTACTTGAAACTTATACTATTAATGCGATGGATGGTGTTGTTGCTTGTTTACTACTTTATATTGTTTTGATACATTACATGACGTCCTCCGCCCCAGAACGTTTCCGCCGTTCTCGGTTTTGTGGTGTGACAATTAAACATTTTGGTAGATTCCAGGCTTTCATCACTATCAAACATTTTGCCAATGCCATAGGGGTAGAAGTCATTCTCTTACGAGACATGCTCTACATGGCCAGAGGCTACATACCAATACCATTGTAAATCTAAGTCCTTCCGCTAATCAAATGGTTTAAGGTACAACTTTGCTACCATAATAGCACAAAATAATAACATTAGAAAAGCACATAGCACATATAACACATAACATACAATTGTTCCTATATATTGAACTCACCGTGAAATAACTGGATGTTAAAATAGTAATTTGGGTAGCACTTCGTTACTATAATTAACTTTCTTCGATGAAAATAGGGAGCTTTATTAAAAATTGGGCCTTTGCGAGGGTTGAGTTTCAAACCGAAAAGGTAAATCTCTCAGGCTATTCAGGCACTTCAAAACGTTTTTCGGGTGTTGGGTATGATCCCAAGGCTTCGGGGGAAGTTGGAATGGTAAAAATATGAATTTAGGGGTGAAAGATGTGAATTTTCCAAACTTACCCGGGAAGGTTTGCACCCTCCTATTTATACAGAGAATTTCGGATCTGCAACGAGAAGGGGGAAGACACGCATCGCATGCAAAGAGTGACAAGCATCAGATTCAGACGTAGCACACGCGTCAGATGCGAGGGCTTTCCACAGAAGCAACACACATCAGATTATCATTGGACCAAACTTCTGACTCGTCATCTAATCGGAACACGAGGTAGGCTCGCATGCGAGGCGACGTGGCCGAACCCTAGCCATGCTAAATTCCTTGATTTCACGTTTTTCTCGGATTTTGTGTCATGAACTTCAAAAATCCATTACTTTCGCATACGATCTCCGTTTTTGAAGTTCTTTATATGCACGTGTAGGTGAAAGTATGTTCTACAACTTTCGTTTAGAATCCATCGGCTAATTTTGAATTTATTTTTACTATTATTATTTTTAACAGACCGGGACATGAAAATCCGTTAAAAATTCATAACTTCTTCATCCAATGTCCATTTTCGTCTGTCTTTTTACCGTTGTATTATTATTGATGAGACCTTAGATTCTCGTTTAGGTTGCTTTGGCTAAAAATTGCTTGATCTTTATTTCTAGTTGTTAGCTATCTATTGCTATTCCGAAACTTAGAAAAATCATGGTTTCCTCACACGAATTCAGATTTGGACGTTCTTTTAATGAAAATTCTTGGTTTAACGAATACTACAACTTTCATTTAGATCACTAAGGCTAAAAAGTAGTTTATCAAAAACTCACTTTTTACGTTAAATAATCTTTGCCAATTTTGTCGTGGATCTTCGATTGGTCGTAACTTCTACGTTATAACTTGGATTTCGATGAGGTATTCACCTAATTGTTTCTAACGAGATTGTTTACAACTTTTATTAACATTATTTTCACCTAATTCTAACTTCATATTTTTGTTAATTTCAATAACTGACACTTGATTGGAATCTCATAAGACTTCCAATACCTTTCGAATGATTCTAAACATAGTTTTACTTCAATTCCAGTAAAAACTATTTGTTAGAACTCAATACTCAAATTTCATATAATATTTCATAATATTATTTATTACAAAACACGATAACCAAACTTTTATGTTATAAATACCTCCTCCTTTAGAGGATTCCGTCCGCAAAATTACAATGATTAAAACAAATGGGGATATTTTGCTCTTATCTCGTTCTTATTTTACGAAGTATAATTTTGGCCTCAATGGTATTTCCACTTGACAAGCACCAACTCCACTTCTTTATTACATAGATTAGTCGTTCTTTTGTTTACGATCTCTTCTAGCTCTTCTACATATGTTAACTTATTATCCAGTTTCACCTCGGATAACGGGACCGTTTCATCATATATGCTTAAACATTTATGCAGATAACTCACATGAAATACATCATGAATACCTGCCAAATCCTCAGGAAATTCCAAGCGGTATGTTTGTTTACCAATTCTCTGGATGATTTTGAAAGGACCAACAAATCTAGGACTAGTTTTCCTTTCTTTCCAAATCGCATAATTCCTTTCCCTGGGGATAGTTTCAGCATTACTAAATCACCCACCTGGAATTCTATGGGTCGTCTCCTCCTTTCTGCATAGGACTTTTGTCGATCCTGGGCTGCTTTCATTCTTTCTTGTGCAATTTAATCTTATTTGTGGTATCTTGAATCAATTAAGGGCCACTAAGGACTTTCTATGCTATATTATGCCAACATAATTGAGTATGAAATCTACACTCATATAGTGCTTCATATACATTCAGTATATTTTCTACTTTTTGGATTGTTCGCTTCTTCTGACCATCTGTCTGGGGATGATAAGTTGTGATAAGAGTAACACAGGATCCCAATTCACATTGCATACTCGCCCAAGAATGAGAAGTGAGGCTACAATCACAATCGAAATAATCTTTTGCGGCACACCATGTCTCGCAACAGTTTCATCCAAGTAAACTTGTGTGTATTTCTCTATTGGATATATTTCACGTATGGAAAGAAAATGTGCAATCGTAGTCAGTCAGTCGACAATTATTCAAATGGTATTATTCTATATAGCAGTCTTTGATAATTGGAGCAGCACTAGACATAAAGTCAGTTCTGAATTTTACTTGCCTATCCAGGGTAGTCTAGGCAAATCATCGGGGAAAGCGTCAGGATATTCGGGAATATCATTTACAATTTTATTCTCCTCTTTTGAGATATCAAATGTATAAGGCGGATAAGTAGAATATCCCTTTGATATATATTTTACGAGTTTTTTTAACAAAGAAATTATTATTTTCACCGTAGACATAAATAGAATCTTCCCTTTTCGATAGAGATGCGTACTGTCTTTTCGTAGCACAAGAATTCTGTGTGGTTCTTTAACAACCAATTTATGCTGAGAATAATATCAAAGTTGGGCAAGAGGATAGGATTTAGATTTGTAAGAAAACTATAACCTTTAGTTTCTATGACAAAATCTCTACAGACTTTATGAGCAAGTAATGATACACTTCTCGCGGTATCTACATGAAATGATTGGGCGAATGTATAACAAGCAATTTGAAAATAATATGAGAATTCTTGAGACAAAAAAATATGAGGCATCAGACTCAAATAAGATGTGAGCAGGTCTAGAATTGACGAGTAAAGCACCAGTCAAAACATTCGGGTCCTCGTGTGCCTCTTTTATGGTAATCTAATGTGACACCCATAAAATTCAAGCCAAATTAAAACTTTTTAATACATTTTAAAACCATCAAGTTATTATAGTTTGTTTTCAAAATAGTTTAGACATCATAGTATCCCCATAATAAATTCATAAAACCATAAAATATGAGGAGCGGTACAATAACGCCTTCACCTTCCTGCGATCATCTGATGTACCTAAAACAATAAACTGAAACTGTAAGCCCGAGAGCTTAGTGAGATACCCCAAAATACCAACACCATACAAACATAACCATATCATATAAATAAAACAGAACAACATGCATAATGACTCATTAGCCTGACAGGACTACCTCATAGGCCTTCAGTCTATTTGGACTGCTCTTTGAGCCTTCAGCACGTCTGGACCGCCACGCAGGGCCTCCAGCCTATCCGGACCGCTCTCCGGGTATGTTGGCCTACAACACAAAGCAGGACAACCTCAACCCAACCCCCAATCAAACAAACATGTGCACATAAATATCATACGCTAGCTCATTTCATATAATAGTCAAATCGATCTAACATATTACCAATCATAGTAACATCCCAATAACCGAGATACAGACCTAAGCGGTCACTAATATAGAATCATCCTATAACCAGGACAATCATGTGCACATAGACATCATATAACACTAGCATTTATATATATATATATATATATATATATATATATATATATATATATATATATATATATATATATATATATAATTGTCAAACCGGTCTAACGGATCACAAAGCATAACAATAATTCTATAACCAGGATATCGACCTAACAGGTCACTAACATAGCATCATCTTATATACAAGGATACCGACCCAACCAGGTCACTAAAGCATAACATATCACCATCCTAAATACCGAGATATAAATCAGTAAGCATAACATGCAATAATTCGAATACAATCCATTAAGGTCTGGCCTTGGTGACTTAGACCCTATTGATATAGTGGGGAGAACTCACCTGGCACTGCTGAAGTTCCACTGATAAAACTCTAGTTGTTGCTTGGCAGATTCCCGAACTGTCAACATCAAACAACACCCAATAAATAATTGGGTTCAAAGCCCAAAGTCCAACTCACACACTAAAGGCTCAATAGTCAAGTAATGGGCCAAAGCCCAACATATGGCCTAATTTTCCAAATTGGGCCCACACCCTCATATACGCCTTACCTTAAGCCCATCAACATATTCTAATCCTTATGATTATTCTTCGATGGCCCATTAATAATCCAATTACCAAAGCCTAGTAGAAAGGCCCAAAAGAAAATAGAGTTTCATATAAGGTGACAATTAGGGTTAGGTGTTTCTCACTTAACCCATTAAGGACTTAATCTCTTAAGTCCCTTACTTTGCTAAATAAGTCATATGTTATGATTGGGCTTAATACACGATTCCATTCCAATGGCCCAAAAGTGGGTCTCGATAAGTCCAAGCCCATAATCCCAAAATTAGGGTTTTAACATGAAAAAATGATTAGGGTTAAGTGTTTCTTACTTGACCCATTAAGGACTAAATGCATTAAGTCCATTATTGCCTTAAGTTAGTTTGCCAATGATTATTATTTAATATTTCAAGTTATTAAATAATCTCGTGTGTGTGCCGATTAATTCTCAAAACTAAGGTTTTAAGCCATTAGGATTTCCAAATGTAAATTAGGTTTTCCTACCCAATACCAGCCCATTAGTCAACCGGTTGGGCTTTTAGGTCACTTTGGGCCTCACTGGGCCCATTACGATTTTATTAGGTCAATTAGGGCTTTATTGGGCCAACTTAAGCCCACTAGAGTTTCATTAAGACCATTAGGTTTTCAAGCATCCCAACGAATCAATACCACAATGCAAAGCACACTGCCAACCGACACGGCGGCCGGATGGTGACTGGAGGCAGCAGCCACCACCTCATGGTGGTTGTTAGGGTTTTCTTTTCCATTATTTCACTTTCTAGTTACATGTTACAATTCTTATACCCAAAATATTCACACACACACACACACTAAAAAGACAAACATACACATAGCCACCCTATGGTGGCTGATGGTGGTGTATAGCGGCAGCCACCACCTCACGATGGTGGTGGTGGCCTTCTTGAGATTCCAGCTAAGATAACTACCCACACACAATACACACACACAATCTAACACCATACAACAGCAACACACGTACATTCTTGCCATGAAATAAACCCGACACCCACCAGAGATAGGCCGCAGCGGCAACATCAACATGGAAACTGGGCAGCGGCGGTCTTGACGGTAGAACTCTCCCACGTCGATGGCTGCTTCGAATGATAGCAACAACGGTAGAGGAACGGACACATCGGTGGTCCTCGTTTCCAACAGCAGCACCTGCGGCGGCCATAGCTCCAATGATCTTCAGCAGTCCTCTTTTGGCCATTCACGACGTCCAGCAGCAAATTTGGACACAAGATAGTTGTCCGCAGCTCATGGCGGTGAAGACGGGGTTGGCAGTGGATGAAAGAGCAATCAACGAGCAAACAACAACAATACACATACACTCATTACCGGATTCCATTTTTCTTCTTTACTGCCGGCGACAGGGGCGTTTGACGATGCTAGGTGGCCAGGGTGGCAGCAGCGTCGAAGATGGGTGAGGCGAGTGTGCAAGCTGGAGGATGACGAGCATTTAGGGTTTGGTTGCGTTCAAAGTGAAGGGGACGAGGGTAAGTAGCGGCTTAAGTCTCGTTCTCATATGAAAGTTGACTGATTTTACAAGTTTGGCCCTTGAATTCACAATTTAATTCACATAGAGTCCAATATTTGCACTACAACCACTGCTTTACAAAATTCCTTTCAATAGAAGTCCAAAAAATACCAATCAGCCCCTAGCATCCAGATTCATAATAGCTTAAGTCACAAAAATTACTATATCACCCCTCCATGACAAATTCTTAGCAAATAAATCAAAATTATACTTTAACCCTCGGAAATCAAAATTATATCATTTGGCTCCCCGAAACCAACACCCCACTAATTATTATTCAAATTTGGACTGTAACAATATAATAAAAATCACTTCTAGGGGTTCCGGGTCTATTATTTGATTATTCTTTTTTAAACAGGATGTTACAACTCTCCCCCACTTAAATTTTATTTCGTCCTCAAAATCGTTTCATATCATTCCTTACACATCCGTCAACTTGAACTTCATGGCCACTACTACAAGCATACCCAGCCTTTCCAAGGCAACCGTAACCAACCCCCTCAGTTTCTATAATCTAAAGGTGAATGCATTCCTTGCAACATAAACACATTACTCAATCTGAATCCTAAATTCTTGAAATGATTTGACTCCTTGACAGACCGTGCATACTGAACCATTGCATTTACCATTCCACGTATCCCTTATACTGACTATCCAACTTCTGATAACTGAAGGTTCGAACATCTAGATACTTCTCATACACCTGAAGAACCAATTTGTCAATACCTCCCTAAACGCGGAAACTATCTGAGCATTGATCTGCCTGAAACAATATGCTGCCACATGCTGCTTTCCAAAATCTACCGAGACCTCCTTGGTCTCAATTCGTTCACCAATCATCTGACATACCAGGTTTCGGCTTGGTCGCGGAGCTAAAGCACTGCCACACAGTTGCCTCACACGACATCCGATTGAAATCCTTCCCTGGAACTAGTTCCCACTAGTTATCATGCCACTACAACTCTAACAACCTCCTGATCCAATCGATCGGCTTCATGCATCAAATCCTGATGCCAAATCCAAGGCTAAAAGTGATTGCTACTAGACCAATGGTAGACTTATATCATAAGCAACCTTAAGCAATCTGTTGTTTCCTTGATGTCATAACTGTAGTGACGATCCTACAGGCTTATCACTGTCTCAACCATATGTAATCCATCTAGGTAATTTCTGAAACCCAATCAGTGGTTTCCATATCGTCGCTGCTACACCCGAAATGGTGGTTACTATTTTCCCTTCTACGTCCTAACAATGCGCTCATGCTATCTACCAACCTAGTGAATGTTGTGGCTACACCCACGAACTTACATCACTCTAGCACTATATGCTACTAGTGAATGCTACGGCTACCCCCGTAGTCTTACAACGCTTTCCATACTAACTGATTGCTAGTGAATGCTACGGCTACCCCCGCAGTCTTGCAACAGTTTCCATACCAACTGATCGCTACTGAATGCTATGACTACCCCAGCAGTCTTACAACACTTTCCATACCGGTCGAACATGTGCTCAACCTAACACACCACTGAACTTAATTTATGGATATAATATCAACTTGATTTCACAAGTTCTACTATCAAGCACCGAGAAGACGCGATTCACATGCTGGAGAGGTTTACCTAACTCCCAACTCACACAACCCTTAAACCAAACAGCCACTTGGATTGCCATTTTTTTTCCTAACAACGATGCGAAACTTATCCCATTTTCAAAACCGATCCTGCTTCTGCATTCCACATCGATTCTCCCCCACTAAGATTCAACTAAATCTTCACAATACATGTAAATTGGAGAATCCCCAATTCTTCTCATTTTTTCAATGATCAATTCGATGACAACCAACTCTTTCCAACTAGTGCTCCATTACTAGCCACCCCAAATGATCACACGCTTCTAATAAGTAGATGAACACTTCCTAAATACCAGTAAAAATGACAGTCCCTAATGCTTGAATTATCCCACACTCAAATCTTGAACACCAAAAGAAAGATACTCCCACTAATATCTCAGCAACGAGCTACTTCCTTTGGCGCTTTCATCCGCCAATCAATAACGGTTACTAAAACCTCTAACTTGTAACGCCCTATTTATTTAGATAAATTAATCAATGTAAGTCCCAGACTAATTGGTGAAGAATTTTGATAGTTGGGGGTTGTTAGTAAGTTACAGAGTTATTTTGGGTTTAAATTAAAAAGAAATATAGTAGTGAGGGACCAATATTGGTAAAATAGTCCAAAGTTTAATGAAATCACGGGTGAACACGTCACCCTTATGTGCAGCCTCCATATTTAACCCATGACATGTGAAACCCTAACCCTAAGGATTCATTCAGCCGCCACCACCTTGTGACCCCCCTAGCCGCCACCTCCTTTCTGCTCACGTCTCCGATGCGGACCAAGTCGCCATCTGCTGCCGGCGACACCATGAGCGACAAGGACCAAGCGAGACCGGACTTGGAGCTATACATGGCGAAGTGTGGGATGCTAACGAACGGAATATCACCGGAGAAACAAGCTGGGGAGGAGTCTCGAGCGTTGAAGAACGAAGCCGCTGCGCTTCACCATCTGTTAAGGTGTTAGTACTGAGTCCGATAGCCGTCCTTCCTTCTTCTTCTTCTAATCAGCCGCCACCTTAGAAGCCTTCATGTTGCGCCGTTACTGTTATTTTGTTGATGTCATTGCCGGATGGGTAACAGAATTGTGAAGATGCCGCCGCCACCTCTGCCCTTTTCTCTCCGTGATGATGGCTGTTGAGGTTTCCATTAACCAAGACCGAGCAGGGACCATCGTCGGTCGTTTCTGTTGACGCAGTTTGCCAGCCAAGACCACTACCCCTAGCCGCCACCCTCATTGGCGGACTGTTGAAGAAGATAGGTTGTTGCTGCCGTCAACTTTTCCATCAAGAATGATGATGGGCTGCCAGTGGGTGTCTATTGTCGTGTGGATGTGTTGTGTGGGTAGTTTATTTGACCGGAAAAAGTAGTTGCCGCCTTGTGCCGCCGTCGGCCACCATGGTGTGGTTGTGTGTGTGTGTTAGTTAGTGTGTTAGTGTATGTATGGTTATGTTTTGATTAAACATTGTAATTGTAATTAATTTGGATAATAATAAAAATAATAGAAACCACCACTGTAAGGTGGTGGCCGCCGCCGTGAGCTGCCATCGACCACCACTACCTGAGGTGGTAGTGGGTGGTGCCCCGCTAGAAAACCCTAATGGGCTTAGAGATTGGTTTTGGGCCATCTTTGGGTGGAAAACCCTAATTATGAGTATTGGGCCTTAGACTAATTGGGCCACTTGTGGGCCATTGGGATTGGTTTGTGAATTAAGCCCAAACTATTCCAGGCCATTTATCTAGTAGAGTAAAGGACTTAATGGACTAAGTCCTTAATGGACTAATTTAGAAAATCCTAATATTTGAGAAATTATCAACACACACACAAGAATTATTTAATAAGTGAATATTAAATAATAATCATTGGTAGAAATTAACCTAAGAAATAATGGACTTAATGGATTAAGTCCTTAATGGATTAAGTCCGTAGAGTGTTAAGTCCTTAATGGGTTAAGTTAGAAACACTTAACCCTAGTTATCATTTTATGTGAAACCCTAATTTTACTTGGGCTTTGTGTTGGGCCATCCAAGAACAAGCAAATGGACTAGAATAATTTATTGGGATTTAGGGTAAGGTCGATATGAAGGATTGGGCCCAATTTGGAAAATTGGGCCATATGTTGGGCTTTGATCCCTAGTTGACTTTGGGCCTATGGATTGGGCCTTGGGCTTGGGTAAGCCAATCTTGGGGTAATGTAGTAATTATCCAAAGCATCTATTTATAGTTATGTGTTAGAACCCAATTATTAATTGGGTGTTATTTTGGTGTTGACAGTTAGGGAATCTGTCATCCAGCAACTGGGGTTGAGTCTACAGGACTTCAGCAGTGTGGGATTGTGTCTACAGGACTTCAGAAGTGTGAGGTGAGTTTCCTTCCAGTAGGAACGGGTCTAAGGCCACAATGCCGGCCCATTTAGTAGCAGTAGTTTCCGGACTTTGGTCCGATGCAGTTGTTAGTTTGTTTGATGCTTTCGTGGCTCAGACAGGATTTGTGTGTTAAGTGTTATGGGCTACGACCTGACGTAGTATGCCGTATATGAGTTTATGATCATGTGTGTTATGCTATTTGATATGTGTTTTTGTCATGCTATGCTATGCTCAGTCAATTCTGGACTTCGGTCCGATGCAGTTAGTTCCGGACTTCGGTCCGATGCAGGGGACAAGGTCCCAGTCAGTTCCGGACTTCGGTCCGATGCAGTTAGTTCTGGACTTCGGTCCGATGCAGGGGACAAGGTTCTAGTAAGTTCCGGACTTCGGTCCGATGCAGTTAGTTCCGGACTTTGGTCCGATGCAGGGGAAAAGGTCCCAGTCAGTTCCGGACTTCGGTCCGATGCAGTTAGTTTCGAACTTCGGTCCGATGCAGTGGGCAAGGCCCAATATGTGTTTATATGTTATTGTATGGTATGTGGTAGTTTGGGGGAGCTCACTAAGCTTCGTGCTTACAGTTTCAGTTTTGGTTTCAGGTACTTAGTTTTCAAAAGAGGAGTTCAGGATGATTGCAGTGCACACACCATTTGTTTAGCCTGGGACGTTTATACTCTGATATATTTGACAGTTGTTATAATATTTTGAGATACATTGCTTATGATTTCTATATGAGGTTTATTGACTATGTTTTTATCATTAAATTAAATGAAATTTTCAGACTGTGTTTTTGGGATGTTTCAAGTTGGTATCAGAGCCTTGGTTTGAGGGATTCGGACACATTTTCAGGTGTGTCTGAACTCAAACTAAGGAATTGGTATAGAAATTTTCAATAGTCAATCAGTTTTTATAAAAAGGGAGTTTTGAGAAAAGAAAAGAGTTTTAGAAAAAGCGAAAAGAAATTTTAGAAAGAGAAGAACTTTGAAAAGAGAAAAAGGTTGTGGTGCATGCAATCGACCGAGCTTAAGTAAGTACTCCCAAATTACCCATACAAGTTTATGTTATGATTATCCGTTTCATTTTCAGTAGAACAACATGCTAGAATAGGGCTAAGGATCTAGGAGGATGCCTTATGTGCTTGCTTTATATGTTCCAACTTTATGAGAATTGCATGCTAGTATTGAGTAGAGAGTAGTAGGATAGCCTGTTTAGGTTATGCCTGATAGTATGAACTTAGAATTGTATGCTAGTATAGTTTTTTGTCATGAGAATAGAATTGCTTTAGTGGCTCCTGTGTCTGAATGCTGCTTGTGTGATAACCTGAAATTTCCCATACTAATCAAACCATTTCAATCCAATAGAAGTAGAGCAGTTACAATGAAAATTCAGACTTAGAATATAAGTTTGGCAGTTTCAGGGTTTTACACCAAAAAGGGGTATTAGGAGAGTGATTGCACTAGGATTTTGTGCAACACTGTAAATTCCATTAACCTAGAATCATTAAAATCCATTCCGAGATTAGAAATATTTTCTGCCAAAAATCTCAGGACTATAAATAGAATTCTGAACCAAATTGGTTCATTAGTTGAATTCCATTTAGAGAAAAGCCCATTTCTCTCTCACGGATCTTCGGGTTTTAATCCCAGATTGTGAGTCTACTTCCCTAGATGTGTTTTAATACTTTTTATATGCTTAATAACATTATTTACATGTCCAAAACACAAGATTCGGGAGTTTACCGCCCAAGAACGTTCTTGGGGAGTAAACTCCAAAATCAAGCCTAAAGGCCATCTAGTCCCAATTCCTAGCTAGGCAACTAGTTAAGGACTTTATGTATGAACATTAGAGGCTAGAAACACTTCAAAATCATAAAGTTCTAGGAGTTTACGGCCAAGAAAAGCTCTTGGGCCGTAAACCCTTTTCCAAGGGCTAAAAGTGCCCTAATCACCCCCAAAGGCTTGGACTTCATGTTAGACAAATACCCTAAAGTATCTAGGACCTAGAAAACATAAGGAAAGCACATATGTTGAAGAGTTTACGGCCAAGAGTAATTCTTGCGCCGTAAACTCCTTTAAAGGGGTCAAAGGACACCCTAAACACTTCCTAAGGCCAAGGGACAATTTTGACAAGTACCTAGATGAGTTATGGACTAGCTAAAACATTTAGAACCCCATGTTTGAGGGAGTTTACGGCCCAATATGTTCTATGGCCGTAAAATCCAAGAAATGGTACCAAATGGTGCCATAAATCCTCTTAAGGCCAAGTACAAAAGCTTAGAATTGTTCCTAGTTATTTAAGAGAGTTGAAGGCACCATAATCACCCTCCCAAGGGAGTTTACGACCGTAAACTCCAAGGGAAAAGGGTCTTTGGGCCGTAAACTCCCCAAAGGAGTCAATATGGTGCCCAAACACTTGTATATGCCTTGAAACAATTCCCACTAAGGTTGTAGTAATTGAAAGTACCATCCCAAGCCTTGGTTGGGAGTTTACGGCTAGGAACTTACTTCCTTGGGCAGTAAACTCTAATGAATATGGTCTTTTGACCTTAAGCTCACATTAGGGGCATTGCACTCCTTTGTTGCAACCCTTTAGCCTCGTAGCACTTGACCAAAAGTGTTATCCTCGCGCTTAAATGTTATTACTTGTATAATTAGTGTTATAATCACTAATTATTTATATACATATGTTTTCATATGTAATTAGGATCATTGTGTTTGTCTAAGTCTCCACTTGACACCAAACACATGTCCGATCCTTCCGGACGATAACAGTCCGTTGAATTCCAGTCACTTACCGCAGGTGAGTTCATACCCCTTAACTAATGTTTTAAACTCTTTTTAAATGTTTTATGTGGGGGGGGGGGGTACAAGTAGAATCATGCTACTTATTATGTCAATCACATGTGATTAGCAAGTAGGATTATATTACTTATTACATCAATCACATGTGATTAATATACATCAATCAAATGATTTGGCTACTCATTAGCCGTTTTACCAAACAGTTTCCTTCAAATGACTTTTTATAACATTTTATACGTTTTAAACTCCTTTTTACACTGTACAGCTTACTCCGTACATTTCCTTTCAAACTTATTTACAACTGTGTTTCAAACAAATATTTCCTTATACTTAAACTGTTTTATTAAACTTATTCCTTCAAATTGTTTTATAGATTGACACCAAGTCAATCTTTTCTTAAAATAATACTTATATTTCAAATGTCTTACAAATATTATTTATGCTTTTATATTATAAATTGCATGCCTCTATATGTATACTTATATAAGAAATGTTTAAAAGACTTAGGAAGGCTATCCACCCTATTTCCTTTTCGCGCCTTCAGATGTGGTCTGGTGGGATTTTGGGTATTCGTCCGAAGGTCGTTTAAATATTAGTTATATATCATGTACACATATATAGTCATAAAAGGTCCTTCCAGTTCATCCTATGCCCTTGGGTAGCAAGGGTATACATCCATGTCCATACGTACCTCTTCGATTACTAGAAAGCTACCATACGTGTAGTTCTGGAAGATACTAGAACCATTACTAGAACGCGATATCATACAATGAGTCAGTTCATTCATGAGTCAATACTTTCTAGAACATTTCAATACAGTACATATACAACTATACTAGGATGAGAACATATACAAATATTCTAGGACGAGAACATATACAACTATACTAGAACGATTACATTACAATACTTGCTAGATAGAGAGAACATACATTACAGCTAGCACACGTAGAACATTACAGTACTCTACTGTACTATTACATGATCGCTCTTACTTGAGTACAATTACATGATCACACTTACATATACATAGAACAAACGTCAATAGGTGCTATAGCACGGAACGAGTTCAGGATCTAACTATATTGATGAATCACACCACAATTGTGATAGTTATATCGAGTATACATGATCATTCGGTAATGTGGATGCTCACGACTTGCGTTCATGCAGGGGTCGTGGGTAGGTCCCAAAATCCCTTTGATAGGGGAGCGTATAGTCTGGGATCTAGACATCACATTATACCTTATCCCTCAAATAAGGCAGTTGAGTACCGATGTAGTTATTTTTGTTAAATACTACAGTACTTGGAAGTATTACCCTAGATTTAAGGTAATAAGTACGGTTGTAGTTGGACACTACACCATAGTACTACATTGATTTTCCATTACATATTTTTAGTGATAACCTCACTTAAACATTATTGTACAAACTATATTTTTGAATAATGATAGTTATATTTGGTACTTTGGAAAATACATCCTCTTACAAGAGACACACACATTCAAAACAGTTAGGTCTTGGTAGAAGACTACATTCAGAACAGTTAGGTCTTGGTAGAAGACTCCTTTTGTTACTAATAGGAATGATAGGGATTCTAGGGTTTTTCAAACACTTACAGTTCATATACACTTTCAATACTTTCAATACATATACTTACATTTTCTCACATACAAATTAAGTCACTAAATACTTATGATCTCACCAGCTTTAAAGCTGATACTCGCTTTCAAAATTACTTGTATCCTCATGTCATCATAGACAGGTACCGATGCAAGGAGAAAGGAAGATGGAGCTTGTTCAAGACTTATCTTTCATTTTGATTTATGCTTTAGTGTTTATCAAAATTTGACAGAACACATTTGTATAATAATTATATTATTAATGCAATGGATGATGTTGTTGCTTGTTTACTACTTTACATTGTTGTTGATATTATACATGACGTCCTCCGCCCCAGAACGTTTCCGCCGTTCCTGGTTTTAGGGTGTGACAGATTGGTATCAGAGCATTGTTTATAGTGAATTAAGTATATCAACCCATAAAAGATATACTAACTATAAATACATAAGGGATTAAAAATACTCTGACCAAGAGTTTATACTTTAAATAGTAAAATATTTAAGTAGGTATACATGCTGCATTCATACTAAAATCAGTGTCACTAGGACAGTACAAAAGAATTACGATTGTTGGACAACACAAGTGGGCTTAGAGACATATGGTCAAAACTGGGAAGATATAGCCTGATCGCCTATATTATCCGAGGGTTGACTAACATGTGCCTAAGTTTAAGTGTGTGGTTGCAACAATGCTAAAATCTTACCAACCCTACCACAATGAGAACAATAGAACATAACATTAAAATTTAAATACTATAGGTGTATTTGGTGTTACTATAAGTACTTTATACTTGAGAATTAAAACGGGATCTTCATTACTAAGTTGATAGTTGCTAAGTGGACACACTAAGGCTACATGTAATTAGGATGTTATAGACTTAGAATCAGTGATAATTTTGCCTTACCCCTATTCTGTGTGAATTTGGAATTAAGGTCACTAATTCGAAGGTCTATCCTGTTTAGATTACACATAGCTGGTATGCACTTCACAAATAGCGATATAACTAATCAAGATTTTCTAAATAATTATCTAGATAGTTTGTCTAATAATTATTCTCTTACCCTAAATTCTTGCAAAGAAATCATAACTGGACTCCATCCCCTTGACAAACAGTATCTTCCGAATGAAGTCATAGCTGGTTGGTTATGATGAAGACCTTTCGTCTAATGCTAACTCCGAACCAGAGTTTGAAAATTCACCCCGAGCAGCTCCCTTTCCCATTTCCTAACCCTCCACACCATCCATATAGAAGATGCACACGAGAGATCAGAGAGAAACCAGGGAACCCTGCTGCAGGCACTGGCCGAATCACGAGCCGATGTCATAGAGCTCCGGGTATGCCAGATGATGCGTGAAAGACACCTACTTGACATGGAACATCAATTAGTTGAACTACGAGTTCACCAGAGGGATGACCGTCGCCAATTGTAGACGCTTTACTTTATTTCCCTTATAAAAAGAAATCGTTTTTTCTGTCTATGCCCGATGTGGCATTTTCTATGAAATTATCCTGTACCGTAAGTACTTTAGTTAGGTCTTTATGCTGTCAAGACTATCTTCTCTAGATATGATGTAAGACCTTCATAAGGTCATTTTCCAGAATCTTTACATCGTGAATATCACAGATATTGACAGCCGACTAACTTCTGTGTCATTCTTCATTCGAGTACTCTTGTCATTCATTCATAAGAGTCTATCTGAATCATGCTTTAGTCAAATCATTGGACTATAGCAATTTATCTCCGGAGACACTTCCAAGTCTCTTTCAGTGGTTGGATCTTGTTATTCACCAACCCACGATACTTCAGCTCGAACGACAAACATCTTGAGACCATTCTACGAACATACTTCCATTCCGTACTAGGACTGCATCATAGGGATGTAGGTCAAACCTTAGCGAACATACTATCATTCATTACCAGGACTGCATCATAGGGATGTAGGTCAAACTTTCGAGATAATACTCTTACTTTTTCATGAACAATCTAAGTACATCAGGGTCAACCAAAGTCGCTCACAAATCCTTATCTTTCGTATTACAGAATCATGTCGTCATCCGGAAACAACCAGCCAAGCAACGAGACCTCTACTTTTTTGATGGACGCCGCTACATTTCAAACGACATTAACAGCTGCTGTAGTGGCTGCCGTAACTGCGGTCATTGCGCACCGTAGCGCTAGCAGAACAGTCGATACTGTTGATGGGAATGAAGTTCCCAATCGTGATATCCATCCAGGAAGTCACCAAACAGTAACAGTCACAGGCTCGCAAAGCCAGAAAGCAGAGAACAAGAAACGAAAGCATCAAGCCCGGAAGGAACGCAAGAGAGCCCAAAAGCTGGCTATACAACAGCAGTAAGTGGAAACCCCTGCCATTCCCGTACCGAGCAGGCCCTATGAAGGAAAACTCCCTAAGTGTGATAAATGTAGTTTCCATCATCATGGGACTTGCCATGAGATGCAATGTTGCAATTGCCTAAACATAGGGCATCATGCTCGTGACTGTGGAGCACCGAAACGACCCATCACTCAAGTCCCTTTCATCGAGACTAACCCTGCGCACAAGATGAGTTATGACGCTGAACGATTTAAGAAACAATTTCCAAGGTGGAGTAACGAGGAAGGCACTCGTGTCCACATAACTTTGGCTAAACACCGCAATCCCGTCGCCAAAGCTAGTACTACCCAGGCATGACACCAATGCGGGGAAATAGGGCACTTCAAGAAAGATTTCCCGATAGCAAAGAACTCTAGCGAAGATGGGAGAATTCTCAGGATCACAGCTGCAGGAGAGCCTGCTCCGGAACCACGTTATATATAAATTAGGCGTTTCGTTGTAACAGACTTATAAACTATCTAGAACTAGTGCAACTAGAGTCTTACCTTTTGCGAGATCCTATATGTATAAGGACTCTCATGCTGCGTATACTTGTCTTTTGTAGTATACCTTATTCGCAGCAATAGTCTTGTGGTAAACCTAAAGTACTGTAACTCTGTTCATGGTTGCACGGTTGTGTTTTGTCTGTAAACGTCTTATGTTCAAATCTAATGTCTTTAAGTTTCGGTATGATTTCGACATTATCATACGACTCGATTCTATTTGATCCTCACGAAAACAGCTTCATACGTACACCCCTTTCTTCTAGATCACTTTTCCAGCGTAACCGTCACATCAGAACGCCGAAGTACTCATGCCAGGAGTACTATTAGTTATTTTCTTTCCGAAGAAATCCCCGAAGTACCACTCGTGCAGTACGTCAAGTTTAATCCAGGGATTCATGCGGTTGATCTATCACTGAAGAATGTATGCATAAGAGTGATATATAATCAAGGTTCTACAGGTTTAGAATTGATGATTCCACTTTAAATTCTTTTTCCCCGATGGGATGTGAACTTAAAGAAGAACCAGTTATTCGACTACCTTTTCCACCTTAATTATATATGACTCGTATACACGAAAGGGTGACTGTGAAACTAGGTATGAATTCTAATATGAACTTCAGGACGGAGAACTGCCTAAGTACGAGTAATCACATCGTCATGAGAACAAGCATAGAACCCAGTACGACTCCCGAAAACAGGTCGCCCTATAGTTTAAACACCCACGGAGATACAAGAACAGTTTGGACAACTTAGCAAACTACACATAAATAGAATTAGAAGACTAGGTTTCTCACCCTAGAGAACCTCGGTCATATTCTTCCAGAGATCGACGGATCGCATTGCATGTACCTCGATTATTGAGGACCCCGTTGAGATTTTTCATTAGAAATCTTTATCTCTGCCGAGCGTAGACAAAATGGTTGAGCAAACGCAAAGAAAGAAACTACTTCCAGGAATGAATCCGAGATCCGAATATCACCAGTTCGAGTGTTAGGGAAAGATGTCCGGAAGACTGTCTCCAGAACTCGATACGGACACTTCAAGTCCGTAGTGATACCCTTCGGATAGGACCAATGCACCCATAGCTTTTATAAGCTAAACGAGTAGCGTACGTCTTTCTTACCTGGATCAGTTCGTCATTTCTCCTTGTAATGACTTACTTATCTACCCCTATAGTAAGAAGGAACCCATGGGAAAACATCTCCTCCAGAGAAACTTTTAACGATGTTCTCAAAGCACGAGTTTTGAAATTGAAGAGTCAAATTTCTAAGACCCACTATTAGTAGTGTGAGAAATTTTGAGTACTCTTTCGATTTGTCAAAACCGCTGAGCATTTATCGACATTAGAGACGCCGACATTCCTTCGCTAAACTCTAGGTCTTACCGACCTACCGCCTTAGTTCATTCATAACTCCTTGCAAACTACAGAAACTCGTACGACTTTGACCCAGCAAGGGGTGGCCTTTGACTGGGAAGTTACGCAAGAAAGGGAACCTTTGAGATTCCAAGTGATTGACCAAGTTCTTTAGAATAACTCACTCTGGGAATGGCTTTATACGCTTCGTAAAGCGTGGAAAGCTAAATCCAAGTTAGACAGGACCTCCGAGATTCTTATCAGAATCGGTCCTGTGCCTCGCACAAACTAGATCTACTCCGCGAACTCAGTAACATACTTTTTACTCTTTGTATCTCGATCGTGAAACTATACCTTTCCGTTAGGACTCTTGCAAGTCCACTCGTCGAGATCCTCGCCTTCGTATTAGAACCGTGGTGACCCTCGACCGAGAGGTCAAGCGGACGAAGCAACGTTGTCTCCAGTTAGCGAAGGTTCGTTGGAATGCCAACCGAGAGCCCGATTTCACTTAAGTGCGCTAGAACCAATCAATTAGGAATTTTTCTCCTCACGTCTCGATCATTCGCGCATACTTCCTTGCCTAAATTCTAATTTCGGGACGAAATTCCCTTTAACAGGGGGATGATGTGACAACCTGAAATTTCCCATACTAATCAAACCATTTCAATCCAATAGAAGTAGAGCATTACAATGAAAATTCAGACTTAGAATATAAGTTTGGCAGTTTCAGGGTTTTACACCAAAAAGGGGTATTAGGAGAGTGGTTGCACTAAGATTTTGTGCAACACTGTAAATTCCAATACCTTAGAAACATTAGAATCCATTCCGAGATTCGAAATATTTTCTGCCAAAAATCTCAGGACTATAAATAGAATTCTGAACCAAATTGGTTCATTAGTTGAATTCCATTTAGAGAAAAGCTCATTTCTCTCTCACGGATCTTCGGGTTTTCATCCCAGATTGTGAGTCTACTTCCCTAGATGTGTTTTAATACTTGTTATATGCTTAATAACATTATTTACATGTCCAAAACACAAGATCCGGGAGTTTACCGCCCAATAACGTTCTTGGGGAGTAAACTCCAAAATCAAGCCTACAGGCCATCTAGTCCCAATTCCTAGCTAGGCAACTAGTTAAGGACTTTATGTATGAACATTAGAGGCCAGAAACACTTCAAAATCGTAAAGTTCTAGGAGTTTACGGCCAAGAAAAGCTCTTGGGCCGTAAACCCCTTTTCCAAGGGCTAAAAGTGCCCTAATCACCCCCAAAGGCTTGGACTTCATGTTAGACAAATACCCTAAAGTATCTAGGACCTAGAAAACATAAGGAAGGCACATATGTTGAAGAGTTTACGGCCAAGAGTAATTCATGGGCCGTAAACTCCTTTAAAGGGGTCAAAGGACACCCTAAACACTTCCTAAGGCCAAGGGACAATTTTGACAAGTACCTACATGAGTTATGGACTAGCTAAAACATTTAGAACCCCATGTTTGAGAGAGTTTACGGCCCAAGATGTTCTATGGCCGTAAACTCCAAGAAATGGTACCAAATGGTGCCATAAATCCTCTTAAGGCCAAGTACAAAAGCTTAGAATTGTTCCTAGTTATTTGAGAGAGTTGAAGGCACCATAATCACCCTCCTAAGGGAGCTTATGGCCGTAAACACCAAGGGAAAAGGGTCTTTGGGCCGTAAACTCCCCAAAGGTGTCAATATGGTGCCCAAACACTTGTATACGCCTCGAAACAATTCCCACTAAGGTTGTTGTAATTAAAAGTACCATCCCAAGCCTTGGTTGGGAGTTTACGGCTAGGAACTTACTTCCTTGGGCCGTAAACTCTAATGAATATGGTCTTTTGACCTTAAACTCACATTAGGGGCATTGCACTCCTTTGTTGCAACCCTTTAGCCTCCTAGCACTTGACCAAAAGTGTTATCCTCGCGCTTAAATGTTATTACTTGTATAATTAGTGTTATAATCACTAATTATCTATATACATATGTTTTCATATGTAATTAGGATCATTGTGTGTGTCTAAGTCTCCACTTGACACCAAACACTTGTTCGATCCTTCCGTACGATAACAGTCCGTTGAATTCCAGTCACTTACCGCAGGTGACTTCATACCCCTTAACTAATGTTTTAAACTCTTTTTAAATGTTTTATGGGGGGGATACAAGTAGAATCATGCTACTTATTATGTCAATCACATGTGATTAGCAAGTAGGATTATATTACTTATTACATCAATCACATGTGATTAATATACATCAATCAAATGATTTGGCTACTCATTAGCCGTTTTACCAAACAGTTTCCTTCAAATGACTTTTTATAACATTTTATACGTTTTAAACTCCTTTTTACACTGTACAGCTTACTCCGTACATTTCCTTTCAAACTTATTTACAACTGTGTTTCAAACAAATGTTTCCTTATACTTAAACTGTTTTATTAAACTTATGCCTTCAAATTGTTTTATAGATTGACACCAAGTCGATCTTTTCTTAAAATAATACTTATATTTCAAATGTCTTACAAATATTATTTATGCTTTTATATTATAAATTGCATGCCTCTATATGTATACTTATATAAGAAATGTTTAAAACACTTAGGAAGGCTATCCACCCTATTTCCTTTTCGCGCCTTCAGATGTGGTCTGGTGGGATTTTGGGTATTCGTCCGAAGGTCGTTTAAATATTAGTTATATATCATGTACACATATATAGTCATAAAAGGTCCTTCCAGTTCATCCTATGCCCTTGGGTAGCAAGGGTATACATCCATGTCCATACGTACCTCTTAGATTACTAGAAAGCTACCATACGGGTAGTTCTGGAAGATACTAGAACCATTACTAGAACGCGATATCATACAATGAGTTAGTTCATTCATGAGTCAATACTTTCTAGAACATTTCAATACAGTACATATACAACTATACTAGGATGAGAACATATACAACTATACCAGGACGAGAACATATACAACTATACTAGAACGATTACATTACAATACTTGCTAGATAGAGAGAACACACATTACAGCTAGCACACATAGAACATTACAGTACACTACTGTACTATTACATGATCTCTCTTACTTGAGTACAATTACATGATCACACTTACATATACATAGAACAGACGTCAATAGGTGCTAAAGCACGGAACGAGTTTAGGATCTAACTATACTGATGAATCACACCACAATTGTGATAGTTATATCGAGTATACATGATCATTCGGTAATATGGATGCTCACGGCTTGCGTTCATGCAGGGGTCGTGGGTAGGTCCCAAAATCCCTTTGATAGGGGAGCGTATAGTCTGGGATCTAGACATCACATTATACCTTATCCCTCAAATAAGGCAGTTGAGTACCGATGTAGTTATTTTTATTAAATACTACAGTACTTGGTAGTATTACCCTAGATTTAAGGTAATAAGTACGGTTGTAGTTGGACACTACACCATAGTACTACATTGATTTTCCATTACATATTTTTAGTGATAACCTCACTTAAACATTATTGTACAAACTATATTTTTGAATAATGATAGTTATATTTGGTACTTTGGAAAATACACCCTCTTACAAGAGACACACACATTCAAAACAGTTAGGTCTTGGTAGAAGACTACATTCAGAACAGTTAGGTCTTGGTAGAAGACTCCTTTTGTTACTAATAGGAATCATAGGGATTCTAGGGTTTTTCAAACACTTACAGTTCATATACACTTTCAATACTTTCAATACATATACTTACATTTTCTCACATACAAATTAAGTCACTAAATACTTATGATCTCACCAGCTTTAAAGCTGATACTCGCTTTCAAAATTACTTGTATCCTCATGTCATCATAGATAGGTACCGATGCAAGGAGAAAGGAAGATGGAGCTTGTTCAAGACTTATCTTTCATTTTGATTTATGCTTTAGTGTTTATCAAAATTTGACAGAACACATTTGTATAATAATTATATTATTAATGCAATGGATGATGTTGTTGCTTGTTTACTACTTTACATTGTTGTTGATATTATACATGACGTCCTCCGCCCCAGAACGTTTCCGCCGTTTCTGGTTTTGGGGTGTGACAGCTTGCCTTGTGCTTTGTGGGACTCTGAGTGATAGGAATTAGCCATTAGGTGAATACTTCACGTCACATGTGATCAGGGTTGAATACTCTCAAATTTATGGATTTGGCTCTATTGCGCAGCTCTTGTCTGAGTCTAACCGTTGTAGGGACGAGTCTTTTACTCGAAAGATTATCTGAGCCTCGTCACATGTGATGGTATTCAGGTAATGGCTAATTGGCATTACAAGGAGGCCTTCAGTAGCTGAGGACTAGTTTGGATGAGTCAGAAGTTTCCCTAGGGCGAGCCTAGGATGAGAGCAGTAGAGATTAGTAGTAGTAGAAGTGACTTGGTGGAGTCAAGGTAGTTCTTGAGGAAAGTACGGATAGATGTGGAAGGTAGTATGGGCCTGTACTACTGAAAGCAAAGGATCCGTACTCGAATCAAGGAGGGATGAGATAAGACCAAGGAACTTGTAGTGTGTGAGATCCCTCGATTTTTGATAATTATTATGATGTTAGCGATGGTGTATTACCGATATAGTGATGCTACGTGGTAGACTAGATGGTAGTTCTGGTGTCGACGAGGGATCAGGCTCGGACTCTGGAGCCGGGCAGATTGATGATCAGATGAGGGAGTTCATTCCATCCAAGAATTCCGCGCAGTATCATTGACCAGAATCCTGTGGTCCTTAGTGTAATCAAGGAGAGCATTATAGAGATTTGTGATGAGAGGCTGAGTGCATTCTGCACAGAGATAACAGTCATGATAGAGACACATACGTTGATGCTTCGAGAATTCAGAGTTTGTGGGGCTTCAGATTGTCATGGGGGTTAGGGACCCCATTGTTAGCAGCAAATGGTTGGCAGATGTCACCAACGCTTTTCGTACCAGACATTGTCTCGAAAGGAGACAACATCTGACTTACTTCCTATTTCATGAGGGATAGAGCATGCGATTAATAGGAAGGGGTTAGTAGTAAGTAGAGTGATGACGTGGTTGATGTTATTGTTGGGTTATTAGCATTCTAACACTCCTAAGTGTACATGCAACCCTAAATACCTTGGATCTATGTTTTCTCTATTATACATGCAAATATGAACATCCAAGGTATTATCCTAATCTAGCATACAAAACTATCAATATAACAAGATAGAATACATACCTCTTTGATGTAGAATGTCTTCATGAAGCTTGAGTGCCTAGTGCCCCAAGTGTGACACCTCAAATGGTTCACACAACACCAAATACACTTGGAATAACTTGAGAGAATTCTACACTTCATGAAAAACGGCTAGCCCTTTCTTGCTCTCTCCAGTGGCCGATTTTCCTCAAGAATAAGATGCTTATATAGTTATACAATTAGGGTAAACTCTAATTGTCATGACTTTCCATTTCCTTGGATCCATGGGTTTAAATATACCATGGAGCATCCATGGAGCATCATATAGGTTTTGGCCCAACTAGATAATCCATGGAGCATTAGCCCACTATACAAGTATGGATGATTTACACAATCAACCCATATATTTAATTAGTCTTCTTTTGATCACTTAATTAATCCTAGATTAATTCTTGATCAATATTAATTAAATAGTCTTATTATTCTTATTATTAATATACTAGAACTTATAATATATTAATAACCATAAGTGTCTTATTTCTCTCATTATAGTCTATCCAAGTGCATGATGCCATGCAACCCAAATGGACCATGCCGGGTCGGGTCAAGTCATACCAATTATAGTTATGGACTTAGACATTAATCCAACAGTCTCCCACTTAGATAAGTCTAAAAATATTATTGCGTATAACTTCAGAAACCAACTGGCAATTGTAGCTCTCAAAAGCTTCTGTCGAACTCTGACCTAGTCGATAAACGCTGACCTTTGTCAATGACTTGTCCATTAGATAAGGGATCATATATTCCTCCATTCTAGATATCATATGGACTGAGACATGGATTATAATCATTCTCTCTGTCCATTTGTTGTTTCCCGATTTCCGATTTATGATGACTGACTAATTGAACAAATCAAATCAGTCCTGGTCCGGCCGAGCACTTCCATTTGTCATCATCAAATCATCGAGGGGCCCACAGATATCGCTTTCATCCCGAAGGTAAAAGGAATGGATAAACTTCGACTCATATGGCTTATTCTACTACTTGTTGAATCATACACAAAGGCACGTTTTATAGCACCGAGTTACCAATGCGGTTTCGTGCAATCAATGTACAACCAACTCATAGTAACAAGTCATATCTCTAGGTTTGAAGAATATAAGATATTATCGTCTCATGATCACTCGTGATAATATCCATGAAGTGATTCGAATGAGCGCGGGTTGAATCCAATACTCAGAACTTATGAGCACTCATAAGTGTTGTAGCCCTTTGTCCAGCACCTTAGACCTCTATAAGCCAACCCATGACAGTCTTAATTCATATCTACTTCCAACATATGACCGACTGTGGATGGTTTGAATAACTTAGTCATTCCGGAAGAATAACCTAGTTTATTCGGGAAGTCAAAACATGCAAAGTGAAACACAATAATAATTGAATCCAATATGGTATCAAAACCTATGATCATAAATAAAACACCTTTTATTTATCACCATATGATTACACATTATTCATTGTATACTGTTTCAGCTATCAACTTTATTCTTGAATTTAAAACAATAGTTGTCCCATGCTCCAAGCATGTACACTATGTTTTCTAAACACTAGTCATGCCATACACCAAGTATGCGTACTATGTTTGTCTATGATCTTTACTTTGTGAACTAGATCAATTGAAAATCACTTCAATGATTCTCTTTTCACACTCTCGAATCCTTACTGTAAATACAAGAATTCCAAATTCATGTCATTTACTAAAATCTGTTAGATTCTAAACTTATATGCATTGATCCTCTTGTAATGATTATGCACAAAGTCAGAAAGACTTGACAACAAACATTACAGAGCATTCCAAAGGAGATCAGCTCCTTTGAAACATCCTTCTTGCATTAAGTTTCCTAATCTTAAACAGGTTGAAAATTCTAACTTTGAAACATTTCCAGATTCCATTTTGACTATCACTTCTGAACAAGAGTTGCCTCCTTACAGATTATGTCAATATGGTCCTTCCAGAATTATCACTATACTTCCAACTGTCCTTGAGCAACCAATCTTTGGTAAACCTTAGATTGTCCTCGACAATTGTGTAATCTTTTTAGTCAAATCCAGTTCTAAACCTTTTCCCTTCTTAATGCCCCAGGCATTTGGAAACTTTTAGAACGGATAACTATAGCACATGTAACTGATCCTATATCCGAAGCATATGGGACACGATTCATCATGTCTCACATAAAGACTAAACCAGTCTTTTGCTATAACATTTCCATTTCTATTTGCCAAGTTCTCATAATTTAGATTATGAAAAGGGATGCCGTAATCATAATCGAATTTTAGAACGCAAATAATGGACCCATATACATAATTTACTTATGTTGAGCCATTCCAACATGAAATTCATATATATCCTTAACTAAATGATTAAAACCTCACGATCTAAGCTTATAGATTTGAGATGAAGTATAATTTCCTCTCCCTTAATTATAGCAAAACAACTTTTCCCAATTGAAACCTTTTGTTTTCTATAATTAACATTGCTAACTTGCAATCTTTATCATAATTATCATGCTCCCACTAACATGATGATTATTAGCATAACACTTATGCTCCCACTAGCTTTGACATGTACTCAGAAATCAGCTGGACTTCTAGAAATCAATACTTTATTGACTTTCTTACCAAAGTTCAGATTTCTGATGCTGGATTGTTTTGATAGAACTTTATCAAAATCATACACATTCCCTTAGATAGCACACTTGTGTGTCTAAACAATTATGAAGAGGGACGTCGTAATCATAATGGTTAGACCTTTTTGCCACTTCTCACAAGTCCAGGTTAGTGTGCCGGTAAACCACACACGCTCCACTAACGACTTTGAGAATGCAAACATCACAATTGCTATCTAGCTAAAATCTACTTAGTGAAAGTGTTTCCTCACCATCATTTTCATGAATCGGAGAGAAACCTTATGACACTTAGATTTATATGGTGTATGAGTTCCTACCCATATGAATTTGTCAAAACCATAATCACAAGAAAAAGATAATGACAAATCCAAAACCATATGGATTGAACCCAATCTTAATTTCATGCCACCTGGCAGCTCAAGGGCCTGCCATTGCTTCCAAGTTGTTGTGCAACCAATTGAGAACTCTAAGAACACATATGCAAAGCCAACTTTAATTGGAATGGGCACATATATGTCAACACGATAGGTTATAAACCTCAAGTCGTGTGCTAGTGAAGAACTTTAGGTTTTATTCTTGATTAGTTCTTGAGACTTTCAAGACCTTTAAGACTCCCACTGTCCTCTTGACCTATAAGACTCCCTTGTCAAACATCCAAGAGATAGTGCGGATTCTAATCATGACAAACACTTCACGCAATTGGCCTTAGTTGGTCTTTGTTTTATCCAAAACATCACAACTTACCAATTTCAAATGTACAAGAGTAGAAAACTTTTACTCTTACATTTGATAAGTGTTTTTAAACCTTCTTAAAGACATGTCACTCAAATTATAATCTTGGAGTATGACTCTAAGACTTGTATTGGAACGAAGTATGACTCATCTTCTTGATTTAACCATTTCAACAATTCAAGATCCCTTCTTCTTAGTCATAAGAATGCACTAAGACTTCCTTAGAGAACTAAGTTTGATATGGTTTCTTAATCATTAAGATGATCACAAAACTGATACTAAAGTACTCTCCCATCTTTTCAAATTTGAGGAACTTCTATCCTTCTACCTAATTTGATTCTTCTTATTCGCTCTGCCATGCATTGGAACCTTTTCCAATGTCTCAGAGTTACACTTAAACTTGTAAGTATAATCATATTTACTGAGCTTTAGTAAACTATGACGAATAGCCTTATATCTTTTGTGGTGGACTTAATCAGTGCACATGACTATGTACTCGATTCCCTTAGTCCATTACTTGACTCACACATCCATGTGAACAAGTAATTAGTCTTAATTTTTCCAATACTTGAAAGTTCTCATTCATCATGCTATACAACTTGCATGATTCCAAGTCCCGGTCCAATTGAGACTTTGGATGATGAGAATCTTTCCTTATTTGGTAAATTTAGACATTACCACAAATGAAAGAATCAATTTCATATTTCCACTCTTGCTATTAATGGAATCATATAAGCAACAATTTTTCCTCAAATGCCATTGTAAGGATATTTTAAAATAACAAAAATCAAAAATTTTCTTTTATTTTAAAACTTTGCGGAAAAACTTATCCTTACAATCCATATGAAAACTTGTTGTTATCTATTCCTAAGCAAGATCTCATAACTCCTAAGAAGTAGCTCAAGAATCCGATTTTCAAACTACGCGATGGAAAGCCATCTACGCGATCAGATTCAACATATTCTTTCTTTAAGTTTCTTCACTTTTCTTTGATTCTTAAAAAATCACCATGTGACCCAGTCACATCATGTATCAAGAATCTCATAATAGAAACTTAACAGAGTTAGATAGTGGACTTTACCTGAAGTAGAGTCAAACTTATTGACTTTAACATCCTTAGGTAAATTAGGCAGCTTCGCAACTAATGACCCTTCCTTTGGCAATATAAACATATGGAGCCTTTGATAATGGTACACGGGACTATCACAAACTTAGCTTTTCTCTTTACCATTTGGTCAACCTAGTTGACTATGTTCAATCCCTTTCCTTGGGAAGAGAATGCTTTTTCTGTATTTCCAGTGTCACCATTGTCAATGTCCATAAAGTTTCAGGAAGTTGATCTTAGCAAATAGATAAGATCATTAAGGGTCTTGTCATAGTCTGTTTCATAGGTGTTCCAAAAGAACTCACTATGTGACTTAGAAAGTGATTGAACCACCAACTTTCTCAAGACTTTGACACCCAACTCTCCCGGCTTGTCAATATGTGACTACATCTCCAAGATGTGATCACACCTAGACCTTGCCTTGCCAATAGGGCTTGAGTGACCTTAAACTTTTCAAGAACTTGTGAATTAGGGAGAATAATTGGAGGAGGAGAAAGAAGTATGATTTCCATGGGACATCATCTTCATTTAGGAAAGCTTGTTTCAAGAGATTTGGGAAGATCATAAATGTCTAAACCAGACATGTTTTGGGAGATATTCAAGATAGTTGATTTAAAGTCCTTAATATGACACCCAATATGAAATATTAAGGCTAGGACCCAACAAACTATTTTTATAACTTAGAAGAGGTATGCCGGAATCCAAGCTATAAAATATTTGAAGGTAGGTGAATGACGATTCACCAATTTCCACCAAGATAAACGAAATGTATTATTAGGTTTTAATTGGTTTTGAAACTCCTAGATCTTTGAGATTCATTGAACTGTTCAATGGCATGTTTCAATCTCGAGTGTGCCCTTCAGGTTTTGTGACTGGGATGCCGAGGATCACAAAACAAGGTGTGAAGTAACCACGCAAATTACTGGATACCCTTAAGTGTTTACTCCTTAATCGATGTGCCGGTTAACCACACACGCTCCATCGATACTATGATAAACATTAAGTTACCCTTTGCCTACCTTGTTAAATACGAGTTAGTGTGCCAGTTAACCACACACGCTCCACTAACCGACTTAAACAAAGTGCAAAGTGTAATTTCATGGATTAGCACCTTATTCACATTTTCCTAAGTAACTAAGATTGGGTAGAATTAAGAGTTTAGTTACTTAGTATTTATCATTAATACTTTTAATGAAGGGAGAATTATTGTCCTGTCAAACCTGTTCGGCTAACGACCCTCCACCGGTCAAGCAAGCGGTGGGTGAGAGTGGACACCCATTAAGTTGCAATTTTTTAGGCAACAACCTTATACCCACCTTATAGACCGGCTTCGTGAATGAGGCGTACTAGCGGTAAGACTGACTTTACTCTTATACATATATATATTATTAACTTATAATATTATAAAGTATAAGGGTTGAATTTTAACTTTTAAAATTCTAAGGGCTAACTTGGAATTAAAGTGTTCATATGAGAAAACTTTACAAATTCCAAAACTTGAGGGCAAGTTTTGAAAGTATTCAAAACTAATTAATTCCATAACTTATGTGTTTAAAGTAGTTTTAATCCAAAAACTCTTCAAGTTCCATAACTTGTGGAAGACTTTAAACTAATAAAAGAACTAACTTTTCTTTATTTTTATAACTTATGGAATTAATTAAGGTTACATTATTTATTTTTTATTTATTTATTTAATGAAGAGACTCTTGGTCCTCCATAACTTGAGGACAAATTATGGAGTCATAACTCCAATTAATTAAAACTAGACTCTTCATTTTTTGTAACCTTTGCCAATTTTATGAGTTTTATGAGTCTTTAATGTGACTCTTCATGTAACTTGAGGACAAGTTACACAAACACATTTTATACTCAACTCTTAGATTAAAATGGATTGAAAATAACTATTTCAATTAACTTTTCTATTAATCTAAGCAACTCATAAGAACAAGATAATTCAAATCAAACTTTTTCATGTAATTAGTCTAACCTTTAAACTAACACAAAACATGAATCTATTGACAATTATCTTTGAAAATGGATTAGCATGAACATTACCACATTAAAAAAAACAAGTTTATAAGTTCAAAAACAACTTAGGGTAATGTTCCTAGTCCATTTCTAGCCAAAATCCTCGAAAATAGGCTATATGGGGTCCAACTCGTCGAGTGCATGAACATAACTCGGCGAGTTGGATGCAGTTTTCCTTGGACTCGTCGAGTCCCTTCATGGACTCGGCGAGTCTGCTGGGCTGACAGCACCAATTTCGATTTTTCAGCTTCTATTGCAAGTATAACAACAAAACAAGCCTAGGCTCTGATACCACTGTTGGGTTATGAGCATTCTAACACTCCTAAGTGTACATGCAACCCTAAATACCTTGGATCTATGTGTTCTCTATTATACATGCAAATATGAACATCCAAGGTATTATCCTAATCTAGCATACAAAACTATCAATATAACAAGATAGAATACATACCTCTTTGATGTAGAATGTCTTCATGAAGCTTGAGTGCCTAGTGCCCCAAGTGTGACACCTCAAATGGTTCACACAACACCAAATACACTTGGAATAACTTGAGAGAATTCTACACTTCATGAAAAACGGCTAGCCCTTTCTTGCTCTCTCTAGTGGCCAATTTTCCTCAAGAATAAGATGCTTATATAGTTATACAATTAGGGTAAACTCTAATTGTCACGACTTTCCATTTTCTTGGATCCATGAGTTCAAATATACCATGGAGCATCCATGGAGCATCATATGGGTTTTGGCCCAACTTGATAATCCATGGAGCATTAACCCATATAATTAATTAGTCTTCTTTTGATCACTTAATTAATCCTAGATTAATTCTTGATCAATACTAATTAAATAATCTTATTATTCTTATTATTAATATACTAGAACTTATAATATATTAATAACCATAAGTGTCTTATTTCTCACATTATAGTCTATCCAAGTGCATGATGCCATGCAACCCAAATGGACCATGTCGGGTCGGGTCAAGTCTTACCAGTTATAGTTATGGACTTAGACATTAATCCAACAATTATGACATGAGATGATTTTAGATCAGATTCCGGGTAGAGTATGCCCAGTCGATTGAGGCGCCATAGTTGGCGCCAGTGTTATTAGACATCCGCCAGACTACGGAGACTAGGGCAGGGATCACTGCCAAGTCTCAGGAGAGAAAGATTAGTTGGAACCACAGTATACTAGCAGAAGAAGAGACAGAGAAGGTAAGATATCAGGATATACTACATAATGATAGCAGGAAGATCGTCAGTATCTCGGGGTGCAAGGCCCTGAATGATGTGACTTCTAGAGCTTGAGAACGAGGTATGGACTTAGAGCACACTAGGAAGAGGGAACCAGATCAGTTGCTTATAGTGAAAGGTCTCGGGAGGAGACCGTAGATTTCACATCAACTTTTGAGAGGACAACAGGGTCAGATTCGGTACAACACATGCAGGAAACTGCACAAGGGAGCCTTTCATTTCAAGGGTTTGAGTAAGTGTAACCCTGATTTATCCTCCATTTGTGTCTGAATTGTATTTTTAAAGATGTCATATGCCAATTGCATACCGAGAAGCATTTGCGAATAGTGAACGAGCAATTCCCCAGATTACGGGATTGGGAGAGTACGTCGTCTTGGTTTATTCCAAGACTGAGGAGCAGCAGGAGAAACACCTGAGGGACGTACTAGAGACTTTGAGAAGGGAGAGAATTTTCGTAAGGTTCTCCGATTGTAAGTTCTAGTTGCGCGGGGTGCAATTTCTTGGGCACCTTGTAAATCAGAAGGGTATTCTAGTTGATTTGGCCAAGTTAGAGGCTGTGATGCAGTGGGAGATTCCGAGGTCTCCAATTGAGATTCGGAGCTTCTTGGGTTTAGCGGGTTATTACCGGAGATTTATTCAAACTTTTAGAGTTGTGTGATCTTTTGGATTAGCTAGTGTTGAAACACTAGCAATGGTAAGTGTGATTTCTAGCAGATTGGTTATGGGTGGTGAGAAGGATTGGGAATTCTTCTAGTTTTGTGTGCTGTAGGGCATTAGCTGAATCAAAGTGGGGGAGAATCGCCCAAGGATTCAGAAGCAGGAGCAGTTTTGAGACTAGGATAAGTTTCGCATCCTTATTGGGAAGGAAGATAGCCCAAGCGGTTGTATGGTTTGAGGATAGTGTGAGATGGAAGTTCGGAAAAGCTTACCAATGAGGAGATCGTGTTTCCGTGATGTTACTAACAAGCCTTAGGGAATCAGGTTTGGGATTCCAGTCAGGACACGAGTTCAACTGGTGTAGCCGTAGCATCCACTAGCAGTTAGATAGTATTAGAGTGTTGTAAGCCTGTGGGTGTAGCCGTAGCATCCACTAGCAGTTAGATAGTATTAGAGTGTTGTAAGCCTGTGGGTGTAGCCGTAGCATCCACTAGCAGTTAGATAGTATCAGAATGTTGTAAGTCTGCTGGTGTAGCCGTAGCATTCACTAGCAGACAGATAGTATTAGAGTGTTGTAAGTATGCGGGTGTATCCGTAGCATTCACAAGATTAGCAGATAGTACTAGAGTGATGTGAGTCTGTGGGTGTAGCCGCAGCCTTCACTAGGTTGGTAGATAGTGTGAGTGCGTTGTTAGTACGTGGAAAAGAACTGTAGTACCCACCGGTTCGAGTGTAGGATTGAGGATATGGAAATCCACAAATTGGATTTCGGAGTTTCCCAGCCAGATTAAACTTGGTTAAGCCAATGATAAGCTGTAGAAGCGCCACTACAGAGAAGAGAGCAAAGGTCATTTATGGCATAAGGCTACGGGTGGTCATGTAGCAATCACTTTTAGCCTTGGGTTTGGTGACATCATGATTTGACGTATGGACTTGATCAGTTAAATCAAAAAGTTATTAGAGCCTCAGTGGCGTGGTAACTAGTGGCAGCATATACTTTCAAGCAGTTCAGTGTTTCGGGCAGTCAGTGTTTCAGGCAGTTCAGTGTTTTTAGGCAAATCAGTGTTTCAGACGGTTTTGGGTCTCCAGCGGTAATGGTATTTTGGAATTTCATGTGCGGTTAGACTCACAGATAGCTTGGGCTATGCTAAGTCACTCACATCTGGATTATCGGAGCGTTGGCCATGTACAAGTGATCTAAAGGAATAATTAGGTTTGTGAACTTGTTTTGTAGTGGAATGTGAGCTAGTGAAATGTTGAGGGGTCAGTTGAGAGATAAGCATGCTAGTTCATCGATAATGATTTAGTATGAGTGGTCTGTCAGGGAATCAGACCATCTCAAGGCAGCAGATCTCAGACGGAATAGATGTGATCTCGTCGCGAGGAATTCATTTACCTGTGGATTTTAGAACCTTGCGAGGGTTGGTTACAGTTACCCTTGAAAGGCTAGGGTATGCCCAGGATGGTGACCATGTTACTAGAGTAGTTAGCGTGTAAGGTATGGTAAGGAATGATTTCGAGGACGAAATCTAAGTTAAGTGGGGGAGAGTTGTAACGCCCTATTTATTTAGATAAATTAATAAATGTAAGTCCCAGACTAAGTTAAGTGGGGGAGAGTTTGTGAACTTGTTTTGTAGTGGAATGTGAGCTAGTGAAATGTTGAGGGGTCAGTTGAGAGATAAGCATGCTAGTTCATCGATAATGATTTAGTATGAGTGGTCTGTCAGGGAATCAGACCATCTCAAGGCAGCAGATCTCAGACGGAATAGATGTGATCTCGTCGCGAGGAATTCATTTACCTGTGGATTTTAGAACCTTGCGAGGGTTGGTTACAGTTACCCTTGAAAGGCTAGGGTATGCCCAGGATGGTGACCATGTTACTAGAGTAGTTAGCGTGTAAGGTATGGTAAGGAATGATTTCGAGGACGAAATCTAAGTTAAGTGGGGGAGAGTTGTAACGCCCTATTTATTTAGATAAATTAATAAATGTAAGTCCCAGACTAATTGGTGAAGAATTTTGATAGTTGGGGGTTGTTAGTAAGTTACAGAGTTATTTTGGGTTTAAATTAAAAAGAAATATAGTAGGGGGGGACCAATATTGGTAAAATAGTCCAAAGTTTAATGAAATCACAGGTGAACCCATCACCCTTATCTGTAGGCTCCATATTTAACCCATGACATGTGAAACCCTAACCCTAAGGATTTATTCAGCCGCCACGACCTTGTGACCCCCCTAGCCGCCACCTCCTTTCTGCTCACGTCTCCGATGCGGACCAAGTCGCCATCTGCTGCCAGCGACACCGTGACTGACAAGGACCAAGCGAGACCGGACTTGGAGCTATACATGGCGAAGTGTGGGATGCTAACGAATGGAATATCGTCGAAGAAACAAGCTGGGGAGGAGTCTTGAGCGTTGAAGAACGAAGCTGCTGCGCTTCACCATCTGTTAAGGCATTAGTACTGAGTCCGATAGCCGTCCGTCTTTCTTCTTCTTCTAATCAGCCGCCACCTTAGAAGCCTTCATGTCGCGTCGTTACTGTTATTTTGTTGATGTCATCGCCGGATGGGTAACAGAATTGTGAAGATGTCGCCGCCACCTCTGCCCTTTTCTCTCCGTGATGATGGTTGTTCAGGTTTCCATTAACCAAGACCGAGCAGGGACCATCGTCGGTCGTTTCTGTTGCTGCAGTTTGCCAGCCGAGACCACTACCCCTAGTCGCCACCCTCATTGGCGGACTGTTGAAGAAGATAGGTTGTTGCTGCCGTCAACTTTTCCATCAAGAATGATGATGGGCTGCCGGTGGGTGTCTATTGTCGTGTGGATGTGTTGTGTGGGTAGTTTATTTGACCGGAAAAAGTAGTTGCCGCCTTGTGCCGCCGTCGGCCACCATGGTGTGGCTGTGTGTGTGTGTTAGTTAGTGTGTTAGTGTATGTGTGGTTATGTTTTGATCAAACATTGTAATTGTAATTAATTTGGATAATAATAAAAATAATAGAAACCACCACCATAAGGTGGTGGCCGTCGCCGTGAGGTGCCATTGACCACCACTACCCGAGGTGGTAGTGGGTGGTGCCCCGCTAGAAAATCCTAATGGGCTTAGAGATTGGTTTTGGGCCATGTTTAGGTGGAAAACCCTAATTATGAGTATTTGGTCGTAGACTAATTGGGCCATTGGGATTGGTTTGTGAATTAAGCCCAAACTATTCCAGGCCATTTATCTAATAGAGTAAAGGACTTAATGGACTAATTGAGAAAATCCTAATATTTGAGAAATTATCAGCACACACACAAGAATTATTTAATAAGTGAATATTAAATAATAATCATTGGTAGAAATTCACCTAAGAAATAATGGACTTAATGGATTAAGTCCCTAGAGTGTTAAGTCCTTAATGGGTTAAGTAAGAAACACTTAACCCTAGTTATCATTTTATGTGAAACCCTAATTTTACTTGGGCTTTGTGTTTGGCCATCCAAGAACAAGCAAAAGGACTAGAATAATTTATTGGGCTTTAGGGTAAGGTCCATATGAAGGAATGGGCCCAATTTGGAAAATTGGGCCATATGTTGGGCTTTGATCCCTAGTTGACTTTGGGCCTATGGATTGGGCCTTGGGCTTGGGTAAGACAATCTTGGGGGTAATGTAGTAATTATCCAAAGCATTTATTTATAGTTATGTGTTAGAACCCAATTATTAACTGGGTGTTATTTTGGTGTTGACAGTTAGGGAATTTGTCATCCAGCAGCTGGGGTTGAGTCTGCAGGACTTCAGCAGTGTGGGATTGTGTCTACAGGACTTCAGCAGTGTAAGGTGAGTTTCCTTCCAGTAGGAACGGGTCTAAGGACACAATGCCGGCCCGTTTAGTAGCAGTTGTTTCCGTACTTTGGTCCGATGCAGTTGTTAGTTTGTTTGACGCCTTCGTGGCTCAGACAGGATTTGTGTGTTAAGTGTTATGGGCTACGGCCTGACGTAGCATGCCGTATATGAGTTTATGATCATGTGTATTATGCTATTTGATATGTGTTTTTGTTATGCTATGCTATGCTCAGTCAGTTCCGGATTTCGGTCCGATGCAGGGGACAAGGTCCCAGTCAGTTCCGGACATTGGTCCGATGCAGTTAGTTCCGGACTTCGGTCCAATGCAGGGGACAAGGTTCCAGTCAGTTCCGGACTTCGGTCCGATGCAGTTAGTTCCGGACTTCGGTTCGATGCAGGGGACAAGGTCCCAGTCAGTTCCAAACTTCGGTCCAATGCAGTTAGTTCCGGACTTCGGTCCGATGTAGTGGGCAAGGCCCAATATGTTTTTATATGTTATTGTATGGTATGTGGTAGTTTGGGGGAGCTCACTAAGCTTCGTGCTTACAGTTTCAGTTTTGGTTTCAGGTACTTAGTTTTCAAAAGAGGAGTTCGGGATGATTGTAGTGCACAAACCATTTGTTCAGCCTGGGATGTTTATACTCTGATATATTTGACAGTTGTTATAATATTTTGAGATACATTGCTTATGATTTCTATATGAGGTTTATTGACTATGGTTTTATCATTAAATTAAACGAAATTTTCAGACTGTGTTTTTGGGATGTTTCATAACTTTTGACAGTGCTAAATAACCATCCTATGGGACCCTTTCCGCAAACCTCCCACATAATACCCTTCTTCCCAAAGCGCTCCAAACAAGTCTCCCGCCTTCGGGATCTAGAAATCATATCATTCAGGGTCTTGCACCCTGCCTTGCTCACTAGCTTAGTCGTCCACAGCTGGACTATAGTAGGTGAAAAAACCTCTACCCTATACCGGGCTACAAACAACTCCCAAGACAGTTTCCAATCCCAAAAGTGCAATAGATCGCACAATCCTTACCACCTGATCGAAGAAATCCAAGGCAAACCGGACCTCACAAAATACTTATGCCACATTGACCCACCCATGCTCATCAGCACTAAACTACTACCACTAATCGTGGCGACCAACTGACCCCGAGCTGGATTACAACCTGATCCTAGGATCCCAATTCTGCTCACTTCTTCGAGCTCAAAAACTGAATGGGTACAATCCTAGCCCTATAAAACGACATTCCAATCCATCAATTAACATTTGAACCTCCAGCTGAATAACCCCAATTGAACATAATCATCACTCTTTCCTAGAGTCTTCGCGACTCACATTCCGGCCTTAAGCAACCCCCGAAGCCTTAAATCTTGAAACTCATGTTCTAGCCTCTCCCGCTCAACCCGCAGAATGTAATGAGTACAAAGCATCTTCCTGATCCCAAGTAACTGCAACCCTCTTCTCATTAGAATATGTCCCAGTAAAAAGTCCTGGTACTAGAAAGTTAGACTAGCTCCTCCCCTTGCCGTTGTTACAACTGCTGAAGTTGTTGTGGCAACCGTCTCAACAATGGCTACATAGCACTCATGAAGGTATTCAATCATGGCGGTCTTGATAGACCCAAACATCTCCAGAATCTGACCCCAGACAAATCTCGATCACCTCCTCCCGGATGATCTCACTGACACGATCCACTAGCAATGCTGGCCTATGCTGGCTGCAAGCTCCTGATCCTAACTCGAATCCGCTCTCAAGACGTCTCAAAACCATCATTCTAGTAACCCACCAGAAAGGTCTCTGATAACCAATATAATGACAAAGAGCCAATTCCCAACCAAATCCTAGGGGTTGTGACTTCCTTACTACACCTATGGGTCTTGTGTTTTCCATAGTACGGGCCCATACTACCTTCCACACCTACCCATATTTGTCTCAAGTATCATCACAACACCGTAATGATATACATAAACATAGTGAGCACTCAATCCTCACTCCTAGATGAACGCTAAATATCTCATATATGGCCTCCCGGCCTCACACAACCTACCCATCCATGAAACTTCCACCAACCCTGCAGCACTAGTGTATGCTAGCCGTTAATAACGCTAGACCCAATAGACTTTTGAATATTTGATCCTACCCTAAGCCCTAATAAATAAGAATAGAACATAAGGCCAAATCAAACATTCTCAGGCTATAAGATCTTAATTATATACAACCGTGATGCATACACAAGTAACTACAGTAATGATGTCAATCTCATATATGGAAACCCTAGGCTAGCAAGCATCATCTAATCAGCCAATTCTATCATGAAATTCCTGAAGATCCCTAGCCTAGTACTACCACACTGTTCTAACATATTACATATTCAAATAATTGTATGGTATTTTGGGGTCTACTTACTGGGTCTGGCTGATCGTACACCCGACATCCTCCTTTACTTATTTTGATAACCATTTGATAAATTCATTTTAAAATCCTTTCCTTAATTTGCTACTAGATTCACACGAGTGTTCCTCCAATTCACTCAAACCAAGCCTCTGATACCAACTTGTAACACTCATAAAATTCAAGCCAAATTAAAACTTTTTAATACATTTTAAAACCATCAAGTTATTGTAGTCTCTTTTCAAAATAGTTTAGACATCAAAATATCCCCAGAATCAATTCATAAAACCATAAAATATGAGGAGCAGTACGATCACGCATTCACCTTCCTGCAATTATCTAATGTATCTGAAACAATAAAATGAAACTGTAAGCCCGAGAGCTTAGTGAGCTACCCCAAAATACCAACACCATCCTAACTACTATGATATAAATTAGTAAGCATAACATGCAATAGTCCGAATACAATCCATAAAGGGCCAGCCATGGTGCCTTAGACCCTACTGATATAGTGAGGAGAACTCACCAGACACTGCTGAAGTTCCGCTGATAAAACTCTGGTTGCTGGTTGACAGATTCCCGAACTATCAACATCAACACAACACCCAATTAATAATTGTGTTCCAAACATAAAGTCCAACTCACACACTAAAGGCTCAATAGTCAATTAATGGGCCAAAGATTGACATATGGCCTAATTTTCTAAATTGGGCCCACACCTTCATATAGGCCTTACCCTAAGCTCGTCAACATATTCTACTCCTTATGATTATTCTTAGATGTCCCATTAATAATCCAATTACCAAAGCCCAATAGAAAGGGCCAAAAGAAATTAGGGTTTCATATAAGGTGACAATTAGGGTTAAGTGTTCCTCACTTAACCCATTAAGGAGTTAATCCCTTAAGTCCCTTACTTTGCTAAATAAGTCATATGTTATGATTGGGCTTAATACATGATTCCATTCCAATAGCCCAAAAGTGGGTCTCGATAAGTCCAAGCCCATAATCCCAAAATTAGGGTTATCACATGAAATGATGATTAGGGTTAAGTGTTTCTTACTTGACCCATTAAGGACTTAATCCATTAAGTCCATTATTGCCTTAAGTTAGTTTGCCAATTATTATTTAATATTTCAAGTTAGTAAATAATCTCGTGTATGTCCCGATTAATTCTCAAAATTAAGATTTTAAGCCATTAGGATTTACAAATCCAAATTAGGGTTTCCTACCCAATACTAGACCATTAGTTAACCGGTTGGGATTTTAGGTCACTTTGGGCCTCATTGGGCCCATTACGATTTTATTAGGTCAATTAGGGCCTTATTAAGACCCATTAAGCCCACTAGAGTTTAATTAAGACGATTAGGGTTTCAAGCATCCCAACGAATCAATACCACAATGCAAAGCACACCGCCACCAGAAACGGCGGCCGGTGGTGGCAGGAGGTGGCAGCCACCACCCCACGGTGGTGGTTAGGGTTTTCTTTTCCATTATTTCACTTTCTAGTTACATGTTACAATGCTTATACCATAAATATTCACACAAACACACACACTAAAAAGATAAACATACATACAACCATCCTATGGTGGCCGACGGTTGTGCATGGCGGCAGTCACCACCTCACAGTGGTGGTGGTTGCCTTCATGAGAATCTAGCTAAGTTAACCACCCACACACGATACACACATGAAATATAACACCATAAAACAACAAAAAACGTACATTCTTGCCCAAAAATAAACTTGACACCCACCTGAGATGGGCCGTGGCGACAATAGCAACACGGAAAGTGGGCAGCAGCGGTCTTGATGGTAGAACTCTCCTACGTCGATGGCTTCTTCGAATGACAGCAACAACGGTAGTGGAACGGACCCATCGGTGGACCTCGTTTCCAACAGCAGCACCTGTGGTGGCCACATCTCCAATGATCTCCAACAGTCCCCTCTTGGCCATTCACGACGTCCAGCAACGATGTTGGACACGAGATTGTCGTCCGTGGCTCATGACGGTGAAGAAGGGGTTGGCGGCAGATGGAAGAGGAATCAACAAGCGAGCAACAGCTATACAAATGCACTCATTACCGAATTCCATCATTGTTCGTTACTGCCGGCGATGGGGGCGTTCGACGATGCTAGGTGGCCAGGGTGGCAGCGACGTTAATGATGGGTGGGGCGAGTGTGGCGGCTAGAGGATGAGGAGCATTTAGTGTTTGGTTGTGTTCAAAGTGAAGGGGACGAGCGTAAGCGGCGGCTTAAGTCCCGTTCTCTTATGAAAGTTGACACATTTTACAAGTTTGGCCCTTTACTTCACAATTTAATTCAGATAGAGTCCAATATTTAAACTACAACCCCTGCTCTACAAAATTCCTTTCAATACACATCCAAAAATTAGCAATCAGCCCCTAGCATCCAGATTCATAATAGCTTATGTCACAAATGTTACCATATCACCCCTCCATGACAAATTCTTAGCAAATAAATCAAAATTATACTTTAACCCTCGGAAATCAAAATTATATCACATGGCTCCCCGAAACCAACACCCCACTAATTATTATTTGAATTCGGACTATAACACTATAATAAAAATCACTTCTAGGGGTTCCGGGTCTATTGATTGATTATTCTATTTTAAACGGGATGTTACATCTGCGACCTTTAACTAAATGAATATCAAACTCTTCAAACTTCTTCATTAATGGCAGTGCTCAAATCTGCACTCGCTCTTCATTCTCTATTAGGCCTTCGATTCTAATCTCTTGAGAAAAATCAATTCTTATTACACACTCTTACTCCTTCTTGAATTTGGTTTATAGACTCAACTCAACATAAGGTTTTCACTTTAGCCATAACAACAACTCGAATGGTCATATTCTAATGACCTTTGATTTCTTAACGTAGAAAACAGACAATGAACCATACTCTTATTTCTGTTAGTCAATCACATTCATAGGAGAAACCTTCCTTCATGTTCTAATGTGATATAATATCTTCATAACTAGTAGCATTTCTAGCTAATGGTTGCTTAATCCTTTAATGAAGGATGTTATACTTTTATCGACTACCTCGACCATCTCCTTCTTCAATCTTCTGACTAAAGTTTTGTGGCTACCAAAACATGGCTCTCTGAACCAATCAATTGACTTCCCAGATTTATATTAATCGAACTCGATTCTTTATGACCACTAAGGTCTGAACGAAAATCATCTTCTTAGTTTTCACCAAAATGAAGTTAATGAAATACTCAAACAAAAACGTAATCAATTTCTAGCTTCTTGGTAACCTTCTGACTTTCCCTGATCCAAGTGTGAGTCCTATGCTTCCAGTAGTATATGGCGCTACTAATATTCACACCTACTCATACTTGTCCCAAGTAATGTATCGCAGTTTTCTAAGTCACCATTCATAAGTTTTCACCAAGCGAGTTATCACACACAAATGTGTTCAAACGAGTACATACGACAATTTCTCCTAGACTTAACTAGGGATTTTGCTTTTCTATCAAACATATCTTGGATTACGTATACTAGCCTTCTAGGATTCTTCTCATACACATGCTCGATCAAGCAAATTCAAATACTTTTTCATAGGTTGATAGAAATTTTACTTCCAATTCTTCATATAAGTTCTTTCTCGGGTAGTGTCTACTCTGCAAGATATACTATACCAGAATTTACTCTAGCAGCATGGAGACAAACAGTCTTCAACTACCTGCATCATCTTCTAACCAATTCAAATCATCATAAACATTTTTTCACTTCATTATCCTTTTATGCCATCGTCATTCTTGTATATGAGTAAGTTTTCTTCTCATGGTTGTGTCTTTTATGTCTACTTCATAGGAGTCTATCCTAGGAAGTCCGCATTATAGCTGCATCTTATCAAGCTCTACTAGCTTCAACTTGGTTTTTTCTGTCATTCCTAAGTATAATATTTCTTCACATACAATACTATGGATGTATTCCTTCTTCAACAAAGAATTCTACCTTACTTAGACAAGTAAGATACTTAGCCTTTTACCACTAAATGACTTAATTCACCATCCTAATCATGTAGTTAAAGTCAGCTTAATACACAATGGAGCTTCCATAAGGATGTGATGGAAGTCAATCGTTACTCAGTATTATTAAATACTAAGTCTGAACATCCTATATAGGGTTACTACTAGAACTACCTACTATATCAAAATGTTTAAGCAAAGTCTTGGCCTAGTGAGTCTGAAAACTTCATTAGCCTTTCCTTTGATCTTCATTTAATTCTTCTAAAATTTTCACAACATCAACCACGATACTGCCGAAATATTGATCACCATCTTCGGTTCTTCTGACTCTATAACCAATCACTGCTTCAACCTGGACAGCGGTGGAACAACTTCATAGATTGCACCAACACATTTATCTCACCCAAATGTGTTTCAAATGCACATCATTCTTCCAAAGATGTTATTATTTAATCAAACATACTTTAAATGTACAGTATCAATCTATAGGTATTAATACACTATTTACGATAACACTTCATAAATATTATTTTACGATATCCCTTGATCGTTTATCTATAAAATTATCGATGTCAATTATCATAAGTCTCTTTATCAATTTAAAAAGTTTCTTATTAGTTATAACAAGAAAATTTTAGAATCTGGAATACTTTAAATTTCTTCTTCCAGACCAAGGTCAGGAACCGACTTTAAACTTCCTCAAGTAATAGCAATATAAGTAAGCAACCTAAGGCATCCTATATTCATTTATCATTTAGCACATATTAGAATATAAGGCATATCTCTTCTAATATTCTAGTGCTTGTGTACATTTCGGTATTCAGCCTAAAATATACTAGATACACGTCGTATCATCATCCCTTAGCAATTGATGTTTAAGTCTAGAAATTCTCAAAATTATAGTTCATTTAAACTAATACTCTGAAACTTTTGAAGTAACTTAATATTTTAGAATACTAGCGTTTATCACTACCCAATACCCCCACTTAAATCATTCCTATGGTTGTATCCATATACTTACAATGAATCCATTCATATATTAAACTACCAACGGTTTAAGTCTAAATACCAATATGTGGTATTTAGTTCACTTAAACTACTACTTTGATACCATGATTGAAAAGACTCACACTTTCATATGATTGAGAGAACCACTTTCATTAATACTTAAAACTACATCATATTACTCCAAAACATGCTACATCCATATTCATAAATAATATTTTACGTTGATAATTTGATTACAAAAGATTGGATATAAACCGACTAAGTTTTTTTTATATTACAAAACTACCGAGGATATTATAATTTTATGCATACACGATCACCAAATACAAAAGTAATAGTATAAAATATTCTAAATCCTATAACAATATATGACTATATTGGATCCTTATTGTAACGTCATAAATTTCCAACCAAAATCTTCATTTTTACAACCATCAAAACATGAGTAAATAGTTTAGATTCCAAAATAACAATGTAGTCACAACCGATTACATAACAAAAGATAAAATAGTTTCCCCGAGTGTGTGTACGGTCACGCTGCCGCCTTCCCACGGTCCTCACTCGTACCTGAAACACATAATGCAACAACTGTAAGTATAAAGCTTAGTGAGTTCCCAAAATACAACATACGCACATACGCCTTTCCAGGCCTTGACCTTCCGGTCCATGTGTCTCAGGGGACTTCCGTCCCGACTGGGTAAACCTTCCGGTCCTACCCACGTCAACCCTTACAGTCCATATGACCACGCCTTCCGGCCCATATCAAACATATCATACATGACACATATAGCAAATAACTTAACACATATAAGGCATATATTTCACATCATATTCGACCTTCCGGTCACATAGTCAAAACCCTTCCAGGTACAGTATAGTGAGAAGACTCACCTCGTTTGCCTCGCTAAGTCGCTAATCGTGAATCCTGAAATCACTCGGGCTCGAACCCTCGAGCTGCAATCCTCCTATGATATTATAAATCTTTAATTATTACTTGTACCACTAAGGTGGACCATCCATATCAAGTCAACACAGGTTGACTTGGTCAACAGCCTTAGACAATTTGGAGCAGACTCGGCGAGTGCACAATAGTGACTCGGCGAGTCTACGCGTTTTTGCCAACTCTCAAGAATTTTCCCTTTGACTCCTCGAGTACTCCCCCGACTCGACGAGTTCCACCTGGGCCTGAATCATGGGGCCACCGCGACTAAACTCGCCGTGTCGAAGGTCAACTCGGCGAGTCCTAATCTGACTCGGTCCACCTGTCAAAACCTTTCCAACCCTCTGCGACTCACTGAGTCGCCCACAACTCGGTCCGGACTACACACAGGATGGTCTCAAGGACAATCTTCAAGCGACTCGTCGAGTCTGTTCTTCAGACTCGGCGAGTCCATGCCATGCACCACCTAAAACTGGCTTTTGCGGTCAGATCCGTTCCATACATTCATAGATCTGGCCTTCCCAAGCTTATTTGTCACGTAAAGTCTCAGTCTTGGTTGCCATGCAATGCATACAAGGCTTCCTTTGAAGAAACAACCACTTATTTGGCAAGTTTAGCTTCTAACTCAAAAGAATGGACATAAAGCTTGTCATGAAGGGTCTCCTGGACCTGATTAAGTCCAGATCTAGGTTCCATGTCTCCATGGGACCTCTCATACTTCTTATTCAAGCCAAGAAATGCAAGAAGAAACCCTAGATTTGGCCCATCAACACAAAACACGAAGATTGGCTCAGAAAATTACCTCAAGAAGACCCCCTTGATGAAATAGCAACAGATCTAAGCTCCCCAACACTTCAAGCTTGCTCCTCTCCCTCCTTTCCTTGCAATATCACACAAAATGATGAATAAAAGGCCTTCAAACACACTCACAAGGGCTTACAGACGTATGGAGGCTCTTAGGGTTCAAGGTGGCCGCATATGAGGGCCATAAGGTCCTTTAAATAGGGCTTAGGACCGGGAAATTAGGGTTTCATTAAACAGCGCGGACTCGCCGAGTCCATCCCTTGGACTCGCCGAGTCCGGATGCGAACCCCCGCTCAAAACGCGACCCGACTCGGCGAGTTCGACCACCAACTCGCCGAGTTCCCTCACAGAATGACATAAATATATGAAATGAAGATACCTGGGAATTCGGGCTGTTACAAATCTCCCCCACTAGAATAAGACTTCTCCCTCGAAGTCCCGCTTAGGCAAAAAGTTTCGGATGCTGCTCCCGCATCTCATGTTCCGGCTGCCAGGTCATCTCTGATCCCTTCCGATGCTGCCACTGAACCAATACCAGGGGTACCTCCTTGTTTCTCAAAACCTTGATCTTCCGATATTTGATGGCCACAGGTCTTTCAGCATAATTCAGACTCGCATCCACCTGAAAATACCCTAACGGAACCACCGCTGATTCATCGGCTATACATTTCCGCAGTTGCGACACATGGAAAGTATCGTGAATCTGTCCCAACTCTGCTGGCAAGTCCAAACGGTAGGCTACCTGACCCACCCTTGCGATCACACGGAAAGGGCCAATATACCGGGGTCCCAACTTTCCCCTTTTCCTGAATCGAATCACTCCTTTCCAAGGAGAGACCTTCAGGAGCACGAGATCACCGACTTGGAACTCAAGCTCGGACCGTTGCCTGTCTGCATAACTCTTCTGCCGGCTCTGAGCGGTCAACAACCTTTGCCTGACCATCTGAATTTGTTCAGTCGTCTGAAGCACGATTTCCGTGCTACCCATAACCTGTTGTCCCACCTCACCCCAACAGATGGGGGTGCGACACCTCCGCCCATACAACAGCTCAAAGGGCGGCATACCAATGCTCGAATGATGGCTGTTGTTATACGAGAACTCTGCTAAAGGTAGATAGGTGTCCCAGCTCCCTCCGAAGTCCAACACACATGCCCGAAGCATGTCCTCGAGTGTCTGAATTGTCCGCTCACTCTGGCCGTCTGTCTGAGGATGATATGCCGTACTGAAATGTAGCCTAGTACCCAACTCTTCATGGAATTTCTTCCAGAACCTGGAAGTGAAACGCATGTTGCGGTCCGAAATAATCGAGATTGGCACCCCGTGCCGAGATACTACTTCCCTCACATATAACTCAGCCAACTTCTCCGCAGAAGAGCACTCACTAATAGCTAGAAAATGAGCGCTCTTTGTTAGCCGATCCACAATTACCCAAATCGCATCGACTCCTCTCGCCGTTCGCGGTAACTTGGTGATGAAATCCATAGAGATTTGTTCCCACTTCCATTCGGGAATCTCTAGCGGTTGCAGCTTACCGTGCGGTCGCTGGTGTTCGGCCTTGACCTGCCGACAAGTCAAGCACCTCTCGACGAACCAAGCGACATCCCTTTTCATACATGGCCACCAGTACTCCTTCTTGAGATCCAAATACATTTTCATAGCACCAGGATGAATCGAGAATTTCGATCTATGTGCTTCCTCCATCAAAATAGTGTGCGCACTGCCCACAAACGGCACCCAAATCCGTCCCTGAAAAGTCATAAGCCCCCGACCATCCGTAACAAATCCTGATACCTGACCTACCACCCGTTCCTTCTTCTGGTGTTCCGGCTTTGCAGCCTCCACCTGAGCCCCTCGAATAATGTCTAGAATCGGGGTCAAAACCGTCAACCTCATACAAATATCTCGGATCGGGGCACTATCCGCCCTGCGGCACAATGCGTCGGCTACCACATTAGCCTTGCCCGGGTGGTACAGGATCTCACAATCGTAATCCTTCACCACATCCAACCACCTCCTCTGTCGCATATTCAGATTTGGCTGATCCATCAAGTATTTCAAGCTCTTATGGTCTGTGTAAATCGTACACCGAACCCCGTACAAATAGTGTCGCCAGATCTTGAGGGCAAACACCACCGCCCCCAATTCCAGGTCGTGCGTGGGATATCTCGACTCATGAGGCTTCAACTGCCTCGAAGCGTACGCTATCACATGACCCCTCTACATAAGTACCGCCCCCAAACCCGATATAAAGGCATCACAGTATACCACAAAATCCTCCATCCCTTCCGGGAGTGCAAGCACTGGAGCCTCGCACAATTTCTGACGAAGCGTCTCAAATGAAGACTGCTGCTCCGGTCCCCATGAAAACGCAACACCCTTCCGGGTCATCCTAGTAAGTGGCACAACGATCTTGGAGAAATCCTTGATAAATTTGCGGTAATATCCAACCAAACCCAGAAAACTCCTGATCTCGGTGGGCGATCTCGGCACCTCCCACCTCAACACCGCCTCAATCTTGGCCAGGTCGACCAAGATCCCCTTCTGGTTCACAAGATGCCCGAGGAATTGGACCTCTCGTAACCAGAAATCACACTTGGAGAACTTGGCATACAGTCTCTCCAATCTCAAAACCCGAAGAATCTCCCGCAAATGTTCCTCATGGTGGTCCCTAGTCCTCGAATACACCAAAATATCATCGATGAATACGATCACCAACCGATCCAGCATCGGTCGGCACACCCTGTTCATGAGATCCATGAATGCGGCCGGGGCATTGGTGAGCCCAAAAGGCATCACCACAAACTCATAATGTCCATAACGAGTCCTGAAGGCAGTCTTTTGGATATCCTCCTCGCGAACCCTCATCTGATGATATCCCGACCTCAAGTCAATCTTGGAAAACCAAGATGCCCCCTGCAACTGATCGAACAGATCGTCGATCCTAGGTAACGGGTATCGGTTCTTAATCGTCAACTTGTTTAACTCCCGATAATCGATACACATCCGATGTGAACCATCCTTTTTCTTGACGAACAAAATCGGCGCTCCCTAAGGCGAACTACTCGGTCGAATGAATCCCTTCCCCAACAGCTCCTGAAGCTGCAAGGATAATTCCTGCATTTCCGGTGGAGCAAGACGGTAAGGCGCCTTGGCGATGGGCGCCGCTCCCGGAACCAAATCGATACGAAACTCCACTTGCCTCTCCGGAGGCACACCAGGTAGCTCCTCGGGGAACACATCCGCAAACTCGCATACAACCGGAACGTCGTCAATTGAATTGGGCCTCTCCGCGGTCACACGAGTATCCATCACATAGGCTATGAATCCATCACAGCCCTGCTGCAGACTCTGCCTTGCCCTGGCCGCTGAACAAAACGCTGACCCACACCGGGTCCCTTCGCCATAAACCGTGAGCACTCCCCCACTAGGGTCTCGAATCATCACCAGCTGTCTCTCGCAGTCAATGACTGCTCCAAACCTACTCAACCAATCCATGCCCACGATAACGCAAACATCCCCCATAGCTATAGGGACCAAGTCTATAGGAAACTCGACCCTAAAAATCTCGAGCACGCATCCTCGAATCACCTCGGTGGCGTATACCGCTCTCTCGTTTGCTATAGCAACTCGCAGGGGACAACTCATCGTCTCCCGATCGATATCGATGTGCTGGCAAAAAGCCAGCGAAACAAAAGACCGACTCGCACCAGAGTCGAATAATACCAAAGCAGGCACATGATTCACAAGAAAAGTACCTACGCATATAATAATATAAGCATAATATCTCAACATAAATGTAAATACATGAAAGAATACATACCGGCCACTACATCAGGCGCCGCGCGAACCTCCTCCGCAGTCAACTGGAAAGCTCTCCCACGAGCCTTCGGGGACTCGGTCTTCACTGGCCGAACCTCAGGAACCCTGGCAGTAGGCGAAGATCCCTGGCGAAGCTGGGGGCACTCGGCCTTCCGATGGCCAGTCTGGTTGCAATGGAAGCAGACCATAAATCCCTTGGGGCAATCCCTCGCAATGTGCCCCTCCTTGCCACACTTGTAGCAAGCACCCGATCGACAAGCCCCCTCGTGACCCTTGCCGCACTTCCCACAAGTACGGCTCTTCTGTATTCCGGATCTCAAATCAGCGGACTTGGTCCGCTTGGCTGTTGGCTGCGACTGAGCCGGCCGCTGATCCATCCGTTGAGACTCGACCTCCTCCCTGGCCTGGGTCTCCAACTCGATCTCCCGCTTCTTGGCATTCGCCTGAAGCTCAGCAAAAGTCTGATATGATGAGTTTGATACGAACTCCCGGATGTCTCTCCTCAGCACTCCCAAATACCGGCTCATCTGAGCCTGCTCCGTGGACACCTGCTCGGGGAAAAACATCGCCCTCTCATGAAACTTCCGCGTGATCACTGCAACCGAATCATTACCCTGCTTGAGGGTCAAGAACTCCTGAACCAACCGTTCCCTCTCTACCGGGGGAACATACTCGTCTCTGAAAATAGCAGTAAATCTCTCCCAAGTCAAGGCTGAAACCTCCGCAAGAGTGAAGTTCGCCGTCACGAACTTCCACCAATCCTTTGCTCCCAGGCGGAGCTGGTTCAAGGCGAACCGCACCCTCAGATGCTCCGGACATGAACAAGTATAGAAGCATCCCTCAATATCAGCAATCTACCTCATCGCAGCAATCGGATCCTGCGTCCCGTCAAACTCTGGTGGCTTCGTGTTGCTGAACTCCCGGAACAGCAACGAGTCACCCCCCTGTGGTCTGGCAGCAGCCACAGCTGCGGTAGCTGCAGCAGCGGCAGCCTCAGACAACGCGGCGTACCGCTCATCAAATGTCTCCATCAGCGTGGTCTTAATAGACCCAAACATCTCCGGGATCTCGGCCCGGATCGCTGCAGCTACCTCCTCATGAATCATCTGACGAAGCTCCTCGTCAGTCACTCCACTCGTGCCAGGTCTGTGTCATGGTCCAACCATGATGTCTCTGAAATACAACAAAAGAATATCAGAGACCCTATCGGGCAAAAATCGCACTCGATAACGCAGTCCTGCTCAGTATGCGATACTCAGGGGTTCCCACTTGGTTGCCTACTGACCCGGTGTCCTTGGTAGTACGGGCCCAATACTGCCAATTACACCGCGTCGGTATTCACCCAAGTCATCCTCCCCAAACCCCGAATCCTGAGCACTCTATTCTTATCATACTCTTGTTACTCACTCGCTCTCGAGCGCCTCATAGAAGCAAGTTTCCCTAGACTAAGGCATCACAAGATCAGGCCACTCTAGTCCTAGTATGTATACCTAGTCTACTAGCATGCATATCATATCATATCACATATCGTAACACATATAAGAGTATTTTGGGGATTTTTACCGTTCGGGCGCTGGCTGACCGTACACACTTTTTCTTCTTTGGTCGTCTCATTTGTAAAAAAAAAATTTTAAATTTTCTCAAATCCCCGGTTTGAGTTCAGTTACGCCCGAAGGTGTACCCGAATCCCTCAAACCAAGGCTCTGATACCAACTTGAAACGTCATAAATTTCCAACCAAAATTTTCATTTTTACAACCATCAAAACATGAGTAAATAGTTTAGATTCCAAAATAACAATGTAGTCACAACCGATTACATAACAAAAGATAAAATAGTTTCCCCGAGTGTGTGTACGGTCACGCTGGCGCCTTCCCACGGTCCTCACTCGTACCTGAAACACATAATGCAACAACTGTAAGCATAAAGCTTAGTGAGTTCCCAAAATACAACATACGCACATACGCCTTTCCAGGCCTTGACCTTCCGGTCCATGTGTCTCAGGGGACTTCCGTCCCGACTGGGTAAACCTTCCGGTCCTACCCACGTCAACCCTTACAGTCCATATGACCACGCCTTCCGGCCCATATCAAACATATCATACATGACATATATAGCAAATAACTTAACACATATAAGGCATATATTTCACATCATATTCGACCTTCTGGTCACATAGTCAAAACCCTTCCGGGTACAGTATAGTGAGAAGACTCACCTCATTTGCCTCGCTAAGTCGCTAATCGTGAATCCTGAAATCACTCGGGCTCGAACCCTCGAGCTGCAATCCTCCTATGATATTATAAATCTTTAATTATTACTTGTACCACTAAGGTGGACCATCCATATCAAGTCAACACAGGTTGACTTGGTCAGCAGCCTTAGACAATTTGGAGCAGACTCGGCGAGTGCACAATAGTGACTCGGCGAGTCTACGCGTTTTTGCCAACTCTCAAGAATTTTCCCATTGACTCGTCGAGTACTCCCCCGACTCGACGAGTTCCACCTGGGCCTGAATCACGGGGCCACCGCGACTCAACTCGCCGTGTCGAAGGTCAACTCGGCGAGTCCTAATCTAACTCGGTCCACCTATCAAAATCTTTCCAACCCTCTGCGACTCACTGAGTCGCCCACAACTCGGTCCGGACTACACACAGGATAGTCTCAAGGACAATCTTCAAGCGACTCGTCGAGTCTGTTCTTCAGAATCGGCGAGTCCATGCCATGCACCACCTAAAACTGGCTTTTACGGTCAGATCCGTTCCATACATACATAGATCTGGCCTTCCCAAGCTTATTTGTCACGTAAAGTCTCAGTCTTGGTTGCCATGCAATGCATACAAGGCTTCCTTTGAAGAAACAACCACTTATTTGGCAAGTTTAGCTTCTAACTCAAAAGAATGGACATAAAGCTTGTCATGAGGGGTCTCCTGGACCTGCTTAAGTCCAGATCTAGGTTCCATGTCTCCATGGGACCTCTCATACTTCTTATTCAAGCCAAGAAATGCAAGAAGAAACCCTAGATTTGGCCCATCAACACAAAACACGAAGATTGGCTCAGAAAATTACCTCAAGAAGACCCCCTTGATGAAATAGCAACAGATCTAAGCTCCCCAACACTTCAAGCTTGCTCCTCTCCCTCCTTTCCTTGCAATATCACACAAAATGATGAACAAAAGGCCTTCAAACACACTCACAAGGGCTTACAGACGTATGGAGGCTCTTAGGGTTCAAGGTGGCCGCATATGAGGGCCATAAGGTCCTTTAAATAGGGCTCAGGACCGGGAAATTAGGGTTTCATTAAACAGCGCGGACTCGCCGAGTCCATCCCTTGGACTCGCCGAGTCCGGATGCGAACCCCCGCTCAAAACGCGACCCGACTCGGCGAGTTCGACCACCAACTCGCCGAGTCCCCTCACAGAATGACATAAATATATGAAATGAAGATACCTGGGAATTCGGGCTTTTACACTTATTACCTAAATTAGTTAAACACTAAGATGGATAAGCGGTGACGCTTAGTGAGTTCAATAATATATACAATATAACGTTATGCCATGTATATACTTCAATATGATAGAATCAAAGAGGAACAATGAACAACAAAGGCATATGTGAATCATGTGAAAAGCTTTCCATATCAATCAATGATTTGATTCAAAGATATACAATCAATGAGACATAACAATTTCCATACTTGATATACATCAATAAAGCTTCGGCCCAAATGACATAGAAGACATACACTTTCTGATTAAACATTTTGGTAGACTTCAAGCTTTCAGCCCTATGTAACCATCTGCCAATGCCATAGGGGTAGAAGTCATTCTCTTAAGAGACATGCTCTACATGGCTAGAGGATACATACCAATATACCTGTGAATCTAAGTCCTTCCAGTTATCACATGATTAAAGGTACAACTTTGCTACCATAATAGCACGAAATAATAACATGGGAAAAAAACATAACACATATAACACATAACATACAATTGTTCCTATATATTGAACTCACCATGAAATAACTTGTGGTTAAAATAGTAATTTGGGCAGCACTTCGTTCTATAATTAACTTTCTTCGATGAAAACCGGAAGCTTTATTGAAAACTAGGCTTTGCGAGGGTTGAGCTACAAACCGAAAAGATAAATTTCTCGGGATCTACGGGCACTTCAAAATGTTCTTCGGGTGTTGGGTATGATCCCTAGGCTTTGGGGAAGTTGGAATGGTAAAAATGTGAATTTAGGGGTGAAAGCTGTGAATTTTCCAAACTTACCCGGGAGGGTTCGCACCCTCCTATTTATAGGGAGAATTTCGGATCTAGAGCAAGAAGGGGAAGACACGCGTTGCATGCGAGGAGAAACATGCATCAGATTCTCATTGGACTACACTTCGGACTCGTCATCTGATCGAAAGGGCAAGCTCGCATGTGAGGGGACGTGGCCGAACCCTGGCCATGCAAAATTCCTTGGATTTCGTGTTTTTCTCGGATTTTGTGTCCCGAACATCAAATATCCATAACTATCACATACGAGCTCCATTTTTTATGATCTTTATATACACGCATAGGTAAAATTATTTTCTACAACTTCCGTTTAGATTCCGTCAGCTAATATTGATTTTATTTTTAATATTATTATTTTTAATAGAATTGGACAGGAAAATATATTAAAAATTCATAACTTCTTCATCAGATGTCCATTTTCGTCTGACATTTTACCGTTGTACTATTATTGACGAGACCTTCAATTCTCATGTAGGTTGCATCGGCTAAAAAACACTCGATCTTTATTTCGATTTTTTAGTTGTGTACTACTATTCCGAAACATAGAAAAATCATAAGTTCCTCATACGAAATCAGATTTGGACGTTGTGTTTATGAAAATTCTCAGTTTAATGAATACTACGACTTTCATTTAGATCACTAAGACTAAAATGTAGTTTATCAAAAACTCATTTTTTACGCTAAATAGTGTTTGCCGATTTTGTCACAGATCTTCGATTGGTCATAACTTCTTCGTTATAACTCGGATTTCGATGAGATTTTCGCGTAACTGTTTCTAGCAAGATTATTTACAAATTCATTAACATTATCTCACTTATTTCCAACTTCATATTTTCGTTAATTTAAATAACTGACACTTTATTGGAATCTCATAAGACTTCTAATACATTTCGAATGATTCTAAACATAGTTTTAATTCAATTCTAGTAAAAACTATTTGTTAAAACTCAATACTCAAATTTCGTATAATATTTCGTAATATTATTCATTACGAAACACAATAACTAAACGTGTATGTTACACTATGGCCGCAAGTATAGACAACCTCTATCCTCGGCCAAAGTGGGTGACACGTAGCTAGCTAAGGGACAAGTTCCTGATAGCACTCTCACTAACCCGGAAATCATAAAAAAAAAATTACCGAGAAGATTTTCCACATCCAAGAATGATTAAAATCCTCTAGATGCCCATTAAATCAATAATAACACTAACCTCAGAACCACCTCTTGCTTCAAAACTCATAGTGACCCACACGAGGGGTACCAAGCGTTCCTAACCCATGTTGTAAATGAGAAGCAAGTAGCAAAAAACATCAAGGAGGTTTCGGGAACCCGTACACCCCCCCCCCCCCGAAGTGTTCCCAGCAGACCCCCAGGATTACCCCTCATATAACAAGTCAGGTTCAAGAATAGGGACCATGGACCCATACGGTTCACCTATCGTGACTGGGGGTATAGTGAGGGTTGTATATAACTAACATTGTACGAATTCAGGCTATGTAATTCCACCTTGACTCTTGTCTTATGCACTTGGGGCAAAATCACTTATCCGACTGTCTTCTCAATCTTAATTATATACGACTTGTATGCAAAAAAACAATGATAGATGAACTAAGTATGAGTTGTGCTTCAAACTTCATAACTAAGTCACCCAAGGCAACGGGTGGTATCAATGCCATTTAGGTGATAATTGGTAGATTGGTAGACTACATGGAGATCAAATATCCATTATCTCTGATAGGAATAGTTGATTTACCTCGTGGTTACAGCAGTCACTTCAAAACCCCCATGAGAATTGAACTCAGCTGAGTATAGCCTACCACCCACAAACAGATGGGCAGAGTGAGAGAACTATACAAATGATAGAAGATATGCCGAGGTCTTGTGTGATAAACTTTGGTAAAGCTTAGGATAACCAATTACCGCTTACCAAATTCTCATACAATAACATTTAGCACACTAGAATCAAGGTTGCTCCATTTGAAGCCCCGTATGGTCGCAAGTACAAACCACTTTTGTGTTGGGCCAAAGTGGGTGACATGTAGCTAGCTATGGGACATGTTCCATATAGCACTCTCACTGACCCATAAATCATAAAAGAAACGACCGAGAAGATTGTCCAAATCCAAGAACGATAAAATGCCTCTAGAGACAGACAAAAGACTTACACGGATAAAAGACGGAAGCCCTCGGAATTCCATGTTGGAGGTAGAGAACTATTGAAAGTCTCACCCTGGAAAGGAATGACACATTTTGGAAAATATGGAAAAGTAAATACAAGGTATATTGATCCGTTTAAGATCCTCGCTATGATTGGCCTGGTGGCATACAAGCTTCGATTACCGCAAGAACTATGTAACGTACATCCTACCTTTCATGTATCCAACACAAAGAAATACTTGTCTGATGAGACTCTCGTAATCCCACTCAACGAAATCAAAATCAACGAGAGTCTCCACTGCGTAGAAGAACCGGTTGAAATCATGTACAGGGAGATCAAAAGAGCAAAACAAAGTCACATTCCCATTGTGAAGGTCCTATGTAATACTAAACGAGGTCCCGAGTTCACATGGGAACGTGAAGATCAGAAGAAACAAAAATACCCACATCTTTTCCCCAACCCTTGAAGTCCCATTCGAAACGCTAATTTCGGGACATAATTCCTTCTAACGGGGGGATGATGTGACAAACGTAATTTTTTTTCAAGTCAAAGTCAAACTAAACCAATGAGTCAAACCGGTCAACTCAACCAGTACTTGTATGATAGGACTTACTCTATGTTTACTAGTGTATAACTCTCTATCTTAATACAAATAATCACTCGTAAGTTTCAAATATTCAAAACTCTAAAACCTAGATAGGGTGAGTGATATAACGACTCGATAACGCCCTATTATGTACCCTTTGGGGGTGTATAACATTCATAACACGACGTAGTGGAGTTTGCAATCCTAGCACTACAACTCAAAACCTTAGCGAAGGCTACAAACGAAATCCCTCTTTAATCTCTCCCATTCTATCTTGAACGTCTTGCTAATAAAAATCACATTTTCCAGCGTTTATATGAATACTCATACCATCCCGAACCTTCCTATAGCCTAAAACAGCTTAAAATGGAAGAAAGAAGTCAAAAGGAGGTCTGGAGGTTTGCAGGTTACTATTCACATGCGAACCTTCACAGGTCGTCGCACCTTCTAAGTCACATTCGCATTTGGGTGAGGGGTTCGTAGTCGAGCCGGGAAGTTCCTTAGCAAGCCTTCTCGCAAGAAAAACCAGAAACTCATTCGTAGGTTACTTAACAACCGACAACTGTCACATTTCAACCTTCGGACCGAGCCTCCCTTCACAGTGAACCGAGAAGATTTGCAGGTATTCGACCAACGTTCACAACGAACCTTCCTCCTCTTGCTCTCAGTTCTGACCTTCGCACCCGATGCTCCTACCTACAAACCCTGTCACATCCAGCCTCTCAACTTCACAAGATTCGCATTCTTTCCTGGTTTTTGAATACTTTCGCATTTTAACCCCGTTTTTGACATGGGATTTTCACCAAACTCATGACTTTATCATCTTAGACGCTCTAAACTCATATCTTATCTACATATTGAAGATTTATTACTTATAAATTATTATTTTACATTAAGAAATATGTATAGATATTAAATTACACAAGTTGGTCAAGCGGATCCCCACTTGCCACCTTTATGTCACTTCCATACTTTCCATTAGTCAATCGTTATCCTCATCACACTAACCAGTGCAAACTTGCCTTATTATATTCAGTTTAAAGTATATATAAATAATCTCTGAGGATTTCTTTCTTCCCCTCCAAGATTTCCACTATTCTCTCCAAAAGCAAATTTTTTCACTCTTTCTTTTTCTCTCTCTCTCTATCTATCTATCTATCTATCTATCTATCTATCTATCTATCTATCTATCTATCTATCTATCTATCTATCTATCTATCTATCTATCTATCTATCTATCTATCTCTCTAGAACATGACTTTTCCAAGAAGTTCTTGAGCTTTACTCTTATGGATTGGTAAGTAGTTTCTCTAAAATTCTACACAATCTTCATATAAATCATATATCATTTACACAAATATCTACATATTTGTTCATAAGATCATCAAATCTTCAAGCATCTTTCAAGTGTTCTTGACTTGAAACTTGCCATCTTGAACCTTCCACCATAAGAAATCATAATAGGTGACTTCATACCCCCTGTATTTTCAAGTTTTCTTCAAGTTTTAAGGTGGGGTGGTCTATTCACGAACTGTTTTGACCATCTAAAACTTCATATTTTTCAAAACTAATCAATATGAAAATAGTTCAGCATTATACCTTTCAAATGACTACTTGCACTGATTCATATGATATCTCTACAATTTATGGTGATTTTTACAAAACTACCTATCATTCCAAGAGTCATTTCAGACCAGTCGGTGAAGATGAACATTTTCACACTAGTTTGAGGCCACTAGAAATCATAATAAAAATTATGAACAAAGTAGACTCACTTTCTAAACTCTCAGAGCTTACGTATCTAGTTTTTCAACTTACGATGATTATTCTATAATTTTTCTAATAACAGGGGCAGAAATGTTAAAACTAGAAAAATAGTTAACAAGTTCATTAACACTTTGTAACATGTTGAGCAAAGTGTATAACAATAAATGGCTACATATTGATTGTATTTCATGTTAGTTTACTTCCATGATACAGAAATAGTCATTCATATAAGGGTCTTTCATCATTACAAACTCATATGATAAACTATGATAGGTATAGTTTATGGTACATTAACACTATGAACATACTAAGGAACGTTTCATTTATACTACAAAAAGGGTTTTCGTTCACACTACACGTAAACTTGTTGAATCAAATTTTTGAGACATTACTTCATTGTACTCTTTAGAGTACTGGTTAAAGTCTTGTATTATAACCATAGTCTCTTGTAGGGAGAGCGTGACACTTGTGTATATATCTATATTGGGACTGACAATCCCGCACCTAAGTTGCATGCAACAGCTAGACCGGCAGGTTTTGGGGTGACAATTTTCAAAACATTCAGACGCACAAAGTACGTCGTGACAGGCTTACTATGTCAATTGCACATTTATAATAACCCACATCCGGAAACAACGACACATATATTTTACAGGGATTATTACATTCATAAGGGTTTTATTTATTTAAAATTTCACTTACTATTATATGTATAGAAAATACTTGTACATTTCGGTCTTTAAGTCTTAAGACTACAAATCATTTTATAAGGAAAATATTGGATTATTCTTGAACATACACTACATTTACAAAGAAATGATTTCAACTCTACATACAAAAGCTTATGCACTCACCATATTAATTGTGGACACTCTTTCAAAATTACTTGTATTCTCAGGTAATTAATAAAAACAGGTAACTACCATTTTTTGAGGATGGAACGTTATACCATCGGACAAACCATTTTATCATAATATTGTAATCAATTTTGAAACATGTAACTCATGAAACCATGTAACTTTCTTGATTGTATTTATGATGTCTGTATTTACTTTGATCACTAGTATACTCATTGTTATGATACTATACATGAAGTCATCCAACCCCCGGAAGTTTCCGTCATCCTAGGTTTGAGAGTGTGACAGATTAGTATCAGAGCATTGTTTATAGTGAACTCAGTATATCAACCCATAAAAGATATACAACTATAAACACATTGGGATAAAAACACTCTAACCAAAAGTTATATTTTTAAAATATAAAAATATTTATATAAAAGTATACGAACATACATACATACTAGAACAAGTATTATACGAAGAACAAAACAAAAGTATTTAGATGTTGGACACTGCAGTCAAACCTAAACAGTTATGTAATCGTATATAGGATAAATATAGCCTGATCAACTATATTTAGTTGAGATACGACCAACATGTGTTTGGGAGTGATAGTAGTGTTGCAACAAGTCTAAAACTTACCAACTCTATATGCAAAGGAACATTAGAACCAAACATAAAGTTTAAAATACTATACGAGTATTTTATGATACTATACAATAACAACAAATCTAAAAACTTATCGACTTTGTATATCAAGAAGTTATAGAATCAAACATACGACTAAGATACTATAGGAGTATTTTAGGTGCTATAGATAAATTATTTAAAAAATAATGCACCCTTACTGGTAGATCTATAGTTACTAAGTGTATATGTTGAGGTTATATATATAACTAAGATTTTATAGACTTAGAGTTTTTGATTTTTGCTCTACTTGTTGTTCTTTATTTGGTTGTGGTTTTAGAGTATGATCACTTATTCGAAGGTCTATTTAAACATGGTTATATATAATCTGTATACACTACGTGATTATAGAAGGACCCCGTAAGAATCATGAACGACCCCAACTTTCATATTTCTGAAAGACCCAAACTTTCATACTATTCCAACATTAGTCTTAAGTTACTTCCTCAAAACATGTTACATGTATATTTATAAAACAATATTTTATACTGACACAGTGATTACAAAAGATTGGATACAAACTTACTAAGTTTTATTACATTACATATCTACCCAAGAATCTGCTATTCATATACATACATGAACATTAAGTATAGAGAAATAGTATTAACTATTTTAAATCTTTCAGGGCTATAAAACTATACTGGATACTCAACACCTGTAATTGTTAAACATTGAGGCGGATAAGCAATAACCCTTAGTGAATTCAATAAATAGATAAAATATAATATTATGCCTTATATATACCAATCTGACATAAGCAAAGAGGAACAAGAACAACAATAGCATATGCGTATCATATGTGAGGCTTTCAATATCAACTAAAGCTTTGAATCAAAGATTTACGATCCATGAGTCATAACGTTTTCAATACTTGATATGCATCAATAAAGCTTTGGCTCAAATGGCACAGAATACATACAATTTCTGAATAACATTTTGGTAGATTTCAGGCTTATAGCCCTGTCAAACCATTTGTCAATACTATAGAATACATATCATTCTCTTACAGAGTCATGCTCTACATGGTCAGAGGCTACATACAAGTCCTATCTAACCTTTTGTCAACGCCGTAGAATAGAATTCATTCTCTTATGAGACATGCTCTACATGGCTAGAGGCTACATACCAGTACCACCGTGAATCTAAGTCCTTTCAGTGATCACATGGTCAAAGGTATAAATTTGCTACAAATATAGCATGAAATAACAACACGAGATAATAACACAAAAAAAGCACATAGCACATATAACAAATAACATACAACTGTTCTTATATATTGAACTCACCTTGAAATAACTGGGGGTTAAAATAGTAATTTGTGCAACACTTCATTACTATAAATAGCTTTCTTCTATAAAAACCGGTAGGTTTCTTGAAATCCGGGCTCTACGAATGTAGAGCTTTAAATCGAAAAGATAAATTTCTTGGGGTCTTTGGGCACTTCGGGGCGTGTTCCGGGCTTTAAAAATGATATTGGGGCTTCGGGGGAAGTGGAAATAATAAAAATATTGAAAAAGGGGTGAAAATGGAAAATTTCCCATTTTACTCGGGAGGGTTCGCAACCCACCTATTTATAGGGTGAAGTCCGAAGTCGGTCGAGAAGGATGAGCCAGCAAGGGCAGGTGGCAGCGAGGGAGAGAGACATGCGAGGGGGCAGCTGGCACTTCGGACTCCAGACCAAACACGCATCGGATGTGAAACTACACGCGTCGGACGCTCGGTTGGACTTCCCTTCGGTCGAATCAACAACGAGCACGTAGCGGACACGAGACAGCCTTGCATACGAGTCAACGTGGCCGAACTCTAGCCTTACGAAATTCCTCGGTTTTAGCATTTTTCTCGAATTTTTTGTCCCAAACTTCTAAAATCCATAACTTTCGCATATGTGCTCCGTTTTCGACGTTCTTCATATGCATGCGTAGGTAAAATTATTCTCTACAACTTTCGTTTAGACTTAGTCGGATAATTTTGTTTTAATTTTAATATTATTATTTTTAACAGATCGGGATAGGAAAAATCCATTAAAAATTCAGAACTTCTTCATCCGACGTCCGTTTTCTTCAGACTTTGTACCGTTGTACTACTATTGACGAGACCTTCGATTCTCGTTTATGTTGTGTCGGTTAAATATCGCTCGATCTTTATTTCGAGTTTTTAGCTATCTACTGCTATTCAGAAACTTAAAAAAATCGTAACTTCCTCATACGAAGTCAGATTCAAAAGTTCTTTATGTGAAAGTGCATTAATTTCACGGTTTCTACAACTTTCATTTAGATCACTAAGGCTAAAAAGTAGTTTATCGGAAACTCACTTTTTACGCGGATTTGTCGCGGATCTTCGATTGGTCATAACTTCTTCGTTATAAATTGGATTTCGTCAAGGTTTTCGCCTAAACTTTTCTAACGAGATTCCTTACATCATTAAATAATAAAATTGTACATATTTAAAATTTCATATTTTCGCTAAAATTTCACTATTTGAATTTTAATTGGAATCTCATAAGATTTCCAACATTTTCCGAATAATTCTAAACATAATTTTACTTCATTTCTAGTAAAAACTATCTGTTAGAACTCAACACTCAATATTATTCACATTTAATAATTACATAGTACGATAACAGAAAGTGTATGTTACAAATCATCCTTATAAAAATTTAATTTTTAAACAAAAAATATTTTATTAATCTAATAGTTTTTTATACACCCCTAATTCTCATATAAACAACATATCTAGACATCACAACCCCACTACAACAACTAACATAGGAATCGAGGAAAAACCAAGTGACAACCGTCAATTTCCGGTCAAGACAAACTCAACCGAAGTCAACAAGTCAAACCGTTCGACTCATTTTGCATGTGGGTACTATAGTTTATGTTAGGTAAATACTAAACTACTCGCTATTCTAATGAGAGATCATAAATCAAAAAGTGCGAACATCTAGATATCCTTAACCTAAAATTGTGGTACGTGGCGAGCCCAAACCGATAAAACAATGTTGCATACTCATCATGAGTGTGTAAGACCCTTAAACAAGGCTTAACAGGGTTTACGAACCTTGCATTGCGAAGTCGGACACTCACAAATGCCACACATGAAACCTCTCTCAATCGTTTTCACTCTATCTCTTCTTATCAAGAATCTCTCCCAAATCCCTCCAAATATGTCAAATCTCTCTCAAATATCTCTCTGTATGAGAAATCTCTCCAAGAATGTCAAATCTCTCCCAAATCTCTCCAAGTATGTGAAATCTCTCTCAAATATCTCTCTGTATGAGAAATCTCTCCAAGAATGTCAAATCTCTCCCAAATCTCTCCAAGTATGTGAAATCTCTCTCAAATATCTCTCTGTATGAGAAATCTCTCCAAGAATGTCAAATCTCTCCAAGTATGTGAAACCTCTCTCAAATATCTCTTTGTATGAGAAATCTCTCCAAGAATGTCAAATCTCTCCCAAATCTCTCCAAGTATGTGAATTCTCTCCCAAATCTCTCTCAAAAGTTTCCCGTAACTTTTTAGAATTATTGGGGTCATTCCGACCCTTAACCGGGTCAAAAACGGCTTAAAACGGGGTAAAAACGAGAAAATTGAACCTTAGGAACCGAAACCCTTCTCAAGGAGCCGAAGCTCCTTAAGGCCGAGACTAGGAACCGAAAGTACCAAGGACCGAACTGAGTCTCTACTTGGCCGAACCCGGAGAACCGAATCACTATAGCAAAGATCGAGTCTCGGTCTCTGTCTCTCTTCCCCTCTTAGTCTCTATCTCTTTGCACCTCTCTGTCTCTTCACGCCTCTCGCCTCTCGCCTCTCTGTTCTCTCTTCCCCTCTCGGTCTCTGTTCTCTCTTCCCCTCTCGATCTCTGTTCTCTCTTCCCCTCTCGGTCTCTGTTCTCTCTTCCCTCCTCTCGGTCTTTGTTCTCTCTTCTCCCACCTCTCGGTCTTTGCTCCCTCTGTTCTCTTCTCTCGGTTTCTCCTCCCCTCTCGGTTTCTGCCCTCTCTCCTCTCGGTTTCAGCATCAGAAGACCGAAACTCGGCCAGATTTCGGAAATTTGTCACTTTTAGCCCCCTTTATATATTTTTAACATTTTCAGCCTGTTTTTCGTGATTTTAAAGCGGGATTTTCTCCAGAAATTATATTTTAACATAATAAACCCTAAATATTCATAATTTAACCATGTTTTTATGAAAATCATTATCTAAATGATAAAAATCTAATGGGGGATTTATTTAAGGTCGAGTGTTGACTTTGCCTTAACTTATATCACAAGCAACTACACCACACCCACTCTATGACCAGCCACACCTCCCCACCTTACCTAGGTCACATCAATGTCCTTTACACTAAATTCTCACTCATTCCCACATTTTTAGAGCTGGAACAAAACACCCTCTCTCCTCATTTCTCTCATTTGCTCTCATTTCACTAAGTATCAAACACCTCTTTTCTCTAAAACTTTTTCTCCACCAAATTCGAGATTCAAGGCTGATTATCAAGTGTTCTTCCACATTTGGTAAGCATAATCCATTCTCCTTATGATTATCTCACTTATTTCCACTCAAATCATGGATATCATACACAAACTCCATCATATTTGTGTTAGAGCTTCGAATCTTCAAGTGATTCTTCAAGTGTTCTTGGTTTGAACACTTCTCTTCTTCAACACTTATCTACTGAAACCACTCAAGGTGAGTTCATACCCCTACATTTTCATGTTTTCTCAAGTTTTTTTAGGGGGGGAATACAAGTTAAAACACCAAGAACATAACTAAGTTTTTCTAACAGCCTTCATTAGAAAAGTTCAACTCCATTCACGGACTGTTTTGGGCAACTTAAAAATTTTTGTTTTCAAAACTGTATAAGGTGCAAATAGTTCAAGTTTGTAGCTTTAAAATGAATACTTTCACATCTCCATATGATTTTTTTACAATTTATGGTGATTTTTACAAAACTGTCTATCATTTCAAACAACAATCTGGACCAGTCAGTAATTTTGGACTTATTCACCCAAATTAGAGGTCATTAAAAATCGTGATAAAAAATTATGAGTAAACTAGAAAAATTTTTTGAACTCTCAGAATTTACGGATCTAGTTTTTCGACTTCGTATGATTTTTCTATGATTTTTCCAAAACAGTGCAGAATGGCTAAACTTAGCCAACAGCATATAAATATCATAACACTTTGTATTATGTTGAGCAAAGTGTATAATCATAAGTTCTAATTATTGAATGTGTTTCTTTGTTAGTTTATCATCATGAACTGAAACTAAGTCATTCATAATAAATATTATACATTCGTTTTAGAACACGTATAATAAACAATAAAAAGTATAGTTTAATGGATTCATAACATTAATGCATTTCCATAAAAGAATTCTTACATATTACAAACGTTTTAGATAAACTACAATAGGTATAGTTTATGATACATCACACAACACACTTGTACAAAAAGGGTACGTTCATACAGAAAAGATCTACATTCACACACATTTCACGTAAACTTGTTAACCTATATTGTGAGACATATTCTCCCCGTACGTCTGAGTGCGGGATATAATTCGTGGTAGTTATAATCAGAATCTCCTGGAGGGTGAACTTGATACTTGTATATAGATCTATATTGGGTTTGACACCCCACACCTTGCTGCTAGCTACAGTGGGACCTGCAGGTCTACGGGTGACAAATGTCATTTCAGTTTCCGCGACGCCTGAGAAACGTCGTGGCAGGTTCACATAGTCATAGTATGATTATAGCGACTCACATAGGGATATAACAATCCATAAAGTTTACGGGATTTTATTTTTAAAATCTAAATGGGTTTTATGTCGATTTAAAATCACTTTTTATCTCAATAAATACAGATATTATTGTACACTTTTGGTTTTGGTAGGTATGACTACACATCATTTGAAACCACATTTATACCTTTAAGTATGGTCAATACTTGTTATTTCTCGGTCCTCGGATTTAGGACTACATATACATAAAGTATTAATAAACATGAGAACATACGGAAATTTCATTTAATTCAAACGTGTCCATGTCCATTTAAAGACATAACATTTTCTATTAGTAAGAAAGGTTACTTATACATTTTGGTCTTCGGTCATAAGACTACATTACACAGATTTTAAAGAAAATATCGGATTTTCTGGATACATATTCTAACACTTTTACAAGGAAAACGGTTTACTTTCCTAACGAAATCTTTTATGAACTCACCAACCTTTGTGTTGACACTTTTGAAAACTACTTGTATTCTCAAGAATTCAGTGAAAACAGGAAATCAACAATGTTTTGAGGATGGGACGATAAATCGTCAAACAATTCATTTTGTATCATAATGTAATTGATGGGAATCATGTAAACATGTTCTTTGATGTAATGTTTTCAATTATATTTGTGATGGTTGTATTTACTTTGAGCACTATTATACTCATTGTTGTGATACCCTACATGAAGTCCTCCACCCCCGAACATTTCCACCATCCTTGGTTTGGGGGTGTGACAGATTGGTATCAGAGCAATTGTTTATAGTGAACTCAGTATATCAAACCACATAAGATATACAAACTATAAATGCATTGGGACTAAGTCTCTGATTTAAAGTTTCAAAACAACTATACTTTTAGAAATAAATAGTTTCTTATTAAAAGTATACATGCATACATACATACTAAGGTCAGCACCATTCTAGAACAAAACAAAAGTAATGATTGTTGGATATCATAGGTAAGCTCGGGGATGTATGGTCACTCTTGGTAGTGGCATAGCCTGATCAACTATGCTGGTCCGAGGAGTGATTAGCACATGCCCAAGAATAGTTGTGATATGGCAACAAGTCTAAAAACTTACCAACACTACCACAATGAGAACATTAAAATAGAACATGAGTTTAAAATACTATAGGAGTATTTTGTAATATCATAAATTATATGAAAACTAAATGGATCCTTAATAATAGGTCTATAGTCCCTAAGTGGATACTTTAAGGTTATATATAACTTAGAAATTATAGACATAGAATTTGTGGTCATTACTTTACTTCCTTTTCCTTGTACGGATGTGGACCTAGAGTGGGATCACTTATTCAAAGGGCTATCGTATCTTGTTATATGTAACTAGTATGCACTATGTCATTATAGAAGTAACTAATAAGGATCACCCCTACAAGTAATTGATAATCGAGTTAGACGCATAGTACTTATCTCCTCCACTCCTATTCTCGCAAATACAGCATAGCAAAATCCTACTTGCCGGACGACCCTTACTTTCCTAATCCGAACTCGAGGAATGGTGAATGGTTATGAGAAGAATCAGAGGCAGAACCGGAGGTAGTCGATCCTCCATGCATAGCAAGGGTTCCGTGAACCGTTTCAACTTTATCGAACCTGTGACCCATTGGGCAATCATGATCGAGGGTTGAATGACAACAACCACCATGTGGAGACCAACGAGGGTGCTATGACCTCAACCACAGGGGAACGATTGACAGAGCCCTCCCGGTGAAGACCCGGCGGATTGCGGACATCGGGGATTAAAACAGGAAAACTACAATCTCAGTTCAGAAAACTGCACGCTACTACAGACCCTACCATCTCGTGTACCCGTGACTCAGAATTAGACTATTATTCCTGAGATCAACTCTCTTTTTAGGACTTTATTTCCACTCGTGAAGAGGAAATAGAGTGACAGAGTAGACACACGGCATTCAAAGGAAGGATGATTGCAGGCAAACATCGATTGGCAAAGCTATAAAATGCATCGACCTAGCCCCATACATCACGAGGGATGGATCGTCGTGAGTAGAGTTCATACCACTCACCAGACCTGGTAAATTAGGTTATGAGTATGCGCTGGTACTACTCTATTATAAGTAAAAGCATATCATTGCAAATTAAGTGGTCATACTAAACGAGAGATCTAGTTACTATCAATACCCGTCCATGCACAAACGTGAGGTAGACCTGCAGCGAGGTCAAAATTTTCACTGAAACCATGATTTCTAGAGTCATATTAGCAAGATGGTCTTAGGATGTACCTATCCGACTCGAATGTCTATTTAGCCTTAATTATATAACTAAGCATACATCAATAGGTCATGACAAGGACCTAGCTTGGGTCAAGTGTAAGGTTTCACTTGGATAGAGAACTACTAAAATACATGAGTTTACTATACAAAGAACCTCGTTATAAATTGTTTTCAGAACACCCTCAACAACCGAACTACGATACAAATCGATATGAGATAAACTTAGTTAGAAAACTCGCCACATATAGCCATTCTAAAAACTCATTATCGTCTCACTTTAAACATTTGTTGAGAAGTTTCTTCTTCATAGACCTATGGAGTGCGAACGTTCCAGCACTAATGCACCGGATCCCATCAAAATTCCTCAGCCAAGTGTGTTCCGACAAACATGATTCTAAGAGGAGTAAAGCTTAACGTCCGTATGAAACCTACTTCTACCAACTGCCATAACTCCATCTCAGGAGCGTTAGTGGGAACACTATGAATAGTACAGTAATGTGCAAAAATTTATATCTGTAAATATAACTTGTAAGGATGCACTTAAGATAATCATTTCCACTAACGAAGTTGTTTTTCGTCATGAAACATAGCTATGTCTTCACCAAGAGGCAACAAACCAACTATCAAGGCGCCAACACTACAGATAGACGCTGCTACTTTTCAGGCTGCAGTCACGGCAGTCGTGACAGCCATCATGGCGCAAATCAATGCTAACAACGTCAGTAGGGGTGGAAGCGGTACTAACAATACAAATTGTGGTAACAATCACGGACACCAATGGGTACCTACCAACGATAATACCTCAGGCTACAAACCTACGAACAAGAAGAGAAAGTTTTGGAGCATGAAAGAGCACCACCAATCTCAAGGATACACTAAAAGACAACAACCTAGGGCCGCCCCTACCATTACAACAACAGTCATGACACATGCCTCGACACTAGCCATGGGTTCTACCACCCAAATGTCGTCCATACCATATGAGGGATCACTCCCAAAGTGCAACCAATGGGGCTTGTCGGGAGTTACACTATAAAAACTGCAACAGGAAAGGGCATACCGTCCGTTTCTGTAGGGCCCCGGCCCATCACCTCCCTTCAATCACCTGCACCAAGGTAGGCCCAGTATGCTACCTATGCGGTGAAACAGGACACTTCAAGAGAGAATGTCCAACTGAGAAGAATGACGAAGGGACAGGAGGAGTGTGATGAACACACCAACAGGAGCAGCAAGGGAACCATGTTAGGACTTTTGTAATGATCCCAACGAGAAAACATTTAAGTACTATATGTTTGTAATGAATTTGGTACGCTTACTAAAGTAACATTCCTTCTAAAAAGTAGGTAAAATATTCTCTCTCATACAAATCAAACCAAAGGCATTCATATATGACCTTAGGATCATTACCTGTAAGTTGTGATGACCTTGCCATACATCGGGGTTAATTAAAATCAAAATACTAAAGTCTTGAAATAGATAATTCCATCCTGACTCCGATTCCATGTCTAGTATTAGGAGTTGAGTGGGGTCACCCACTCGACGATTTCACTACATCAACTTGCATACGATGATGACATACCACTCGATCGTAAGGAGACTTGTCTGGAATCATGATATCAAGTATCATTACTGGCTATCGAAAACACACCCACTACCAGTGCTAGACACTGTGGTATGAATCATCTACAAAAATCATAACATCAAATAAAACGGAACACGGAAAAGAAATACAAGACACTCTATCAGTCTAGTGATCTCTTCTTACGAATACAACTTATCTCGTGTTATCTAAAAAGATATTGTTGTCGTTATCCAATTTTGATTGATATATCCCTCATTTTCCCGATTTTAACGACTACAAAAAGGGCCCTTCGCCTACCCCCCCTCCCCCCGAATATCGAAACCTTCGTCTCTCATAAACATCCAGCACGGACCTTTGGGTCATCTCTCGTTATGAAATTCCAAAACACGCACCAAAGGAGTGTTATACTTCCCAAAGCCCTATCACAAGTATTTACAGGAGACCTTTCGGGAATGTCATGCATACAACAGACAAGGTTCAAGGAAGGAAGCTTGGGATGGATACAACCAGGTGCGAATCTTGCCATGAACTTCGGGCCAAGGTTGCCCAGAAGGACGATTGAATGTCCTACCATCCAAAAAGGCCTATTCGCATAAACCAAACCCACATGCTTCCTACCGAGCTACAAGAACTGTCATGTCAAACCTATCGAACCACTCAACAATGAAATTGAAGAACCAAGCTTCTCACCCTGGAAAGCTCTGGTCTTATTCTTCAAATAGAAAGGCAAATTGCTCGTAATTCCATCGACTTCAGAGGCCCGACAATATCTCCCGTAGAAACATTTATTATCAACCACGCATAGACGAATAGGCCGACCAACCACAATTCCGTAGTGATATCCCTCGGATAGTACCAACCCGCTCGTAGTATTCACGAAACTTAATGAATAGGAAATGCCATTCTTACTAAGATCAATTCGTCATTGTCATTGTGAATGACTTGCTTATCTACCCTCATAGTAAGAAGGAAACCAAGGAGAGCAGCTACAACAAACCACGGAAGCAATAAGGTCAGAGAAGTATTACCTGAAGTTCTCTAGACACAAGTTTTGAAATTAAGGAGTCCAATTCCAAAGACACATCGTTATCAATGTGGAAATTCTTAAGGACCCTTTCAATTTATCAAAACCGTTGAGAAATAGTCAACACCAAAGACGATAGCTGGAATACGCCAAAATTCTGGGTCTCGCTGACCTACCGTCTTAGTTCCTTTGGAACTTCTCGTAAAATACGGACCCCCTCCCAACTTTGACCCGAAAGGGGGCAACCCTTTACGGGAAGAGAAGCAAGAGATAGAAACCTTTAGAACTCCAGTATAATCGACCAAATTCCTTTGGAAACACTCACTCTGGGAAGGCTTAGTACGCTTCGGAAAGCATGGAAAGCCAATACCCCAAATAATTATGCCTTTCAAGATTCTTGTCAAAATCAGCCCTGTAACTCACTACTTCAATCTACTCTCGCGAGCTTGGTAAAGTACACTCTATCCAACACGTTCCAAAATTATAAGAAGTATCTATCCGACAAGACTCTTTCAATTCCCCTCGACGAGATCGAGTTCCACAAGAGGCTCACATTCTTGGAAGAACCATAGTGACCATGGATTGAGGTCAAGCGGATGAAACAACACCGCTTCCCATTAGTGAAAGTTCACTGGAATGCTAACCAAGGACCTGGAGTCACTTGGGAGCGTGAGAATTAGTCGATTAGGAAGTATCCCCACTTCTTGGCTTGATTATTCATGCCTACTCTTTGCCTAAATTCAAATTTCGGGATGAAATTCCCTCTAACGGGGGGATGATGGGACAACCGTCAATTTCCGGTCAAGACAAAGTCAACCGAAGTCAACAAGTCAAACCGTTCGACTCATTTTGCACGTAGGTACTATAGTTTATGTTAGGTATATACTAAACTACTCGCTATTCTAATGAGAGATCATAAATCAAAAAGTGCAAACATCTAGATATGCTTAACCTAAAACTGTGGTACGTGGCGAGCCCAAACGGATAAAACAATGTTGCATACTCATCGGAAGTGTGTAAGACCCTTAAACAAGGCTTAACAGGGTTTACGAACCTTGCATTGCGAAGTCGGACACTCACAAATGCCACACATTAAACCTCTCTTAATCGTTTTCACTCTATCTCTTCTTATCAAGAATCTCTCCCAAATCTCTCCAAGTATGTGAAATCTCTCTCAAATATCTCTCTGTATGAGAAATCTCTCCAAGAATGTCAAATCTCTCCCAAATCTGTCCAAGTATGTGAAATCTCTCTCAAATATCTCTTTGTATGAGAAATATCTCCAAGAATGTCAAATCTCTCCCAAATCTCTCCAAGTATGTGTAATCTCTCTTAAATATCTGTCTGTATGAGAAATCTCTCCACGAATGTCAAATCTCTCCCAAATCTCTCCGAGTATGTGAAACCTCTCTCAAATATCTCTTTGTATGAGAAATCTCTCCAAGAATGTTAAATCTCTCCCAAATCTCTCCAAGTATCTGAAATCTCTCCCAAATCTCTCTTAAAAGTTTCCTGTAACTTTTTAGAATCATTCGGGTCATTCCAACCCGTAACCGGGTCAAAAAAAGCTTAAAACGGGGTAAAAACGAGAAAAATGAACCTTAGGAACCGAAACCCTTCTCAAGAAGCCGAAGCTCCTTAAGGCCGAGACTAGGAACCGAAAGTACCAAGGACCGAACCGAGTCTCTGCTTGGCCGAACCCGGAGAACCAAATCACTGTAGCAATGATCGAGTCTCGGTCTCTGTCTCTTCGCGCCTCTCTGTCTCTTCACGCCTCTCGCCTCTCTGTTCTCTCTTCCCCTCTCGGTCTCTGTTCTCTCTTCCCTCCTCTCGGTCTCTATTCTCTCTTCTCCCACCTCTCGGTCTCTGCTCCCTCTCTTCTCTTCTCTCGGTTTCTCCTCCCCTCTCGGTTTCTGCCCGCTCTCCTCTCGGTTTCGGCATCAGGAGACCAAAACTCGACTAGATTTCGGAAATTTGTCACTTTTAGCCCCTTTTTGATATTTTTAACATTTTAAGCCCGTTTTTCGTGATTTTAAAGCGGGATTTTCTCAAGAAATTATATTTTAACATAATAAACCCTAAATATTCATAATTTAATCATATTTTTATGAAAATCATTATCTAAATGATAAAAATCTAATGGGGGGGGGGGGTTTATTTAAGGTGGAGTGTTGACCTTGCCTTAACTTATATCACAAGCAACCACCCCACACCCACTCTATGACCAGCCACACCTCCCCACCTTACCTAGGTCACATCAATGTCTTTTACACTCAATTTTCACTCATTTCCATGTTTTTAGAGCTGGAACAAAACACCCTCTCTCCTCATTTCTCTCATTTGCTCTCATTTCACTAAGTATCAAACACCACTTTTCTCTCAAACTTTTTCTCCACCAAATTCGAGATTCAAGGCTGATTATCAAGTGTTCTTCCACATTTGGTAAGCATAATCCATTCTCCTTATGATTATCTCACTTATTTCCACTCAAATCATGGATATCTTACACAAACTCCATCATATTTGTGTTAGAGCTTCGAATCTTCAAGTGATTCTTCAAGTGTTCTTGGGTTGAACACTTCTCTTCTTCAACACTTATCTACTGAAACCACTCAAGGTGAGTTCATACCCTTACATTTTCATGTTTTCTCAAGTTTTTTAGGGGGGAATACAAGTTAAAACACCAAGAACATAACTTAGTTTTTCTAACAGCCTTCATCAGAATAGTTCAACTCCATTCGCGGACTGTTTTGGGCAACTTAAACATTTTTTTTTCAAAACTGTATAAATTGCAAATAGGTCAGGTTCTTAGCTTTAAAATGACTACTTTCACATCTCCATACGATTTTTCTACAATTTATGGTAATTTTTACAAAACTGCCTATCATTTCAAACAACAATCCGGACCAGTCTGTGATTTTGGACTTATTCACCCAAGTTGGAGGTCATTAAAAATCGTGATAAAAAATTATGAGTAAACTAGACAAATTTTGTGAACACTCATAATTTATTGATCTAGTTTTCGACTTCGTATGATTTTTCTATGATTTTTCCAAAACAGTGCAGAATGGCTAAAGTTAGCCAACAGCATATAAATATCATAACACTTTGTATTATGTTGAGCAAAGTGTATAATCATAAGTTCTAATTATTGAATGTGTTTCTTTGTTAGTTTATCATCATGAACTGAAACTAAGTCATTCATAATAAATATTATACATTCATTTTAGAACACGTATAATAAACTATAAAAAGTATAGTTTAATGGATTCATAACATTAATGCATTTCCATAAAAGAATTCTTATATATTACAAACGTTTTAGATAAACTATAATACGTATAGTTTCTTTGTGAGACATTCTCTCCCCGTACGTCCGAGTGCGGGATATAATTCTTGGTAGTTATAATCAGAATTTCCTGGAGGGAGAACGTGATACTTGTATATATATCTATATTGGGTTTGACACCCCACACCTTGCTGCTAGCTATAGTGGGACCTGCAGGTCTACGGGTGACAAACATCATTTCAGTTTCCGCGACGCCTGAGAAACGTCGTGGCAGGTTCACATAGTCATAGTATGATTATAGCGACTCACATAAGGATATAACAATCCATATAGTTTACGGGATTTTATTTATAAAACTTAAATCGGTTTTATGTTGATTTAAAATCACTTTTTATCTCAATGAGTACAGATATTACTGTACACTTTTGGTTTTGGTAGTTATGACTACACATCATTTGAAACCACATTTATACCTTTAAGTATGGTCAATACTTGTTATTTCCTTGTCCTAGGATTTAGGACTACGTATACATAAAGTATTAACAAACATGAGAACATACGGAAATTTCATTTAATTCAAATGCGTGCATGTCCATTTAAACACATAACATTTTCTATTAGTAAGAAAGATTACTTATACATTTTGGTCTTCGGTCATAAGACTACATTACACAGATTATAAAGAAAATATCGGATTTTCTGGATACATATTCTAACGCTTTTACAAGGAAAACGGTTTACTTTTCTAACGAAATCTCATATGAACTCACCAACCTTTGTGATGACACTTTTCAAAACTACTTGTATTCTCAGGAATTCAGTGAAAACAGGAAATCAACAACATTTTAAGGATGGGACGATAAATCGTCAAACAATTCATTTTGTATCATAATGTAATTGATATGAATCATGTAAACATGTGCCTCCCCATAGACCTATAAGATGCACCCTTAACAACACATTAACAAATCCACCACTGTATGACACCGTTGTCATTCAGGCCGTTGTAACAGCGTCCACGACTCAAATCCTCACATGTGGCACCCGTGGGTTGGGTAATGGTACGAACCATCCTAACCACAAAGAAAGCCATGGCCACCCACAACATATTTTAGTAAACCTAACATTTATAGAATACCCACTTCTACTCCCTACCATAAGTACATCTCAGGGATATTTGCATGAACATTGAGAAGAGTTCAGCAAAACAAAAATTATATATATATATGTGTATATATATATATATATATATATATATATATATATATATATATATATAAACGAACATAGTTACTAACGAGCTCATTTTTCATTATTCAACATAAATATGCCTTCACAAAGAAGTAACCAACAAACCGATGAAACACCGATTCTACATATAGACTCTGCCACTTTTCAAGTCACGGTCACGACCACCGTGATAGTCGTCATGGCACAACTCAACGCAAACAACACAAACGAGAATAGAATTAGCATCGTCAATTCCAATCATAGTAATAACCAAGGGCATTAACGAGTGTCTAGCGACAAAGACACTCCAAACCGCGAACCTAAGAACTATAAACGAAATGCTTGTACCATGAAGAAGGAACTGCCAAAACAAGAGCCCTGGAAGAGGCAACAAATTGTGTTAGTTCATGTTGCCACAACATCTGCCACTCCAGCACCAGCCAGTCGATATTCCAGAATGCTATCGAAGTGGAACAAGTGTAACTTCCATCAAAATGGAGTTTTTCGGGTGTTGCATTGCAAGAACTCCAACAAGAATGGGTACACTGATGGCTTCTATAGGACTCTGGCCCAACACATCACTTCAACCACCAATGTCGGAGAAAGACCATTTCAAGTGCATGCGGTGCAACAGGACATTTCAAGAGAGATTGTCGAATAGGAGGAATAAAGGAGGAGCGGGAGGAGTTTAACCATAGGACATGTCGAAACAATGAGGAACCCTTCTGGGATTTTTGGTACGTGTCCAAACAATAATATTTACAGCTTAAATCTTTACTAAGACTGGTACCAATTAAAAAGTAATTAAATTTTTCTCTCGTCAGAACAAATCACGACAGTCATATAAAAACTAAGGATCCTTACCGGTGAGCTATGATAGCTTAAGTGTGAACATTATGGTCATACATAGTTAAGCTTCTACTGGCTTAGAGTGAGTGATTCAGCCTTGTTTCCTGTTTCTTGTTTGATTGTGGATTTAGGGCAGAGTTACTCAGTCGACTGTCTTCTCAATCTTAACTATATATATGTGATTTCTTTACATCAAGCGATTATAGAGGGACCTGGTAAAGATCAAATTATGGAATTCCATCACGAAAATGTGGGAACACTCTTACTACTTGTACTCACTAAAGGCGGTATCGAATGTTCGAAGTAATGATAACAAGGATAAAACTAAAAACACTAAAAATGTGCACGTAGAATGCACTATCACTCCGAACAATCACCTCTTCCAAACCGACTTAACAATTGTTACAACAAGAAGTTCCAACGTCAACATTTGACATAGTTTGGCTTGGTCCTCGCCATACCAACTTCATGTACTACAAAAAGAACGAAAAGACCCTTGGCCTCAACTGACCAACCAACGATGCCCATTCAATCTATAATAACACCGACCTCATAACCACCTCTTGCTTCAAAACTCAAAGTGACCCACACGAGGGGTACCAAGCCTTCCAAACCCATGTTCTAAATGAGAAGCAAGAAGCGAAAAACATCAAGGATGTTTCGGGAACCCATACCCCCCCCCCAAAGTGTTCCCAGCAGACCCTAGGAATACCCCTCATATAACAAGTCAAGTTCAAGAATAAGGACCGTGGACCCATACGGTTCACCTATCGTGACTGGGGGTACACGTGATGGTCGTATATAACTAACATTGTACACATTCAGGCTGTGTGATTCGGCCTTAACTCTTGTGTTGTGGACTTGGGGCAAAATCACTTATCCGACTGTCTTCTCAATCTTAATTATATACGACTTGTATGCAAAAAACAATGATATATGAACTAAGTATGCGTCGTTCTTCAAACTTCAAAACCAAGTCACCCAAGGCAACGGATGGTATCAATGCCATTTAGGTGATAATTGGTAGATTGGTAGACTACATGGAGTGACAATATCCATTATTGTCGATAGGAATAGTTGATTTACCTTGTGGTTAGATCAGTCACTTCAAAACCCCCATGAGAAATGCACTCGGATGAGTATAGACTACCACACACAAACCGATGGGTAAAGTGAGAGAACTATACAAACGATAGAAGACATGACGAGGGCTTGTGTGATAGACTTTGGTAATGCTTAGGATAACCAATTACCGCTCACCGAATTCTCATAAAATAACAGTTATCACACTAGAATCAAGGTTGCTCCATTCGAAGCCCTTATGGCTGCAAGTAGAGACCACTTTTTTGTTGGGCCAAAGTGGGTGACACGTAGCTAGCTAAGGGACATGTTCCTGATAGCACTGTCACTGACACAGAAATCATAAAAGAAATGACCAAGAAGATTGTCTAAATCCAAGAACGATAAAATGACTCTAGAGACAGACAAAAGAGTTACACGGATAAAAGACGGAAGCCCTCGAAATTCCAGGTTGGAGGCAGAGTACTATTGAAAGTCTCCCCCTGGAAAGGAATGATACATTTTAGAAAATGTGGAAAACTAAATACAAGGTATATTTGACCGTTCGAGACCCTCGTTACGATCGGCCTGGTAGCATACAAGCTTCGATTACAGTAAGAACTAATTAACGTACATTCTACCTTTCATGTATCCAAATTAAAGAAATAATTATCCGATGAGACTCTCGTAATCCCACTCGACGAAATCAAAATCAATGAGAGTCTCCATTTCATAGAAGAACCAATAGAAATCATGGATCGGGAGATCAAAAGAACGAAACAAAGTCGCATCCCCATTGTGAAGGTCTGATGGAATGCTAAATGAGGTCCCGAGTTCACCCAAGAACGCGAAGATCAGATGAAACAAAAATGCCCACATATTTTTCCCAACCCTAGAAGTCCCATTCGAAATGCTAATTTCAGGACAAGATTCCTTCTATCGGGGGGATGATGTGACAACCATGAATTTATGGTCAAGTCAAATTCAAACTAAATCACCGAGTCAATACGGTTAACTCAACTAGTACTTGTATGATAGGACTTACTCTATGTTTACTAGTGTACAACTCTTTATCTTAATACAAAGAATCACTCGGAGGTTTCAAATGTTTAGAAACCCTAAACCCTAGACGGGTGAGTGATATAACAACTCGATAAACCCCTATTATGTACCCTTCAGGGTGTATAACATTCATAATAGGACATAGTGGAGTGTATAATCCTAGCACTATGGGTCAAAACCTTAGCGAAGTCTACAAATGAAATCTCTCTCTAATCTCTCCAAATCTCTCTCAAACCTCTTGGTAATAAAAATCACATTTTCCAACATTTAGATGAACGCTGATACCAACTCGAACCTTCCCATGGCCGAAAATAGCTTAAAACGGAAGAAAGAAGTCAAAAAGAGGCCTGGAGGTTCGTAGGTTACTATCCACCTACGAACCTTCACAGGTCCTTGCACCTTCTAAGCCACATTTGCCTTTGGTTGAGGCGTTCGTAGTCTAGCCGAAACTTTTTCTTGCAAGCAAAACCCGAAACTTTTTCTGGTTACCGAACTGGTTCGTAGGTTACTCAGCAACCGATAACTCTCACATTTCATCCTTTGGACCGAGCCTCACTTTGCAACGAACCGAGAAGATTCGTAGGTATCCAGCCGCCATTTGCAACGAACCTTCATCTTTTCTCTCGGTTCCGACCTTTACTCCTGATGCTCCTGCCTACGAACCCTCTCACATCCAGCCTCTCAACTTCGTAGGATTCGTATTCTTTCCTGAGTTTTGAATACTTTCACATTTTAAACCTTTTTTTGATGTTTTTGATGTGGGAATTTCACCCAACTCATACCTTTCTAATGACTACTTGTACTCGTTCATATGATTTTTCTACAATTTATGGAGATTTTTACAAAACTGCATATCATTTTAAGAATGATTTCGAAACAATCAGTGAAGATAAACATTTTCACACTCGTTTGAGAACACTAAAAATCATAATAAAACTTATGAAGAAAGTAGACTCACTTTATAAACTCTCAGAGCTTACGCATCTAGTTTTCAACTTACGATGATTATTCTATAATTTTTCTAATAATAGGGGCAGAAATCTTAAAACTAGAAAAATAGTTTAGAAGTTCATTAACACTTTGTAAAATGTTGAGCAAAGTGTATAACCTTAAATAGCTACATATTGATTGTATTTCATGTTAGTTTACTTCCATGAGACAGAAATAGTCATTCATATAAGGGTCTTTCATCATTACAAACTCATATGATAAACTATAAAAGGTATAGTTTATGGTACATTAACACTACAAACATACTAAGGAAGGTTTCATTTATACTACAAAAAGGTTTTCCATTCACACTACACATAAACTCGTTGAATCAAATTTTTCAGACATTACTTCATTGTAATCTTTAGAGTACTTGTTTAAGTCTTATATTATAACCATAGTATCTTGTAGGGAGAGCGTGATACTTGTCTATAGATCTATATTAGGACTAAAAATCCCGCACCTAAGCTGCATGAAATAGCTAGACCGGCAAGTCTGGGGTGACAATTGTCAAAACACTCCGACGCCCGAAGTATGTTGTGACAGGCTTACTATGTCAATTGCACATTTATAATAACCCACATCCAAAAACGACACATATAGTTTACGGGGATTCTCACATTCATAAGGGTTTTATTTATTTAAAATTGCACATACTATCATTGGTATGGAAAATACTTGTACATTTCAGTCTTTAAGTCTTAAGACTACAAATCATTTTATAAGGAAAATATTGGATTATTCTTGAACCTACACTCATTTACAAAGAAAGTATTTTAACCCTACATACAAAAGCTTATGCACTCACCAACTTAATTGTTGACACTCTTTCAAAATTACTTGTATTTTCAGGTAATCAATAAAAACATGTAACTTCCAAATGTTGAGGATGGAACGCTACGACATCAAACAAACCATTTTATCATTATATTGTAATCGATTTTGAAACATGTAACTCATGAAACCATGTAAATTTCCTGATTATATTTATGAAGGTTGTATTTGATGGGTTTTGTACATAAGAACATTCCTAAGTGCGCATACAAACTATAATGCTTGAATCTAGGTTTCTCTATTAAACATGCTTTGAATCCAAGGCTTGTAATGACTTATTAAGTGTAAAAACAACACAAAAATAGATCTAGAAACATACCTTTGATTGTCTTGTTTGATCTTGTTATCTTGGAGCTCTAGAGTCACAATTATCACTCTTCTAATGGCTTACAAACACCAACTAGCAAAGAGGATGATTTGAGAGAGAGGAGAGGGGATGGAATTCGACCAGAGTATCCTTACTTTAGAAGATGTGTCGAATTCTCTATCCCATAGGGTCTATTTATACTTGTAGACTCCTTAAGGGTTACAACTTAAACCCTAGTTGGCTAACTATTACTCAAAGCAATCCAAATCCTTCCAAGATAATAACTTGGACGAATTTAGGACTTATCCTAGCCTAGAATTCATCCAACCCTTTATCCAATAAGGATTTACAGTCCAAAGTTTAACTATCAAACAATTGACAGTTTATACCTTCTTATTTTATGAATCTCTTTAAGTCACCAAATTAATACTAATTAATCTATGACTTATATTAAGCAAATAAATATATTAATAATATCTATTCTCTCATAATAAATCATCCTACCAAGTTGCTATGGTGAAGGCAACCCAAAAGGACCATGCACAATCGGGTCAAATACTTGCCTAAAATAGTTGCAGCCTTAGACACTATTCCAACAGTCTCCCACTTGGATAAGTCTAGTAACTATATGCGCAGGTACATTCCGATTTGCAATCGTAGCTCTCAAAGACGCTGTCAAACTCTGATCTAATCAATCTTGTCCTTTAGATAAGGGATCGTACAGTCCTGTGTTAGATATCATGCTGACAATAGTATGGAATAGTTACTCTAGCATTTGGTTTCTCGATTTCCGATTTATTTGACATAGAACTTAATCGAACACATCAATTTAGTTCTGACCGGACCCAGGACATAAGTCAAATCAAATCATCGAGCGGCCGAGATATCGCTTTTTCCTTCTTAGGATAAAAGTTACAGATAAACTTCGACTTATATGCATTTACTTATTCATTAACCAACTACACACAACAATGTGTTTTATAACATCGAGTTACCAATGCATTTTCGCATTATCAATGTACAATCAATTAACCAATAACAAACCATATATCTAGGTTTTAAGACTATATGATATTATCGTCTTGCGATCACCCATTTACTATCTCATTCCATAAGGTGATTCCAGCAAGTGCAGGTTTGTTCCAATGCTCAAACCTAGTTCATAAGCACTCATGAACGTTGCAGCAATCTTTTGCTATGTCTAACACCATTTAGACACTCTACACACCTATTCATGACAATCTTCATTCATATCTACTTCCGACATATGAACGATTGTGGACTATTTGAACAATTCGATTATTCTTAATAAACTCAATTATTCTGGAAGTCAAAACATGCAAAGTGAAACAATAGTTAAACAATTAACATAAGATAGTAACATTACTTATAAATAAAACTCCTTTATTTAATCATCAAATGTTAATTACATTTATCTATTACACGTTTCTAATACTATCTAATCTATGCTAGTATCATCCTTCAGCCCAATACTCCTAGCATGCTGCAAATGCTTAACCCTACTCAGTCCCTTCGTAAGCGGAGCTGTTGGGTTATCTTCCGATGATATTCTCTTCACTACGAGTTGTCCTTCTTCTACACAATGTCTAATAAAGTGATATTTTCTGTCGATATGACGTGATCTACCATGATCTATCGGTTCCTTGGTCAAGGCAACTGCTCCTTCATTATCACATAAAATCTCCATAGGCTCCTTTATGGCACGTACAACTCCAAGATCTCCAATGAAGTTCTTTAGCCATATTGCCTCCTTCGACGCTTCGCTCGCTGCGATGTACTCTGATTCGCACGTTGAATCAGCTACGGTTTCCTACTTGGAACTCTTCCAAGTCACTACTCCTCCATTTAGGGTAAAGACCCAGCCCGACTGCGAATGGTAGTTGTCCCTGTCGGTCTGAAAACTAACGTCACTATACCCTCGCACCTTCAAGTCATCACTCCCTCCAAGGACTAAGAACAATTCCTTTGTCCTCCGAAGGTACTTAAGGATATTCATCACCGCAACCCAATGGGCTCTGCCTGGATTCCCTTGATATCTACTAACCATGCTCAAAGCAAAGGCTACATCAGGGCGAGTACAAGTCATAGCGTACATGATTGAGCCTACTGCAGAAGCGTATGAAACTCGGCTCATTTCAGCTATCTCGGCTTCGGTACTTGGACTTTGAGTCTTACTCAACTTGGCATTGCTTTGTATCGGTAATTCTCCCTTCTTCGAGTTTTCCATACTAAAACGTTTTTGTACCTTCTCTAAGTAAGTGTTCTGACTAAGTCTTATTAGTCTCTTACTTCTTTCTCTTACTATCCTTATTCCCAAAATATAAGAAGCCTCTCCGAGGTCCTTCATAGCGAAGCACTTCCCGAGCCAGAACTTAACCTCCTGCAGAGTCGGGACATCATTTCCTATGAGTAATATGTCAACGACATATAGAACGAGAAAGCTTACTACACTCCCACTGGCTTTGACATATACACACGACTCATCTTCGCTTCGTACAAATCCAAACTCTTTGACTTTCTCATCGAAGCTAAGATTCCATCTGCGAGATGCTTGCTTTACTCCATAAATGGACTTCTCAAGCTTACACACTCTATTCGGATGCTTCAGATCCACAAACCCCTCTGGCTGAGCCATGTAAACATCCTCAGCCAACTTTCCGTTAAGGAAAGTGGTCTTGACATCCATTTGCCATATCTCATAATCATGAAATGCGGCAATAGCTAGCATCACTCTAATAGATTTTATCTTAGCAACTGGTGAGAAGGTCTCTTCATAGTCAACTCTGGGAGTTTGAGTAAAGCCCTTCGTAACTAATCGTGCTTTATACGTGTGTACCTTTCCATCTACGTCGGTCTTCTTCTTGAAGATCCACTTGCACCCAAAGGTCTTATGTCCGGGCACATTATCAACCAAATTCCAAACTTGGTTATCATACATGGATTGGATCTCGCTATCCATTGCCTCTTTCCATTTCACAGACTCCGGGACTGCCATGGCTTCCTTATAGCTATTAGGTTCATCAAGATTTATTAGTGTACTATCACTAATATACGTGTCCCCTTCGGTAGTAATATGAAAACCATATAATTGGGGTTGAAACCTAACTCTCTCGGAACATCTAAGAGGTAATGATATGTGAATGGGTTCAACCGGAGTTTCCTCCTCGGGTTGAGCGCCAGCGGTTGAGTTTCCTTCATCTATCGACTCTTGAATCTCTTCAAGATCGATTTCCCTCCCACTGTCTCCTTGGCCTATGAGTTCTTGCTCTCGGAAAACTCCTCTCCTTGCAACAAAGACAACATTGTCCTTCGGTCTATAGAAGAGATATCCAAAGGATTTCTGCAGGTAGCCGATGAAAATACATCGCTCACTACGAGGTTCGAGCTTGTCGTGAGTATCTCGTCTTACGAAATCCTCGTAACCCCAAACCTTGATATGTGCTAATGAAGGAGCTTTCCCCGTCCACATCTCGTGAGGTGTTTTGGAAACCTTCTTAGTAGGGACTCAGTTAAGGATATGGGCGGCAGTCTCTAAGGCATACCCCCAAAAAGAGATAGATAGCGAAGCACGACTCATCATAGAGCGAACCATGTCCAACAAGGTTCGATTACACCTTTCTGCCACACCATTCAATTATGGTGTCCTAGGTGGCGTCAATTGTGAAACTATTCCACACTCCTTGAGAAAATCGAGGAATTCAAGACTTAGGTACTCTCCTCCTTGATCGGATCGAAGCATCTTGATCTTCCTGCCCAATTGATTCTCCACTTCATTCTTAGACTCTTTAAACTTTTCAAAAGTTTCTGACTTTTGCTTGATTAAGTAGATATACCCATATCTACTATAGTCATCGGTAAAAGTCATGTAGAAGCGGTTACCATCCTTCGTGGTAGATCTAAATGGTCCACACACATTGGTATGTAAGAGGTCCAATAGACTCTCACCCCTTTCGCACGTACCAGCGAAGGGTGACTTAGTCATCTTTCCAAGTAAACAAGACTCACATGTATCATCTTCCCTAAGGTTGAATGACTCCAACACTCCATCCTTTTGGAGTTGGGCTATGCGTTTCTTGTTGACATGTCTAAGACGACAATGCCATAAGGATGCCTTATCCATACTATTGGAAGAATCCAAGTACAAAACATCATTTCCTAAGTTATCAACAATCATAACAGTTTCATAAATTCCATTACATGGTATAGCTTCAAAGTAAAAGACACCATTTAGATAAGCTAAAATAGAACCATTCTCATTATTAAAAGAAAATATAAAACCTTGTCTAAACAAACCATGAAAAGAAATGATGTTTCTAGCCATTTCTGGCGAATAGAAACAATTGTTCAAATCTAAAGACAAACTATTCCTAAGCACTAAAGAATACACTCCAATCTTGGTCACAGGCGACGATCTTCTGTTCCCCATGATTAGATTTATTCTTCCATGCTCCACGTCTCTACTTCTTCTTAGTCCCTGCACATTAGAACAAATGTGGTAACCACAACTGGTATCAAGAACCCAAGAAGTATTGTGGGAATCATTAGATTTAATTGTATATATACCTGCGAAAGATGGCTTGATCTTTCCTTCCTTGATGGCTTGCAGGTATTCCGGGCAGCTTCTCTTCCAATGTCCTTTCTTGTGGCAGTGGTGGCACTCTGCCTCCTTCGGGTTGGAGCAGGGCTTAGCGGGATCAACTTTGGTCCCACTAGAAGAGGCACCATCTCGGGATTTCAACTTGCGATGGTTCTTTAACGAAGCCTTCCTCTTCTTTCCCTCTCAGCGACCCTCAAGAGACCTTGGAGTTTGCTTAGGGTGACCTCTTCTTTGTTCATGTGATAGGTCATCCTAAATTGATTGTAGCTTGGAGGCAAAGACTGAAGCACCATGTCGATCGCCAAGTCTTCCCTAAAGTCAACATTAAACATTCAAAGGCGGTCGACATACCTTTGCATCTTTTGCAAGTCCATGGTAAGAGATTCTCCATGACCCATCTTAACGAAAATCATGTTCGTGAAAATCTCATAACGCTCTTGTCTCACGTTTTGATGGTATCTCTCCAATAAGTCTTGGTGCATTTCGTACGGATACATATCCTCGTAGGACTTTTGGAATTCGGAGTTCATAGTCACGATCATGATGCAATGCACTTTCGTTGCATCATGCTCGTGAGCTTCGAAAGCTGTGATTTCAGCAGGAGTAGCAATTTCGGGGTTGATTTTCTTGAGCTTCTCATCGAGGACAAACTCCTTATCCTCGTAGCGAGCAATCGTGCGAATGTATCTTATCCATTCGCTAAAGTTCGTTCCATCAAAGGTGACCTTTTGACAAAGGCTCATCAAAGTGAAAGAACTCGCAGCAGCATTGTTGGCGTTCGAGATCTATAAATAGAAAGGACAAAGATAGATTAGAATATGAATCCTTAATATTCACCCAATAAGAAATTAGGGCTAGGATCCAACAACAATATTTACACGTTAGAAAAGGGATGCCGTAATCTAACATGCAAACAATTTGAATGTAAGTGAAAGACGATTCACTAATTCTCCACCATGAAAAACATAACCTTAAGTCCTAAATGTATTGAGAATTCCTAGGTTCGGATGAGATTCATTGAAACTTTTCAATGGCATATTTAAATCTTGATATGCCCCTCTTGTTTGTGATTAGGATACCGAGGATCACAAAGCGGGTGTGAATTACCATGCAAATTCACGTGGTGCCTTCATTGTAACGATCACCTATTCGATGTGCCGGTAAACCACACATGCTCCATCGAAATATGATAAACAATGAATCACCCTTTGCCACCTTCGCTTAGAACCAATTAGTGTGCCGGTAAACCACACATGCTCCACTAACTTCTTAGCAAGGTACAAAGTGTAATTTCGTGGGATTGCATCAATTCACTTTTCCTAAAGTAACTAAGATTGGGAAATTTTAATAAAACATGTAGTTACTTTGTATTTCTTATTATACTTTTAATGAGAGGATGAGGTTGCCCTATCCTACCCGTTCGGCTAACGACCCTCCACCAATCAAGCGAGCGGTGGGTGTGAGTGTACACCCATTAAGTGCCATTTTATAGGATGCAACCTTATACCCACCTTATAGACCGGCTTCGTGAATGAGGCCTACTAACGGTAAGACTAGCATTGAAGTTATACATATATAAATATTAATCTTGTAATATTATACTAGTATAGGGTTGTATTTTAAACTTGTAAAATTCTAGGGTTTGAAATTTAAATTGTCTAAATTAAACTTTTAATCACAAAACATAAATTTCAAAACCTGAGGACTAGTTTTAAACATTTAAAACATAAAGGATAAAATAACAAATATTCTAAATCACAAAATTATCCATATTTGATTAATAATTATCATATAAGGAAATCAAATATTTTATTAATTGATAATTATCTTCAATTAGATCAAAAATATAGTCATAAATATCATAAAATTGGATTAAGGTTGATCTAATATGATTAAGGTAAGTTTCCATAAGATAAATATAAAAAAATCCCGTTTTTGGCTAATCCTGACGCTCGGACTCGCCGAGTACCCACACTGGACTCGCCGAGTCAGGCCAACTTGCCGAGTCCACTATGGGACTCGCCGAGTCCATGACTCAGAAACATAAAAATCGAATTTTTCAGTTAAGATTCAAACATTCAAGCATCAATTTAATAGAAACTAATCAAGGCTCTAATACCACTGATGGTTTTTGTACATAAGAACATTCCTAAGTGCGCATACAAACCCTAATGCTTGGATCTAGGTTTCTCTATTAAACATGATTTGAATCCAAGGCTTCTAATAACTTATTAGGTGTAAAAACAACACAAAAATAGATCTAGAAATATACCTTTGATTCTCTTGTTTGATCTTGTTATCTTGGAGCTCTAGAGTCACAATTGTCACTCCTCTAATGGCTTACAAACACCAACTAGCAAAGAGGATGATTTGAGAGAGAGGAGAGGGGATGGAATTCGACCAGAGTATCCTTACTTTAGAAGATGTGTCGAATTCTCTATCCCATAGGGTCTATTTATACTTGTAGACTCCTTAAGGGTTACAACTTAAACCCTAGTTGGCTAACTATTACTCAAAGCAATCCAAATCCTTCCAAGATAATAACTTGGACGAATTTAGGACTTATCCTAGCCTAGAATTCATCCAACCCTTTATCCAATAAGGATTTACAGTCCAAAGTTTAACTATCAAACAATTGACAGTTTATACCCTCTTATTTTATGAATCTCTTTAAGTCACCAAATTAATACTTATTAATCTATGACTTAGATTAACCAAATAAAATATTAATAATATCTCTTCTCTCATAATAAATCATCCTACCAAGTTGCTATGGTGAAGGCAACCCAAAAGGACCATGCACAATCGGGTCAAATACTTGCCTAATATAGTTGCAGCCTTAGACACTATTCCAACAGTATTTACTTTGATCACTACTATACTCATTGTTATGATATTATACAAGAAGTCATCCCACCCCCGGACGTTTCCGCCATACTAGGTTTGGGGGTGTGATAGAGACTGATTTTATTATTTGGAATAATAAATTGGTGCATAAAAAATGATTTATTAATATATTATAAGAATAATATATTAATTAAGATTAATTAGTATTTAATCAAAAATTAATTTGGAATTAATTTTGGGATTAAAGGAACTACTTCAAAGTGTATTGGCAGTTTTGTAAATATTTAATAGTTGAGGTTTGTCACACCCCCAAACCTGAACGGCGGAAACGTTCGGGGGCGGATGACTTCATGTGGTAGCGTAACAAATGAATACATAGTAAAGAAAGCAATACAACCATCATATATATAATTGAAAGTTTACATTTGTCAAAAGTTACATGTTCAAAACCAATTACAATATGATGTCAAAAATATGAGATTAAACTGGCGCCGCAGCATCTCTTCTTCAAAAGCATATTAGTACCTGAAATTTACTGAATCCCTGGGACATACAAGTAATTTTGAAAGAGTTGATCAGCATTTAAGCTGGTGAATTTCATAAGTATTTAAATGACAATGTTTAAATGAAATGAAATGTTTTATCTTTGTTTGTATGTGTTTTAGAAAATCCTATATTTTCTACTAGCATAAAAGTAGTCTTCATTCAAGACCAATGTTTGTTTCCAAAATATATGTAAAGGTAAAATAATAAATGAGTTTGAAAACCTTGTAAATCAATGCGTTTTTAATACCCCTTGTGAGTTTTATAACCATACTATTGACTCGAAATGCCTATACACAACGTTCTTCAGGCGTTGGAATGTTATGACGTTTGTCACCCCAAACGGTGGACTGTAGCTAACAGTCAGGGCGCGGGTTGTCAAGCCCGTATAGATCTATACACAAACACCATGCTCCCCCTCCAAGGGATTCTGGTATATAATACAGGACTTGAAATGTGTACTCGAACGTACATGAAATTAGTGTCTCACAAACCCGTGGTATAAAAACAGATCTACTGGTTAAAATGTTATGTTTGTTCTTGTATACGAAAGTAAACTTCTTGAAATATATGTTTCTAGTACATCAGAGTTAGAAATCTGTTCGTAAAACTATACCTATTATAGTTTTACAAAGTGTGCCTTGTTTGTTTTTAGAAATACTTAGGAAAAGAATCATTTGTTTATGAAAGCATAGATTTTTGGTGTCGAGTCTACGATAGAAAAGAATAATTTAAGAACAGTTTAGTTTTATACCTGCATTACAACAACTTTATATTTTAAAAGATCGAATGCTATTGTAACATATGATATATATTTATATAATTAAAAGTTCCTTTAAAGATTTATAAATCGCATGTGATTTGAATATTTAACAGTATATAAAAGAGTTTCTTTATATAACACACGATAATACTCGTGTGTTTTACTTGTAATCCCCCCCTTTGAAAGCATATAAAAGTATTTAGAATAATTAAAACGGTTGATTAAGGGGTATGAAACTCACTTGAAAGTTTTGGAGATAGCGAGATGGAAAACCGGGCAGAGTTTCGTCTCGGGAAACGGATTTTCCTCGGGATTCTTGGGAATCTCGGGAGTAAAATCGACCTTCAGGACTTGAGCCAAAAAGACCAGAGCTTCGGGTTTGAACGGACACGGAAAACGAGGCAAAGTAGAGTGAGAGAGAAGAGAAATGAGCCCTTTCTTTGGAAACCTTCGTATGCTATTTATAGAGAGGCTGGTCTGCCTCAGTACGCGGGGCGTATGCTAGTACGCAGCGCGTACGCGTACGTCACGCATGACCGAAGCCTCGACTGCCTCGGCCTCGGATGGGACGGGTCCCTGGGTTCGCGGGTCGGATGGGACGGGTCGCTGGTACGCGGGTCGGATGGGACGGCGGGTCGGGTTCTCCGGATCGTGCGATGTGGACGGTTTGAGGCCGAGCTTCTCGGGTACGCGGTGCGTACAGGAGTACACAGCGCGTAACTCGAATGCTGACTCCCCTTCGGATAATACCCGAATTTTGAATAAAATAAATAATTAATTTATTTAATAAACTTAAAAAATTCATATCTTCTTCATACGAACTCCGTTTTTGATGGTCTTTATATCCTCGCGTAGGTGAGACTACGCTCTTTAACTTTCGTTTAGACTCCGTCGGCAAATTCCGAAATTATTTTTTTATTAAATATAAAAATCTATCGTGTTTAAGGAATATCTTTGAAAATTCGTAACTTCTTTATCTGATGTCAGTTTTTGCCAGACTTTTTACCGCTGGAATACCATTGTCGAGACTTTCGATTCTCGTTTAGGTCATTCCGGCCAAAAGTCGCTCGATTTCTGATTCGAGTTTTTAGCTGTCTGTTGCTGAGTCGAACTTGGAAAAATCATAACTTCGCTAAATGATGTCGGATTTGGGTGTTCTTTTCACGTACGATCATGGTTCAAAGACATTTAATCATAGAAGGAAATTAAATAGGACTTATTTGTACATTTTATTATGAAAGTAAATTTTATTACTCAGAAGCGGTTACAATACTTGACCCACTTTGGTCGTTACAAAGAGTTGAAATATCGGGTTGTCAGATCATCCCCCCGTTAGAGCGAATTTTGTCCCGAAATTTAAAGTAGTAAAGATACTAGTGAACATGAAAGAGATGAGGGTACTTTTGTTTCATCTGATCTTCACGTTCCCACGTGAATTTGGGTCCCCGCTTGGCGTTCCAGCGAACCTTCACGATGGGTATGCGACTTTGTTTTGTTTGTTTGACCTCTCGGTCCATGATTTCTACTGGTTCTTCCACAAAGTTGAGGCTCTCGTTGATCTCGATTTCGTCGAGTGGGATAACAAGAGTCTAGTCGGATAGACACTTTTTCAAGTTTGAGACGTGGAAGGTTGGATGGATGTTACTAAGTTCGCGCGGTAGGTTAAGCTTGTAAGCCACAGGACCGATTCTGGCAAGAATCTCGAAAGGCCCTATGTACCTTGGATTTAGTTTCCCCCGCTTTCCAAATCGTATTAAACCCTTCCACGGTGAGACCTTTAATAAGACGTGGTCTCCTACCTGGAATTCCAAAGGTTTCCTCCTTTGGTCAGCGTAGCTTTTCTGTCGGTCTCTTGAGGCTTTCAATCGTTCACGAATCTGAACGATCTTCTCTGTTGTTTCACGTATGATCTCCGGACCGGTGAGAGTGCTTTCAGGAACTCTTCTTCCAGCTAACTGGGTATCGCCAACTTCAGTCCAGCACAGAGGGGATCTGCACTTCCGACCATAGAGGGCTTCAAACGGGGCAGCCTTTATGCTTGTATGATAACTATTGTTGTATGAAAATTCGACAAGGGGTAAATGAATATCCCATGCCTTTCCAAAATCAATCACGCAGGCTCTCAGCATGCCTTCTAAAGTTTGTATCGTTCTCTCACTTTGTCCATCTGTCTGTGGGTGGTAGGCTGTACTCATGTCCAGCCTAGTTCCCAGGGAACTTTGTAGTGACTGCCAGAACCTTGAAGTGAATCTACTATCTCGATCGGGGATAATGGATATCGGAACACCATGCAGTCGCACTACTTCCCTTAAGTAAGTTCTTGTAAGCTTCTCCATTTTGTCAGTCTCTTTGATGGGTAGGAAATGCGCGGATTTGGTCAGTCTGTCGACAATGACCCATATGGTATCGAGTCCACTTGTCGTCTTGGGTAATTTGGTTATGAAGTCCATAGTAATCTGCTCCCATTTCCATTCCGGTATCTCTAGCTGTTGTAGTAGTCCTGACGGTTTCTGATACTCGACCTTAACCTTAGCGCAAGTAAGACATTTACTCACGAAGGTAGCAATTTCTGCTTTCATGTTAGGCCACCAGTACAGTTTCTTAAGATCCAGATACATTTTATCTGAACCCGGATGAACGGAATATCTTGAGTTATGAGCTTCAGTCATGACTATGTTTCTGAAACCACCATGTTTTGGGGTCCAGATTCAGTCCATGAGATAGTAGGCTCCGCCACCCTTGACTTCTAAATTCTTCTCCATTCCTCGCAGGGATTCACCCGCCACAATTTCGGGTTGCAAATCTTGCATTTGTGCTTCTTTAATTTGTGTGGATAAGTGGGAATGGATAGTCATGGTCAAAGATTTGACCCTCCGACCAGTGTATTCCTTTCGACTGAGGGCGTCGGCTACTACGTTGGCCTTTCCAGGATGATAACGAATCTCACATTCGTAGTCATTCAGTAACTCGACCCATCGCCGTTGTCGCATGTTGAGTTCCTTCTGATCGAAAATGTGTTGAAGGCCCTTGTGATCGGTGAAGATGGTACTCTTTGTTCCGTATAAGTAGTGCCTCCAGATCTTCAGAGCAAATACCACAGCTCCTAATTCGAGATCGTGTGTCATATAGTTCACTTCGTGTGTCTTAAGCTGTCGGGAGGCATAAGCGATAACCTTCCCCCTCTGCATAAGAACACAACCTAGTCCTTGATTTGAAGCATCGCAATACACAACGAAGTCTTCTATCCCTTCGGGGAGGGATAGTATCGGTGCGGTGCACAAGGCCTGCTTTAGTGTTTGGAATGCCTTCTCTTGTTTCGCTTCCCAGTCAAAGGCCACACCTTTCTAGGTTAATGAAGTAAGAGGTTTCGCAATGCTCGAAAAGTTCTTTATGAATCTGCGATAGTAGCCAGCTAGACCTAGAAATTGACGAATTTCAGTAGGTGTCTTTGGTGCCGACCAGTTCTCAATAGCCTCAATTTTGGAAGGGTCCACGTGTATACCCTTTTCGCTAACAACGTGACCTAAAAATTCGACTCTTCGAATCCAAAATTCGCATTTAGAGAACTTCGCATAGAGTTTTTCCGTTCGCAGTGTTTCTAGGACTTTTCGTAGGTGTTGACCATGCTCTTCCTCACTTCGAGAGTAGATAAGTATATCATCGATAAAGACGATGACGAACTGGTCCAAGTAAGGGCGGCATACCCTATTCATTAGGTCCATAAATACTGCTGGTGCATTGGTTAATCCGAACGGCATCACCACGAATTCATAGTGTCCATAACGAGTTCGGAACGCTGTCTTTGGAATGTCCCCCTCTAGAACTTGTAATTGGTGATATCCCGATCGCAGGTCTATTTTTGAGAAGTAGTTCGCTCCTTGAAGTTGATCGAATAAGTCGTCGATACGGGGTAGAGGATAGCGGTTTTTGACAGTAAGTTTGTTCAGCTCTCTGTAGTCGATGCACATACGGAACGATCCGTCTTTCTTCTTTACAAACAAGACCGGTGCTCCCCAATGTGAGAAACTTGATCTTATGAATCCTTTGCGAAGGAGTTCATTAAGTTGACTGGAAAGTTCCTGCATCTCTGCTGGTGCAAGGCGATAAGGCGACTTCGCTACTGGGGTAGAGAGGCTGGTCTGCCTTAGTACGCGGGGCGTATGCTAGTACGCAGCGCGTACGCGTACGTCACGCATGACCGAAGCCTCGACTGCCTCGGCCTCGGATGGGACGGGTCCCTGGGTTCGCGGGTCGGATGGGACGGGTCGCTGGTACGCGGGTCGGATGGGACGGCGGGTCGGGTTCTCCGGATCGTGCGATGTGGACGGTTTGAGGCCGAGCTTCTCGGGTACGCGGTGCGTACAGGAGTACACAGCGCGTAACTCGAATGCTGAGTCCCCTTCGGATAATACCCGAATTTTGAATAAAATAAATAATTAATTTATTTAATAAACTTAAAAAATTCATATCTTCTTCATACGAACTCCGTTTTTGATGGTCTTTATATCCTCGCGTAGGTGAGACTACGCTCTTTAACTTTCGTTTAGACTCCGTCGGCAAATTCCGAAATTATTTTTTTATTAAATATAAAAATCTATCGTGTTTAAGGAATATCTTTGAAAATTCGTAACTTCTTTATCTGATGTCAGTTTTTGCCAGACTTTTTACCGCTGGAATACCATTGTCGAGACTTTCGATTCTCGTTTAGGTCATTCCGGCCAAAAGTCGCTCGATTTCTGATTCGAGTTTTTAGCTGTCTGTTGCTGAGTCGAACTTGGAAAAATCATAACTTCGCTAAATGAAGTCGGATTTGGGCGTTCTTTTCACGTACGATCATGGTTCAAAGACATTTAATCATAGAAGGAAATTAAATACGACTTATTTGTACATTTTATTATGAAGGTAAATTTTATTACTCAGAAGCGGTTACAATACTTGACCCACTTTGGTCGTTACAAAGAGTTGAAATATCGGGTTGTCACAATGTTCTGGGTCATTGGCTCAACCTTATTAGTGTGGGCGAAAAATCCCTTGAAGGTTCTAGAAAATTTCATGCAAACCCTAAGGAAAGGGTCCGTGGACTTGCTTATGCCCTAAGCTAAGAGATTAGGGTTTTTGCCTCAAAACCTTATCTAGCCACAAGTATACATTGACACCTTGGCCTCTTAAATTCGAGCACCCTCTTGAAACCCTTGAAGAGCCAAATTTCTAAGCAAGTTCCTCCTCTCTCCTCTCTCTCTCTCTCATATTCATCATCTTTCCCTTGTGTGTTTGTGAGGCATTAGAGGCACTACGCTTGTGGTACTTGTTCTCAAACGCAAGGATCTTCAAGAATTAGTTATTATTACTATACAGAAACAAAGGTATTTGTTCTAATCCATTTGATGTATATTTAGAAATATTAGATGGACATTAGGGTTTTCAATTTTGTGTCTAGTTCTTGTATGTCTATTGAGAAAGCATAGATTCAATCTAGGGTTCATGCACACATAGGATTGTTTGTATAAAACCTAATAGGTATGAGGTTGCATCTTAGAAATGCTTATTATCCACAAATTGACAGTCAATGTGAGCGGACCATTCAGACACTTGATGACATGTTGAGAGCTTGTTTTATAGATTTTGGTGGGAGTTGGGGATCCTACCTTCCCTTAGTTGAGTTTTCTAACAACAACAACTATCACTCAGTATTGGTGTGCTGCCGTTAGAGATCCTCTATGAGAGGAAATGTTGTACCCCATCTTGTTGGGGAGATATTGGTCATAGAGTCATGGTAAGGACTGGGGTATTCCTTCAGACGAAGGATATTATTTAACATATTAGATGGAGACTATAGACAACTCAAAGTCGGTAGTAGTGTTATCTCGATAAGCATCAATCTGAGTTGGAGTTCTAGGTTTGAAACATAGTTTTACTGAAGGTATCACCTTGGAAGGGTGTAATATTCTTCTGGAAGAAGAGCAAGTTGGGCCCCTGATATATTGGTCCATATCAAGTGATTTCTAGGGTTAGCAAGGTGGCTTACGTGTTATATTTGCCTAAGGAGCTCAGTCATATTCACAACACCTTCCATGTTTCTCAGCTTTAGAAGTGTGTGGGTGATAATTCAGCGGTTGTTCCTCTGGATGATATATAGGTTGATGATCGTCTGAATTATATTCAGAGACTAGTGGTGATCTAGGATAAAAAACTGAAGGCCTTATGTAACAAGGTGTTGTCTTTGGTCAAGGTTCAATGGCATTATCTGAGAGGTTCTGAATGGACTTGGGAACCCGAGACGGAGATGCGAGAGCACTATCCCGATTTGTTCACGGTAGTGGACTTTGAGGACGAAATCTAGTTCAAGTGGGGGAGAATTGTAACATGTTGATTTCTAGGTATTCCATGTATGCCCATGGTATGAGAATTGTTTGCAATTCTGTCCTTTATGACATTTTTGTAATTTAGGAGACTGCATGAGTACGTTGGGCATATGTAGCAGAGTCTTAAACCCTAATTTTTAGGGTTTGGACCCTAATTAAATATCCTTATCTCTCAATACCCCCTTCTTTTATCAGCCTTCGTTCCCATTTCGACCTTCTCAAACCCTAATCTCTAGAGTGGAGCAATCTTGACCTTGAGTGCACATTTTGGTGTTTTTGAAGGAGGAAGAAGGAAGAGGAAACCATCTTAGAAGAGTGGAGCACTTTGGATCCAGAATCACATCATCATTTGCTACCATTTGAAGGTAAAAAGCTTTGATCTTGATGAAGTTTTACATAGATCTTGTTTAGCCATGGATTTGTGCTCTTTTTGGTCCCATAAGCTTGGTATTATGAGTATTGGTTACTATAATTCATATGAGTTGTCCTTTCAGACATTTTGGAGTGTCTAGAATCTTAAAAATGTAATCTTGGTCATTAGTTTCCTTCCAAGCATGAACTAGGATGTCTTAATGAACTAAGAAGTTATAGTTTTTCGTATTGAGCAGTTAATAGCCCAACAAGAACATAAAGTTGGAAACTTTATGGTAAAGGACATCATTTGAAGACTAGATCTAGATTTTTGACAAAAGCGATTAAGGAATTAAGCTCTTTATAGAAGGGAAAGGAGGCAGTTGCGTAAGCTGGATGTTCCAGTGGTACACTATAACATCTTGGGATTTGTAGGTATTTCCGAATCCTCTCTTTTATTATTATTATTATGTCATTTGTAGTCCCTAGGGATGGAAGAGTGAAGCCATGAGAAACCTAAGGGCTAAAGTTGCAACTTTAGGATCAAGAAGAGTATGTTAAGCGTACATAAGGTACGGTGAGCGTACTAGGCGCTCCCTAGTATGGTAGTTGTGCACTTGTATATGTCGGGCATAGTCACATCACATGGAAACCCTAATATTTAGGTTTTGGGTGCTATATAAAGCCCATATGAGCTTATAACCCTCTATTATTTCACCTTCCATAGTTTTCATTTGTTTTCCCTAAACCCTAACCCCTCTATTGAGTGTGTGAGATAAAAGTGTGTGTTTTGAGTAGCTGGAGAAGAAGGTATTGTATCAAGAAGTTGGATAAGAAAAGAAAGGTTGTAGATCGGAGGTTACTTTGTGCTCTAAAAGCTCTAGGAGGTAAAAAGCTCCAACCTTTATGGTTATATGATGTAGATCTTGCCTTATTAGCTTAATGACACCTTCTTTATCCCAAAAAGTTCCAACTTTGTGCATGATTCATTTTGGACGTTATAAGTTCTCCTTTAGGACCCTAGGAAGGGTTCTAAATGACAAAAATGAAGTCCCAATGGCTAAAAGTTTCCTATGGAAGTAGAAGGAAGGTCTTAATGGATTAAGACCATGTATTAAGGGCTTTTTGGACGTCCAAAGTCTTAAAGTTCAAGATTTCATGGTTTTCGAACTCATTTAGTCAATGGATATGGAGTTTGGGCTTAAGTGCTTAAACCATTAAGCACTTATTAGAGTTCGGGTAAAAATCGCGAATGCCCCGCGTAAGTTTTGTGCACCCAACGTATTGAGTTAACCAACCCGATAGTGGTCAATGCAAGGCAGAGTACACCCAGTTTGGCATAGGAGTACGCCTAGCGTACACCCTCTGTTGGGCTTTTGATGATTTGGGCTTCAGGATTGGGCCGCCTTTGGATCATTTTGACTTGGGCCTTGCTAGACTTTCTGAATAGGTATGTTTTGGGCCAGTTTTCGTAATGGAACCTTAAAATAAAGCCTAATTAGGAAGTTGGGCCAAATTTGGAATATTAGGCCAATAATGGGCTTTGTATATATTGACTTTTGGATCATGGATTTGGTATTGGGCATTGGACCAAATTAGAGAAAAGGAAAAATGGACTATTACCCTATGTGGGGCCCTTGATCAAGATTGATATCCCAATTGTTGACATAGTAATCATTATTTTGGATAGCTCGGGATTTTCGGTGAGATAGTGGTCGGAGACTTTCAGTCCATTTCAACACTACTTGTGAGGTGAGTTTTTGTCACACCCCAGAACCTGAATGGCGGAATCGTTCGGGGGTGGAGGACGTCATGTATAATATCACAACAATGCAATGTAGTAAACAAGCAACAACATCATCCAATGTATTAATAATATAATTTCATACAAGTGTGTTTTGTCAAGTTATATAAACACCAAAAAGTACATAAAAATAAAATAGGAGTCTTGAGCAAGCTCCATCTTCTCAAAACCTGGCACCGGTACCTGTCTACTAGCGACCTTAAAATACAAGTTATTTTGAAAGCGAGTATCAGCTTTAAAGCTGGTGAGATCGTAAGTATATTAGTGTCTGAGTTTGTATGAAATCATTTGTAAGATGTTTGTAAGATGTAATATATAAGTTTTGTAAAGTTTATATTTGTTTGAACTATCCTAGAAAACTCTATGTTTCCTACTAAGAGTAGCCTTCTACCAAGGCATCTAGTAATTGTGTGTGTCTCTTGTAAGAGTGTATTTTCCCATATCCGACTATCATTCACCAAAAATATAGTTTTTACATTACCGTGCGTCATGTGAATGTTCACTAAGTGAATGTAATAGGAAAAATATTATAGTACTGTAGTGTTGTATTAAGTTACTACTGTTGTACTAACTACCTTAAACCAATGATTATTTAAAGTACCATGCAATCGGCATGTACCCTACTACCGACTCAATAGTAAAACGACGATGTAAGACACCATAAGAAATTACATTTGGCACCCGTACACTTGCAAGTCCGACTGTAGCGAGCAGCAAGGTGTAGGATAATCAATCCAGTATAGATCTATACGCAAACTCATACACTCCCTAATTAAGGAGATTCTGGATACAAAATCGGTCATGGTAGGTAGTGCCATGACCCGTTTAATGGCTCACATAACTGAATGTAATGTATGTGCTAGCTGTATTGTGTGTTCTTTCTCTGTCTAGTCTGTATGTTTGTTTCTCATCACTATGTATTATGTTTGTTTCTCATCACTATGTATTATGTTTGTTTCTCATCATTATGTATTATATTTTTTTCTCATCACTATAAGTTGCGACTCATGTATGAACTGACTCTTTGTTTGATTCATTGTTCTAGTATTAGTATTAGTAAAACCCTAAACTACGCCTATTGTAGTTTACTTGTAATATAACTTCTACGTATGAACATGGGAGTATACCCCTACTACCCAGGGTATTGAATTGACTGGAAGAACCTTTATGACTATATATGTACACATGATATATAACTAATAATTAAACAACCTTCGGACGGATACCCGATATCCTACCAGACCACATCCCAACGGGGAAAAGGAAATAAGGTGGGTTAGCCTTCCTAAGTCCTTCGAACATTACTTATATAACTATACATATCTAGGCATGCAATTTACAATATAAAAGTATAAAATAAGTTTCGTAACAGCATTTGATATGTAAAAGAGTTTTTAAGACAGTTTGAAGTAAAACAGTTTAGTAAAACAATTTGAAACTAAGAGACTCTCTTGTTGATAGTTATTAATCACATGTGATTGAGATAATAACTATCGGAACTTTACTTGTATCCCCCCCATAAAGTATTTATAAACATTTGAAAACATTTAAAAGGTTAATTTAGGGGTATGAACTCACCTGTAGCGAGTGGATTGGATTGAAGTGTCGGATACAATGCTAGGTGACAAGTGGAGACTTGTACACACACAACAAGCCTAGTTATCATATAATCAATATATAAATAACTAACTTGGAACTTTATCTCTAATAATTGAAGTTATGACACTCTAGAACATGGTAACACTTTTTTTCAAGTGTTAAAGATCACAACGGTTGCAACCAAGTGTTGTAGGGCATAGCTAGTGAGTGTAGGGTTCAAGGAAAACTATATTAGGGAGTTTATGGTTTTATGGTCACTAACAAAAGTGTTTACAGCCGTAAACCCTTAGGTTTACGGTCGTAAACTCACCCACTTGTTGACCATTTGATGTTTGAAGCCTTAAGAGTCCTTAGAAGCTTTACTACTTGATGTTTGTGAGTAAGGAAGGAACTAGGGCACGATTTCACTCCTAATTGGATTTTACGGTCCCTAAACCATTTTCATTTGGGTTTACTACCGTAAACCCCTAAGGTTTATGGTATTTGGGGGTTTTCGAGTCCTTAGCTCAGCAAGGTAATACTCTAGGTTAGATTCTAGGCATAATGAATAAATATGGGACATTTATACACTCTTTGGGGTGTTTACGATTTTGGGATATCACGAAATTGTAAGCACATATAAATGAGTGATTATTGTGCTTTTTGTGTGATAAACACTCCAAGGAAGGATCTAGACAAGTCCCTAAGGCATTGTGAAGTACCAAGGCACCCTTTGGCACCTTAACTTGGTGTTTACGGTTTTGGGAGATTGCAAAACTGTGAACACCTTGTTCTTGGTGTTCCAGGGACATTTTCTTGATGTATGATAAGGTAATAAGCTATTCAATACACTAGGGTTTGAGTACTTACTAGTTAGAAGCTTGAAAAGGAGTTAAGGGCCCAAGAACACTAGTGTGTGTTCTTTGTGTTTTCGAAATCTAATCAATACACAATAACGGATGGTGGAAAAGGTGTTTAATGACTAGGTTTTATGTTGTATCAACTAATCAAGTTGAGAAAGACTTATGTTTTTGGGAAATTGGGCGAAAACCGGGATGATACTTGAGAGAGTTTGGAGTTTACTCTTGAGGTTGTAATTGTGAAGTGGAGTGTTTTAGGGAGTAAACTCATGCTTAAGCATGAGTTTACTGTTTTTGGGGTAATTGGAGGTCCAAACTTAAAAGTTTGGCCGCGAACTTCTAAGCTACGTGGTATTCGCGGTTTTGAAATTTCAAGACTTGAGGCGGCACATCCTTTCACCCGTTCGTTTAAAGAATAATTATTTTAATAGTCAAATAAACTTTAAATTTGTTAAAAACAAATAGAAATGAAATTGACTTATAATATGAAGTGATTTACTTTTAGGGTTTGACCGAATGAAAATTTTGGGTTGTCACATCATCCCTCTGTTAAAGGGAATTTCGTCCCGAAATTAAAGTTTAAGCAATTAAGTTATTACAAATAACTAAGTAAAAAGATGAGGATATTTCAATTTCATCTGATCCTCTTGCTCCCAAGTGAATTCAGGTCCCCGCTTGACATTCCAGTGAACCTTCACTATCGGGATACGGCTTTGTTTCGTTTGCTTGACCTCTCAGTCCATTATCTCTACTGGTTCTTCCACGATGTTGAGGCTCTTGTTGATCTCTATCTCTTCGAGTGGGATTACAAGAGTCTCTTCAGACAGACACTTTTTCAAGTTCGATACGTGGATTGTAGAATGTACGTTACTGAGTTCGCGTGCTAAGTTAAGTTTGTAACCTACAGGTCCGATTCATGCGAGAATCTCGAAAGGCCCAATGTACAACTTTCCACGCTTTCTGAAGCGTATCAATCCCTTCCATGGTGAGACCTTTAATAGAACACAGTCACCCACCTGGAATTCCAACGGTTTCCTACATTTATCAGCGTAGCTGTTTTGTCGGTCTCTGGAGGCTTTCAATCGTTCACGGATCTGAACAATCATTTCCGTCGTTTCCTGTATGATCTCTGGACGGTTGAGAGTCCTATCAAGAACTCGTCCTTTAGCTAACTGGGTATCACCCACCTCAGCCCAGCACAGAGGGGATCTGCACTTTCGACCATAGAGGGCCTCGAATGGAGCATCCTTTATGCTCGTGTGATAACTGTTGTTGTAGGAAAATTCGCAAGGGGTAAATGAGTATCCCATGCTTTCCCAATGTCGATCACATAGGCTTGCAACATATCTTCCAAGGTTTGAATAGTTCTCTCGCTTTGCCCGTCTGATTGTTGATGGTAGGCTGTACTCATGTCCAACCTAGTTCCTAAGGAACTTTTTTAGCGACTGCCAGAACCTCTAAGTAAATCTACTATCTCTGTCTGAGATAATGGACAAGGGAACACCGTGCAGTCGTACAATCTCCCTAATGTAAGTTCTTGTAAGCTTCTCTATCTCGTCTATTTCTTTGATCGGTAGGAAGTGTGCAGACTTGGTCAATCTATCGACAATGACCCATATGGTATCAATTCCACCCGTTGTCTTGGGCAACTTGGTTATGAAATCCATAGTAATCTGCTCCCACTTCCATTCTAGTATCTCCGACTGTTGTAGAAGACCGGAGGGTTTCTGGTATTCGACCTTGACCTTAGCGCAAGTAAGGCGTTTACTCACGAAGGTAGCAATTTCTACTTTCATGTTAGGCCACCAATATAACTTTTTAAGATCCAGATACATCTTATCTGAACCCGGGTGCACGGAATACCGAGTGTTGTGCGCTTCATTCATGACTAAGTCTCTGAAACCACCTAGCTATGGGGTTCGGATCCGATCCATGAAATAATGAGCTCTGTCACCCTTAACCTCCAAGTTCTTATCCATCCCCCTCAAGGATTCACCCGCCACGTTTTCAGGCTTCAAAGCGTCGAGCTGAGCTGCCTTAATTTGTGTGGACAAGTGTGAATGGATAGTCATACTCAATGATTTGACTCTACGATCAAAATATTCCTTCCGACTTAGGGTGTCAACTACTACGTTGGCTTTACCCGGATGATAACGAAATATGCATTCGTAACCACTAAGTAGCTCGAACCACCATCATTGTCTCATGTTGAGCTCCTTCTGGTCGAAAATGTGTCGCAGGATTTTGTGGTCTGTAAAGATGGTGCTCTTCGTACCGTATAGGTAATGTGTCCAGATCTTCAAAGCAAACACAACTGCTCCTAGTTCAAGATCGTGGGTCGTGTCATTGACCTCATGTGTCTTCATCTATCTCGAGGCATAGGCAATGACCTTACCTCGCTGCATCAGAACACCTCCGAGCCCTTGATTCGATGCATCACAATGGACTATGAAGTCTGCAATCCCTTCAGGGAGGGATAGTACTGGTGCGGTGCACAAGGCTCGTTTGAGCGTTTGGAACGCTCTCTCCTGCTTCTCTTCCCAGTCAAAGGCCACACCCTTCTGGGTCAGTGTTGTAAGAGGTTTCGCTATGTCGGAGAAGTTCTGATTGAACCTGCGGTAGTAGCCAGCGAGGCCTAGAAATTGACGAATTTCTGTAGGCGTCTTTGGTGCTGACCAATTCTCAATGGCTTTGATTTTGGAAGGGTCCACATGTATTCCCTCTTCGCTAACCACGTGCCCTAAGAATTCAACTCGTCGAATCCAAAATTCGCATTTCAATAACTTCGCGTAGAGCTTCTCCAAACGTAATGTTTCGAGGACTTGTCGCAGATGTTGACTATGTTCCTCCTTACTATGAGAGTAGATAAGTATGTCATCGATGAAGACAATGAAGAACTAATCCAAGTAAGGATGACACACCCGATTCATTAAGTCCATGAATACTGTGGGAGCATTTGTTAATCTGAATGGCATCACTACGAATTCGTAGTGCCCATAACGAGTTCGGAAGGTTGTCTTCGAATCATCCTCCCCTAGGACTCGTAGTTGGTGATATCCGGATCTTATGTCGATTTTGAATAGAAGTTCGCCCCTTGAAGTTGGTCAAATAAATCGTGGATTCGAGGCAACGGATAACGATTCTTGACGGTAACTTTGTTGAGCTCCCTGTAGTCGATGCACATACGAAACGATCCGTCTTTCTTCTTGACGAACAAGAATAGAGCTCCCCAAGGTGAGAAGCTTGGTCTTATAAAGCCCTTGTTGAGCCATTCGTTAAGTTGACAGAAGAATTCTTGCATCTCTGTAGGTGCTAGATGATAAGGAGATTTGGCTACGGGGGTAGCCCCTGGAACTAAGTCGATTCGGAACTCGATTTGATGTTGCGGAGTTCTGGAAAGATGTCGGGAAGGTCGTGTACTACTGGAATGCTCTGAATGTCCTTCGTTTCTTGGCTCACATCGACCACATGAGCAAGGAATGCTCGACATTCCTTTCGCAAGAATTTCTGAGCTTGAATGCTCGAGATGATACGAAGGTTCGTGCTGGGTTTGTCTCCATAAACTACTAAGGTTTCACCAGACAGGAGATTAAGGCGAACAACCCTTTCGTAACACATAATATCGGCACAATGAAGACTCAACCAATCCATGCTGATAATGACTTCGAAACATTTAATTGAGACCAACATGAGATCGATTGAAAAAGAATGGCTACCTAAAGTTAGGGTACACCCTATGAATATGCTGCTAGTGCTCTCTGTTTTGCCATTTTCCATTTCTATAGTGAACGGTTCTTTAAGTGTTCATGATTTTTTCTTAAGTAAATGAGGAAATTTTTGGTTCACGAAACTTCTTTCAGCTCAACTATCAAATAGAATGCACGCATAAGCATTATCGAGGATGAACGTACCAGTGACCACTGTGGGGTAGGCTACCAGTTCCTCATGGCCTATGGCCAGAACTCTTGCCACTCCACCGGCAAACCCTGCCTTTGGACAGTTGCTTTTGTAGTGGCCTACCTCACCACATCCGTAGCAAGCCAGACCCACTCCTACATCGGGGACTTGGTTGATTGGCTTCGCCAGAGCTTTACAGAAACGAGAAGTGTTCCCCTTTCTGTTGCAGTTCACACACTGCATTTCCTTGCAGGCACCAACATGATGAAAGTTGCATTTGTTACACTTGGGCAAACTTCCAGCTTACTGCTTTACCGGAGCAGCAGCGGCAGGTGCTGTCGCAGCATGTACTGCTATGACCTGCTGCTTTTTGGCAGCCTTTGGCTTCTTTTTGTCATCCCAGATTTTTCGTTGGGAATCAGCGGTTCTTGCGGGTTTTGAGATGGCCAGGGTTGTTGTTGCAGCCGGGGTACGAACCCCATAGTCTGTGAGCTATTATGCCAATCGCTTGGCACTATCAAAGGTAGTGGGGTGTGATGCCAAGACATTTCCCTGGTATGGCGGCACCAACCCCCATATGTATCTCTCGATCTTATTTCCCTCGGTATGAACCATGTTGGGGCAGAGGGCCACTAGTTCTCAGAATCTGGCGGTATAGGCGGTTACGTTGGAGCCCTTTATTGTTATGCTCCACTGTTCTTCCTCCAGTTTCTGGATCTCGCCCCTCGGACAGTACTCCTCAATCATGAGGTCTTTCAAGGTATCCCAACCCATAGCATTAGCCGCTATGATAGATAGTGACTTATCATGGCTATTCCACCATGTTAGGGCTTTGGTTTCAAAGGTGCAAGCAGCGAACTTGACCTTACTCTCCTCTTGACAGGAGCAAATTTCGAAAACCAATTCGGTTTTCTCGAACCATTGTGAGAGGGCAATGACTTTTCCAGTCCCTTTGAAGGATAATGGCTTATAGTTGGTGAAGTCCTTGTAGGAGCACTCTTTCAAGAACACCGGGATTTAACCATGAGTTGACAGGACAGGGGTTGCTCCTCCAATGGAACAAGATGAATGATATTGAGCCATGTCCGTAGCCATAGCCGTAGCTACGGCAGCATTTAGAGTTGTTGTGTCGAACAGAGGAGTAGGTGGTTGAGGTAGTGGTGTTTTGTTAACAAGTTTTCTCTTTGGAATTCTACGAGGCGGCATCTTTGATCTATAAGTTTATGAAGATGAAAACGTTGATAAGAATTTAATGGAAGAACTGATGAGAGTGACTCATGGACTAAGTCATCATAGCCCAACAATACTATTGAATGTAGATCTAGAACTAATAGATGACCACATTTGGATAATAATTCCCATAAGATTAGGTACATGTCAATATTTATAGAATTACAGATGTAATGAGTTCGGAAAAAATGGTGTATAGTAGGAGGCCTTACATCAACCAAAATAGGAAAATTTTGACAGAATTACAACCTTATCCAAGACCTAACAGGCATATGCTTTACAAAGATAAGGAATTAGACCAAAGTTTTACATAACTAGGTTATATCCAAAAGAGAGAAGTTGATGAGAATCTATCGGCAACTAGAACTACCAGAGTGAGTTCTTGATCCCGATAGGAGACGTTCTATGTCCGTCATGCGCCTATCATCTCTTGCTTGCTGAGCATGAAGTTCTCTGACTTCAGCTCGGGTTTCAGCGAGTTCCCTCTGAAGAGCTGCATTGTGAACTAGAGCCCTTTCGTGTGCAGACTCTAGTTGGCAAATGCAGACAGTGTTAACGCCAGGATTGGCATCAATCTCCAGGACTCGATTGATAGTTGATTGACCCAGTATCGTGTTCCGAGAAATCCTATAAACCATGACAAGTAGGACCTTGTCAGCAGAACCTCCCTCAGTAATGTTGTAGAAACTTCTATCTCCATTGTAGGGAATGGGTTGACCCTGTTCCTGGCTCCATGTACTCAAGTTTTTTGCCCACAGAGGTGTGGGTCCTTGAAATGCGGGTCGGGGGTTGTTATTCGGGGCTTGACCTACTTGAGGTAGGTTGTCGACTTCAGGCTCGGAGTCAGATCCATCCAAGAAGCCATCTGGTTGATGATCATCCAAAGGGATTTGATGCTCATCATCAGACTCTGCTTCAAGCCATCCAGCATTGCTGTTGGGTGGAAAGTACGGGTCGTCATGATGATAGAATCCAACCATGATATCTATGCGAGAAAAGAGATAAGGAAATAATTAATAGACAGACTAACTAGCTAATTATAAGGTGATCTTTATCAGTCACTCCAATACTTTTCTAGAGCATACCAATAAAGACCTTTAATTCTCAGATAAGTAATTATAGTAACACAAAATACTCCTATATTATTTTAAATTTAATGTTATGCTCTACTCTTCTTATTGTGGTAGTGTTGGTAAGTTTTAAGACTTGTTGCAACCTCACAACCATCCTTAGGTACATGCTAGTCACTCCTCGGATACTATCGTTGATCAAGCTACATCTTCCCAGGGTTGACCATATGTCCCTAAGTCTACTTGTGTTATCCAACAATCGTAATACTTTTGTTCTGTCCTGGTGACACTGATTTTTAGTACGAATGCAGGTATGTATACTTAGTTAAATATTTTGTTATTTAAAAGTATAAATGCTTTATCAGAGTATTTTAATCCCACTTGTGTTTATAGTTCGTATATCTTTTATGGGATGATACACTCAATTCACTATAAACAATGCTCTGATACCAATCTGTCACACCCCAAAAACCTGAACGACAGAATCGTTTGGGGGTGGAGGACGTCATGTATTATATCACAACAATGCAAAGTAGTAAACAAGAAACAACATCATCCATTTCATTAATAATATAATTTCATACAAGTGTGTTTTATCAAGTTATATAGACACCAAAAAGTACATCAAAATAAAATAGGAGTCTTGAACAAGCTCCATCTTCTCAAAAACCTGGCACCGGTACCTATCTACTGGCGACCTGAGAATACAAGTTATTTTGAAAGCGAGTATCAGCTTTAAAGCTGGTGAGATCATAAGTATATTAGTGTCTGAGTTTGTATGAAAGCATTTGTAAGATGTTTTTAAGATGTAATGTATAAGTTTTGTAAAGTTTGTATTTGTTTGAACTATCCTAGAAAATCCTATGTTTCCTACTAAGAGTAGCCTTCTACCAAGGCATCTAGTAACTATGTGTGTCTTTTGTAAGAGTGTGTATTTTCCCAAATCCGACTATCATTAACCAAAAATATAGTTTTTACATTACCGTGCATCGTGTGAATGTTCACGAAGTGAATGTAATAGGAAAAATATTATAGTACTGTAGTGTTGTATTAAGTAACTACTGCTATACTAACTACCTTAAACCAATGATTATTTAATGTACCATGTGATCGGCCTGTACCCTGCTACCGACTCAATAGTAAAACGACGATGTAAGATGCCGTAAGAAATGAAATTTGGCAGCCGTAGACTTGCAAGTCCCACTGTAGCGAGCAACAAGGTGTAGGATAGTCAATCCAGTATAGATCTATACGCAAACTCATAAGCTCAGCAATTAAGGAGATTCTGGATACAAAAGCAGTGATGGCAGGTAATGCCATGACCCGTTTAAGGTATATGTAATGTATGAGCTAGCTGTATTGTGTGTACTTTCTCTGTCTAGCTTGTATGTTTGTTTCTCATCACTATCTATTATGTTTGTTTCTCATCACTACGTATTATGTTTGTTTCTCATCACTATGTATTATGTTTGTTTCTCATCACTATAACTTATGACTCATGTATGAACTGACTCTTTGTATGATTCATTGTTCTAGTATTAGTATTAGTAAAACCCTAAACTACGCCTATTGTAGTTTACTAGTAATATAACTTGTACGTATGAACATGGGAGTATACCCCTGCTACCCAAGGTATTGAATTGACTGGAAGAACCTTTATGACTATATATGTACACATGATATATAACTAATAATTAAACAACCTTCGGACGGATACCCGATATCCTACCAGACCACATCCCAACGGGGAAAAGGAAATAAGGCGGGTTAGCCTTCCTAAGTCCTTCAAACATTACTTATATAACTATACATATCTAGGCATGCAATTTACAATATAAAAGTATAAAAAAAGTTTTGTAAAAGCATTTGATATGTAAAAGAGTTTTTAAGACAGATTGAAGTAAAATAGTTTAGTAAAACAGTTTGAAAGTAAGAGATTCACTTGTTGATAGTTATTAATCACATGTGATTGAGATAATAACTATCGTAACTTTACTTGTATCCCCCACCCATAAAGTATTTATAAACATTTGAAAACATTTAAAAGGTTAATTTTGGGGTATGAACTCACCTGTAGTGAATGGATTGGATTGAAGTGTCGGATAAGATGCTAGGTGACAAGTGGAGACTTGTACACACACAACAAGCCTTGTTATCATATAATCAATATATAAATAACTAACTAGGCACTTTATCTCTAATAATTTAAGTTATGACACTCTAGAACATGGTAACACTTTGTTTCAAATGTTAAAGATCACAAGGGTTGCAACCAAGTGTTGTAGGGCATAGCTAGTGTGTGTAGGGTTCAAGGAAAACTCCATTAGGGAGTTTACAGTTTTATGGTCACTAACAAAAGAGTTTATGGTCGTAAACCCTTAGGTTTACGGTCATAAACTCACCCACTTGTTGACCATTTGATGTTTGAAGCCTTAAGAGTCGCTAGAAGCTTCACCCACTAGGGCACGATTTCACTCCTAATTGGATTTTCTAGTACCTAAACCATTTTCATTTGGGTTTACTACCGTAAACCCCTAAGATTTATGGTATTTGGGGGTTTTCAAGTCCTTAGCTCATCAAGGTAATACTCTAGGTTGGATTCTAGGCATAATGAATAAATATGGGACATTTATACACTCTTTGGGGTGTTTACGATTTTGGGATATCCCCAAACCGTAAACACATATAAATGAGTGATTATTGTGCTTTTTGTGTGATAAACACTCCATTGAAGGATCTAGACAAGTCCCTAAGGCATTTTGAAGTACCAAGGCACCCAAAGGCACCCTTTGGCACCTTAACTTGGTGTTTATGGTTTTAGGAGATTGCAAAACTATGAACACCTTGTTCTTGGTGTTCTTGGGACATTTTCTTGATGTATGATAAGGTAATAAGTTTTTCAATACACTAGGGTTGGAGTACTTACTAGTTAGAAGCTTGAAAAGGTGCTAAGGGCCCAAGAATACTAGTGTGCGTTCTTGGTGTTTTGGAAATCTAATCAATACAAAATAATGGATGGATGAAAAGGTGTGCAATCACTGGTTGTTATGTTATATCAACTAATCAAGTCGAGAAAGACTTACGTTTTCAGGAAATTGGGCGCAAACCGGGATGATACTTGAGAGAGTTTGGAGTTTACTCTTGAGGTTGCAATTGAGAAGTGGAGTGTTTTGGGGAATAAACTCATGCTTAAGCATGACGTTATGGTTTTTGGGGTAATTGGAGGTCCAAACTTAAAAGTTCGGCCGCGAACTTCTAAGCTACGTGGTATTCGTGGTTTTGAATTTTCAAGACTCGAGGTGGCACATCCTTTCACCCGTTCATTTAAAGAATAATTATTATAATAGTCAAATGAACTTTAAATTTGTTAAAAACAAATAGAAATGAAATTGACTTATAATATGAAGTGATTGACTTTTAGGGTTTGACCGAATGAAAATTTCGGGTTGTCACAGTTTTTCTCACTATACCAAGGTTCAAATGCACCAAGTCCGGCCCTTTGGATTGTTATCTTACATTATTGTTAGTATGATCTGTTAGTTTGGAATCCTGGTTGATAGGATCTTTCCATGTGTTGACAATCAGTTAGATCAATATCCTGGTAGATAGGATGTTGCGATGCTTAGTGATCTGTAGATCGGTTGTTTGTCTGTATACTGTTATGTTGTTATCTGATATATGTACACATGATTGATTGGTGAATGAGACTTTTCTTCTTTATACGAGAGCTAATAGATTGGGCATTACAACCCAATGGTTCTGGGCCGAGAGTATTCCATCCCGAGGATGATTGGACTCATAGTATATGGGTATTCCAACCTAATGGTTGTGGGCCGAGGTGATACCATCCTGAGGATGATTGGAGCCATAGTATGTTGGCATTGAAACCCGATGGTTGAGGGCCTAGGGCATTCCAACCCGATGGTTGATATGGGCCCATAGTATGTTGTTATTATTTGTGTGTTATTTGTTGTGTGGGTATTTTGGGGGAACTCACTAAACATTAGGCTTACAGTTTTGGATTTTGTTTCAGGTACTTCGGATGATCGTGGGAAGGCGAAGGCATGATCGTGCACCTCCTCACATTTTATGATTTTGATTTCTGGGATATTGTGATACGAAACTATTTTGAAAACATTATGTATTGAATAATGATTTCTAGATTATTTAAAAAGTTGAAATTTTTTTTGAAATTTAAGGATGTTACATACGCTACGCATACGACGTCAATGACCATGTTTCTGCTCAAGAATCAAGTACGCTAAGCGTACAAGCTGAGTATGCTGGACATACTGAGCTGAGTTGACTTAGTTGACTTTTTGACTTTTTTACTATGACCAGGATTTGACCTATGGGTGTTTTGGTTATTTTGAGTTGTATTTGAGATTTGTCACTATTTGATGTATAGGTGACTAGTAAAGCTGATATTCGTAGTAGTGACCTATTCAGCTATCTGTTCAGACTGAGAGGTGAGTTTTCATCGCTGTATTTGTGGGTCGAATGAACCAGTGTCGTCCCACTAGATTATGTATCCTAACATAGAGGATGTTACTATTTTGTGGTGATCTAATAGATTTGTGTCCTAGTATATAGGAGGTTTTACATGTAGTGATCTGTAGATCTACTTGTTTGTCTGTTGACTGGCTATATGACTATTTGTTGATGGATATATCTTATTTGTTATGTATATGTCGACAAGGTATGGTGGGGTTGAGACTGTACTGATTTTTGTTATCAGTCAACAAACTAGGGTATTCCAACCAAAAGGTTGTGGGCCAGGGCATTCCAACCGGAAGGTTGTGTACCATGGATAATCCAACTAGGAGACTCATATTTATGAATCATACTTTTGAAACAATGTTTTTTTAAATAATTTTTGTCTTAAGGTTGTTTTGGAAAAATGAAAATTTAACTCTGATTTTTAGAATGTTACAAGCAATCGAAAAGAATTACATTTGGAGATAAAAGATAATTTATTAATATATTATATGATTAATATATTGATTAGAAATAGTTATAATTAATTTAGAATTAATCAGAAACTAATTGGAATTAATTTTAGGATTAATTAAATTAATTGGAAGTGTATGGAGTAAATGACACATTGTTCAAAAGTTGAGCAATTAAGAACTTCTAGAACCTCCCTCATGGGGATAGTTTTAATAGAGTCTTCTAAGGCTTCTAGGAATCCTTGGAGGATAAGTAAAGGAATTGGATACATACCTAATTTGATATAATATTATTATATTCAAATTAGAGTTATCTAAATGTGACAACCATCAAATTCTAGTCAAACAAAGTCAACAAGTGAAATCGATAAACTCATTTAGTGCTTGTATGATACGATATATTCTATGTCTTCTTATGTACAACCCTCTATCATAATACAAAGTATCACTCAGAAGATTCAAATGTTCACAAATTCTAAACCCTAACCAGGGTGAGTGAGTTAATGACTCTATAAAGCACTATTAAGTACCCTTCGGGGTGTAAAACACTCATTGACAAGGCATAATGGGGTTTAGAAACCTTACATTACAAGGCTAAACACTATCAAAGGTCACAAACAAAGTCTCTCTCAATCTCTCTCGCTCTATCTCTCCCTCTCTCCTTAATCTCTCCCAAATCTCTCTTAAAATCTCTTTTAACTCTTTATAAAAACGTGGGACATCCCGACGCTTAACTTAGTCAAAAACCTCTCGAAACAGGAAGTTTACTTGAAAAACATCCATATAGGGCCGAAGTCCCTCTTAGGAATCGAACCTCATAGGAACCAAAGCCCCTCTTAAGAATCGAAATGCTGAAGACTAAACCTTCAGTCCTCGGTTCATCTCACCTTCGGTTCCCACTCGACTTCGTCTCGCCTTCGGTTCCCATTCGACAACTTCGCCTGCAAGCCTCTCGGACCGAACCTACTTTCAGTTCTCATGGACTGAACCTCGCACCAAAACCACTAGCCTCACAGATTCGCTTCTTTCTTCCCGGTTTTCAACCATGTACATGTTTTAAGCCCATTTTTTGTGATTTTAACTTGGGATTTTCCTATAAATTCATATTTTACTATATTCAACCATATAAAATCATAATTTATCCATATCTTGGAGATTTCAAAGATATAATCCCCACTATTGTTTAGGATAAGTTCAAAAGTACATAAAGGTACACCTTGACTTTCCCACAAATTTATGACAACTTCAGGTTACTATTCATGTTTTATGTCACTATTCACATCTACCCTGGTCAACTCATTATACCTTCTCACCCTTCCACAACAAGTTTCCTTTTATCGTAATCATATAAACAAATCATTTCCCTTCTTCTCCAAGATATTCACTCCTCACCAAAAGCAAACTTATTTCTCTCTCATTTTCTCTCTCTTAGAACTCAAAATTTCAGGGGCTGATATTGAGCTTCTCATCCACTCTTGGTAATTATCTTCACCCTACTCCTAAATATCCTACACTTCTTCACCCAAATCATGGATCATATATTAAAATATCGACATATTTGGTCTTAGGAACTTCAAATCTTCAAGCATCTTCCTAGTGTTCTTGACTTGGAAACGTCTTTCCTTCATCATCCAGCTTCCAACAGAAAACTTGTGGCTCAATTACGAACTGTTTTGACCATCTTAAACTCCATAACGTTCAAAACTGTTCAATATGCAATTAGTTCAAGTTTATATGTTTAAAACAAATAATTTCACATGTTCATACGATTTTTCTACAATTTACGGTAATTTTTGCAAAACTGCCTATCACTGTAACAAAGATTTCGGATAAGTCGGTCAAAATGGTCATTTTGACCCTAGTTAAGGATTATTAAAAATTACAGTAAAAATTGTGGGTATACTAGATACGTTTTGTGAACTTTCAAATTTTACGGATACACATTTCAACTCACGATGATTTTTCAATGATTTTTACAAAATAGTGACAGAAAAGTAAAACTTGTTACAAATAGTTTGCAAATTGATTAACACTTTCTAATGTGGTGAGCAAAGTGTTTATCGAAGATGACTACATATTTACTTATGTTTTCTTTCAAGTTTCACCTAAATAATAGAAATATTCATTCATTATATGGGTTATTATTCATTACAAACATACAAGATGAACTATACTATGTATAGTTCATGATTTGCTAAATTACTATACACTATATAAAACTTAGATTCTCACTACAAACGGGTTTTCATCACTACGTACATTCATGATAAACTATAATGAGTATAGTTTATCATTCATTACACAACAAATTCACTATGGAAAGTTCCATTTACATTACAAAAAGGGTTTTCACTCACTGCTACAAACATATTTGATAAACTATAATAGGTATAGTTTATGGTACGTTTACGTTACCAACTCACAAAGGAATGTTCTATTCCTACTACAAAAGTATTTTTACTTACTCTACACGTAAACTCGTTGGATAAAATGTGTGAGACGCTACTTCATTGTACTCATTGAGTGTTGTTTAAAGTCATGTATTATAACGAAAATCTCTTGTACAGAGAGCATGATACTTGTGTATAGATTTATATTAGAACTGACAACCCCGCACCCTAAGTGGCTTACAATACCTAGACCGGCAGGTCTGTTGTGACAAATGTCAAAACATTCCGACGTTTGAAGAACATCGTTACAGGCTTACTATGTCAATTTCACGGTTATAATAACTCACATAGGGAAACAATGACACATATAGTTTACGGGGATTCTTACATTTCAAAAAGGGTTTTTATTTACACCACGCGTAAACACGTTACATCAAATTTGTGAGACACTACTTCATTGTACTGATTGAGTGCTATTTAAAGTCCTGTATTATATCCATAATCTCTTGTCGGGAGAGCGTGATACTTGTGTACATATCTATATTGCGACTGTCAACCCCACACCCTAAGTGGCTTACAATAACTAGACCGGCAGGTCTGGGGTGACAAATGTCAAAACATTCTGACTCCTGAAAACGTGGTAACAGACTTACTATGTCAATTGCATGCTTATAATACATCACATAGGGAAACTACGACACATATAGTTTACGGGAATTCCTACATGCATAAGGGTTTTTATTTATTTAAAAACCGCCCTTACTATCATAAGTATGGAAGATACTTGTACAATTCGGTCATGAGCTCTAAGACTATAACTCACTCTATAAGTAAAATATTGGATTTTTCCTTAACATACAATACATTTACAAAGATAAGATGTTCTACATATGTATCATTGGAATATATACTATCTCTAAGAACAAACACTCACTCTCATCGGTCTTAGGGTAGTTAAGACTACATATCGTTTAGAATAGTTGGATTCCATCCATATTTTCTATGTGTATATGGCAGGGTTATATAAAATTTAGATGCGATCGACTTGAAAATGGTTCGGTCTGCCTTAGATCCCGTTCCTTGTATGGTTGTGGGTTTATGGCAGACCTATTGTGTTTGACGGGTTATTCGATCTCGATTCTTATATAACTTCATACACTGGGGGATTTTAGATGGAAGCTATAGGAATTTCTAGGAGTACACTATTTTATAATACAGAAACTTACATAGTTGGAGTAATATTTACTCGAGAAAATGCATATATAAGGGTTGTATCATCATAAAACTACATTACACTGTTTTAAAGTACAAAACAACTTTCATTTCGGAAATCATGCTTTCAAATGGGTTTTATACAGATTAAAAATCCACGTAATACTACTACTAAAAAAAATACGATAACATTTATACATTTTGGTCTGAAGGGACTAAGACTACATATCATTTTCTAAGAAAATACAGGATTTTTCGGTGGAACATATGAACATTTTTAAGGAGAAAATGACTGATTTTATAAAACAAAATGCTTATGAACTCACCAGCTTAATTGTTGATGGTCATTCAAAATTTCTTGTATTCTCACGAAACCAGTAGGCTGGTACACATGTATGTTATCAAGAAGGAGGAGCATAATAGCTCGTAGTCTTAATTTTTACTATATACATTTGGAGTCATTCAAGTTATGTTACAAATAGAATCTAAACACTATATATTCAATACAATGGTTGTTGTTGTTTTGATTACTATTATTCAATTGTGATGATATTATACGTGATGTCCTCCACCCTCCGAGCGTTTTCGTCGTCTCGGTTTGGGGGTGTGACACTAAAGATGCTTTATTCACTTATAAGTAGCACTTAAGGCTTCATATTTTCGGCCAACATTTCTAAGATTCATACAGTTTAAAATTTACTCCCCTCTCATATCTCATCTTGTGTTCTTGTTGCTAGTCTTTCCAAGCTTCATAAATACAAGGATTGGTTTGATTTGTTTGTTATAACAAATCAAACTTTGTAACTTTTGAATTACACTAGGGTTAGTCTAGTTTAGTTGTTCATTGTATGTTGTTATCAAGGTCTATGACATACATATTTTATAGGAGGAATGTACCCTATTGGTTGTTAATTGTTTTCTGTATTGTAGATATTTCATATATATAAAACACATCAATGATGTCCTCTCGACAAAACAGTGGTGGAGACTGCCTATCACCACTTCGTGGTAGCCAACCCACCAGGTTGTGGAACCTGCTCTGACCAGCTTAATGCATTAACCCCTTAATTCTTCAAGCTACTCATCCATATTTTCCAGAAGATACTCTTACACCCAAAGCATGATAAAAAAAATGTTGCTTTAATAGACATACATGTACAACAAATGTATTGAGCTCAAGCTAGGTCAAAATGGTGAAAATGAGGCCAAACCTCATACATGATATCAAAACTCTAGTAAACTTTAGATCTGGGACATAGAACCATAAGGGGACCTCAAGGATCTATAAAGTTGCCAACTTTATGGAATCTATCCGTCCAAACTCTCCCAAACATAGAGAAAAGCTCCCAACAACGTAGATCTAGAAACATAGCACACAAGATCAGAACTTGAGGACTTACAAGAGTTGAAAATGTGTGTAAGAGATGATGCTTGTTTGATCTACACACCAAGGACACCTTCTTCTTCTTCTTCTTCTTCAAGGCACCAAAAGCTCACAAATATCAACAATGGAGGGTAGTATTGCTCTTGGTCGAAAAGGAAGTGATGCGGGCTGAGAGTGAACAAACCCTAGCCATCACATCCCTTAAATAAGGCTTTAGCTGAAGTGACATAAAGAACATGGTTTAGCATGCGGAATTAAATATTGCACAATGAACATGGTGATTTGGGTGTTCCAGAGATGTATTGAATATGTATGGTGTTACAAAAAGGGACATAGATCTACATCTACATAAATAACACACACTTATGCACTCACCTTTACAACTCTCAAGCACACATTTACAAGTGGATTAAACCCACCTTATATAGAGGTGTTTACATGTCTCTCTCTCACTCTCACTAACTCATGGGTCAAAAGGCTAATGCACCACATGAAAGTGTGTTTTACAAAAGTCAACACATTACAAAGTCAAACTTGAATAACTTTGCACCCTAACATAAGCTAGAAAAATTAGGGTATTGCATGTTGGCGGCCACCACGTCATGGTCATCACCATACCACGTCATGGCACCTTATATGAATGTGTGTTTTCATCAGGTGCCGCCACATCATGGTACTATCACCAACACATCGTGGCCACCAAAAATCATATACTTTTAAATCTTAAATGATGAATTCATAAAAGCAATTATTCCTGGAATTTGGTGTTAGACATAGATTTCATAAATTTATACTAATCTAAACACATTTAAACATACATTTCAATTCATAAATTTCTAATAATCTAAACACATTTTATACAAAAGTTCTACAAATAAATAACATACAACAAAAACGGTTGGTAGTGATGTACCTTTTCCACCTATAAATTTATGATAGTGGTGATCATTGGTGGTCATCAATAGCAAACGATAGATAAGAAAATGAGTTGGTGTTCATCATCGGGAGGGATTGTGTGTGTGCATCTGTGTGTGTGCGAGAGAGAGAGAGAGAGAAAGAGAGAGAGAGAGAGAGAGAGAGAGAGAGAGAGAGAGAGAGTTATGAGAAATTGCATAAAAGAGAATGGGAAAAGTTGTAATTTAATTTAAAGGTGATATTAGGGGCAAAAAAATGGGTGGGGCGGGGGATGAAAGATGATTAGGTCGTCCCAACCTGTTAATACCCGTGTTTTCCCCAGGTGATTAGGTCAACTCTAAAACCTATGCAAGCGGTTTCTATACTGATACAAGCGACTTTTAATTTGTCTCCTCCATTGATACCTTTTCTTGTAGTGTTGCCCAAACTTTCTTGTAGTTCAATTACAATTATTAAAATGGCTCTTTAAGTATTAGGGTTTCATCTTGTTGCTTTCTATAATTGTTCTTAAAGTCTTTTATAGTAAAAAATTATCAACTATTTCCTGGTTGTTTTTGGTGATTTTTATGTTTCTAGATTTCATTGTAAATCCATAAGAACAAGTCGAATATGGTCAACCTAGATTCTGTCGGAAATTGTCAAAGGTGGTCAAACCTGAACTATCAAAAATGGACAAAGTGGTCAAAACAGACGCGTCGAAAATGGTTAAAGGTCGTTAAAACAGATCCATTGAAATGTTCAAACCGGGTCTGTCGGTAATAAGGTCCTTCAAAAGACCATCATAGAGTTATGTCAACCGCTGATTCATCGTAGGTAACTTTCCAGTGGAATATTCTTTCGGTAATCTCTCAAATAGTTTGTCACATAAAAGATTACAGCATCTATAATTCATTGAAGTCCATAGAGTTTAATGGATTGTCATATCATTTTTTTTATGTTCCATATAACTCTTTCAATTTTTTTACAACGCCTTGAACTCTACAAAATTCAATAGAAAATTACAAAAACTAATTTATACAATATATTTATGACTTAAAAACTTTTTTCCCGTTAAAGCATTAAATGATCATTGAACTTTAAGTTCATTTAATGTCAATGTAACATCTCAATATAATAAAGTTTAATTCACAAATACACTTGTCACCTCAATTAACTTTCCTATTCAACTCACCATTGTAGATACTCTTAGGACACAAGGCTTTTCCATAAACCGTAAAACCGTTTACTGATGGATTTCACAGCTGTCAAAGATTTGAGTTTGAGCTTTTGAAGAGAAGGGTAATATTTATTCAAAGATTTGAGTTTGAGGTTTTCAACACAAGGGTAATATTTATTCAGCGAACTACTCTTTGCTTGTTTCATCATAGAAACTACATAACATATAAAACTAGTACTCTCTAGTAGTAGGATTCATAATCTGGCAATGGTAATTTCGAGACCATCTTCTGGCTTAGGATTTGGGAGATACTTCACTTTTACGTCTGGATTCACTAATTCCCATCTGAAATCGATTTCAAAATCGATCAGTATATACAAATACATACATAGTAAAGTTCACTTTTGATCATATATATCTACTTAGGAAATGAATTTATACTTGTATCCTGTGGAGATATGATGTAGAAACAAGGCCAGTTGTAAACGAGCGAGCATATTTCCTGCACAGGTTCTTGGACCAGCGCCAAATGCTTGGAAGTTTTCAGGCAGCATTGATCCCTTAAAACATATATGTGTTTAGTTTTGAAATCAGAAAAAAATGACATGGAGAAACATATTATGCTTAACATCTGACTTACATCCCATCTATCAGGGTTGAAACACAATGGATCGTCATAGTTTTTAGGATCTACGTGGACATTCCTAAGCAATACAATCATATTCCATCCTTTTGGTATAGTGTATCCTATGTTGTTATAAGTATAAACTTTTAGCAATATAATTATATAAAAATAAAACAAGCGAATAAATAAAACACTAATTACCTTTATACTCAACATCTTCTGTTGTCGTACGTAAAACAAAGTTAGCGACATTCGACAATCTGACTGTTTCATCCACAACCTGAAGGCATGAATATCAATATTAAGGATTAATTCGTCAAATTACTTCCAAAGGGATACATATTACTCCGAAGCAAACATTACTATATATACCTTCATGGTGTATACCAACTTGAAAATCTCATCGCTAGTTACAAGTTTTTGGCTCTTACTCTTTTCCAGAACCATGTTCTCGTCCTATATATGATCATATGTGTAAAGATAAAGAAGTCTGAGAATAGAATACGAAAAAATCATGCTAGGTGTAGGCGTGTACCCGAAGCTTTTGTAAAACAGAGGGGTTTTTCGCAAGATAACAAAGAGCCCACACTGTGACGATGACAACTGATTCAAACCCACCAAGAACAATGCTAGTAATGTTATCAAGAATCTCAGTGTCACTTAAATAGTTCCCTTCCTCATCCTTCAGAGTAATAAACCCATCGATTAAATCATTTATAGGTTGGATACTTCCATCTATGTTGCTCCTCCTTCTATCCAACTCTTCCTTGAAAATAGCTTGAGCTTTTCTACGAGACTATCACAAAAAAGCACCATATATAAACCTTTACAATTCTGAACGAAGCCGATCTATATATTATCCACAAGTACTATATCTTTGATCATGACATATTAACTTGGAAAACTTTAATCCAATCATATATGATGACTACCTGAATCGCACGATGAAATTTAAATCCTGGTATATTCAAAGGGTAAGCCGTAAATCCATCAAGAATTTCCTTAAAGTGTTGGTTAATCTTGTCGAGGATAGGGCCTGGCTCGAAGCTAGCAAAATACTTGCCGATGTTCTCAGAAGTGACCTTCATTATTTCATTGAAGGAATTAATTTTACCACGTGTGGTCCACGATTGGAGGGCTGAGATCATACGTGGTTGCACAGCAAGGGCGATTCGACGTAGAGCATCTGGTTGGTTAATGCTTCGAATAACAAAAATTTCGAATCCTAAGATGTGCTTCTCCGTTAACCACAAACATTGACGTCTTGCCTATGAGCTCTGGATTTGCCCACTCCAACCTGAAGGTTTCGGTATCTCGAAGTACGAATTTATTGGTCGTTGGTAAAAATGTAATCACTGATGGCCTACCGAACAGGTGTGTTTTGTACATACCTATCCCATCACCATACCTGCAGTTAGAATTCATAATTGATGATGATCAAGCATCGGTTGAAATGTTAAATACTAAAAAACCACAAAAGGAGTAAAGAAAATTACTTCTGACGCTTTGAATTTATGTAGTCTTCGGGGCGACCAAGAAATTTGAAGTACCATAGGAATGTGAGCGTTTCACCGATGATCGGAAGACCCATGTAGCCTTGTGGCAGCTTGGTGCCACTTTGGGATGGCCGGAGAGCTGTCATAACTAAGCCATACCATATGTCGTTCCACCACCACAATAAACACCCTATTAGTGGCACCGCTCCTATCACCACCGTCAACCATACGGCCATCGTCATAGTGCCTCTCTATAGGTTTTGTATTCTTTCCTGTGCCCGATGATTAATGCACTGCTTCATACGACTGCATGTGTTAATTATATAGCATGCCGGAAAGATACCATTAGAGAACTAACATATTCGAACAAGACTAGTGGACAAGTTTGTAGATTAATATATTGTTTCAACTCCTGAGTGATAATTGGACGATAGAAGAGAAAAACTATATGGTTGGTTAAATGTTATAACCCAGATCTTGAAGTACATTAATTAAGACCTTATTATAAATTAGTCCAGCGTAGAAATATCTTATCTAGTTATCTATAAAGTCTTATCAGTAACACTAAACAAACCCCATATGGAGATTGTTGTATTATAGATCTCGATTATTAAATTAGGTGAATGTCGTATATGCCTACCATGCATTAAAATATAATCTTAAATATAAATATCATTTCTTTTAAAAACTGTATTTAGCCATAAAAGGAAATTGAGTTATCTAACCTTTTTTTTTTTGTAGTTATTAAAAATTATAATCTTTTTTTATTGCAAAATGATCACTTGATCCAGAATGCCGAATGGGGTGTTCCAAACCCGATTTCATATTCGGTTAAACATGTAGATAATTTCGACCTAGGAATCTGGTTCTCCTATAAATAACATTTAATCTGTTTCGGACTAGATTTCGACATTTCTTTTTTTCGAATTACCATACCTACCATTCCAGACACCTCTATAAGTGAAAATGTCTTCTGATAGCGGTGAATAAGTTTTAATTTTGTTTCTAATTATATGCATTTTCTTAGATTGAACGTTAAAACATGTTTATTTTATGCAATTTTATAGGTATTATAGGATTTTCAAAGAATTTTAATCGTGTTAAGACAATTATAGGATTACATGGACTTATACATTTAAACTACATCATACATCGTTTGTAACATCCAAAAATTTTAAGTCAAATTTAAACTTTTTCAACCATGAAACCAAATAGTGTTTTACAAAATGTTTTCAAAATATTATTCATCAGAGTTTCCCAGAAATATAATCACATGGATGATGAGCGGTACGGTCAAGCCTTCGCCTTGTCATGATCTCCGGAAGTACCTGAAACAGTAAACTGAAACTGTAAGCCCAATGGCATAGTGAGCTACCCCCAAAATACTAATACCACACTGATAATGTCATATCAATAACAGATAATCAACAACATGCATATTCGGTCTTCGGCCTGACTAGACCACCCTACAAGGCCTACAGTCTATCTGGATCTATCCCAAGCCTTCGGTATGACAGGACCACCATACGGGCCTACAGTCTATCCGGACTGCTCGTAGGGTATGTTGGCCTTCAGCACAAATTAGGACCACCTCAACCCAAACATCAAGCAAATAATCATGTGCACATAACTAACATATACTGGCATATACAAATATCAGATATAATTATCTCACAGATCATCGATCATAGCAAACTCTCATAACCAGAGCACCGACCTAACCAGATCACTAACATACCAATCTTAATGGATCATAAGAGCATAACAACATATCGTCTATCTTGATACCGATCTAACAGATCATAATCACATGTAGTATACTATAACCAAGATAACAACTAAAAGGGTCGGCCTTGGTGCCTTAGACCCTATTGATATAGTGAGGATAACTCACCTTGCTAGTAGCTCGAAATGATACTGTCCATACCTCCAGATATTGATCCAACCACCTCGCATGTACCCATAAGTGGTCAACTCAATAATCACTCAAATTACCAAAATGCCCTTGGGATGTTCAAGACATCCCACAGTCAAGTCAAGTTACTGGTCAATGGTCAACAGTCCATGTTGACCTATTTGTTGAATATAACTTTCTCTACCTCGAGTCCCTCCTGATTCCGGAATTTCTCAACTCGACTCGCAGAGTCTCTGGCAGACTCGTTGAGACGATACGTGACCCAGTGCTTGGAAGTCCAAACTAACTCGTCGGGTTATCTCCCAGACCTCGCCGAGTCCATGTGGTACCAATTTGGACAAAACCCTACCTGACTCGCCGAGTCATCTCCCAGACTCACCAAGTCCATACGAATACTCTCATGATCAAGCGATTCTGAACTACCCCTTTGTTCTAATCAATAGATCTAGGTCTCTAGAGTGCATTAGCAACGTAAAGTTGCTACCTTTATGTATTTGCATGACTCAAATTCCACATCTAAGCTTGAAATGGGACTTTACTCATAAACAAGGGTTCCTTCATGACCCTATTAAGAACTTTATGAACTTACGTCTCAAATGAGGTTCAAATCTGAAGTTTCAACTTCAGATCTAGCTCCTATACCATAATTCCTTCATGAATAGTTAAAGAAAGTCCTAACCTTCACATATAAAAGATTCTAGAAGAAAATAGGTCAAGATAACAGCTTGTTACCTCCAAAACGTGCCCAAGCTGAAGTAGACTCTGGATCCACACGAAATCCTTGATGCTGGCCTCTTTATCTACAAGTTTCCTTCACAAAAATCACTTCCCAAAGCTCCAAAACACTCTCTAAGCTCACACTCATGGAAATTAGGGTTTTTGGCTCTCAAGGGGTGATAGAGGACAGTGGGAGGCGCTAATGGTCCAATTAATATGGTGCAAAAACCCTGAAATTTAGGGTTTCCTCTGCCAGCTCCTACTCATCGAGTCCCCCATGCCGACTCGCCGAGTCACTCATAAAATGACGTGTCCTAACCCGCTGCTACTCGATGAGTCACAGTGTCAACTCGTCGAGTAGACCTTAAAACATGAAATCTAAATGGAATAATAATGATACGTGACAGTTGGGATGTCACAATTCTCCCCCACTTAACTTAGACTTCGTCCTCGAAGTCTGTTATAGTGAATAACTCTGGATAATGCTCCTGCATCTCAGCCTCCGACTCACATGTCTACTCGAATCCCCTACGATGCTCCCATTGTATCTTCACCAACGGAACCTCCTTGTTGTGCAGGACTTTCACTTTCCTTTCCTAAACGGAAACCGGCATCTCATTATGATTCAGATGCTCATCAACATGAATGTCATCCAGTGGCACCACTGCCTCCGGGTCCATAATACACTTTCGGAATTGTGAAACATAAAAGGTGTTGTCAATTTGGCTAAGTTCATCCGGTAATTCCAGCCTGTACTCCACTTTACGAATCCTGGTGATGACCCTGAACAACCCAATTTAGCGGAGACTCGACTTTCCCCTTTTTCTGAAGTGAATCACGCCCTTCCAGGGTGAGACCTTCAAGAGTACCATGTTATCAACCTAAAACTTCAAATCCGATCGGCGTTTATCAGCGTAACTCTCTTGTCGACTCTGGGCTGTCTGTAGTCGCTATCTAATCTGCTGGATCTTTTCGAAAGTCTGCAAAACTACCTCAGTCCGACCCATCACTTTGTGTCCAACCTCACCCCAACAGATCTGGGTTCTACATTTTTGACCATACAATAGTTCAAAAGGAAGGGCGTCAATACTGGAATGATAGTTGTTGTTGTAAACAAACTCTGAAAGAGGTAAATGGCAATCCTAACTCCCTTCGAAGTCAATAGCACACGCCCTCAACATATCCTCGAGGGTCTGAATGGTCCGCTCACTCTGCCTGTCGGTCTAAGGATGAAACGATGTACTAAAGTGCATCTGCGTACCCAGTTCATCATTGAACTTCTGCCAAAAACGAGAGGTAAACCTGACATCTCGATCGGACACGATGGAGACCGAAACCCCATGGCAAGAGATAATCTCGCGGACGTAAACGTCGGCCAATTTCTCGGACAATGAACTCTCCCGAATAACAAAGAAATGGGCACTCTTGGTCAATCGATCCACGATGACCCATATAGAATCGAACCCCTTCGTCGTCCTTGGTAGTTTCTTAATGAAGTCCATCGTGATCTGCTCCCATTTCCACATGGGAATTTCTATACGCTGCAGCTTACTATGCGGCCTCTGACGCTCGGCCTTGACCATCCTACAAGTCAAGCACCTCTCGACATACCAAGCGATTTCTCACTTCATACATGACCACCGATAACTTAAACTCAGATTACGGTACATCATGGTGGCCCTCAGGTGTATAGAAAAATTAGACTTATGAGGCTTCTCCATCACTATCTGCCTGACCCCACCAGACATCGGAACCCAAACCCGACTGTATTGGGTCAATAATCCACGGCTATCATGAACAAACTGGGCGCTCTCGCCCTTGACCCTTTCCAACTTCCAGTTCTCTGGCCGCATGCTTCAACCTGGGCATCTCTAATCAAGCTCACAAGCGGGGAATTCACCATTATCCTCATGCACATTGTTGGGGTAGAAGATGCAGTTGACTTGCAGCTTAAAGCGTCTGAATCCACATTCTCTTTACCAGGGTGGTAAAGGATCTCGCATTCGTAGTCCTTGACTACATCCAGCCACCTGCGCTGCCTCATTTTCAGGTTCAGCTGATCCAGGATGTGCCTCAAAATCTTGTGATCCGTGTATATGGTACAACGCAGACCATATAGGTAATGCCTGCAAATATTGAGAGCGAATACCACCGCTCCCAACTCCAGATCGTGTGTAGCGTATCTCGTCTCATGCGGCTTCAGCTGTCACGATGCATAGGCTATCACTCGTCCTCTGCATAAGGACTACCCCCAAACCTGTGATGGATGCATCACAGAATACTACAAAATCCAAAACTCCCTCACGGAGTGTCAACACTGGCGCATCACATAAACACTGTTGGAGGGTCTCAAACGCCCTCTGCTGCTTAAGGCCCCACCGGAAGTCCATCCCTTCCTCATTAGATGAGTGAGGGGTACTGCAAGCTTGGAGAAATCTTGAATGAATCTCCGATAGTACCCTGCTAATCCCAACAAACTCCTGATATTTGAGGGAGATTTCGGAAACTCCCACTGCATAACCACCTCACTTTTGTCCGGATCGACCAAAATCCTCTCTTGGTGAATGAGATGCCCAAGGAACTGGACCCCTCACAACCAAAACTCACACTTAGAGAACTTGGCATAAATCCGTTCTCGCCTCAAAACTCCCAACAGCTCCCTGAGGTGCTCCTCATGCTGCTATCGGGTCTTGGAATACACCAAGATATCATCTATGAACACAATGGCCGTGCTATCAAGCATCGTTCTGCAAACCCAATTAATCAGATCCATGAACACTAGCGGCGCGTTGGTGAGCCCAAACAACATCACCACAAACTCGTAATGACCATAACGATTCTGAAACGCGGTCTTCTCCATGTATTTCCTCTCTCACCCGGACGTGGTGATATTTGGATCTCAAAATGATCTTGGAAACCCAAGATGCACCCTGCAACTGATCGAAAAGATCATCTATGCTTGGGAGTGGATAACGGTTTTCCACCGTTAACTTGTTCAACTCCCTATAATCAATGCACATCCGGTGTGAACCATCCTTCTTCCTGACAAAAGGATCGGTGCTCCCCATGGAGAACTAATCGGACGAATAAACTGCTTACCCAGCAGCTCCTGCAACTGAGATGATAATTCTTGGATCTCTTGCGGTGTCAAACGGTACGTCGCCTTAGCGATAGGGGCCGCACCTGGCACTAGATCAATCCTGAACTCCACCTGCCTCTCTGGAGGCACTCCAGGTAACTCCTCCGGAAACACGTCAGCAAACTCTCTAACCACCGGGACCTCTAAAACTGAAGTCTGATCCCTGACCCATCTATTCGCCACACACGCTAAATAACTGGTACACCCGTGCTGAATATACTGTCGAGCCCTGGTTGTCGAACAAAATCTTGATCCTACTCTGGTTCCCTTACCATATACCACCAGTTGTCCCGCACTTGGGGTTCAAACTACTACTCGTTGTCCCTCACAATCGATCATGGCACCAAATCGACTGAGCCAATCCATCCCCACGATCACACATACTTCCCCCATGGGAATAACAATCAAAACTATCGGGAAGGATACCCCTAAAATCTCCAACTCACATCCCCGGTAGACCGAAGAAGTAGAAACCCTATCTTCGTTAGCGATAGAAACTGGCAACAGACACTCAAGATCATCTACCTGCACACTGAACCCCCTACTGAAAGTCTGGGATACAAACGACCGACTCGCCCCTGAGTCGAATAAAACTAATGCATGCAAAGTGTTTACTAAAAATGTACCTAAACATAGGTACAAAAGATAAGCATAACACAAATATGATAACTGAAAGAGAGAATAGAAACATACCAGCAACCACATTCGGTGCTGCCGTGGCCTCCTTGGCCGTGAGCTGGAAGGCATGCCCTGAGCCTTCGGAGGCTCCGTCTTGACTGGCCTCCCATCTGCAATCCTCAACATAGCTGGTGCGGGAACCTGCGCCGGCTTGGCGGCAAGCTGCGGATAGTTGGTCTTCACATGACCAACTTGATGACAATGATAACATATCCTCATATCTGCCAAAGAGGCGGACTGGCTACAGTCCCTAGCATAGTGCCCCTCTTTGCCAGATTTGTGCACCCACCACCTTCTCGACAAAATCCAAAATGACCCCTGCTACACTTTCAACAAGTGCGGCTCTACTGACATCCGGTCCTAGTATCAGCGGTCTTAGACTGCATAGGTGTCAGCTGAGACTGTGTTGGAATCGGATGATGCTCCTTCAACTACATCTCTATCTCTAACTCACGCTGCCTCGAGACTTCTTGGAGGTCCAGAAGAGTATCACAATTTTGCGTAGCAATAAACTGACGGATATCGGTCTTGAGCATACGCAGATAACGAGTCATCTGAGACTACTAGGAAGAAAACTTTATGCAAAACATAGCCCTCTTCGTGAATATGCGGGTGATCTCCATCACCGACTTTCCATCCTGCCTTAATGTCAAAAACTCCAAATCAAGCTGCTCCTGCTCCACGCGTGGATCATAGTAGGTGCGGAACATATCCCTAAATTGCTCCTAAGTAATAGCAGCTCTCTGATCATCGGTATACGACCCAGAAGTCAATCTCCACCAGTCATTGGCCCCAAGCCTCAGCAGGTTCAGGGCACACCTAACCTTCTGGTCAATAGGACACGAGCACGTGAAGAAATAGCCCTCCAGATCAGATAACCACCTTATAGCCCTGATCACATCCTATGTACCATCAAACGTCGGGGGCTTTGTGTTATCGAAGTCCCGGTACTAGAAAGCCCGACTGGCTCCTCCTCTACCACCTGCCGCTGTTATAACTGACATGGTTGTAGCAGCAGCCGTCGCTGCTAAGGTTGCATAATGCTCATCAAAGTACTCGACCCAAACATCTTTGGTAGTTGCGCTCGAAATGTAGCAGCAATTTCATCATGCGGGATCTCCCGAATCCTGAAATCTAACTACTCTGTCCCTATCTACACCATGGGCTCAGGTGCTATAGGTACATCTGGGCCTCCGCCCCAAATCCTGATCCAGATCCAGTCGTAAAGTGTCTCGTCATCACCATACTAAAAATATACCCAAGACGTCAGATAAACAACATAATATCGGGATACCAATTCCCACAAACACTAGGGGTTGTGACTTCCTTGCTATGCGTATGGGTCCTATGATTTCAGTAGTACGGGCCCATACTACCTTCCACACCTACCCATATTTGTCTCAAGTATCACCACAACTCCCAAACAATAGACATCAACATAGCAAGCGCTCAACCCTCACTCCTAGAGGAATGTGAAACTATCTCACAACTGGCCTCATGGCTTCTCACGACCCATCCATCCATGAAACTTCCACCAACCCTGCAGCATTAGTGTATGCTAGCCATACATAACGCTGGACCCAATAGACTTTCCAATATCCAATCCTACCCAAAGGTCGAATCAAACATTCTCAGGCTATAAGATCTTGATTATGCACAGCCGTGATGCATACACTAAACAACAACAGTTATGATGTTAATTCCATAGAAAAGAAACCCTAGGCTAGTAGGCATCATATAATCAGGCAAGTCTATCACGCAATTCCTAAAGATCCCTAGCCTAGCACTAGCATGTTGTTCTAACAGATCATAATATCAAATAACTGTATGGTATTTTGGGGTCTACTTATTGGCTCCAACTGATCGTACACAAAGCATCCTCCATCCCTTATTTTGAAAACCACTTTAGAATTTATTCTAAAACTTTCCATGATTTGAGATTGGGTTCACACGAGTGCTCCTCCAATTCTCTCAAAACAAGGCTCTAATACCAACTTGTAACATCTAAAAATTTTAAGCCAAATTTAAACTTATTCAATCATGAAACCAAATAGTGTTTTACAAAATGTTTTCAAAATATTATTCACCAAATTGTCCCATAAATATAACCATATGGATGAGGAGCAGTACGGTCAAGCCTTCGCTTTGCCATGATCTCCAAAAGTACCTGAAATAATAAACTGAAACTGTAACTCCGAGGGCTTAGTGAGCTACCCCCAAAATACCAATACCACACCGATAATACCATATCAATAATAGATAATCAACAACATTCTTAATGGGCCTTTGACCTAACTGGATCGCCCTACAGGGCCTACAGTCTATCTGGATCTATCCCGAGCCTTTGGTATTAGTGGACCACCATACGGGCTTACAGTCTATCCGGAACGCTCGTAGGGTATGTTGGCCTTCAACACAAAGCAAGACCGCCTCAACCCAAACATCAAGCAAATAACCATGTGCACATAACTAACATATACTGGCTTATACAAATATCAGATATAACCATCTCACAGATCATCGATCATAGCAATCTCTCATAACCAGAGCACCGACCTAACCAAGTCACTAACATACTAATCCTAACAGATCATAAGAGCATAACAACATATCATCTATCTTGATACTGATCTAAAGGATCACAACTGTAACAGCCGGGTTTTCATGTATATATTATTTTATTTAATTATTTTTAATTATGGGAAGGAACTCGGCGAGTTGATGCGTAGAATCGCCGAGTAGGGTCGCGATTGTTCATCCAGCTTTGCTTTGGACTCGGCGAGTCCATAAGTGGACTCGGCAAGTCCACGCTGTTTAATCAAACCCTAAATCCCCGGGTTTGGAGCCTATATAAGGGCACTTATAGCCTCTCATTGCGGCTACCAGCCCTTGAGAGAACCCTAAGAGAGCCAAATCGTTGTAAGGAAGAAGAAGACACTTTCGATCCTTGTATCTTTGATTTAGCAAGAAGGAAGTGCAAGAGCAAGAGGGGAGGTGCGATTCTAGCAGTTCCAGGGATTCAGAGACTTCATTTTGAGGTAATAGTTCGAACCTCCTTCAGTTTTGGTGTTGATCTATAGAGTTAGGGTTTTCTAACCCCTTTGGAGAGTGATTATATGGAGCAAATGGTCCCTCTTCGAGTTTGTGCCTTGGATCTAGACTCAAAGAGGTCCAGAGACCCTAACCCTTGGAGCTTTATGGATTAGTTTGGGTTATTGGACTTAGGTTGCCATTTTTGGGACTAAATCTCCTTTTGATGCCTTGTTGTTGTTATACAAGCATCAAGTTTCAAGCTTTACGTGACATTCATGCTTAGGAAGGCCATATCTTTGATTTAAGGAAACAGATCTGACCTCAGGAGGCCAGTAGAGTTTGTGCATGGCATGAACTCGTCGAGTTGTTCTTGAGACTTGGCAAGTAGGGTTAGGGTTTCACATAAATTGCTCGGTAATCAGACTTGCTGAGTTGGGGGATGACTCAGTTAGTCAGAAGGGATTTAGAGGATTGGAGTTCAAGGCGGCACTCACGGAGTTGTTCTTGAGACTCGACGAGTTGAGTTGTGGTGGCCCCGCGATTCATGCCTAGTATGACTTGTCAAGCATAGGGAGGGACTCGGCGTGCCAAGTGGGACAAAGTGTTAAAGGACATGTGTGAACTCGCCGAGTCACCAGAGTGCACTCGGCGAGTAGGGTCAAAGTGTGACCTTTGACTTTTAGGGTTTAGTCAATGGAGTACTTGTGTTGAGAGGAGGGTAAAATAGCCTTTTTCCCTCCTGAGAGTGCCAAAGGCAGGTTGAGTCTAGTCTTGAGAATTATATTTATAAGAGTGTTTATTTTATGTGAATAGGCGAAGACTAGGCAGTATTCCTACCGAGTCAAAGAATTACCGAGACACCTGAGGTGAGTCTTCTCACTATACTTTACCTAGTGTGGTAACAGAGTTATGTGATAGAGTATTCTAGAGTGATGTGCCAGTGTAATTGCATGTTATTTATGTGCTATGATTTATTTTGATATGTTCTATGTATGATTTAGAGTTACAGAGTTAGGACCTTCGGGTCCACAGAGTTAGGACTTTCGGGTCCACAGAGTTAGGGCCAGAGAGCCCATTGAGAGTTGGGGTTGGAGGGCCCCACTGAGACACATATACCTGAGGGTCAACAAAGTTACAGGCTCGAGTGGCTATTAAGTGTTAGAGTGGTATTCTGAGGAACTCACTAAGCATTTCTGCTTACAATGTTATGTATTATGTGTTTCAGGTACTAGTGACGATCGTGGGAAGGCGCCGGCATGATCCGTACACACGTATACTGGAGTTTTATATATATTTTGATCTTGGGTTTTGTATTGATACAATGTTGTTATAACGATTTGTTTATGCTCTCAAATGATATTTTATGGGTTACAAAAGTGAAAATTTGTTCAAATTTTTACGGTGTTACAACAACCACATGTAGCATACTATAACCAAGATAACAACTAAAAGGGTCGGCCTTGGTGCCTTAGACCCTATTGATATAGTGAGGATAACTCACCTTGCTAGTAGCTCAAAATGATACTGTCCATACCTCCAGATATTGATCCAACCACCTCGCATGTACCCATAAGTGGTCAACTCAATAATCTCTCAAATTACCAAAATGCCCTTGGGATGTTCAAGACATCCCACAGTCAAGTCAAGTTACTGGTCAATGGTCAACAGTCCATGTTGACCTATTTGCTGAATATAACTTTCTCTGCCTCGAGTCCCTCCTGATTCTAGAATTTCTTGACTCGACTCGCTGAGTCTCTAGCAGACTCACCGAGTCGATACGCGACCCAGTGCTTAGAAGCTCAAACTAACTTACCGGGTCATCTCCCAGACCTCGCCGAGTGCATGCGGGACCAATTTGCACAAAACCCTACCTGACTCGGCGAGTCATCTCCCAAACTCACCGAGTCCATATGCATACTCTCATGATCAAGCGATTCTGAACTACCCCTTTGTTCCAATCAATAGATCTTGGTCCCTAGAGCGCATTAGCAACATAAAGTTGCTTCCTTTAAGTATTTGCATGACTCAAATTACACATCTAAGCTTGAAATGGGACTTTACTCATAAACAAGGGTTCCTTCATGACCCTATTAAGAATTTTATGAACTTAGGGCTCAAAAGAGGTTCAGATCTGAAGTTTTAACTTCAAATCTAGCTCCCATACCATAATCCCTTCATAAATAGCTAAAAAAAGACCTAATCTTCACATATGAAAGATTCTAGAAGAAAAGAGATCAAGGTAACAACTTGTTACCTCGAAAACGTGCCCAAGCTAAAGTAGACTCAGGATCTACACGAAATCCTTGATGCTAGCCTCTTGATCTACAAGTTTCCTTCAGAAAAATCACTTCCCAAAGCTCCAAAACACTCTCTAAGCTCACACCCACGTAAATTAGGGTTTCTGGCTCTCAAAGGGTGATAGATGACCGTGGGAGGCGCTAATGGTCCAATATATGTATTGCAAAAACCCTGAAATTTAGGGTTTCCTCTGCCAGCTTCTACTCGTCGAGTCCCACGTGCCGACTCGCTGTGCCACTTATTAAATGACGTGTCCTGTCCCGCTACTACTCGAAGAGTCACAGCGTCAACTCGTCGAGTAGGCCTTAAAACATGAAATCTAAATGGAATAATAATGATACCTAACGGTTAGGATGTTACATCGTTATTAAAAACCGTAATTTTGCTAGTCTGGAATGTGTCCGGAAGCCGAAAATCATTTTTAGAATCCGAAAATAATGTATGAAATACAATGAACCGCGTCCCGAATTTTGGTCCAGAATTTATGGTCTGGACTACCGTTCCGGATTTTTTTTTGTCCGGAAATTCCACTCCGAAACACACATACAAAAATTCCTAATTAATAATTCTTTTGATTGTAGCACGATAGTGTTGGATTAGGTGTCTAAGTTCATTACTATAATTGGTATAAATTTGAATTGATAATAGTAAAGTCCTTTGGGGTTGCCTTCAAACTTGGCAATGGATACAGAGAGAAGAATGATTTATTAATTTATTATTACTTGGTTGATAAATTAATTTGAAATCAAAGATTTAATTAATGTATTGTGTGAATAATATATATTAATTAGTAATCATATTGTTTAATTAATATTTAATCAGAAATTAACTTAGAGTTAATTTTGGTATTAAAAGAACTAACTGAAACTACAAGGACTAAAGGTGACAATGTTCAATAGTTGAGCATTGAGCATTCTAGAACCTCCCTTAGAGAGAGGTGGAACAAAATCTAAATGCTACTAGGGTTTCCTTGGGCTCTAAGGGTACATTGGAAGCCTTAGGGAGGTAATTAAGGGATTAGGGTTATCTAAAATACACCTGTCTTATCCTAAACATTCATTATCGCCTATATAAACCCCTATAGGGTTGGATTTCGTCCCATGCACTGCAACAAAGGCTTAGAGCTGAATTTTCACTTCCCTTCTCTCTCCATAGTAATTCTCGGTTGCAAGGTTTGTTTGTGAGCCATTAGAGGCGCAACACTTGTGATGCATGCTACCAAAAGTCTTTCTAGCAAAGTTTTTAGATTGTTATTACAATATAACAATCAAGGTGTGTATTTTAATCATGATTGTGCGAATTAGATTATAATACATAGAACCTAGGGTTTCTTCTTTTGTGTTCAAATTGCATGTTTAATTAGAGAAAACCTTAGCCCAATTCAATTAGGGTTGCATGCACATATAGGGTTGTATGTTTTGCTCATAACCCAACAACGGTATCAGAGCCTACGAATTGTTTTCTATTGTATCTGATGCAATTGGTTGAACTTGACAAAATTAGGGTTTGTGGCAACTAAACCCTTTAGCCTAGAAAATTTCACAAATTAGGGTTTTATAACCCTAGTTTTTCGATTTTATGGTTAGGGTTTTAACCCTTTCCTTTGGCCTCAAATTTCGAAAACTAAGAGTTTCTCAACCCTTAGAGTTTTCGAAAATAAGGCAATGGATGAAACCCTTGCCTTCCTCCCCAAATCTAGTGATTTTTGAATATTTAGGGATAAGTATAAGGTTTATATATAGGAAATATCTTGTTAACTATTTAACTAAGATAATTTTTATCCCTTTTTTTTGAAAATTAGGGGGTTGGGATTAGATTAAATTATCTTGATTAATTTAATGGATAATCCTCAATTGATTTAATTAATAGATAATTATTAAATCAATTATTTTATTTTAATTTTTAAATTTAAATTAATTAGTTTAATTTTTGAATTTAAAAATTAAAATTAAAACCCTAGTATTTTTTAATAGTTTGAAAACACACACTCATGGATTTTATTAATAAATTAATTAAGTCTTTAATTAAAAGACAATTGATAAATCCATACATAGGTTTAAAACTAATTAAATTAAAAGCTTAATTTATTAAAAGATTAAACCTTAGTATATCAGAAGTTTAAAATACACCCTATATAGTATATGATCAAAAAAATTATATATATATATATATATATATATATATATATATATATATATATATATATATATATATATATATATATATACGAAAAACTCAATCTTACCGTCAGTAGGCCTCATTCACGAAGTTGGTCTATAAGGAGTGTTTAAGGAAGTGTCATGTAAAATGACCGTCATTGGGTATCCATTCTTACCCACCGCACTCTTAACTAGTGGAGGGTAGAGATGTACACAAAAACCAGTTTCAGTATTCAAAATCGGATTGGGTCAAAACCGATTTTGACGAAACCGGATCGGATCATATTCAAAACCGGATTTTCAATCGGATCCTAATCCTACATTTCAAATCGGATTTGATACCAGATTAGCTAAAAACATGTAACGCTCGGATTTTTCAAAACAATTTTTCATTTTAAAAATACGTAATTTCATTCATGACAAAACCATAAAATTCAATGTATCAATTTCGTCATAACAAATATATCAACTCCCAAGATTAAAACATATCAAGTCCCTCATGTGTGTGTACGAGTCAAGCCGGCGCCTTCCCGTGATTATCACTGGTACCTGAAACACATACGTAACAAATGTAAGCATAAATGCTTAGTGAGTTCCTCAATATACCACTTACACACATACGCCCTTCCAGGCCATGACCTTCCGGTCGATATGTCTCAGGGGACTTTCGTCCTAACCTAGTAAACCTTCCGGTCCTACCCGTGTCGACCTTCTGGTCCATAACTCGCTGACCTTCTGGTCTACATCATAATGCCTTCCGGCCCATATCAAGCATAGCATATATATCGCATACAAAACAGGCAACTTAACATACAGTGCATATATCTTATAGCATACCAGACCTTCCGGTCACACATAGGTACCCTTCCAGGTAAAGTATAGTGAGAAGACTCACCTTGCATGAAGAATCAACCTCTAGTCACGCTGCTGCTAAACACCGATCTCTAACTCTGTGTCAAATCCCACAATTAACCCAATTAGGAACTAAGTCCAAGCTCTCGCTTACTAGGTCTAAAGATAGACCATCTACCGACCCAATCTTGCCCTAAATCCATTAGGCCCACCAAGGCCCAATAATAAATGGGCTTCCCCAAGGCCCAACTCACCCTACAAGATAAGCCCAACATGAGGCCCAAGACATCAATTAATTCGCTGCTCATATGCTCAACTACGTAATCCCAAGGATTCAAGCCCAATACTTAAAGCCCAAATATCAAGTCTAGTCCAAAAGTCCACAGAGGGGTTATGTGGGGCATACCTCCTTGGTACGCTCAGCGTACACAGAAACGCCCAAGGACCGATCGGGGACTTCAACCCAGTACGCGGAGCGTACTGGAATTATGCGGTGCATAACCTCGGTTTTGCTAAATCCATTTTATGGGTCTTAAACCGTTAAGACCTTAGCTCATCTCTTAAATCTAGGCTTCCTAATAGTCCTTATTCCATAAAGTCATAAACTCTTAGCCTTTGCATGGCTGAAGTGATCACAACACACACAATACTGCTTCTCTTTACTCATTAAGCTCTCCATTCATGCATGACTTGATCTTAACCTTCAAGATGTCATTTTTATGAAACTACTCCATCAAAAACACTCAAAAGGATGGCTAAAGGGCTCTGGAGTTTAACAACTCACAAAGCTTCAAACTTTCAGACCAAAAACCCTAAAATGGACCCTAATATGCACAAAAAAAAAAGAAAGGGAAAGCTTGGAACTTTATACCTTCAAATGGTGCTCTAGCCCAGGAAAGCTCAGATCCAAAGCCTAGACTTGAACTCCATTCTCTTCCATGCTCCTTCTTAACTCCCAAGAGTCCACAAGATCACATATAAGCTCAACAAGGCGATAGCAAGCTCAAGAACGAGTATATAAGGGTTTGAGAGGGTTTTTGACTGAAGAATGTGGCTGGAAATAAGACCCTCTCATTTTATATATAAGGCACCTCTCTTAATTAGGGTTTTTTTAGTCTGGGCTCACTACGCCCAACGTAGTTTAAGGTACGCCCAGCGTACCGTGTGGCTTCCACGTCCAACTTAGTCGCATGAGTACGCACAACGTACTCCTTTATACACCCAGCGTACTCCTCTTTGACAATTTTCATTTATGGGTTAAACTTGACAATTTAGTAGAAGAATAAGGGTTAAAAATATACTCCAAATTCCTGGGTGTTACAATTCTCCCCCACTTGAATTAGATTTTTCCCTCGAAATCACTCCTTAACCACATATATTTCAGTCTCTGGAAGGCACCTACCGAATGAATCTCATATCACACCGAAAACTTCTTCTATGGATAACTGAACCCACACACAACTCCCAAAATCAAAACCAATCCAACCACTCTATCGCTGATATGCTCAATCCCAATATCTAGAAACTTTAGTGGTCTGACCCGCCGCCGGACCGCCTACTCCAACGATTACCATGATACTCGATCCTCGAATGTCAAACCCTGATAACTCACTGATCCTCTGACTCTAACGAGATTGAAACCCAAAACCGGCCACCGTTCCCTCATACCAAACCTTCTAAATGATCCAACTCTCGCCCCAAGCACAGAAAGGTCCACACCTGACTAGGGCTCATACACCCACTAACTGCTATCTGCACCCATCCGAAAAGAACCCCTAACACTTTGCCCTCAGAACAAAATAATAACCATGCTCTATCAGAAGTGTCTTCAGACATCACTCTCATTAGTCTCAGCTTCAGTCCCCATATCCCTTTTGACACCAACCCACATATTGAACCTTCATGGTTACCCATCCCATGATCCAACGTCTCACAGAATTCCTTCTCATATCATCTCTCTTTGCCCAGTGACGTACAAGTCAAAAAGTTCTCTTTACTCCCAACGGATACTATACTCTCAAATAGAATCGTCTGATGTATCCCAAGGTATATCACGTACCAACAAACTGACCCTGCTCATGTCTAAGATATCGAGTAACAGCAATAACCCTCCTCTTAATACAGAATTCACCTCTACATCGAAAACCCGCACCGCGTACCTGACGCATCACCACATCCCAACTCATCTTGGGAGTTTGTGGCTACCCCAAAGTTGGAATTACTCCTTCCAACAAAATGCCCATCACATAACTTATAGCGACCAAAAATTTCAACAAAATTTAAACTTTTCAAAAACAACCCATTTTAATAATGTTATTACAAAAAGGTTTTCAATACATTTATTATCAGAGTATTCCCAGAACCTAAACATAAACCATAAACACGAGGAGCAGTACTGTAACAGCCCGGAATTTCAGGTATTGTTTTAAAACTATTTTTAGGGACATTTTAGGAAGGGACTCGGCGAGTTGGTGCCTGACTCGCCGAGTAGGACCACAGACTTGGTCGCAGATTCGCGACTGGACTCGACGAGTCCATTAGGGACTCGGCGAGTCGATGCTGTTCAGCAGAAACCCTAGCCGTTTGGTTTTGGATCGTTTATAACGCCTCTTAGGCCGTCATTGTTCGTTTTTGCTTACTGAGAAGAACCCTAGAACGATTGTGTGCATCTGGAACAAGGATTGAAGAGCATTGTTGGGTTTGGAAGAGTTGTGTGCAAGGAAGAGGAAGGTTTAGCTAAAGGAACAGCAAGAGAATCACGTTCTGAGGATTGGGGACACAGAAAGTGCATCAATCAGGTAATATCTCGGATTTCGTTCTTCTGTGATTGATGTGTATATGAAGTTAGGGTTTATAGAACCCATTTGATGATTAGAGGGATTATTATGTTGTTACCCAAGTGTTTATACCCCAGTAATAGGATGTTTAGAGGTCCAGATAGTCCCATGAGTGTGTATTTCGGGACCATACGTGTTTCAGGAAGCAGTTGATCGACTGCATGGCATGGACTCGCCGAGTCGGATGAGCAGACTCGGCGAGTAGCTTGAAGATTCACTGGGACTCGCCGAGTTGTTCTTCAGACTCGGCGAGTGGAGTCGGGGTGGCCCCGCGATTCTTCCACGAGGACCTCGTCGAGTCAAGAGGGATACTCGACGAGTAGAAAGGGAACAACAGGGAAATTTGGGGAGGACGTCTAGACTCGCCGAGTCGCCTTTGCACTCGACGAGTCCGGTCAAGTTGACCGTTGACCAGAGTTGACCTGCATGTAAATTCTTAGGGTCAGTTGTCTTGAATGATAAGAGTATTAATAAGGGTATATGGTATTATAGGGAGTCTGCAGATCGGCGGATCGAGTGCGAGTAGTTTCAAGAGTTGATAGCTTACATTACCACGAGGTGAGTCTTCTCACTATACTGTACCCGGAAGGGTTTGACTGTGTGACCGGAAGGTCGGATATGTTATGTGTTATATATATGCTATAATTGAAAGGAATAGTTGCTATGCATGCTATGTATGTTTCTATGGGCTGGAAGGCAATGTATTATGTGACAGGAAGGTCAGGTATGATATATGATATATGTGATATAGGTGTTAGAGTAAATGTATTATGTGTTATATATGTTTATGGGCCGGAAGGCAATCATGTTATGGGCCGGAAGGCAATTATCTTATGGGCCGGAAGGCAATTATCTTATGGGCCGGAAGGCAATTATCTTATGGGCCGGAAGGCGATTATCATATGGGCCGGAAGGCATTGTACTGTGGACTGGAAGGTCCGGGTCTGGAAAGGCGTATATGTGTAAGTGGTATACTGGGGAACTCACTAAGCATTTATGCTTACAAGTTGTTATGTATGTGTTTCAGGTACTAGCGAGGACCGTGGGAAGGCGCCGGCATGATGCATACACACTGCTGCTATTTGAGATCTTGGGGATTTTACATATGTATTTGTTTTGAAACATGAAATAAATATTATTGGTTGAATGAACTCACTTTATTTAAAATGAAAATTTTATTTGAAAATTTGCGTTGTTACAATTGATATCAGAGCCTTGGTTTGAGGGATTCGGGTGTACCTTCGGGTGTAACTGAACTCAAACCGAGGATTTGAGAAAAAATCTTTTAAAAATAATAAATACATAAACTTTTATAAATGGTAAAGTGGTAAACAAGAAAGACGTAGTGTGTACGATCAGCCAGCGCCCGAACGGTAAAGATCCCCATAATACCTTACAATGTTATGTTATGCACTGAATTATGAATTGTTATGCATGCTAGAAGACTAGGTATACATGATAGGACTAGAATGGCCTGTTTTGTGATGCCTTAGTCTAGGGAGGTTGCTTGTATGAGATATTCGGTAGCGTGCAGGTAGATAGTGCATACGAGAAGTAGAGTACTCACTATTCGGAGTTTGGGGAGGAAGATTTGGGACGAATACTGACACGGTGTGGTCGGTGGTATTGGGCCCGTACTACCGAAGACACCGGGTCGGTGGAAGACCCAAGTAAGAATCCCTGGATATCGGAGACTGAGTAGGGTTGCGTTATCGAGTAAAATTGTACTTGATGGAGTCTCTGATAATTTTATGTTGTATTTCAGAGACATCATGGTTACGACACGCCACGGAGCGAGTTCGAGCAGTATGAGTGACGAGGAGATTCGTCAGATGATTCAGGAGGAGGTAGCTGCGGCGGTTTGGGCTGAGGTCCCGGAGATGTTTGGGTCCAGTAAGACCACCCTGATGGAGGAGTTTGAGGAGCGGTACGCCGCACTGACTGAAGCTGCAGTCGCTGCCGCTACCGCAACTGTGGCCGCTGCTAGGCCGCAAGGGGGTGATTCGTTGCTATTCCGGGAATTCAGCAACACGAAACCCCCTGAGTTCGATGGGACGCAGGATCCGATTGCTGCGATGAGGTGGATCGCCGATATTGAGGGGTGCTTCTACACTTGGTCATGCCCGGAGCACCTGAGGGTACGGTTCGCCTTGAACCAACTCCGTCTGGGAGCGAAGGATTGGTGGAAGTTCGTGACGGCGAACTTCACTCAGGCGGAGATTTCAGCGGTGACATGGGAGAGGTTTACTGAGATGTTCAGGGACGAGTACGTTCCCCCAGTGGAGAGGGAACGATTGATCCAGGAGTTCTTGACCCTTAAGTAGGGTACTGATTCCGTTGCGGTGGTTACACGAAAGTTTCATGAGAGGGCGATGTTCTGCCCCGAGTTGGTGTCTATAGAGCAGTCACGGATGAGCCGGTACTTGGGCGTGTTGAGGAGGGATATCTGGGAGTGTGTGTCAAACTCCACCTATCGTAGTTTCACTGAGCTTCAGGCGAATGCCAGGAAGCGCGAGATCGAGTTGGAGACCCAGGCCAAGGAGGAGGCCGAGTCTCGGCAGGTGGACCGGCGACCGTCTCAGTCTCAGCCGGCAGCCAAGCGGTTCAAGTCCGCTGATTCGAGGACGGGAGGTTCGAAGGGCCGCACTTGCGGAAAGTGCGGCAAGAGTCATGAGGGGGTGTGTAGAGCGGGTGGTTGCTACAAGTGTGGCAAGGAAGGACACATTGCCAGGGATTGTCCTAAGGGGTTTATGGTTTGCTTTCATTGCAACCAGATAGGCCATCGGAAGGCCGAGTGCCCGCAGCTTCGTCAGGGATCTACACCTACTACCAGGACTACCGAGACACGACCGGCGAAGGTCGAGGCCCCGAGGGCTCGCGGGAGAGCCTTTCAGCTGACTGTGGAGGAGGTCCGCGCTGCACCCGATGTTGTGGCAGGTATACTGTAATTCGCGTATTTATTTAAAGTTGAAATGTTATGCTTATGTTAATATATGTGTAGGTACTTTTATTGTGAACTCTATGCCTGCTCTTGTGTTATTTGATTCGGGTGCGAGTAGATCCTTTGTATCTTTAGCTTTTAGTCAGCATATCAGCATTAATCATGAGCCGTTAAGTCGGCCTCTGAGCGTTTCTATAGCGGCCGAGAGGGTGGTTTGTGCTACGGAGGTTCTTCGGGGATGCGTTCCCGATTGACCTAATTCCTATTGCGATGGGTGATGTCTGTGTCATCGTGGGCATGGACTGGTTGAGCCGATTCAGCGCCGTCATCGACTGTGAGCGCCATCTGGTGACTATACGAGACCCTAGTGGGGGAGTTCTTACGGTGTACGGCGAGGGTACCCGTTCGGGATCAGCTTTTTGTTCGGCTGCTAGGGCGAGGCAATGTCTACAGTAGGGATGTAAAGGTTTTGTGGCGTATGTGATGGATACGCGGGAGGCTTCCGAGAGACCGAGGACAGTGGAGGAGGTACCAGTGGTGCGCGAGTTTCCAGATGTCTTTCCCGAGGATTTGCCGGGAGTACCTCCTGCGAGGCAAGTGGAGTTTGGTATCGATCTGGTTCCGGGGGCTGCGCCTATTGCGAAGGTGCCTTATCGTCTTGCACCTCCAGAGATGCAAGAGTTGTCCTCGCAACTCCAGGAGTTGTTGGGGAAGGGATTTATTCGGCCGAGTAGCTCGCCGTGGGGAGCACCGATTCTATTCGTCAAGAAGAAGGATGGTTCACACCGGATGTGTATTGATTACCGGGAGTTGAACAAGGTGACGATCAAGAACCGCTATCCGTTACCGAGGATCGATGATTTATTCGATCAGTTGCAAGGGGCATCTTGGTTTTCCAAGATCGATCTGAGATCAGGGTACCATCAGGTAAGAGTGCGGGATGAGGACGTCCAGAAGACAGCATTCAGAATGCGGTATGGGCATTACGAGTTCGTGGTGATGCCTTTTGGGCTCACCAATGCCCCGACAGTGTTCATGGACCTCATGAACAGGGTATGCAGGCCGATGCTGGATCGGTCTGTGATTGTATTTATTGACGACATCCTAGTATATTCGCGAACTAGAGAGCAGCATGAGAGACATTTGAGGGAGGTCCTTGAGGTACTGAGGTCGGAGAAGCTATATGCAAAATTCTCCAAATGTGACTTCTGGTTGCGGGAGGTCCAATTTCTTGGACATGTTGTTAATCAGGCAGGGATATTGGTCGATCCGGCCAAGGTGGAAGCAGTGATGAGTTGGGAGGCACCGAAGTCACCTTCCGAGATCAGGAGTTTCCTTGGGTTGGCGGGGTATTATCGGAGGTTTATTAGGGACTTCTCCAAGATCACAGTACCGCTCACCAGGTTGACCCGGAAGGGTGTTACATTCTCATGGGGACCCGAGCAGCAGATTTCCTTCGAGACACTTCGTCAGAGATTGTGCGAAGCCCCGGTGTTAGCTCTCCCGGAAGGGATGGAGGATTTTGTCGTATATTGCGACGCATCGATTTCGGGACTGGGTGCGGTGTTGATGCAGAGAGGTCATGTGATAGCTTATGCATCGAGGCAGCTGAAGCCTCATGAGGCGAGATATCCCACACATGATTTAGAGTTGGGGGCAGTGGTGTTCGCTCTCAATATATGGCGTCACTACCTGTACGGGGTTCGTTGTACTATATACACGGACCATAAGAGTTTGAAGTATTTGATGGATCAACCCAACCTAAATATGCGTCAGAGGAGATGGTTGGACGTGGTTAAGGATTATGATTGTGAGATCCTATACCACCAGGCAAGGCTAATGTGGTAGCCGATGCATTGAGTCGTAGAGCGGAAAGCACTCCATTACGAGACGTATGTTTGAGACTGACAGTGATGACCCCGATATTGGATGCTATTCGTGGGGCGCAGGCCGAGACTGTGAGATCCGAGATGCAGAAGAAAGAGAGAGTCATTGGGTTAATTTCAGAGTTCGTTAAGGATGGACGAGGACTTTTGACGTTTCAGGGTCGAATTTGGGTACCATTCGTGGGCGGTACGCGTACTATTTTGATGGAGGAGGCTCATAGATCGAAATTCTCGATCCATCCCGGTGCTACAAAGATGTATTTGGACTTGAGGAAGGAATATTGGTGGCCTTGTATGAAGAGAGACGTCGCATGGTTCGTTGAGAGGTGTTTGACTTGCCGTAGGGTTAAAGCCGAGCACCAGAGACCGCATGGTAAGTTGCAGCCCTTGGAGATTCCTGAGTGGAAGTGGGAGCAGATTACTATGGATTTCATCACCAAATTGCCAAGAACTGCTAGGGGAGTCGATGCAATTTGGGTGATTGTGGATAGATTGACGAAGAGTGCACACTTCCTTGCCATTAGCGAGAGTTCATCAGCGGAGAAGTTGGCGGAGTTATACGTGAGAGAGGTAGTATCTCGGCATGGAGTGCCGATCTCGATTGTTTCAGACCGTGATGTACGTTTCACTTCCAGGTTCTGGAAGAAATTTCATGAGGAGCTGGGTACTAAACTGCATTTTAGTACCGCATACCATCCCCAGACCGACGGGCAGAGCGAGCGGACGATTCAGACATTGGAGGACATGCTTCGAGCGTGTGTGTTAGACTTCGGGGGTAGCTGGGATGCGTATTTACCCTTGGCATAGTTTCCTACAACAACAGCCATCATTCGAGGATTGGTATGCCACCTTTTGAGTTGTTGTATGGTAGGAGGTGTCGGACCCCCATTTGCTGGGGAGAGGTGGGTCCGAGAGTGATGGGCAGTACAGAGATCGTACTCCAGACGACAGAGCAGATTCAGTAGGTTAGGTAGAGATTATTGACCGCCCAAAGCCGACAGAAGAGTTATGCGGACAGACGCCGGTCCGAGCTGGAATTCCAGGTCGGCGACTTCGTTCTCCTGAAGGTTTCTCCTTGGAAGGGAGTGATCCGGTTCAGAAAGAGGGGCAAGTTGGGGCCCCAGTTCATAGGTCCATTTCGGGTAATTGCAAGGGTAGGTCGGGTAGCTTATCGGTTGGAGTTGCCAGCAGAGTTGGGACAGATTCACAATACCTTTCACGTATCACAGTTGAGGAAGTGTATAGCCGATGAATCGGCGGTGGTTCCGTTAGAGGATATTCAGGTGGATGCGAGCCTGAATTACGCCGAGAGACCAGTAGCTATTAGGGATCGGAAGATCAAGGTTCTGCGGAACAAGGAGGTACCTCTGGTGTTGGTTCAGTGGCAACACCGGAAGGGATCGGAGATGACTTGGGAGCCGGAGCGTGAAATGCGGGAGCAACATCCGGAGTTATTCGCAGAGTGAGACTTCGAGGCCAAAGTCTAGTTCTAGTGGGGGAGAGTTGTAACAGCCCGGAATTTCAGGTATTGTTTTAAAACTATTTTTGGGGACATTTTAGGAAGGGACTCGGCGAGTTGGTGCCTGACTCGCCGAGTAGGACCACAGACTTGGTCGCAGATTCGCGACTGGACTCGACGAGTCCATTAGGGACTCGGCGAGTCGACGCTGTTCAGCAGAAACCCTAGCTGTTTGGTTTTGGATCGTTTATAACGCCTCTTAGGCCGTCATTGTTCGTTTTTGCTTACTGAGAAGAACCCTAGAACGATTGTGTGCATCTGGAACAAGGATTGAAGAGCATTGTTGGGTTTGGAAGAGTTGTGTGCAAGGAAGAGGAAGGTTTAGCTAAAGGAACAGCAAGAGAATCACGTTCTGAGGATTGGGGACACAGAAAGTGCATCAATCAGGTAATATCTCGGATTTCGTTCTTCTGTGATTGATGTGTATATGAAGTTAGGGTTTATAGAACCCATTTGATGATTAGAGGGATTATTATGTTGTTACCCAAGTGTTTATACCCCAGTAATAGGATGTTTAGAGGTCCAGATAGTCCCATGAGTGTGTATTTCGGGACCATACGTGTTTCAGGAAGCAGTTGATCGACTGCATGGCATGGACTCGCCGAGTCGGATGAGCAGACTCGGCGAGTAGCTTGAAGATTCACTGGGACTCGCCGAGTTGTTCTTCAGACTCGGCGAGTGGAGTCGGGGTGGCCCCGCGATTCTTCCACGAGGACCTCGTCGAGTCAAGAGGGATACTCGACGAGTAGAAAGGGAACAACAGGGAAATTTGGGGAGGACGTCTAGACTCGCCGAGTCGCCTTTGCACTCGACGAGTCCGGTCAAGTTGACCGTTGACCAGAGTTGACCTGCATGTAAATTCTTAGGGTCAGTTGTCTTGAATGATAAGAGTATTAATAAGGGTATATGGTATTATAGGGAGTCTGCAGATCGGCGGATCGAGTGCGAGTAGTTTCAAGAGTTGATAGCTTACATTACCACGAGGTGAGTCTTCTCACTATACTGTACCCGGAAGGGTTTGACTGTGTGACCGGAAGGTCGGATATGTTATGTGTTATATATATGCTACAATTGAAAGGAATAGTTGCTATGCATGCTATGTATGTTTCTATGGGCCGGAAGGCAATGTATTATGTGACAGGAAGGTCAGGTATGATATATGATATATGTGATATAGGTGTTAGAGTAAATGTATTATGTGTTATATATGTTTATGGGCCGGAAGGCAATCATGTTATGGGCCAGAAGGCAATTATCTTATGGTCCGGAAGGCAATTATCTTATGGGCAATTATCTTATGGGCCGGAAGGCAATTATCTTATGGGCCGGAAGGCGATTATCATATGGGCCGGAAGGCATTGTACTGTGGACTGGAAGGTCCGGGTCTGGAAAGGCGTATATGTGTAAGTGGTATACTGGGGAACTCACTAAGCATTTATGCTTACAAGTTGTTATGTATGTGTTTCAGGTACTAGCGAGGACCGTGGGAAGGCGCCGGCATGATGCATACACACTGCTGCTATTTGAGATCTTGGGGATTTTACATATGTATTTGTTTTGAAACATGAAATAAATATTATTGGTTGAATGAACTCACTTTATTTAAAATGAAAAATTTATTTGAAAATTTGCGTTGTTACAAGTACGATCACGCCTTCGCCTTGCCACGGTCTCCTGAAGAACCTGAAAAACATTAAACCACAACTGTAAGCCCGAAAGCCTAGTGAGATACCCTCAAAATACCAACCACATATACGCCTTCCACGCTACGACCTTCTGGTCCAAAACATATTACCTTCCGGCCCAAAACATAGTGCCTTCTGGCCCATAACATAAATAGCATACATAACATAATAGAACATAGAACAGTCATGCATATCGGGTCTACTGTGTGACTGGTCCGCCGTATCGGGCCTTCAGTCCACCGGGTCCATCCTCCGAGTCTATTCATGTCCTTCGAGTCTGCAGTGTGGTTGGTCCGCCCGCACCGGGCCTTCAACCCACCTGGTCCACTCTCTGAGTCTACAATATGACCGGTCCGCCCGCATCGGGCCTTCAGTCGACCTGGTCCACTCTCCAAGCCTCGGCACGTCTGGTCCGCCCTCGTGGGGCCTACAGCCTATCCGAACCGCTTGCTGGGCCTTCGGAATAACCGGTCCGCCGTAGGTATCTTAGCCTATAGTACAAAGCAGGACCCGCCTCAACCCAACTCCAGTCCCAACAACCATGTGCACATAAGATACAATCATACAACAGTTCATAGTCAACAAGCTGATCAAGAAGATCACATAACGTATCATTACCCTAACCAGGATACCGACCTAATCGGTCACTAGCATAGCATCTCCCTACATATCAGGAAAACCGACCTCAACCAGGTCTCTAACATATACCATCCTAGCTACCAGGATGCAGACATATCAAAGCAATAACATAACAACAAATACCCGGATCTCAATCCGATAAAGGGCCGGCCTTGGTGCCTTAGACCCTGTCGATATAGTGAGGATAACTCACCTCGCGAATGCCGATACTCTGAACTAAAGAAGCAGACTCTCGAATCACCAACTCACCGCAAATCCCGAACTAGCCATCATAACAAAATAATCATTAGGCCAAGCATACATTCACTTATTGGGCCAAGACCAAAGTCCAAATCTCATACAAAGTCCAATATTGGCCTAATTTACCAAATTGGGCCCACCTCACCAAATGGGCCTAGATCCAATGTCCATAACAATAATTAGGCCCAAAATACTCTATCCATAAATTCCCAGACTTGGCCCAATAACGGCCCAAACTCAAAGGCTCAATATTAAGATCCAATCATTGGGAGTACGCTGGGCGTACCCTCCTTGGTACGCGTGGCATACAGCATTGATTCGCAAAGGGGATCGGGGCTCTAGCCCGCTACGCGGGGCGTACTCAGGGGTTACGCGGGGCGTAACTGCGATACTCATTAATTCATGATAACTCCTTAATGGCTTAAGCTATTAAGCCCAAACTTCAGATCCCTAGGCCAAATATGATTAGAATTCATAAAGTCTCAAACTTTATCACTTGGGACGTCCATAAAGCTCTTAATCCAAGGTCTTATCCATTAAGACCTATGTTTCTCACACATGTAACAACTACAGCCCTTGGGACCTCATTTTTCTCACTCAAGACCTCTCCAAAGGTCTAAAAGGACAGATAATCTCGGCCAAGACAAAGCATGAATCAAGGTGAGAACTTTGGGACAAGAAAGATGCTAAAAACTCCACAACACTTAGATCTATGCAAAATAGATGGCAAGCAAGAAGGTTTATACCTCAAACAAGCTCCAAAGGATGGTATCTCTTCAGATCTACAAGCTCCAATCGTTCCTCTTCTTCCTTAACAACTTCTCCTTTCTCCTTCTAGCCTTTCTTTTGTCAAAATGAGCTTTCCAAGGAGGATTACGGGTTTTCTAGGGTTTCTGAGGTTAAAGATGAGCTTATGGAGGCTAGGGTATGAACGAACATGTTCCTTATATAGTGTTTGACCCTAAATTAGGGTTTGGGGATTCTGAGAGTACGCTGGGCGTACTCACCCGACCAACCCGCATCTTTTCTCTCCATTACGTTGGGCGTACGTCCAGCTTACGCTGGGCGTACCCAGCCAGACTTCAAAATACATGCATGCCATGCATGCATGGGACCCTTTTCCACTTAATCCACAAAGAGCTACAACAATGATCATCTTCAAAACGCCGCAACTCCTCTACTCTAAACTCGCTCCCAAATAAATTTACATTCATACGAGGGTGATGAGAAGCCCAATGCTTCTAACAACATGCACCAGCCTGAAACCTTCTCGGATGAATCCCATTTCCCGAAAAAGGACCACAATTACCCTTCCTCTTAAATCATAGGGACTCATAGCTAAACATTTTAAGAACGGGGTGTTACATAACTCATGACTCGCATCCTGCGCACAAACCACCTCTTGCTAACTAGAGATTACTACGACTCCCTGTAGTATTACAACAACCTCCCTCTGACTGGTGAGGACTACGGCTCCCCGTAACATCACCACACTGCGTCCATTAACTCATGTGTTGCGATCTAATACAAATAGACGCCCACACTCATCCAAATCATGCATCGATATTTTTGGCAACAACTACCAGAACCAAAACACTTTTCCCCGCTAAAATCCTCATTTCTAAATAATCTCATTTGATGCCATTGGCCGAAGTGCTCCCACTGGATCCCTAGATGCTAGACACATCACTTGTCGTCTCCAATCAAGACTCAAAATTATCCAAAACCCAAGGCATTAAACTCGGATACCTCGATGCACCACATCTCGTCCATGTATCACCCGAAGTACCTTCCCTCCAGTTCAGGGATACACTAACGCAACCTGCGAATCGCTAGATACCACACTCACCCACTGAGCTATGCTAAGACACTAATCCATCTCCTTTCTCCCCAAAATTGGCGATAACTCTGATATCTTGCAACCTGGAACTAAGCCTATTCCCCCCTCTAAATCAATCCTTTGTACGAGGGCTGAATACCACATCCTTCAACTCCCGAAAGCATCACTCACACCTCCCTATCACAGTTTCTAGGTCCTTTACCTCCAACCGTAATATCCTCCTACATTCCTCAACACCGGTCCAGACTACCCCCCAAGTCTGTTAACCCGTTGTCTCACCTTCATCTTTTCTAGTCTCCACTCTGGAACCAATATCCTCCTCCTCTTCCGAGGGAACTGAAAACATGCCTGCGCATCACTCAACATTGCCACTACCTCCACGAGCGGCCAACTCGTAGGTGCTTCCATACATCTGGTACAAGCTCTATACTTACTACCAATAACCGAATCATGTCGCTCATCCATTTACTCCACTTCCTCGCCTTACGGAGGACCCTCGCTCCTTCCGAAGCTACATACCTTTCCTTTCCAGGAAATCCACTGAACAACTCTTACCGCACCTGCACGTGCCACTGAGCTAAACTCCACTCTACACTATCCATATAGAGCAACTGATGTCCTCGAACTTCCATATACTCTGAATCTGATCGCAAGGACTCTCGGGTCCATGCACTACCTTCTATAAACATGATCAATACTTGGGGCCAGACCATATCGGTTACCATTTCCTGGCGACATATTCCTTCATTCTCTTCATATCGATCCACTAACACATACAAAGTCTTCAGCATGACTGGACCGCCTTACAAGGCCTTCAGCCTATCTGGACCACTCTCAGAACCTTCAGCATGTCTGGACCGCCCTCCCAGGCCTTCAGCCTGTCCAAACCGTTCCCCGAGCCTTCGGTCTGACTGGTATGCCTTCCGGCCTTCAGTCTGTCCGGATCGTTCAAAACTCTCTTACGTCATCCTGAACCATCCTTCCCGGGAATCTCTCCCGTACATACTGTTCTAGCCCTCTTGGGGTTCCGAACTCACGTTTCGTTTCCGGAATCATGTCCATTGCCTAGAGTCAGGCCTCACATTGACCACTACCTTTCCTGAAACCATGGTCTACTCCCTGCCCCATTTTTCTGTCACTTACTCATACCATCCCATACTCTTGGCTGACTAAAACACTACTATATCCCAACAACTAATCAACCTCCAATGCTTGTTGATCCTTCTGAGAATTTTCTAATTCTCCCCACTTAGAACACTGAATTCCAACCACCGGTGGCTCAACTGGCATAAAACAATAATTCCTACTCATCCTTGAGTCTTGCAACTACATTTGACATCTCACCCAACTACTTGGAATTACCTCGACCTCCCTTTCAAGGGATGCTTCATTAAAAATCATTCAACATGGCCCTTTGGCCTAATCCCCTATCTCATCCGAACTCCACCTAATCCACCATGACTGGATAACGGGAGAACCACAAGCATCAATTGCTACAAATTATGGCACTCAACCCATAACATCATCTGTCAATCCGCTGCAATGTGTGGTACTCAAACCACGACATTACTCCTCAATCTGCTACGATGTGTGGTACTCGGACCACGACATCACTCCTCAATCTTCTACGGACCCTGAGTCCCATCAACTCTAGTGGCTTCGTGTTGCTGAACTCTCGGTACAACGACGAGTCACCTCCCCCTATGGCCTAGCAGCTACAACAGCTACAACAGCATCAACATCTAAAACCACAGCATACGGTTCATCGAACGTCTCGATCAATGTGGTCTCAATAGACCCAAATATCTCGGGTGTAACTTCCTGCATGGCTGCAGCCACCTCCTCATGAATCATCATGTGAATCTCGTCATCTCTAACTCCTCTGCTCTCCGGGTGACATATACCTACCATGATGTCTCCGATGCACAACACACAAGATACTAGAGACTCGTTCGTGTATACTCTCACTCGAACATCCAATCCTACTTGTTCCTTGGTACCCTAAGGATTCTTACTTGGACTGCGCATTGATCCGGTGTTTTCGGTAGTACGGGCCAAATACTACCTCCTACACCACATCAACATTCACCCCAAGTCCTCCTCCCAGGATCCCAGCTCACAAGTACTCTATATCTCGCTATCATTGGCTACCCTTCGGTAAACCTCTCATAAGCTCCTCACTGCTACCTACTCAGTCTCAAGCATCTCATAGTAGCAGCAATCTCTTAGGCTAAGGCATCACAAATCAGGCCACTCTAGTCCTATCATGAATACCTAGCCTGCTCTAGAATGCATAACGTAACTCCTCATATATCATAGCATATCACATATCATAATACTTAACATAAGGGTATATTGGGAAATCACCGTTTGGGCGTTGGCTAATCGTACACACGGCTCTACTCTACTTGTCTCAATACTCTTTTATTCTTTGAAAATTGTTTTATTATTAAAAACTTTCCTCAAATCTTCAGTTTGAGTTCAGATACGCCCGAAGGTGCATCCGAATCCCTCAAACCAAGGCTCTGATACCAACTTGGTTCGCTCGGATTTTTCAAAACAATTTTTCATCTTAAAAAAACGTAATTTCATTCATGACAAAACCATAAAATTCAATGTATCAATTTCGTCATAACAAATATATCAACTCCCAAGATCAAAACATATCAAATCCCTCGATGTGTGTGTACGTGTCAAGCTGGCACCTTCCCACGATCATCACTGGTACCTGAAACACATCTATTACAACTGTAAGCATAAATGCTTACTGAGTTCCCCAATATACCACTTACACACATACGCCCTTCCAGGCCATGACCTTCCAGTCTATATGTCTTAGGGGACTTCCGTCCCAACCCAGTATACCTTCCAGTCCTACCCGTGTCGACCTTCCGGTCCATAACTCCCTGACCTTCCGGTCTACATCATAATGCCTTCCGGCCCATATCAAGCATAGCATACACATCGCATACAAAACAGGAAACTTAACATACAGTGCATATATCTTATAGCTTACCATACCTTTCCGGTCACACATAGGTACCCTTCCAGGTACAGTATAGTGAGAAGACCCACCTTGCATGAAGAATCAACCTCTAGTCACGCTGCTGCTAAACACCGATCTCTAACTCTGTGTCAAATCCCACAATTAACCAAATTAGGAACTAAATCCAAGGTCTCGCTTACTAGGTCCAAAGATAGACCATCTACCAACCCATTCTTGCCCGCAATCCATTGGGCCTACCAAGACCCAATAATAAATGGGCTTCCCCAAGGCCCAACCTCACCCTACAAGATAAGCCCAACATGAGGCCCAAGACATCAATTAATTCTCTGCTCATATGCTCAACTACGCAGGCCCAAGGATTCAAGCCCAATACTTAAAGCCCAAATATCAAGTCTAGTCCAAAAGCCCACAGAGGGGTTACGCGGGGCATACCTCCTTGATACGCTCAGCGTGTCACAACTGGAAATTTTGTGTTATGAAATCTATACACTCAAGTTAATGTGAATCCAAAACTTAAGAACATGATTGACACCTACTATTATGACATCAAAAACTCCAATCAAAGGCATCATACAAGTACTACAAATAGTCATCAAACAATTGGAGACCCTAGAAGTCCTTGTTTAAGTCCATTTTGGACTAGGACTTCCTTATTGGATCCAAATGGACCAATAAGCTTCCAGTTAGACTATCATGGGCTTAGAACCCTAATTGGGCTCTAATTGGACCCACACTAATTTATTTCAACATTTTGGGCCATGTTGGGCCTAGAATGAAATGAATTAAAAGCCTTGATACATGAATAACCTAAACTAGTCCAATAAAAATATAAAAATCCTACCACATTCTTTTAGACTTAAAACATACCCAAATTAACTCTAACATTCGGCTTAGAAGCAAGGGCCCAAAATTTTCCTTTTCCCTTCCAAAAATCTCGGCCCAAGGCCCAAACCCAAGAAAAGGAAGAGAGTTGACTTTGTTTTGCCACTTCATTATTGTCTTTTGGATATCCATGCAACTTATCCCATATCTCCATGCATATCACTTCAAAGGTCATCTCTTCTTCCTCCCTATCACTCTCGGCCGAGGATACACACACACACATCACAAAAATTCAATTCCAATCTCTCTAAGTCTTGAAGAGCATTCCTCCCTCATCCTTCAAAATTTTCGTGAATCAAGAGCTTCACAAGGAGAATCCATCACCAAAATCATTATCTTGGTAAGTTAATGCTTGGATCCATGCTTTGGACTCTTTCTTGTCTTCAAAAATCTCCTCTTAACTCTCATTAAATCATAAACTTGTGTCTTAGAACTCCATAAACTCGAATTCATCATCAAAGAGTGCTAGAGTGAAACATCACTTCATTTCTTCCATTCTTTCTTCAAAAACCGAATCAACACCCAAGGTGAGCTTCATACCCCCTATTTTCTGTTTTTATGAGTTTTTTTTTTTTTTGGGGGGGGGGGGGGGGGGGTGGGAATACAAGTGAAAGTGTAGATCTATATGTGTTTTGTATGCTTTGTATGATTTCCATGCTTATATGTGTGCTTTTGTGAGTTATAATGTTGGATTTAGCCATAAAACCCCTCAAAACCGAGATATACCTTATGTTAAATGATTTTAGCCTCTACTATATTTCTACATACTAAGTGTTTCTAGAAAAATAGCTAAGTGGTTTAGTAATAATTTCTTTGGGCTAAAAACACAATTTTTGGACCTAAAATGTGAAAAATACAAAATTAAGGGCCCCAAATTGACATATCACGAATTCTGATGGATAAGGTGTGTCAAAACAGTTTCAATAAAACCATTTCTGGAAATATACTCATTTAGAGAATTAAAAACATAAATTTCAAGCTTAATGGGCTAAAAATTACATTTTCGGCCCATTGAGGCCCATTATGCGAAATTTTCTGTTTTGGAGGGCCAAAACTGTGTTTTTCTGTAAAACAGTGGACTATAAGTGTTCCAAGTCCTTTTCAAAGGTTTAAAATGCTTTTTAAATTTAGAAAGGACCAAAGTTGCAAAATTTTACAATTTGGGCCAAAATTGTCAAAATTGCGAAAAAGAAGGGTTATAACCAAGAAAACTGAAATTTCAGGGACTTAAGCTGTTTTCTATGAAAAATATTAATTTCAATAATTTTTGGTGTTAAAATGTCAAGAAAATTGATTTAAGGACCAAACCGGAAAGTATTTAAATAAAGGGTTGAAAAAGTAAATTTTACAAACAATGAGGGGCTGAAAACAGAAAACTTTCAAGGCTAATTCAATACATGCAATTTGACCAAATGATGGCACCGCGACTATCGATGAAATACAATACATTACAACACCAAAAGTCGTTGTTAAACGAATTGGTTCGGTCTCGAACCAATAAAAATCCGAAACTACTAACACGACGACACTATGACACTACGACACTACGATTCATACTAATAACGTTTGGGAATTCAATATACATGCGAGTGTGCACAGACGTCTACGCACCATCTTTGGGCCCCAAAAGTGTAAAATCTTGTTTGTTGAGCCTAGCTAGCCCAATGACCTGATCTTAAGGCCCGAAGACCTCTATCTTACGAAGTGTTGGGTTTTACCGATCCGACACAACGTAAAAGGACTTTCAATGGCTTGTATACTACTGGTCCCCAAGGGTCCTTTGGTATTGCTAGTAGAGTCTACCTTTTTATGCGAGGCGGGTCTGGGACCCCTCGTACCTTTTTATCCCCAACCGGCTAATGGAGTCATCGAGGCCTTCGTGTCCTCTTTCTCTTTGGATGTGGGACTACACGTAGTCAGGGCGGTTGGATAACGTGATTAGTACGGACGACCCCTACGGGATCGTTAGTATTGCTATAGACTAGTCGTTTGTGTAACGCGTGTTTGTAGCAAATAATCATGCTCAAAAATAATCCAACGTCGCCTGGTATTGATAACTTCACGCGTTGCAATGGTTTCAATGTAAATTCATGTAATTTAAAGAATTAGGAAAACATCGGGTTTTCCTAGGGTTTTTCAATACATACGGATTCGGAATGCATAAAATTTTAATGAACAATTTTTACAAGTATAGAAACAAACAAGCATACCTATGGATCTTCACACCTTTTTGACTATACTATTTTCAGAAAATATCGGATTTTCTGGTGGTTTTCAAACAATACAAAACATTGGATTTCAAACACTACTTATGAACTCACCAACATTTCATATGTTGACGTTTTTCAAAATACTTGTATTCTCAGGGAACCAGTGAATCAAAGGAAATCATATTCAGTGATGGCTTGCAGTTTATTTATGTACGAAACGAACAATTTATTTTTGGGAATGTAATGTTTAAACAATTTACTTCATGTAAACTTTACTGGTTGTACTATATTAATGCATGGTGACGAATGTTGTTACGTTTCATATATATTCAATGTTATGGTATTCAATTGAGTCACGACAGCCCCCGGACGTTTCCGCCGTCTGGTTCGGGGGTGTGACAGGTTGGTATCAGAGCTTTGTTTATAGTGAACTAGCATATCTAGCCACACATTGATATGCAACTATAAACCAAAAAGAGGGACTAACATAACTCTGAACAAAACACGTAAATAAAACACTCTTGTTTGCATTAGGAATAGGAACATAACGTCGATCCAAACAAAAATAATACTAGTGTCTCGGTTAAATTCAGGGTTGTTCTTAGTGGTACCAAGGAGTGGATGTAGCCTGATCAACTACACTCTCTCCAAAGTATAACTAACACACGTCTTGATGAGATCAGGATGGCTAGGGAACCTAAAACTATACCCCTACTACCGAAAAGAGAACGTCTGTTTAGCTTGTGCCATAGCGGTAGAGTCATAGGAAAGTGATAGCTTATTCGTATACTTTCTCCCAGTCTTCATGGAGGGAGAACATCAGGATGTTCAGTTTCACCAAGCCCTAGGGGCACACGGGGTACTCGAAGACGAACCAGAGGGGAATCAAGAGGGAGTCCACAGCGTTGAACCTGACGAATACGTGGACACCGACTACGAGTTCGAGGAGACCGACGATGACATGGAGGAGGATCAGGCCCCGGACATGGGTCACGTCGCATCTCCTGTTGGCGAAGTGCAACAGGATCCCCACGTCCCACCAGTGAATCCCGTGAGGGAGAATCGCTCCCCAGAAGCCGAGATTGCCGACTTGCGGCAACAACTGTTCGCCATGGAAGCACGTACCGTGCAAGCGGAGCATGAGAGGGATGAGGTCATTGTAGACATGACTGAGATGGCTCAGCTGTTGGCTCAGCACTTCGGCATATGACTTCACCGTTATCGTAGGACGCAGCTCATCGCGGTTAGGGATAGACTTATCTTAGTAGGTCGTTAGGAAATATGCTATGTACTCCGACTCTATGTTTAAGTGACTACACTACTCATAGAGTCATTATGCTGTCGAACTAGTATCACTCATATATGCTCTTACGAGCAAAATTTTCATGTATCAAATGTGGATAATATTAATAAATTTTTACGTGTTCTGTTAGGATATTACAAATTGCTATGTGTAGAGAAGTTATGATTGATTGGTCAATGGTAGTAGTGTTTAAGTTCGTACCATGCACCTAGTCAGTAGGATCACGACCTCACAGAAACAACATACCCTCAACATCTTTCCATTTTGTGACAGAAAGATGCCTCCCCGACCTACTCGCGGAAACCCAAGACCAACCCCACCTGAAGTTGACTCAGCCGCATTCCAGGCGGCTGTATCCGCAGCAGTCACTGCAGCGATTGCGCAAATTCATCAAGGGAACAATGGAGGAGTAAACGGGCAAGGAGCCGGAAGTTCGAACAACGGAATGAATCAAGGACCCACCAAGACATGTACCTACAAGGACTTCACAAACGCCAAACCACGAACTTTTAATGGCACTGGAGGGGTGATCACTCTGAAGCGATGGATCGAAAAGGTGGAGTCGGTATTCGAGATATGCGACTGCCCTGAGCACAAGAAGGTGAAGTTCGCGGCCTGCACTTTTGTGGATCAAGCGCTCACCTGGTGGAACGGACATGTAGAATCCATGACGCTCCCTGTAGCCAACTCTATGCTGTGGACAGAGATGAAAGAAATGTTAATGGCTGAGTACTGCCCACGAGGCGAAATACAGAAGATGGAGCAAGAGCTATGGAACCTCACTGTGCAGAACACGAATATCGATGCCTACATATCGAGATTTAGCGAACTATCTCTGCTGTGCCCGGGTATGATCACCTCGGAAGGAAAGAAGATTGAGCGATTCATCTGGGGACTCACATCACCAATTCAAGGGAATGTGATAGCTGCAAACCCCGAAACATTTGACAGTGCGAAAAGATTGGCAAAAAGGTTGTATGACCATAACAACAAGAAGGGAGAGAAGCCAGTGGAGGCTGAGAAGACGAAGGAAGGTGATGGCAAGAGGGGAAAGAACAATAAGAGGAAGGGGCGACAGGGCCCCGACACCTCCAAGAAGCAGCAGACAGTGGCGGTTAATGCTGTTACCGCACCGGTTTCAGCTGCACCACATGCTCCAACCTCAGCCACTTCAAATGCTTCCAGACCTTATTCCGGTAATCTTCCCAAATGCAATAAGTGCGGCCTCCACCATCACGGCGAATGCAGGGAACTCCATTGCACCAGTTGCAACCAAAGGGGACACACTGCAAGGTTCTGCAGGACATACCCTCCTCAGAACCAGAGTCAGGGAAACAACCAGAACAACAACAACAACAACTACCGCAATAACAACAACACCAATGCCGGCGGCAATAATGCAGGGCCTAGCCACACCTGCTTCGGGTGTGGAAGGACGGGGCATTTCCACCGAGATTGCCCTAACAACAACTCAGAAAACAGAGGAGCAGGAAGAATGCTGACTATGGGTCAGAGTGATGCAGTTCAGGACCCCACAGTTGTGACCGGTACGTTCCTCCTAAACCACACTTATGCATGCATCTTATTTGATACCGGAGCGGAGCGAAGTTTCGTGAGCGAGAAGTTTAAAAATTTATTAAAGCAACAACCCCAGAAGCTAAATGAAACCTATACGGTGGAAATGGCCAATGGGAAAACCGAATCCACTGGGGAGATCTACATCGGATGTACCCTAACCCTTAACCAGCACGTTTTTTGAATAGACCTAATTCCAGTATCAATTAGGAGTTTCGATGTGATTATCAGCATGGATTGGTTAAGCCCCCACCATGCTGAGATTATGTGCCATGAGAAGGCCGTTCGCCTTCGTCTCCCGAATCACGAAACCCTAGTAATTTACGGAGACAAACCCAGTACGAATCTTCGTCTTATCTCGTGCATCAAAGCACAAAAACATCTGCGAAAGAACAATTTGGCGTTCTTGGCTCGCATAGTGGACAAGACCAAAGAAGAAACTAACATCCAAGACATTCCCGTAGCGTGTGAATTTCCGGACGTGTTTCCTGAAGATCTTCCGGGAGTACCCCCAGAGAGACAGGTTGAGTTCCGAATCGACCTTGTTCCAGGAGCGACCCCTCTCGCTAAATCACCATATCGGTTGGCTCCTGCTGAAATGCAGGAATTGTCCAGCCAACTCAGTGAGCTTCTGGACAAGGGATTTATCCGACCTAGCTACTCGCCATGGGGAGCTCCGGTGCTCTTTGTCAAAAAGAAGGATGGATCTTTCAGAATGTGCATCGATTACAGAGAGTTAAATAAACTCACTGTTAAAAACCGCTACCCACTCCCACGAATCGATGATCTATTCGACCAGCTCCAAGGAGCGAGTTATTTTTCTAAAATAGATCTACGGTCTGGATACTACCAACTCAAAGTCCGAGAAGAGGATATTCCCAAAACCGCATTCCGAATCCGCTACGGACATTATGAATTCGTCGTAATGCCCTTCGGTCTAACAAATGCACCTGCCGCATTTATGGACCTAATGAATCGAATCTGTCGACCGTTCCTTGACAACTTCGTCATTGTATTTATCGATGACATCCTCGTCTATTCTCGAAGCAAAGAGGAGCATGGCCAACATCTCCGACAAATTCTAGACACTCTGCGATCGGAAAAGCTTTACGCCAAACTCTCCAAGTGCGAGTTCTGGCTCCGGAGTGTGAATTTCCTAGGCCACGTGGTTAGCCAAGACGGAATTCATGTGGACCCCTCTAAGGTCAAAGCTGTGGAAGAATGGGCAACTCCGACTACGCCCACAGAAATTCGTCAGTTCTTAGGCCTAGCAGGCTACTATAGGAGATTCATCCAAAACTTCTCTAAGATCGCCAAGCCGCTTACCTTGCTTACGCAAAAGGGCGTGCCATTCAAGTGGACAGACCGACAAGAGATTGCGTTTCGAACCTTGAAGCAAGCTCTCTGTAGCGCTCCTGTACTATCTCTACCTGAAGGAATGGAAGATTTTGTAGTCTACTGTGACGCGTCGAATCAGGGCTTAGGTTGCGTTCTCATGCAACGTGGAAGAGTGATAGCATATGCATCCCGCCAACTAAAGACGCACGAAGTAAATTACACGACCCATGACCTAGAACTGGGAGTCGTGGTATTTGCTCTAAAAATTTGGAGGCACTACCTATACAGTACAAAGTGCACCATCTTCACGGACCACAAGAGCCTCCAGCACATCTTGAATCAGAAGGAGCTGAACATGAGACAACGAAGATGGGTGGAATTGCTAAACGACTACGAATGCGAGATCAAGTACCATCCAGGTAAGGCCAACGTGGTAGCTGATGCATTAAGTCGGAAGGAGTACACTAATCGCCATACGAAAACGCACTCGATAACCATTCAATCTCATCTGGCCACTCAAATCGCATCAGTCTAGTCGGAGGCTATGAAAACGGAAAATAGAATTAGCGAGGCATTGCGCGGGATGGAAAAGAACCTAGAAGCAAGAGAGAATGGGGTATACTACTTCATGAACCGTATTTGGGTCCCAAAAATCGGAGGATTTAGGGAGACCGTTATGAAGGAAGCCCACAAGACACGATACTCCATTCATCCCGGTTCGGACAAGATGTATTTGGACATTAAACAACACTATTGGTGGCCTAACATGAAGGCGGAAATCGCGACCTATGTGAGTAAGTGTGTTACGTGCGCCAGAGTAAAGGTGGAGTACCAGAAACCTTCAGGATTGTTACAGCAACCGACAATCCCTGAGTGGAAATGGGAGGGGATTTCTATGGATTTCGTGACCAAGCTGCCCAAGACGTCGGACGGACTGGACACCATATGGGTAATAATCGACCGACTGACGAAATCTGCCCATTTCCTACCAATCAAAGAATCCTACAAGATGGAGAGACTGACGCGTTTGTACCTACAAGAAATCGTAAGACTCCATGGAGTGCCAAAATCTATCATCTCGGATAGGGACAGTAGGTTCACATCGCGCTTTTGGCAATCACTCCACAAGGCAATGGGAACTCATCTCGATATGAGCACCGCATATCACCCACAAACGGACGGTCAAAGTGAATGAACCATTCAAACGCTTGAAGACATGCTTCGTGCATGTGTGATAGACTTTGGAAAGTCTTGGGATACCCACCTACCGTTGATCGAGTTTTCATATAACAATAGTTACCATTCGAGCATCAAGGTGGCTCCTTTCGAAGCACTGTACGGGCGTAAATGTAGATCACCGTTATGTTGGGCTGAAGTAGGTGACACCCAGCTAGAAAAAACGCATACGTCGGACAGGGCACTAACAGGACCGGAGATCATTCGCGAAACCACAGAAAAGATCGTTCAGATCAGAGCTCGATTACAAGCATCGCGTGACCGACAAAAGATCTACGCCGATAGACGGCGAAAGCCCTTAGAATTCCAGGTCGGTGATCGAGTATTGTTGAAAGTCTCACCCTAGAAAGGGGTTATACGTTTTGGAAAACGGGGAAAGTTAAACCCGCGATACATTGGACCTTTCGAAATCGTCGCCCGAATAGGTCCGGTAGCCTACAGACTACAACTACCCGCGGAGCTAAACGGTGTACACCCCGTGTTTCATGTCTCTAACCTAAAGAAGTGCCTATCAGACGAAACCCTTGTCATTCCTCTTGACGAAATCGAAATCAATGAGAATCTCCTATTCGTCGAAGAACAAATCGAAATCATGGACAGGGAGGTGAAGCGTACTAAACAGAGTCGCATCCCGATCGTGAAGGTACGGTGGAACGCAAAGCGTGGGCCAGAATTCACTTGGGAACGCGAAGATCAAATGAAGCAAAAGTACCCTCACCTATTCTAGCATTCTCAAATCTAGCTTTCAAACAGAATTTCGGGACGAAATTCCCTCTAACGGGGGGATGATGTCACAACTGGAAATTTTGTGTTATGAAATCTATACACTCAAGTTAATGTGAATCCAAAACTTAAGAACTTGATTGACACCTACTATTATGACATCAAAAACTCCAATCAAAGGCATCATACAAGTACTACAAATAGTCATCAAACAATTGGAGACCCTAGAAGTCCTTGTTTAAGTCCATTTTGGACTAGGACTTCCTTATTGGATCCAAATGGACCAATAAGCTTCCAATTAGACTATCATGGGCTTAGAACCCTAATTGGGCTCTAATTGGACCCACACTAATTTATTTCAACATTTTGGGCCATGTTGGGCCTAGAATGAAATGAATTAAAAGCCTTGATACATGAATAACCTAAACTAGTCCAATAAAAATAGAAAAATCCTACCACATTCTTTTAGACTTAAAACATACCCAAATTAACTCTAACATTGGGCTTAGAAGCAAGGGCCCAAAATTTTCCTTTTCCCTTCCAAAAATCTCGGCCCAAGGCCCAAACCCAAGAAAAGGAAGAGAGTTGACTTTGTTTTGCCACTTCATTATTGTCTTTTGGATATCCATGCAACTTATCCCATATCTCCATGCATATCACTTCAAAGGTCATCTATTCTTCCTCCCTCTCACTCTCGGCCGAGGATACACACACACTGTGACAACTGCCAATTCAGGTCATTCTTGGACTCATGCATCTTTATAATAACCATTCATGCACAACATGCCATGACCTAGTAGTATAAATTAGGTCAAAAATCTTGCATAAACTAGGATCCAACTAAGGTCTAGGACTAATACACTTGATACTTACAATTCTAGTAAGTTGCTTAGCTACAATAGGAAATGCCAATACTATAATTAGAATAAAGCTTCAAGCTTTGTTATAATTGAAATAGGGTATAAAACTCTAAAAATAAATTAAAACATTCTAATTATACTTCAACATGTTGTTGAATATCAAACAATATTCCAAAAACCCTAAAGAGCCAAAAATCCAAAGTTATAAATTATAAAGCTTAAAAACTTTATAAAATTTGGCTATAAACTTCCTAATATCAAATTTTATTAATCAAATTATGGATTATACCAATGAACTAGAAATATAAATTACAAGTATTAATCATAAATTATTTGTTGAAAACAAGATTTTTAAATAAATCAAATTGCTTAATAAACATTTTATAAAAATGAATGTTTTTATATAAAATATAGGAGGGAAGTTTATAAAGTTTAAAATTTAGGAGAGAGGAGGCCAGAATGCATGCAAAAACCGGCCATCACCTCTCCCCATGCCCTCTCTCTTCCCCAAAACACAATCATTAAGCTTAAACCCTTACTCCACCTCTTCCCTCTTTACTCTCTCACTTCACTCTCTTCACACACTTCACTCTCTTCTTCCCTCTCTCTAAACTCACGAAAATCCTCTCATTTCTCTACAAAATTTCGAGATTGTGAAGCCCTTGAAGTGTTCTTACTTCTCTCAAGGTCAAAACCAAGGTAAACAACAACATCTTCTTCCATAGTTTCATGGTTAAACCTCTTTTTCTTCTTAGTCTTCTCTATTTTTCGGATTCTATGCCTTTCCATGGCTAGAAATCTTTATTCTCCCCTTGTGGTTTGTAGATTCTCACCATAACACAATGCATGTGTTAGAGATGGTGAAAATCCGGGATCAAACCCATGCAAGGAGTGGAAAAGATGCACATATGATCATGTGACATCAAAACCTAATATTTCATGTTCTTCTCCATTTCTTTTGTGTTCATGCATGAACAAAAGCATTTAAACCATTTCTAGTACATCTTGGATGCTCATTCATTCCATGCATGTGTTAGAAATCGGGCCTTACCAAAGACATGCATGATGTTCTTGTTGAAATGCCCTAATAATGCACACAAGCAAACATGCAATCTGCCAGATTACTTTGTTCGACTTTGAACAGTCATAACTCAGTCATTTCTTAACCAAATCATGATATTCTTTTTGTATTGGTTAGTTCCACGAGATAACTTTCAAACCCAAATGGTCTCACTGTAAAATATTAAATATCCTATTTTTAGCAGATTTTACAAAAAGGTTGCGCATACAGCTCTTTTTCTGTGATCACTATTTTTATCTTGCTTAAACAATGGCCTTAAAACCAACCATAAATCTGAGGAAAAATACCTTAGAAACTTAACATATCTAGTGAATTATGGTTGAACTTTCGTGGCTTAAAACCTCACTGAATGGGCTACACAAATTCATGAACTTCAGCCACATTTACACTTCATGCATTATTGCATGCAACTTTTCTTAAATTGTTTGGAATCATTACCCTCATTTCTCTTCTGAATACATTTTTTTACATTTTTCCTTTTGAAAGCCCTTGCATGCATGAGATAATCTGGAAGATTTCAAGAGCTTTTGTTATTTCTTTGATTTATTAGAATTATTGCTAAAACCAAGGGCATAAATCATATAAAATACTTCCAGAGGTCACCAAATTTCAGCAGTTTTTGTTACTGTTTCATATGATTTCTAATTTTCTTTTATTTAGGACATGATAAATTACAAAACCACTTTATAGGATGTGAAAATTGTATCTAACAATTTTCGCATACCTTACCTGTGATGGGTGACTCCAGAAAATATTTTCAAGATTTTCCATCATGTTTTACTATTGTTCCCAATTTTTGGTAATTATAATGGTCTAAAAATAGGAGAAATAGTTCTGATTATCTAAAATTCATGAAAATTTACCAGGATATAATATTATAGAGTAGGAGGTTACATAAAAATTTTGACTATTTTTCTCTACTGTAAACTATTTTTCTCTTATTTTCTAAAGTTAATTGCACTAAAATACACTTAAATATACATAAATACCCAAAACCAGTTTATACATTATGAAAACCACTTTTGATATTTTTCCCAGGATATTTATACTGTAAATGATGTTACAAAAATTTATGGTTATTTATTTTAACTGTTTAATATTATTTCTTTAATTAATGACTATTTAAAGGAATAAAGCGAGGAAAAATAGAAACACCCACTGAAAAATATCTTTTATATTTTTCGCAGCCTATTTATGTATAATAACAATTAAATAAAAAGTTTGGGTAATTTTGGAAACTGTTTTCTATTTATTTCAATTTTTATTGAAATAAATGCTCAAAAATCATAAAATATAATTAAACAGCTTGGAAATCCATTTTTATAATTTTCCCAGCTTAGTATTGTGTAATAACAGTTAAATAAAAAGTTTGAGAATTTTTATCCCTCGAATGCTATTTTCGTGAATTTATGTTGTAATAAGGACTTAAAAATTTGGAAAGCTTATATTCCAAGGTTGTAATTAATCGCCCGATATATATAATTTCATTACTTCAGAAAAAGTGTAACTAATTGATATAAAATCCAATACTAAAACATAAATTGGCATTTCCCTATATGTAGAGTTTAGTATATTAGCATTAGATATCGACATGGAAACTCACTAGTGCGTGTATTTGATGTCGTAGGATCCCGGTAGTAAGACGTTGGTGCATCCCGAAGTACCGCTTGTGTCTACACAAAACATTGTGAGTATTCACGCACTCCCCTATTTTCGGTTTTTATGTTTTGGGGTGGAAAAGCATGTCCAGAAAAACTACTATTTGCATGTTGTATTTAAATTGAATTGTATCAAACATGATTGCTATTGTATTGCTATGTTTCTTTATGTATGTCTATGCAACACGGAACATGAGAACTTATCGTACTAAGGCCCTTCCCTTATCTCTAACCATTAACTCTTTGAGCCAATGGTCGTTATGGATAGCGCTATTAGGAATTGACAACTCCTCACTCGCCCGAATCGCTAGAGTGCATGATACCATATTCATCTATGGAACGATAAGCATAGATCTCGATAGGGCTTCAGTCAATGGTTTGGTTGAGACTCATTGTTTGCTCATACACATACAAACTCGTTTCTCATTATAGCAATAAACTTGTATTCATTAATAGCAATCAACTTGTTTATCATTGAAGCAATGTACTTGTATTTACGAAAAGCCTTATTGTACGCTCGATTTTTATAAACTTGTGGTACTCACCAACTATTTTCATAATTGACGCTCGTTTTACATGCTTTTTCAGGAAGTAATTAGTAAGTGGATGTAAAGATTCATCATCATAGAGCATGCTGCATCGTCTTGAAGCTATTATGAAGCTATATTTTGAACAATGTTATTTTGAAAAACTTGTATTTTGTTTCTTTTGAAGCTATGGGTTGTAAACTTTTAAATACTGCTATGGTGATGTATCATTATCTTTTGCATTGAAACCGTTATCGCTGTCATACCTTGCGTTTCCGCTTTAGCGGGGTGTGACGCACACATCACAAAAATTCAATTCCAATCTCTCTAAGTCTTGAAGAGCATTCCTCCCTCCTCCTTCAAAATTTTTGTGAATCAAGAGCTTCACAAGGAGAATCCATCACCAAAATCATTATCTAGGTAAGTTAATGCTTGGATCCATGCTTTGGACTCTTTCTTGTCTTCAAAAATCTCCTCTTAACTCTCATTAAATCATAAACTTGTGTCTTAGAACTCCATAAACTCGAATTCATCATCAAAGAGTGCTAGAGTGAAACATCACTTCATTTCTTCCATTCTTTCTTCAAAAACCGAAACAACACCCAAGGTGAGCTTCATACCCCCTATTTTCTGTTTTTATGAGTTTTTTTTGGGGGGGGGGGTGGGGTGGGGAATACAAGTGAAAGTGTAGATCTATATGTGTTTTGTATGCTTTGTATGATTTCCATGCTTATATGTGTGCTTTTATGAGTTGTAATGTTGGATTTAGCCATAAAACCCCTCAAAACCGAGATATACCTTATGTTAAATGATTTTAGCCTCTACTATATTTCTACATACTAAGTGTTTCTAGAAAAATAGCTAAGTGGTTTAGTAATAATTTCTTTGGGCTAAAAACACAATTTTTGGACCTAAAATGTGAAAAATACAAAATTAAGGGCCCCAAATTGACATATCACGAATTCTGATGGATAAGGTGTGTCAAAACAATTTCAATAAAACCATTTCTGGAAATATACTCATTTAGAGAATTAAAAACATAAATTTCAAGCTTAATGGGCTAAAAATTACATTTTCGGCCCAATGAGGCCCATTATGCGAAATTTTCTGTTTTGGAGGGCCAAAACTGTGTTTTTCTGTAAAACAGTGGACTATAAGTGTTCCAAGTCCTTTTCAAAGGTTTAAAATGCTTTTTAAATTTAAACAGGACCAAAGTTGCAAAATTTTACAATTTGGGCCAAAATTGTCAAAATTGCGAAAAAGAAGGGTTATAACCAAGAAAACTGAAATTTCAGGGACTTAAGCTGTTTTCTATGAAAAATATTAATTTCAATAATTTTTGGTGTTAAAATGTCAAGAAAATTGATTTAAGGACCAAACCGGAAAGTATTTAAATAAAGGGTTGAAAAAGTAAATTTTACAAACAATGAGGGGCTGAAAACAGAAAACTTTCAAGGCTAATTCAATACATTCAATTTGACCAAATTATGGCACCGCGACTATCGATGAAATACAATACATTACAACACCAAAAGTCGTTGTTAAACGAATTGGTTCGGTCTCGAACCAATAAAAATCCGAAACTACTAACACGACGACACTATGACACTACGACACTACGATTCATACTAATAACGTTTGGGAATTCAATATACATGCGAGTGTGCACAGACGTCTACGCACCATCTTTGGGCCCCAAAAGTGTAAAATCTTGTTTGTTGAGCCTAGCTAGCCCAATGACCTGATCTTAAGGCTCGAAGACCTCTATCTTACGAAGTGTTGGGTTTTACCGATCCGACACAACGTAAAAGGACTTTCAATGGCTTGTATACTACTGGTCCCCAAGGGTCCTTTGGTATTGCTAGTAGAGTCTACCTTTTTATGCGAGGCAGGTCTGGGACCCCTCGTACCTTTTTATCCCCATCCGGCTAATGGAGTCATCGAGGCCTTCGTGTCCTCTTTCTCTTCGGATGTGGGACTACACGTAGTCAGGGCGGTTGGATAACGTGATTAGTACGGACGACGCCTACGGGATCGTTAGTATTGCTATAGACTAGTCGTTTGTGTAACGCGTGTTTGTAGCAAATAATCATGCTCAAAAATAATCCAACGTCGCCTGGTATTGATAACTTCACGCGTTGCAATGGTTTCAATGTAAATTCATGTAATTCAAAGAATTAGGAAAACATCGGGTTTTCCTAGGGTTTTTCAATACATACGGATTCGGAATGCATAAAATTTTAATGAACAATTTTTACAAGTATAGAAACAAACAAGCATACCTATGGATCTTCACACCTTTTTGACTATACTATTTTCAGAAAATATCGGATTTTCTGGTGGTTTTCAAACAATACAAAACATTGGATTTCAAACACTACTTATGAACTCACCAACATTTCATATGTTGATGTTTTTCAAAATACTTGTATTCTCAGGGAACCAGTGAATCAAAGGAAATCATATTCAGTGATGGCTTGCAGTTTATTTATGTACGAAACGAACAATTTATTTTTGGGAATGTAATGTTTAAACAATGTACTTCATGTAAACTTTACTGGTTGTACTATATTAATGCATGGTGACGAATGTTGTTACGTTTCATATATATTCAATGTTATGGTATTCAATTGAGTCACGACAGCCCCCGGACGTTTCCGCCGTCTGGTTCGGGGGTGTGACACAGCGTACACACAAACGCCCAAGGACCGATTGGGGACTTCAACCCAATACGCGGGGTGTACTGGAATTACGCGCCGCATAACCTCGGTTTTGCTAAATCAGTTTTATGGGTCTTAACCCGTTAAGACCTTAGCTCATCTCGTGGATCTAGGCTTCCTAACAGTCCTTATTCTATAAAGTCATAAACTTTTAGCCTTTGCATGTCTAAAGCAATCACAACACACACAATGCTCCTTCTCTTTACTCATTAAGCTCTCCATGCATGCATGACTTGATCTTAACCATCAAGATCTCATTTTTATGAAACTACTCCATCAAAAACACTCAAAAGGACGGCTAAAGGGATCTGGAGTTTAACAACTCACAAAGCTTCAAAGTTTGGGACCAAAAACCCTAAAATGGACCCTAATATGCACAAAACAAAAGAAAGGGAAAGCTTGGAACTTTATACCTTCAAATGGTGCTCTAGCCCCAGGAAAGCTCAGATCCAAAGCCTAGAATTCAACTCCATTCTCTTCCATGCACCTTCTTAACACCCAAGAGTCCACAAGATCACATATAAGCTCAACAAGGCCATAACAAGCTCAAGAACGGGTATATAAAGGTTTGAGAGGGTTTTAGACTGAAGAATGCGGCTGGAAATGAGACCCTCTCATACTATATATAAGGCACCTCTCTTAATTAGGGTTTTTGAGTCAGGGCTCACTATGCCTAGCGTAGTTTAAGGTACGCCCAGCGTACCGTGTGGCTTCCGCATCCAACTTAATCACATGAGTACGCGCAGCGTACTCCTTTGTATGCCCAACATACTCATCTGTGCAAATTCTCATTTATGCGTCAAACTTGACAATTTAGCAGAAGAAGAAGAAGGTTTAAAAATATACTCCAAATTCCCGGGTGTTACAAACCGGATCCAAGTCCGCCCTAAAATCCGCTTAAAACCCACTAAAAGCGGTTTAAACCGGATTAGAATCGGATTCAGATTTTGACCGGATCCGGATCGGATTTTGACCGGATCGGATTCTTGATGACGTTGTAACATCCAGAAATCCAGGTATCGTATTTAATCATTTTGTTTGTGGCAAGAAGAGGGACTCGATGAGTTGGCTCCTACACTCATCGAGTAGGATCGTGATTGCTGACGGGATTTAATGAATGGACTCGACGAGTCGGAAAGTGGACTCTCCGAGTCCACGCTGTGGACATAAATCCTAAATCCCTGGGCATGTACCCTATTTAAGGGACCTTATGGCCCTCATTTGCAGCCACATTCACCCTTGAGGGCACCAGAGGACCTGAGAGCATTGTGAGTGAGAAAAGAAGTCATTTTCATCATTTCTAGTGTGATCGTGCAAGAAAGAAGAAAGGAGGGCAAGCTAGGCCAATTGAGGAGCTTAGATTGACAACCATTTGATCAGAAGAGGCTGTTAGAGGTATAAATGTATCCTCATTCTCGTGTATATGATGATTTACTTGAATCTAGGGTTTTCCAATGCCTTCTTTAGCTTGGATTCGAAGTATATGAGGTCCCAAGGTGGAATGCTTCTTTATGCTTTCCCTTTGGAGATAAGAACCTAGGTTACCATTTTAGAAGCTATTTCACCAAAAGAAGCCCTTTGAGTGTTGCATGAGTGTAAAGGTTGGACCTTTACGTGATTATTGTTGGGTTTTGGTATAATACAAAATCCTATGGTGCACATACAACCCTAAATACCTTGGATCTATGTTTTCGCTAATTATACATGCAAATGGTTTCCTGGGCATTAAACCTATAACTAGCATGCAGTTGACATAAACCATATAATATACTAGTTAGGGAAACATACCTTTTATGTGGCTTGAGGTTTTGATGTATTTGGCCTTAAGAGCTTAGCACTAATAGTATGAAATGCCTCAAATGGAATCACAACATACCTAGGACAAAGGTGGCTCTTGAGAGAGAATTCCATGCACGAAAACACCTCCATATTTCTCTAAGAAAAGAAGTGGTGATTTTGGCTATGGAGTAACCTATTTATATGTAGGATTCCAAGGGTCATGGGTATAACTCATAATCCATACCCATGGGTTTTATGATCCATGGTTCATGTGGCCCAACTCTTTATGTATCCATACATAAACTTGGTCCAACATGGGTCATAAGCCCAACACATATAAATATAACTAATTATCATAATTAGTCCCCATAGATTTTATTAGTCTCTTTTGATCACTAAATTAATTCCAAATTAATTCTTGATCGATACTAATTAAAACATATGATTTCATATTAACATATTATAACTTATAATATATTAATAAACCATAAATAACCTTCTCTCAAAAGTCCATCCTAACAAATTGCCCTGATGATATGCAACCCAAATGGACCATACTACTCTCAGGTCAAGTACATAACAATAATAGTTATAGGCTTAGTGAAACATCCCAAAATACGACCCAAAAATTTTTGTTTAATAATTACTAAAAACACCATGATAATATCATAAGGTAAACTCGTACGTCAATATCTCAAAAACAATAGCAAAGTGTTATGAGTAAACTGTATCAATACTGTATCAAATCCCATCTATGAAAAACTAAAAACAACTCCCAGGACAACTGAAGTTGTGGTGTGTGCGATGCGATCAACCCGAGCTCTTCCCTTTGCTTGCGGAAGTACCTGAAACCAAAACTGAAACTGTAAGCACGAAGCTTAGTGAGCTCCCCCAAACTACCACATACCATACAATACATATAAACACATACTGGGCCTTGCCCACTGCATCGGACCGAAGTCCGGAAACTGCATCGGACCGAAGTCCGGAACTAACCAGGGCCTTGCCCTCTGCATCGGATCGAAATCCGGAACTACTAAGGCCTCGCCTCCTGCATCGGACCAGAGTCCGGAACTGTCTGCATCAGACCGAAGTCCGGAACTGACTGCATCGGACAAAAGTCCGGAACTACTGAACATAGCATAACATAAGCATATCAACTAGCATGAGCACATAAATAGCATACTGCATCGGGCTGTAACCCGGAATACATAACACAGAAATCCTGTCTGAGCCACGAAGGCATCAAACATACTAAAATCTGCATCGGACCGAAGTCCGGAAACTACTACTAGCTAAACGGGCCGGCATTATGGCCTTAGACCCGTTCCTACTGAAAGGAAACTCACCTCGTGATCTGGCTTCTGAGTGTGTGGCTCTGGAAACTATCTGCTGGTGCTCCGGTATCTCCCCAGCTCAAAATACTTTGAAATGAGTGCAAAGGCTTGGATATTCTTCTTCTTCTTTGAATCTAGCCTTCTCCTTCTCTTCAAAACTTCAAGATTACACAAAGAATGCTCGAATACTCAATGGAATGATTAGGGTTTGCTAAATGGTGCTTTGAGGGTGAAGGAGATGAGTATGGGGCTCATAAGATGGTTTAAATAGGGTGCAAACCCGGGGGTTTAGGGTTTCTACCTGGCAGGCCGACTCGCCGAGTCCTGAATATGGACTCGCCGAGTCGCCGATCTATTAGTTGATCAAGATCACGACCCTACTCGACGATTTGGGACATAGACTAGTCGAGTCCCTCTACAAACTTCTAAAATAAATACTATAAAAGCAACATACTAGAGATGGGTCGTTACACTTAGACATCTAATCCAACAATCTCTCACTTGGATAAATCTAAAACTATTATTGCAAGTACGACTTCATAACCCGACTAGCAATCATAGCTCTTAAAGTCGTTGTCGAACTCTGAACAAATCAATGACGCGTCCATTAGATAAGGGATCATATATTCCTCCATTCTAGATAACATATGGACTGAGACATGGATTATAATCATTCTCTCTGTCCATTTTTTGTTTCCCGATTTCCGATTTATGACGACTGACTAGTTGACCAAATCAAATCAGTCCTGGCCCGGCCGAGCACTTCCATTTGTCATCATCAAATCATCAAGGGGCCCACAAATATCACTTTTATCCCAAAGGTAAAAGGAATGGATAAACTTCGACTCATATGGCTTGTTCTACGACTTGTTGAATCATACACAAAGGCATATTTTATAACATCGAGTCACCAATGCGTTTTCGTGCAATCAATGTATAACCAATTCATAGTAACAACTCATATCTCTAGGTTTGAAGAATATAAGATATTATCGTCTCATGATCACTCATGATAAAATCCATGAAGTGATTCCAATGAGCGTAGGTTGAATCCAATACTCAGAACTTATGAGCACTCATGAGTGTTGTAGCACCACCTTGTCCAACATCTTAGACCTCTACAAACCCAACCCATGACAGTCTTGATTCATATCTACTTCCAACATATGACCGACTGTGGATGGTTTGAATAACTTAGTCAATCAGAACAATGACCTAGTTATTCTGGAAGTCAAAACATGCAAAGTGAAACACAATAACAATCGAATCCAATATGGTCTCAGAACTTATGAATATAAATAAAACACCTTTTATTTATCACCATAAGATTACACATTATTCATTGTATACTGTTTCAGCTATCAACTTTATTCTTGAATTAAAACAATAGTTGTCCCATGCTCCAAGCATGTACACTATGTTTTTCTAAACACTAGACATGCCACACACCAAGTATGCATACTATGTTTGTCTATGATCTTTACTTTGTGAAATAGATCAATTGAACATAACTCCAATGATTCTCATTTCACAGTCCCAAATTTTACTACAAATGCAAGAATTCCAAATTCATGCCATTTACTGAAATCTGTTAGATTCTAAACTTATATGCCTTGATCCTCTTGTAATGATTATGCACAAATTATTAAAGACTTGGAAACAATCATTATAGAGTATTCCAAAGGAGATCAACTCCTTGGAAACATCCTTCTTTCATTAAGTTTCCTAATCATACAGATTGAATACTTTCTAACTTTGAAGCATTTCCATATTCCATTTTGACTATCACTTCTGAACAAGAGTTGCCTCCTTACAGATTATGTCAATATGGTTCTTCCAGAATTAATACTATACTTCCAACTGTCCTTGAGCAACCAATCTTTGGTAAACCTCAGATTGTTCTCAATAATTGCTTAATCATATCAATTTCTAGACCTTTTTCCCTTCTTCATGCCCTAGACATTTGGAAAAACTTAGAAAGAGTGAATATAGCACATGTAATCGATCCTATATCCGAAGCATATGGGACACGATTCATGATGTCTCACATAAAGACTAAACCAGTCTTTTGCTATAATATTTTCATTTCTATTTGCCAAGTTCTCATAATTCAGATTATGAAAAGGGATGTCGTAATCATAGTCGAATTTTAGAACGCAAATAATGAACCCATATATAGGATTTCCTTATGTTGAGCCATCCCAACATGAAATTCATATATATTCTTGACTAAATACGATTAAGACCTCAATCTAAGCTTTTAGATTTGAGATGAAGTATAATTTCCTCTCCTTAATTATAGCAAAACAACTTTTTCAATCCTTGCAACCTCACGAATTGAAATTTTTGTTATTTATAATTAACATTGCTAACTTGCAATACTTATCATAATTATCATGCTCCTACTAACATGATGATTATTAGCATAACACTTATGCTCCCACTAGCTTTGACATGTACCCAGAAATCAACTGAACTTCTAGAAATCAATACTTTATTGACTTTCTTACCAAAGTTTAGATTTCTGATACTAGATTGCCTTGATAAGACTTTATCAATATCATACACCTCTCTTAGATAGCTCACATGTGTGTCTAAACAATTATGAAGAGGGATGTTGTAATCATAATGTTTAGACCTTTTATCATTCCCACAATTGCTATCTACTCAAAATCTACTTAGTGAAAGAGTTTTCTTACCATCATTTTCATGAATCGAAGAGAAACCTTATGAAACTTAGATTTAATGGTGTATGTGTTCTTATCCATGTGAATTTTTAAAACCATAGTCACAAGACAAGGATAATGACAAATCGAAACTCATATGCATTGAACTTGTGCAATCTTAACTTCGTGCCACCTGGCAGCTCAATGGCCTGCCATTGCTTCCAAGTAATTATGCAAACAATTGAGAACATGTAGAACTCAAATGTATAGCCAACTTAACTGGAATGGGCACAAAAATGTCAGCACGATAGGTTATAAACCTCTACTTGTGTGCTAGCAATGAAATACATGTTTTATTCTTGATTACTTCTTAAAACCTTTTTCAGGATCTTTTAGACTCCCACTGTCTCCTTGACCTATACGACTTTCTTGCCAAATATTCAAGATATAGTGTGGATTCTAATCAAGACAGACACTTAACACAATTAGCCTTAGTTGGTCTTTGTTTTATCCAAAACATCACAACTTACCAATTTCAAATGTACAAGAGTAGAAAACTTTTACTCTTATATTTGACAAGTGTTTTAAACCTTCTTTAAGACATGTCACTCAAGTTACAATCTTAGAGTATAACTCTATGAATTGTTTTGGAATGAAGTATGAATCATCTTCTTGATTTAACCACTTCAACAATTCATAACTCCTCTTCTTAACTATCAGAATGTACTTAGAGGATGAATTGTCATAAGGTCTCAAAATCATTAAGATGACCTTAAAACATGATACTAAAGTACTCTCCCATCTTTTCAGATTTGAGAAACTTTTATCCTTCTGCCTAATTTAATTCTTCTTATTCGTTCTATCATACATTGAAAATTTTCCAATGTTTCAGAATTATACTTAAGCTTGTAAGTATAATCATATTTACTAAACCTTAGTAAATCATGAAGAATACTCTTATCCATATTTTGTGGTGGACTTTGACAAGTGTACAAGAAAGTGTACTTGATCCCTTTCCTTCTCTTGACTCACACATCCATGTGAACAAGTAGTTAGTCTTAATTTTTCTAATGCTCGAAAGTTTTCATTCATCATACTATACAACTTGCATGATTCCAAGTTTCGATCCAATTGAAACTTGGGTGATGAGAATCTTTCCTTATTTGGTAAATTTAGACATTACCACAAATGAACGAATCAAATTCATATTTCCAATATTGCTATAAACATACAATCATCAAGTTTTCATGACTGCCATTGTAAGGAGATAAAAATAATGTAAAACAAACTTTTATTTATTTTAAAATGCAGAAAAAACTTTTTCCTTACAATGTAACTTGAAATGAAAACTATGTTATTCCTTGTTTCCTAGCAATCTATCATAACTCCTAAGAGTAGCTCAAGAATCCAATCTTCAATCAAGCGATACGATAGAAATCCATCTTCACGATCAGATTCAACATACTCTTTCTTTAAGTTTCCTTCACTTTTCCTTTGATTCTTAAACATCAACATGTGACCCAGTCACATCTTGTAATAAGAATCTCAGAATAGAAACTTAACCGAGTTAGATAGTGACCTTACCTAAAATAGAGTCAAACTTATTGACTTTACTAGCCTTATGATCTTTCAGGTAAAATTGACAGCTTCGCAACCAATGCCCTTTCCTTTTGGCAATAGGACCATATGGACCCTTAGGTAATCGTACATAGGACTATCTCAGACTTAGCATTTCTCTTTACCATTTGGTCAACTGAGTTGACTATGGCTGATCCCTTTCCATTGGGAAGAGAATGCTTTTCTGGATTTCCTATGTCACTATTGTCCCTATCCATAAAGTTTTGGGAAGTTGATCTCCTAACCAAATTTGCTTTACTATTACACTAAATCATTTCTGATTTAGCAGTACCAAGCAAATAGATAAGATCATTAAGGGTCTTGTCATAGTCTGTTTCATAGGAGTCCCAAGGAACTCACTATGTGACTTGGAAAGTGATTGAACCACTAACTTTCTCAAGACTTTGACACCCAACTCTCCCGGCTTGTCAGTATGTGATTTCATATCCAATATAAGATCACACCTAGACCTTTCCTTGCCAATAGGGCTTGAGTGACCTTGAACTTGTGGGTTAGGGAGAATAATTGGAGGAGGTGGAGGAAGTGAAGTTCCAAGATATTTGGGAAGATCATAGATGTCTGAAATAGACATCTTTTGGGAGATATTCAAGATAATTGATTTAAAGTCCTTAATATAACACCCAATATGAAATATTAAGGCTAGGACCCAACAAAGTATTTTATAACTTGGAAGAGGGATTCCGTAATCCAAGCTATAAAATATTTGAAGGTAGGTGAATGACGATTCACCAATTTCCACCAAGATAAACGAAATGTATTATTAGGTTTTAATTAGATTTGAAACTCCTAGATCTTTTGAGATTAATTGAAATTTTCAATGGCATGTTTCAATCTTGAGTGTGCCCTTCAGGTTTTGTGACTGGGATGCCGAGGATCACAAAATAAGGTGGGAAGTAACCATGCAAATTACTTGGTACCCTTAAGTGTTTACCCCTCAATCGATATGCCGGTTAACCACACACGCTCCATCGATACTATGATAAACATTAAGTTACCCTTTGCCTACCTAGTTAAATACGAGTTAGTGTGCTGGTTAACCACACACGCTCCACTAACCGACTTAAAGAAAGTGCAAAGTGTAATTTCATCGATTAGCACCTTATTCACATTTTCCTAAGTAACTAAGATTGGTTATTTATAAGAGGTTTAGTTACTTAGTATTTATCATTAATAATTTTAATGAAGGGAGAATTATAGTCCTTATCCTACCCGTTCGGCTAACGACCCTCCACCAGTCAAGGAAGCGGTGGGTCAGAGTGGACACCCATTAAACTGTCATTTTATAGCCAGTAACCTTATACCCCCCCCCCCCCTATAAACTGACTTCGTGAATGAGGCCTACTAACGGTAAGACTGACTTTACTCTTATACATATATATATATATATATATATATATATATATATATATATATATATATATATATATATATATATTATTAACTTATAATATTATAAAGTATAAGGGTTGAATTTTAAGTTTTAAAATTCTAAGGTCTAGTTTGGAATTAAAGTATACATGGGGGGGTAACTTTACAAATTCCAAAACTTGAGGACAAGTTTTGAAACCTTTAAAACTCTTGGCTTTTTCATAACTTATGAGTTTAATTAAGGTTTAATGAAAAAAAATCAAGTTCCATAACTTGAGGACAAGTTATGGAAGACATTAAATCATTTAATGATGACATTAAAAATAGAGAATCTTTTATTTTTCATAACCTATGAGACTTAATGACACTTTAAATAACTTGAGGACAAGTTATGGAGTTTATAAAAACCATTAAGATCAAATATTCCAATTAACACAATAATCAAATAATTTTTCTATGATCTAGATTAAACTCATAAGTAAAGATAATTCAAATCAACAATTTTCAATAAATTAGATAATCATATAAACTAATACAAATCTTGAAACTTTGACAATCATCCTTTGAAGACTCTTGGACTTCATAACCTAAAGAGTTAATAAATGAGACATTTCACATCCATAACTTATGGAAGTTTCAAAACCGTTAAGATCAAAACTTTTGGGTTTACATTTGTTTCATTATTAGTTTTTTCATTGTTCAGGGTTTCTATTGAGGTTTGAGTTACTTGTGGTACCTTCCTTCGGTTGCCTCGGGGAGTTGGTAATGTACAAACTCTTGGTTCCTTTCGTGGGGCCATCGTCCTAATATGTTCAAAATAGACACGTTAAGTTGTGTTAACACTATGAAGTCCTAAATAAGTATGTATGGGTTGTATTTTATGATAGTGTATTAGTATAATTTGTTCATAAAATTCTATATATTTCTAAACGATAGGGTGATCGATTCGGAAATCCTCAAGACTTCTAACCGATAGGGAGAAGGTGATTGGTTCAGAAAACCTCTAGATTTCCAAATGATAAGGAGAAGGTGATTGGTTCAGAAATCCTCTAGATTCCAAATGATAAGAAGAAGGTGAGTGGTTCATAAATCCTGTAGATTTCCAAATGATAAGCAGAAGGTGATTGGTTCAGAAATCCTCTAGATTTCCAAATGATAAGGAGAAGGTGATTGGTTCAGAAATCCTCTATATTTCCAAATAATAGAAAGGGGACCTTGATTGCTAATGATTTTGAAATGTATAAGTGTTTTAAAATGCATATATGGATTCTAAGGTACTAGGATGTTGCAGCCAATCTAGAGAACATCCTTCAATCTCTAAAACTCTCAACCGTTGTAGTTTGTCAAACTCCTTGCTCAAGGTTTCCTGTGCACCGGCCCAACCATAAACAATATATTTGTGCATTCTAGAGTTATTTATGGTATGACTTATGTACGATACTAACCTTTAATTGAGGCATCTGACCTAAAGGGTTGAGTTGGTAGTTTTAGGTGAAGGGATGTTTAGAATTTTATTAAGTATTCTCATCGCGAGTCAGAGTGTATATCAAATCATATATTATGGTAGGTGGAGTTTGTAGTATTATTAAATTTTTGTTTTGTACTCCAATGCTAATATGTACATACAAGGGTCAAACATGAAGCACCAAAGGGCAGGATCATTTTGGCAATTAAGTTGTTCTGAAATCCAACAACCCTATGCAGTCCTTCAAACCAGATTCCCCGTACCGTACGTAGCCAAGAAGTAGTGTAATTAATAATAATACTTTTATTAGGAGATTGTTTCTATCGTTGTATTTCCTTGTTCGAGGATACAAGTTCTCTATAGCCAATTTAGCTCTGATACCATTCTGCCACACCCCCGACCGAGGCGGAACATGTTGGGTTGTGCGACTAAGTTCATGGATCACAGATAAACTAAATATATAGCACAAGTACAACCATAAACAAAACAACATTTGTATTCCATCATTAAGTTTGAATACAAGGTTCTTACAGATAATAATAGTACAGTAGTTACCTTAAATAGGTAAGCAGATAACAAAAACTAGATAGCTAGGTCGTATGTAATCCATGACCAATCTTCTGTCTGAACGTTTGTCTAATGATCTACCGAGAATACATGTAAGTTTGAGGGTCAACACAAAGGTTGGTGAGAGTCTTAGGTTTTCTGAAAGAATGATACTTGTAATATGATCCACAAAGTATTGCCTTTTTAAGTAAAACCGTGTTTGGAAATGTTTGATAAACATAGAAATCTAAATTATGGTTTCTAGATAATCGAATCTAGTTAAAGTTTATAGTGACAAAGTTGTACGGATAACGGATAAACGAACATACGGATATACATATAAAGTTATCTGCCAAGGTTGTACTTAACAACCATAGATATTGATAAACGGATAAACGACAAGTATATTTGATAAGTGTAAACATAAAAGTGTATGATACTTGTTTAAACAGTTGATAATCTTAGGGTAGTGTACACAAGCACATGTATAAGCCTAAGATACAAGTTTTATTACTTGTATAAATATATATATATATATATATATATATATATGTGTGTGTGTGTGTGTGTGTGTGTGTATGTATGTATGTATGTATGATGTATGTTGAAACTACCGATTTGATAACCATCTTTACAGTCATAGCACTTTTGTAGTTGGAAATTATATGTTATTTTGTATTAGTTATATCATTTTAATGACATAACATATATTGAGATTGAGGTTTAAAACTAGCTTGTTTACTTATAACATATAAGCGTTTAAACAAATATTTCACAAACTAGTAATGTGTTTACACAAAACAATTATATTTCATATGTATTTTGTATGATAAATATTACTTAGTACACATACTACTATGTACAGAAGAGGGTCAGACATGAAACACCGGAGGGCAATATCACTTTATGTAACGTCCCAAAATTTAAGACTAAAAATTTCTTTTATAAAACATTACTTAAAACATAATTATCAATCCATAACATAATCAAAGTATTAATTTGCAAAACACATGTTCATTATCAGAGTAAAGCATCCCAGGATGACTAATTTATGGTGTGTACCATGCGATCACCCCGAGCTCTTCCCTCCGCTACCGAAAGTACATGAAACCAAAACTGAAAACTGTAAGCACGAAGCTTAGTGAGTTCCCTAACCTACCACATACCATGCATAACCACATACTGCACATACTAGGCCACGCCCGCTATTCTCGACCACGCCCCCTACCTCGGGCCCCGCCCGCTCAACGGCCCCACCGCTCCAGGCCCCGCCTGGCTTCGAGCCCCGCTCGGACACAGATCTGTTTCACCTAGGCCTCGTCTGTCACTGAGCCCCACCCGCTAACATATAATAGCACATAAGCATATAACAACACATAAGCTAACATATACTAATACATCATGTCCTGAGGCCTCACCTATCTTGGGCCTCGACCTTGTCCTGCTACTGATGAGTCATGGAACCCCATCCACGCCCCTACTGGGGGTGAGATACGGGCCCAGCCCACACTCACTCTTTCCCTAACTTGGGCCTCACCCCTACTCTTCTGCTAATGAGATGTAGAACACCGTCCACACTCTGCTATTGGTGAGATACGGGACCTCACCCACACTCACCTCCCTACCAGGCACATACATGTATCACACAGATAACAAGTATAAACTATCACATAAACCATTCCTTGGGCACCCGCCCGTTATCATTGGACCTCGTCCTGAATATCATACTAGCATATTGTACCTAGGGCTAACCCCCTGGTCTTCTACTCATAACTACATGGGTCGGCATTGTGGCCTTAGACCCATTCACATAAAGGGAAACTCACCTGCACTTGCTGAACTTGACGAACCCCTCTGCTGTTGCCCGATAACTCTTCTGAACTGCAGCCCCACTAGCTCCCCGGGCTATCAATACCAATATAACACTTAGTCAAACTGTCCTCCAAAAGTCGACTAAGTCAACCCTAGTCAAAGTCAAAGTCAACCTTCCAGGTCAACCCTACTCGCCGAGTCTGCCTACTGACTCGCCGAGTTCATATGCTCAGAGTTCTTCCATCCGCGACTCGACTCGCCGAGTCACCCCATGACTCGCTGAGTCCACCGATTTCTGAGTCCTGTCCTGTCCAATTCACTGAGTCTCCACTCGACTCACTGATTCGAGTCTTAACTCGAAGGGTTCGGGGTTTCGCGACCTGACTCGCCGAGTCCAAGAATAGACTCACCGAGTCCAAGGCAAACTTCAACAGACTTGCCGAGTTGTTCATCCAACTCGTCGAGTTCCTCCCAATCTTCATACTACTCGCTGAGTCCACTCGAAGGACTCGCCAAGTCTATTCAGTCCATCATTCATTCAGAGGCTTTTGAGTCATGCAGGGACTCCAAACTTTAGATCCACTCTCCCAAAGCCCATTCCCCACGTAAAGTTGCAACCTTTACGTGTAGCGAAGGAGATCTAGGCTAAACACACCACAAACTAGGGTTTAAGACAACCATGCATCACCTACACTCTTAAGGTTGATACTTTATGACTCTCTAGGCCAAGACACAACTGGAGCTGAATGGATTCAACTTGGGGACGTCCAAACCCGAGATGTATCATACTTGGTCCAAAATCTCATAAAAAGGGACATGAAACGATCCAACAATTAACAAGGCAAGGAAGGAACTTGATTACCAAAATGAGCAGCTAAAGAGATGAATCTTATGGATCCACAACCTTCCTCTTGAACCCTTAACTCCTTCTTCTCCTTCTAGGCTTCAAGAACACTCCAACTCTTCAACAATGGCTCACACACTTGAAGAGGGCACTAGGGTTTCGTGGAATAGATTATGGGAAATGGGGGCTACAAATAAGGCTAATAAAAGGAGAATGAGATGCTTAAATAGGGTACAAGTCCCGAAATTAGGGCTTTATCAACCCAGACCAGACTCGTCGAGTCAGTCTCCCCGACTCGCCAAGTCAGTCACTTAGACCACAACACGGATCGTGCTCCAACTCGTCGAGTTCCTCCCTGGACTCGACGAGTTGACCCCTTTGACTCAGGGTTTTCTTTACTTACTTGGCCTTTCTGATCTTGGGTGTTACATTTTAGCAATTAAGTCGTTCTGAAATCCAACAACTCTATGCATCCCTTCAAACCAGATTCCTTGTACTGTAAGTAGTAGAGTAGTAAATAATATTTTTGTGTGATTTATATCGCATAAAAATGATGATGGTGTTTGTATAAACAAAACATTTAGACACACACACATGTATATATAGTACAAGTAGTACATGTATCCCCCCCCCCCCCCCCGAAAATATGTAAAATTGGGGTCGTAACACTCACCTTAAAGTGTAGTTGTCAACTTGTTTCGAGAATTAACATGAGAAACCAAGATGTGTCGTTTTGATAATGAACCATCAAGAGTTATTTGGTTTCCTATGAAATTTTAACATAAATTAATATGTGGAGCGTTGTTTGGTAATTTAACCAAAGTCTAGGGTTCATTTATTAATTTAAACAAATCAAATGGGACTAAGTTTGTCAATACTTTTCAAATGAGGGACTAAAATGATTTATTTAAATTCGAAGGTTGAGTTTTGGATTTATTTTGCAAATAAATCACGAGGAGGGATGTAATTTAAATAAATAAAATGAAAGTTTGTGGGCTTTGTATTTTTTTTTTTTTTGAAAAGGATTTTTGGCGGAGGGTAGGTTTTGAATATTTTAAATGGGAGTTTAGGTGTTTAGGACTAGAATTGAAAACAATTTTGAGAATGTGGACAATCGACGAAGAAAACAAATGGTCTCGTGGTTATGATCAATCGATGAAGCAATTCCATTGAATAAAAGGGGTATTTGGGAGAGTACTTACGATGAAAGGAGCATCAATAGGGGGTGGCATACGGTTGCAGTGAGGGTGGTGGGGAGATTCTGGCGAGGGCAGGAGGGGACGATGGGGCTTGCTACTTCGCTTCTTCCCCATTTTTCTAGTAGTGAAACGACTGGAGAGAGGGGAGGGTGGGGAAGGTTAAACAACAGCTCAACATGTCATAATTGGTGGTGGCAATGGCTTTTAATGGCAGCGGCAATGGGTGGCAATAGGATGGCAGGGGTGGTTCTGGGGGTGGTTTGTCTTCGGTTCTTCCTCCTATTTGAGCTGGATTTCGACGAGGGAGGTCTGGGGTGATGTTTGGTGCTGAAGGGGGTTACAAGTGAGGTGCAATGGTGGATTTAGGGTGGTGTTATGTGGTGTGTGTGTGTGTATATATATATATATATGTGTGTGTGTGTGTGTATATATATATATATAGAGAGAGAGAGAGAGAGATCTTCAGAGATAGAGAATAGAGTTTGGAGGTTGTAAGTGCATCATTTTATAGTTAGATTACACACTCACAAGCCATTTTGAGCCATACCTCAAGCATGCTTACCTTGTACCTTTTGGTGTAATGTGTAAGCAAGGAGGTGAGGGGAGGGAGAAAGCAGAGCACGTTGGGGAGTCATAAGGGGAAGAAAATCTTATTTCTAGCTTCTTTGGTCATATATGGTCCCCACATGGGGTTATTCCTTTAATGCCCAAACACACTCCAAATAAGGTACATCGGGATCAGAGAGACGAGAATTTTTTTCGAATGTGCCGATAGATAGATTTTAATTCAAGGACTCCAAAAACTCATACGGATTAATTTGTGGAGTTACATAACTCTGGGAAATCACATTTAAAGTTTTGCGTCTAAATAGCCTGTAACGTTTGTTTTTTCGATTTTTGCTAAAAATATTTGGAGTGTGAAATTAAATATTAGGCTATAGCCTGAGTCCAAAAACTCTCTCGAAAATCTCGTCATCAATGTGTAAATGTCTTAACGGATCTATTCGGTTTTACATGATTAAAGAAAAACATTGTTTTACTGTATGTTTTCTTAAAACTATCATATATTTTGCATACGAACTTCGTTTTGGGCGTTTTTTATATTTTTGGAAACAGTGGAACATGTACTATGAGTCTAGAATAATTGCTTTGCTTAAAACTGTTTATTACAAATTTTCAATTTTTCAGACGTATTACTAAGATTACAGTTTGCATTATTTGATTCGTTTGAGATTTTATACATTTGGAAGTATGATATCATCAGGTATGATATAATAGTTGAAATCAACTTATTTATTTTACTTAAGATGCACTAAAACTCAATAAGTCAAGTTACAACGAGATTCACGGTGAATTAACCGTCTGAAATATTAGTCATAAATTCCAGGATGCTACATGTATTTTGGGGAACTCACTAAGTTTTGTGCTTACGGTTTTCAGTTTATATTTCATGTACTTCTGTTTTCAAAGGGAATAACCCAAGATAATTGCAGAGCACACACCACTTGATTCCACATTTTGTGATTCACTCTGATTATTGCAATGTATTGATAAAATTTGATTACTTTGGCTTATGACAACGATATCGTTTACTGTTTTATAAACTTTAAAATAAAAAAAAATTGGGTCTTATTTTGGTACGTTACACTTGATATCAAAGCTTAAATATTTTAGCTATTTTTTAAACTTTAATTCTGAATTGTATGTATCTTTGACGGATAAATAATATGAAAGGGGTCTCGGTAGAGTATTGTAAAATTCTGACTTCGATATGGTGGCGTTCTTTAAAGTTTAAAATATGATTTTTGGTGTTACAGTAATTAATTTTATATGTTTGTGTTGAGAATCTTAACTTTTGTTCGTGAACATGATTTATATGTTAGTTTTATTTGGAAAATTAATTTTGCAAATTATAATCTTATAGATTAAGTTAGATTAGTTATCCATAAAATTTGATAAAGTCAAAAACGTATTTATTTTAACGTATCAAACCTAAAAATGTATTCATTTTAATGAGTTATAATATATCAAACCTAACAACATATTTGTTTTAATGAGTTGTATCAAACCCAAAAATGTATTTTTAACAAGTTGTACCATATACACGTAAAATTGTACCGGTCCAAGAAACGGAAAACCCAAACTTTGACCTAAACCCGATAAGCCTCGTTTGGTCCGGTCAATGGTCTACAATATTCTTCGAAAGCTAGTCCGATCCAAAAGTCGGTTCGGTCCAAATATTCACCCCTAAACTAAAGGATATGTAATAGCTCTTAGCGAGTGTTGGGTTGTTTATTTAACACAATAAACACGTTTTAATAAAATTGTTTATTAGTTTATGTAGTTAAAAAAAGAGTTTCTAAAAAAGTATTTAAAATTGTTTATATGGATGTAACTATAAGTTAATAAGTTTTTTTTTAAATGCTTGGACTAGTTTATATGTTTAAAGTGATAAAAAAAATGTTTAATAGAAAAAAAAATTTCATTTATATCTTTATAACCTTTAATTATTATTTTTATCCTTATATATTTTAAAATTACTTGTACATGCCTATTAAATTATAAAACTCATATTTATATCCAAATTTATTATTTCATTTAACTTAAATTAATATTATTTTTTTATCTAAAATTCAAAATTTTATATGACTACTAAAATACATTTTCTTAATTAAAAATCAAGATTTTCTTTCTCTCGTCTTCAAGTTATAACCGAGAACAATTAGATTAGGTCTTACTTATTAATTTCTAATGCTCACCATGAGGTGACATCCATGAAATTGTCAAAAGCAAATCGATCCAATGAATTTAACCTAAATTAAATAGGAGTGGGGTATTACGGAGAGAAAAATGAAGAAAATTCATTCCTTTTGTTTTGTGAGGCATATTTAATTAAAAAGATTTATGTTCCTTTTTTTTTCTTTTAGATGAATATTACTAATTAACTTGTATAAATTTAGTACGCAAAAGATTTCGATTGGAAAAAATATTTTAGTATACCTATGTGGAATCTTGTATTTTAGATAAAAAAAAATTAATATTAAATTAGAGTAAATTACACGCATGGTGGCTATGGTTAAGGGTAATTTGTGTATTTGATCCCTAACTTATTTTTTTAACTTGGAAGGTCTTATACTGATTGTGTTTGTTACGTATTTGGTCCATGTTTTACCTAAAAATACTATTTGATCTTTGAGTTTTTTAATTTATTTAAATAAACAAATCTCCAACCCCAGTTCCACCCCCTCATATTGGCTTACTTATCACATCATTTTTTTTCATATTTAAATAATAATCTTTTTAGGTAAGACAGTAACTAGAGGCATAACAAAACAAACAGTAAAGACCAAACGCATAAGAAAAACAAATTATAGGAACCGAACGTGCAAATTATCCCAAACTATAAAAACCAATAATATAATTTACTCATTAAATTATAAGTTTGAATATAAATGCAGGTTTTATAGTTTGAGATAGATATGTATGTAATTTTAAAATGTATAAAGATATAAAAATAATATTTAAATTTTATAAAGATATTAATGAAATTCTTTAAAAAGATATTTATATGTTTTATATGTTTGTTAAAGGTTAGTTTGAACGACGATAAAATTTTCTTTTCATTTGTATAAGTTAAAAGCATTTTGTCATAAGTTAACCATTAAATGAGCTTTTGAAAATAATAATATATATATATATATATATATTTTAAAAATAAAACTTTTAGGTTATTAGGTGTTCTATATGGAGTTATTCTATATGGAGTTAACAATAATAGTGTTAATGGAAAAAAATATTTACTATATTAGTGTTGTTTCAAAAATATTTACAAATATGGTATAACCTTTATTTTAATACTAATATTATTGTTAAAAAAAATTAAACACACGTTTTTGTCCCTAGAACATTGGAACGAGAATGAAAAAAAAAATAAAAATAAATAAATAAATAAATAAAACTGTAAACGCAGCTAGGGCTCCACCTCCAGTTCTGTCATCGCATCGTCCACCATTGTCGGCCGCCTGCACCTCCTCCATCGACGCCGGCGACTTGCAAGGTATGCGAAGTTATCGATTTTGATTCTGATTCTTAAGTTTTCTGTTTGCTTCTGGATTTCAATTGCTAAGTTTATGTTTACTTATTGCTTCTCTACTCTTATTTATCTCGATTTTGCTTCTAGTTAGGACGAATTGTTGATCAATATTTGTTTTAATTATTTGCTTTTGTAAATGGAATTGATTATTGTTTTAATCAAATTCTATTTCAATTTTACCTCCTCCATCGTCACAGCTTTTTTTTTTAATCTTTGATGGAACTGATTACACACATGTTATTATGTTTCTTTTTTCTTGTTATCACAAATTCATATGATCATTTTTTGATCAACTTTTGCTTGTTTTTATTTGTTTGTAGATGAATTCTATTATAGACATGATTGATAGTGAGAATTTTTCTATAATTTCTCAAGCTGCTATTGTGACTAATGTGACGAATATAGACAATGATGTTAAGTTAAATGAAATTTTGGAAGATGGAATTGGAGATGAAGATGATGATGAATCGTCTTTTGACAATAATGTTGAATTACCTTTAACTTTTACTAATATGGAAGGAACAAATTTGACTATTGATTATGACACAATCAACGAGTAAGAATGATTTTATGCGAGAGTTGGGAAAATATTCATTCAATGATAAAGAGGAACTTATTAGAGCAATCAAGATCCATAACATTAGGACACATAGACAATTTGAGGTCATTGAGTCACACCCAACTATTTGGACTCTAAGATGCAAGTTGTACTTACAATCTGGTTGCAAATGGAAACTTCATGCAAGCAAACGTAAACGTAGTGATTATTTTGAAATCACAACGTATACCGGTCTACACACTTGTTTACACTATAAGCTTTCTCTAGACCATCCGAACCTAGATGTAAGCTTGATTGCTATGGAAACTAGACACCTTATAAAAGAGCAACCTTCTATCAGTATTCCGGCTTTGAGAGCTGAAATAGTTGAGATTTTGGGTTATACTCGATATAAGAAGGTTTTGGTTGGAAAGCAAAAAAGCAATTTAACATGTGTTCGGAAACTGGGAAGAGTCTTATGTCGCTTTACCAAAATATCTACACTCACTTAAAAAGTTCAATCCAGGAACTATAGTTGCATGGTGTGTTTCAAGATCGAATGATGTGGATGAAGTTGAATTTAGGCGTGTTTTATGGGCTTTTGCTCCCTCTATCAAAGGGTTTCACTATTGTCTACCGGTGATTAGCATTGATGGCACACACTTGTATGGTCAATACAAGGGTAAGATGCTAATTGCAATGGGAGTTGATGGCAATAATCAAATTTTTCCACTTGTATTTGCTATTGTAGAAAATGAATCTTATGATACTTAGGATTGGTTCCTTTCTCATGTCAAGAATCATGTGGTGAAAGACCGTGAAGGCATATGTCTAATATCTGATCGTCATGGTAGAATTCTTAAGGCTGTCAATGAGCATGGATCTTCATGGTTAGAGCCACGTGATTTTCATAGGTATTGTTATATTTCTTAACTATTCTTTTAGGACATTTCAAAAACTTGCTTCATTAACTTACATTATTTTTTTAATTTTAAAGGTATTATTTACGACATTTCATCAACAACTTTTATGACAGGTTTCGTAATTCGGAATTGAAAGCTTTAGCTTATCGTGTCGGGAGTCAAAATAAAATTTGAAAGTTAACTCCATCATGGAAGAAATTGGGAAATTAAATCCACGTGCTTGAGAATGGTTGGAGAGTCATCAACTTAATAGATGGACCCTTGCACATGATGGTGGAAGGAGATATGGGTTGCTCACAACAAATTTGTCAGAGATTTTCAACAGTGTACTTAAAGGTGCTCGTTTCTTACCAATCACAGTTTGTGTGCAACTTACATTTTTATAGAATGGTGCATTATTTTGAGGTGAGACGTCCTTTAGGATCTAGTTCTCAAGCTCATGGAGATGCATATACTCTACATTGTCACACCCCAAAACCGAGAACGGCGGAAACGTTATGGGCAGAGGACGTCATGTAATGTATCACAACAATGCAAAGTCGTAAACAACCAACAACATCATCTATTACATTAATAGTATAATTTTAATTACAAGTGTGTTCTTTCATAGTATAAAACAACATAATGAATAATCAAAATATAAGACGAGTCTTGATTGCTCCGTTGTGACATCCCCAAAATCACGGCCAGAAAAGACCGATTTAATTTATGATTTTAAAATAATTTCAGAGTAATCCTTTGATTAAAACAGTTGCGGAATTTGTTCCAAAAACGAAATATGATAAAAATAAGATTTACCAAAGCATTTCTTAAAGAAATGTATTTTTCATTATATTACAATACTTGGGATGTCATGTTCCGATAAACAGACCAAAAGCATAAACATTTCAATACAGACCTTACAACTGATAAATATAACGACAAGTCTATAATCCAAAAATAACTTGACAAGTCATCCAACTTATGCTCTAGAGCCACTACCAATAATACAAAGAAACTGAGTGAGTTAGGCTTGGGAGCCTGGTGAGCATATAGGGTTTTCAACCTACAATAAATAATTATAATTAATTCCACAAACCAACAATAACCTAATTACCCATTCCCGTTATTCTCACTTTGCGTCCCTAAAACAACTAACACAAGGAACCTAGTCTTAGAATATTTCATCGGGGCGACAACACATGCATTCGGGGGTTTCCCGACAATATATGTCAAATAAGGCAACCATGAGGGAGATGGAGTACAGCGAATGAACACCCAAGTTCATTAACACCTACAGGTGGCGAACCTGCTAGCATTTCCACAGGACCGTCTAGAAAAGTCTGTGGTCGTCATCTAAACTCCGCTAGATGACTCAATCAAAAACAGCATCGAGGCCTCTCATCTGTTTATCACACAACTATCTACCCATGTTCTACCCAACATATTAGTAGATAAAAATAAATATTTTTATACATAGTTTAAAACCTGTATAGCATTCTCATTCATTACATATTCCAAACAACAGATGAGACACATACACATAACACGTATTTCATAGAGAATAAATCATATCTATGAGATAGAAGAAAGTGAATATACATTCACACATATAACAACAAAATATACACATAACACGTATTTCGTATAAAATACTTCATAATTATGCGTTAGAAGAAACTAACTACACACTCACTTGATCAGAAGATGATCAGACAGCACTACGGCTTGTAGAAGTAGTATTCTTCGGTAGATCTTGAAGATCTTCACAAAAACCGGGCTCCTCGCGGGCAGAGCTTCGACTCGGAAATCTTACTTCTCGGGATCTTCAGGGCTTCGGGACTTGATTCGGGTCTCGGGAACGATATCGGGGCTTTGGGATAATTCTTGCACGAAAAACGAGGTAAAATGGGAGAGAGAGAGAGAGAGAGAGAGAGAGAGAGAGAGAGGAGAGAAAATAGCAACCCCAAACGGCTGGCCCTTCAAATATATTTATAGGGCAAAATTTGCCCTTGCCATGTCGTGGCACCTTTTTCCACGTCGTGGGCTTGGTCGTCACTACATGCATCATCGGAAGTTGCATCTAGGGGACTCCAGGAGGTGTCAGGAGACTTGTCACATCGTAGCACTGCTTGCCACATCGTGGTATCTAACAGTTTTGGGGTTTCGCGCCCCGAACTTCAGAAATTCATAACTTTTGCATACGAACTCCATTTTCGACGTTCTTTATATCGATGTGTAGGTGAGATTATGATCTACAACTCTCGTTTAGACTCCGTTGGCTAATTTGACTTTATTTTAATATATTACTTATATATTATTTTTAGTAGGCCGGGACAGGAAAACTCCGTTATAAATTCATAACTTCTTCATCCAACGTCCGTTTTCTCCTATCTTTTTATCGTTTCACTAATATTAACGAGATATTCAATTCTTGTTTAGATTGTTTCGGCTAAAAACTGCTCGATCTCAAATCGAGTATTCGGGTTGTATACTGCTAAGTCGAAACTTCAGAAAAACATAACTTTCTCATACAAAGTCAGATTTGGGCGTTCTTTTTATGCACGCTCTCGGTTTAATGAACTCTTCAACTTTCATTTACATTAGTAAGGCTAGATATCGCTCTATCTTAAATTCGCATTTTATGTCATTCGGCGGCGTGTCGGTTCTGTCGCGAAACTTCGACAGATCATAACTTCTTCGTTATAACTCAGATTTCGGCATTCTTTATATATTCGGAAACCTTGTTTCAACTACTACAACATTATCCAAAGATATCGGTTTTATCTACTATTTTATTTTCACGCTTATTTTATTCTTAATTCATTAAATTATAATAATTAAGAAAATAAACACATAATTCACATAATACTCAAATATTTCATCATTAATACTCCAAAAAGAGTTACAAGGGATAAACTAGACTATTACATCAATGATAATGTCTAGCCTGGAAACGCGGACATTACATCCCTCTTCACGCAACCTGGTCGTCGTACCTGTCTATTTGTGACTTGAGAATACAATTTATTTTGAAAGCGAGAATCAGTAATAAAGTTGGTGAATTCATAAGTATTTATGTGTCTTTGATTTGTAAAACTGTAAAGAAAAGACTTGTAAATGTTTGGAGGAAAGTTTGTATAAGTATGAAAATGTTTGTAAGTAATTGTAAACGTTTGAAAACCCTAGAAAATCTCATATTTCCTACTAGTATAAAAAGTAGTCTTCTACCAAGACTCAACTGTTTTGAAGGTTTGAACCTCTACATAAGTGAAGGTTTTTCCCTTGTATAACTATTATTATTATTCATATCTAATCTACCTCATCGATTATGAGAATGTGACACAAAGTAAAGGTAATAAGGAAAGTAATATAATCATTTAAGTATTATCATTTGGTACTAGGATAATCACGGCAGAGTAACTTGTCGAATAGTATTAACCGTAGACATTCGTCGATGTGCATTTTCCCTCTGTAGCTAACAGTTGGGTGTAGAATGGTTAGTCCTGTACTTATATAATAGTATCTACTCATATAATATGTAATAGTATCTCAACATATAATATGTAATCGTATCTCTTTACTAGTATCTATGTAATAGTATCTATGTAATTGTAACTCTGTAATAGTATGTCTTGTAATTGTATGTATTAGTATCTCTTCATATAGTATGTAATGTATTCGTATGTTTGTAACTGTATTTCTGTAATTGCATCTCTTCATATAGTATATAATGTATTTGTATGTTTGTAATTGTATCTCTTCATATAGTATGATTCAACTTGTATCCCCCCCCCCCATAAAAGCATTTATAAACGTTTAAAAACATTTAAAATGTTAACTAAGGGGTATGAACTCACCTGCAAAGAGTGGATCGTATGGAAGTGCCGGGCAAGTGCTTGGTGTCAAGTGAAGACTTAAACACACACAATGATCCTAATAACATATAAAGACATGTATACATACAATTAGTGATTATAACACTAATTAGACAAGTATAAACACCCTAATGTGTGGAAAACCCTTTGGTCAAAGTGTTAGGAGGCCATTAGGTTGCAACAAAGGAGTATAAGGCTTTGTATTTGAGTTTATGGTCCATGGACCATACTCAATGGAGTTTACAGCCCAGGGGAGTTTACTCCTGGCTGTAAACTCTCTAATGGGTCTTCATTTGAGGCATAAAGCTATGTTGTCTTAAGTAGTTAAGTGTTCCAAGGCTTAAACAGGAGGCTATGTGAGTTTAAGGTCCAGAAATGACCTCAACTTGAGTTTACGGCCTGGGGACCACTTCCCCATGAGTTTACGACTATAAACTCATGGTATGAAGTACCATTTCGTTGCTTGAAGTCCCTAGTTCAATGGGGTATGGTTCTAGACTAAGTTCCAAGGCTTGGTAAGGGACTACGGTGCAATTTGCCCCACTTATAGGGGTTTACGACCCAAGAACATGTCTTGGCCGTAAACTCCTTTGATCTTGTGTTTCTTTGTGATTTCTAAGCTCTAAATATGTTAAACCTAGTGTACGATGAGTTAGAACAAGAGTACTTACAATCTAGGAGCTTGAATTGTCGGTTTTGGCCAAGAACACTAGTGTGTGTTCTTGGTGTTCTTGGTGAAACTTGAAGATCTACACAAATGGAGTGATTTCACGGATGAAATCATGTAACATCACTAGTTCATGTAAGATATCAACTAGTTAGGGCAAGAAACTTATGAGTTTTGAAGATCGGGGACAAAGATCGGGATGATACTTGATAGGATTTCAGCCAAGGGAAAGAAAGGAATGAACAAATGGCTAACATATCATCATATAGGGGGAGTTTACGACCCACATCGAGTTTACGGCCGTAAACTCCATTGTGGTTTTCACACCCCCGAACCAGATGGTGGAAACGTCTGAGGGGCCGTGTGACTTAAATTGAATATCATCACAATGACTATACATGAATCATAACATAAACATCACCATGCATCAATATATTACAACAAACATTGTTCACATCAAGTACATTGTTTTAACATTACAAATCCATACATAAATTGTTTGATAGTTTTCAAAAGCGAAACACACTTACACACTTGGTACTTATTCCTCAGCTTACCTGTTACTTGAGAATACAAGTTATTTTGAAAAACGGTCACCATATGGAATGTTGGTGAGTTCATAAGCATGTTTGATATGAAAATGTTTTGTGTAGTTTGAACGAGAACAACCCAGAAAATCCGATATTTTCTGAAAATACCAATGTTTGTAAAAAGGGTGTGAAGATCCGTACATATATGCATGATGATTTCAAAACATGTATAATTGAAGAACTTAGTATTAAACGTACAAGTGAAAATGTTGAAATTCCCCGGAAAACCCGATGTTTTCCAAATACATAAAAATTATGTGATTTCTCAAATTGTTATACCACCACAATGAATGATTTTGATCACTCTTCCTTGATTACTCGGATGGATTTGGATTAATTAATGGTTGTGAGTCGTTATAACCATGCATGATAATGACTAGTTATAACTATAGACAACGAACGATCCTTAGAGGTGTCGCCCGTTATTACCCACTTAAATCCAAACAACCTTGATTACTTTTGATTAACAACCTGAATATGTTTACTATGATTACTCATAAGCCTAACAAACGAGGAGGAGAAGAGTACAAAGTCATGCTGCTTCCGTGAGTTATTTTAGGCTGTTGGGTGTGCGAAGGACACGTTGGCCCATCTCACATTTGATTACTTTGACCTTACTAGCTATGCTAATGGGCCACTAAGGCCCGATAGCACTTAAAAGCCATTGAGGGTCCTTTTAATATGGAATTGGGTCATAGAAGGCCCAATAACATATTTTCGTTATCCCTTAGGCCCGAAGATCATGCTAATGGATTTCCAAGGGTCCAACAAGCATGATTGAAGCCTTTAAGCCCAAGGTTTTGGAATGTTTACTTGCCTTAGGTATTGCACGATTGTTGGTGGGTTTGATTGTACGATTGTTATTTTTGTATCGACTCGAGACCAATCGATTTGTTTATAACGATACTTGGAGTTATGCGTGTATTCATCTTTCAATTTTTGTACGTCGTAGTTTAGCATTTTTGAATCAATATTCTAGAAATAAAATAATTGACATCAGAATATTGGTTTGACCTTTTTCCATCCTTCTTTAATAAAAACGATAATTTTAGTCCCATATATATAAAAAAAGACATTTTTGCCCTTAAACTCTTTTCTGGACGCTTTTGAGTCATAAACTTGTTCAAATGATATTTTTAGCTCAAAACTTATTCTTTGGCAGTTTCAGCCCTTCCAGAAAAGTATTTTTCGATTAAAATCCAAACTTTATGCAAATTTTACAATTTTGACCCAAAATCCAACAACTTTACATTTTTTATTCTTTTTGGTAAAGAAAAGCATTTTAACCCCTGAAATGATTTTGTTTACCCTTTTTATCCCCTGTTTTGAGAAAATTTTCATTTTAGCCCCTTAAAATTCGGATTTTTCGCAACTTTGGGCTTGTTGGGCCGAAAAGCCCAAAAATTAGCCCACTATGCTAATATTTACATTTTAAGTCCTTTGAAGTGCATAATATTCATAAAAACATTTGTTGTAACTATTTTGACTCCTTTGACCCTTAAGAAAATCATAAATGACAATTTTTGACCCAACTTTTGTTTATTTGATAATTTAAGCCCAAAATGGGTTTTATGTTGAAATATGTTTATCACAATCTTATAAGTTAATATTCTTGACTTGTTTAGTATAATATAACTTAGATCATGTTTGTTTTCCTTCTTATGCCATAGATCTCGAGTTTTCTTCCCCTTTGGTTACATATTCACCATAAAACACATAAAATCACCCATACATGCATAAAATCATACATAGCACACACATACACATAGATCTACACATTTTGCTTGTATTCTCCCCCATAAAACTTGTAAAAACTGAAAAAGATAGGGGTATGAACTCACCTTGAGTTGTGGGTTCGGTTTTTGAAGAAAAATGGAAGAAGTCTGATGCTATTCTCGGCCTAGCAAGCTTCTTGGAGGATCTTTGGTTTAGATGAGTTCTAAGAGGCATGTAAATCCCTAATTTGCCTATGTATCAATCAGATCCATTTGATGGTGTGAAATCCCAATCAAACGGATGATATCAGATCAAATAGAAGAGAAGGAAAAGAAGAATAATACGAATCTTTGTATGTATTGATATGAATGAAGATCTGAATACAAAAGATTCACACACACATATAAGCTCCTGTTTCTCTCTGGCCGTAAACTCTCTAGGGTTCATCAATCAATACTCCTCACCCTAACACCTATATATATACATGGAGAATATGGGCCATCTAACATGGTCCGTAAATAGTTTTACGGCCATAAGGTGTTTACGTCTGTAAACTCAACCGTAAACATGACCGTAAACTCCAAAAATATTACAGAAAAATATAATTGCCCAGAAAAGCAAAGTATAAACCATATTTTAACCCAACAATCTCCCCTTTGGTTTATAGTGTAACAGCCCGGATCCCCATGTACCTTCATTCTCATATTTATGATATTCTGTGAGGGGACTCGGCGAGTTGGGGTCGAACTCGCCAAGTCAGGACGCGGTTTTGGGCGGGGGTTCGCACCCGGACTCGACGAGTCCAAGGGATGGACTCGGCGAGTCCGCGCTGTTTAATGAAACCCTAATTTCCCGGTCCTAAGCCCTATTTAAAGGACCTTATGGCCCTCATTTTCGGCCACCTTGAACCCTAAGAGCCTCCATACGTCTGTAAGCCCTTGTGAGTGTGTTTGGAGGCCATTTGTTCATCATTTTGTGTGATATTGCAAGGAAAGGAGGGAGAGGAGCAAGCTTGAAGTGTTGGGGAGCTTAGATCTGTTGCTATTTCTTCAAGGGAGTCTTCTTGAGGTAATTTTCAGAGCCAAGCTTCGTGTTTTGTGTTGATGTGCCAAATCTAGGGTTTCTTCTTGCATTTCTTGGCTTGAATCGGAAGTATGAGAGGTCCCATGGTGATATGGAACCTAGAGACCCCATATGACAAGCTTTATGTCCATTCTTTTGAGTTAGAAGCTAAGCTTGCCATATTAGTGGTTGTTTCTTCAAAATAAGCCTTGTATGCATTGCATGGCAACCAAGACTAAGACTTTACGTGACAAATAAGCTTGGGAAAGCCAGATCTATGTATGTATGGAACGGATCTGACCGCAAAAGCCAGTTTTAGCTGGTGCATGGCATGGACTCACCGAGTCTGAAGAACAGACTCGACGAGTCGCTTGAAGATTGTCCTTGAGACCATCCTGTGTGTAGTCCGGACCAAGTTGTGGGCGACTCAGTGAGTCGTAGAGAGTTGGAAAGATTTTGACAGGTGGACCGAGTCAGGTTGGGACTCGCCGAGTTGACCTTCGACTCGGCGAGTTGAGTCGCGGTGGCCCTGTGATTCAGGCCCAAGGGGGGGGGGCTCGTCGAGTCGGGGTAGTACTCGACGAGTCAAAGGGGAATAACCCTGATAGTTGATTAAAATGCATAGTGTAACACCGGGATTTTCAAGGCAAAATTTTCATTTAATTAATCAAATTAATATTAAATCACTTGTTTAAAATCTCATACACATTTGAATTACAAAAACATAGTTCCATTTTCACTTAGTAGAAAAACCAGGATCCTCCAGGATACAACTCTTTCTTTGGTGTGTACAATCGAGCCGGTGCCATCCCGCGTTACTAAAAGAACCTGAAACAACATACATAAAACATTGTAAGCACGAAGCTTAGTGAGTTCCCCAATATACACCTTACGCACATACGCCTTTGCAGGCCCTGACCTTTCGGTCCACTGCACAATGCCTTCCGGCCCATGAGATAATCGCCTTCCGACCCATAACGTGTTGCCTTCCGGCCCATAGTACATTGCCTTCCGGCCCACAACATATTGCCTTCCGGCCCATAACATATTGCCTTCCGGCCCATAACATATTGCCTTCCGACCCATAACATATTGCCTTCTGGCCCAAAAACATATACGGCACATAATACATTTACTCTAACACATAAAGCACATATATCATATATCATACCTGACCTTTCTGTCACATAACACTTTGCCTTCCGGCCCATATAAACATGCATATCACACGTAGCAACTAACTTTCCATTTATAGCATATATACATAACACATAACATATTCGACCTTCCGGTCACACAGTCAAACCCTTCCGGGTACAGTATTGTGAGAAGACTCACCTCGTGGATGCTGGAAGTTAGCAACCCCTGAAATCACTTGCACCTGATCCGCCGAGCTACAAGCTCCCTATAACAATATATCTCTTATTAATACTTTTATCTTCCACGTTAACTGACCCTAAGAAATCACACACACAGGTCAACTCTGGTCAACGGTCATCTCGACTGGATTCGGCGAGTACCCTGGCGACTCGGCGAGTCTAGTCGTCCTCAAAAATTCCTGGATGTTCCCTTTCTACTCGTCGAGTATCTCTCTTGACTCGATGAGTTCCTCATGGAAGAATCGCGGGGCCACCCCGACTCCACTCGCCGAGTCTGAAGAACAACTCAACGAGTCCCAGCTATTCTTCAAGCTACTCGCCGAGTCTGCTCATCCGACTCGGCGAGTCCATGCCATGCAGTCGATCAAACTGCTTCCTAAGATCAGAATCGTCCCGACCAATCATAGGTCTGGTCCTCCTAAGCTGGTCCATCACAAAAGGCCTTCATTTAGGTGCTCATGCTACACCCCAAGACTCATAATTCCCATGTTAACCTAAGGCATAAGGATTTCAATCCAAAACCTTCACCAATTCCCGAAATGCACAGACCTGGGATCTTCTGGACCTCCAAGGGTCCCAACACAGGGTTACAATCGTTTGGGGGACAAGGGTAACCATTAATCTAATCACAAAAGGGTTCCTTAAACCCTAATCCATGCACACATTCACATAACAGAATATAATCCGGAATGTTACCTGAATAATGCCCTCTCTGTGTCCCCAAGCCTCAGAACATGATTCCCTTGTTGTTCCTTTAGCCAAAACCTTCCCCTTCTTGAACAATAACTTCTTCAAAATCACCAATAGCCTTCAATCCTTGCTCTAGATGCCCCCAACCGATTTAGGGTTCTTCTCAGCAGCTAAAAGGGAATAACGACGGCTAATGATCCCATTTATACGTCCCCAAACCTGAACGGCTAGGGTTTACGCTAAACAGCGCAGACTCGCCGAGTCCCTATCTGGACTCGTCGAGTCCAGTCGCGAACCCGCGACCAAATCTACGATCCTACTCGGCGAGTCAGGCTCCAACTCGCCGAGTCCCCCCTTTAAAACACCCTAAAATGTGATTTAACAATACTTTGAGATTTCGGGCTGTTACAATTCTCCCCCACTAGAAACAGACTTCGCCCTCGAAGTCTCACTCTGAAAATAGTTCCGGATGCTGCTCCCGCATCTCACGTTCCTGCTCCCCAATCATTTCCGATCTCTTCCGAGGTTACCACCGAACCAATACCAGAGGTACCTCCTTGTTCCTCAGAACCTTGATCTTCCGATCCCTGATGGCCACTGGCTTCTCAGCGTAACACAGGCTCGCATCCACCTAATTGTTCTTTAGTGGAACCACTGTTGACTCATCGGCTATACACTTCTTCAATTGCGACACATGAAAAGTGTCATGGATCCATCCCAATTCCGTTGGCAGCTCCAAACGATAGGCCACCCGTCCTACCTTCGCACCTTCACGAAAAGGCCCAACATATCGGGGCCCCAACTTGCCCCTCTTCCTGAATCGAATCACCCCTTTCCAAGGAGAGACCGTTAGAAGTACGAAGTCGTCGACCTGAAACACATGCTTGCAACGGCGTCTGTCCTCATAACTTTCCTATCAACTCTAGACGATCATTAACCTCTGATTAACCTGCTGCATCTGCTCTGTCGACTCAAGCACGATCTCTGCACTGTCCACCACTCCCTGTAACCGATAATTACCCAAGATGCAACTCTGCTCTAAATCTCAATGATCACTCGACCCATAAGGATTAGGAAACCATGAATCACCGGATCCCCGATCCTAAGCCCACTTTATCCATTTCGGAAAAACGGAGGGACCCATTCTCAATTCTCAGAGCAACTCTCCCGAGTTCTCCTCTTGCAATCGCATGCACATGCTGCACTAGTCCCAACATACCTTCTTCTTCCTTTATCTAGGGAAATCCTCTTGACGACCTTGCCACTACTCCATGTATCGCACATGTTCTGGATCTGCTCGCAAGGACTCTCGGGTCCATTCGTTACCTCTCCTCAGCAAATGAGGGTCCGGCACCACCTCCTATGCAACAGCTCAAAGGGCGGCATACTAATGCACTAATGATGGCTGTTGATATGAGACAACTCAACCAAGGATCAATACGTACCGCAGCTTTCTCAGAAATCTAATGCACATGCCCGAAGCATGTCTTCGAGCGTCTGGATCGTTTACTCTCTCTAAAGTGTCCTCAGATATCATCATGCTAAGCTCCTTTCCCATATTCCTCCTCAAGACTGAGTACTGGATCAGCTTTTGGCTCCACATCTGAGCCCCCAACTGTCACCCATCTCATGACCCAAATATTCCACTAACTTTCTCCCCGTGACCACTATCCCGACCCAGTGACACGCAAGTCACAAAATTCTCTTTTCCTCGTGCGAGCAATACAATCCAACCGAGGATCGTCTCAACTCTAATCTCTGGGTTCTGCTGCGCATATTCGTCACGTATCTCCCCGCATCTCCCGACAGGGACGGATACCCCCGTCTTGCCCCCGACTCAACATCTAGGCTCCAAAAACTCAATAATAGGACTACTCAAACCCAAAACTCTTCCACACCATAAGCTGCTCGGAAAACATTCCAACATCGTATTCTCTTGCCATTTAATGAGTACTGCGACTCCACGCGGTATCACAACATCTTCTCAATAGTGAGTACTGCGACTCGAATATCCACCACAGACTATGGAGACAATCAACATAACAAATGCCCATCTCTGCGAATATCCACTCCCTCAAATAATCTCCCTGGATACCCATACCCGAAAGGCTCCCACTAGATCCACAGATACTTGATATGCCACACGTCGATTCAGTTCATGATTCATGAGTAACTCCGAAATAAAGATATCATACCCGGATATCTCGGAATACCTCAACCGAACATCACAAGATCCTGCCACGACCACTGATCTCCTGCCCCAAGTATCATGTAGATACAATAATACATCTCCTCGGAATCCCATAAATAGATCTACATTTTCCCACATTACAACTCCGACGCATATAATTTCCCGATTGGAATACGAGAAAACGCTGACGCTACGAAATATGCTGAAAATTCTCCGAAACCCTTCTTCCGACGCTCAAAATCCAACCAAGAATGCGCATACCGACCCAAACATTCTCTATCTACTTGTAACGACACCAAACCCCTGTCATAGATACATTCGTTCTCCTCCTCAAGTACTTCCCGCATTAACTCACTCTGACCCTTTTCCTCGATCATCGACACCTCTGGTCTCATGATTCCTTACAGCATATCCCTATACTTCACTTATAACCACTCTTGACAAATCTTTGCTTTCTTACATACTGCCCCCGGTTCTCCCCCACTCAGGATTCGAACCATCACCAATTAGCACACACCCAACCCACAACTACTTTTCACCAGCGAAATCGTACCTGATCCAGGAAAGTGCTACGTAACGCCCGGTAATTCCCCCTTAAGGAGTCAATCGACCCCCTATACTCTGAACCTCTGATGAACTCCTCAAGAACTTCTCATCACAACTGCTTCTAATCGTTCCAAATCTCATACCAATCCAACACTAAGCATCTCAACTGCTCAATAACATCCCTGGCTCATAGACTGCACCGCAATTATCGTTCCTCTCACCTCAGCTCATCAACCAATGTTCCAACACCGAAATTGTCCCAAGGACAGGGACCCACTCTCAACATAGACGAAAACTCTCTGCACTGCAAAACTTGACTGAACTCTCCGCTGCTACCACTATGACGCATCCTACTATTCTCACTTAGGTGTAGTGTGGTTTTCGACTACCTCAGTCCCAACTGACTGTCTACTCACGATAAGTCACTGCCTCGCGGCACACCTGCTACCTGATACTCTGAGGGAAAACATTGTCGATAACTACCTGCAGGGTGTACTCCCAAATCCACAACTGAAACATCAAGCCCCTCGTGTATTGCTCACGAACATAAATGGTACCACCCTCCTAGAAGATGGCCTCTCCTTTATCGCCTGATTGTTTGACTCAACCGAAATTTTCCTCTATCTTTAACTTCTTACCAAAATACTCTGATGGGCACTCGCCTTTCCTCTCGGGGAACGCCTCCCCATACTCAATCATGGTCTACAGGCCTAAAACCCATAGCATCCGATCTCTACCTCATCGATCATGACCCGATAGCAAGATAGTCACAAGCATCATCCGCTACGAACCCTGGTACTCATCACATGACGTCCCTTCTCAATCTGTTCCGGTGTATGGTACCCGAACCATAACATCACTCCTCAATCTGCTCCGATGTATGGTACTCGAACCACAGCATCTATCCTCAATCTGTTCCGATGTATGGTACCCGGACCATAACATCACTCCGCAATTCGCTCCGATGTATGGTACTCGAACCACAGCATCTATCCTCAATCTGTTCCGATGTATGGTACCCGAACCATAACATCACTCCTCAATCTGCTCCGATGTATGGTACTCGAACCACAACATCTATCCTCAATCTGTTCCGATGTATGGTACCCGAACCATAACATCACTCCTCAATCTGCTCCGATGTATGGTACTCGAACCATCACATCACTTCTCATCCCGTTCCTTAGGACCTTCAGAATGCTCCCTGTATCAAGTATGGGTCCTCTGCTTTCAGTAGTACGGGCCTATACTACCTGCCACATCTACCCATACTTTCCACACGGACCATCCCAGAGTTCCTAAGTAGCTGATCGACCTGCTCTTTCACCAATCCCATCGCGCGTGCTCGCTCCCCAGCGAAATCCTCTACTCTACCAGCGCACTCATCTGGCTAGGTTTACTCCCTAGTCCCTTCCGCCGTCCTCCCACTTCTTTGCTATCAGCTGCTGAAGAGCTCCAAATGATGCCAGCCATCTACCTCCTGAATATTGTCATACTCACTTAGTAGCTGACTCCCATCATCGAGAGTTCCACAAAGCACAAAGCAAGCAGCATTCGAGCATTGAAGAATACATAGGACTCCCTATCTGTGATAGCTCCACCTTCTCGGCTCATCCTCGAAAATACCACTGAACTCTGTAACTCTACCCCTCGTGCGTTCTAACTAGATACCCTCACTCATCACATAAACACAAAAGCATAACGCACATATAACAACAAACCCTAGGCTAAGGCATCACAAATCAGGCCACTCTAGTCCTAAGATATGAAATACCTAGCCTGTCTCTAGCATGCAATAATATCTCATAAAGTGCATAATAGATATTTCATAACACAAAAGTAAGGGTATTTTGGGAAATCACTGTTTGGCTCTGGCTGATTGTACACACTGCTCTTTCTTGCTTTCTCTTTGAACTCTTATCCACTTTTAGAAAACTATTTATTTGAAAACTTTTTCTTATTTCCTCAGTTTGAGTCCAGATTTACCCGAAGGCGCATCCGAATCCCTCAAACCAAGGCTCTGATACCAATTTGTAACACCGGGATTTTCAAGGCAAAATTTTCATTTAATTAATCAAATTAATATTAAATCACTTGTTTAAAATCTCATACACATTTGAATTACAAAAACATAGTTCCATTTTCACTTAGTAGAAAAACCAGGATACAACTCTTTCTTTGGTGTGTACAATCGAGCCGGTGCCATCCCGCGTTACTAAAAGAACCTGAAACAACATACATAAAACACTGTAAGCACGAAGCTTAGTGAGTTCCCCAATATACACCTTACGCACATACGCCTTTCCAGGCCCTGACCTTTCGGTCCACTGCACAATGCCTTCCGGCCCATGAGATAATCGCCTTCCGACCCATAACGTGTTGCCTTCCGGCCCATAGTACATTGCCTTCCGGCCCACAACATATTGCCTTCCGGCCCATAACATATTGCCTTCCGGCCCATAACATATTGCCTTCCGGCCCATAACATATTGCCTTCCGGCCCAAAAACATATACGGCACATAATACATTTACTCTAACACATAAAGCACATATATCATATATCATACCTGACCTTTCTGTCACATAACACTTTGCCTTCTGGCCCATATAAACATGCATATCACACGTAGCAACTAACTTTCCATTTATAGCATATATACATAACACATAACATATTCGACCTTCCGGTCACACAGTCAAACCCTTCCGGGTACAGTATAGTGAGAAGACTCACCTCGTGGATGCTGGAAGTTAGCAACCCCTGGAATCACTTGCACCTGATCCGCCGAGCTACAAGCTCCCTATAACAATATATCTCTTATTAATACTTTTATCTTCCACGTTAACTGACCCTAAGAAATCACACACACAGGTCAACTCTGGTCAACGGTCATCTCGAATGGACTCGGCGAGTACCCTGGCGACTCGGCGAGTCTAGTCGTCCTCACAAATTCCTGGATGTTCCCTTTCTACTCGTTGAGTATCTCTCTTGACTCGACGAGTTCCTCGTGGAAGAATCGCGGGGCCACCCCGACTCCACTCGCCGAGTCTGAAGAACAACTCGACGAGTCCCAGCTATTCTTCAAGCTACTCGCCGAGTCTGCTCATCCGACTCGGCGAGTCCATGCCATGCAGTCGATCAAACTGCTTCCTAAGATCAGAATCGTCCCGACCAATCATAGGTCTGGTCCTCCTAAGCTGGTCCATCACAAAAGGCCTTCATTTAGGTGCTCATGCTACACCCCAAGACTCATAATTCCCATGTTAACCTAAGGCATAAGGATTTCAATCCAAAACCTTCACCAATTCCCGAAATGCACAGACCTGGGATCTTCTGGACCTCCAAGGGTCCCAACACAGGGTTACAATCGTTTGGGGGACAAGGGTAACCATTAATCTAATCACAAAAGGGTTCCTTAAACCCTAATCCATGCACACATTCACATAACAGAATATAATCCAGAATGTTACCTGAATAATGCCCTCTCTGTGTCCCCAAGCCTCAGAACATGATTCCCTTGTTGTTCCTTTAGCCAAAACCTTCCCCTTCTTGAACAATAACTTCTTCAAAATCACCAATAGCCTTCAATCCTTGCTCTAGATGCCCCCAACCGATTTAGGGTTCTTCTCAGCAGCTAAAAGGGAATAACAACGGCCAATGATCCCATTTATACGTCCCCAAACCTGAACGGCTAGGGTTTACGCTAAACAGCGCAGACTCGTCGAGTCCAGTCGTGAACCCGCGACCAAATCTGCGATCCTACTCGGCGAGTCAGGCTCCAACTCGCCGAGTCCCCCCTTTAAAACACCCCAAAATGTGATTTAACAATACATTTTATGATTTCGGGCTGTTACACATAGACTCGCCGAGTCACTAGTGTGCACTCGCCGAGTCCGGTCCAAATTGATTAAAGACGTTTGACCAAGTCAACCGTGTTGACTTGATAAGGATGGTCCACCTTTGTGGTACAAGTAATAATTATAGAATTATAATATCATAGGAGTATTGCAGCTCGAGGGTTCGAGCCCGAGTGATTTCAGGATTCACGATTAGCGGCTTAGCGAGGCATTCGAGGTGAGTCTTCTCACTATACTGTACCCGGAAGGGTTTATACTGTGTGACCGGAAGGTCGAATATGATATGAAATACATGCCTTACGTGTGTTAAGTTATTTTCTATATGTGTCATGTATGATATGTTAATTTGGGCCGGAAGGCAACATGATATGGGCCGGAAGGCGTGGTCATATGGACTGGAAGGGTTGACGTGGGTAGGACCGGAAGGTTTACCCAGTCGGGACGGAAGTCCCCTGAGACACACGGACCGGAAGGTCAAGGCCTGGAAAGGCGTACGTGCGTATGTTGTATTTTGGGAACTCACTAAGCTTTATGCTTACAGTTGTTGCATTATGTGTTTCAGGTACTAGTGAGGACCGTGGGAAGGCGCCAGCGTGACCGTACACACACTCGGGGAAACTATTTTGTTATCTTTCGTTATGTAATCGGTTGTGACTACATTGTTACTTTGGAATCTAAATTTATTACTCATGTTTTGATGGTTGTAAAAATGAAAATTTTTGGTTGGAAATTTTATGACGTTACAAGTTGGTATCAGAGCCTTGGTTTGAGGGATTCAGGTACACCTTCGGGCGTAACTGAACTCAAACCGGGGATTTGAGAAAATTTTAAAAAAAAATAAAATAAATAAATAAATAAATAAATAAATAAATAAGTAATAAAATTTTTGATAAGTGAGACGACCAAAGAAGAAAAAGTGTGTACGGTCAACCAGCGCCCGAACGGTAAAATCCCCAAAATACTCTTATTATATGTGTTACGATATATGATATGATATGATACGCATGCTAGTAGACTAGGTATACATATTAGGACTAGAGTGGCCTGATTTTGTGATACCTTAGTCTAGGGAAACCTGCTTCTATGAGGTGCTCGAGAGCGAGTGGGTAACTAGAGTATGATAAGAATAGAGTACTCAGGATTCGGGGTTTGGGGAGGAGGACTTGGGGTGTGGGTCGGCGTTTTGTTCGGCTACTAGGGCGAGGCAGAGTTTGCAGCAGGGCTGTGATGGATTCATAGCCTATGTGATGGATACTCGTGTGACCGCAGAGAAGCCCAATTCGATTGATGATGTTCCGATTGTATGAAAGTTTTCGGATGTGTTCCCCGAGGAGTTACCAGGTGTGCCTCCGGAGAGGCAAGTGGAGTTTCGTATCGATTTGGTTCCGGGAGCAGCGCCCATCGCCAAGGCGCCTTATCGTCTCGCCCCACCGGAAATGCAGGAATTATCCTCGCAGCTTCAGGAGCTGTTGGGAAAGGGATTCATTCGACCGAGTAGTTCGCCTTGGGGAGCGCCGATTTTGTTCGTCAAGAAGAAGGATGGTTCACATCGAATGTGTATCGATTATCGGGAGTTGAACAAGTTGACGGTTAAGAACCGATATCCGTTACCTAGGATCAACGACCTGTTCGATCAGTTGCAGGGGGCATCTTGGTTTTCCAAGATTGACTTGAGGTCGGGATATCATCAGATGAGGGTTCGCGAGGAGGATATCCAAAAGACTGCTTTCAGGACTCGTTATGGACATTATGAGTTTGTGGTGATGCCTTTTGGGCTCACCAATGCCCCGGCCGCATTCATGGATCTCATGAACCGGGTGTGCCGACCGATGCTGGATCGTTCGGTGATCGTATTCATCGATGATATTTTGGTGTATTCGAGGACTAGGGACCAGCATGAGGAACATTTGTGGGAGATTCTTCGGGTTTTGAGATCGGAGAGACTGTATGCCAAGTTCTCCAAGTGTGAATTCTGGTTACAAGAGGTCCAGTTCCTCGGGCATCTTGTGAACCAGAAGGGGATATTGGTCGACCCGGCCAAGATTGAGGCGGTGTTGAGGTGGGAGGTGCCGAGATCGCCCACCGAGATCAGGAGTTTTATGGGTTTGGCTGGATATTACCGCAGATTTATCAAGGATTTCTCCAAGATCGCTGTGCCACTTACTAGGATGACCCGGAAGGGTGTTACGTTTTCATGGGGACCGGAGCAGCAGTCCTCATTCGAGACGCTTCGTCAGAAATTGTGCGAGGCTCCAGTGCTTGCACTCCTGGAAGGGATGGAGGATTTTGTGGTATACTGTGATGCCTCTATATCGGTTTTGGGGGCGGTACTTATGCAGAGGGGTCATGTGATAGCGTACGCTTCGTGGCACTTGAAACCTCATGAGTCGAGATATCCCACTCACGACCTGGAATTGGGGGCGGTGGTGTTTGCCCTCAAGATCTAGCGACACTATTTGTACGGGGTTCGGTGTACGATTTACACGGACCATAAGAGCTTGAAATACTTGATGGATCAGCCAAATCTAAATATGCGACAGAGGAGGTGGTTGGATGTGGTGAAGGATTACGATTGTGAGATCCTGTACCACCCGGGCAAGGCTAATGTGGTAGCCGACGCATTGAGCCGTAGGGCGGATAGCGCCCCGATCCGAGACATTTGTATGAGATTGACGGTTTTGACCCCGATTCTAGATATTATTCGAGGGGCTCAGATGGAGGCTGCAAAGCCGGAACACCAGAAGAAGGAACGGGTTGTAGGTCAGGTATCAGGATTTGTTACGGATGGTCGAGGGCTTATGACTTTTCAGGGACGGATTTGGGTGCCGTTTGTGGGCGGTGCACGCACTATTTTGATGGAGGAAGCACATCGATCGAAATTCTCGATTCATCCTGGTGCTACGAAAATGTATTTGGATCTCAAGAAGGAGTACTGGTGGCCATGTATGAAAAGGGATGTCGCTTGGTTCGTCGAGAGGTGCTTGACTTGTCGGCAGGTCAAGGCTGAGCACCAGCGACCGCACGGTAAGCTGCAACCGCTAGAGATTCCCAATTGGAAGTGGGAACAAATCTCTATGGATTTCATCACCAAGTTACCGCGAATGGCGAGAGGAGTCGATGCGATTTGGGTGATCGTGGATCGGCTGACAAAGAGCGCTCATTTTCTAGCCATCAGCGAGAGCTCTTCTGCGGAGAAGTTGGCCAAGTTATATGTGAGGGAAGTAGTATCTCGGCACGGGGTGTCGATCTCGATTATCTCGGACCGCGACGTGTGTTTCACTTCCAGGTTCTGGAAGAAATTCCATGAGGAGTTGGGTACTAGGTTACTTTTCAGTACGGCATATCATCCTCAGACAGACGGTCAGAGCGAGCGGACAATTCAGACGCTCGAGGACATGCTTCGGGCATGTGTGTTGGACTTCGGAGGGAGCTAGGACACCTATCTACCTTTAGCAGAGTTCTCGTATAACAACAGCCATCATTCGAGCATTGGTATGCCGCCCTTTGAGCTGTTGTATGGGCGGAGGTGTCGCACCCCCATCTGTTGGGGTGAAGTGGGACAGCAGGTTATGGGTAGCACGGAGATCGTGCTTCAGAAGACCGAGCAAATTCAGATGGTCAGGCAAAGGTTGTTGACTGCTCAGAGCCGACAGAAGAGTTATGCAGACAGGCGACGGTCCGAGCTTGAGTTCCAAGTTGGTGATCTCGTACTCCTGAAGGTCTCTCCTTGGAAAGGAGTGATTCGGTTCAGGAAGAGGGGCAAGTTGGGGCCCCGATATATTGGTCCTTTCTGTGTGATCGCAAGGGTGGGTCGGGTAGCCTACCGTTTAGACTTGCCAGCAGAGTTGGGACAGATTCACGATACTTTCCATGTATCGCAACTGAGGAAATGTATAGCCGACGAATCGGCGATGGTTCCGTTAGGGGATATTCAGGTGGATGCAAGCCTGAATTATGCTGAAAGACCTGTAGCCATCAGAGATCGGAAGATCAAGATTTTGCAAAGCAAGGAGGTACCCCTGGTATTGGTTCAGTGGCAGCATCGGAAGGGATTAGAGATGACCTGGGAGCCGGAACGTGAGATGCGGGAGCTGCATCCGGAGCTATTTGCCTAGCGGGACTTCGAGGGCGAAGTCTTATTCTAGTGGGGGAGAATTGTAACAGCCCGGATCCCCAGGTACCTTCATTCTCATATTTATGATATTCTGTGAGGGGACTCGGCGAGTTGGGGGTCAAACTCGCCGAGTCAGGACGCGGTTTTGGGCGGGGGTTCGCAGCCGGACTCGACGAGTCCAAGGGATGGACTCGGCGAGTCCGCCCTGTTTAATGAAACCCTAATTTCCCGGTCCTAAGCCCTATTTAAAGGACCTTATAGCCCTCATTTGCGGCCACCTTGAACCCTAAGAGCCTCCATACGTCTGTAAGCCCTTGTGAGTGTGTTTGGAGGCCTTTTGTTCATCATTTTGTGTGATATTGCAAGGAAAGGAGGGAGAGGAGCAAGCTTGAAGTGTTGGGGAGCTTAGATCTGTTGCTATTTCTTCAAGGGAGTCTTCTTGAGGTAATTTTCAGAGCCAAGCTTCGTGTTTTGTGTTGATGTGCCAAATCTAGGGTTTCTTCTTGCATTTCTTGTCTTGAATCGGAAGTATGAGAGGTCCCATGGTGATATGGAACCTAGATCTGGACCTTAGCAGGTCCAGGAGACCCCATATGACAAGCTTTATGTCCATTCTTTTGAGTTAGAAGCTAAGCTTGCCATATTAGTGGTTGTTTCTTCAAAATAAGCCTTGTATGCATTGCATGGCAACCAAGACTGAGACTTTACGTGACAAATAAGCTTGGGAAGGCCAGATCTATGTATGTATGGAACGGATCTGACCGCAAAATCTAGTTTTAGCTGGTGCATGGCATGGACTCACCGAGTCTGAAGAACAGACTCGACGAGTCGCTTGAAGATTGTCCTTGAGACCATCATGTGTGTAGTCCGGACCGAGTTGTGGGCGACTCAGTGAGTCGCAGAGAGTTGGAAAGATTTTGACAGGTGGATCGAGTCAGGTTGGGACTCGCCGAGTTGACCTTCGACTCGGCGAGTTGAGTCGCGGTGGCCCTGTGATTCAGGCCCAAGGGGGGGGGGGGCTCGTCGAGTCGGGGTAGTACTCGACGAGTCAAAGGGGAATAACCCTGATAGTTGATTAAAATGCGTAGACTCGCCAAGTCACTAGTGTGCACTCGCCGAGTCCGGTCCAAATTGATTAAAGACGTTTAACCAAGTCAACCGTGTTGACTTGATAAGGATGGTCCACCTTTGTGGTACAAGTAATAATTATAGAATTATAATATCATAGGAGGATTGCAGCTCGAGGGTTCGAGCCCGAGTGATTTCAGGATTCACGATTAGCAGCTTAGCGAGGCATTCGAGGTGAGTCTTCTCACTATACTGTACCCGGAAAGGTTTAGACTGTGTGACCGGAAGGTCGAATATGATATGAAATACATGCCTTACGTGTGTTAAGTTATTTGCTATATGTGTCATGTATGATATGTTAATTTGGGCCGGAAGGCAACATGATATGGGCCGGAAGGCGTGGTCATATGGACTGGAAGGGTTGACGTGGGTAGGACCGGAAGGTTTACCCAGTCGGGACGGAAGTCCCCTGAGACACACGGACCGGAAGGTCAAGGCCTGGAAAGGCGTACGTGCGTATGTTGTATTTTGGGAACTCACTAAGCTTTATGCTTACAGTTGTTGCATTATGTGTTTCAGGTACTAGTGAGGACCGTGGGAAGGCGCCAGCATGACCGTACACACACTCGGGGAAACTATTTTGTTATCTTTCATTATGTAATCGGTTGTGACTACATTGTTACTTTGGAATCTAAACTTATTACTCATGTTTTGATGGTTGTAAAAATGAAAATTTTTGGTTGGAAATTTTATGACGTTACATATAGCTTTCTTTTCCTAATGACCCAACAAGCTCCCCCTAAAAAGTAGTTGGTGCTTTTTTTGTCAATCTTCAATGGGAGCTCGGCTTCAGCTTTAACCTTCAATTTCTTCACAACATCAGGATGAACATATGAATCTTCAATGAATGACTTCATCTTGAGCACTTGAGGCATTCTTCAGAATTTGGCATTGAACGTACATTGGGTGAGGAGGCTTGACGTACTGATTCTTGAAAGATAGCGCTTTCAGCTTGAGAATCTTCAGAGAGAACATCAGAGAGAAAAAATCTTCTGGATCACTTTAGCAGGTTCATAGATAGCAGCATACTGATTGAGGAGGCTTCAATGCAATATGTCACATAATCTTCAATTTCTGCTTCACCTTGCTTCTGGGGTTGAAAGATTGAATGTTGAAAGAATAATCTTCATTTCTTGCTCCTTCGAATGAGAATTCTTCGATACTCACGGACGAAGCCTTGGCTCATAAATCTTCAACACAAACTCCATGAGTTTCATCTTCACCTGAAATCACTTTTCAAGACAAAACAAAACTAAAAGAAAACTTAGCACACAAATTAGAAGCAAAAACCAAGGACTTTAGGAAAGGACAGAAACCCCTGAAGGCTGAATTAGGAAAGCACACAAATTGAGTTTACGGCCGTAAACACCTTATGGTCGTAAAACCATTTACGGCCCATGTTATACGGCTCATATTCTCCATGTATATATATAGGTGTTAGGGTGAATCTTTTTTTATTTTCATTAATTTTTACGGCCAGAGAGAAACAGGAGCTTGTGTGTGTGATTTTTTTTTATTTTCATTAATTTTTTTAATTTTGAATGAAAAAGAAATTTAAAAATAAAAGAAATTGAGTTTTTGGGTTAAAAGTGTCAAAATTCGAAATTTGGTGCGAAAAGTAGTCTTTATGAATTAAATTCGGAAGTGAAGTAACAAAAGATCATGTAGCCGAGTTGGTAAAGGCGCGAGGTTCTTGATCTGGAGGTCGCGAGGATGCTGAGCAGTAAACTCCGAGCCGCAAGCTCGGGCCGTAAACGTGCGAGGTCTTGGACCTAAACCTCTGACCGAGAACTCCTCGGACTGCAAACACCGACCGCAAACACTTCGGAAACCCTAGCTGTTGGCCGCCACCCCCTCGCTGATTACGACCAAAAACACCGATTTTTCAACTTTGAAGCTCCAAAACTCAATCAAAAACCTTTTTTTATGAAAAACACGAAGAACAAACCCCCTTATTTTTCAGAGATCTATCCAAAAACGCAAGAATATTTTGAAAATAAGATCAAATAATGCCCCAAATCTGACAAAATTGACTGATACAACCAAGCTCTGATACCAATTGTAAGTCCCTAATTTGCCTGCTTATCAATCAGATCCGTTTGAAAGATCCAAATACAAAAGATTCACACACACACACACACACAGATATATATATATATATATATATATATATATATATATATATATATATATATATATAAGCTCCTGTTTCTCTCTGGCCGTAAACTCTGTAGGATTCATCAATCAATACTCCTCACCCTAACACCTATATATATATATATATATATATATATATATATATATATATATATATATATATATATATACATGGAGAATATGGGCCGTATAACAGGGGTCATAAATGGGTTTACGGCCATAAGGTGTTTACGGCCGTAAACATAACCGTAAACATGACCGTAAACTCCAAAAATATTACAGAAAAATACAATTGCCCAGAAAAGCAAAGTATAAACCATATTTTGACCCAACAAGGCAAGATCACGAATTTGAATAGATTAAGAGGAGATTTTTGGTGAAATGAAGTAGTTAGACCATGGATTTAAGCATCAACTTACCTTAGATGATGACTCTTATGGAAATTCTTACTTGAAAGCTCCTAAATCTCGAAATTTTTGATGAAGGAGGAAGAACTTTTCTAGAGAGAGTTTTGTTTGCAAAAGATGAATGAAATGGGTGTGTGTGTGGGTGTCTTTGGCCAAGAGTAGAAAGAAGAGGGAGAAGAGAGATAATTGAGTTAACATGCATGAAAACATGAGATTTTGCATGGGTTTCCAATGGGTAAATGTGAGGTGGCAAGCAAAAGTCAACTCTTCCCTTCCATTTTGAGTAGTTGGGCCGAGAAGAGGGAGAAAGGAGAAAGGAAAATTGGGCTTTTTGTTCTTAAGTCTATCGTATGGCCCAATTAGGTGATTTTTGGCCCAAAATAAGTCAAGGGATGATTTTTATGATCCATTAGGGCTAATTAGTTTTGTTATGGCCAAATAAGGTCCATTAGGGTATTTTATTTCATTCTAGGCCCAACATGGCCCAAAATATTAAAATAAATGGGAGTGGGTCCAATTAGAGCCCATTTAAGAGTTTTAAGCCCAAGATAGTCAAATTGGAAGCTTATTGGTCCATTGGGCCCAATAAGGAAATCCTAGTCCAAAATGGACTTAAACCAGGATTTCTAGGGTTTCCAATTCTTTGTTGACTATTTGCAGTGCTTCCATAAAGTGTTTGATTGAAGTTTTATTGTTATTTAATAAGCATCATACATGCTTTCACATTGTTGGTTTACAGTTGGTATAATTGTTGTTGTTACAAAACATCAAAATTCCTGGTTGTGACAGTGGTGGTCGTGAACTCCTGGTTAAGGTGTTCCAGGTTTGTTCTTTGTGCTATAACTTTAGCAGATAAACCCCGACACTTATCCCTTAAGTGTACAAGGTTCAGAATGCTCAAACAGACTCCAAATTCTGCTAAATGATAGCAGGAATGAGTTTGACTTTCAATGAAGTGTTTGATTGTACAAGATAGAAAATTTCGGGTTGTCACATCATCCCCCGTTAGAGGGAATTTTGTCCCGAAATTAGAATTTAGGTAAAGGAGTATTTATGAATAATCGAGCAAGGAGGTGGGGATACATCCTATTCGATTGATTATCGCGCTCCCAAATGAATTCAGGTCCTCGGTTGGCATTCCAGCGAACCTTCACTAATGGGAAGAGACTTTGCTTTGTTCGTTTGATCTCTCGGTCTATGGTCGCTACGATTCTTTCATGAAGGTGAGGCTCTCGTTGAACTCGATCTCGTCGAGGGGGATTACAAGAGTCCTGACGGAAATATACTTTTCAAGTTCGAGACGTGGAGGGTAAAACGCACATTACTGAGTTCACGGGGTAAGTTGAGTCGTGGATGTTTCTTTGCTCTTTCTCACTACATGAGTAGATAAGTAGGTTATTTATAAGGAAGATGAAGAACTGATCCAAGTAAGGATGGCGTACCCTATTCATTAAGTTCATGAATACTACGGGCATACTGGTCTTATCTGAGGGGTATCACTATGGACTCATAGCGTCCGCATCGAGTTTGGAAGATTGTCTTCGGGACATTCTTCACTAACAATCGTAACTAGTGATATTTGGATCTCAGGTCTATTTCTGAAAGGTAAATCGTTCCTTGCGGTTGGTCAACCAAATCATCTATGCAAGGCAGAGGTAATGATTTCTAATGGAAATCTTGTCAAGGTCTCCGATACTCGATGCACTTACGAACAATCCATCTACCTTCTTGAAGAATAAGACCGGAGCTCTCCAGGGTGAGGAGCTTGGTCTTCCAATTCCATTAGTCATTAAGTTATCCGGACAGTTTCTTGTATCTCTGTAGGTGTTAGACTGTAGTTCGATTTGGTTACAGGAGTATCCTTTGATTGGATTCTAAGTTTGTTCGCATGCCGATGTGATTACTCGTAGTCTTGGGCAGTCTCCGTCCTGAAGTTCATATTAGAAGTCATACATTGTTTATCAATCACAATCTCGTGTATACGAATCGTATATAATTAAGATTTAAAAGGTAGTAGAATAAATGATTCTTCTTTAAGTTCACATCCAAACGAGGAAAAGAAGTTAAAGTGGAATCATTAATTCTAAACCTGTAGACCCTTGATTATATACCACCCTTGTGCATACATTCTTTAGCGATAGATCAACCATAAGAGTCCTTGTATTGAACTTGACGTACTGTACGAGTGGTACTTCGGGGAGGTTCGCTGAGGTTTCTTCGGAAAGGATAAGAAACATGAGGTACTCTACGCATGAGTACTTCGGAGTTCTGGAATGACGGCTTCGCTAAAAGGGCGATTTTGGATAAAGAGATTTACGCAAGAAACTAGTATTGTGCGGATTGAATTGACTCAAGTTGTATGATAATATCGGACTCACTTAGAAATAACGGCATTAGATTTGATCATAAAGGCGTTACAGACAAAACACAACAGTGCAACTTTTTAAAAGAGTTACAGTACTTTAGATTAGCTACAAGACTATTGCTGCGAAGAAGGTATACTACAAAAGGCAAGTATACGCAGCACAAGGGTCCCTTAACTGACGGGATCTCGCAAAAGATAAGACTCGAGTTGCACTAGTTTTAAACATGTTTAAAAGCATACTTAATACTGACGATTGGAAGTGAACCTATATTATAGTAGGGTCCTTCGTTGCCTTTTTCCATTCTGAGGTCAAACTCCTCTTGTTCCACCGTCATTCTTCTCTGTTGGGCAGTCCCTCTTGAAGTGTCCCATCACGCCACATAGATGGCATATCCGAGAAATTTCGACATTGGTGGTTGAAGTAGTGTGTTGGATCCGAGTCTTGCAGAAACGGATAGTGTGTCCCTTTTGTTGCAGTTTAAGCACTGCATTTCCCGACAAGGTCCATGATGGCGATAGTTGCATTTGTTTCACTTTGGAAGATTGCCAGCATACTGTCTGGCTGGGTTAGGGATAATTGGGATACTAGAAGGGATGGTAGTAGGAGGTACAAATGTTGTGGCCACGAAAGCTGCCACAGGTTGCTGTCTTTTGCTCGCCCCTTGGGGTGATTTGCCTTTAACTCTATCCCAGAACTTTCGTTTGTTATTCTTGGGCTTGAGATTCGGGGTGTCGTGGTAGTTTGTTACTCGTTGGCGTACTTGATTGTTACTTGTATTGGAATTATTTCTAACAATCCCGCTAACATTTGCGTTGTTAGCGGTAAGGTGAGTCAGAACATCTGTCATGGCAGCTGAGACTGCAGCTTGAAAGGTAGCTGCATCAATCTGAAGAGTTTGTGTTTGGTTGATGGATTGATTACTTTTCTTCGGCGACATGATTCTGTTACACGGAAAGAAAATGATTTCGTGAGCAATTATGGTTGAACCTAGATGTATTTCGATCGTTCATGAAAAGAGTAGAAGTATGTTCTCTAGGGTTTAAACTACATCCCTATGATGCAGTCCTAGTAAAGAGTAGAAGTAGGTTCATAGAATGGTCTCAAAACGTTGGTCGTTCAAACCAGGGTATTATTGGTTGGTGGATAACATGTTCCAACCTTTGAAAGAGACTTGGAAATGATTTCGGAGTTAAATTTCTATAGTCCAATAACTTGACTAGATGGGGTTTCAGGTAGACTCCAATGAAAATATGATGAAAGTATTTGAACAAGAAGTGACACAGAAGTTAGCCGACCGTCAATATCATTGATGTTTAAGATGTAATGAATTTGGGAAAATTGACCTTGTAGTAGGTCTTACATCATATTGGGAGGGGAAAAGTCTTTGACCGCATCTGTCACACCCCAAAACCAAGAACGGCGGAAACATTCTAGGGCGGAGGACGTCATGTAGAGTATCACAACACAGTAAATGTAAATAAGCAAACAACATCATCCGTTGCATTAAATATATAATTTTAATACAAGCGTGTTCTGTACAATATAGACACCAAAAATAATGTATATCTAAATAATAAGATGAGTCTTGAATGCGCTCCATCTTCTCAAAAGCTGGTCTCGATACCTGTCTACTGATGACCTGAGAATACAAGTTATTTTGAAAGCGTTTATCAGCATTAAGCTGGTGAGTTCATAAGTATTTTAGTGTCGGTATTTGTCATCCAAAAATGTTTGAACATGTATCAAGTATAAGTTTGTAAAATGTATGTAAAGGTTTGTAATTGTTTGTAAAAGTTTGAATCTCTCAGAAAAACCTATATTTTCTATTAAAGTAGCCTTCTACCAAGGCTTAACTATTTTGTATGCTCGTTTGATGTAAAAGTGTGTAATTTCCCAAGTGTAACTATCATTTAACAAAATATAGTTCGTACATTAACGTTCAAGTGAGGTTATCACTAAAATATGTAATGGGTAAATCATTGCAGTACTGTAGTCTTGTATTATAAGAACTACTGTTGTACTAACTACCTTAAACCAAATTTATATTAAGGTATAATGTGATAAATTGCACCATGCTATCGACTAGTAACAACGACATAATGAATGGTCGTAATAACGGAATGACGTTTGGCACCCGCAGACCTGCAGGTCCAGCTGTAGCTAGCAGCAAGGTGTAGGATAGTCAATCCAGTATAGATCTATACGCAAAGTCACGCTCTCCCTCCAAGAGAATTCTGGCTACAACTCGGTCCATGACATTTAAGGCATGCTCCGACACAGTGCATCACAATTGTTAACGTGTTCATGTATATGTAATGTTTCTTGTTCTAGTATAGTTGTATATGTACTGTTTCTAGCATAGTTTTATATGTTATGTTTCTAGTATAGTTGTATATGTATTGTTTCTAGCATAGTTGTATATGTTCTGTTTCTAGTATAGTTGTATATGTTCTGTTTATAGTATAATTGTATATGTTCTGTATTACCCCGATGGTAACTAGCTATTGATGTACTGATAAGTATGAATATGGAAGTACTTTTATGTCTATACATGTATATATGATATATATCTAATATTGAAACGACCCTCGGATAGTCACCCGAAATCCTACCAGACCACATCTCAGTGCGCGAAAAGGAAATAGGGCGGATGGCCTTCCTAAGCCCTTTAAACATTACTTATATATCTATACATATATGGGCATGCAATTTATAAGAAGTAAAACAAAGTTTAATAAAAGCATTTGATAAGTAAAAGAGTTTATAAAACATTTTGAAGTGAAACAGTTTGATAAATAGTTTGAACAGTGATAAAATCATTGGTTTTCTAGTTATTAATCACATGTGATTAATGTAATCACATGTGATTGATGTAATAACTGTAAGTGTTTAACTTGTACCCCCCCCCATAAAGTATTTAAAAACATTTAAAAGCATTTCAAAGGTTGATTAAAGGGGTATGAACTCACTTGTGGTGAGTAGATTGGATTGATGTATCGGGTACCGTGCTAGGTGGCAAACGGAGACTTGTTCACACGTACGAGCCTAGTTATCATATAATGAGCATATATATAACTAATTAGCCAAATAATAACTTAACAAAATAAGTTGAGACACTTAGGAACATGTAAACACTTTATATAAGTGTTATAGGTCCTAATGGTTGCATCTAAGTTGATACGGGACAAGGCAAAAGGGGTTTAATGCACCAACGACCTTGTATATGAGTTCACCACCCAACAAACCCCACCTTTTGAGTTTATGGTCATAAACTCCTTGAGTTTACGGCCATGAACTCCACACTTGGTGGTTTTGGGTGTTTTGAAGTGCTATATTGATCCTAGAATAAGCCTAGCCTTGTTGGAATAATCCTTGAAGTAGTTTAAGGCCTTGGAATGCTCCTTTGGGGAGTTTACGGCCAAAGGACCATATCCCCTAGAGTTTACGGCCGTAAAATCCTATGGGGTGTTGGTTTTAATTCATTTAAGGCACTTGCACATGTAGGATAACTTCCATGTTTTTGCTTAAGGCTAAAGGGGACATTTGGCACACATTTAAGCCTTTACTTGGAGTTTACGGCCTAAGAGATGTTCCTTGGGCGTAAACTCCCTTTAAGGGGTGATTTTGATGTCATTTTCTCCCCATTCAAGTTACAAGTATACAAGGTTAATTGTCTTAAGGCTTTAAGGGTGTTTAGGGCACACTTTGCCCTTGAAAAAGGGGTTTACGGCCCAAGAGCATATCCTTGGCCATAAACTCCTAAAATCCTATGATTTTGAAGTGTTTTGGTGTCCAAATTAACTATAAGCATTAGAGGGTAAAGATCTTTAAGCTTTAGGGGTGATTTAGGGCACTTATAGCCCTTAAAAAGGGGTTTACGGCCCAAGGGATATCCTTGGCCTTAAACTCCTATAACTAGGGGTTCTTGATTGATTTCTAGCCTCAAATGTTTATACCTTAAGTCCTTAACTAGTTGTCTAACAAGGATAGGAAGCTTTTAGGCCTCGTTTTGGAGTTTACACCCCAAGAACGTTCTTGGGCCGTAAGCTCCCGGATCTTGTATTTTAGACATGTAAACAATGTTATAAAGCATATGGTATCAAGTCCACAGTGACTCATATGGTATCAAGTCCACCCGTTGTCTTGGGCAATTTGGTTATGAAATCCATAGTGATCCGCTCCCACTTCCATTCGGGAATCTCTGGTTGTTGCAATAAACCGGAGGGTTTCTGGTACTCGACCTTTACCTTTGCGCAAGTAAGACATTTACTTACGTAGGTAGCAATCTCTGCTTTCATATTAGGCCACCAGTATAGCTTTTTAAGATCCAGATACATCTTATCTGAACCTGGGTGGACGGAATACCGAGTGTTGTGCTCCTCGGTCATGACCAAGTCTCGGAAACCATCGTGTTTCGGTGTCCAGATCCGGTCCATGAAGTATAAGGCTCCGTCACCCTTGGCTTCTAAATTCTTGTCCATTCCTCTGAGGGATTCACTCGTCACATTTTCAGGCTTCATGGCTTCAAGTTGGGCCGCCTGAATTTGGTTAGACAAGTGTGAATGGATGGTTATTGACAATGACTTGACTTTGCGACCAGAATATTCCTTCCGACTTAGGGCATCTGCTACTACATTGGCTTTACCCGGATGATAACGAATATCGCATTCGTAATCACTGAGTAGCTCGACCCACCGTTTTTGTCTCATGTTGAGCTCCTTCTGATCGAATATGTGTTGTAAACTCTTGTGGTCGGTAAAGATAGTGCTTTTCGTTCCATACAAGTAATGTCTCCAGATCTTCAGAGCAAACACCACTGCTCCCAGTTCAAGATCGTGGGTCGTGTAGTTAACTTCGTGCATCTTCAACTATCTGGAGGCGTAGGCGATGACCATACCTTGCTGCATCAGAACACACCCGAGCCCTTGGTTCAATGCATCGCAATAGACTACGAAGTCTTCTATCCCTTCAGGGAGAGATAGTATTGGCGCGGTGCACAAGGCTCGCTTGAGCGTTTGGAACGCTCTCTCTTGTTTCTCTTCCCAGTCAAAGGCCTCGCCTTTCTGGGTCAGGGTTGTAAGAGGTTTCGCTATTCGGGAGAAGTTCTGAATGAATCTGCGATAGTAGCCAGCGAGACCTAGAAATTGACAAATTTTTGTCGGCGTCTTGGGTGCTGACCAGTTCTCAATGGCTTTAATTTTGGATGGGTCCACGTGGATTCCCTCTTCGCTTACCACGTGTCCTAAGAATTCGACTCTTCGGATCCAAAATTCACATTTCGAGAACTTTGCATAGAGTTTCTCCGTTCGTAAAGTTCCTAAAACTTGTTGTAGGTGATTGCCATGCTCTTCCTTACTTCGGGAGTAGATCAGGATGTCATTAATGAAAACGATGACGAACTGATCCAAGTAAGGTCGGCATACTCTGTTCATCAGGTCCATGAAAACTGCTGGCGCGTTGGTCAATCCGAATGGCATCACCACGAACTCGTAGTGTCCGTAACGAGTTCGGAAGGTTGTCTTCGGCTCATCCTCCTCGAGCACTCATAACTGGTGATATCCGGATCTCAGATCAATTTTGGAAAAATAGTTCGCCCCTTGCAGTTGGTCAAATAGATCGTCTATGCGAGGCAGAGGGTAACGATTTTTGACCGTCAGTTTGTTGAGTTCTCTGTAGTCGATACACATACGGAACGATCCGTCTTTCTTCTTAACGAACAAGACCGATGCTCCCCAAGGTGAGAAGCTTGGTCTTATGAAGCCCTTGTTGAGCAATTCGTTAAGTTGACCAAATAATTCTTGCATCTCTGCTGGTGCTAAGCGGTAGGGCGACTTGGCTACTGGGGTAGCTCCTGGGACTAAGTCGATTCTGAACTCGACCTATCGTTGCGGAGGTAATCCAGGTAGTTCTTCTGGGAAAATGTCGGGGAAGTCGCTCACTACTGGAATGTTCTTTAGTTCTTTCGTTTCGAGTCTCGTGTCGACGACGTGAGCAAGGAATGCGTGGTATTCTTTGCGCAGATATTTATGTGCTTGAATACTTGATATAATGCAAAGACTCGCACCAGGTTTGTCACCGTAGAAGATAAGAGTTTCGTTAGACGAGAGGTTTAAACGGACTGCTTTCTCGAAGCACATGTTGTCGGCGCGATGAAGACTCAACCAATCCATGCCGATGATAACGTCGAAGCTTTTTATTGAGACCGACATGAGGTCGATTGGAAATGAATGGTTATCTAGAGTTAGGATACATCCTAAGTATATGCTACTGGTGTGTTCTGTTTTTCCATTAGCCATTTCTACTGTGAATTGTTCTTTAAGTGCGTGTGGTTGTTGTTTAAGCATGCGAGCAAATTTATGGTTCACGAAGCTTCACTCCGCTCCACTATCGAACAGAATGCATGCATAGGAGTTATCGAGGAGGAATGTACCAGTCACCACTGTCGGTTCAACAATTGATTCCCCGTGTCCTATAGCTAGTACCCTCCCTGCTCCTCCAGCATTTCTCACTTTGGGTCAGTCCCTCTTATAGTGGCCTGTTTCGCCACATCCATAGCAAGTTGGGCTCGCGCCAGAGCCAGGTACTTGTGTGATCGGTTGTGCCGAGAACTTACAGAAACGGACGGTGTGTCCTTTCCTGTTGCAGTTAGAGCACTTCATTTCACGGCAGGGGCCGTTGTGGTGGAAGTTGCATTTGTTGCACTTAGGCAAACTTCCAGCATACTGCTTCATCGGAGTAGTAGCAGCAACAGGGGTTATCGCGGCATGTACTGCCACAATTTGCTGCTTTTTGGCAGCTCGCTGCTTCTTCTTGTCATCCCAGAACTTCCGCTTGGTGTCAGCGGGTTTGGAGGGTTCCGAGATGGCTAGGGTTGTTGTTGCCGCAGGGGTTTTGACTCCATGGTCAATGAGTCTTTGTGCCAATCGCTTGGCACTGTCGAAGGTAGCGGGGTTCGATGCTAGGACATTCCCCTGATACGGAGGCACCAGCCCCCATATGTACCGTTCGATCTTTTTCCCTTCAGTGGGAACCATATTAGGGCAGAGGGCCACCAGTTCGCTAAATCTGCCGGTATAATCAATAATGTTGGTGCCCTTCATGGTCAAGCTCCAAATCTCCTGCTCTAGTTTCTGGATCTCGCCCCTCGGGCAGTATTCCTCAATCATGAGGTCTTTCATCGTTTCCCAGCCTATGTCGTTGGCTATGACGAGAGTTAGAGATTTAACGTGGCCGTTCCACCATGTCAGTGCCTTTCCTTCAAAGGTGCATGCGGCATATTTGACTTTGCTCGCAGCAAGGCAAGAACAAATTTCGAAGACTGATTCCGTCTTCTCGAACCATTGCGAGAGAGTAATGACTCCGCCGGTCCCATGAAAGGACTTCGGCTTGCAGTTGGTGAAATCCTTGTAAGATCACTCTCTCGAGCGCACAGGAGTTTCAACCGGAATGGAGTTAATCGGGGTTCCACCTCTGCTGGCATCAATAGAGTGATACTGTGCCATGGCAGTTGCCACTGCTGCAGCTACGGCAGCATTTAGGGTTGATGTATCGATGACCGAAGGTGGAGGAGGTGATGTAGGTGTAGGGTTATTCCGGGGAGATTTGCGAGGAGGCATCTTTCAGCTATAAGTTTATAAAGATGAGAAAAGTGGTAAGAATCAATTTGTAAGTAATGTGCGAATGACACATGGATTAACTAACCATAGCCCAACAATTGAATGAGTGTTTGAGATTGTAACCAGAAAGATGTGTAGGAAAACCCAAATGTAAAGACTCTTCCCACAGAGTAGGTAGTTGTCAATAATACTGGTATTACTGATGTAACGAGTTCAATGAAAATTGACCTAACAGTAGGTCTTACATCATACCATACGGAAAGTTTGACAGTTCTTAGATTCCTAATTAGAGTACTGAAAGTTAGAAATATTTTACAGATAAGTGCTACTTAGAGCACAGATGTTAAAGGCTAATCCTTAACCCAAAGATAATGATGTACTAGACATCATCTAAAGGCGATGAGTATTCCTCGGGAGAACCCTGAGGTCTCTCATTTGACGGACCACCTCTTGAAGGTGTCGCTCATGAGCCCTTTGATGAGCTCGAAGTTCCATGACTTCTGCTTGAGAGGCAACCAGATGTTGCTGTAGGGTTTCATTGGTTCTCCGGGTCCGTTCCATGTCTTCTTCGAGACGGCGAATGCGGACTGTGTTGACACCAGAGTTGGCATCAATCTCCACGACCCGGTCGATGGCTGCTCGACATTACGAGCTATTCTGCGGATAATGACAGGTAGAGATCGGTCAGCAGAGCCACCATCGCTGACGTTGTAAAAGGTTCGGTCCCCAAAGTATGGTAAGGGTTGACCCTGTTCGTCACTCAAGCGATTCAAGTTATCTACCCACAAGGGAGTGGGACCTGGAAAAGCTGGTCGAGGGTTGTTGTTCGGGGCTTGGCCTACTGGAGGTAGGTTGTTGACTTCGGGCTCAGAGTCTGATCCATCCGAGAAGCCTTCAGCTTGATGATCATCCAACGGAATTTGGTGTTCATCGTCAGACTCTACTTCGAGCCATCCTGCGTTGCCTTCATTTGGAAAGTACGGGTCGCCGTGATGGAATCCAGTTGTATATGTACGGGTCGCCGTGATGGAATCCATCCTTCTTCTTGACGAACAGAATCGGTGCTCCCCACGGCGAGCTGCTCGGCCGAATAAATCCCTTCCCCAGCAACTCCTAGAGTTGCGAGGACAACTCTCATTCTAGTATAGTTGTATATGTACTATTTCTCGCATAGTTGTATATGTTTTGTTTCTAGTATAGTTGTATATGTATTGTTTCTAGCATAGTTGTATATGTTCTGTTTCTAGTATAGTTGTATATGTTCTGTTTATAGTATAATTGTATATGTTCTGTATTACCCCGATGGTAACTAGCTATTGATGTACTGATAAATATGAATATGGAAGTACTTTTATGTCTATACATGTATATATGATATATAACTAATATTGAAACGACCCTCGGATGGTCACCCGAAATCCCACCAGACCACATCTCAGTGCGCGAAAAGGAAATAGGGCGGATGGCCTTCCTAAGCCCTTTAAACATTACTTATATATCTATACATATATGGGCATGCAATTTATAAGAAGTAAAACAAAGTTTAATAAAAGCATTTGATAAGTAAAAGAGTTTATAAAACATTTTGAAGTGAAACATTTTGATAAATAGTTTGAACAGTGATAAAATCATTGGTTTTCTAGTTATTAATCACATGTGACTAATGTGATCACATGTGATTGATGTAATAACTGTAAGTGTTTAACTTGTACCCCCCCCCCCCCATAAAGTATTTAAAAACATTTCAAAGCATTTCAAAGGTTGATTAAAGGGGTATGAACTCACTTGTGTTGAGTAGATTGTATTGATGTATCGGGTACCGTGCTAGGTGACAAACGGAAACTTGTTCACACGTACGAGCCTAGTTATCATATAATGAGCATATATATAACTAATTAGCCAAATAATAACTTAACAAAATAAGTTGAGACACTTAGGAACATGTAAACACTTTATATAAGTGTTATAGGTCCTAATGGTTGCATCTAAGTTGATACGGGACAAGGCAAAAGGGGTTTAATGCACCAACGACCTTGTATATGAGTTCACCACCCAAAAAACCCCACCTTTTGAGTTTATGGTCATAAATTCCTTGAGTTTACGGCCGTGAACTCCACACTTGGTGGTTTTGGGTGTTTTGAAGTGCTATATTGATCCTAGAATAAGCCTAGCCTTGTTGGAATAATCCTTGAAGTAGTTTAAGGCCTTGGAATGCTCCTTTGGGGAGTTTACGGCCAAAGGACCATATCCCCTAGAGTTTACGGCCGTAAACTCCTATGGGGTGTTGGTTTTAATTCATTTAAGGCATTTGCACATGTAGGATAACTTCCATGTTTTTGCTTAAGGCTAAAGGGGACATTTGGCACACATTTAAGCCTTTACTTGGAGTTTACGGCCCAAGAGATGTTCCTTGGCCGTAAACTCCCTTTAAGGGGTGATTTTGATGTCATTTTCTCCCCATTCAAGTTACAAGTATACAAGGTTAATTGTCTTAAGGCTTTAAGGGTGTTTAGGGCACACTTTGCCCTTGAAAAAGGGGTTTACGGCCCAAGAGCATATCCTTGGCCATAAACTCCTAAAACCCTATAATTTTGAAGTGTTTTGGTGTCCAAATTAACTATAAGCATTAGAGGGTAAAGGTCTTTAAGCTTTAGGGGTGATTTAGGGCACATATAGCCCTTAAAAAGGGGTTTACGGCCCAAGAGATATCCTTGGCCGTAAACTCCTATAACTAGGGGTTCTTGATTGATTTCTAGCCTCAAATGTTTATACCGTAAGTCCTTAACTAGTTGTCTAGCAAGGAATTGGGACTAGGAAGCTTTTAGGCCTCGTTTTGGAGTTTACACCCCAAGAACGTTCTTGGGCCGTAAGCTCCCGGATCTTGTATTTTAGACATGTAAACAATGTTATAAAGCATATAACAAACATTAAAACACATTTAGGAAAGTAGACTCACAATCCGGGATGAAAACTCGAAGATCCGTCAGAGAGAAAATGGCTTTTCTCTAGTTGGAATTGTGAATAATGAATTAATTAAATTCAGAAATCTATTTATAGTCCTGAAATATTTTGATAGAAAATATTTTTATTCCGGAAGTTGGACTATAACATTATGAAACTTGGAATGTTCAAGTTTCACAAATCCAGGAGCATCCACTCTCCTGATATCTATAGAAACGTAAAACCCTAATGTACACAAACTTGTTCGGAAAAGTCTGAAAATCACTGAAACTGGACTGGCTTCTATTGAATAGATATTGTTCGTACAAATGGAAATTTCAGGTTGTCACAGCATCAAGGCCTAACTAAAATTACTTACAGTTCAAGGTAGTCACATAGAAAAGTTCTACATGGAACATAGATACGAACACGGTTCTTTAAAACAAAGAAGGAAAGTAAAGCATCTCCTACTGGCGTCGGTCATCCCTATGGTGAACCCTTAGTTCAGCTAGTTGACGTTCTGTATCAAGCAGGTATCTTTCGTACACCCTATGGCGTACTCGGAGCTCTATGACTTAGGGCTAGAAACGTACAAGTTTTGAAGATCGGGGACGAAGATCGGGATGATACTTGAGAGGATTTCAGCCAAGGGAAAGAAAGGAATGAACAAATGGCTAACATATCATCATATATGGGGGAGTTTACGACCCACATGGAGTTAACTGTTGGATTAGTGTCTAAGTCCACAACTATTTTGGTATGTACTTGACCCGATGGTGAATGGTCCTTTTGGGTTGCCTTCACTAAAGCAACTTGATTGGAGAAATAAATAGTGAGAGAGGTTATTATGATTTATTAATATGTTATAAGAATAATATATTAAAGGAGAAATCATATTTGTTTAATTAATATTGGTCAATAATTAATTAAGAATTAATTTTGTGATCAAGTGTAATTAATTAAACTAGAGGGGTTGAATTGTAATTATGTGATAGTTACAAAATAAGGTAAGGATTATCTTATTAATGGGTTGGACGATTCTAAGGTGATAAGGCCTTAGAATTCGACTAGGATAAGGGTTTCTAAGACTTATCTTATGGTTACTTGGTGGGCAAGCAACTAGATAAGGATAAGGACTAAAACCCTAATCTTTACACCTATATAAACCCCCTAAGGCTCATGAATTCGTGTATCCCTTCCCAAGAGGTCCTAGAGATGAATTCATATACCTCTCCTCCCTCTTTATTCCTTCTCCACTTGCTCTTGGTGTTTGTAAGCCATTAGAGGAGTGACACTTGTGACTCTAAGCCTTCCAAAGTCAATACAAGGAGATTTGGGATTGTTATTGCTACATAACAATCAAGGTAACATTATAAAACTATTCTTATGTTAATATGATCACTTTATGCTAGAATTAGGGTTTATAGTCTTGGATAACTTGCATGTACAATAGAGAAACCTAGATCCTAGCATTAGGGTTTGTAAGAGCACATAGGATGTCTTATGACCAAAACCCATCAGTGGTATCAGAGCCTAGCTTGGTTTCAATTGTACTGATGCATTACATGTTCAAAAAAATCGTTTTTTTGGTGTTTTGGAGGCTGGACTCGCCGAGTCCATAGCTGAACTCGCCGAGTCCATGCAGACTCGACGAGTCCAAGCCTGACTCGACGAGTCAACTCGTCAGATGGAGGTTATCTCGGGATTTCTTGCTGTTTTTGCATTAGGATAGTTACCTTATCATGTTAGATCAATATTAATCCGATTATATGATATATTTGACTATATTTTTGATCTAAATGAAGATATTTATCAATTAATAAGATAATTGTTTCCTTATAAGATAATTGATTAATTATTTTGAGTAAATTGATAAATTGTTTTGCAAAAAATCATTAAATAAATCAAATATGGATAATTATGTGATTAAATGTTAATTTAAAATTATTTGTTATTTGATCCTTGTTGTTATGAAAAGTTTCATATTTTCCCCTTTAGGTTTTATAGTTTAAATTTGAACCCAAAAGTTTTGTTGTTTTGAAATTTAAATAGTTAAAACCCTAATGTTTTGAAAAAGGTTTCAAAACTTACCCTCAAGTTTTGGAATTTAAAAGTTGATTAAAAGTTAATTAGGAATGTTAAATTCTAAAACCCTAGTAATGTTTTAAAAAGTTCAATTCACACCCTTATGGTTTTATTAATTAATTAAGGTGTATAATTAAAAGAGATTTAATAAATCCATAAAAGTTTTGGTTTGAAATTTAATTGAATTAAAAGTATAATTATTAATTTTTAACCACCTAGTATTTTAAAAGTGTAAAATGCACCCTATACTATATATATAACATTAAAAGTCTAACATTATATATATATATATATATATATATATATATATATATATATATATATATATATGTTTGAGTAAAAGTCAGTCTTACCGTTAGTAGGCCTCATTCACGAAGCTGGTCTATAAGGGGTGTTTAAGGAAATTGCCTATAAAATGGCGATTGAATGGGTATCCACTCTTACCCACCGCACTCTTGACTATTGGAGGGTCGTTAGCCGAATGGGTAGGATAGGATGAAACCTTCCATTATAAGTATAATGAAATACAAAGTAACTAAATGTTTTTCTAATTCCCAATCTTAGTTACTTAGGCAAAAGTGAATTGATGCAATTTCATGAAATTACACTTTGTACCCTTGCGAAGACGTTAGTGGAGCGTGTGTGGTTTAGCAGCACACTAAATGGTTCTAAGCAAAGGTAGCAAAGGGTGACTCAATGTTTGTCATAGTTCGGTGGAGCGTGTGTGGTTTACCGGCACATCGAATAGGTGACTGTAACATGTGAGGGTACCATGTAAGTTTGCATGGTTATTCACACCCGCTTTGTGATCCTCGGCATCCCAGTCACAAACAAGAGGGGAATATCGAGATTTAAACATGCCATTGAAATGTTCAATGAATCTCAAAGGATCTAGGAGTTTTCATAGATTTAAAACTTAAATTTCTTTTCGTTTTTCATGGTGGAAATTAGTGAATCGTCATTCACTTACCTTCAAATATTCTGCAACTAGATTATGGCATCCCATTTCTAGGTTGTAGCATATTGTGTTGGGTCCTAGCCTTAGTATCTCATTTGGGTGATTTACTAAGGACTCAATCAATCTATCAACTAACTTGAATTCGTTTTTTCTCCCGTTTTGTAGATGTCAAAGTTCGACAACTATGGTCTTCCCGAATCCCATGGAACAAGCATTCCACATGAAGATGATATTCCACGATTCGATCGAGGAACAAGAAATCATGCTTCACTTCCTCCTCCTCCTCCAATTATTATCCCTAACCCACAAGATTGTAAAATTGAAAGGTTCAAGATCACTCAAGCCCTTTTGGCAAGTAAACATAAAGAAGGAAAGTCGGTGTGTGCACACGTCTTAGGGATGAAGTCACACATTGATAGGTTAAGAATGATGGGATCCGTTGTCAGTGAAGAGATGGTTGTTGATTGGGTTCTTCAGTCACTTCCTAACTCGTATAGTGAGTTCGTAAGAGAGTACTATATGATGAACCATGACGTGACCCTTATTGATCTCACCTATATGCTTATTGTTGCTGAATCAGCAATGGTTTGGCGCAATAGAAAAGCAAAGTTGATTGGTGAATCTGCCTTCAAGACCTCTATGGATATAGACAATGGCAATGAAAGACATGCAATGATCGAAAAGTTTGATCATAAGAGAAAGGCGATGTCTGAAGTAGTTCCATGTGCTGTTCCAAAAGAGTCAATTTGCTTTTATTGCCAAGAGAAGGGGCATTGGAGACGAAGTTGCCCTATTTACCTAAGAGATCTAAGAGATGGGAGAGTCAAAAGTATGACTACGCTTCAGGTAAAATCCACTATCTTACTCCGTTAAGTTCCTATTCATTGATTCTTAATACATGATGTGATAAGATTGCATTTGAATGTTTTGCAAGATCGGTGAAAAGAAAGGAAGTTTGATAAGAGAGCAAGATGAATCTAATCACAAGAGATGGATCTCGATCGCATGGACTTGAAGATTGGATTTTGAGCTTAGATAGTTATGATAGAGTTGTTATAAATTTTCCTTTTACATAGTTTTCAATAGATTTTGCATTGTAAGGACAAATGTTTTTCCGCTGCTTTTCTAAATAAAATAAATTTTGTTTGACTTATTTATTTATTTTTTTACTTCCTTGCAATGAAATCATTATGAAAATTGATGTTTGCTTATTTCTACAACGAATGGATATGATTCTTAGTTATGTTATTTATGGAAATGTCAAGAATTTACCAAATAGGGAGAGTTTCTCATCGACCAAATTTCAATTGGACTGAAATTTGGAATCATGCAACTTGGTTGCATGATGAATGAGAAATTTCATATTTGGAAATTAGACAAATTCGTTAACAAAGTGTCAAGTGAAGGACTAGGAGATCGAGTACACAAAGTTGTGTGTTGATCAAGTTCACCATAAGAGTAACAAAGATATTCGTCATGATTTACTAAAGGCTTAGTAAATATGATTACACCTACAAGATTAAGTGTAATACTGAATTGATCAAAGGGTTTAGATCAATAGTAGAACGAATAAGAAGAATCAAGTAGACAGAAAGATAAAAGTTTATCCATTCTAAGAAGAAGGGAGAGTACCTTTTATGCTTTATGATAGGTCTTTATGATTAAGAACCATATCTCAATTGATCCTCTAAGTGAGTCTTAGTACAATTGCATGTCTAAGTAGAGGAATCAAAAATTGAAGAAATGGTTAAATCAAGAAGTCAATCATACTTCGTTCCAATAACAAATCTTAAAGTTAAGATTGTGAAAATGAGTGAAAAGTATTAAGAAGGTTTATAACATTCATCAAATATGGAAAGTTGTGATCTCTTGGATAAGACAAAGGCCAACTAGGACCAATTTATGAAGTGTTTTGATAAAAACTACACTAACTCTTGAATATTTGTTTGTCAAGAATTGTTTATTGACAAGAGAATCTTATATGTCAATGAGTCAGTAGGAGTCTTAATGGTCTTGAAAGGTTTCAAGAACAAATCAAATAAACCTTATCGATCATCACTAGCACACGAGTTGAGGTTTACAACCTATCGTGTTGACAATATTTTGATTTTGTGCTATTCCAATTGAGTTAATTATGCATGTAAGTCCTATGAGTTCTCATTTTGAATGCACAAAAGGCAAAGCACCTTAATCAATGGAAGGTACATTGATTGGAAAAGGTGAGTTGCTTAACTACTTGGAAGACGTGGTGGGCAGCTGTGCTACCATAAGGCAAGAAATCAAGATTAAGAAAGTTCGGTCCATATGAGTTTGAATTTGTCTTAAACTCTGGTTTTAACAAATTCACATGGATAGGAACAAATACACCGCTTTAAATCTAAGTGTCATAAGATTTCCTCCTTCATGAAAATGATTGTGAGGAAATGCTTTCACTAAGAAAGATTTTAAGAAGATAGTGATTGTAAAATTGCATTTTCGAATTTGATTATGGTTACGGTATCCCTTTCCATAATTTGAATTGTGAGGTTTGGAAATTAGTCTTAATTGTTTAGACACACATATGAACTATCTAAGGAAAAGGTGTATAAGTTCAAGGAGCTTTGATAAAGGATTATCAAAGTACTAAGTATTAGAAACATTGACTTAAGAAATTCAATAGGTATTGTTTTCTGAAAGTTAAGATGTTTATGAATACATGTCAAAGCTAGTGGGAGCATAAATGTTATGATTGTATGATTATTAAGGAAAGTATTGCAAGTTGGCAATATTAATTATAGAAAACAATAGTCATTCTTTGAAAAGTTGTAAGGATGGAATAGCTGTTTTGCTATAATTAAGGGAGAGAATATTATGCTTCATTTCAAATCTAAAGGCTTAGGTTGAGAAATGTTAATAAATTTAATCAAAGGTACATAGTGTGTTCTTAAAAATTTAGTCAAAGGTACATAGTGTGTTCTTAAAATTTCGAGTATGATTACGACATTCCTCTTCACAATTCGAATTTTGGGAACATAGCAAATAAAACATTATGCATCGTGTCCCATACGCTTCGAGTATAGGATCAATTGCAAATGTTTTAATGTTTGACCATTCTAAAATTTTCCAAATGTCTAGTGCATTTAGAGGGAAAAAGGACTAGGATCGGTTTTGACTAAAATAATTAAACAACTATCAAAGGACAATCCAAAGTTCGACGAGGATTGGTTGCTTATGAGTAGTTGGAAGCATGGTATTGAATGTACCATATCGACATTATTGTGAATAAAAAAGATTCTATTAAGAATAACTTGTCATATGGAAAATATGGAAACGTGTCCATATTGGGAATTGAATATTGAAAATCTATGTCTAGATTAGAAACTTTTATGCAAAGGATGTTCAAAGGAATGTACTTTGAGTGAGATACATCATATCTAAGGAATTGTCTTGTAACAATCTCCGATAGAAGATTTTGTAATATCATTGGCAATAGTCTTTGTGACTTTGGTGCAGTGACATTACATTGCATAGTATGTTACAATCTAGCATATTTTATAAGTAGCAAGAATTTGATATTCTTTCACTTATGGAAAAGGATTTGGAGTTGTGAAATGAGAATGATTGGAAATGTGTTCAATTTGATCTATTTCACAAAAGTAAGAACCATAGGTAAACATTGTGTGCATGCTATGAGCATGGGATAAGTGTAGAAATTCAAGTAAGAAGTTGATTATCCGAAATGACAAATAATGAGTAATCAATATGGTGATAAATAAAAGGAGTTTCTCAAAGGTTTGAGGCCATATGGGATTAGTATTATTCTTGTGTTTCACTTTGCATGTTTTGACTTCCTGAATAGTTTAATTGGTTAAGAACAATCAAATTATTTGAACGGGCCACAGTCGTTCATATGTTGGAAGTAGGTATGAATGAAGACTGTCGTGAATTGGTGTGTGGATTGTCTAAAAGAGTATTAGACATAAGCAAATGTTTGTTGCAACGTTCATGAGTGCTTATGAATATGAATTTGAGCATTGGATTAAACCCACGCTCATTTGGATCACTCCATGAATTGTATCACGAGTGATTGGTGAGACGATAACATCTTATATTCTTGAAACCGAGATGTGTGAGTTGTATCTTGCTAATCGGTTGCATATTGATAATATGAAAACGCACTAGTAACTTTGTGTTGTAAAACATATTGTTGTGTGTGATTCGGTGAGTGAGTGCAAGCAAGCATTGTATCAAAGTTTATCCGTTCCTTTTATCCAAAGAAGGATAAAAGCGATATCTTTTGGCCCCTCGATGATTTAGTGATGACAAACGTAAATGCTCGGCCGGGCTAGGGCTAATTTGATTTGTTCAATTAGTCAGTCGTCATAAATCAGGAATCGAGAAATAGTACAAAGAGAATGATTAGAAATCATATCTCATAAGATATCTAGAATGGAGGAATATATAATCCCTTATCTTAAGGACACGCGTATATGATATGATCAGAGTTGATAGCGGATTTCGAAAGCTACGATTGCAAATCAGGATCTGAAGTCATACGCAGAATAGTTATTAGACTTATCCAAGTGGGAGACTGTTGGATTAGTGTCTAAGTCCATAACTATTTTGGTATGTACTTGACCCGATGATACATGGTCCTTTTGGGTTGCCTTCACCAAAGCAACTTGATTGGAGAAATAAATAGAGAGAGAGGTTATTATGATTTATTAATATGTTATAAGAATAATATATTAAAGGAGAAATCATATTTGTTTAATTAATATTGGTCAATAATTAATTAAGAATTAATTTTGTGATCAAGTGTAATTAATTAAACTAGAGGGGCTGAATTGTAATTATGTGATAGTTACAAAATAAGGTAAGGATTATCTTATTAATGGGTTGGATGATTCTAAGGTGATAAGGCCTTAGAATTCGACTAGGATAAGGGTTTCTAAGACTTATCTTATGGTTACTTGGTGGGCAAGCAACTAGATAAGGATAAGGACTAAAACCCTAATCTTTACACCTATATAAACCCCCTAAGGCTCATGAATTCGTGTATCCCTTCCTAAGAGGTCCTAGAGATGAATTCATATACCTATCCTCTCTCTTTATTCCTTCTTCACTTGCTCTTGGTGTTTGTAAGCCATTAGAGGAGTGACACTTGTGACTCTAAGCCTTCCAAAGTCAATACAAGGAGATTTGAGATTGTTATTGCTACATAAGAATCAAGGTAACATTATAAAACTATTCTTATGTTAATATGATCACTTGAATGCTAGAATTAGGGTTTATAGTCTTGGATAACTTGCATGTACAATAGAGAAACCTAGATCCTAGCATTAGGGTTTGTATGAGCACATAGGATGTCTTATGACCAAAACCCATCATTTACGGCCGTAAACTCCATTGTGGTGGCATTGAACTCTTGGTTAAGGTGTTCCATGTTTGTTCTTTGCGCTATAACTTCAGCAGATAAACCCCAACACTTATCCCTTAAGTATACAAGGCTCAAAACGTTCAAACAGACTCCAAATTGTGCTAAATGATAGCAAGAATGGGTTTGACTTTCAATGAAGTGTTTGACTGTATAGGATAGAAAATTTTGGGTTGTCACATACATGTTGTTGTAAAACAAGCAGCTTTGATGGCAAAATCAAGTGTACATTCCTTAAGATCTTTTAATCGAGAAAAATGTATATTTGAGTTGATAACTCAAAGATGTCGAAATGTGCAAGTGGTTAATTTGGAACAAAAAACTTGCACATATGGTAAATGGGAGGCATTTAAATATCATTGTTCTCATGTCTTGAGTGCATGTGCCAAACTCTCTTTGAATAATTGGCAATATGTTGATACATGTTACTCGATTGAATACTATTATGCTACTTGGGCATCTGAGTTCTCCCCGCTTCCTCATGAAGCGTATTGGCCACAATCACCATTTAATGAATTACTTACAAGTTTAGAACTATTATGAAATAAAAAAGGTCGTCATCGTTCAACAAGACTAAAAAATGGCATGGATATTAAAGAAAGAAGAAATGTCAATCTTTATGGAATTTGTAGGCAACCAGGACATAATCGAAAACGATGTCCATCTATGCCAAAGTAATTTAAATATATATATATATATATATATATATATATATATATATATATATATATATATATATATATATATATATATATATTTATGGTATTTGTTGTGGTTATTCTCTTATTATTTTTTTCTTTTTTTTACAGGTAATGATTTTTTTACCGGTTCAAGGTCAAGCTAATTATGATGTTTTTCTTTTTGTAATAAACAATATTGAGTTTTTTTTGTGGTGTTTTTTTGTAAGAAACAATGTTGACGGGTTTTTTTTTTCATTTTAAAAACATTTTATATGAATAATGGAATTTTTGCACCTTAAAATTTGATTATAGTGGTGGTTTTTATGAATTTTTAATGTTGAGGCTAAAATTTGATGGTAAAAATGTTGTATAAGAAAAATGGATATTTAAAAAAACAGTAAAAAAAGGATAAAAAAACTAAAATGAAATCTGTCATTTATATATACTAATTAAACAAATATACGCACCCTAAAGAGCGGAAAACACCTTGGTTAAGTGTTTGGGGTGTCCCGAGTAACATCTAAGGGCTTGAATGGCTTAGGAATGGAGTTTACTCTCCAAGAGTAAACTCTCCATATGGTTTTTACGGCCCTGGGACAACTCCCCATGAGTTTACAGCCGTAAACTCATGGTGAGAGTGTTCTAGGATGTTTAAAGGCTTAATATCGATCGTGGAATTTTGCTAGGTCCAAATCTAAATTGTATGAGTGGTTTTAAGGCTTCACATGGACCATTGAGGAGTTTACGGCCCTAATCAAGGGAGCTTACGTCCGTAAGCTCCTATACACTCATTCTTTTGGTGTTTTGAAGTCTTAAATGATAGAGGGTAAATTCCTAAGCATTTTTCCAAGTCAAATGGGGAGCTTACGTCCGGAGCAGCCGTCAGGGATTTCTCATTCAGGATTTCAACAGTCAGCGTCACGAGGTGAGTTTCCTTCCAGTAGGAACGAGTCTAAGGCCACAATGTCGGCCCGTTTAAATAGCAGTAGTTTCCGGAATTCGGTCCGATGCAGTAGTCAGGATGTTTGATGCCTTTGTGGCTCAGACAGGGTTTATGTATTATGTGTTCCGGGCTACGACCCGATGCATTATGCAGTTTATGTGTTCATGCTAGTTGATATGTTTATTCTATGCTATGTTATTCTCAATCAGTTTTCGGATTTCGATCCGATGTAGTTAGTTCCGGACTTCGGTCCGATGCAGGGGACAAGGTCCCAGTCAGTTCCGGACTTCGATCTGATGCAGTTTCGGACTTCGGTCCGATGTAGAGGGCAAGGCCCTGGTTAGTTCTGGACTTCGGTTCGATGCAGTTTCCAGACTTCGGTCTGATGCAGTGGGCAAGGCCCAATATGTGTTTATATGTTATTGTATGGTACGTAGTAGTTTGGGGGAGCTCACTAAGCTTTGTGCTTACAATTTTAGTTTTGGTTTCAGGTACTTCCGCAAGTAAAGGGAAGAGCTCGGGTTGATGGCATCGCACACACCACAACTTCAGTTTGTCATGGGAGTTGTTTTTAGCTTTTCATAGATGTGATTTGATACAGTCTTGATATAGTTTCCTCGTAATACTTTGTTATTGTTTTGAGATATTGACGTACGAGATTTACTTTATGATATTAACATGGTGTTTTTAGTAATTATTAAACAAAAAATTTTGGGTCGTATTTTGGGATGTTATAGTACCCCCCCCCCCCCTAAAAGCATTTATAAACGTTTAAAAACATTTAAAAGGTTAATTAACGGGTATGAACTCACCTGCAGTGAGTGGACCGTATGGAAGTGTCGGGCAAGTGCTTGGTGTCAAGTGAAGACTTAAACACACACAATGATCCTAATAACATATAAATACATATGTATGTATATATATATATATATATATATATATATATATATATATATACAATTAGTGGTTATAACACTAATTAGACAAGTATAAACACCCTAATGTGTGGAAAACACTTTGGTTAAAGTGTTAGGAGGCCATTGGGTTGCAACAAAGGAGTATAAGGCTTTGTATTTGAGTTTATGGTCCATGGACCATACTTAATGGAGTTTACGGCCCAGGGGAGTTTACTCTTGGCCGTAAACTCTCTAATGGGTCTCCATTTGAGGCTTAAAGCTATGTTGTCTTAAGTGGTTAAGTGTTCCAAGGCTTAAACAAGAGGCTAGGTGAGTTTAATGTCCAGAAATGACCTCAACTTGAGTTTACGGCCTGGGGACCACTTCCCCATGATTTTACGGCCGTAAACTCATGGTATGAAGTACCATTTTGTTGCTATAAGTCCCTAGTTCAATGGGGTATGGTTATAGACTAAGTTCTAAGGCTTGGTAAAGGGACTAGGGTGCAATTTGCCCCACTTATAGGGGTTTACGGCCCAATAACATGTCTTGGCCGTAAACTCCTTTGATCTTGTGTTTCTTTGTGATTTCTAAGCTTTAAACATGTTAAACTTAGTGTACAACGAGTCAGAACAAGAGTACTTACGATCTAGGAGCTTGAATGGATGGTTTTGGCCAAGAACACTAGTGTGTGTTCTTGGTGTTCTTGGTGAAACTTGAAGATCTACACAAATGGAATGATTTCACGGATGAAATCATGTAAGATCACTAGTTCATGTAAGATATCAACTAGTTAGGGAAACAAACATACAAGTTTTGAAGATCGGGGACGAAGATCGGGATGATACTTGAGAGGATTTCAGCCAAGGGAAAGAAAGGAATGAACAAATGGCTAACATATCATCATATATGGGGGAGTTTACAGCCCACATGGATTTTACGACCGTAAACTCCATTGTGGTGGCATTGAACTCTTGGTTAAGGTGTTCCAGGTTTGTTCTTTGCGTTATAACTTCAGCAGATAAACCCGACACTTATCCCTTAAGTGTATAAGGCTCAAAACGTTCAAACAGACTCCAAATTATGCTAAATAATAGCAGGAATAAGTTTGACTTTCAATGAAGTGTTTAATTGTATAAGATAGAAAATTTCGGGTTGTCACATACATGTTGTTGTAAAACAAGCAGCTTTGATGGCAAAAGCAAGTGTACATTCCTTAAGATCTTTTAATCGATAAAAATGTATATTTGAGTTGATAACTCAAAGATGTCGAAATGTGCAAGTGGTTAATTTGGAACAAAAAACTTGCACATATGGTAAATGGGAGGCATTTAAATATCATTGTTCTCATGTCTTGAGTGCATGTGCCAAACTCTCTTTGAATAATTGGCAATATGTTGATACATGTTACTCGATTGAATACTATTATGCTACTTGGGCATCTGAGTTCTCCCCGCTTCCTCATGAAGCGTATTGGCCACAATAACCATTTAATGAATTACTTCTAAGTTTAGAACTATTATGAAATGAAAAGGTCGTCCTCGTTCAACAAGACTAAAAAATGGCATGGATATTAAAGAAAGAAGAAATGTCAAATTTTTATGGAATTTGTAGGCAACCGGGACATAATCGAAAACGATGTCCATCTATGCCAAAGTAATTTAAAAAATATATATTTTTATGGTATTTGTTGTGGTTATTCTCTTATTATTTTTTTCTTTTTTTACAAGTAATGATTTTTTACCGGTTCAAGGTCAAGCTAATTATGATGTTTTTCTTTTTGTAATAAACAATATTGGGTTTTTTTGTGGTGTTTTTTTTGTAAGGAACAATGTTGAGGTGTCTTTTTTTTTCATTTTAAAAACATTTTATATGAATGTTGGAATTTTTGCATCTTAAAATTTGATTATAGTGGTGGTTTTTGATGAATTTTTAATGTTGAGGTTAAAAGTTGATGGTAAAAATGTTGTATAAGAAAAATGGATATTTAAAAAAACAGTAAAAAAAAGGATAAAAAAACTAAAATGAAATTTGTCATTTATATATATATATATATATATATATATATATATATATATATATATATATATATATATATATATATATATAACAATAAAAAGGTGGAATAAAGTGAAAAAAAATAAGATATTTAAATTAAAAAAAAAAGAAACTGAAAAATAAACTAAAAAATAATGAAAAATAAGAAAAACACTAAAATGATAAATACTTTTGAAACAACACCAAAATGATAAGAGTAAATTTCACGAATGGTCCCTATGATTTGGGGTAATTTGTGTGCTTGGTCTCTAACTTATTTTTTTAATTCGAAAGGTTCCTACTATTTGTTTTTCTTATACGATTGGTCTCTACTATTTGTTTTTGTTATGTGTTTGATCTCTGTCTTACCTAAAAAAAACTATTATTTAAATAGGAAAATATTGTGGATATGTAAGGTAAGGTGAGGGGGTGTGATTGGATGTCTATTTATTTAAATAAATTAAAAAATCAATGGCAAAATAGTTTTTTTAAGTAAAACAGGGACCAAACGGATAACAAATACAAACTGTAGAAACCTTACGAGTTAAAAAAATAAGTTAAAAACCGAACGCAAAAATTACCCAAACCATAGGAACCATTCACGGAATTTACTCAAATGATAAATATTTCAACCACCTCAAAAACTCTACGATACACATTATTATACTCATATAAAAAGTACGTTAAACAACTTATAAAAATTCCTAAACTTTTTTAAAATTATTAGTTTTTTGAAAAACTAAAAAAATAAAAAAGTATTTAGATACTCTTATTCCATCCTTGCACCCAATTTTAGTAAAATAGCGGGAATATGGAAAAATAAATAGAGAACTGCGCCATCAACTTTGTCTTCATCCAGCCACCTTCTCCTTGAAACTTGAAATCTCACCAAATTCATGTGTTTATCACCGTTCAACCATGAATTCATCTCAGATAATGAGTTGGTAAACAGCTCAACTAACCCCAAAACACAAATCAACCTCAACTTTATCACCCCATTTCCCCTAAAACAGACTAATCGAATCGGCTTCATATGAAACGGCTATGAAACAGAGAAAAATTCCTAATTAAATAACAAACCCGCATAAACCAAGCAGCTGCCTCAAATCACTTCGAGGTTTGTTTATATATCTGGGTTTTTCATCTTTTTTTAATTTTATCGAAACATTAGATTCTGTAATTTGCATTTTGCGAGTTACTGGTTTACTTTTTTTCTTCTTGAAAGGCATTTATTCAGTATAAATTTCATTGATTTTGGTGTTATGGAGTTTTCATCGTTGATGATTGTTGTTTAGAAGACTTCTAATTCATACACCGGAATCTGAATTTTTTGAATTAAGTGGTTTCTTTCGTCTAAGTTAAGAATTAATGGCGTCATGACTTTGCTTTTACATTTAGGGTTTATGCAGTAGCGGAGAAGACATCGTAAACAAGAAAAAAAGAACGGGCTTTTAATTATCGCCCACTTGTAATCATAATCTCTAACAGGCTAAGCTAAGCTAAGCTTTTTAGTTAATCCATTATCCATCAATGGAGTTTTGGACTTCATTTTTTCTGTATCTATCATCAATTTCTGTGATTTTGGCACAAAATGTGGAAGAGGGGCATCTGGTGATCAATGGGAGTTTACCAATTGCTCATACGGATTCAAATTATATTTGTGCTACTATTGATTGGTGGCCAAATACTAAGTGCGACTACCACCATTGCCCATGGGGATCTTCATCTGCTTTAAATCTTGTAAGCATGTTGTTAAAGTGCTTTATATGATGTCGAATACTTTTCATTATCTTAATTTATTCTTATTTTTATATTCTCAGGATTTATCTCATCCTTTTCTAACGAAAGCGGTTCAAGGTTTGTTTTTATTGGGTTTTTTGAGTGCCAACTTTTGTTTATTGAGTCTTGTAATATAAACTCTTCCACTAATCCTAAAGACAAAAAAAAAAAAAAAAAACCTATCAAGCTTCATGAGTGCAACACTTTTTTATTCATTTGCCATGTGAACACTTTGCAATTGTATTATTTTAATGGTTTTAGCTTAATAAACTTTTTATTTGTTCACATAATTTTTTGGTATTCATATTTTAAAAAACTTTACACATATTTAACCAATGACTTTTTATAGCAATAACTAAAAAGGTTAAATATATTACAAAACTTATCAAAGTATTTTACTAATGTATTTTTTTTTCTTCATAAAACTGACAATTAATTTGTTATATATATTGAAAATAAGGTGGTTGTATTATTAAGTTACAATGTTTTTATATTAGAATTATTGAGAAAGTCTTTTAAATTTTAAAAAAAAAAAAAAAAAAGATCAATTTATTTAGGTTTCAATTTATTTTAACAGCATGTAGATTTTAAAAAACAAACCAATGATGTAACATTGATGTGACATCGGTCCCAAAACTAATGATGTAACATTCAGTCCCACCTTAAGAATTGATTCCTTCACGTTTTACTAGAAATAATTTTCCTTTTTATGACATTCAATCCCCCAACTTACTGATTGCTGCGAGATGATGTCGCATTAAATCTCACAATGGATGATGTAACATTCAGTCTGACAACTTACCGACTTATGATGTCACATTCAGTCCCACAACTTACTATCTGATAATGTATCATTTAGTCTCACAACTTAACACCTAATTCTTTCAAATTTTACAAAAAAAATAATGTCTTGTTAATGGCATCAACAGCTTTCAAGTGCATGAGAATACGAGTTGGAGGTTCCTTACAAGATCAAGTATTATACAACATAGGAAATTTCACGGGTTCTTGCCACCCTTTTAAAAAAATGAAAGGGGGATTATTTGGGTTCTCTAAAGGGTGTCTTAATATGAGTAGATGGGATGAATTGAATCAATTCTTCAACAAGACAAGGTAAGTTTTTACCTTTTACCTTTTTGTTTCATATATCAAAATAAATACAATGTTTGACTATTAGTTAAATATCTAAAATACCCTTCATCAACAAACATGTTCAATGTAGAGCACTTGTGACATTTGGCTTGAATGCACTCCATGGAAGACACCAAGTTACAAAAGGAGTATGGGGAGGAGATTGGAATTACAACAATGCCCGTGATTTCATAAAGTATACTGTTTCCAAGGGGTATCAGATAGATTCATGGGAATTTGGTATAATTTTATAAACTAAAGTGATTTTTTTTAAACTATCAGAAAAAGGAAAACAAAAAGGTGATATGCATCATAATGATGAATTCTCTTGTTGATTGATGTAGGAAATGAGTTAAGTGGCAAGGGTATTGGTGCAATGGTGGATGCTGAGCAGTATGCAAGTGATGTAATTGAACTCAGGGGTATAATCGACAATTCATACACCAAATTCCAACCAAAACCATTACTCGTAGCACCAGGAGGCTTCTTTGATAAACAATGGTTTTCCAAGCTGCTTCAAGTCTCAGGTTCAGAAATTGTCAATGTCATGACACACCATATCTACAATCTAGGCCCAGGTTTGACTTTCTAATGTCAACTCTCTTATTCTTTTTAACTTCAAGATTGACAATAATCACTTTCTTTATTCAAAAAGACAAACAACCCATTTCACTACACAAAAAATAGTACAAGTTCGACATTTCATCGATTAAAAAAACCAAAAGAATATAAGTTTAATTCGACTCCAGAAAGTATTAGCTTTGACTTTCTAAAGTCAACAGGTGTTGATCCGAATTTGGTAAAGAAGATTCTAGACCCTCATTTTTTGAGTCGAGCATCTGTCACATTTAATGCTCTTCATGAAACTATCAAAACGGATGGCCCGTGGGCTTCTTCTTGGGTCGGGGAATCCGGTGGGGCCTACAACAGTGGTGGCCTTCATGTTTCAGACACTTTTGTTAATAGCTTTTGGTAATCTTATAACAAATTCTCATTCGTTTTCTCACGTTTTTTAATTATAAAGTTAAACTTTTTAAAGAATGTAATATTTATAGGTACTTGGATCAGTTAGCAATGGCAGCTAAGTATCACACAAAAGTATATTGCAGACAAACATTAATTGGTGGAAATTATGGTCTCCTCAATAGAACAACATTCATACCTAACCCTGATTACTACAGGTAAAAATCTTTAATTTTTTCAAAAAGATTATATGAATTTTGTCTAAAGTGACAATCTTGATGTGAAGTGCTCTTCTTTGGGATCGACTTATGGGTTCAGGAGTTCTTGATGTTGAAAGAGTGAATATTCCACCACATTTGCGCACTTATGCACATTGTTCAAAAGGAAAAGTAAGTTCATGTTTATGTATTAATAAACCGAATGTTAATAATAAATTGTTTGTGATCTGATCAGAGAGGAATAACTTTGCTTTTGATCAACCTAAGCAACCAAACAAGCTTCAAACTTGATGTTCACAACATCATGAACATGAATTTCCATATAAAGACTTCAAGAAAGAAAGCATCATTTGTTGATGATCTCAAGAAAACGGTTTCATGGATTGGATCGAAATCAACGGATGAAAATTTGACAAGAGAAGAGTACCATTTAACCCCACAACATGGAGATATAACAAGTAAAACAATGCTTTTAAATGGAGCTCCATTAAAGTTAACTGAAAATGGAGATACACCATGTTTTAAACCGAATTTCGTGAAGGTTGATTCTAAGATTTCTATTGCTCCTTTGTCTATCAAGTTTTTGAAGTTTCCAAACTTTGATGCACCAGGTTGTTCATGATGCATTGTTGTTTGTACCTTTGACATATATTTGGTGATGTTTGTGGTGTGTTAATTTTTATTTGTATGTATATGTACATTATTAGTTGCAAGTGTAAAAAAAGAGTTTGGAAGCTAACTTTTTGTGACACTATCTTAAGTGATTATGATCATTTAATATATCATCATCACATTGAAAAGACATATATAAACCCTATAAATAGTTAATTGGAAAACTGTAAGGTAAACAATCCTCTACATAAAGGGAAGTAGTAAGGAGATATTGTTTTCTCTATTTTCCATAAAAATATAGAAAAATAACCGAATTCATTCAAACGAATTCAATTATTTTCCAAGAAGACGTCGAGTTCGTTGATTTGCACCTCTTACTCTGAAATTGATCTCATCAACATCATCTTGAAGAGGATTAAGGGCTTTATCTTGCCTACAAAATTCAAAATATAAAAAAATCAAGTATTTTAACAATCATAAATGAGAAAACTCATATTATATTATATAACATAAACACTAACCTTTCAATTTCAGAACCCATGTCAACAGCCATTTCCTTCAGTTCCCCCAATATGTTACTCAACTCAGAGAGCCCATCATCTTGCTTCTCCTTTTCATACTAAGATAGAGGAAGGGGTAAATTAGTCATTTCACAGGAGGGGTATATTAGTCATTTAGTGTTAAACGATACCTCAACTTTCTGCATTGCATCAGCGGATTCAGGAAGTGGGACCCTTGAACGAGAAGCTCCCTTATTTGGAGTTGTTGTAAGTCCCAATTTTTCTCTTTGCTCCAAATGGTTACCCTTTCTTCTATCAGGATCATCTGTTAATAGATAATCAAAACTCAATAAAGCAACCAATTTTACAAATTATTCATGAAAACAATAACCAATTTTTAAAAAATAATAATTAATTACCTCTGATGCTTGTAGGACCTCTTATAGTCTGACCCTTTTTCGGCTTCCAAGTCCTAGAAAAAATGCCTCCAAGACTTCCCAATAGCTTCTCTCCCTAAAAAAATGAACGAAAATAAATAAATAAAGATTTGGTGGAAATAACATTTGACCATTTTTGGATCATAAAAACAACATACCCTACTGAGATCTTGCTCGATATTTGCTGCAGCATTGTGGGTTCTGTTAATCTGTTCACCTTGTTGATGTAAGGTGAGCATGGTGTTAGTGGCACTTTCTCTAATATCTTCTGCGATTTTTAATGCACTATGCACAGACTTTGTAGTTTCTTCAGCTTTATACGCAGCGTAATGTTCCAATTCTTGGACACTTTGGTTATCTACACCACCAGAATCAATGAAATCGTTTTTGTATTTGTTTCTTGATGCATACCCGGATGAATTCGAGGCAACTTTAATTTCATTGTTATCGAAAAGACTGGTTTTTGAATTTGGGGTTAGTGAAGGTTCGGAAGAGGGTTTTTTTGATGGTTTTAGGGTTGATTTTTTGTCGATTTCGTCATCAGAATCGAATGGATTGGAGGTGGGTTGACTTGGGAATCGAGGTTTGTGCTGATGAGGTTTCTTGTTGAGCCCAGACATGTTAGACTCTGCAGAGTTCGATTATGCAAGAAAACATGAAGATCAGGGTAAATCGTAAATAATTAGAAAAGTAACAAAACCGAAATGAATTGAACACCAGAAATTAAGATGAAGAAAATGAGATGATGATTTATGAACTAAATTAGGAAATTTATTCCACAACAACTCCACCAAATCAAGGATTAGTTAACCAAACGAAGAAAACATCAAGAACAGATGAATTATTTTCAAAATTATAATAATATACGAAAAAACTTTCTAGTTTACTTATTCACTCTCAGCAACCAGATACCCAATAAGTAAATTGAAGCAAAAGCAAAGAGAAAAACGAAGCGAAGTAACAAAACTCAGAATTACAAACCGAAAATCAAGAAGCGTAACAGAGTCGGAATGGATAAAACGATGATTGTATCATATATAACTGAACATGTATTATGATTTGGGTACAGATCGTTATAAGATAAAGTTGAATCTCTAAACCTAAAAGCTCAAGGAAAAGATGAAATTAAGTACCTATGAAATTGGGAGATACGAGAGAAAGGGGTGGTTGCCGGAGAGAATATCCAAGTGTAAAGGGACGAAGAATATAGAGGAAGATGAAAGCGGGGGAATTGAATATTGGAAGAAAAAGTCTTTGATGACGAGTAAACCTCTTTGGGGGTTATTTGTTGTTTTATCTTTTAACAGGTTAAATGCTAAAAGTAGAATTTTATAAGAAAGAATAGGTTTTCTCATAAAATAATACCCATCAAAATTCAAATACTTTTGTATATTATTTTGTACCTTTTTATTGATTTGTACAATAATAAGGCTTTATTTATTGAACCATGTTTATTAAATAAACATTTAATTCTTCTTATATTGATATTTTTGTAAAATACTTTTTGTATCTTATAACAGTTTGTCACTTTGCATTTGGAAAAATAAGTAAATAAATAAATAAATAATATTTGTTAACAGCTTTTTACTTGTATAACAATAATTTACTTTACGGAAAACGACTTTAAAAGGTAACGAAGTTTAAAAAATGTACAAAAAAGACTATTATTTTTTTTTACACAAAATACCATTTTACAAGCATTGTAAGTTACCTGGTTTCTAAATATTCAAAAAATATCATTGTTGTTTTTTTAGTATAAAAAATATCATTAATGTTACTATTTGTACATAGAATACCAATGAAATACACATGTATTCAACTAAAACATTATGGTAACCAGGTACTTCAGCTAATGGGAAAATAATTTAAAGTGTAATGAAGTTTCCAAAATGTTTAAAAAATATCACACTATTTGTTAATTGTGTTGTTGTTGGATTATGTAGAACACAATCACCAGAGATCATAAACTGTTATACCAATTCACAACAATTGTGCAAATCTTTTTCATTCTTTTACTCGATTTTTCTTATGGTAACAAGAGAAGTAAGTGAGTAATAACATTAGTTAACCATTCTTTCTTCCCGATCACATTATATGCCTAAACCTAAAACATATATACGTTATATAGATGCACATGTTATACATCAATGTTAGTCATTCATTAGTGTTGCAACACAAGAAAGACACAAAGGAGAAATGAGTGTGATGTTATGTCATGAGAATTTCTAAATATGGATTTAACCGATCGAGTGATGGAATGAAAGATAATAAACAACTGGTGTGAACTGGTACGACGGTGACTAATCTCCGATGACTGTGTTCTTTATAATCCGGAAACAACGAAGTTAACAAAATGTGCTATGAAAAAATAACAATGTTTTTTTTTTAACATTTTGGAAATTTCAATAGTATTTTTTATACTAAAAAAATAATGATATTTTTTGAATATTTTTGAAACTTTATTACCTTTTTATGACATTTTTTCGTTACCTGCGGTAACATGTTACCCACAAGGTTTTATTTGAGCACATATGTACTTCATTGGTATTTTATGTATAAAAAATACACTTTAATGGTATTTTAGTACTAAAGATAAAACAATGGTATTTTTTGTACATTTTTAAAACTTCATTACCTTTTTAAGTCATTTTCCCTTTACTTTATCAATGTGATGAAGATTGTAACCTTTGCTCGTTTGCCTATAAGTGAGCTAATGTTAATTTTATGTAATTCTAAATGGTCGGATATATGTACTTAAAAATTTAAATAAATTGATGATAATTACAGTTCCTATAAAATAATTATACATCTTATAAAAACTTTATAGACAATAATATTTCGATGCAAATCATAATAAAAACAAACGAAAAGCATACCATATATAAATATATAATCGCACCATTGTTTGTTTTCATATTCGAAGTAGACATAAATGGGGAATAAAGAATCAAATGTTAGCCATGATAAGTCGAACCAAATTAAGATTTTAGTTTTTGATTTATATTCTAATATTTCTTGTTATATATATATATATATATATATATATATATATATATATATATATATATATATATATATATATATATATATATATATATATATATATATAGGGTTAGGTTCATGTGAGACGGCCTAATTTTGTGAGATCGTGAGACGTATTTTTTTTTTTTTAGTTAAGTCAAGTTCCGAAAATAATATTTAAAAAAAAAAAAGAACTTTTGGATTTTTCCATTTATTTTGCATTTTAAAATTATTTTTTAGAATATATACAGTGTAATACTCTATTAGAATATTTCACGTATTTTTCAAAAAAATTGAATTTTTTTAATTTTTTTTATTTATTTTTAGTTAATTCAAGTTCGAAAAATAATTTTTAGATTTTTCCATTTATTTTGCATTTTAAAATTATTTTTTAGAATATATTAGTGTAATATTCTATTAGAATATTTCACGTATTTAAAAAAAAAAAAAAAAAAAAAAAAAGAAAAAAAAGAAAACAGGATTTGTTTTTTTTTTTTTAGTTAATTCAAGTTTCGAAAATAATATTTAAATTTTTTTTTTTTTGATTTTTTCATTTATTTTGCATTTTAAAATTATTTTTACATTTGGTCTCACGATCTCACAAAATTAATATATATATATATATATATATATATATATATATATATATATATATATATATATATATATACGGGATAGGGAATATACATTACAGCCCCACCTAAACTTAGGTATAAAACCACTAAAATATATCGTTTTAACTTAGCAAATACACCCGATTTGGTTTTCACTTGGTAAATATATCTCCTCGATAACATTTTCTTCCTCCATTATCATTTTACCATGCTTGTTTTCTTTCCTTAATTACTGTTAATTACTTCACTGCAATAAACATTACTTTTTTTCACTATTACTAAGGTCAAAGATAATCAATATTCTTGCTTCCTTATCAAAACTATTTCGTCTATCTTGAATCTACATCATCAAGTGTTAATTCTTAATCCTTTAACCACAATCTTTATATAGTAAAACAATGTATTTTCATAAGATTTAGTATCTAAGCTTAGGTGGGACTGTAATGTATATTCACTTTTTCATATATATATATATATATATATATATATATATATATATATATATATATATATATAACCAAATTTTGTATTTATTTACTTCAATATATAAATATATAATGCTTATTTGGTTTCTTATTAGAATGCAGAATGAATTGATATCTTTTCACCTCAGAAATAATGAAATCCCTAAAATATGGAATAGATAGAAAGGAATGACACGTTGAATTCCAATTCCATTGGTTAAGATGGAATCCACAAACCAAACATACCCTAATTTTAGAAAGAATCAATACGTTAACAACAAGAGAAGTCTACTTGTAGAAAAATGCTAATAAAACACAAACCCACATAAATTCCATCACCAAACCTTCCAACACTCCAATCATAAATTGCCAAATCCAAAACAACAACGCTTACAATAACTTATATTAAATACAATAAAAGCTATACATTCCTTTGAATTTGACAAATTTACAATACAAAGAAGATATAATTAAATCAAATTCTAATTCCTACCCATAAAAACAATCTCAATAACACAAACCAATACAATAACACTTTTAAGCATTCGGAAGACCACGAACATTAGCAAAAGTTTTCCTTCGTTCTTTTTCAATCTTGATTGCAACAAAAAGATAAAACAAAATATATTAGAAACTATATTTACTATTTCCAAAAATATAAAATATGTTATATATATTAATATTAATACCTGAGACTCCAACTCGGTTATTCTTTGTAAAGCTCTTTGTTCTATACACGCACGTCTTTTATATTCTTCTTCAAGCAATCCGGTTAACTCATATCTTAACTCAGCCATTTCTTGAGCTAAATCTTCAGCTTCTTCTTTTGCCTTAAATTTTTCATCTCTTAATTGTTCCTATAAACAATTTTATAACATAAAGTTCAAATTTTTGTGATACCCATTTTGTATTTCACATCATTTAACCCTACATACCTTCAATTGGCTCACAAGAAGTTCATATTCATGCATTTGAAGCTTGTAGTTTTTAGTCATTTCCTGCATCTTACAATGTTCTTGAATAACTTCTTCTTGGAGCTCTTTAGCTTCAAGAAAACTATTCTCCATAGCCATTAAATCAAGATTCATGCTTTCTATGTCACATTCATACTCTAAAGCAACATCATGCAATTCTTGTTCTTTGTTTTCTAATTTTTCCAACAAAACCAACTTTTCCAAATTGCATGCCTTCAAATCTTGCTCTAAACATCTCACGATTCCATCTAAATTATCTTTTGCTTTGAGTTTTGACTCTAGAATTTGGATGTAATCAGTCATGTGGTTTATTTCAGTGTCCCTTGTGTTTACTTGATCCTGCAAGTAATCTATGAGGTGTATTGCAATGAGTGAAGCCTACATGGAATTATATCGAATAAAATCTCAATATTTACATAAGAGCCATTTACCTATTTCTTGTGTGCAGTTTCTTAGCTCTCTTTCTAAATCTTGTATACGTTTCTTGTCATTGGAACGATTTTGGGATAATGTTTTTGCATGTGATTCAAGGCTCTGTATCATTTAAGCTATAGGTTCATTGTCTTGATTTAAAGCATTAGACCAAATAATGACATTAATTAGGTTTATAAAACAATAAAAAAACGTTACCCGAATGAGTTCATAGCTTGATTCTTTCAGCATGTCCTTTTCTATCCTCAACTACATCCAAGAACAATGAGAAAAAACTTAGAAGTGCCACTATAATTGGATGTAAATTCTATATATACACAAACATGAAAAAGCTACTTAATGAGTGATATTTGATTAAAAGAATTTAGGTAATACACAATATGAAGCTTACTTAGCAATGTTGGAATCTTTTTTATATCTCTAGTTTAAAAGAAGTAAAGTAGTAAACATTGCCATATCTGTTTTATTGATGTCTTATTTCTTATTCATTGTTTAATGAGGCTTAGAAAAGGTTTCATTTCATCAATGATTTGATTATCTTTATTGGGTGCCTTTTTTTTTTTATCTTGAATATAAATAAGGTGCTTACAACACAACCAAAAAACAGCAAACGTACCTCTTTACATCTCGCTTCAAACTGTAATAACTCCTCATCGTCCACAAAGCAACTACTGCCACTACTAGAACAACTGGACATCTACAACACAGAGACATTAAAACACATGTGAGCAAAAGATTGGTTCTTTATCATAAATCTCATCTACCCACAAACGAAAACAAAGAACTGTTTATCAAGCCACGAAAACAAAATAGAAAGTGATAACAAATGCTGAAATATTCATTCAAGCCGTAATCATTCGGACATTGCTGTCTCCTTCTCTATCGAGTGTATTCGTAACCGAACCAGCTCCATAAGCAGATAAAATATCGATAATAATCCAGAGATATAACAATACGGAACATACATTGAAATTATCCAACAGAGAGAAAGAGGACAAACCGTTTCTTCTAGGGTTTTGATTTAGATGACGTGAATCGGCGAAATTGAATCGAATTTGTGATAAAATAGGGGAAATTTGTGATCTATAGGCACGTTCGAGTTACAAGAAACAGAATCTAATGGATGAATATTGGGGATTTCAGATTTGAGTATGTTTATGTGTATACTTGCAATTTGAGTAAAAAGGTTTTTGTAAACAATATTTGACATGCGTGTAGTCAAATTCTGCTTTTTCCTTCCAACCTGGCTTTCATATAATTTATTTTAAACAAAATTCCATAAATGGTCCTTTGCTTACGAAAAATCATAATTTTAGGCTAAATTTTATTTTGCTAACAGACTGCTTATGGTATCCTTGCGAAATGGTTCATTTTATATTATATTATTTGCTTTAAATTTATTATTCTATCTTTTTTTTATGTGTGTCTCATTTATAATTGTATTGTATTAGGTTATATGGAGTGGACTTGGAAAATAGCTCACCATGTCGACGTTGACTCAGTGAATACAACGTCTTATGCTCCGTAAAGATTATTTGGTAGCGTAAATCGGCACCCCTCTTTCGAGTCTCCCTCCTTCTGCACTTGATTTGTAACGCCTAGTTTCTGGTATGTATTTTAAATTTTAATTTATTCACTTTCATTGAAGAACTCGATGAGTTAGGAGCCCCAGACTCGTGGAGTAAGAATAATTTGGGATGTGGGTTAAGGAACCTACTCAACGAGTTGAGAGGCCTTAACTCGACGAATAGGCTGGTAGAAATGAAACCCTAATTTTCAGGGTTTTGTACCCTATTTAAAGGCCTCAATGGTTCATTGTGGCCTCCCTTATTGCTCCATCAGTCCAGTAAAATCCTAATTCGTGCTTTCTATCATCTTGAGTAAGTGGGAGTGTAAAGAGTATTTTCTTTGGTGCTTTCTTGAAGGAGCTTGAAGATTTGTGTTGCTTAGTGAAAGGAGAAGCTTTGGATCCGAGAATTCCTTTGTTGTGGCAACCATCTTAAGATATAAAGTCGATACCTTGACTATGTATTTGGTAGATCTCTTCATTGAGGGGTTTATGGCCTTAAGTAGATTATTTTGGAGTCCTTCTTGGATATGATCATGTTTTGAAGTTATGATCTTAGATCTAGACATTCCATGGCCTTGTGAGACTTAAAGTTGCCAACTTTATCAAGTTGTGGCCCCCTCCATGCCCGAGATCTCTTATGAAGCTTAGTTTTAGTGTTTTAGCCATTTGACATCATGCATACACGTAAAGTTAGCAACTTTATGTGGTATCTCAGTCTTAGGGTACCAGATCAGAATTTCCGAAGAAAAGTATTTTTCTTCATTTTAAAACATTTGGGATGTCATCGTCAATAGAGAAACATAAGCATAAACAAAACTTACATTCATTTACACTAGTGATCTATATCTCCTTAATCTCTCAGTGTAATGTGACTTCATATCGACACATGTGATATAAATAAACTGAGTGGGTCAGGTTGGGAAACCTGGTGAGTACATAAGATTTTCAACCCACAATAATATAATTATTATGTTTAATCATCTAACAGTTAACCCAATTACCCATCCCCATTATCTTCTTTAATCTTAAGGATCTACCCTAAGAATCAGTTATTTCTCGTTCATTCATTACTAAGGATTTTCCTAAGGAATCAACATGAAGTCCATTGTTGCCAATGACACAGTGGTCAAGCGCAGCTACTAATATTATCACTTAGGTGCAGCTGCCAGAATCGGGACATTTTCTATGAGGCGCTTCTGCCGGTATTGACCTTTAAACGCTACTGTCATGGTCATAAGGCTTCTTATTAGGCGCAGTTGCCGATACTGTCCTTAGAGCGTAGCTGCTAGGACGTTTACTATAGATTTAAAACATCTACGGGTTGTGGCGCAGCTGCCAGTGCTCATCTATAGGGCACTAGGTCCATGCTACTAATGTTCCTCTATTTCAGCTTTTATCCCTCATTATTCATCTACCCATGTTTACCCAACATATTTTGTAGATATAAAATACTTTATACAATTTACATAATTTAAAACATGTATAAAAATCTTTCACCATCATAGACAGCAAATATTCAGATAATATGCACACATAGCATGTAATTTATATTAAAATACTTCATATCTATGTGTAAGTTGAAAGTAACTATGCACTCACTTGATACGGTGGTGACTCGGTCCTTGGACAATACTTCGTAACTCTTAAAACAATTTTCCTCGACAAAACCTAGTATCAATATCACTAGGGTTTAGTCTAACGTCAACCACGACTAATTAATAGTCTAGCTATTATTATTTATTATATGGGCATTAAATAACACTCAATATAACTCATAATAATAACCCAAATAATTACTATAAGTTCCTAATAATGTTACTATAATTAAATAAAAGCTATATTAAAAATAGCGTAGGCGTAGCTTACTTACAACGGGTTTTTCTCAAAACCGGGCGCCGCTATATTAGCGTTCCTGAGCCGAAAGGCTCTTCTTCTCGGAGCCTTCAGGCACTCCGGGGCTTCCGCCTCGTGCTAGGGAGGTTCCCTAAGCTTTTCGAGGGGTTTCGGGGCTAGAGAGAAGTTCTAGAGAGAGAGGGAAGTGAGGGGAGGTGTGAGGAATGAATGGAGGCCTCACCACTTATTTATAGGGGCTGAAGGAAGGTTCACATCGTGAATTTTTAATATTCACGTCGTGATCCAGGCTGGCTACAGCTAGGCGCAGCCTGTGCTGACACTTGGCATCGCACATAGGGTGGAAATCAGCCGATTTTCAAAAATTCATAACTTTTGCATACGAACTCCGTTTTCTACATTCTTTATATCCACGCGTAGGTAAAATCAAGATCTACAACTTTCATTTAGACTCTGTCGGCTAATTCTCGATCGATCTTAAATTTAACAGTAGGAGGAGTTTAGACTGTTAAATGACCGCAAAGAATTCGTAACTCCTTCATACGAACTCCGTTTTCGTTTGTATTTTTACTGTTGAGTTCCTATTAATGAGATCTTCAACTCTCATTAAGGTTGCGTAAGCCAAAAACCGCTCGAACTAAAATTCGAGTTTCGGGACGTGCACTGTTAAACCAAATCTTAGAAAATTCATAACGTCCTCATACGAAGTCAAATTTGGGCGTTCTTTTTTTGTATGTTCTTGTTTTAACGTATTGTACAACATTTTTTAGATTGCTAAGGCTAAAACTCGCTCTATCATAAATTCACTATTTATGCTTCCTGGTGCCGTGCCGGTTCCATCGCGAAACTTCGACGGGTCATAACTTCTTCGTTATAACTCGGATTTCGGTGTTCTTTATATGTACGGAAACCTTGTGACGTATTTTACAACTTGGTTAAGATTATTTATTCTAAATAATATTCTGTCAAAAAGTCATTTTCGACACTTATTGTCTCTAAATTGACTAGCCAGGATCTGCGGGCGTTACAGTACGGTTAAGCATCTTCAGCATGCTAGGAGCATAGGGCTAAGAGATGATATTAGTTTTTAGAAGTTATATAACTTTAAAATATGTAAATGTAATTGAAATTTTATGATAAATAAAAGTTGTTATTTATGAGTAAAGTGTTGCTATCTCTTGCTAATCATTTACTAGTATTTCTTTTGCATGTTTTGACTTCCAGAATAATTATGTTATGGTATATATCATATTATTCAAATTCTACACAGTCAATCATATGTTGGAAGTACATATGAATCAAGACTGTCATGAGTTGGTTTGTAGAGGTCCAAGATGTTGGACAAAGAGGGCTACAACACTCATGAGTGCTCATAAGTTCTGAGTATTGGATTCAACCCACGCTCATTGGTATCACTTCATGGAATTTATCTTGAGTGATCGTGAGATGGTAATATCATATAATTCTTCAAATCTAGACATATGATTTGTTACCTATGATTTGGTTATGCATTGATTGTACGAAAACGCATTGGTAACTCGATGTTATAAAACGTACCTTTGTGTGTAATTCAACAAGTAGTAGAGCAAACATATGAGTCGAAGTTTTTCTGTTCCTTCTTGGATTAGAAGCGATATCTAGGCCCCTCAATGCTTTTGTTTTGACCCATTTATTAGGCCGGATCAGAACTAAATTGATGTGTTCAATTAAGTTCTATGTCAAACAAATCGAAAATCGAAAAACAACTGCTAGACAATAGAAAGACATTGTTCCATGTGTTTGTCCAGCTGATATCTAGAATAGAGGATTATGTGATCACTTATCTAAAATGGCACACCATTATCTTCTCAGTTCCGAGAGACCTTGAAAGAGCTACGATTGTTGGTCGGTTCCTGAAGTCATACTTGCAACTATAGTTATTAGACTTATCCAAGTGGGAGACTGTTGGATATAATGTCTAAGTCCATAACTATATTTAGTATGTACTTGACCCGACCCGGTATGGTCCGTTTGGGTTGCATGGCATCATGCACTTGGATAGACTAAATGAGAGAAATAAGTCACTTATGGTTTATTAATATATTATAAGTTCTAATATATTAATAATAAGAAGAATAATATTTAGTTAGTATTGATCAATAACTAATTTAGAATTAATTATGTGATCAAAAGAAGACTAATTAAATATATGGGTTGAGTGTGTCAATCATCCATAAATTATATAGTAGGCCAAGGCTCCATGGATTATCAAGTTGGGTTAAACCCATAAGATGCTCCATGGATGCTCCATAAGAGTTACATAACCTATGGGTCACGGAAATGAAAGACCATGACAATTAGGGTTTAAATGGTGTAATCCTAATTGTGACACACTATATAAAGGTTATTCTATTCACCAAAATCGGCCACTAGCAAGAATCAAAGAGGGAAAACCGATTTTGCAAGTGTTCTTATTCTCTTAGAGTTTATTCCAAGTGTACTTGGTGTTGTGTGAGACATTTGAGGCATTAAAATTGAGGTGCTAAGCTCACAAGGTTTCAAAGGAATCCAAGCTACAAAGAGGTATGTAATTCTTACTAACTTTTAGAATAAAAGATCCCCATGTATGCTAGATAGGATTATGAACCTTGGAAAATCATTTTCCATGTATCTTAGTCAAACATAGATCCAAGGTTTCTAAGGTTACATGTACACCATAGGAGTGTTAGAATGCTCATAACCCAACACTTTCGACCAGTATTGGGTCCTATCCTACCCATCCTACCACTATCACATAATATTATAGCATACTAGCACATAAAGCATAACATATAGTGAGATACCAGATAATTATCACAAAGATAATAATCTCTACTATAAATCTTACTAGTGGGCCGACATTGATGCCTTTGACCCATTTCTACTGAAAGGTAACTCACCTCGCACTGTTGAAGTCGCGAGTGGACAAAACTCTAGCCATTAGTGACAGATTCCCGAACTGTCAACATCAAAATAACACCCAATTAATAATTGAGTTCCAACACATAACCATAAGTCCATGCTTGGGGTAAAAGACTAATTTACCCCCATCTTAGCTTGATTTATGCCTAAGGCCCAATCTAAAGGCCCAAAAGTCAAACTATGAACCAAAGCTCAACATATGGCCCGATTCTCCAAATTGGGCCCAAACCTCTACATGGTCTTACCCTAAGGCCCAAACTTTTATTCTAGTCCAAACATTAGGCATTCCAATAGTCCAATGTCTTATAATCATCAAGGCCTTGTTATGGCCTATCTATGGCCTAATTTTCCAAATTGGACTCAAACCCTTACATGAGCCTTACCCTAAAGCCCATCCAAATATTCTAGTCCATATACTTGTTCTTGGATAGCGCATCAACAACCCAATCACCAAAACCTAATATAGAGAGGCCTAACTCAAGGCCCAAGTAAAATTAGGATTTTCACATAAAATAAGGATTAGGGTTAAGTGTTTCTTACTTAACCCATGAAGGACTTAATCCATTAAGTCTATTCGTCTACTGGATAAATCATACGATATGATCATGTGTAATTCATAATTCAATTTCGATGGCCCAAAATGCGGATCCCAATAAGTCCAAATCAACAAATCCAAAATTAGGGTTTTTTAAACCCTAATAAGGGTTTCCTACCAATGGTTAGATTTTTATGTTAATTAATGTTTCATTGATTCGAGCACCACCCACTGCCACCTCGGGTGGTAGTGGTCAACGGCGGCAGCCACCACCTCACGGTGGTGGTTATGGTTCTAATCCAGTCATGTCCAAATCATCTCAAAACCAATTTGATCATATGCAAATGCACACCGCCACCCAAAACGGCGGACGGTGGCGAAAGAAGGCGACAGCTACCACCTCACGGTGGTGGTTTTGGGTTTTCTTGATTATTTTGTCACCAATTACAATTAGCCAACACAATATCCCAAAATAAACACACACACACACACACATCCACCCTTGTAGTGGCTGGCTGTGGTACAAGGTGGCAGCCACCACCTCATGGTGGGGGTGGTGGCTTTTCTCATGAAATCCACCAAAGCAACACTACACACAACACACTCGTTTTGATCGCAACATGAATCCAGCCACCCACCTGGTGGCGTATGGCGGCGACGATGGCACGAGATGGTGGGCAGTAGCGGCGACTAACTGCGGAAGACACCATGGAAGCTATGGTGGTTTTCCTTGAGTTTTTTTTGTCCAACGAATGCCTATCTACACTTCACGGTGGAGCAGCAACGTATGAACACGACAGCCCTTCGGGGCGATGACCGGAGCAGCAGAAGGAGGGTCGTCGGGTGGCGACGACAGCGGGCTAGCTGGTTGTCGTTGGTTCCACGCACGAAAGAAAGATAAGGATTCGCCCTCTCCGATGGAATGAATGTAATAATAACCTCTGTAATGTCCAAATCCGATTCCCCCACTTCTCTTCTCGTCGAAAATGATAGCAGCAACAACAGCAAGGCAGTGGCTGCTTAGCATCACAACGACAACAGGGTTTGGCAGCGTTGGTTATTATTGGCGATCGACGAAGCAAAAGTGCCTGGAGGATGCCCTCCACTCCTCACCGGTCATGGATCTTCCGTCCGGGGGGGAATGAGGTTGACGGTGGTGGTCTTTGTGTGACTAAGAGGTGGCAGTTGGAGGATAGGAGGTATAAGGGTGGCAACTGCATCTTATTAGGGTTATGGTTTATATATATATATATATATATATATATATATATATATATATATATATATATATATATATATATATATATATATATATATATGGAGGTTAATTGAAGGTGACAGGTTAAACCCGTATCCCATACAACTTCCTACAGATTTGACACTTCTAGCCCCTCCCATTCATAATCTTTTCAAAATCCATCCCTAAGTTACCATTCAACCCTCAACATTCCATAATTCTTCCAATTTAAACTTTTACCAAACACCCCTTAGCTTTCGAGATTCATTGCAAAGCCAATCCAGAAATTACCCTTTTAACCCACAAAAACTTAATTATGACATATTCAGCCTTTCCTTCTACAAAATATTTTCAATATAAGTCCACAAACTATAAAACAAGCTCAATTGTTTATCTTTTAGCCATATGTTGAAATATTCTTTCCACTACGAACCCCGAAAGCACTCTTTAGACCTCTAAAACAAATTATAATGCCAATTACACATTTTTTCACTAAAATCTATTTAAATATATACATATATCGGAACAAAATAATACTTAAAACACATCTTCAGATTTTAGGGTTTGTCTTGGAAATGGGGTGTTACAGTATAATTTAAATGTTAGTATGCATAAATAAAAGTTAGTTGCATAATGTAAATATTAGTGTGTATAAATAAAAGTTAGTTTCATAATGTAATGTTAGTATGCATTAAAATTAGAATACATAAAGAAATGTTAGTATAATTGATATGTGCATAATTAGTTAATTATTTAACATATATTCTTGGTTATTTTTGGTTAGTTATGAGAATAATATGGACAAAAGGTACTTAAAATGCTTTGAATTGTGTTTTCAGTCCAAAAGATATGCTTGGAGGCAAAAAGGAGAAAAGGGAAAGCAAGTGAAGGTTAAAGAATGGAAAGAGACGCTTACTCGGCGAGTAGGTCGGCATTACTCGGCGAGTACGCGATGAGATGCCAGGAGATATGTACGACTGCTGATCTAGAGACGGATAAGTATTGACTTACTCGGCGAGTTGATTCTGCTACTCGCCGAGTACCCTCTGTTTTGGGATATCTTTAAAAGACGAATCCTTATCACATGGGACAGAACCCCTGGCGAATTTTGGAGGATTAGCTGCGACTAAAAGGTTCAGAAGGCGCTGGAGAACCCTAAGCTTCAAGAGTTGGAAGAATTCAAGTAATTAGGTTGATTCTACCACTTAGACTTAGGAATTAAACATGTTTGCTTTCATAAACTTTGTTTTTATGCTTGTTTCTACTGCAACTATGAGCTAAACTCGTTTTTGTTTCTGTTTGGGGAATACCAAAGAACTCCTATGGTTTAATTATTGAATTTTGCTTAATTGTCTATTGGTGATTTATTAAATTAAGTTTGTTAAAGAACCTTATGTGTTAATCACTACTATTTTCTGTTAATTGGAAGGCAATTAGGTTGCATGAACATCACTTAATTGTTAACCTCATATGTCTATGTGAATACTAAAACATATGCTTGGAAGTAATGAGTATGAAACTAAGATTAATAAGAAAATAGGAAGATTAATGTGTGAGCTTGTTTGAGAAACCATCAACAAGAGGTTAATTGAATTAATAACTTAATTGACCATTACAAATCTTATTTAATCCAAATAATTAATCTAGGGAATTAATTAGTTTAAACACTTGATCAACGCTTAAATTAGTTAATTGTCTAAGGGTTAGGAGTAATGAACGTGAACCTAACTACTATCATTGGTAACCAATAGCAATTAATCTACCTTAACTTAAATAACCATAGGAGTGAATTGGTTGAACCTAAATAGAAACATCTTTATCAAATTTGGTGAATAGTTGTTGCTTTAGTTAATTAGTTAAATTTAGTTTGTTTAAGTTTCTAGTCTTGCAAAACTAGAGAAAAACCATTTACTTTTATTATTTGTTTTAGTTAAAAATAGCTATTAGTTTAATTTCCGTTCCCTGAGTTCGATACCTTACTTATCAATCTATACCACTTAAAGACAGGTTCACTGCCTTTGTGTGCTCAAATTATTAATAAAAAGTAGGGATAAAACTAGTTGAATTCACACACATCAATAATAAATAAAAATCGTTAGTAGTCTATAATGTATTAGTTTTATTAGTTCTTCATTATTTTTATTATTTTAATATGATGGAGGTTTTTTATAATTAATAATGTTTTTACTAAAAAACACATACATTGATTAAGATAAATGTGATTTCCACTTGTTAAATAACATTTGGATGAAGTAAATGATGCTGATTACTTCAACATTCCAAATGTCACCCGCGAAACTCAGCTGCTTCGGATGCTTCCGGTAACCTTCAAGGGTGCTGCTAAAGACTGGCTCAAATCACTTCCTCCCGGGTCAGTCACTACTTGGGCCAGAATGAAGGAAGATTTTATTGATCACTTTTGCCCACCATCCAAGATAGCCAAGCTCAAGAAGGCCATTGCAAATTTTGAACAACAAGCTGGAGAGTCGTTATATGAGGCATGGGAGAGGTACAAAAGTCTGCTACGAAATTGCCCACACCATGATCTAAATAGCCAACAAGAAGTTTCCATCTTTTATGATGGAGTCAATGTCAAGACCCGGCAGCTGCTAGACTCACAAGGCCCACTTACAAAGAAGCCACCCCCGGTGATCAAAGAACTAATTGAAGAATTCTCTAAACACTCTAGAGAATACCACAACCCTAGGAATGATGTCACGAGGGGAGCCGCATACGCTGCTACTGAAGATTTATCCGCAGTTATGGCCATGTTAAAAACCATGGATAGAAGAATGGACAAAATGGATCAAACTATCCATGCCATACGGGTGGGTTGCGAGAATTGCAATGGACCTCACCTCACTAGGGATTGTGATTTGGATGAGCACGGCAACAAAAAGGCACAAGTATGCTATTCGAGCGGTGACCGGTATGATGAAGACTGGCGAAAACAAAAGAAGGAGTGGCTGCCTTACGAAGAGTACAAGAAGGCCAAGGAGGAGAAGTATAGACAAAAAGGGAGAGGCTTTTACCAAAAGGAGGAGCCGGTGCAAGAGAAGAAGCCAAGCTTGGAAGATATGCTAACTAAATTTGTGGCTGCTTCCGAGAAAAGACACAGTGACCACGATGCTGCTATCCAAGAAACAAGAACAATGCTCAGGAACCAGCAAGCATCCATCCATAATATAGAAACTCAGCTTGGGCAACTCGCTCAACAACTAAACCAAAGGTCACCGGGAGAGCTTCCTAGCAAAACCGAGAACAACCCACGAGGTGCGCAAGTGAATATTGTTACCACAAGAAGTGGGAAGATTATTACTCCCTTGGCCCCCATTCGAACTGAAGCGAATAAGGACTCACAGAAGGAAGAAACGGAAGTACAAGTTGAAAACCAACATTCACAATCTGAGAGCCCTACTCGCCGAGTAGGACCGATGGACTCGGCGAGTACATCTGAAAAAACTAATGATCAGCCACCCTTGAAACCATACCAGCCTCCAATGCCATACCCAGCCCGAGCCAAGAAGGAGAAGCAGGAAGAGGAATATCAGAAGTTCCTTGATCATATTAAAACTCTTCAAATAAACATTCCTTTCATTGAAGCCGTTATGCAAATGCCCAAGTATGCAAAATTCCTTAAGGAACTCCTTACTAATAGAAGAAAGATGGAAGAGGTGCAGAAAGTAGTATTGAATGAGAATTGCTCCGCTGCCATGCTAAACAAATTACCAAAGAAGAAGGGTGATCCGGGGAGCTTAACTCTACCTTGCCAATTTGGCAACTTGGCAGCAATTCATGCTTTAGCTGATTCTGGAGCGAGTGTGAACCTTATGCCGTACTCGTTCTTCAAAAAGCTGGACCTCCCGGAGCCAAGGCCAATTCAAATGGCAATTCATTTGGCAAACAAGACGGTTACTTTCCCAAGAGGCATATGTGAAGATTTATTAGTGAAAGTAGACAAATTTGTCTTCCCGGTTGACTTCATCATTCTCGACATGGAGGCGGATCCGCAAGTACCAATCATCCTTGGAAGACCCTTCCTCAACACCGCTAGCGCCATCGTAGATATGAGAGATTCAAAGCTCACATTGCGAGTTGGGGACGACTCAGTAACATTCGGGGTAGACCAAGCCATGAAGTACTCAAGGAGTAGTGACGACACGGCGTTCTCAATCGACATGCTTGACGAGTTATTGGAAGAAGACATACCTGAAAATTCCAGCAAGTTTGCAGCTTTGGAAGAAGTATTTGATCCAGAAAAAGATTTATTAGAGATTGAAAGACTGTTGGAGGAAGCAGAGTATGAAGAACTAAAAAACCAAGCTGAAAGCCCTACTCGCCGAGTAGACCCGATCTACTCACCGAGTTCACCTGAAGAAAAGTCAGCAGTCGCGAATGCCGCCATCAACTCGCCGAGTACCACACCTGTACTCGGCGAGTCTGCCACTATGCAGAATAAATTGGAGCTCAAAACACTGCCTGACCATCTGGAATACGCCTTCCTGGAAGAAGGAAATCAGAAGCCAGTGATTATAGCCTCAGATCTCTCCAAGACGGAAAAGGAAGAGCTTGTACGGGTGTTGAAGATAAGGAAAAGAGCCATCGCATGGAGCATCTCCGACATAAAGGGAATAAGTCCATCCTACTGCTCTCACAAAATCAACTTAGAAGAAGGAGCCAGGCTGGTGGTGCAGCATCAAAGAAGATTAAACCCGAACATGCAAGAAGTCGTCAAGAAGGAGGTGGTCAAGCTTTTGGATGCAGGAATCATCTATTCCATCTCCGATAGCCCATGGGTGAGTCCGGTCCAGGTGGTGCCCAAGAAAGGAGGAATGACGGTCATTACCAACGAGAAGAACGAGTTAATTCCAACGCGAACGGTAACCGGTTGGCGAGTGTGCATCGATTATCGCAAGCTAAACGATGCCACTCGCAAAGACCATTTTCCCCTTCCTTTCATAGACCAAATGTTAGAAAGACTATCGGGCCATAGCTACTATTGCTTCTTAGATGGGTTTTCCGGGTATTTCCAAATACCCATAGACCCAATGGACCAAGAAAAGACCACCTTTACATGCCCCAGTGGGACCTTCGCCTATAGACGCATGCCATTTGGACTATGCAATGCACCTGCGACATTTCAAAGGTGCATGACCGCCATATTCCATGATATGGTGGAAAAATTCATGGAGGTCTTTATGGATGACTTTTCTGTATTCGGATCTTCTTTCAATGACTGCCTCACAAATCTTGACTCGATGCTTGCTAGATGTGAGAAAACCGACTTGGTCCTAAATTGGGAAAAGTGTCATTTCATGGTCAAAGAGGGTATAGTATTGGGACATAAAGTCTCTAAAAAAGGAATTGAGGTGGATCGGGCAAAGATAGACACCATTGCTAAATTACCCCCACCAACTAATGTGAAGGGCATTAGAAGTTTTTTGGGACACGCAGGTTTTTACCGGCGTTTTATTAAAGATTTTTCCAAAATTACGAAACCTCTAACACAATTATTATTAAAAGATGCACCCTTTAATTTCACTAAAGAGTGTTTAGAGGCATTCGACTTTTTAAAAGAAAAATTAACTAATGCCCCAATCATTATAGCACCAAATTGGAATTTACCCTTCGAAATCATGTGTGATGCTAGTGACTATGCACTAGGAGCGGTCCTTGGACAAAGGGTTGATAAGCATTTTCAACCCATTTATTATGCAAGAAAGACCTTGAATCCTGCCTAAGAGAATTATACCACTACTGAAAAAGAACTGTTAGCCGTAGTTTACGCTTTTGATAAATTTCGCCCTTATTTAGTTTTATCTAAAACCACTGTTTTTACTGACCACTCGGCTATCAAGTATTTGTTTTCCAAACAGGATGCCAAGCCAAGACTAATACGATGGGTGCTGCTTCTTCAAGAATTCGATATAGAGATACGAGATAAGAAAGGAATGGAGAACGTAGCGGCCGATCATTTATCTAGGCTCGAGAACCCGACATTGCAAGAAGATAAGGATGGAGACGACTTTCCGGATGAATACATTATGGTGTCCGTGGGAGAGGAGCCATGGTTCGCGGATATAGCTAACTATTTAGCTACCAAGTACGTCCTGAAGGATTATAGTAGTCAGCAAAAGAAGAAATTCTTTTCGGAGATCAAATATTACTTTTGGGACGATCCATACCTCTTCCGAAGCTGCGCGGATGGAATTATACGAAGATGTGTGTTCGGAAAGGAGAGTCGAAAAATACTAGAGCACTGCCATAGCGGGCCCACGGGAGGACATCATGGAGCACACTATACCGCGAAGAAGATCTTTGACATAGGGTTCTATTGGCCTACAATCTTCAAAGATGCAGCCCAATATGTCAAAGAATGCGATGCTTGCCAAAGGGTGGGAAACATTTCCTCCCGTAATGAAATGCCTCAACATAGCATTCAAGTGTGCGAGGTGTTCGACGTGTGGGGCATAGACTTCATGGGGCCATTCCCCACATCCAAAGGAAACAAGTACATCCTCGTGGCGGTGGATTATGTGTCAAAATGGGCGGAGGCGCAGGCTTTACCTACAAATGACGGACGGGTAGTGGTACGGTTCTTGAAAAGACTATTCTCCCGGTTTGGTGTTCCAAAGGCCCTAATTAGTGACCGTGGCACACACTTTGCCAATGATCAATTGGACAAGGTGCTAAAGAAATATGGGGTGACCCATAAGTTCTCCACGTCATACCACCCGCAAACGAGTGGGCAAACGGAAGTTACCAATCGAGCTTTGAAGCGTATCTTGGAGAAGTCGGTGGGAAGTAATCGCAAGGAATGGTCGGATAAATTGGATGACGCGCTATGGGCGTTTCGTACCGCTTTCAAAACACCTATTGGTACTACACCATATAGGTTAGTTTATGGAAAGCAATGCCATTTACCGGTTGAAATCGAGCACAAGGCATATCGGGCGCTAAAAAGATGCAACTTTGACATGGAAGAATTGAAGACCAACCGTTTAATGCAAATGAATGCCCTTGAAGAACTCCAAAATGAGGCCTATTCTAGTTCGTGGCTCTATAAAGAAAAGACCAAGAGATGGCATGACCAAAGAATCAAAAGCAAAGACATCCATGAAGGCCAAAAAGTACTACTCTTCAATTCCCGTCTAAAACTTTTCTCGGGCAAACTCAAATCAAGGTGGGATGGTCCATTTGTGGTTAAGACGGTGTTTCCTCATGGGGCTATTGAATTGATCTCAAGAGATGGCACGCCATTTAAAGTCAATGGCCATCGAGTGAAGAAATATGAAGAAGGAGTCCCCCGCAATGAAGGAATGGAGGAGCTCCTGCTGTGCGGAATTGCAAAAACATAGAAGGGGCGGAGTCCAGCTAATGACTCCATCAAAAGAAGTGCTTCTCGGGAGGCAACCCGAGTTTCACGTTTGCATTTTCTTTCCCTTTCTTTATTTTTCGTATTGTTTTTTTCATTTCTCTTCATTCATTCTACTTCTCTAAGTGCTTGAGGACAAGCTCTACTGAAAGTGTGGGGTGGAAAGGCTAAAATAAAGAAATTCACAAAGTAGCATTGGCAAAAACATAAAATTTTTCAACCTGAGACATCTACTCGGCGAGTACATCGAATATACTCGGCGAGTAAATGTTCGTGTACAGTCAAAAATGCATGACACGCGTGTCTACTCGGCGAGTAGACCCATTATACTCGGCGAGTAGACGGTTAAAACTCAGTAAATTCAAATCTGTAAAAACTACTTTTATTCAACATTTCAACCCCCACACTCACCGAGCATCTTCTCTCAGCCATCTCTCAAGAGTTCTTCAAGATCTAGTCAATTTCCTTTCTCTTTCTCTTAATTCAACCACCAAGGTAACATCTTTGCTCTTTAATTCTATGAAAGGTCCAATCTTTATCACATATCTCTCCATATTTGGTATATATTTTCGGATTTGGAGACTTTTCCCCAATTTTTAGGGCTTTGATTTAATCATGAATTAGATGTTATTTGGTAAAAATTCTTCAAGATATACGGTTAGATACACAATTACCACAAAACCCTATGAACAAATTGGACTATTACACTAATTCCACAGATCCGGTTTCGATCTGTCCGAGTGTTCATCGTACTCGGCGAGTATGCTCGCGTACTCGGTGAGTAGGTCACAACCAGACTATAAATTTTTCTGTTTTAATTGTTGGGTGATATTTGTTGCTGTGTTTTTGATATGTGCATGCAGTTAGAATGGCAAGAAGAGGTCAGTCATCACGCGGGGGAAGCCATGGTGATATGCCATGGTTATCCTTTCAACAAATTACCTCCAAATCTTCCAAAACTCGAGCGCTAAACAGGTTGGAAGCACTTCGACAGAAAGAAATCCACCTACCGAATGCAGTGGATTGGGGATGGTTGGGCAATGTCGGCTTGGAAGAGGAACTCACCCCATATTTAGTGAAAGATTGTAATTTGGGTTATGCCAACATCACTTGTGATGGTTGGTTGCAATTGTTCAAGATTCAAGAGCCAGTATACGCAGAGTTGTGCTGGGAGTTCTTCGCTACCATCTCATTCCGAGGTGGTAGTGAGTTTTACAATCCAAACACGATCTCGTTTTCTTTGGGTGGGGAGCTGCGTTAATGCAGCATGGTTGAGTTCTCTTGGCGGTTGGGCATCTACGATCAAGATATGGTGATGACGGATTACTTTGAAGCCTTCTTGGAGAATACCTACAAAGAACTTCCCAAGGAAGTGGTGGCATCGACATGGTGGAGTACAATTGCTAACCGAGTCTACATACCTTCTACTGCTTAAGAAGGTCATATCCGTTCTCCGATCCACCGACTCCTTCACCGGTTCATTGCAAGCACGATCAACATGCGGAAGGATGGGGACAAAGTTCCCACCCTTGATATTTTTTACTTGTGGAGTATCATCACTCCCGACGTCTTCTGCAACCTCCCGTATTGCATTGCCAAATTTCTTGCGGAGGGGGCGGTTAAGGAGAAAATAAACTCGAAGATAAATGGGGGCATGTTCATTACTCGGCTTGCGAAATCGTTTGGGATCTTGGATTTGCCGCAAGCTCAAGCGTTGACGATTATCCACCCTCCTCCGTTTAACACTGCACTTTATAGGAGGGCTCGGATAGTGGAGAAATTTGGTGATTCCTTTACTATCCCAAATGAGGATGAGCCGGCGGTTCCCGAGGAGCCGGGAAGGCGGGTTAGGCAAAGGAGTGAGCGGGTGCGGGACGACCCACCGGTTATTCCGGTGGAGGATAACGAGAGTTGGAACCAAGTGGAGTATCGACAATACTTGGATGACATTGGCCGAGGGGTTAATTACACCAATCAATCCTTCGATTATCTTTTCCAACAAATGCACATTACCCCGAGGCCTGGACCCGGCTACCTGTATATTATGGATTGGGATGAGAGGATGCGAAGAAGGGGTGGAGAAGGAGGTAGTGGAGCTGGAGGAGCCGGGATGGACGAGGAAGAATGAAGATTTTATTTTGTTTGATTATGATGTTTGTTTTAAAGACAATTGTGGACATGTAACCTTGGTTAAGTGGTTTGAATTTTAGTGTTACTTTTAGTTTTCTTTTCAGGTGTTGAAGCTAGGATGCATGCTATTTAGGAATGGTCAAGCGAGGAATGAGGGCCTTTAAGAGTGCTTATGGAGTTTTGTTCCTAGGATCGAGTCCGTACGAATCGAGAGTTTATTAAAGTGTTGCTGTTTAGAAAGTTTCTTGGAGAGTGCATTTATATTTGCATGTCAACACTAGAATAAAGAGAGCCAGCGTTTAGAAAATTTTTGGAATTATATGCTCTACTCGCCGAGTGCACTAATACTACTCGGCGAGTACGTCTGCTTCTGCACGATCTGCTTGTCCGACACCTTCTACTCGGCGAGTTTATTCGCCTACTTGCCGAGTAGCCTGCTGCAGGAGGAGTTAATTGATTGGTTCTGGCTACTGTTTATGCGCCATTCATACATTCTTTATGCACTTTTACTAAGGCTTGTGCAACAACCATTTTTTTTCCTTGGAGTTTTCGAGCTATCAACCACACGAGACTTATGACACCCGTGCCATGGATGAGCTGTTCCCATGGTTAAAGTCATTAGAAGAAGGAGTTGAAGACGAGGGTGTCAACCTAGCGACTGCTACCCCAGGGGAGTTTGTTCCAACTTTCTCTCTATTTGCATTTTTTTTAGTTGTATAATATGCAATGAGGGCATTGCATAAAATAAGTGTGGGGTAGGGGGTTAGTCACATCTTAGAACACTTAGAATCTTAATTTAGGCTAATTTTTAAATTTGTTGAATATTCAAAATGCTTAGGTCTTAAATTAGAAAATTTTGGTAAAAAATTAGGATTCCATGTTAGAATTATGTTGATAATTGCATGAAAACCCAAATGTTTAGTTGAGCCTATATACGTTCTAGTGCATTTGTGGCTTCCTTATTCCAGTGAAATCATGGGACAAAAACACGATCTCACTTAGTTTGAAGGATGCAATATGTTTAGCATCGTGTACCAGAAATGTATCCAGGAAAATTATTATCGTTAACCAATAAAGGTTGAAGTTGAGCGCCCCTGCTTAAGCATGTAGGATTTGAGTGAAAAAAAAGTGAGTTACATGTTAAAAAAAAAGAGAGAATTACAAGAAAAGTTGTAGGAATTTTGGAGAAGTTAAAGTAAAGATCAAATATGAAGATCAAAAATTCCAAAAGTTGAAGATACCAAAAATCAAACAACAAAGGTGGTGAATTCAAAGTTATCCAAGATCAAATTATCAAAGAAGTGAAGAATTCCAAAGAGCTCCAATGTGGTATCATAAATTGTAATTGTCTAGATTATGTATGCTTGGGTTGCTCAATTAAAAATACCTTGAGGGTAAAGAGGTTTTCTGAGGATGGATTCGGAGGGTTGCATAAAATGAGCATAGTTCGGGGTGAGTGGGCGAGTGTTTATGAGGATTGTGAGTATTTGAAGTATGGGGGGGTTTTTAGGAATTAGACACAAATGCATGCGTTGCGGTTGTGACATCCCCAAAATCACGGCCAGAAAAGACCGGTTTTGTTTATACTTTATTTCAAAATCAGAGTTATCTTTTAATAAAAGGGTTGCGGAATTTGTCCCAAAACAATAATATGATAAAGATTTATCAAAAGCATTTCCATAGAAATGTATTTCATTAAAAGACTCGGGATGTCATGTTCGTACAGATCAAAAGTATAAACAGTACAATATAAGCCTTACTACATTATTTCATATCTACAGGCCTATATCCGTAATCCCTCGTCCAAAACATCACACCTATGCTCATGCGCCACTACCTGTAATGCATAAAACTGAGTGGGTCAGGCTTGGGAGCCTGGTGAGCACATAGGGTTTTCAACCCACAATAAGTTTATTAATTTCATCAATCAACAATAACCCGATTACCCGTTCCCGTTATCCTCACTTTACGTCCCTAAACACCTATCATAAGGGACCTAGCCTAAGGATCATCATCGGGACGGACACTACTGCTAAGGGGATTCCTCAGCAATAAATGTCCTAATAGGCAACCATGTGGGGGATGGAGTACACCGGTGAACACATCGTTCACAACACCTACAGGTTGCGAACCTGCTAGTGTTCCACTGGACTGTCTAGAAGAGTCCGTGGTCGTCATCTATACTCCGCTAGATGACTGGATCAACAACAACAACATCGAGGCCTCTCATCATTTTATCACACATCACCTATTACATCTACCCATGTTTTACCCCAACATTTTCGTAGATATAAAATACATATACAGTTTAAATCATTGAAAACATGTATAACAACGTTCATCTAGCATAGATAGCAAGTATTCAGATAATATGCACACATAGCACGTAATTTATATAAAATACTTCATATCTATGTGTAAGTTGAAGGTAACTATGCACTCACCGGAAAAGTTGGTGATTCCGAACTCAGACAGCGCTTCGCTTCTTAAAAAGAATTTTTTTCTTCGACGAAACCTAGTATTATTACCACTAGAGTTTAGTTTATTATTCGTCGAGACTAATTAATAGTCTAGCTATTATTATTATTATTATATAAGCGTCAAAAAAATACTTATATAACCCATAATAATAGCCCAAGTATTTATTATAAGTTACTAATAACGTTACTATAATTAAATAAAAGTTATATTAAAAATAGTGTAGGCGTAGCTCACTTACAGCGGGTTTTATAGAAAACCGGGCTTTGCTTGGAGCAGCGTTCCTGAGCCGAAAAGCTCTTCTTCTCAGAGCCTTCGAGCACTCCGGGGCTTCCGCCTCGTGCTAGGGAGGTTCCCTAGGCTTTTCGGGGGATTTCGGGGCTAGAGAGAGGTTCTAGAGAGAGAGAGAGAGAGTAAAGAGAAGAAAGAATGGGAAAGGTGTGAAGAAAATGAGGGTGGGAGAGGTGGTATTTATAGGGTGAAATGTGGCTGAACTTGGTGCCACATGTCACCATCTGGTGGCAAGCCTTGGGGAGAAAGCAATGGCCAAGATTGTGCCACATCACCCATTTTCGCACAGCACACTTCCGACTTCTAAAATCCGTAACTTTCACATACGACCTCCATTTTTGACGTTCTTTATATCTACGCGTAGGTAATAATAAGATCTACAACTTTCATTTTGACACCGTCAGCTAATTCTCGACCGATCTTAAATTTAACAGTACAAGGAGAGTATACTGTTAAACGTCTGCGTAAAATTAATAACTTCTACATACGGACTCTGTTTTTGTCTGTCTTTTTACCGTTGATTTCCTATTAATGAGATCTTCAACTCTCATTTATGTTGCGTAAGCCAAAAACCGCTCGAACTAAAATTCGAGTTTCAGGCCGTGCACTGCTAAGCCGAATCTTAGAAAAATCATAACTTCTTCATACGAAGTCAGATTTGGGCGTTCTTTTTATCGATGTTCTTAGTTTAACATATTCTACGACTTTTGTTTAGATTGCTAAGGCTAAAAAGTCTTCTATCGTAAATTCACTATTTACGTTTCCCGGTGTCGTGCCGGTTTTGTCGTAAAACTTCGGCGGGCCATAACTTCTTCTTTATAGCTCGGATTTCGGCATTCTTTATATGCACGGAAACCTTGAGACATATTCTACAACTTTATGTAGAGATATCGGGATTATCTCACACTTTAATTTTGACGCTCATTTTTATTCTTTATTAATTATACATTTATAATTAAATAATAAACACATAAACACACATAATTCACATAATACTCAAATATTTCATATTTATTACTTCAAAAAGAGTTACAATAGTTGACCTAGACTATTACATTGACAAAAATGCTTAGCCCTGAAAACCCGGGCGTTACAATTCTCACCCCCTTAGGATGATTCCGTCCCGGAATCATGCATCAGCAAACAGATGTGGATAGCGACTCATCATGTCATCCTCTGTTTCCCAAGTGAGATTCGGCCCATTCGAATGTTTCCATCGGACTAGCACCAAGTCGACCATCTTGCGTCGTAACTTCTTAGTCTTACGGTCAATAATTGCCTCAGGCTCTTCGATCAGCCTTTTATTCTCATCCATCCTTAATTCCGAGATTGGAATTATGTCGGGAACATCTCCCATGAATTTCCTCAAATAACACACATGGAAGGTGTTATGAATACCATTGAGTTCTTCGGGCAATTCCAGCTTGTAAGCTTGGTTCCCAATCCTCTGAAGAACTTTGAATGGTCCAATAAACCTTGGACTCAACTTTCCTCGTTTCCCAAATCGTATAAGTCCCTTCCACGGTGAGACTTTAAGTAAAACGGAATCCCCAACTTCGAAGGTTATCGGTCGTCTTTTCTTGTCGGCATAGCTCTTCTGACGATCCTGAGCTGCTAACATTCTTTCCCTAATCACCTTCAATTTCTCAGCAGTCTCATGGACTATCTCGGGGCCCATAAACTGCTTCTCTCCGGCTTCAAGCCAACAAGACGGCGTACGACACTTCTGCCCATACAAGGCTTGATAAGGAGCCATCTTGATGCTCGAGTGAAAACTATTGTTGTAGGAAAATTCTACCAGAGGTAAGTGCTCGTCCCAATTCCCTTGGAATTCGAGGGTACATGCTCTCAGCATATCTTCCAACGTCTGAATCGTTCTTTCACTCTGACCATCAGTTTGTGGATGGTAAGCAGTACTCAAACACAACTTTGTACCCAACTCCTCTTGTAGACTCCTCCAAAACCTCGATGTGAAACGACTATCACGATCTGACACAATAGTAAGAGGGACACCGTGAAGTCTTACAATTTCCTTCACGTAAGCATTTGCGAGCTTATCCATAGACCACTTCTCGTTGGCTGCTATGAAGTGTGCACTCTTGGTGAAACGATCCACGACTACCCAAATCATGTCGTGACCATTCTTCGTTCTGGGCAGTTTAGTCACAAAATCCATGGTGATGTCTTCCCATTTACCCATGGGTATAGGTAAGGGTTCTAAACTCCCATACGGTTTTTGATGTTGTGCCTTAACCCTCGCACATGTTACGCACTCAGCCACATACTTCGCAACATCGAGCTTCATCGTCGGCCACCAGTAGTAGGGTTTTAGGTCCCTATACATTTTAGTGCTACCGGGATGAATCGAGTACATGGTCTTGTGTGCTTCTTCCATTAGAAGATCTCTTATTCCTCCCGTCTTAGGTACCCAAATTCGATCTTGGAATACCTTCAGTCCTCGACTGTTCGTACCGAACACTAACGTTTTTCCCAAACGTTCTTCCTTTCGGTCATTCTTTTCTAAGGCTTCTTCTTGAGCTTTCCTGATACTTTCCACAATCGTCGAGACGACTTCAATTCTTAACGCTCTTGGCCTTCTTCTTTCAAGATTGACTTTCCGACTGAGAGCATCAGCAACAATATTTGCTTTACCTGGGTGGTAAAGTATCTCACAGTCGTAGTCCTTGAGAAGTTCTAGCCAGCGTCGTTGCCTCATGTTCAACTCCTTCTGATTAAAGAGATACTGGAGACTCTTATGATCAGTGAAGAGCTTGCACTTCGTGCCGTAGAGGTAATGCCTCCATATCTTTAAGGCGAATACTACCGCTGCCAACTCCAGATCATGAGTGGGGTAGTTCTTTTCGTGCTCTTTCAATTGTCGAGATGCATATGCTATCACCTTTTCTCTTTGGGTCAGAACACAACCTAACCCGACTCCAGATGCATCACTATAAACTGCGAAATCTTCGACTCCATCGGGTAGAGAAAGTATCGGCGCTTCACATAACTTCTTCTTTAGCTTCTCGAACGCCTCATCGTGTTTCTCACTCCATGTATACGTAGCTCCTTTATGGGTAAAAGCTGTTAATGGAGCAGCTATCAAAGAAAAGCCTTGGATAAATCGTCGGTAATATCCGGCTAATCCTAGAAAGCTTCGAATCTCCGTGGGATTCTTCGGACGTTCCCACTTCATTACAGCCTCGATCTTGGCGGGATCAACCATTATTCCCTCTTGGTTAACAACATGACCCAAGAATTGGACTTCCCGTATCCAAAAGTCGCATTTGGAGAACTTTGCAAAAAGCTTCTCCTTCTTTAACACCTCCAACACTTCTCGTAGATGCTTGTCGTGCTCCTCCTGGCTTTTCGAGTATATGAGAATGTCGTCGATGAACACTATCACGGATTTATCGAGGAATGGTTTACAAACCCTGTTCATCAAATCCATGAATGCTGCGGGAGCATTGGTTAGTCCGAATGACATAACCAAGAACTCGTAGTGTCCATATCTTGTTCTGAATGCAGTCTTCTCAATATCCTGCTCTCTCACTTTCAGCTGATGATATCCTGACCTAAGATCGATCTTTGAGAAGTAGCTTGAACCTTGCAGCTGATCGAATAGGTCATCAATCCTCGGCAATGGATACTTGTTCTTCACCGTTGCCTTATTCAGCTCTCGGTAGTCTATGCACATCCTCATGCTTCCGTCCTTCTTCTTCACGAATAACACCGGAGCTCCCCAGGGTGATGAACTAGGTCGAATGAAACCGCTGTCCAACAGCTCCTGAAGTTGCGTCATGAGCTCCTTCATCTCCGTCGGTGCTAATCGGTAAGGTGCCTTTGCTATCGGTGTTGTTCCTGGTAATAAGTCTATACGAAATTCTACTTGCCTATCAGGTGGTAATCCGGGAAGATCTTCGGGAAAGACTTCCGGATAATCGCACACAACCGGTATATTCTGCACCTCTTTCTTTTCCTTCTTAGCATCGATTACGAATGCCAAGTATGATGCACATCCTTTGGACAAACATTTTCTGGCTTTCATCAAGGAGATGATTCCAGAATTCACTCTGCGTTTGTCCCCGTACACCATAAATGATTCCTTTCCGGGTGGGTTTATCCTAACTATCTTCTTTCGGCATAATATCTCGGCATCGTTGGCGCTAAGCCAATCCATACCCAAAACGATGTCGAAACCGTTTAACTCTATGGGTAATAGTTCCTCATGGAATTCGTTTCCGTTTAGGTTAATGACGATGTTCCTAATACGATTACTAACAGGTACGAATTTGCCACTGGCAACTTCTACAATCAGGGCATTATCTAGTTTTTCTACAGGCAATGCTAATCTTCCACCAAATTTATGCGATACAAAGGAGTAATTGGCTCCGGAATCAAATAGTATATTTGCAGGTAAACCATTTACAAGAAAGGTACCTGAAGCGACGTCTGCTGCCTCCTTTGCAGCCTCGAGCGTCATCTGGAAGGCTCTCGCCTTCGGCTTTGGTGGTATGTTGGGTCTTCCTGCCTCCTTCTTCTTCGGGCAGTCCTTCAAAATGTGCCCTTCTTCATTACACCCATAACAGGCCTTCTGGTTAAGAGTGCATTCGTTGGCATAGTGCCCAGGCTTTCCGCATTTGTAACAAGTGACCCCTCCATCACACTTCCCAGAGTGCTTCTTCTTGCACTTGTCACACCACTTTGCTTCTGATCCTCCTCCTCTCGAACTAGACTTCGAGAATCTACCTTTCTTACCGGACCTCGAGGATCCGTCAAATTTCCGTTTCTCTCCCACTTCCGCTCTCTCCAGACCCTTTTCTCGTATCTGGGTCTCCACATTCTTAGCAGCCCAGATGGCAGCTTTCAGAGTGGTAGTTTGCTTGACCATTGGACCGAAGTCCGCTGGTAATCCGAGGGCAAATTTGTTAACCTTGGAGAGTTCAGTTGGGACGAGGTGAGGAACAAGCTTCATTTTCTCAGTAAAGCTTGCAGCGTATTCAGTAACGCTCATCCTCCCCTTCTTCAGATTCTGGAATTCGTTGCTGATCTCCAGAAGATCCTGCTCAGAGCAGTATTGCATCTTCAACTGTACCAGAAAATCCTCCCACGACATTTTGCTTGCTTCACCTTTGGGCATTGAATCAGCTAATAGCTTCCACCAGCTTAGTACTCCAGATTTCAATAGAGGAACTGCAAGAGCAGTCTTCTGCCTATTGCTACACTCGCAACTCTCAAACATTGTCTCCATCTCAGAGATCCAGTTCATGACTTCCACCGGCGTCGGGCTTCCGGATAGACTCGGTGGCTTGGATGCCATGAAATCCTTGTATTTGCATCCACGTCCATCATTTCCTCCATCCTGGTGGTTTTGCCTAACTATCGGTGGGTTGGCTTGACCAATAGTCCCACTGTAGTTTCCTTCTTCAGTCTGCCCTTCGTTCAACTCGGGCTGTTCGAGCTGAATAGTTGCTTCCTCTCGATTTTGCTGGAGCAAACGCCTGGTTTCCTCCATTTGACGATCCAACATTGCCTGGATCATCGCTTGCACTCCGGCCATCGTTATTGGTCCGGCAGCGGCTTCCACAACTGGTATTTGCTCGATCACGGGGGGTTGGTGTCCGTTCCCATTTGCGTTTACGTTTCCGCTACGGGTCCTTACCATCTTGATCTATATACCGAATAAGGTGGATTTAGATCTTTATTTAGGAGAGACGTTTTAAATCGTCCTTATCACTCCAAAACGTTTACATGCTAGTTCTAATATCGTAGTCGTACGTTTAGAATCCTAAACACATAAGGTTCCAGATCCGGTCGGCAACAGACCATAGATCCCGAACAAAATAACAGCATATCATGCATAAAACATTTAGCACATAAAAGCATTTTAGGCACAATTCCTAAAATAAGCTAGTGCACACACCTCACAATCATCGCTTAGCATTCTAAGTTTAAGTCTAGAAATCCTACAAATTCCTAGTTCGCTTAAACTAATGCTCTGATACCAACTGTGACATCCCCAAAATCACGGCCAGAAAAGACCGGTTTTGTTTATACTTTATTTCAAAATCAGAGTTATCTTTTAATAAAAGGGTTGCGGAATTTGTCCCAAAACAATAATATGATAAAGATTTATCAAAAGCATTTCCATAGAAATGTATTTCATTAAAAGACTCGGGATGTCATGTTCGTACAGATCAAAAGTATAAACAGTACAATATAAGCCTTACTACATTATTTCATATCTACAGGCCTATATCCGTAATCCCTCGTCCAAAACATCACACCTATGCTCATGCGCCACTACCTGTAATGCATAAAACTGAGTGGGTCAGGCTTGGGAGCCTGGTGAGCACATAGGGTTTTCAACCCACAATAAGTTTATTAATTTCATCAATCAACAATAACCCGATTACCCGTTCCCGTTATCCTCACTTTACGTCCCTAAACACCTATCATAAGGGACCTAGCCTAAGGATCATCATCGGGACGGACACTACTGCTAAGGGGATTCCTCAGCAATAAATGTCCTAATAGGCAACCATGTGGGGGATGGAGTACACCGGTGAACACATCGTTCACAACACCTACAGGTTGCGAACCTGCTAGTGTTCCACTGGACTGTCTAGAAGAGTCCGTGGTCGTCATCTATACTCCGCTAGATGACTGGATCAACAACAACAACATCGAGGCCTCTCATCATTTTATCACACATCACCTATTACATCTACCCATGTTTTACCCCAACATTTTCGTAGATATAAAATACATATACAGTTTAAATCATTGAAAACATGTATAACAACGTTCATCTAGCATAGATAGCAAGTATTCAGATAATATGCACACATAGCACGTAATTTATATAAAATACTTCATATCTATGTGTAAGTTGAAGGTAACTATGCACTCACCGGAAAAGTTGGTGATTCCGAACTCAGACAGCGCTTCGCTTCTTAAAAAGAATTTTTTTCTTCGACGAAACCTAGTATTATTACCACTAGAGTTTAGTTTATTATTCGTCGAGACTAATTAATAGTCTAGCTATTATTATTATTATTATATAAGCGTCAAAAAAATACTTATATAACCCATAATAATAGCCCAAGTATTTATTATAAGTTACTAATAACGTTACTATAATTAAATAAAAGTTATATTAAAAATAGTGTAGGTGTAGCTCACTTACAGCGGGTTTTATAGAAAACCGGGCTTTGCTTGGAGCAGCGTTCCTGAGCCGAAAAGCTCTTCTTCTCAGAGCCTTCGAGCACTCCGGGGCTTCCGCCTCGTGCTAGGGAGGTTCCCTAGGCTTTTCGGGGGATTTCGGGGCTAGAGAGAGGTTCTAGAGAGAGAGAGAGAGAGAGTAAAGAGAAGAAAGAATGGGAAAGGTGTGAAGAAAATGAGGGTGGGAGAGGTGGTATTTATAGGGTGAAATGTGGATGAACTTGGTGCCACATGTCACCATCTGGTGGCAAGCCTTGGGGAGAAAGCAATGGCCAAGATTGTGCCACATCACCCATTTTCGCACAGCACACTTCCGACTTCTAAAATCCGTAACTTTCACATACGACCTCCGTTTTTGACGTTCTTTATATCCACGCGTAGGTAATAATAAGATCTACAACTTTCATTTTGACACCGTCAGCTAATTCTCGACCGATCTTAAATTTAACAGTACAAGGAGAGTATACTGTTAAACGTCTGCGTAAAATTAATAACTTCTACATACGGACTCTGTTTTTGTCTGTCTTTTTACCGTTGATTTCCTATTAATGAGATCTTCAACTCTCATTTATGTTGCGTAAGCCAAAAACCGCTCGAACTAAAATTCGAGTTTCAGGCCGTGCACTGCTAAGCCGAATCTTAGAAAAATCATAACTTCTTCATACGAAGTCAGATTTGGGCGTTCTTTTTATCGATGTTCTTAGTTTAACATATTCTACGACTTTTGTTTAGATTGCTAAGGCTAAAAAGTCTTCTATCGTAAATTCACTATTTACGTTTCCCGGTGTCGTGCCGGTTTTGTCGTAAAACTTCGGCGGGCCATAACTTCTTCTTTATAGCTCGGATTTCGGCATTCTTTATATGCACGGAAACCTTGAGACATATTCTACAACTTTATGTAGAGATATCGGGATTATCTCACACTTTAATTTTGACGCTCATTTTTATTCTTTATTAATTATACATTTATAATTAAATAATAAACACATAAACACACATAATTCACATAATACTCAAATATTTCATATTTATTACTTCAAAAAGAGTTACAATAGTTGACCTAGACTATTACATTGACAAAAATGCTTAGCCCTGAAAACCCGGGCGTTACAGCGGTCTTGGCATAATGGCTGGGAAGGATTGGAGTTATTAATGTGATTTTAATGTGTTTAAAATTTAGTTTTGCTTGGGGGCAAGCAAAAGTCAAGTGTGGGGTATTTTGATATGTGCATAATTAGTTAATTATTTAACATATATTCTTGGTTATTTTTGGTTAGTTATGAGAATAATATGGACAAAAGGTACTTAAAATGCTTTGAATTGTGTTTTCAGTCCAAAAGATATGCTTGGAGGCAAAAAGGAGAAAAGGGAAAGCAAGTGAAGGTTAAAGAATGGAAAGAGACGCTTACTCGGCGAGTAGGTCGGCATTACTCGGCGAGTACGCGATGAGATGCCAGGAGATATGTACGACTGCTGATCTAGAGACGGATAAGTATTGACTTACTCGGCGAGTTGATTCTGCTACTCGCCGAGTACCCTCTGTTTTGGGATATCTTTAAAATACGAATCCTTATCACATGGGACAGAACCCCTGGCGAATTTTGGAGGATTAGCTGCGACTAAAAGGTTCAGAAGGCGCTGGAGAACCCTAGGCTTCAAGAGTTGGAAGAATTCAAGTAATTAGGTTGATTCTACCACTTAGACTTAGGAATTAAACATGTTTGCTTTCATAAACTTTGTTTTTATGCTTGTTTCTACTGCAACTATGAGCTAAACTCGTTTTTGTTTCTGTTTGGGGAATACCAAAGAACTCCTATGGTTTAATTATTGAATTTTGCTTAATTGTCTATTGGTGATTTATTAAATTAAGTTTGTTAAAGAACCTTATGTGTTAATCACTACTATTTTCTGTTAATTGGAAGGCAATTAGGTTGCATGAACATCACTTAATTGTTAACCTCATATGTCTATGTGAATACTAAAACATATGCTTGGAAGTAATGAGTATGAAACTAAGATTAATAAGAAAATAGGAAGATTAATGTGTGAGCTTGTTTGAGAAACCATCAACAAGAGGTTAATTGAATTAATAACTTAATTGACCATTACAAATCTTATTTAATCCAAATAATTAATCTAGGGAATTAATTAGTTTAAACACTTGATCAACGCTTAAATTAGTTAATTGTCTAAGGGTTAGGAGTAATGAACGTGAACCTAACTACTATCATTGGTAACCAATAGCAATTAATCTACCTTAACTTAAATAACCATAGGAGTGAATTGGTTGAACCTAAATAGAAACATCTTTATCAAATTTGGTGAATAGTTGTTGCTTTAGTTAATTAGTTAAATTTAGTTTGTTTAAGTTTCTAGTCTTGCAAAACTAGAGAAAAACCATTTACTTTTATTATTTGTTTTAGTTAAAAATAGCTATTAGTTTAATTTCCGTTCCCTGAGTTCGATACCTTACTTATCAATCTATACCACTTAAAGACAGGTTCACTGCCTTTGTGTGCTCAAATTATTAATAAAAAGTAGGGATAAAACTAGTTGAATTCACACACATCAATAATAAATAAAAATCGTTAGTAGTCTATAATGTATTAGTTTTATTAGTTCTTCATTATTTTTATTATTTTAATATGATGGAGGTTTTTTATAATTAATAATATTTTTACTAAAAAACACATACATTGATTAAGATAAATGTGATTTCCACTTGTTAAATAACATTGATTTGAGCTTTCATACTGATAACATGTTATCAATTTAGCGTAATTTATATAACTTTAAACCAAACCAAACTAGTAACATTGATAAGAACTTTTATTGAGAAGAAGAATATTTAGAGAGAATATGAAAGTTATATCACTCACGAAAGTGTAACTTTAGGTGTGTCTCAATCTTTACAATGAATGTGTATTTATATTACAAATTTTACTAACATATAATCATAACTAGTTAAAAATGTTGACAAATTTACAATGCAACAATTATTATGTCATCCACCAATTATTTGCAACACCACAAATTATTTACAATATATATATATATATATATATATATATATATATATATATCCTTATCTAATAAACGAAACTAATATGCCACGTGTCACTTCCACAAAGCATTTTTCATCAAAGTGAATTTCCAGTTATACCCCTCCTTCATTCAATATTCAATTCGGCTTTTTTTATTATTATTATTATTTGAATCTGAATTCAGAATTTGAAATGCAAACTCTCTCTTAAAAATCAACTTCTCTCCCCCTCTTCGGAAAAACCAAAACCTAGGCATTGGGACCTTCGTCTTTGTTTCCGGTCACTGCCAAACGATTGAGCAAAAAAAGGTAAGTACTTCGTTTATGGTCTTGATCTTAAGACGCATTAGTGTCAATGTTTCTTCTTCATTCTTTTTGTTGTTTAAAACCTTAATATATCTGTCTTCTTTTTCCATCTGTTTCTTTCTATCTATTGTAGAATTGGGTAGGATGCGATAAGAGATACGTACACAGACACCCCTCAGATAGATATTTGTCTTTTTGTTTTATGTTCGCATACACACACATTTGTCACCCTCTATCTTTCTGATTTAGTTTTTTTATTTTCATTTCTTCGACTTATCTCTTTCTGATTTAGGTTTTAACATCAATTGTAGGTATGATATGGATTTTCTGAAATATAGGGTTTGTGATCAGAACATGAAGTTCCCTCTTTAATTAGCCTCACTAAAATCCTTTTGTTTTTTGAGTTCATTTTCTTTTAAATCCCTTTTTACACTAATTCTTTATCTGGTGTAGAATTCACAGATAGTGAAAAAAGTGGGGTTGGAAGAATCAACAAAATGTTTTCATTTGTTATATGGGTTTTTTTGTACCCAGAAAAGTCCGAAACTCCAAATACACAAGGTTAATATTTGAATTTTTTGTTATAATTCCTTCTCCCATCTCCTTCCAAGCAAATTTATCATGTCAACCCTGTGAATAATAATGTAGATCGAACTTTCCATCAATATTATTTGCTTGTCAAAATTGGGTGATCACATCAGACAATCCAATTTGTGGTAAAGGACTTTTGCTCCTATAAGTATTCTTATTGTTGATATGGATTTAATTAGTTGTTTAGAACAAGATATTATTGATTTGGCACATCTTTTTACATTTTACTCTCTTTAGGTCCTTTTTTTGTTCTCTTAGTTTATAAATACTGATGTTTGATCTTATGTGTTCAACGGTTGGGATAATGGAAATGGATCTCGATCTTAAGTTTACTAGCTACTGGAAGAATGATAATAGACATGGAAGGTTATAGCAAGGTTGTACCGATAAAAAGCTTACACTGGCTCAATTGGATGTAGGTTTACGTTTCTTTTTTTTAACCCTCACTAGATTTTCGCTTATTTTGATGTTTATTTTATGATTTTGTAGCTGATTAATGACTAGCCCCAAATTATACAAGAGTTTGAATTTAGAAAAGCTATACCAAATCAACATATTATCACCAAACTAGAAAAGGCCCTTGGTATGAAAGTTTTGGGGTAAGAAATAGAACTTTTACAATGTTGTCACAAATGAGGTATATTTTATTAAGTTAGAAAGTTATGTAGTGGCTTATTTCTTATGATTAAAGTGTGTTTTATTCATCTGGAAAGTAAGCATTTGTTGTTTCTGTTTATTCAATTGTCTTGTGGTGTTTGCATAATGAAATCCTACCCTCACCTTTGCCTTCCCTCTTATTCTTTCTTTGTCTCTCCCTCATACTTCAGTAGTTGGTCTCCAGGTAACGTTAACTTAACTTTCTTTTTCCCTTTGTTAATCCTTTATATAACTGGATTTTAACTCGTGTTGGTGCACATATGTGTACATGCATCATATTGTGCCTACCAACCGTTTTGAGTCTATTCCTTACATAAATTGCTTTTATATAATGTATATTTGTTTTGGCCAAATGTAGCCAAGCAACTTCTTTTTTCCTAAAGGATTAATGTTAATTGCATTTTCATACTCATCATTTGGTTTCACTTCTTTTTCCTAAAAATATTATAATAAGAACCATATATGTGGTCTCTTTTTGTACCTATGGGTTACACTTTTTAATCATGGCTAGTTATTGGGATATTATTAATTGTCAATCCTCTTTTTTTATTGAACTTATTTAACGTGAATGAATATTTGAACGGTTGATAGAATTTACATATATAATCCTTGTTTTAATATCTTAATTGTCTTAAATAGTCCATGTTTCATAGTTTTTCTCAAAATAATTAGTTAAAAATTTACAATTAATTTATAAATACATTATTATTTACAAAATAACTTTTTAATATCATTTTTTAAAATAAAACTACTTTAATAAAGTTTTATAAATATTTGATTTTCTTTTATCATTTTTAATCATTAATATTTTTTTACCCGTAGTTTCCACCGGTTGGAACCTATAATATATATATATATATATATATATATATATATATATATATATATATATATATATATATATATATATATATATATATATATATATATATATATATGGTTAGGTTATTTTGTTTCTAGTAACTATTGTTTGACAGAATGCATAGATCTGGACCATCGGATGGAATATAATCCAAGGTAATAACATATACCATATAATCACACAAATTTCAGCATAAGGGCATTTTAGTCAATTAAGCTATATTAAAAAAGGAAATTTTTGGATTTTTAGGGATAATTAATTCCTTTATTTTTAAAAATCTGAATATTTTAAATTAATTCAAAATTAGAAATTCAATTTTATTCTATCAGAATGGTAGAATGTTAACCATAAACTAGTAAATATATTCGTCGATTATATTCTGTCAGAATGATAGAATGTCAATCATAAACTAGTAAATACATTCTAAAAAAAATATACAAAATCAATTTTTGAACTAATAATATCCAAATAATTACATTTGTATGATTATGATTAATTAAATAATAACAACATTCTAAAAGAAAAAAGAAAAAAAAAACATCACAATCTAACAAAAACACTAATATATTCTAATAGAATATTATTTTTTAGCAAAACTTTATACATTGTACCATAACAAATTCTAGTATAATACACTCTCGTTCTCTATGTTTTCTTCCTTCTCCACATTAATGTTAGCCTCTTCAAAACCTAAATCCACAAAGAAAACATAATCAAGTTTCAAAAATTAAAAAATTCAATACATTCTAAGAGAATAAAAACTATAAATTCTGACAGAATGTACTTATTGTTGACAATTATTCTCAAACATTCTAACATAATACATCTATATAAACTATAATTTCTTATTGTTGACAATTATTCTCAAACATTTTAACTGAATACATCTATATAACTATAATTTCTACAAATAGAATATAACTATAACTATATTGTTCCAGTTATCATATAAGCATCTTAAGAATAACATCTAGGTTCAATGGAAAATTGAAGAACAAACACATACACAATTGGCCTTTGTAATCAGTTTTCATTTCACATTCAAAGGTAAACTACACATTCAAAGGTATTTCATTCAAAATCATTTCTCATTTCACATTCAACTTCAAATCAAAAAAATCGACAACAAGGAAAATTCATATCATGAACCAAAAAACAGATACCAAATAATCGACAACTCCTTTGTCAAAAAAAGAGAAACATGAAATACAAATCTTAACATATTAGATTTTAATCTCTACATTTTACATATGGAATCAATTCAGTATACGATTTTTTGAGTTCCAATTCAATTCAGTATAAATATCGATTGAAAATTCAGAGAACCAAAAAATTAATCTAACAGGTACAAAAAACAGGGAAAAAATGAATATCGACAGAAGCACAAATCGACAGCAAGGAAAAAAACATGAATGAAAGCAGACAGAGAAAGACGAATACAGACAGTAAGAACAAACACGAACCTGTGTGGTCGAAGGAAAAATCGACAACTCTGAGGCGCTAACTACAATAGGGTTCATCGATCTCTGATTAAATCAATCTCATTCTTGACCTTGGTTGATTCACTTCTTGAAATTATTGTTATGGTTAGATATTCATTTATAATATATATCACATATATAAAAAATAATATTAATTTTGCCCAAATATGAGTATCAATCTCCTTGGCTTATATGCCTTAAAATTTTGAAAACATAGGTTTGTCTCTCGTATTTAAACTTCAAGTCTTTTTGCTTTTATACATTACTTGTAATCAAATTGTATATAATGTCATTTGAGAACGATTTTATTGAAAAAGTAACTAAATGCAGTGTTTTAAAAACCGGTTTGAACCGGTCGATCGAACCAGTTGGATCGGAAACCGGTGAAAGAAGCGGTTCAACTATCATCGGTTTTACACCAATTTTTGAACCGGATTAAACCGGCTGGTTTTTAGAAAAAACTGGTTGAACCGGTCAAAATAAACCGGTTGAACAGGTTAAACTAAATAAAAATACATGGAAAAAACAATTTTCAATGATAAACTTTGGTGGACTTTTTCACATCTATTTAGATTTCTCTAAATAAAAACATATGTTAAATGTTATGATGTTTTTTTTATGCACTTGTATTCATTTAAAACTATATTTTGTTTTTGTATTATATTTTATTTTCTTTTTGACGTATGTGAATTGATGTAAAACTTATAGTTATGTATTGTTTTAATGTATTTAGATTGATCTATAACTTATTTTTATGTTTATTTTTATTGTTTGAACTTGTAGATGTGAAATTAATTATTTATGTATGTATGCATCTTTAGAAAAATAAGAAAAAAAAATTATAGATACCAGTTAACCCGACGGTCAAACTGGTTGCACTGGAACGGATCGTCATACCTGTTCAACTAAAAAACCGGGTTTAAAACGTTGACTAAATGTCATTTGTTTGTATAATAAGAATCATAGTTGTTTGAAATAGGCGCCGGGTGTCATAATGATGATTGTGTGTTGCTTTTAGACACAAGTTTTTCTTTATGCCTTTTCTGAAAATGTTTTGATCTGATTGTAGCAATTATGTTGACTAGTATATTTAGCCACTATATTGATTGATAGTTTAATATAAGACGATTGTAATCATATTGTAGCCATTACGCCTTTTTGCAAATGTTTTGATGAGATTAAAGCCATTATGTTGATTGATATTTTAGTATAAGAGGATTGTAATCAAATTTTAGCTAATATCCATTTTTGTAAATGTTTTGATCAGATTATAGCCACTATGTTGATTGATATGAAGATTACACCTTTTTTGCAAATGTTTTGATCTCATTGTAATCATTATTATTATTTTTTTTTTCCTTATATATTTTCTTATTGTTTTTAACATCTATCATAATTCATAAATAGTTCTTATGGGTCAACAACTTCAACTATTTCTACACACCATCGACATATAAACATTGTAATTCAACATATAACAGTTGGATCATTAATTAAAACATCATATATCATGAACAAGTAATTAACAATATTGCACCTTGTTGAAAGGTCCCAAAAACTGTTACACTAGTACTTGAATTTGCTAATTTGTTGGAAGGACAAAAGAGGAAATATGCAAAAAAAATTTACAAAGAATGGAAAGTTTAAAACACATTGCATTTAATTTACAAAATAGAAAAGAGTTTTCAAACAAATCGCAAGATTTTTTTTACACAAGTGCAATACCTTTTAATTGCCGTTATAATCATGAGTATAATAAAATGATTAAAATGATTATCTTTGTATTCACTCTTTGAATAATTTTTAAGTATTATTTAATTAACAAGATAAGACCTATAAGACATTATGATAACCTACAGTGGGGAACACAATGATAGGTGAACTGAACTTTTTGATATGAGACGACTTTAAAACATTTTTTATTTTTTTTTATTTTATGTTTTATGATATTTCACAATATTATAATTTAGTTATAACTATAAAACTTAAAAAAAAAAAGGATAAATATTTAGAATTTAGATAAATAAAAATAGGTTATAAAAGTACAGGTTATTTTGTATTTATTTAATTCTTTTAGAAGCCACCTTCCTCATGTGCAACAGCTTTGACTTTTAGATTGATGGCAGAATGCTCATGCTGATTATATTACAAGACATATTGCAGACTTTACAAGTATCTGAAGCACCAGATACTCCATCTTCTTTCATTATCTTCTCCTCTTTGTGTCTGCGTCTTCTTCGCTAACCCTGTTAATTTTCCTTTTACACCTCTCCATAATCACAACTTTGCCATCTTCATTCATCGGTTCCTGTAACCATTTTTCAGTTTTCTTCAAATTCCTTTAGTGTTTCTTTACTAAATTCCGATAGGAATTGCAACAATTCCCAAAAATTCATTCAAAGTTTCATCGAGTAAAAAAGAAATTACAAAACAATTGGGTCAAAAGATTCAAGAATAGTTGTATCAATATGTTAGTAACTGTTCATCCTTAATGCATTAATTATCAATTGAAAAAAAAAATACATATTAAGAAAAAAATCGACCTATGAACCGGATCTCTTCGGATTTAAGAACTTCATCCATTGATGAAAACAACTTTAACAATAATAACAAATCAATATACAGATTAATGGACTAAAAAGGAATGGGGGTGACTACTTACAGGTTCAGACGCAGTTAAATCAGTTGATTTTGTGATGATTTCTGCACAAGGGTCGACATCTAAAGGGGTCATCGGCTCTAATCCATCATTGCCATGCGGATTGGGGTTCAAGAGCGAATTGGGATCGATTCCTGGAGGATGAATTACAGGTGCAGGAATGTCAAAAGAGCGCAGCAGAGGGTAAGGGTTTGGAAACAAGAAGAACGAAGATGAAGATGTCTGCTGTTCTTTCAACATTTTAGGTTTAGAATCAGGGGTTTAAGGGTTTTGCAGGGAAAGATTGCTACAAGCTTTAAAGTTGTTGAATCAAATTTACAGTATTTATGGAAGGAGTTTTGAGACGAAGACTGATTTATGGATTCTTGTGATATTTTACTCTTAAAATTGGAAATATATAATTTGATTTAGCGTGGGGCCGAAGTAACCAACCAATGTATTTACTTTTCATTTAATGAAAATTATTAGATAAATACTGGCCATATCGTCTAAAATGGTTATGATGAGTGCACTTATGAGTAAATTATACAAACGGTGCTTACGGATTATGATAATTTATACGTTTAGTTTCTAATTTATTTTTTTAATTCGGAATATCTTACTGTTTGTTTCGTTACACGATTGATCTTTGTCACAACTATTTTGTTATTGATTTTTAATTTATTTAAATAAATACACCTCCAACCACACTCTCATCATTTACCTTACTTACTCCACTATTTTTTATTATTTAAATAATAATATTTTTAGGTAAGACATAGACTACACACATAACAAAAACAGATAGTAGAGACATTTCGAGTTAAAAAAAATAAGTTAGGTACCAAACGAACAAATTACCCCAAACCATAGGGATCATTCTTGTAATTTACTCTCTCTCTCTCTCTCTCTCTATATATATATATATATATATATATATATATATATATATATATATATATATATATATATATATATATATATATATATATATATATATATATCCGGTAAGAAATTTTTTTGCTAGGAGGTAAGAAGTTTTTTTTTCTACATACTTTTTTGACGAACAAAAGAAATGAATCACTAGATAAATAAAAAATAACATGATTCACCAATAAAAAATAACATGATTCACCAAAAAAAATCTCAAAAAAACAAACCGATGATTCATTTATACAAAGATTTCGTTGTTATTCACTAAAATTGTCATAAAAGTGAATTTTTTCTTAATTTACTTAAAAATGAATCATGGAGATGTTTTTTTGGGAAATTTTTCTTGTGAATCATCTTACCATTGAATAATCTTATGATTCATTTTGTATGTTCGCTAAAAAAATATGTAGAAAAAAACTTCTTACCTTCCTACCAAAATTTTCCTTCTTATTTGATCTTGACTCTCTCTCTGTCTCTGTCTCTCTCTGTGTGTGTGTGTGTATATATATATATATATACCAGTTATAATCATAAATGAATATATAGCGTCGCCCATTCTTTTCTCCTCCGCCACCACCATTACCACCACCTCTGAGACCAGCTAACCCCATCACTGTCACCTCCATCACTTATACCACTGCCACCTCTATCACCACCACCTCTTTTTCCACTAACTGTCATAATCATTTATGATTACTCAGTCTGTGAACACACATATATGTATAATTATTTATAATTAAGCATATACGTATAAACACGCATAATCATATATGATTATACATCTCTGCCATATAATCATTTTTTATTAGACATACATTGTTGCTGTCGGTACGCTGCAGCGTTAGAGTGACAAATAAGAAATATGTGGTTGATGTTAAATCTCAAGATCTCTACTTTTTTTTTTTTAAATCTCAAGTGAATCGTTATATATATATATATATATATATATATATATATATATATATATATATATATATATATATTAGTCGTTTACCCGCGCAAAACGGTGGACGAAAAATAGTTTGTTTCGACAATTAATTTCTTTTCGATGGAGAATGATTATTTTCAATTCATTTATTAGTTTGTTTTAGGAAACATGTCATATTAAAAATAAAGAAAATTCATGAAATGACCAAATTATAGGGTGTTGAGTATTTATTTGGATGAAAAAAGATTTGGTTAAAACCTTGGAAGAGAAGATTTATATGAGTTTGTTTAAATTTTAATATTATTTTATTAGTGATTAGTTGTACAATTAGCTTAATGATTTGGACGTCTTAAAAAATATTATTATTTTATTCAATCTATTTTTAGAAATAGTGAGATTTATTTTATAAGATAGTAAAGATATAGGGTTAGGTTCATGTGAGACGACCTAATTTTGTAAGAATATTCTAACAATCTAAAAATCATATTAGAATAATTTTAGTGTAATATTATATTAGAATATTTCACGTATATTTCAAAAAAAATGGTAATTTTTTATTTATTATTATTTATTGTTATTTTTATTTTATTATTTTTTTAGGTAATTAAAGTGACCAAAATAATAATTAAAAAAAGAATTTTCGGATTTTTCATTTAATATTGCATTTTAAAAATATTTTTAGATTTGTTCTCACGGTTTCACAAAATTAGAATGGTTTCAAATGATCTTGAACATATATATATATATATATATATATATATATATATATATATATATATATATATATATATATATATATATATATTCATTGCTGAGTAATGACATAAAGATGTGCATATAAAATTAATTGCAGAATAATAACATAAAAATAGTTCTTACATTCTCACACTATTTACTCTTTTTATTTGAAGTATCTCATATATATATATATATATATATATATATATATATATATATATATATATATATATATATATATATATATATCAATCCTTGCCAAACATCTTCATCTTCTTCTTATGGGATTGCCTTCACTCATCGATAGGTATCGATCCCGGAGGAGTATTTTTTTAGTTTCTAAAATTAGGGCTTTTTGTTACTAAAACTACACTCATATGTTCTTCATTTTCATCGTATTCCGTTTGTGTAAAGGATTTTTTCTTGGTTTATTGTTGTCATTTGGGGAATGTATTTATAGGGTACACCCAATGGAACGATTTGCGTTTCTAAGATCGTGATCACCTTTTAGAAGTGATTTGGGTTTTTTCATAATCGATCTTCTAGGCACCGTCCCAAAATGGAATGTCTCTTATAATTCCCAAATGCGAAGATTGGCAAAACTGACCCTGTTGAGATTGAGGAAGAATCAAAGTAATTCCTTGTTCTTCACTCAGTTGGCATTGGCGTTTATCGGTTCTCCTCGCCAGGTTTGTCCCACTGCTTCCTAGTCTACTATGTTTTTGTTTTCCACGTCTCTAATATTTGTTTTTTGTTTTCTTCTCATTGATGCTTGGAGTTTTAATTTCTTACAGGGAAATTGCTTTCATGTGTTTTAAATTGGGCAAGTGATTTTTTTTTCAAAGAAATTATTACAAAACACATAATCAAATAAAGGTCTTACCTTGGTGTAGTTATGTAATTGTCAATAAATAATAATAATATTTGCATGTTTTGTCTCCATTAAGTTCTTTGTAATGTAGTTTTTTTTTTTTTTTAATTCTTTGGGGTGATTGAGTTTTAACCCACTCTTTAATGGGGGTTAGATTTATTTCACGATTCCATGAATTCTTGTGGCTTAACGAATGCTGACACATCGTCGAAAACCTATGTTCTTTGTAATTCAAAATTTATTTAATTGTTGGGAACTTATTGGTTTTTCCTCCAGTCTTCAATGGGGGTCAGAGTGTATTTCATGGTTAACTATTTTGTAAGTATTTTCCACGATTATTTGCGGTTGAAAGATGGGATTCAAATCACTTTATGGGGGCATTAGAGAAGTTCTTCTCATATATGTGTGTTTTTTTTATCACTAAGTCTCTTAAAGATGGATAAAGCTTTTGATAACTTAACTCCTCACCAGTATCTTCATCGTATTTGTTAATCCAATTATTTTCTATGTTTAAATTAGGGTTCTTGATATCTTTAAATCCTAGCAAGGTATATATCTCCAGAAATTTTGGGTGTAGGCATACAAAATCTGGGATGTAACAAGGGTGAATTTCATGAAGGCAAGTGATATGGTTGCTACATTTCTACTATTCCTTGAATCAGGTGGAATGACATTAACTTCATTGGGTGAAATGTAAGTAATTTATTATCGTCACATATACTAAAGCTCTTGATAATGTGGTAATATGTCTTAATTGTTAATTCCTTTTTGTCACAACTAGCATTTTAGCTAGGAAATTTTGGTCTCATGCAAACATCAACTCTTGTAAAACTCGTAATCTAAGTGGATATCATGTTCTATGCTCAATCAAAAACATCAATTTGAATCAAAACTCCCGAGTGAAGTCCAATACCTAATTTAATACACCTTAGATACTTAATTGTCAGTTTGAAACCCTAATGCTCCGGTTCAAACTCAGTATGGACCAGGATCCTCTTATTGGGTCTAATGGGCTAGTAAACCTTTCATTTGATGATTTTGGGCCAAAGAACCCCATTTAGGATCTAATTGGACCCACATTCATCAAAATTTAGCATTTGTGTAACATCCAGACTTTTAGGTGCATTAAGGTGTTTAACTTTGAGATTTTTGGAGTGACTCGGCGAGTTGTGAGTCCAACTCGTCGAGTAGAGTCAAGTTATCTGTGTGCCATTCATGAATGGATTCGACGAGTCAAAGAGTCGACTTTCCGAATAGGTGCTGGCAGAGAAACCCTGATTTCTTGGGGTTGGGTCCTATTTAAAGGACCTTAAGCCGCCTCATCAGCCTCATTACTTCTAGAGAGAAACCCTAATCGCTTAGAGAGAGATAAAATAGAGAGAAGAGACATAATTTTGGGCATGTTGTGACCTTTTGGAGGAAGAAGTGGAGAGCATCAAATCTTGGATCAAGAGGAGGCTTTTGCATCCACACATTCTTCAGAGTTTTGCATCAGTTTGAGGCAAAAAGATTCTAGCTTGATAATTTCCTTGTGACATCTTGTTTTAGGTAATTTTTAGGGTTATCTTCCATCTATCTTGTGTCATAGAGTGATTTTTGATGGCTTGAGTTTGGAACCTCAGATCTGGACTATAAGTGGCCTTGTGAGTCCATAGACTCGAGCTTTATTGAGCTGGAGGCAATCTCTTGTGCATCTAGCCCTTGTTGGTGCATGTATTGGCATTATGAGCCTTATATGCCATGTATGAACATAAAGCTTGCCGTTTTAGATGATATTCGAGCCTTAGGAGGATAGATTTGGAGTGTGGGGTTGTAGATCTGCTTAGAATCGTCTGAATGAGGATTGAGTTTGAATGGACACACCGAGTCAATGAGTCGACTCAACGAGTCAGTGATGGTTTGTACCGATGAGCTTGATCATGCGATAACTTGGCGAGTTGGGGGTCAACTCGACGATTTGAGCTGGACCTTCACGAGACTTCTGAATAAACGAGTGGACTCAACGAGTCACATGGGTGCACTCGACGAGTCAGGTCAAACATGGACTGCTGACTCGAGTTTGACTTCTATTGACTTCAGGGTTGGGTCAATCATGAGTAATGGAGACCGTGAAGGGGTAAAATGGCTTTTATCCAATTCAAGAGTTAGAGAGAGAAAGAATAACCTTCGGTTATTAGAGTCGTGAAAAGAGTATTAATTAGAGATATTCATCCTTTGTGTTAGGCGGAAACTAGTTCGAGAATCGAGTACGAGGTGCAATCGCTTGCTTGTTTCAATGTGAATCTTCTCACTATACTTTACCTAGAGTGGTATCTTTGTGTGATTGAGATGCCTTTTGTGCTACATTGTATATTGTTATATCCTGCATTATTTCTTCATAAATATGTTGTGTATTATTTCAGAGCTTACAAAGTTAGGACCAAATGGTCCATCAGAGTCGTCGAACCGAAGGGTTCCATTGAGACACATTAATCGGAGGGTCTTACTGTGTTATAGCCTCGAGTGGCTACAAAGCTGTGTGTGCTATTTTGGTGAACTTACTAAGCTTCATGCTTACCGTGTTATGTGTTATGTGTTTTATGTTTTTCTCAGGATCACGGGAAGGCACCGACTTGATTGTACACAACAGCAAAAGAGTTATGTTTTGAGGATCCTGGATTTTAATCAAACAGTTATGGAGATTCAATTGTAAATTAATTAAATGAGATTTTATGAAATGGACAAATGTGGTTTTAAATTGAAAATTTTGGTTTGAAAATTTACGGTGTTACAATTTGGTATCAGAGCCTTGGTTTGAGGGATTCAGATGCACCTTCGGGTAAGTCAGGACTCAAACTGAGGATTTGAGAAAAGTTTTCAAAAATAAAAGATTTTTATAAAACGAGTAAGAGTTTCTAAGATAAAAACGATAAGGAGCAGTGTGTACAATCAGCCAAAGCCTGGACGGTGATTTTCCAAAATACCCTTACTTATTTATGTTGTGAGTTATTATTGAGATATTAGGGATGCATGCTAGATGATAGGCTAAGTATTTCATATGTTAGGGCTAGAGTTACCTAAATTGTGATGCCTTAGCCTAGGAATTGTTGCTGTCAATGATATGCTTTGAGTATGTGCGGAGTAAGAGTATCCAACATGAATCTTTTAGAGGGATATTTAAGTAGAGGAGTAATCTAGGAGAGATACCTAGATGAGCATTGGAGGAGCCTACTGAGGGAGTAGTTAGATACCTGTGATGGGTAGGTTTCTTGAGTTCAATGATACCTTTTGGGTGTGAATAAAGTAAATAGAGTTGTAACATAGAGTGGTTTTACGTGCTGGTGGAGATTATTTGATGCACGGATGTTGCTTGCTTTGTGCTTTGTGGAACTCTTGATGATGAGAGTCAACTACTAAGTGAATATGACTAAACCCTAATCACTAACACTTTGTACTAACTAAATAGTGAGGTTAAACCTCATATAAATAAGGTTACATGAGAGACCTAATCTAAACCGAGTTTGGGCCTAAACTGTAATGCCTTTGTTTATGGGCTAAAGCATTAATGATTGTGTAATAGTCTAGGTCAACCTTTGTAACTCATTTTGAAGTAATAAAGAGGAATTATGTGAATATTATGTGAATTATGTGCTTATTTGCTTAATTATTATGATTTAATTAATTAATAATAAAAATAAGCATTGAAAATAAAAATTAGATAAAGCCGATATCTTTTAAGAAAATTGTAGTGGCCGAAACAAGGATTCCGGAGATATAAAGAACGCCGAAATCCAAGTTATAACGAAGAAGTTATCACCTATTGAAGTTTCGGGACGGAACATGCACGACACCGGGAAGCGTAAAAAGTGAATTTATGATAAAATGCTTTTTAGCCTTAGCAATCTAAACGAAAGTCGTAGTGTTCGATAAACCGAGAGCGCATGTAAAAAGAACGCCCAAATCTGACTTCATGTGAGGAAGTTAAGATTTTTCTAAGTTTCAGCTTAGCAGTAGATAGCTAAAAAACTCGAATTTTAGATCGAGGGATTTTTAGCCGACACAACCTAAACGAGAATCGAAGGTCTTGTCAATAGTTGTACAACGGTAAAAAGACTCACGAAAACAGACTTCGGATGAAGAAATTATGAATTTTTAATGGATTTTCCTATCCCGGACTGTTAAAAATAACAGTATTAAAAAATAAAGTCAAAATTAGCCGATGGTGCCTAAACAAAAGTTGTAGAGCATAATTTCACCTACGTGTGCATATAAAGAACGTCAAAAATAGAGGCCGTATGTAAAAGTTATGGATTTTAGAAGTTGGGACACAAAAATCGAGAAACTCCTTGAGAACCGGGAAAATTCGCATGGTGCAGATCCGGCCACGTCGCCTCGCATGCGAGACCGCCCTGTGTCTCCCCGTGTCCTCTGCTGATTCGTCCGAAGCATTGTCCGGTAGAAGTTCGATGCGTGTCGCATATGTGGAGGTGTCCGAAGCGAGCCACATCTCGCCTACAAGCTTCCGACGTGCCCTTCGCATTCGAGCCACCTCTGAGCCTCGCAGCTGCCACGTGGCCTTCGCACTTGCTGCCACCTGCCCTCACTGCCGCCACGTGCTTTGCCTCTTCGCTGTCGCGTGTCCTTTCTCGGCCGAATCTCCGGATCTCTCCTCCTATAAATAGAAGGCTGCGAGCCTTCCCGAGTAACTTTGGAAAATTGCCATTATTCACCCCTTTATCAAATTTTTATCATTTTGACCTCCCCCCGAAACCCCGGTATCATTTCCAACACCCGAAACATGCCCCGAAGTACTCGAAGACCTGGAAAAATTTATCTTTTTGGTTTTGAAGCTCCAACCTTGCAGAGCCCGGTATTTTATTAAAACCCTCGATTTTATCAGAAACGATCATTTTAAGAAACGAAGTGCTGCCCGATTATCGTCTTATCAAGTGAGTGTATAGTCACTTTCATCTTACACATAAATACGAAGTATTTTCTATAAAATACACGCTATGTGTATATATATTGTTTGTTTATTTGAGATGGATGTTGAATGAATGTTTTATACAAGTTTTAAATTATATATATATATATATATATATATATATATATATATATATATATATATATCTAAAAATATGTTGGGGATAACATGGGTAGATGAAATAGTTGGTGTGTGATAAAATAATGAGAGGGCTCGATGTTGTTGGTGTTCCAGTCATCTAGCGGAGTATGGATGACAACCACGTACTCTTCTAGACAGTCCAGTGGAACGCTGGCAGGCTCGCAACCTGTAGGTGTTTGTGGGCTTGATGTTCACCAGTGTACTCCATCCCCCTCATGGTTGCTTTATAGACATATATGGCTAAGTAATCCCTTTAGCAGTAAAGTCCATCCCGATGATAAAATCCTTAGACTAGGTCCCTTGTATAGGTGTTCAGGGACGTAAAGTGAGGATAACGGGAATAGGTAATCAGGGTTATTGTTTGTTGATGAAATTAATAAATTTATTGTTGGTCGATGAAATTAATAAATTTATTATTATTTGTGGGTTGAAAACCCTATATGCTCACCCGGCTCCCAAGCCTAACCCACTCAACTTTCTGTTTTACAGATAGTGGACCCAGAGCATAATTTGGATGATTATAAGGGATTTTTGGATTATTGGACAGTAGTTGTAAATAACTGTTGTAAGAATTATAATGTACTTTTTATGCTTTTGATCTGTATCGAACATGACATCCCGAGTCTTTTTAATGAAATACATTTCTACGGATATGCTTTGATAAATCTTTATCATATTTTTATTTTGGGAATAAATTCCGCAACACTTTAAATCAAAGTATTACTCTGATTTTATTATAAAAGCATAAACTGAATCAGTCTTTTATGGCTGTGAAATTGGGGATGTCACAGTTGGTATCAGAGCATTAGTTTAAGCGAACTAGGAATTTGTAGGATTTCTAGACTTAAACTTTGAATGATAAGTGATGATTGCGAGATAAGTGTCTATCATAGTTTAGATACGAGCACTAGAATATTTTAGGAAAATGCCTAAAATGCTTTTATGTGATAAATGCTATATGTTTGCCTTATATGATATTATTTTTTCGGATCTATGGTCTGTTGCCGACCGAATCTGGAAACCTTATGTGTGTAGCATTCTAAGCGTATGACTACGATATTAGAACTAGCATATAAATGTTTCGAAGCCTATCGTGAATAAAGCTCTAAATTCACCTTATTCGATGTATAGATCAAGAATGGCAAGAACTAGAAGTGGAGTTGGAAACGGAAACAGAAACACGAATCAACAGCCGCAATCCCCAATACTTGTGTAAGTACCTGTTAAAGGTGTTGCACCTGAGCAAATGACGATGAATGGGGTAAAAGAAATGATGCAGATGATGTTAGATCTCCAAATGGAGGAGACAAAGCGATTACTGCAACAGAATATGGAAGAAACTACATCTTTTTTGAACAACTTGATTTGAATGAAGGGCAATCAGAAGGAGGGAACTACAGTGGGACTATTGGTCAAGCCAACCCACTGATAGTTAGACGAAACAACCAGGATGGAGGAGGTGATGGCATCCAAACCACCGTGTCTATCCGGAAGTACGACACCGGTGGAAGTTATAAATTGGATCTCCGAAATGGAGACAATGTTTGAAATTTGTGAGTGCAGCAACAAACAGAAGACCGTACTTGCAATTCCTCTGTTAAAATCTGGTGTATTGAGCTGATGGAAGTTACTAGCTGATTCGATGCCCAAGGGAGAAGCTAACAAGATGTCTTGGGAAGACTTTATGGTACAACTGAAATTGTAATACTTCTGAGCAGGATCTTCTGGAAATCAATAATGAGTTTCAGAATTTGAAGAAAGGAAAAATGAGAGTTACTGAATACGCTGCTAGTTTCACAGAAAAGATGAAGCTTATTCCATACTTAGTTCCAACTGAACTCTCTAAGGTTAATAAGTTTGCACATGGTTTACCAGCAGATTTTCGAGAGGACAAATGTTGGTGAGAAAAGGAAGTTCGAAGGACCTTCAAGGTCCAACAAGAAAAGTAAATTCTCGAAGTCTGGTTCGAGAGGAGGAGGAGGAGAAGCCAAATGGTGTGACAAATGTAAGAAGAAGCATCATGGGAAATATGGAGAAGAGGTCACATGTTTTAAATGTGAAAAGCCTAGGAACTATGCCAATGAATGCACCCTCATCAAGAAAGTTTGCTATGGGTATGGTAAGGAAGGGCACGTCTCGAGGGACTGCCCGAAGAAGAAAAGGGAAGCAAGGCCCAATCTCCCACCAAAGCCAAAAGCCAGAGCCTTCCAAATGACACTTGAAGTTGCGAAAGAAAAAGTTGATGTTGCTTCAGGTGCCTTTCTTGTAAACGAATTTCCTGCCCAAATTTTGTTTGATTATGGAGCCAACTACTCCTTTATTTCGCATGAATTTGGTAGAAAACTAGCTTTGCCTGTTGATAGACTAGATAATGCTATAATACTCGAGGTTGCTAGTGGCAAGTTTATACCTATTAGCCACCTCATGAAAAACATCTTTGTAAGTCCCTAATATGCCTGTGTATTAATCAGATCCGTTTGATGGTGCGGAATCCCAATCAAACGGATGATGTCAGATAAAATAGAAGAGAATGAGAAGAAGAATAATATGAATCTTGAATGTATTGATAATATCAATTAAGTTCCTTACACAAGATTCACCCACACAAATGTTCCTTTCTCTTTGGCCGTAAACTCCTTCGTGTTCATCAATATATTCCTCACACCCTAATACCTATATTTATACTAAGGGAACATGGGCCGGAAACAAATGGGTCGTAAATGAGTTTACGGCCGTAAACTTAGTCGTAAACATGACCACAAACTCATAATTATTATAGAAAAATACAATTGCCCAGAAAAGTAAAGTATAAACCATATTTTGACCCAAACAATCTCCCCCTTGGTTTATAGCTTTCTTTTCTTAATGACCCAACAAGCTCCCCCTAAAAGGTAGCTAGCTCTTCTTGTCAATCTTCAATGGGAGCTTGGCTTCAGCTTTAACCTTCGATTTCTTCACAGCATCAGGATGAACATATTAATCTTCAGTGAATGACTTCATCTTGAGCACTTGAGCTTTTCTTCAGAATTTGGAATTGAACGCACATCGGGTGAGGAGGTTTTACGTACTGATTCTTGAAAGATAGTGCTTTCAGCTTGAGAATCTTCAGAGAGAACATCAGAGAGAAATAATTTTCTGGATCACTTCAACAGGTACAACAATAGCAGCAGACTGATTGAGGAGGATCCAATGCAATCTATCACATAATCTTCAATTGCAACTTCGCCTTGTTTCTGGGGTTGAAGAATTGAATGTCGAAAGAATAATCTTCATTTCTTGATCCTTCGAATGTGAATTCTTCGATGCTCACGGACGAGGCTTTGGCTCATGAATCTTCAACACAAACTCCATGAGTCTTATCTATACCTGAAATCAATTTTTAAGACAAAACAAAACTAAAAGAAAACTTAGCACACAAATTAAAACAGAAACAAAAATATTTTTGGATTTTTTTTTAATTCTCCCCTAATATTTAAATTGGAAGAAACTATGACAAATTTAACAAAAACAAAAATAATATCTAACTTTAAGAGTGATTTAGGATCAAAGTTTTTATACAGCCTTTATCCACTTGTCGGTACCTTTCATATTCACATCTTTGTCTGGTCGATCGTCGGTATTGTTGTCCACTTAAACACGAAAAATTGTGAAAAATTTAGGACATACTATTTGTTACAAGACAAGGTGAACTTATGTTCCTAGTAATTATATCTGATCCTAATTCCTTAAATACTATATCTTAAGGACCATTCATCTGACGATGACCAGGGATATTGTTGTCCACCTAAATTGAGCAGCGAGATCTATAGACAATCTGTATGAATTCAATTTTAAGTGTACTGGAACGTATTTCCCGCTTCCTGATATGCCCCAGCCATCAAGAACTTCCAGAGTACTCCTTACACCGGGTGAGCAGACAACCATTCAAAGAGAAGATAGATTCAGAATTTAATAACTTATCACTTTAGAGGGGCTGAGAAGTAGAAAGTTGCATATGCTGTGTACCAGGTCGGATTTGAGGTCACGCAAAGGAGACAACATATTGCTAACAGATAGGAGGAATTTCATAGATATAACATGTAGAGAAATAGAGTTGCATATGTTTCAATCCAGGTCGGATCTCTTCCAATCACGCAAAGGGTGCAACATATGACTAACAGATAGAAAGAAAGAAAACAATTTTCTACAGACCTAATTTATCGGAATTTACCAGTCGCCCCATCCAATTGGAATTAAGGACAGAATCCACACATCGAGGAAAAGTTACACCACGATTCCAAGTACGGGTTCAATTAATGTGATGAGTAGATTCCCATATATATCTCCATGCTCAACCTATCCGAGCATCGTATTGTCAGGCTGAACGGATCTAACTAGGTCAAAATTTGTCAAGTCTATAAATTTCCTAAGTTCAACTCTGCCTAGTCAAGTCCATTTAGAATTTTTAGTGCCTACCGATGCATCAAGTCAGAGCATAGACCCTTCAACTTTGGGTACGTTACGCAGAATCAGGTTGCCTGTTATCATTTGATAATATCACTTCCCAAAACATCTCCCTCAAGCACATTTCACAACCAACATATTTTTGATTTTCTGATTTTCTGATTTTTTTTTATGTTTTTGTTTTGTTTTTATTTATCCCCCTAAATTTGTGCATAGGAGAGAAACGAAAGTAAATGCGCAAATTTAAACTATCCTAAAACAAAAATTTGTCTTTAAAGCGAATCAGAATAAGATAAAATCAGGAGTATAGAGAATAAAACGCAAACCGTAATTCACCGATTGAATCTGCATTCAGAAGGTCTGAGAACAGCATGCGTAATCTCAGAATATATCCGAAAATTCTTCATGTCATCAAGCACTAACCCCGTTTGTGATCTCTTCCTTTCTTCCTTTCTCGCAAAAGGACACCTACTCTCAACAATGGTCTGAATGTTGTACAGTTGAGAGATGTCTCCTATCATGTGCCTGGGACAACCACTACAAACAAAACCGAAGTCTGATGATATACCTCCATAGCTACTCCGACACAGAGCGGGATCAGTTGGTCTTTGGAACCCAGTCCATTTTGAAACTGGGTCGACCTTTGTCATCAACAAACAATACTTTCTCCCATTACATATCCTGCTTATCACAAACAGAAGACAATGAAATATTAGAGTCATTAGAAGATTTGGGAGTTTTCACCTTTGGTACCCATCTATATTCGGGTTTAACCCATTTCTTGTTCGGTCCGATGGGTGCCTTGTCACTTGCTTTGGAACTTGAAGCTGATCTTCGAGATAACTTTGACCTAACCAGTCTTGGCTTCACTGGAGCATCTCTTGGATTGGGCTTCTTGGCAGGCATTTCCTTCTTGCCATTGGGATTCAGATTCTTTGCCTTGGAAGATTGATTCTTGGCCTTGGAAGACTGATTCTTGGTCTTCTGCGCATTCCAGTCACCATTGTCTGAACGTGACCTTGAGGGGTTTCTTTTGGAGTATCTTCCTCTTGGCGCGTTCTGCCATCCTTATGCATAGTAGGGAACATATGCGCGATTTGGATAATTTCGGGCAATGTGACCAGGTGTTCCATAGTGAAAACAAGTCTTTTTCTTCACTGGGAAATTGTTTCTTCCTGCCCCTGGTGGCGTATCCTTGCCTTGTCTCTTGTTGTTCCCACATGCACACTTGCCACAAGAACTCTATTGCGTTGGAATTGGTGGCCTGTATTTCTCAACGACAGGTTGATCAGAAGCAGTTGAGTTCGAAGCAACAGATTCAGAGTTCAAGGAGATGTTTGTTTGTTCAGAAGAACTCTCCTTGTCCTCATCCTCTGTTACTTTGCCTGCACAAGAAGTAGCAACATTACTATCTTCAATATTAATAACATCTCCTAACACAAATCCAGCTTGTTTGCCATATTGAAGATGTGGCTCCCTGCCAGTTTCGTCCTGTGTCATAGGAATGGATGTGTAGTTATGATTATAAGGAGGAGGTACACTATCATACCCTAGACCCTTGTTTTGATTTTCTTTGAATTTTAATTGGGTTTCATATAAGGACTCGACTGTCTGACTTGACGTAGTATAATTTTTGAAACTGACATAAGTTTTTCCACACTTAATTTTTAAAGCGTCAAATTCTTCAGTTACAGCAGCAAGTTGTCTCTTAACATAATCATAATTTTCACACTTGTTGCTGTACTCTTCCTGAAGTTTCCTAAAGTCCTTGGTTTTTGCTTCCAACTCAGCCTTCAGGGGTTTCTGTCCTTTCCTGAGTTGATATCCTTCATATCTCAGGTCTTCAACTTCTCTTTTAAATAAATCAATTTGATCCCGAAGAAATTTAATCGTATCTTCACATGATTGAGAACATGAAACTTCACATGAATGAGAGCATGACACTTCATTGACCGGAAGGTTTACAGAACTCTTTAAAGCGTCAAGCTCTTCAATTATTTCAGCAATACTAAGACGATTGAGATCTTTTGTCTTCTTGATGACAGCTACATTCATATCCCACGATTTTGGAAGTGAATTCAATAGCCTTTTGTTTATCTCAGATTTGGTCAAAAAGATCCCAACAATATTCATCTCAGTAGTGAGTGTGGTAAATTGCTGCAATTGAGCTTCCAGGGTTTCTCCAGGGATATAATCGAACATGTTGAAATTTTGTCTTAAGATATCCTGATGACTCTCTTTCATGTTTTCAACTCCCCCGTTGACCTTAAAATCAATTAAAAAGCACAACTAGAAGCTAAGATAAAATTAAACGTCAAATTTAAAATGCCTTTTTTTTAAAATCAACCTTAAAAGTCAAATTAAAAAAAATTAAACTCAAAAGTCAAACTTAAAAGTCAAACCGAAAAGTTAAATTTGAAATTTTAAAAGTTAAACGAAAAAGTCAAAGTTTAAAATCAAAGGTCAAACCTGAAAGTCAAAATCAAAATTTGAAATAAAAAGTAAAAAATAAAAACAATTTATTATTATTATTATTATTATTATTATTATTATTATTTATTCTTATTATTTTATTTTTGGATGAAAAAAGGAATTTAAAGTTAAAAAGAAAATGAGTTTTTGGGTTAAAAGTGTCAAAATTTCGAAAGTAGGTGCGAAAGTCAGTTTGTATCAATTAAAATCGTGAGTAATGAAACAAGATTCAGGTTGGTTCAACTGGTAAGGCGTTGAGGAATGAAGAATGGGAGACCCGGTTTCGAATCTCGGCACCCCCCCTTTTCCGCTTTTTTATGAAGGCGCTGATGCGAGCTGCTGTTTAGCCGAGCCGCAAATTCCGAGCCGTATACTCCCAACCGAGCCGCAAACTCCGAAAACTACCGCCGTAAGCTATTTCCGACCGAGAACTCCGATCGGCCTTAAAATCCGGTGAACCCTAGCCGTAAACGCAAACGCCGCCGCCGGCCGTGAACTATTTCCGGCAGTAAGCTCCGGCCGAAAACCCTTCAACGATTACGTGAAAACAACGTTTTTTCGACTTTGAAGCTCCAAAACTCGAACAAAAACCATTTTTTATGAAAAATACGAAGAACAACCCCCCTTATTTTTGCGAGATTTATCCAAAAACGCAAAAATATTTCGAAAATAAGATCAAATAATGCCCCAAATCTGACAAAATTGACTGATACAACTTGGCTTTGATACCAATTGTAAGTCCCTAATCTGCTTGTGTATCAATCAAATCCGTTTGATGGTGCGGAATCCCAATCAAACGGATGATGTCAGATAAAATAGAAGAGAAGGAGAAGCAGAATAATATGAATCTTGAATGAATTGATAATATGAATTAAGTTCCTTACACAACATTCACCCACACAAACGTTCCTTTCTCTCTGGCCGTAAACTCCTTCGTGTTCATCAATCTATTCCTCACACCCTAATACCTATATTTATACTAAGGGAACATGGGCCGAAAACAAATGGGCCGTAAATGAGTTCATGGCCGTAAATTCAGCCGTAAACATGACCACAAACTCATAATTATTACAGAAAAATACAATTGCCCAGAAAAGTAAATTGTAAACCATATTTTGACCCAACAATCTTCATCAACTTGAATGGGAATAAGTTCCACGAGGAATTATTGCCTATTGAGTTAAATGGTTTCGATATCGTGCTGGGAATGGATTGGCTTAGCGCCGATGATGCCGAAATATTGTGGAGGAAAAAGATATTAAAAGATTCATTTATGGTGTATGGGGACAAACCTAGAGTGAGTTTCGGAATCATCTCCACAATGAAAGCCAGAAAGTGTTTGGCCAAGGGATGTACATCATATCTAGCATTTGTGATCAATGCTAAGAAAGAAAAGAAGGAGGTGCAAGAGATACCAGTGGTGTGTGACTTTCCGAAAGTCTTTCCCGAAGATCTTCCCGGATTACCCCTTGATAGACAAGTAGAGTTTAGAATAGACTTGTTACCAGGAACAACACTAATAGCAAAAGCACCATATCGATTAGCACCGAAATAGATGAAGAAGCTTATGACGCAACTTCAGGAGTTATTGGATAATGGTTTCATTAGACCTAGTTCATCACCCTGGGGAGCTCAGGTGGTATTCGTAAAGAAGAAGGATGGGAGCATGAGAATGTGCATTGATTACAGAGAGCTGAACAAGGCAACAATAAAGAACCAGTACCCGTTGCCAAGGATTGATGACCTGTTTGATCAGTTGCAAGGTTCAAGTTATTTCTCGAAGATCGATCTTAGGTCAGGATATCATCAACTAAAGGTGAGAGAGCAGGATATTGAGAAGACTGCATTCAGAACAAGATATGGACACTACGAGTTTTTGGTTATGTCATTTGGACTAACCAATGCTCCAACAACATTCATGGATTTGATGAATAGGGTTTGTAAACCATTCCTCGATAAATCTGTGATAGTGTTCATAGATAACATTCTGATTTACTTGAAAAGCCAGGAGGAGCATGGTAAGCACTTGAGAGAAGTGTTAGAAGTATTAAAAAAAGGAGATGTTGTATGCTATGTAACGACCAAAAATTTCAACATAATTTAAACTTTTCAAAACAATTCATTTTAATAACATTATTACAAAAAGGTTTCCAATACATTATTTATCAGAGTATTCCTAGGTCCATTTCATAAAACATAAACGCGAGGAACGGTACGATCACGCCTTTGCCTTGCCACAGTCTCCTGAAGAACCTGAAAAACATTAAACCACAACTGTAAGCCCGAAAGCTTAGTGAGATACCCCCAAAATACCAACCACATATACGCCCTTCCAAGCTACGACCTTCCGATCCAAAACATATTGCCTTCCGACCCATAACATATTGCCTTCCGGCCCATAGCATAAAAAGCATACATAACATAACAGAACATAGAACACTCATGCATATCGGGTTTACTGTGTGACTGGTCCGTCGTATCGGGCCTTCAGTCCACCGGATCCACCCTCCGAGTCTAGTCATGTCCTTCGAGTCTACAGTGTGGTTGGTCCGCCCGCACCGGGCCTTCAACCCACTTGGTCCACTCTCTGAGTCTACAGTATGACTGGTCTGCCCGCATCGGGCCTTCAGTCGGCCTGGTCCACTCTCCGAGCCTCGGCACGTCTGGTCCGCCCTCGTGGGCCCTACAGCCTATCCGGACCGTTCGCTGGGTCTTCGGAACCACCGGTCTGCCCTGGGTATCTTGGCCTACAGCACAAAGCAGGACCCGCCTCAACCCATCTCCAATCCATGTATAACATACAATCATATAACATTCATAGTCAACAAACCGATCAAGCAGATCACATAACATATCATTACCCTAACCAGGTTACCGACCTAACCGGTCACTAGCATAGCATCACTCTACATATCGGGAAACCGACCTTAATCAGGTCTCTAGCATATACCATCCTAGCTACCAGGATGCAGACATATCAAGAAATAACCTAACAACCATATCCGAATCACAATCCAATAAAGGGCCGGCCTTGGCGCCTTAGACCCTGTCGATATAGTGAGGATAACTCACCTCACGAATGCCGATACTCTGAACGGAAGAAGCAGACTCTCGAACCACCAACTCACCGCAAATCCCAAACTAACCAACATAACAAGCATAAGCATTAGGTCAAACATACTTCCACTTATTGGGCCAAGACCAAAGTCCTAATCTTACACAAAGTCCAACATTGGCCCAATTTACCAAATTCGGCCCACCTCACCAAAAGGGCCTAGATCCAATATCCATGATATTAATTCGGCCCAAAATACTCTATTCATAATTTCCAGACTTGGCCCAAACACCAACAACCCACAAATGACCCAACACAAAAGCCCAAAAGAAAGTCCACAGGAGGAGTACGTTGGGCGAACTCTCCTTGGTACGCTGGGCGTACTGCAATGATCGCTAAAATGAAACGGGGCACTGGCCCGTTACGCGGGGCGTAACTACGAGATCCAATAAGTCCTTTTAACATCTTAATGGCTTAAGCTCTTAAGCCCAAACTTTAGATCCATAGGCCAAATATGATTAGAAATCATAAAGTCTCAGACTTTATCACTTGGGACGTCCTTAAGCTCTTAATCCAACGTCTTGATCCATTAAGACCCATATAACTCATACATGGAATAACTACAGCCCTTGGGACCTCATCTTTATCCCTCAAGACCTCTCTAAAGGTCTGAAAGGACAGATAATCTTGACCAAATCGAACTATACAACAAGGAGAGGACTTTTGGGACAAGAATGATAACAAAGCTTCAAAATACATAGATCTATGCAATATGAAGGTCAAGCAAGAAGCTTTATACCTTAAACCAGCTCCAAAGGGTGGTATTTCTTCAGATCCACAAGTTCCACACGTTCTTCTTCTTATTTGACAACTTCCCTTTTCTCCTTCAAGCCCTTCTTAAGCCAACAAGAGCTTTCGACACCCAAAAATGAGAGAATACGAGATCTAGGGTTTCTCTGAGGTTGAAGATGAGCATAAGGGGGCTGAGGGGTGAATCAAGATGTTCCTTATATAGTGGCTGACCCTAAAAATAGGGTTTGGGGTTTCTAAGAGTACGCTGGGCGTACCTCCCTGGTACGTTGGGCGTACTCACCCAGCCACCCGCAACCTTTCGTCCCATTACGCTGGGCGTACGTCCAGCTTATGTTGGGCGTACCCAGCCGCCTTTCAAACATCAAAAGCATGCATGCATGGGACCATCTCCTTCTTATTCCACAAAGAACTATAAACAGTGATCAACTTTGAGGCACCACAACTCCTCTAATCTAAACCCACTCTCAAATAACTTTACATTCAAACGAGGGTGACGAGAAGTCCGAAACTTGTAACACATACACCCGTCCGATACCTTCTCGGATGAAACCCATTTCTCGAAAGGGACTAGAATTACCTTTCTCTTAATTCTCAGGGACTCATAATTAAACACTTGAAGAACGGGGTGTTACATGCTAAGTTCTCCAAATGTGATTTTTGGATTCAGGAAGTCCAATTCTTGGGTCATGTGGTCAACCAAGATGGAATAATGGTTGATCCAGCAAAGATTGAAGCTGTAATGAAGTGCTAACAACTGAAAAGTCCCATAGAGATCCAAAGCTTTTTAGGATTAGTTGGATATTACCGAAGGTTTATCCAAGGCTTTTCTTCGATTGCTACTCCATTGATAGCTTTGACCCACAAAGGAACTACTTATACTTGGAGTGATAAGCATAAAGAAACATTTGAGTTGCTAAAGAAGAAATTATGTGAAACACCAATTCTTTCTTTTCTAGAAGGAGTTGAAGACTTTGTAGTTTATAGTGATGCATCTGGAGTTGGGTTAGGTTGTGTTCTGACCCAGAGGGATAAGGTGATAGCATATGCATCGAGACAACTGAAAGAGCACAAAAAGAACTACCCCACTCATGATTTGGAGTTGGCAGCGGTAGTGTTCACCCTAAAGATATGGAGGCATTATCTTTATGGCACAAAGTGCAAAATTTTCACTGATCATAAGAGTCTCCATTATCTCTTTAATCAGAAAGAATTGAATATGAGGCAACGACGCTGACTGGAATTGCTTAAGGACTACGACTGTGAGATACTATACCACCTCGGTAAAGCTAATGTTGTCGCTGATGTTCTTAGTCAGAAGGTAAACCTTGAAAATAAAAGGCCAAGAGCATTGAGAATTGAAGTTGTCTCAACAATTATGGAGAGTATAAGGAAAGCTCAGGAAGAAGCTTCAGAGAAAAATAACCGAAAAGAAGAACGTTTGGGCAAAACGTTAGTGTTCAATATAAACAATCAAGAACTGAAGGTATTCCAAGATCGAATTTGGGTACCTAGGACAGGTGGAATAAGAGATCTTTTGATGGAAGAAGCTCACAAAACCATGTACTCAATTCATCCAGGTAGCACGAATATGTATAGGGATCTGAAACCCTACTATTGGTGGACGACGATGAAGCTCGATGTTGCAATGTATGTGGCCAAGTGTGTGACATGTGCAAGAGTCAAGGCACAACATCAGAAACCGTATGGGAGTTTAGAACCTTTACCTATACCAATGGGTAAATGTGAAGACATCACCATGTATTTTGTGACTAAACTACCCAGAACGAAGAGCGTTCACGACATCATTTGGGTGGTCGTTGATCGATTTACAAAAAGTGCACAGTTCATAGCAGCCAATGAGAAATGGTCTATGGATAAACTTGCTAATACTTACGTGAAGGAGATAGTAAGACTTCACGGTGTGCCATTAACTATTGTATCATATCGTGATAGTCGTTTCACGTCAAGGTTTTGGAAAAGTATACAAGAGGAATTGGATACGAAAATGTGTCTGAGTACAACTTACCATCCGCAAACCGATGGTCAGATCGAATGAACGATTCAAACACAGGAGGATATGATGAGAGCATGTACCCTGGAATTCCAAGGTAATGGGGATAAACATTAACCTTTGGTAGAATTTTCCTACAATAACAGTTTCCACTCGAGCATCAAGATGGCACCTTATCACGCTTTATATGGACAGAAGTGTCGAACACCGTCATGTTGGCTTGAAGCTGGAGAAAATCAGTTTATGGGACCTGAGATAGTCCATCAGACTGCTGAAAAGTTGAAAGTGATTAGGGAAAGGATGCTAGCGGCTCAGGATCATCAAAATAGCTATGTTAACAAGAAAAGAAAACCGATAACATTCGAAGTTGGTGATTCGGTTTTGCTTAAAGTCTCACCATGGAAGGAACTTATAAGATTTGGTAAAAGGGGAAAGTTGAGTCCAAGGTTTATTGGACCGTTTAAAGTTCTTCAGAGGATTGGGAATCAAGCTAACAAGCTAGAACTACCAGAAGAACTAGATAGTAATCATAACACTTTCCATGTGTGTTATTTGAGGAAGTTCACGGGAGATGCTCCCGACATAATTCCAATTTCTGAGTTAAGACTGGATGAAAGCAAGAGGTTAATCGAAGAACCAGAGGAAATCGTTAACCGTAAGACTAAAAAGTTGCGACACAAGATGACCGATTTAGTTCTTGTGCAATGGAAACATACGAATGGGCCAAATCTCATTTGGGAAACGAAGAGTGACATGATGAGTCGCTATCCGCAATTGTTTGCTGATGTGTGATTCCGGGGAAGGAATCATCCTAGGGGGGGGGGGAATTGTAACGCCCGTGTTTTTGGGCTAAAGCATTAATGATGGTGTAATAGTCTAGGTCCACCTTTGTAACTCATTTTGAAGTAATAAAGAGGAATTATGTGAATATTATGTGAATTATGTGCTTATTTGCTTAATTATTATGATTTAATTCATTAATAATAAAAATAAGCGTTGAAAATAAATATTAGATAAAGCCGATACATTTTAAGAAAATTGTAGTGGCCGAAACAAGGATTCCGGAGATATAAAGAACGCTGAAATCCGGCCGAAATCCGAGTTATAACGAAGAAGTTATGACATATTGAAGTTTCGCGACGGAACATGCACGACACCAGGACGCGTAAAAAGTGAATTTATGGTAAAGTGCTTTTTAGCCTTAGCAATATAAATGAAAGTCGTAGTGTTCGTTAAACCGAGAGCGCCTGTAAAAAGAACGCCCAAATCTGACTTTGTGTGAGGAAGTTATGATTTTTCTAAGTTTCAACTTAGCAGTTGACAGCTAAAAAACTCAAATTTTAGATCGAGGGATTTTCAGCCAACACAACCTAAACGAGAATCGAAGGTCTTGTCAATAGTAGTACAACGGTAAAAAGACTCATGAAAACGGACTTCGGATGAAGAAGTTATAAATTTTTAATGGATTTTCCTGTCACAGACTGTTAAAAATAATAATATTAAAAAATAAAGTCAAAATTAGCCGACGGTATCTATACAAAAGTTGTAGAGCATAACTTCACCTACACGTGCATATAAAGAACGTCAAAAACGGAGGCTGTATGTGAAAGTTATGGATTTTAGAAGTTGGGACACAAAAATCGAGAAAATCCTTGAGAATCGGGAAAATTCGCATGGTGCAGGTCCGGCCACGTCGCCTCGCATGCGAGACCACCCTGTGTCTCCCCATGTCCTCTACTGATTCGTCCGAAGCATTGTCCGGTAGAAGTTCGACGCGTGTCACATACATGGAGGTGTCCGAAGCGAGCCACGTCTTGCCTACAAGCTTCCGACGCGCCCTTCGCATCCGAGCCACCTCCGAGCCTCGCAGCTGCCGCGTGGCCTTCACACTTGCTGCCACCTGCCCCCGCTGCTGCCACGCGCTTCGCCTCTTCGCTGCCGCACGTCCTTTCTCGGCCGAATCTCCGGATCTCTCCTCCTATAAATAGAAGGCTGCGAGCCTTCCCGAGTAACTTTGGAAAATTGCCATTATTCACCCCTTTATCAATATTTTTATCATTTTGATCTCCCCCGAAACCCCGGTATCATTTCCAACACCCGAGACATGCCCCGAAGTACTCGAAGACCCGAAAAATTTATCTTTTTGGTTTTGAAGCTCCAACCTTGCAGAGCCCGATATTTTATTTAAACCCCCGATTTTATCAGAAACGATCATTTTAAGAAACGAAGTGCTGCCCCATTATCGTTTTATCAAGTGAGTGTATAGTCACTTTCATTTTACACATAAATATGAAGTATTTTCTATAAAATACGTGCTATGTGTATATATATTGTTTGTTTATTTGAGATGGATGTTGAATGGATGTTTTATACAAGTTTTAAACTGTATATATATATATATATATATATATATATATATATATATCTAAAAATATGTTGGGTATAACATGGGTAGATGAAATAGTTGGTGTGTGATAAAATAATGAGAGGACTCGATGTTGTTGGTATTCCAGTCATCTAGCGGAGTATGGATGACCACCATAGAATCTTCTAGATAGTCCAGTAGAATGTTGGCAGGCTCACAACCTGTAGGTGTTTATGTGCTTAATGTTCACTGGTGTACTCCATCCCCCTCATGGTTGCCTTACAGAGATATATGGCTGAGGAATCCCCTTAGCAGCAAAGTCCATCTCGATGATAAAAATCCATAGACTAGGTCCATTGTATAGGTGTTTAGGGACGTAAAGTGCGGATAACGGGAATGGGTAATCAAGATTATTGTTGGTTGATGAAATTAATAATTTTATTGTTGGTCGATGAAATTAATAAATTTATTATTATTTGTGGGTTGAAAATCCTATATGCTCACCAGACTCCCAAGCTTGACCCACTCAACTTTCTGTTTCACAGGTAATGGACCCAAAGGATAATTTGGATGATGATGAGGGATTTTTGGATTACAGGTCAGTAGTTGTAAATAACTATTGTAAGGATTATAATGCACTGTTTATGCTTTTGATCTGTATCGAACATGACATTCCGAGTCTTTTTAATGAAATACATTTTTACGGAAATGCTTTGATAAATCTTTATCATATTTTTATTTTGGAAACAAAAATCTGCAACACTTTTAATCAAAGGATTACTTTGACTTTATTAGAAAAGCATAAACTAAATCGGTTTTTTCTGACCGTAAAATTAGAGATGTCACATAAACCCTAAACCCTAATCACTAACACTTTGTGCTAACACTCAAAACTAAAATTGTTTTTTTTTTTTTTTTTTTTTTTATGATGAACAACAAACACTCGAAAAGCATGAACTAGGACTTTTTTTTTGGACTTACCCTGTTGGAATTCCTTTCAAGTGGTTCTAATTTGATTCTCATTAAGGCAGCAGTACAAAGTCCATGACTTTTAGGTTAGTATGTGCCATTCTGTGTTAAAGAAAGAGACAATACATGTTCAAAGTCAACGTCTCTTTCACCTGCTATGACAGTCTCAAATGTGGGACCATCCAATTGGAGAAATAAGATAAGTCACGTGGAAGCATCAAATGAGACAAATCTGAGAAGGAGAGTGTCGATTAATATGTAAATTGATTACTCTATCAATTATATAAGCACCGTTGTGAAAAATAGTGCGAGGATTTCATGAAGGCCTTCAAAATTACATTCAAGAGGTAAGCACAAGGAAGAGGAAGAAGCATTAGAAACCTTGATTTGAGAGTAATCCAATAAGAAAAAATGATAAGAACATGGGATTAAGTGATTGGAGAAACCATCAACAATTCACTCTCTATTAGAAAGGTTGAAATCTTTCAATCAAGGAAAGTACTTACTCTACAATGGTGGATTTCTTTGTCACATTTGAGGATAATGTTGGTTCTGAAGGGCATTTTTTTTTTTCCAGAATGGGTATATAAAGTCAAAGGTGCTGGAAATGGACGTTCAGCATGAGTTAAAGATAATCTTTGAAGATCAAAATGCATTTTTCCTGCAAAAGTACAAAAGTTCGCTTGGTGTATTTACTTAGTATTTTTATTAATTTTTTTTGACTTGTCTTTGTCTACCATTCTTGCCTTTCAAATTCTTTCTAGAGAACATAAAAATTCCAGTCATATAATTTATAAAGCACATTCAGTCCCATTTTGTTTTAAAAATGCATAACCACAGCCTATGTTTCTTTTTCCTTCATGGTTGTGCAAGTTTTTAAAGACTTATATAAAAAAATGTTTGTTTTGTTTGTTTTAATTAATTTTCCTTTTCAGTTCATATAAAAAAGTATAGTTTTTCCAAACTTTTTAATTAGTTTTCTTTTAGTTACTTAATAAAAAAAACAAAGAAACATATATAATAATTCGGTTTTCTAATTATTAATCAATTGTTCAACTCTTTTTGATTTTGATTTTTTTAGTTTTAGTTGATTACTCTTTCCTTTTAGGTTAAATAGTTTATTTTCGTTTCTAAGTGTTAAATTTATTTTTTCTTGGTTCATTTCAAATTTATCTTTTATTCTTATTCCGTTTTTCTGGTTGTACTTTAAATATAAAAACAAGTGTTGTGTAAATCTTTTTGGCAAAATGCTTAAACTGTATATATTCTATCAGCTTTATAGAAATATAAGAGGGAGAATACACTCAATTATCGAAATGGAGTTAATAATTCAACTCTAGGGGAAAATTTTTAAGTTGTATTTGATGTTCAAATTACGTATGAATATTAGAACTTATTTACATCCTAAAGTCCTAACAGTTGCGTTTTTTATTTGTTTAAGGTTTTTTAGTTTCAGGCACTAATTGGAAGTTAAAAAGAGATAACATGGACAAAAGTTAATTAATAAAAAAAAAACAAAAAAGAAACATAGGATGTGGTTAGGCATTTTTAAAACAAAATGGGATTGAATGTGGTTTATATGACTAGAATTCTTTTTTTTTTTGTTTTCAAGAAAGCATTTAAAAGGCAAGAATGGCACACCAAGACAAGTCAAAACACAAGCTACAGGAAGAAAGCTATTGTCAAAGGGTTCTTGTTTTGATGAAGAATTAAAAAAACATAATAAAGATAAAAATAAAAATAATAAGTAAATACATATAAAATTGATAAAAAAAATGTATCTTTTCTTTGTTTTAATTAATTTTCCTTTTCATTTCATATAAAAAATTATAGATTTTTAATTAGTTTTCTACTTTTCTTTTAGTTAATTAATAAAAAACAAAGAAACATATATAATAATTTGGTTTTCCAATTATTAGTTAATTGTTAAACTCTTTTTGATTTTTTTTAGTTTTAGCTATTACTCTTTCCTTTCACGTTAAATTGTTTATTTTCATTTCTAAGTGTCAAATTTATTTCTTCTTGGTTCATTTCAGTTTTATCTTTTATATTTATTTCGTTTTTCTGGTTATACTTTGAATCTCAAAACAAGTGTTGTGCAAGTCTTTTTGCCAAAATGTTTCAAATGTATATATTCTATCAATTTGATAGAAATATAAAAGGGAGAATGCATTCAAGTATCGAAATTGAGTCAATAATTCAACTCCGGAGGACAAATTTAACATTGTGTCTAATGTTCAAATTATCTATGAACATTAGAACTTATTTACCCCCTAAAGTCCTAACACTTGTATTTTTTTGTTTGTTTAAAGTTCTTTGTTTTCAGACACTGATTTGAAGTTAAGAAAACATAACATGAACAAAAAGTAATTAATAAAAAAAGAAAAAAGAAACAGAGGCTATCGTTAAGCATTTTTAAAACAAAATGAGACTAAATGTGGTTTATATGAATGGAATTTATATGTTTTCGAGAAGCGTTTGAAAGGCAAGAATGGCAGACTAAGACAAGTCAAAATATAAGCTACAGGAAGAAAGCTATTATCAAAGGGTTCTTGTTTTGCTGAAGAGTTAAAAAAAATAAAATTAAATAAAATTAAAAATAATAAGTAAATACATATAAAATTGATAAAAAAAATGTTTGTTTTGATTGTTTTAATTAATTTTCATTTTCATTTCATATAAAAAAGTGTAATTTTCCCAACTTTTTAATTAGTTTTCTTTTAGTTAATTAACAAAAAACAAAAAAAAACATATATAGTAGATCGGTTTTCCAATTATTAGTTAATTGTTACACTCTTTTTGATTTCATATAGTTTTAGCTGATTAGTCTTTCCTTTTAGGTTAAATTGTTTATTTTCGTTTCTAAATGTTATATTTGTTTAAAGTTCTTTGGTTTCAGATAATGATTTGAAGTTAAATAAGAGATAATATGGAAAAAATTTTAATTAATAAAAAAAGCAAAAAAGAAACATAGGTTGTGGTTATGCATTTTAAAACAAAATGGGATTAAATGTGGTATATATGACAGTAACTTTTATGTTCTCAAGAATGCATTTGAAAGGCAAGAATTTGAGACTAAGACAAAGTCAAAATAGAACATGAAGAAAGCTATTGTCAAATGGTTTTTGTTTTGCTGAAGAGTTAAAAAAATAATAATAATAATAATAAGTAAATACATATAAAGTTGATAAAAAAAATGTTTATTTTGTTTGTTTTAATTAATTTTCCTTTTCAATTCTTATAAAAAAGTATAGTTTTTTCAAACTTTTTATTTATTATTCTTTTAGTTAATTAATTAAAAAACATATATAATAAATCAGTTTTCCAATAATTAGTTAATTGTTAAACTCTTTTTGATTTTATTTAGTTTTAGCTGATTAGTCTTTCCTTTTAGGTTAAATTGTTTATTTTCATTTCTAAGTGTTAAATTTATTTCTTTTTGGTTCATTTCAGTATTATCTTTTATACTTATTTCATTTTTCTGGTTATACTATAAATCTAAAAACAAATATTGTGCAAGTCTTTTTGAAAAAATGTTTCAAGTGTATGTATTTTATCAGTTTGATAGAAATATAAAGGAGAGAATGCACTCAAGTATCAAAATGGAGTCAATAATTCAACTCCGGGGGACAAATTTAATGTTGTGTCTGATGTTCAAATTATCTATGAACATTAAAACTTATTTACCCCCTAAAGCCCTACCAGTTGTATCTTTTTATCTGTTTAAAGTTCTTTGGTTTCAGGCACTGATTTGAAGTTAAATAAGAGATAACATGGATGCTTGATCATGTGAAGTTTTTAGATAGTTTCAAGTGGGTCTTGGTGATAGTCTACCTAATGTGTCAATACAGATGTGGTTCATGATCTGATAATTCATTGCATCACTTTAATGGAATTGTTGATAAATTTCATGATGGTCATACACCATGTTTACAAAGTGTCTCAAACATTTGAAGCATAGTTTTAGGTGGACCATTCAGGTCCGACAAAGGCAAATGAGAAAAAAAAATTGACAAATAGGTAGAAATAGTTTTTGTAGCTAAGAGATTTGTTTCACTTGGTTTGATCTCTTCTGCCAAAATCATTGTACCTTTTTTGTTTTAACGGTGTCATTTCATAAGCCAAGTATGTAACTTTTGACAAATCAATGTCCCTGCAACAAATGTTTCCCCATATGCCTTAAGTGTCATGTCTTCTAGCAGCTAATGACCTATTGAGATTTCACTTCAGAAATTTTTAACCTAATAGGTCATGTTCCTATCTGTTAAGACTAAATGAGCTATCCATCTCTTGTATTGAACCTGATAGCATCGTCTATTCTTCACTTAGAGATATTGTCGTGGGCACAAATGAATATTCTTATATAGCAAGGATGTTATCCCCTATCTTAGCCAATCTTTTTATCACATCATTAACCTCCTAGACTGAGGTATGACATGGTACCATTAAATGAATTAACGGTGAATCTTTGATTCTAGACTGCAACTAACCCTATGATGCAAGGATTAAACGACTTCTTCTTGATGGGTTATCACTGTCAATGATTCATGTTGATTTCACCTCAACGTGACTTAGACATCCTACTTCTTTCCTATAATTCTTCTTTATAGGACTTAACGATTCATTGTGATATACCACATACTGATGAAAGTTTGAAACTCTATGTCGATGGTTAGTCTATGTACCGTAGGCTATCACACACACGAATCCCTTCTTGCCCCTAAATTCTTTTTAAGAGCTGTATGATTAAGTGTCAAATGCCAGACACTGATGAGAACTCGAAAAATCTATGTCGATGGGTATATTATGTATCATGATGTATTACACGCACCTACCTACTCTCGTAAATTTTCTTCTAATGGAAGTGGTTAATGATTCAACGTATAAAACCATGCGTAGATAATATTCTGCAAAATAGTGTTACTTATTGTCTTCATTTAAAAAAGAAAAGAAAAACCGTTGCTCCACTAGCTATTAATATCAATATCATATAACACTTAGTCCCAAACTGAACTCTTAGAAGCCGTCTAAGTCCACTCTTGCCAAAGTCAATTTCCTGGTCAAAGTCAACCTTCTTGACTGACTCTACTCACCAAGTCTCCCCAAGACTCGTCGAGTCCATGCATTCAGAAACTCCCATGAAACGACTCAACGCGTCGAGTCACCCCAAGACTTGTCGAGTTCAACGGTCTCTGAGTCCCTTTCTGCCCAACTCATTAAGTCACCACTCAACTCACCGATCTAAGCCTTAACCAGAAGAGGTTAGTGCTTCGCGACCTGACTCGCCGAGTCCAAGAACAGACTCGCCGAGTCCATGACAATCTTCAACAGACTCGCCGAGTTGTTCTTCCAACTCGTCGAGTCCATGCCAATTTTCATCCAACTCGCCAAGTTCACCCATGTGAGTCGCTGAGTCGCTTCAGTTCTTAATCCATACAATGGCTTTTCGAGCCATGCAGGGGCTCCAACTCATATATCCACCCTTCCTAAGTCTATTCCTCACGTAAAGTTGCAAACTTTACGTGAAACCAAAGAGATATGGGCTTAAAACACTCTAGGGCTAGGTTTTGTGACCAAGGGGCTTCACCAACAACTTATTGGCATAAACTTTATGGTCTTCTGGATCCTTAATAGCCTAGATCTGAGGTAGTAACTGCAGATCTACTCCAAACTCAGAATAAACCTCCTCCATACTCAAAAATGCCCAAAACTCAACCATAAGATATATCTAAATGCAATAGGGTTAGCTTATTACCTCAAGGGATCTGAAAAGTCACATCAACTTTGGATCCAAAGCCAATCCTTGAATCACCAATGGTTCCCTTCCTCCTTCTTCCTTCAAATCACCCAAAATGGCAAAAAAGCTTGAATGTGTAAAAATGGAGACTTAGGGTTTTGTGTTCTGGATAATAGAGGCTATAGAGAACCCTAAGGGAGAGAATGAGATGATTATATAGTTCACTCTCCGAATCGTCGAGTCGCTCACTTACTCTTCGACCCAGATCTCGCTCGGACTCGTCGAGTTCCACCCTCGACTCGACGAGTTGACCCCTTTGACTTAGGGTTTTTCTTTACTTTCTTGGTCTTTTTGATTATGGGTGTTACAGAAATCCTTGAATAGGATAATTTGCAATCGTGTGCACTGCAGACTATATTATATAAGTCAAATCATCCTTAAATCGAAAAAATATGAGCGCTAACACACACACACACACACACACATATATATATATATATATATATATATATATATATAATACTTAGAAAGTACACGTCGTCCCAATCCCGAAAATACAAATTTCGTACAAATCTGACTCCGTATGAATTATATATGATTTTTATAAGATATAAAGTTAGCCGCGCACAAGGAATGTGTAACGTTAAAAGCTATAAAGAGAATCGTTGACTTTTAACTAAAATGACCAAAAGGACAATTGTAGTAATCTTTAGGATAGGAATTTTGAAAAAAATAATAATGCTAAAAACGAAGTTCGTACGAGAGAGTTATAATTTTAGCAAAATCATTTAATCTTATAAAAATGGGGATGAAAAATAAATCAAAATTTGCTGAAGGAGTCTAAAGGAAGGTTGTAGATCTCATCGAGAGCTTTCCGATGATATAATAACATAAAAAACTGAGTCTGTATGAAGTGGTTATGGAATTTAGAAAATCTGTATTTTGCGCCCCTTACGGTGCGCCGCGATATGTGCTTTTAGAAGGTCAAAATGCGGACCACGGAGAACCTGACACATAGAAAAAATGGTTGGGGAGAAAAAGCCTTAAAATGCATGACATGCACCCCAAAGGCACATCGTGCACCCCAAAACGCCTACAAATAGCTCCCAAAAGTTCATTCACTCTCCAAACAGTCTCTCACTCTATCCCTTGAATCCCTCTATATTTATCCCAAATTTCCCTTAGTTTTAAGTATTTGGCAAAGCCTTGAGGTACCTGTGATCCCGACATCTAGTAGCTAGAAGGCCGAAGTTCCACCAATTCAACTTCCAAACTTCTGTCTAGGAAATATCTATAAGTTAAATTACACTCAACGTTATCTTAGTATAATTTATATTTATAGTCATAAGCCGTTGTTATGAACCTATAAATAAGATTTATTAATAACTCTATGTCTTTATATTGATTGATATACTTACGGGAGATTTGTCACATTTGATTGGTTGTTGGATTTCTGAAAAGCTATTATGCCAAAATGATCCTGCCTCCCAATTATCATGCCTTACTGGTCATTACTGGATAGATCTTGATGTAGACATTAGGATTAGGGAGGAATCTAGACTATAAGAATTATAGTCACCAAGAGTACAAAACTAGACTAAGTCTTTGTACTTTATGCAACTAGGTCTTTTCTACGTACGAAGCAAAGCACTGCCAAAATTGACAGTCACTCATTTTCATCAAGTGAGTGCATAGTTAGTTAGTTACCTTCATCTTACGCATAGATATGAAGTATCTAAATAAATTCTTTATGTGCTTATTATCTGTGCCGAAAATATTATGTGTCATATAAAATAATATAACATGACATTTAGATTGATTTAATCATATAAATATTTTACACTCATAAATATGTATAGGTTAGGATAGGGGATGTTAGATAGGAGATGATAAATAGGAGATGACTAGGAGTTACCCTGACCTTGACTTAAGATGTTTCGATGTATTCATCTACGATAGTGTAGATGGAAACCACTAAATAATCTAAATACGTCATGTGAAAACACCGGCAGACTCATAACCTAAAGGTGATGAATTACAGGTTCAAGTGAAATAGTAAATATGTATTGATGTGATGTTACTCTAACCCTTATTGGGGACATATTAGGGGAGTAATCCACAAAATAATATTGTCTATGCGATGTAGGCGATGAACCTTAGTAAAAGTCCTTAGAAACAACTATATAAGGATATGCGATGTAGGCGATGATAGGTAAATGCGATGTAGGTGATGAACCTTGGGATAATTCCTTAGGAAGGAATAAATAAGAAAACGGGGATGGGTAATCGCATTAACTATTTGACATGAAATATTATAATTATTATTATGTGTTGAAAGCCCTATGTACTCACCAGGTTTCCCAATCCCACCACTCAGTTTACTGTATCAGATGTAGCAATATAAAATATACATTCTACTGAGAGATTCAATGAAACGTAGATCTTTAGTATAACGAGACATTGTAACTCTCCATTTATGCTTATGTTTATGTATTGATGATGACATCCCAAGTTTTATAGATAAACATATTTCTTCAAAAATGCTTTAATAAAATTATTATCATGGTTTTGGGGACAAATTCAACATAAATAATATTTTTAAAGAATACTTTGATTTAATAAGCATAAACAAATCGGTCTTTTCCGGCCGTAAAAATAAGGGTGTGATAGTTGGTATCAGAGCATTAGTTTAAGCGAACTAGGAGTAAGGATTTACTTCTAGACTTAAACTTAGAATGATAAGCGATGATCATGAGATGATCATCTATTATATTTTAGGTAGTACACATGAATTGACACAAGCACTAGCTTACTTTAGGATAAGATGCCTAATTTGCTTTTATGTGCTCAATAGTTTGAATTATAGCATGCCTTAGGTTGCCTATTGAAAATGCTATTATATGATTAGATCTAAGGTCTATTGTCGACCTAGAATTAGGAAATTTTATATTTTCGGGTTTCTTAACGTTTAATTACGATGTTAGAACTTACATATAACTTTTCGGAGTGATAAGTGTTGGAAGAGTATCCAAGGTCGTTAACTATTGGTAATATTTCTAATAATAACAAGGTCCTTCTAGGTTGCCCGCGAGATCCAAATTGAGTAGAATAAATAACGGTAAAATTCGTTTATTAATTATTATGATTATTAATTAATTAGAAACTAATTGGAAATAAATTTTGGGAATTAATTAAACAGTTTAATTAATTAAAGGGTTGAATATTCATTAATCAATAGTTGATTAATTAGGAATGCTTTAAAACGCTTATTGGATTAGGTTTTAGACATAATTGCTCTTAGATAAGAGGGAATTTCTTTCTAGACTTCTCATCCCATATGGGATAGAGTACAAAACCTAGGAAGGGATTCAATGCTATAAATAGGGCCTTAGAGATTCCATTCCTCCTTGCACCTTGACTTGAAGTTTCGCCAACCATTCTTCCTCCCCCTATTAGGGACGATTTCTTACTCTTTTAGGGTTTGTGAAACTAACCATTTTCAAAGTTATTTTTATTCCACTCTTTGGTGTAATTGGGTGTGATACCATTATAGGGATTTTGGTTTGGGTCATTTCATTCAAACAACATCAAGGAGGACAGGATCTCAAGAATGGACATCAGGGGCTAAATAAAAAGTAAGTTTTTCTTCTTTGTTTTTATGTTTTCTAGGGTAGATATAATTAACATGAAACCATAGATCAATAGGTTGTATGTAAACTTTGGTATATCGTAGTTTCGATTTTTTTGCTACCTAGTTACAGTGTATTTGATGCGTTAAAAACCTAATAGGGGTATCAGAGTCATTGGTTGATGATTACATTCACCCTAGATCCATATTTTCTATAAATGATTGTTCAAAATCAAATGAAAGAAGAATGACTGAAAAATTCATAATTGTTAAAACCTTTTAATCGCAGACCACGGTGTGAGAGTCTATGCCCACGACGTGGGGCTGCCGATTTTAAAGTTTCCTATTTCCTTTTATTTTTCAAATTTGAAGATTTATTTAATATGGATAAATACAAAATTTATAATGTTTTAAATATAGAAAATTGATATATATTATTTGAATATGATTATTTAAATTTCAATATTTATTTATTATTTAAATAGTAAATTTAAATATTTAATATTATTTATAATAAAGATTTATATATTTGAATATTAACCCCTCGTGATTTATTAACCATTACACTGCGTCCTCACAGTTAATTAGAATTAATAATAAACAACTAAATTGAAGAGTTTTAAATTTAACCATTATATAATAGAATTGTGTCTAATATATGTATAAGAATGTTACGACACGTTCTTCGTATGTTTTAAATATTGACATTGTCACTCTTTCCATGACTAGGCTCATCCATTTTGATATAAGGGTTTAAGGAGGTCTCTATGATTCCTAATTAGATCGGTTATTAATACGCTGTGCGCTTACCACCCTCACCACCTTATTTCATTTTGAGAATGGAGTTACCGAAAGGTGTTTGATAGTGATAATGGTCAATCTAAAAGTATTCTAAATAGAAGTATAAAACAAATTCATGTTTTATTAATGGAATGTGAATCTTATATTATCCATGAAAATTGCACATTCTCTTTATATTTTGTTGATGGAAATCATATGGTTAACAGACACATCAATTTAGAGTATAGTTCAGAATGATGCAGACCTCGTGAATCTCAAGTGTAGTTTGAGTCGGGGACGATGTGATTTTGCATGGTTAATTCACAATATATTTAAATTGAATGTTATGTTATCCATAAAAGTTGCACATTCTCTTTATAACTTGTTGATGGAGCTCGTGTGGTTAATCGACACGTCAATTCTCCATGTGTTAGTCCTTTCACCTTGTATAACCACCATTTGGCCAGTTGGATGACATGGTGTGGAAGGGTGGGATTTCATGATCACTTCATCTGGACGTTTCCACATCATGACATCCGACCTGCCATATCGTGGAGACAGTTTCTGGTTTTGACCGAATCGGGCAGACACATTGTGGCCATTAGTTTGCCATAATGTGGAGGTCATCTAGAGTTGACTTTGACCATTGACTTTTGATCTTGTTGACTTTTTTTTTTCAAATTGTTAGTTTTAAAGTGTATACTAAGTTTTAACTTTGTGTGATTTGATAGGTAGGTTATAGCATCTATTTTGTGACGTTGAGATATGGTTTATCTGACTTCATGAGAGAGGTGAGTTTCTCAAGTAGATCTTTTGGTGGGAATAAAACTAGTTTTGAATAAAAACCCAACACTTTTAACGCGCATAACTTATTCGCTTCTAACCCGTTTTCTATTATCTTCATATCAATGTAAAGGTTGGAACATACTCTACAACTATGTTCAGTCATTTCTCACTAACTTATATATGTTTCGCAATCTATTAAATCAGAAAATTTTCCCAAAAAGCATAAAATTCCCATCTTATCCTTTTGACCGAAAGCGCATGGTCCCATGCATTCTTTCTCTTAAACATACTTATCTAACCTCTTATAGGTATTTTTGAACTTATATTTTCCATTTTCATGAAGTAATAACTTCATATTCTCTTATTTTTCTCATAATTAACCATTTTCCATTTAGGACAATATTTGACTAAAAGTCAACTCTCTCGAAATTTTAGGTTCTTACAGTCTACCCCCTTAAAGATATTTCACCCTCAGAACTTTTTCTTACTCTCTTGGTTATTTTCTTACTTGATGATCCATTTCTAAGGTTATTCTCTTCTTTAACCTCATAACCCGAAATAGCTATCTACTTTCCTTTTCTTTGCATTTTCAATGTAATGGCCAAACACTCTTCATTTCTTTATTCTAAATTGTTGTTAAGGGGCATCTACTACCCTATCTACTCTTATGCAACTACATTGCATATTTATCATGATTTCTCATCTTTTTCTGCCATTTTTCACAACCATGTGCATAAACTTACCATCTTTCATTCTTTCTCTCACAAGTGTACCAATACAATTATTAGCCATCTACTTTTAGGTAACTTACCATTTTCTAGGTACCTCCACCGTGTCATTCTCACTCTAGAATAGGTGACTACCCACCATATTTATAATTCATTTCCAAATTCTTAATGAAGTATTACATTTACTTACTTCACTTTCATTCTAAACTTCTTGGATTAAGGTACAACTCTTTTCTCATAATATCTTAGTGCTTATGCACTATTGTCACTTCTATCTTTTTTTACTCCTTAGACTCCAAGTCTGAATCTGTACATGACATATTCTTCTCAAACACCATGTTTACCTTTTTTTCCATTGTAAAATCCATTCCTATGGTATTCTTCACTAGAGTTAAGTTGTCTATTCTTTACAAATTCAGCTAGGCCACGAAAAAGGAACTTTTGGGTCCAATTTTTAGAATTAGTGCCATATTTAAGGGGACTAACTCTTAGGGTTGTGTCATTTGGCAGCCTCCACCCTCTTAAATCTTATTCCATCCAAACCCCAACCACTATATGTGGTTTTTAAGTGTGTGAAACCATCTTTGTAAAGGTTGAAGGAAGAAAGAGATCATCTTGGTGGTTATATGCTTGGTTCTAACTTAGATCTTGCATCTTCACTTTGTTTCTGATCTTTTAGAGTTATAAACTCTTCACCTTTCTCATGGTGTCATGCTAGAACTAGGTTCCCAATCAATTTTCTCCATGTTGGGTTGCGTGGAGAGTATGGATTCCATAAAGTTAGCAACTTAATGGATTATTGAGGTCCTGTGGTGGATATATGTTTCAAATCTAAAGTTTGTTGATGTAATGAGCACCATGCATAAGATCCTATTATTACTTCTCCACTTTTGACCTATTTTTTATGCTAGACTTGCATTGGACATGAAAGATAGAAAATCATCAACCTTTATGTCGTATCAGACCTTAAGTAGCTCTATGAAGAGTTTGAGCATAAAGCATTGATATTTAAGAGCTTAATGTATTAAGTTGTCCAAGTTTAATAACCACCATGTAGCCAGTTGGATAACATGTTGTAGAAGGGTGGGATTTCATGATCACTTCATCTGGATGTTTCCACATCATGACATCCAGTCTGACATATCGTGGAGATAGTTTCTGGTTTTGACCGAATTGGGCAGACACATTGTGGCCATTAGTTTGCCATAATGTGGAGGCTATCTAGAGTTGACTTTGACCATTGACTTTTGATCTTGTTGACTTTTTTTCAAATTGCTAGTTTTAAAGTGTAAACTAAGTTGTAACTTTGTGTGATTTGATAGGTGGGTTGTAGCATCTATTTTATGATGTTGAGATATGGTTTATCTGACTTCATGAGAGAGGTGAGTTTCTCACTATACTATGTAGCATGCTAGTTGTCTTTGTGGAACTTGCATTGTGTGTTGAGTAGGGCTCGTTTGTATGTTAGGATGGGGCTCGTTGCATTAGCTTGGTCATGTTAAGTGGGAGGGAACAAATGTATGGGTGGGGCCCGATGTTATGTATGCTATGTGGAGTTTTGGGGAACTCGTTAAGCTTTATGCTTACGTTTTTATGTTTTAAACATTTCATGTTGTGACAACCCAAAATTTTCCATCAAGTTCAGTCAATCACTTTAATTAAAATTCAATTACCCTTCTAATAATTGTTAGCCAATTTAAAAGTCCGTTTGAGTATTTTTAATAATTATTCTCGAAACGAACGGTTATAAAGGAATTAAATTCTAGGACATCGGGGTAACAATGGAATAATCAACGCCTTGGATTAGTGTTCACGGCCAAACTAAGTGAGTTTGGGCCGTGAACTCCCTTAGGATTGAAATCTCATTGGCTTAAATAGGATTTTACTCCCCAAACTCTCCATTTCCAACTTCCACCCTCAAGTTTACTCCCCATTCTCTCTCAACTATCATCCCGTATTTCACCCGATCTCCCGAAAATGTAAGTGTTTCTCGACTTGATTTGTTGGTATAACAGAACACCTAGTGTTTATACATCATTTCATCCATTCAATTTTGTCTTTTACTTAGATCTTCAAAACACCAAGAACACACACTAGTGTTTTAGGACCTTAAACACCAAATCAAACTTCTATCTTGTAAGTACACTTTCCCTAGCTTCTTGTGTGCTTAATATGAACTTGATAACACTTGAAAATCATCAAATAACACAAGAAAAATGGATTTTACAGCCAAGGATGTTCTTGGGCCGTAAACCCTTTTTTAAGTGGTAAAATGGACATTAGTCCCTTCCAAAGCCTTGGATGCCAACCTTGAACCTTCCTAGAAGTGTTTAAGACCTTAAACAACAATCAAAACATGTCCCTAAGAGAGTTTACAGCCGTGAACACATAAGAATATGGCCATTTTGCCGTAAACTCCACAAAGTGGTCTTATTATGCCCTTAATGCTTTCCTACGGCTTGGACTTGATCATTTGATGCCCAATCATGACTTATAAGACCTCAAAACACAATTTGGCACTTAGTACCATGAGTTTAAGGCCCTAAAATCATGGGGAAATGATCATGGGCTGTAAACTCCATAAAGGGGTGGTTCATGGGCCATAAACTCCAATGCCATGTCATACAACCCTTTGGTACCTATAGCACTTGAATCAAAGTGTTTCCATGACCTAGGATGTCTTAACTTGATTAATTAGTTATTAATTGACTAATTATATTACATATATGTTTATTATATGATAACTAGGACCATTGTGTGTGTTCAAGTCCTCACTTGACATCTAGCACCTTGTCTGACACTTCCGAACAAACCACTCACTGCAGGTGAGTTCATACCCCTTAATTAACCTTTTAAATGTTTCTAAATGTTTATAAATGCTTTATGGGGGGGGGGGATACATGTTGAATCATGTTTAGTTATTATATCAATCACATGTGATTAATAACTAGCATGCAAATGGATTTACTATATGTTAACGGTTTTACCAAACAGATTTATTCAAATGACTTTCTTAAACATTTTTACATGTTTAAAACTATTTATCAAATTGTCTTACATATTGTAAGTTTCCTTTCAAACTCTGTTACAAATGTGTTTTCAAACAAAGGTTTTCCTTATAATTAAACTGTCTTATCAAACAAAATACTTTCAAATCGTTTTATAAACTGACATCAAGTCATCATTTCTTAGTATTAAACTTTTCAAAGGTTTTACAAAACTTCTTTTATGCTTTTATATTGTAAAATGCATGCCTAGATATGTATAGTTATATAAATAATGTTTAAAGGACATAGGACGACTAGCTCGCTTTATTTCCTTTTCCTCGTTGGGATGTGGTTTTAGGGCATCGGTTGCTCGTCCAAATGTCGTCTAAATATTAGTTATATATCATGTATACATATATAGGTATAAAGGTACCTTTAGTCAGTTCAGTACCTTTGGTTAGCAAAGGTATACTTCCGGTTATACTCGTACATTACTAGTAACTATAATAGGCATAATTAGGAGATACTACTTACCATTCCTAGGATAAGGAATCACACAAGAGTCAGTTCATTCGTGAGTCTATACTAATACATTACATGTTACATGAATATGCTTACATGAATACGTTTACATAGATACGCTTACATAAATACGTTTACATAGATACGCTTACATAAATACACTTACAATACTCGATAACAGAACAGACATAACAAGGTACTGTAGCATGGAATAAGTTCAGGATCTAACTATACCAACGAATCACTAATACTTTGTGATAGTTATATTGGGTATACATGATGATAGTAATGTGGATGTTCACGGCTTGCAATCATCAGGAGTCGCGTTTGGTTCCCAAAATCTCTTGACAAGGAGTGTTTAGTATGGGATCTAGCCATCACATTATGCCTTAACCCTCAATTAAGGCAAATTAGTACAAAAGTAGTCACTTATTACAAATACTACAGTACTTATACGACAATTACAAAAGGATAAAACTCTAGTTAATAAATTATTAATACCTTTACCATGTGTCATATTCACATAGTCGATGAGGTAGATTACATAATAATAATAATGGTCGTACAGTCGGGTCTTGGTAGAAGGCTACTTTCAAAACAGTCGGATTTTGGTAGAAGGCTACTTTCAAAATAGTTAGTTCTTGGTAGAAGACTACTTTTATACTAGTAGGAATCATAGGGATTTTCTAGGGTTTTCAAACGATTACAATTACTTACAAACATTTTCATACTTATACAAACTTTTCTCCAAATGTTTCAAGTCTTTAGTTCACAGTTTTACAAATCAAAGACATATTAATACTTATGAATTCATCAGCTTTATTGCTGATACTCGCTTTCAAATAACTTGTATTCTTATGTCACAAATAGATAGGTACGACGACCAGGTTTTGTGAAGACGGAGCAATCCAAACTCCTCTTTTATTTTGATTATTCATTATGTTGTCTTATACTATGAAAGAACACACTTGTAATTAAAATTATACTATTAATGCAATGGATGATGTTGTTTCTTGTTTATTACTTTACATTATTGTGATACATTACATGACGTCCTCCGCCCCAGAACGTTTCTGCCGTTCTCGGTTTTGGGGTGTGACACATGTACTTCTGGTTCCAAAAATAAGGGCCCGACGTGTGGTTTAAACATTTCAGGTACTTTTGGTTCCAAAGGGAGGGCCCAACGTGATTGCACTGCATCCCCTATAGTTTATTTCAGCATTATTTGGTTTGATGTCCTATGATATTTGGGAATACATTTAAACTTTGATTAGCATTTGAACAAATGATTGCATGCTTTTTTTGTTTGGAAATGAAAATTTTACTAGCGATTTTAGGATGTTATATGTTGGTATCAGAGCCTTAGTTTAAAGGATTCAAGCACACCCTTAGGTATGTCTGTACTAAAACTGAGGAATTGATAAATCTTTTTATAAGAAATTAAAAAAAGATCTTTACAAAGAAATGGGTGTGATGCGTGCAATCAGTCGAGCTCAAGTAAGTCATACCTAAAATACCCCTCAGGAATTGCATTATAGAATTGCATGATTTCTGTGATGCCTTTTAGCCTAGATGGAATTGGATGTTATGTATTACTTGCAGTCTATATTGGCATAGTTAATTGCTAAGTGTGTGTTTAATAATTATATATGATTAGGATCACATTGCCTTAGAATGGTTGATTTAGCCTTATTTCTTATTTCTTGTCTGGTTGTAGGCTTAGGGTAGAATCATTTATTCGGTATAGTCTATTTGATCTTGTATTGTGTATAATTTTCATGCATAAGGATACCAGTAGTGTTGGTAGAGGTTACTAGTCTCGCAGAAGCAAGTGAGATGAGGATTCCTAGGAGAGCCTTATCATTGCTGTAGTGAGATATGTATGTTGTTTAGTATTGGGCTCATGTGAGTTGCCATAATGGAGCAACTTAGAGGATTCAAGTTGATTCTTGAGAAAATTACGGATATGTACAGAAAGTATTATTGGCCCGTACTATTGAAAGCACATGATCCGTACTCGAACCAAGGAAAGTAGCGGAGATCCTAAGGAGCTTGTAATATGAAAGATCCCTTGTGTATGATCTGGTAATTTATATGTTCTCCTTTAGGTGTGGTGATGAGCACTCGAGGAGGAGGTTCTTGTTCAGGCTCTGATGTTGAGTTTATTGACGAAAGGATATGCAAGTTCATTATGTTAGAGATCACTCGCGGTATTTTGAATGTGACTCATGTGATATTTGGTACCAACAAGGAGGGGATCATGGAGTTGCTGGATGAGCGTATGAGATCTTTCCGTACTTATATTTTTTATACTATGGGATACGGGAGCACGGACTCTTACTTTTTGAGAGTTTTGTTCATGTGGGATGTAACATCTAATGCAAGTACTCGATCTTTCAATGTTTTTAGCTAAATAAGAATGTAAAAACGCAAAATTCGAAGGTCACGACGTGAGAGACAGGGTCTCATGAAGTGACTTTCGTCTGAAACACGTGGCTATTTTAAGGCTCACGACATGAGAGTTAGAGTCTCACAGAGTGAGATTAGGCAAACCCTTAATCCCTTTTTTTGCTCCCTATTTAAGAGAAGTAGGAGGCTAGGGTTTGTACACCCTTAGCCTCCATCGGCTCTGTAACGATCCGAATTTGTTTCCATCAATGATGTTATCTTCCGTCAAACAAATATTTATTTTCATAGGATAATTTTGGTTTCACGATTATATAATGAAATAATTTAAATGATGTTTGAAAAGATTAACTAAAAATTAAATTGTAAAGATTCAATTAAATTGAGCTATGAAATTTCTATATAAATATAATCAAGTAAAGTATAAATAATTCTAAGGTGTTAAACGTCAAAAAGAAAACAAAAATATAAGTTAACTAATTAAAATGAAACGAAGGAAATTAAAATTTGTGAAACATAGGCGTACATTTTAGAAATTCTAGAAGCTAAAACCCTTAAAGAAAAAGGTGCAGGGACTGTTAGGGAATGTGGATCAAATTCTAGGGACTAGATCCGTAACTTGTACATTAAAAGCCCAACATGAATGTAATCGGACTCATCTTTCGTTCCACTTCAAATACGAGTGTAACTGGCTGATTTATTCGTACGATCGAACTACCGGTGACCCACCTAGTGAAACTGATGCCCTATTTGAGGAGTTGCTGCAATCGTTATGTAGGAAGAAGAAAAAAAACTATAGAGGTTCCCGGCGAGGCCCCGACGAAGTTACCTAAGATCTCGGCAAAAACATCGTTAGGCAGTGCGAGGGTGGCGATTGAAGCCTTTCCTGTCATTGATCGATTCTCAGTTAGTTTTTGGGTTTGAATTAAGAGTTTTTGAAAGTTTAGAGATGCATACATTTATGGTTTCGTCTAAGTAAATATCAATGCATAAAAATAGGTTAATTGAGATTCATAAATTTGTACTATCTGGTTGATGCACTGCAATAATTTAATAGATACGAATCCATATCATTGAAATAAACCTGTTAGTGAGCATTGATGCTTATTAGATCAAAGAAAGTAATGGTTTAATTCTTATGATTATCGCCTAATGAGGTTTTTTAGAGGTGAGGTGATAAATATAAGTGGACATACTCTAAACGTAATAACCTTCATATTTAGGAATATTTAATCAAAAAGCGAAGCATGGATTATGAATTAGGGTACATGGCATGAGAATTTTATTACATGGACTCATAATAACCACTCATAATAAAATAACTTAAACTATATACTCAGGCATGATTAATTTGAGTAGGCGTTACAGTTTTATAAAATGGACTAATCATGATTAATCATGTTTATTTATCCAGCATCCTTGCTTTACGTCTTGACTAAATAGAAATATCGATCCATGGATAGATTAAATATGACGAAAAGAAAACAACATACGTAAATTAGAATTTTTTGTTATTTTTATATAGTTAATATAGAATTTTGACGATATAGTATTCTATTATGGAAATTGGATCTCATAAGAATTTGTAATGTTACACCATGATATTTAATATAAATGACAAATTAATCTAAGAATAACACATGATAACCATTAAGATGCGGAATATTATGAAATAATATAATATAAACTAAAGATGATCATAATAATTGTTTAGGTATTTGTGGATTAAAGGAGCTACAAGTTGATATCTTAAAGAGACGATATTACGAAAAATCAAGGTGAGTTCATAGTTTTAATTCACTAAGGTTGCATTATTGAAACGTGCAATCTGTAGATGGTGATTTGATTCACTTTAGGATGACCATGTCATTACATGTGCTTGATGTTGATATGATATTTGTGATGTTAATATATGTTTTGTGCTATTGCCATGTTATGACCTAATTGCTATGTTGCTTACACCTTGATGAACTTGATGTATATGACACTAGTTTAAGTTGCTTGATAAAATGACGTATGGAAGTGATTTGATGTGTTGGTTATGAATATATTGCATGTTTAAATACACACTTATATTGTATGAATTACATGCTTTACTTAATGTATAAATGATATTGCGGGGTTATGCGTAGAGGGTTTGGGTAGTTCATGATCTTTGCCTAAAACCTTATCCGGATCATTAAGGGTGCCTACAGGTTGAAAGAGTACCTATAGGAAGAGCTATAGCCACAACGGTGATTAGTTGCTGGTATTTCTAGATGACTGTGTGACACATGGTTTGCGGGCACTTCAGTGTTCGTGGGCTGGAGTGATGTTGGTCCCTCGTTCGCGGCCAGTGCAAACATCATGTGGGAATCAGGAGGTGTATCGTTGGAATTGGCACCGTTTGTATCGATCCTCAACAACACCGCAGGGTACTTGTACTTCGCAAAGTCGGAGTAGAGAAAGTGGAGTCACTGGGTTGGTGTTTCGGGTGGAAGTCATGAGCCACTTAGAGCATTCGGCTGACTGTGCACACAAGTAGTGAACACAGTGTTTCTCTTGGGTTAGCTTGCACTAAGAGACACTTTTCTATCAATCGGTTGGATAGATATCATAAAAGATTGAACATGTAACAAACGGTTGGTTGCATATTAAAAGGTTGAATATATAACAAAGGTTGGTTATTAATAAAAGGTTGAACGTATAACAAAAGGTTGGTTGCATATTAAATGATTGAATATATAACAAAGGTTGGCTATTAATAAAAGATTGAACAATTAAAGGTTGCTTAAATATGAAATGTGATTATTTATATGTTATGCGGTTGCTTATGTGGTATTTGGTTGATCATATATGTTATGTGGTAGAATTGTGATTAAACATATATGCATGTATGTGATTGAATAATTATGATATGCAATTGTTTTCTAAGCGGTATTTGTCTATTATTTTTATGCTTCATCATAAAATGAATGATTGACCTATTTGGGGTTTGTATGTTTTATGTGCAGCTTTTTGAACTCACTCAACAGGGGCTGACATTTGTATCTTTTCTCTTTTGTGCCTTATGATTGGTGCAGACAGTTTAGAAGATTGGCCTTGGTGAGAGGGGTTCTTATAGGTAGTAGATTTATATTAACGATACCACTCTTGGACACGTTTTTGATTATTTACTTTAAAGTACTATTGTTTACATTTTAAATAGTTTGGAGTTATGATTGAATTTTTGAAGTAACGTTTTGGTTTCGAAAATGTTTTGAATATAATAATAATAATAATAATAATAATAATAATAATAATAATAAAACTAAGTCTTCCGCTAACGTATACTATTAAATAAATGTTTTAAAAAAAATTATGGTAAAAATCACAATGTTACAGGCTTCTTCCTACCCGAATCATTTTTAACTTCCATTGTTGATATTAAGAGCTCTTTGGTGGTGTTTGGCCCTTAGAAGAAGAAGAAGACTCCTTGGGTGTATCCTTTTGGCCATCAAGCTTCTACATCTTCATCCTGCAGTGCTTATGGACCTTTGTAAGTCCTAAAGCCATTTCCTTAATTATGCTTGTTAGATCTAAGTTTTTATCCTTCTCCTTTCAAATTTGGGTGGGATAACATGCATGGGATCCATAAACTTAGAAACTTTATGGATCAATGAGCCATTTTCTCTAAAATATATTTCAGATCTGAGGTTTGCTATTGGTTAATACTCCAAGCATGAGTCTTGATCCCATTTTCCTTCTGAATGTCCTAGATAGTGTCCAAGTCAATCATTAGACATGCATGACTGAAAATCCAGGATTTTTTAATATTTAGGATTGGGGAAGACCCTTTGGAAAGTCTCAAAGAGTGGCTTGAGACATTCAGAGCTTAATGCTTAAAACTGTCAAGATGCAGTTCTCATGATATGAGTATTAGCATGTCATGTCGTGAGATTAGTTGGCCATGACTATTCTGTCTTTTATCATTTACGATGTGACCTATGGGTGGTCATGACGTTACTACTGTTGGGTTTTAGCCATAAGAACTTTCCTATGTGCGCATGCAAAACCCTATTGCTTGGATCTAGGCTTTCTAATAAACATGCTTTTGAATCCAAGACTTCTAATGGCTAATTAGGTTAAACAACAATATTAAAACAGATCTAGAATCATACCTTTGAATCCCTTGTTGATCTTGTTTGTCTTGGAGCTTCTAGAGTCACAATTGTCACTCCTCTAATGGCTTACAAACACCAATAGCAAGCAAGATGATTTAGGAGAGAGGAGAGGGGAGGAATTCGACCAGAGGTTCCTTGCTTTAGGTTGTGTGTCGAATTCCCTCACCCATAGGGGCTATTTATACTATTAGACTCCTTAAAGGCTTCACCCTAAACCCTAATTGGATAATCTTCTCTTAAGGCTATCCAAATCCGTTCCATAGATAACCCTATGGACGATTTTGAGCTATCCTAAAGCTCTTAGAATCCGTCCAAGGTGTATCCTAATGGATTTATAGTCTAAAGTCTAACTATCAAACAATTGACAGTTTATACCCTCTTTATTAATTAATCTCTTTAAGTCACCAAATTAAAACCAATTAATTTATGACTTATATTAATCAAATAGCTAAATATTATTCCTTATAATATTCACTCTCTCTTAATAAATCATCCTTCAAGTTGCTATGGTGAAGGCAACCCAAAAGGACCATGCACCACCGAATATAGTTATAGCCTTAGACACTATTCCAACAGTCTACCACTTGGATAAGTCTAGTAACTATACAAGTACAATACAGTTTGCAATCGTAGCTCTCAAAGACGCTGTCAACTCTGATCTAATCAATCTTGTCCTTTAGATAAGGGATTGTACAGTCCTCTGTTAGATATCATGCTGACAATCCTATGGAATGGTTAGTCTAGCATTTAGATTTCTCGATCTTCGATTTATTTGACATAGAACTTAATCGAACACATCAATTCAGTTCTGACCGGGCCCAGCACATAAGTCAAATCAAATCATCGAGTGGCCAAGATATCTCTTCTATCCTCTTAGGATAAAATTTACAGATAAACTTCGACTTATATGCATTTACTTATTCATTAACCAACTATACACAACAATGCGTTTTATAACATCAAGTTACTGATGCGTTTTCGCATTATCAATGCACAATCAATTAACAAATAATAAACCATATATCTAGGTTTTAAGACCATATGATATTATCGTCTTGCGATCACCTTTTATATCGTATTCCATAAGGTAATTCCAGCAAGCGCGGGTTTATTCCAATGCTCAAAACCAGTTCATAAGCACTCATGAACGTTGCAGCAACCCTTGCCATGTCTAACACCATTTAGACATTCTACACACCAATTCATGACAATCTTCATTCATATCTACTCCCAACATATGAACGATTGTGGACCATTTGAATAATTCGATTATTCCTAATAAACTCAATTATTCTAGAAGTCAAAACATGCAAAGTGAAACAATAGTTAAACAACTAACATGTGACAGTAACTTTACTCATAAATAAAACTCCTTTATTTAATCATCAAATGTTAATTACATTTATCTATTATACGTTTCTAATACTATCTAATCTATACTAATATCATCCTTCAGCCCAATACTCCTAGCATGCTGCAAGTGCTTAACCCTACTCAATCCCTTCGTAAGCGGGTCTGCTGGGTTATCTTCTGATGATATCCTCTTCACTACGAGTTGTCCTTCTTCTACACGATGTCTAATGAAGTGATATTTTCTGTCGATATGTCGAGATCTACCATGATCCCTCGGTTCCTTGGTCAAGGCAACCGCACCTTCGTTATCACAGAAAATCTCCATGGGCTCCTTTATGGCCGGCACAACTCCAAGATCACCGATGAAGTTCTTCAGCCATATTGCCTCCTTCGATGCTTCGCTCGCTGCGATGTACTCTGATTCGCACGTTGAATCAGCTACGGTTTCCTGCTTGGAACTTTTCCATGTCACTGCTCCTCCATTTAGGGTAAAAACCCAGCCCGACTGCGAACGATAGTTGTCCCTGTCGGTCTGAAAGCTGGCGTCACTATACCCTCGCACCTTCAAGTCATCACTCCCTCCAAGGACTAAGAACCATTCTTTCGTCCTCCGAAGGTACTTAAGGATGTTCTTCACCGCAATCCAATGTGCTTTGCCAGGGTTCCCTTGATATCTGCTAACCATGCTCAAAGCGAAGGCTACATCAGGGCGAGTACAAGTCATAGCGTACATGATTGAGCCAACTGCGGAAGCGTATGGTACTCGGCTTATTTCTGCTATCTCAGCTTCGGTACTCGGACTTTGAGTCTTACTCAACTTGGCATTTCCTTGTATCGGTAGTTCTCCCTTTTTTGAGTTTTCCATACTAAAACGTTTTAGTACCTTCTCCAAGTAAGTATTCTGACTAAGTCCAATTAGTCTCTTACTTCTTTCTCTTACTATCCTTATTCCCAAAATGTAAGAAGCCTCTCCGAGGTCCTTCATAGCGAAGCACTTCCCGAGCCAGGACTTAACCTCCTGCAGAGTCGGGATGTCGTTTCCTATGAGTAATATGTCATCGACATATAGAACGAGGAAGCTTACTATACTCCCACTGGCTTTGACATATACACAAGATTCGTCTTCGCTTCGTACAAATCCAAACTCTTTGACTTTCTCATCGAAGCAAAGATTCCATCTGCGAGACGCTTGCTTAAGTCCATAAATGGACTTCTCAAGCTTACACACTCTATTCGGATGCTTCGGATCCACAAACCCCTCTGGCTGAGCCATGTAAACATCCTCAGCCAGCTTTCCGTTAAGGAAAGCGGTCTTGACATCCATTTGCCAAATCTCATAATCATGAAATGCGGCAATTGCTAGCATCACTCTAATAGATTTAATCTTCGCAACTGGTGAGAAGGTCTCATCATAGTCAACTCCGGGAGTTTGAGTAAAGCCCTTCGCAACCAATCGCGCCTTATATGTGTGTACGTTCCCATCCACGTCGGTCTTCTTCTTGAAGATCCACTTGCACCCTACGGTCTTACGTTCGGGCACGTAATCAACCAAATTCCAAACTTGGTTATCGTACATGGATTGGATCTCGCTATCCATCGCCTCTTTCCATTTCGCAGACTCCGGGCCTGCCATGGCTTCCTCATAGCTATTAGGTTCATCAAGATTTACTAGTGTACCATCACTAATATACGTGTCCCCTTCGGTAGTAATATGAAAACCATAAAACTGGGGATGAACTCTAACTCTATCGGAACGTCTAAGAGGTAAGGATTCGTCAATCGGTTCAACCGGAGTTTCCTCCTCGGGTTGAATGCCAGCGGTAGAGGTTCCTTCATCTATCGATTCTTGAATCTCTTCAAGTTCGATTTGCCTCCCACTGTCTCCTTGGCTTATGAGTTCTCGCTCTCGGAAAACTCCTCTCCTCGCAACAAAGATAACATTATCTTTTGGTCTATAGAAGAGATATCCAAAGGAAGTTTGCGGGTAGCCGATGAAAATACATCGCTCACTTTGAGGTTCAAGCTTGTCCTGAGTATCTCGTCTTACGAAAGCCTCGCAACCCCAAACCTTGATATGTGCCAACGAGGGAGCTTTCCCCGTCCACATCTCGTGAGGTGTTTTGGCAACCTTCTTAGTAGGGACTCGGTTAAGGATATGGGCAGCAGTCTCTAAGGCATACCCCCAAAAGAAGATAGGTAGTGAAGCACGACTCATCATAGAGCGAACCATATCCAATAAGGTTCGATTACGCCTTTCTGCCACACCATTTAATTGCGGTGTCCTAGGAGGCGTCAATTGCGAAACTATTCCACACTCCTTGAGATAATCGTGGAATTCAAGACTTAGGTACTCTCCTCCTCGATCGGATCGAAGCATCTTGATTTTCCTGCCCAATTGATTCTCCACTTCATTCTTGAACTCTTTGAACTTTTCAAAGGTTTCTGACTTTTGTTTGATTAAATAGATATACCCATATCTACTATAATCATCGGTAAAAGTCACATAGAAGCGGTTCCCATCCTTCGTGGTTGATCTAAAAGGTCCACATACATCGGTATGTATTAGGTCTAATAGTCCCTCACCCCTTTCACAAGTACTCGTGAAGGGTGACTTAGTCATCTTTCCAAGTAAACAAGACTCGCATGTGTCATCTTCCCTAAGGTCGAATGACTCCAACACTCCATCCTTTTGGAGTTGGGCTATGCGTTTCTTGTTGACATGTCCAAGACGACAATGCCACAAGGATGCTTTATCCATACTAGTGGAAGAATCAATATTCAAAACATCATTTCCTAAGTTATCAACAATCATAACAGTTTCATATATTCCATTACATGGTATAGCTTCAAAGTAAAAGACACCATTTAGATAAGCCAAAATAGAACCATTCTCATTATTAAAAGAAAATCTAAATCCTTGTCTATATAAACCATGAAATGAAATGATGTTTCTAGCCATTTCTGGCGAATAGCAACAATTGTTCAAATCTAAAACTAAACTATTCTTAAGCACTAAAGAATACACTCCAATCTTGGTCACAGGCGACGATCTTCTGTTCCCCATGATTAGATTGATCCTTCCTTGCTCCACATCCCTACTTCTTCTTAGTCCCTGCACATTAGAACAAATGTGATAACCACAACCGGTGTCAAGAACCCAAGAAATAGCATGATTAGAATCGTTAGATTTGATTGCATATATACCTGCGAAAGATGGCTTGATCTTTCCTTCCTTGATGGCTTGCAGGTAATCCGGGCAGCTTCTCTTCCAATGTCCTATCTTGTGGCAATGGTGGCACTCTGCCTCCTTCGGGTTAGAGCAGGGCTTAGAGGGATCAACTTTGGTCCCACTAGAAGAGGAACCATCTCGGGCTTTCACCTTTCGATAGTTATTTGAAGAAGCTTTCCTCTTCTTTCCCTTTCCTTGACCAATAGCCAAGACAGGAGCAGCGGATGGATTGGGAGTTGGTGCAACAGACTTGTCCTTGAAATTGCTCTCAGCAACCCTCAAGAGACCTTGGAGTTTACTTAGAGTGACCTCCTCTTTGTTCATGTGGTAGGTCATCCTAAATTGATTGTACATCGGAGGCAAAGAGTGAAGCACCATGTCGATCGCCAAGTCTTCGCCGAAGTCAACATTTAACTTGCGAAGGCGGTCGACATACCTTTGCATCTTTTGCAAGTGCACGGTAAGAGATTCTCCATGACCCATCTTGGCGGAAATCATGTTAGTGAAGATCTCGTAATGCTCTTGTCTCGCGTTTTGGTGGTACCTCTCCAACAAGTCTTGATGCATTTCGTATGGATACATGTCCTCGTAGGACTTTTGGAATTCGGAGTTCATGGTGGCGATCATGATGCAATGTACCTTCGTTGCATCTCGCTCATGAGTTTCAAAGGCGGTGATTTCGGCGGGAGTAGCAACTTCGGGGTTGATTTTCTCGAGCTTCTCATCGAGGACATACTCTTTATCCTCATAGCGAGCAATGGTGCGAATGTATCTTATCCATTCGCCAAAGTTCGTTCCATCGAAGGTGACCTTTTGGCAAAGGCTCATCAACGTGAAAGAACTAGCAGCAGCGTTGTTTGCGTTTGACATCTATAGAAAGGACAAAGATTGATTAGAATAAGAATCCCTAATTATCACCCAATAAGAAAAATTAGGGCTAGGATCCAACAATAACATTTACATACTAGAAAAGGGATGCCGTAATCTATCATGCAAATAAATTGAAGGTAAGTGAATGACGATTCACTAATTCTCCATCACAAAACTTAAACTTTTAGTCCTAAGTGTTTTTGAGAATTCCTAGATTCGGATGAGATTCATTGAACTATTCAATGACATGTTTAAATCTCGATATGCCCCTCTTGTTTGTGACTGGGATGCCGAGGATCACAAAGCGGGTGTGAATTACCATGCAAATTCACATGGTGCCTTCATTGTAACGATCACCTATTCGATGTGCCGGTAAACCACACACGCTCCATCGAACTATGATGAACAATGAATCACCCTTTGCCACCTTCGCTTAGAACCAATTAGTGTGCCGGTAAACCACACACGCTCCACTAACATCTTAGCAAGGTGCAAAGTGTAATTTCATGGGATTGCATCAATTCACTTTTCCTAAAGTAACTAAGATTGGGAAATTTAAAAAAAAATTTAGTTACTTCGTATTTCTTATCATAATTTTAATGAGAGGATGAGGTTGCCCTATCCTACCCGTTCGGCTAACGACCCTCCACCAATCAAGCAAGCGGTGGGTGTGAGTGTACACCCATTAAGCGCCATTTTATAGGCCGCAACCTTATACCCACCTTATAGATCGGCTTCGTGAATGAGGCCTACTAGCGGTAAGACTAGCATTTAGTTATACATATATATATATATTAATCTAGTAATATCATATAAGTATAGGGTTACATTTTAACCTTTTCATAATTTAGGGTTTGAAATTTAAGATGTCTAAATTAAAACTTTTAATCACAAATATAAATTTCAAAACTTTAGGGTAGGTTTTAAACATTTAAAACATGAAGGATCAAATAACAAATAATTCCAATTAACAATTAATATTCTAATTATCTTTATTTGATTTATCTTGATTTCTTTGAAGATAATTACCAAAATAATTAATCATTATCATATAAGGAAATTAAATATTTTATTGGATGATAAATATCTTTAATTAGATCAAGATAATAGTCATATTTATCAAAAAATCGGATTTACATTGATCTAATATGATTAAGGTAAGTTTCCATAAGATAATTATGAAAAAATCCCGAATCTGGCCATTCCTGACGCCTAGACTCGCCGAGTGCACAAGGGGACTCGCCGAGTCAGGCCTACTCGACGAGTCCACCTTGGAACTCGACGAGTCAGTGACTCAAAACCCAAAAAATCGAATTTTGCAGGTTTGTTTCAGTTAATTAAGCAACAATTTAAAGAAAACCAATCTAGGCTCTGATACCACTGTTGGGTTTTAGCCATAAGAACTTTCCTATGTGCGCATGCAAAACCCTATTGCTTGGATCTAGGCTTTCTAATAAACATGCTTTTGAATCCAAGACTTCTAATGGCTAATTAGGTTAAACAACAATATTAAAACAGATCTAGAATCATACCTTTGAATCCCTTGTTGATCTTGTTTGTCTTGGAGCTTCTAGAGTCACAATTGTCACTCCTCTAATGGCTTACAAACACCAATAGCAAGCAAGATGATTTAGGAGAGAGGAGAGGGGAGGAATTCGACCAGAGGTTCCTTGCTTTAGGTTGTGTGTCGAATTCCCTCACCCATAGGGGCTATTTATACTATTAGACTCCTTAAGGGCTTCACCCTAAACCCTAATTGGATAATCTTCTCTTAAGGCTATCCAAATCCGTTCCATAGATAACCCTATGGACGATTTTGAGCTATCCTAAAGCTCTTAGAATCCGTCCAAGGTGTATCCTAATGGATTTATAGTCTAAAGTCTAACTATCAAACAATTGACAGTTTATACCCTCTTTATTAATTAATCTCTTTAAGTCACCAAATTAAAACCAATTAATTTATGACTTATATTAATCAAATAGCTAAATATTATTCCTTATAATATTCACTCTCTCTTAATAAATCATCCTTCAAGTTGCTATGGTGAAGGCAACCCAAAAGGACCATGCACCACCGAATATAGTTATAGCCTTAGACACTATTCCAACAACTACATGCTGGAGTTGACCATGTTTGACTTTTTTACTATGGTTGACTTTTTCACCATGGTTGACTTTTAGGTCAAACTAGGGTTTTAAGGGTGTAGGTTGATAGGGTATGAATTTATAGCTGTTAGGTGTCATGTTACTCCTGTCTATCCCGTGTGCGAGAGCTATTGTGTGTAGCTGATATCAGCAAGGTATGGTTTCTCACAACTTCTACCTATATGGTATTTATATCTATAACTAGATGGGTCTTATTTACTGAATATTGTTTTATCTGTATCAAATTGTTGATATCTTGGGATTCCTAAGAATCCTTAGGGTTGTTGATAACCCTTGAAATGTGTTATTGATCCATAGGACATGCTGGTAGCCCACTAGGATTATTGATAATCCTCAGGGTTGCTGATAACCCATAACTCTTTATTATTGTTGTGTTGTATGGATATTTTTGGATGGATTCACTAAGTATTATGCTTAGAATTATGGGTTAAATGTGTTTTAAGTACTTCAACTGGTCGCAGAAAGGCAAAGATGTGACTGTACACTCTGGCTTGCATATATTTTATGATTTTCATATTTTGAAACTCTAACTTGAGATGATTTTATTGTTACACATGGGATTTCTTATTTTGGTTTTTAGGATACTTTGAGGTTTTTGCTAACATAAAAATGAAAAAAATTTCTTGGAAATTTTAAGTTGTTACAAGTTGGTATCAAAGCCTTGGTTTCAGAGATTTGGATGACTATTCACAGGATTCCAGACTAAAACCAAGGAACTAAGAGTTTTAAGCAAATGTTTTTGTAAAAAGAACGATTTTCAATTAATGAAGCAAAGGAAGCTGGGTGTATAGTCAACCAGAACTCGAAGTAGCGATCTCCTAAAATATCCATAAGTGTATTATATGATGTATTATAATTGTTGTTATCGAATTGATAGAAATGCATGCTAGCTGGTAGGCTAAGGATCCCTCAGGAATTTTAGGATAGGATTGCTTGATTGTATGATGCTTTATGACTTAGTAGATCCCCTGTAGATGCCGTGATTGGACGGAAAACTAAGTTTGCTGACTGTTTTTGCATATATTGTCTGGTTGTATGTAATTAGGATTTTATATCCTTATAATGCTTGGTTTAGCCTCATTTACTGTTCCTTGTCTTGTTGTGGATTTGGGGAAGATCCTTTCATTTGAATGTCTATCAAGTCTGGTTTATGTACAATTGGTGTATGAGGGGTCATTGGTGAAGATTAGCGCAGACTCCTGCAAGGTAGAGCTGTGGATAGGAGGAGCCTAAGATATGTAGTTAGGTGCTAAGAGCAAGCATTTTAAAGCACATTAGTATGAGTGCATAGATGTAGGAAGAGCATGATGATTCTTGATATTTAGGACCTCAAGATGCAGTCCAGTTTGATATATGATTTAAAGGAATCTCAAGTATACTAGGGGATTTGCTGTGATTTCCATATTTTCTATATGTGTTGTAGGTTTTGAAACTTTTTCTTGTGTATTTCAATATGGTATTCACTCGAAGTTTAGGCTCTAGCATTTCGGAGAGGTGGGGTATGAGTGATGATGAGATCCGTAGGATCATTTCCATAGAGGTGGCTTTAAGTTCGAGAGTCCATCCTGGAAGTGTTTGGGTCTATAAAGACCGTGATGATTGACTTGTTCAATAAATGCTATGTCACTGTGTCTGAGGCTACTACTACTGCAGCCACTACAGTAGTCACTGCCACGAGATCACACAAGGGTGATTCGATGCAGTACCAAGAATTAAACAATACGAAGCCCCTGGACTTCGATGGGATACAAGATCCGATTGCGGCCATGAGATAGGTTGTAGATGTGGAGGAATATTTGTATACATGCTCCTGTCCAGATGATCTAATGGTTTGCTTTACCCTAAATCTACTTCGCCTAGGGACGAAGGATTTATAGAAATTTTTGACCACCGGCTACACACCTGCAGAGTAGGTTGTGGTGCTATATGAGCGATTTATGGAGATGTTTTAAGAGGAATATGTACCCTTAGTGAAGAGGGAGCGACTAGTATAGGAATACTAGATGCTCCGAAAGATAATCGAGTCGGTAACTAAGATTACCAGTATATTTCACGAGAGAGCTTTGTTCTTCCCTGAGTACGCATCCACTGAGGAAGCATAGAGGACCCGATGCATTAGTATGTTCAGGAGGGACATTAGAGACTTTGTGACTAACACCTAGTATACATCATTGGTTGAGCTTCACTCTAATTCTAGGAGTACAGAGATTGAGTGATAGATTTAGACAAGGGAGTACGAAGGGGAGGTATATAGAAAGGAGAAGAGGCCAGTCCATTCGCAACCGGTAGCTAAGCAGGTAAAGCCCACCGATTCTAGGTCAGGAGGTCAGAGGAGCCACTCTTGAAGAAAGTAAGGTAAGGGTCATGAGGGTCCCTATCGGTTGAGGAAGGTATGCTACCTATGTAGAAAGAAGGGGAACTTTGTGAAGGAATGTCTGAAAGGGATGCAAGTTTATTTCAATTGCAACCAGGTGGGCCATGTGAAGGCTGAGTGTCCAAATCTTGTGGAGAAGTCGGTTCAAACTTCTTCTCCCGTTACCCTGCACATCGTTGAGGGGCGTCAGGGAAAGGATGTGACCCCAAAGACCAGGGATCATGTTTTCCCATTGACTATAAAGTAGGCCAGAGCAACATCCGATGTCATCGCTAGTATATCTGTTTTATTTTCCTACTAAATTATGTTATTTTTTATGCTTATGATGTGATTCTATTAGGTACATTTCTTGTAAAGTCTATACCTGCCTTGGTGTTATTTGACTCGGGTATGAGTCGGTCTTTGGTATCTACATCTTTCTGTAAAGGTTTCAGTGTTGCTTGTGAGGCCCTAGCACAACCTTTAAAGATTGTTACAGCTGATGATCGCACAGTTTCGGCGACTGAGGTTTACCAGGATTGTGTATTGGATATTTTGGGATCTTATCCCTATTGTGATGGGAGATGTTTGTGATTTCGGGTATGGATTGGTTGAGTAAGTTTGGGGCAGTGATCAAATATGAGAATCAGTTAGTGAGGATTCAGGACCACAGTGGGGGAGTGCTTGTAACACCCGGTTCCTGGTACACATTTTAATTAAGTAAACTCATGTTTTGTCCTAGGACTCAGCGAGTTGGAGGCCCTACTTGTTGAGTAGACTCGACTTTAGATCGGTAGGATAAGTGATTTACTCGACGAGTCAGGAGAACGACTCGACGAGTAGGACTTACTGGATGAAACCCTAATATTTGGGGTTTGCACCCTATTTAAACAATTTATAACGTCCCAACCCAGCCTCCAATGTTCCTCCCAACCCAAAGAAAGCCCTAACTCGAACCCTAAGCCTCTTTTGAGTGTTCTTGAGCTATTTTGTGACTTTTGTGTGCATTTGAAATTGTAAGAGAAGAAGGAAGCTTGGGATTTCAAGTGGAAACTAGTAGATCCAGAGGTTTTACTTCATTCTCAGTTCATTCAAGGAAAAAACATGAACCATGACCATTTATCTCTTTGATCTTGTTTTGGGGCTATCTTCTACCCCTTTTTATGAGTTTGTGAAGTTATAATCGAATTTTATGAGTGTGTTTAGAGTTACACTTCAGATCTGGAACCATTAAGGGTTCCCATGGCATAAAGGTGCCAACTTTACGACCATGGGAGACCCATGCTTCTTATATACCTCTTTGTATGGATTTTTGAGCCAAAAACCCAATGCATGGACGTCAAGATTGGAACTTTACGTACAAAATGGACCATAGGAAGTCAGATCTTTGGTTTTGATGCATTAAGACCCATTATAATCGACTGAATAGTTTTGGAAAAAGAGGGACTCGGCAAGTCGGGTCGCATTTTCCCCCAAATGCCTTCTAGAAATGGTCTTTGGTTGAGTGGAAGGAACACTCAACATGTTAGGGGTTTGTTACAGACTTAAAGATCGAAGGACTCGACAAGCTCAAGGAGGAAATGAGTTCAAGGAAATGAACCAACCACATGAACATGGACTCGACGAGTTCAAGGATGAACTCGGCGATTCATAGGCTTAACACCTTCATACGGATGAAGATGGACTTGACGAGTTCAAGGAAGAATCAGCGATTCAGTTGAAGAAGGTCCCAATGTTTTGTTGAAGGAGAACTCGTCGAGCTCTTGCTAGAATCAATGAGTAGGGATGAGGTTGTATCATTTCATGGAAGTGGGGACTCGATGAGTTGGTTGACAAACTCGGCGAGTCGAGTCAACCAGATGTTGACTTTGACCAGGGTTTTGACCTTGACTTTGACTTGGACTTGAATGACCCCTATAAGGGTTATGAGTATGAATTGATAACTTAGAAAAGTTGTCGTGTAGGGATTGAATTGATAACATACTGAGAATGATGCATACACTACACGACATCGAGGTGAGTTACCTTCCAGTAGAAGTGGGTCTAAGGCACCAAGATCGTCCCACTAGTAGTTGATTATAGTTGAGATGATTGTCTTTGTGATAATTGTTTGGTTTACTACTACCTGATGTGTTCAATATGCCAGTATGATATGCTACAAGTGTTAGTGGTAGTAGGAGGGGAATAGTCTCATGATTCGATCGTTAGGATCGAAGGGTAGGTCGGACACCTTAGATATGTGATATAGCATGATTATGATATGTTATTATGTGATAGTGGTAGGGGTGAAATACTCCCCATGATCGGGTGAGATAGACCGGAGGGTAGGTTGGCACCCCAGAACGGCCTGACACGGGTAGGTCAGCACACCAGAATGACTTGACATGGGTAGGTTAGCACCCCATAATGGCTTGACATGGGTACGTCGGGCACCCCTAATTTCCCAACAGTATGTTTGATTGTATGGTATGTGGTATGTTTGGGGAAATCAGTAGGCTTTGTGCTTACGGTTTTCAGTTTTGGTTTCAGGTACCTCTTCATCTAAGGGGAAGGAGCCGGCAGGGTAGCAGTGCATCGCACACATATGACTCCGCATTTGAGAACCCTGGGATTGTACTTTGACATTATACTATTTGAAATTATGGTCATGAGACATATAACTATGGCTTTGTGGTTTGATGTGATATTAGTACTGTTTTTCCTTAAACAATTTTACAAGTAATATAAATTAAAACAAAATTGGTCTCGATTTTTAGGATGTTACAAGTTAGTATCAGAACCTTGGTTTTAGGGATTTAGGTGCACCTTTGGGGGTGTCTAGACTCAAATCGAGGGCTTGAAGGATTTTTACAAGAAAAATAGTTTTAAAAAATTTAAAAATAAGGAGTTTTGAGAAGGAACAAGGTGTGTGACGCGTGCGACCGGCCGAGCTCAAGTAAGTTTTCCCCAAGATACCCATACATGTTATGTTATGTTATGTTATGTTATATGATGTGATTATGAGAACTGCATGCTAGACTAGGGCTAAGGATCTAGGGAGGATGCCTTGTATGCATGTTGTATGAGTTTATTAAGCTATATGCTAGGGTTGGTTAGTTAGCAGTATTTAGCTTGATTAGGTTATACATGGTAATGGTTACTCAATGCACGAATGTTGTTTGCTTTATGCTTATAGGGGTTCTGGCTAGCTTTGACTAACTAGTAAGCAAATATGTAATAGTATTCGCACGCTAGTTAGGGAAAGATGGTAGGGACTCCTTGTGCAGTTGATGGTAGAGAGTAGGTCGGAGAGTACCCTAGGACAAGCCTAGGATGAGATTAGTTTGGAAAGTAGTATTAGTAGAAGGGACTAGGTGAAGTCGAAGCAATCCTTGAGGAAAGCACAGATAGATGTGGAAGGTAGTATGGGCTTGTACTACTAGAAGCAGAGGATCCATACTCGAATTAAGGAGGGTTAGGATTGAACCAGGAAACTTGGAGAGTGTGTGAGACCTCTCGATAGTATCTATGACCTGATATTTATGTGTTTATTTCAGTATGGAAATTTCGCGACATGGAGCAGGAGGTTCAGGGTCTGGGTCAGGATCAGGATCCGGCTCGGGTGTGGGATCCGAGTAGGTTGATGACGGGCTAAGCGAGTTCATCGCGTTTGAGATCACGAGAGGTATCCTTGAGACGACCCCGAACATTTTGAGTCGATAAAGGAGGGGATTATTGAGCTGATGGAGGATCGCCTCTGTACATTCAGGAGTGACTTGGCGTCCAACCAGTCGGGTACGCATACACTGTCCTTCAAGGACTTTAGGGGGAGTGGTGCACCAGAATTTCACGGGGTGAAGGACCCCATTGCTGCCAGGAGATGGATCGCAGGCATCGAGTCTGCGTAGTTGACGAGCTTCTACCCGGAGGGGTCGAAGGTCCGCTTTGTTGCGGGTTGTTTGAGGGATAGAGTTAGGAATTGGTGGGAGTCAATTGGTGCCTCATTGTGAGCCCCAACCATCAAGGTTATGACTTGGTCAAGGCTGAGTTTACACCAGCTATGGATCTTCAGCAACTGGCCAGAGAGTTTCTTGACATGAGACAGACTACGGAGTCAATGGCGGAGATCACCGCCAAGTTCCGAGAGACAGCCTTGTTGGTACCTCAATAGGAAGGGGACATTGAGATGTGGAAGACTCGCTATCATGGTATGTTGAGGGTTGATATTCGGGAGCATGTCAGCTACATAGCCTGCCCGACCCTAGAGTCAATGATTGTTAGGGTGAGGGATAAAGAGATTGACTTAGAGCACCTTAGGAAGAGGAAGGTAGAGACGGAGCAGGTTACTATGGTTTCTGTGAAGAAACCCAAGGGATTCGAGACGAGGTCGAAGGGCCAGTCGGGCCAGAGCTGCTGCAGGAAGTGTAGTAGACCGCATAAGGGAGCTTGTAGAGCAGGATCCTCAGGCTGCTACAAGTGCGACAAGATGGGGCACTTTGGCAGGGGTTGTACTATCCCTGCCCCCACTGTTCAGACATCAGACATGGTTTTCTTTCATTGCAATCATAGGGGCCATAAAAAGGCCAACTTCCCTATATTGGCAGTAGGAGCAGCGCTAGTGGTGGCGTTGATTCCGACGACTGCACAGGTTACAGATGGCCGAAAGGTCAAGTCAGAGGCTCCAGTGGTAAGGAGCTGATTTTTTCAGTTGACAGCCGAGGAGGCACGTACCGCAACCGATGTGGTGACGGGTATGGTTTCTTCTCTATAACTTTTATTATATGTCGTTTGTGATATTGATGTATTATGTTATATGTTTTGTTTAGGATCGTTCCACGTGAACGGTATCCCAGTTCAGGTGTTGTTTGATTCTGGTGCTACCCGATCATTTGTCTCTCTTGCGCTTAGCAAGAGGTTCCCTGAGTATTCGGGCATGTTAGATTACCCTCTAGAGGTCGAGATTACGGACGACCGATCAGTGCAAGCATCAGAGGCTTTCAGGGATTGTGTTTTGAGACTGTTAGAGGATTGCTACTTGGTAGACTTGGTTCCCATACCATTCCGGTGGAACAAGGTTATTATAGGCATGGATTGGTTGAGCCCCAATGAGGCGGTGATCGACTGCGCGCAACAGTTTGTCTGAGTCAGGACCCCAAGTGGGGGAGAGCTGGTGATTCAGGGCGAGAGGCCACATCATGGACGAGCTTTATGTTCAACAATGAGAGCTAGATGCTACCTCTAGCAGGAGTACGCAGGGTATGTCGCCTATGTATTGGATACTAGGAGACGGTCGAGGCGACGGTGAGTGGCGTGCCGGTGGTACGAGAATATGCAAATGTATTTCTAGAGGAGCTGTCTGGAATTCCTCCAGAGAGGCAGGTAGAGTTCAGGATCGACCTAGTCCATGGTGCGGCTCCTATAGTCATGGCACCGTATTGACTGGATCCTCCTGAGATGCAGGAGTTGTCTACACAGCTGCATGAGCTGTTAGACAAGGGATTCATTAGATCAATCAGTTCACCCTGGGGAGCCCCGATACTATTTGTAAAAAAGAAGGACGGGTCGCATCAGATGTGTATAGGGAGATGAATAAGGTAACTGTGAAGAACCGTTACCTACTCCTGAGGATTGATGATCTCTTTTACCAGCTTCAGGGAGCATCTTGGTTCTCCAAGATCGATCTGTGTCCGGGTTATCATCAGATGAGGGTCTGAGAGGAGGATGTGCAGAAGACTACTTTTCGGATGTGATATGGTCGCTATGAGTTTGTGGTGATGCCTTTTGGGCTCACCAATGCTCATGTCGTGTTCTTGGATCTCATGAACCGCGCGTCTAGACCGATGTTGGATCGGTCTGTGATAGTTTTCATTGATGACATCTTGGTCTATACCAAGACATGGGAGCAGCATGAAGAGCACTTGCGGGAAGTATTGGATATTCTTAGGAGGGAGTGATTGTATGCCAAGTTCTCCAAGTGTGAGTTCTGGTTGCGCGAGGTGCAGTTTCTTGGGCACCTTGTCAACCAGAACGAGATTTCAGTCAACCCGGCCAAAATGGAGGATTTTGAGACAGAGATTGCGCGATGCGCCAATCTTAGCCCTACTAGAGGGCATGGAGGATTTTGTTGTTTATTATGATGTGTCCATCTCGGGACTGGGTGCGGTATTGATGTAGAGGGGGCAGGTTATCGCCTACGCATTGAGGCAGCTGAATCCTCATGAGGCGAACTATCCGATGCATGATTTAGAGTTGGGGCAGTTGTATCATTTACACGGACCATACGAGTTTGAGTTACCTTATGGATCAGCCGAATCTTAACATGAGACAGCATCGATGGCTTGATGTGGTGAAGGATTACGATTGTGAGATCCTCTACCACCCGTAGAAGGATAATGTCATGGCCGATGCGCTTAGCCGCAAGACAACGCTGATCAGAGATATTTGCATGAGGATGATAATGGTCACTCTGTTGTTGGAGCGGATTCGAGAGGCCTAGCAGGAGGCCATGAAGGGAGGAACATCGTAAGAGTGAGCGTATTGTGGGTCAGGTTTCCTCATTTGATTATGACAGCCATGGATTGTTTACTCTACACTATAGGGTGTGGGTCCCATATCAAGGAGGTGTGTGCAAGGTATTGATGGAGGAGGCGCACAAATCCATGTTTTCTATCCATCCCATGGCGACGAAGATGTACAGGGATCTTCATCTTGATTATTGGTGGCCCTGCAATGAAGAGGGAAGTAGCTTGGTTTGTTGAGAGATGATGACCTGCAGGAAGGTCAAGACCGAGCACCAGAGGCCTCACGTCAACACCCAGCCATTGGATATTCCACTGTGGAAGTAGGAAGAAATCACTATAGATTTCATCACGAAGCTTCCCAGGACCGCACGGGGAATGGATCCGATTTGGGTCATCGTGGATCGGTTGACCAAGAGCGACCATTTCATTCCGATTCAGGAAAGCATTTTGGACGAAACGTTGGCTGAAATCTATATCAGAGTGGTAGTGGCTGGGCACAGGGTGCCAGTTTTGGTGATTTCCGACAGAGATGTGCGCTTGACTTCTTGATTTTGGAAGAAGTTTCACGACGAACTGGGTACCCGTCTGCATTTTAGCACCGCTTTTCACCCGCAGACGGATGGTCATAGTGAGCGAACCATCCAGACTCTGGAGGATATGTTGTGGGCGTGTGTTTTAGACTTTGGAGGTAGTTGGGATACTTACCTTACACTAGCATAGTTTTCCTATAATAACAACTATCATGCGAGTATCGACCGCCCCCTATCGAGATGTTGTATGGGAGGAAGTGCAGGACCCCGATATGCTGGGGTGAGGTTAGCAAGAGGGTCATGAGGAGTACTGAAATAGTACTCAAAACTACGGAGAGAATCCAACAGGTGTGGAGCAGACTTTAGACACTTCAGAGTCGGCAGAAAAGTTATGCCGACAAGCGTCGTTCGGACCTGGAATTCCAGGTCGGGGATATGATGCTCCTAAAGGTGTCGCCCTGGAAAGGCATCATTCGGTTCAAGAGGCAGGGTAAGTTGTGGCCCAGGTACATTGGACCTTTCAGGGTTGTAGCCCGGGGGGCAAAGTGGCATATAGGCTGGACCTGCCATCCAAACTCAGTCAGCTTCATTGTACTTTTCACGTCTCCCAGTTGCGGAAGTGCCTGATGGACGACTCGGCAGTGGTGCCTTTGGAGGATATTCAGGTGGATGACAGCCTGAACTACATCAAGCGGCCAGTGGCGATCCTTGATAGGATGTCAAAGGATCTGAGGAATAAGAGGGTGGAGTTGGTGAAAGTGCAATGGCAGCACCGCAAGGGCTCGAAATGGACTTGGGAGCCGGAGGACGAGATGAGAGAACATACCCCAAGCTTTTTCCGGATTCAGCAGCAGATTTCAAGGACGAAGTCTAAAATAAGTGGGGGATATTTGAAACACTCGATTCCTGGTACGTATTTTAATTAAGTAAACTCATATTTTTCCCTAGGACTCAGCGAGTTAGAGGCCCAACTCGTCGAGTAGAATCGACTTTGGATATGTAGGATAAGTGACCTACTCGAAGAGTCGGGAGACTGACTTGATGAGTAGGACGGTCTGGATGAAACCCTAATATTTAGGGTTTGCATCCTATTTAAACAACTTATAACTCCCCAACCCAGCCTCGATTGTTCCTCCTAACCTAGAGAAAGCCCTAACTCGAACCCTAAGCCTCTTTTAAGTGTTCTTGAGCTATTTTGTGACTTTTGTGTGCATTTGAAATTAGAAGAAAATAAGGAAGCTTGGGAGTTCAAGTGGGAGCTAGTAGATCCATAGGTTTTACTTCATTCTTAGTTCATTCAAGGTAAAAAGCTTGAACCATTCTTAGATCTTGTTTTGGGGGCTATTTTCTACCCTTTTTTATGAGTTTGTGAAGTTATAATCGGATTTTGTGAGTGTGTTTGGAGTTACACTTCAGATCTGGAACAATTGAGGGTTCTCATGGCATAAAGGGTCCAACTTTATGGTCACGGGATACCCATGCTTCTTATATACCTATTTTTATGGCTTTTTGAGCCAAAAACCCCATGCATGGATGTCAAGATTGGAACTTTACGTATAAAATGGACCTTAGGAGGTCAGATCTATGGTTTTGATGCACTAAGACCCATTATAATCGAATGAATAGTTTTGGACAAAGAGGGACTCAACGTGTCGGGTTGCATTTTCCCCCGAATGTCTTATGGAAATGGGCTTTGGTTGAGTGGAAGGAACACTCAACATGTTAGGGGTTTGTTATGGGCTTAAAGATCGAAGGACTCGGCGAGTTAAAGGCAATATCCCAACCACATGAAGACGGACTCGACGAGTTCAAGGATGAAATCGAAGAGTCATAGACTGAACACCTTCATACGGATGAAGATGGACTTGACAAGTTCAAGGAATAACTCAGTGAGTCAGTTGAAGAAGGTCCCGATGTTTTTTTTAAGGATAACTCGTCGAGCTCTTGCTAGACTTAACGAGTAGGGACGAGGTTGTAGCAGTTCGTGCAAGTGGGGACTCGACGAGTTGGGGGACCAACTCGGTGAGTCGAGTCAACCAGATGTTGACTTTGACCAGGGTTTTAACCTTGATGTTGACTTGGACTTTGAGTGACCCTTGTAAGGGTTATGAGTATGAATTGATAACTTAAAAAAGTTGTCATGTATGGATTGAGGAGTCGAGGAGACTTGATTTCCATACTAAGAACGATGCAGACACTACACGGCATCAAGGTGTGTTACCTTCTAGTAGAATTGGGTCTAAGGCACCAAGGTTGACCCACTAGTAGATGATTATAGTTGAGATGATTGTCTTTATGATAATTTTCTTGTTTGCTACTACTTGATGTGTTCTATATACCAGTATGATATGCTATAAATGTTAGTGGTAGTAGGAGGGGAATAATCCCATGATTCGGTCGTTAGGACCGAAGGGTAGGTTGGACACCCCAGATATGTCTGACATCATGATTATGATAAGTTATTATGTGATAGTGGTAGGGGTGAAATAGTCCCCGTGACTGGGTGGGATACACCAGAGGGTAGGTAGGCACCCCATAACGACCTGACATGGGTAGGTCAGTACCCTAGAAAGGCTTGACATAGGTAGGTCAACACCCTAGAATGACTTGGACCAAGTAGGTCGGGCACCCTTGGATTGCCCAACAGTATGTATGATTGTATGGTATATGGTATCTTGGGGGAACACATTAAGCTTTGTGCTTACTGTTTTCAGTTTTGGTTTCAGATACCACAATTGCAAAGGCACCATATCGTCTTGCACCAAGAGAGATGCATGAGTTATCTTCATAGCTACACGAGTTGTTGGGGAAGGGGTTTATTCGGATTAGTAGCTAGTCGTAGGGAGCACCGATCCTTTTTGTTAAAAAGAAGGATGGTTCTCACCGGATGTGCATTGATTATCGGGAGTTGAACAAATTGACAGTGCAGAACCGGTATCCATTACCGCAGATTTACTACCTTTTTGATCTGATGTAAGGGCATCTTGGTTTTCCAAGATCGAATTGAGGTCTGGTTACCTTTTGGTGAAGGCTCGGGAGGAGGATATCCCGAAGACGGCTTTTCGCACTTGCTATGGGCATTATGAGTTCGTGGTGATGACTTTCGGGCTTACCAACACACTAACATCATTCATGGATCTCCTGAACCAGGTGTGTAGGCCTATGTTGTCCCAGTCACTAATTGTTTTCATAGATGATATATTGGTTTAGTCCAAGACCAAAGAGCAGCTTGAGGAGTACCTATGTGAGATTCTAAGAGGGATTCCAGCGAAGACGTTGTACGCTAAGTTCTCCAAGTGTGAGTTCTGGTTGCACGATGTCCGATTTCTAGGACACCTTATCAACTAGTATGATATTTTGGTCGACCTTGCCAAGATTGTGGCCGTTATGTGGTGGGGATTTTTGAAGTGTCCATTTGAGATTCAACGTTTCCTCAGGCTCGCGGGTTACTATCATAGATTCATTAGAGATTTCCCCAAGATTGTGGTTCCTCTCACTAGAATAACTAGGAAGGGAGCCACTTTCCACTCAGGGCCTAAGCAGCATGCAAAAATTTTAGACTCTTTGGAAGAAGCTCAATGAGGCATCGATGCTTACCCTTCTAGAGGGAGTTGAGGATTTTGTGGTGTATTGGGATGTATTGATCATGGGTTTAGGTGCAATACTGATGTAAATAGGGCACGTAATTTTTTAATCTTTGAGGTAGTTGAATCCACAAGAGGCGAATTATCCTACACATGATTTGGAGTTGGGGGAAGTGGTTTTCGCCATCAAGATTTGGCGTCATTTCTTATATGGGGTCTAGTGTACTATATATGCAGACCCCAAGAGTTTGGGATATTTGACGGATCAGCCCAACCTGAATTTGGGGCATAGGAGATGGCTTGAAATAGTGAATGACTACGATTCTAAGATCTTGTACCACCCCACCAAGGCAAAGATGGTGGCTGATGCGTTGAGTCGTATGGCGATTAGTACTCCGATTCAAGAAGTATGCTTGAGGATGAAAGTCGTAATGCTAGTATTATAGATGATCAAGGTTGCTCATATGGAGGCCATCAAGGTAGAAAATCGGAAAAGTGAGTGGTTGATTGGTAAGATGCTAGCTTTTAATTACAATGGTCAGGGGTTGCTAACACTTCATGGTAGGATTTGGGTGCCTTACTCGGGTAGGACCCGATAGATTTTGATGGATGAGGCACATAAATCGTGGTTTTCCATTCTTCCAGGCACACCGAATATGTACCATGATCTGAGATATAGTTACTAGTATTCGTGAATGAAGAGAGACATAGCTTAGTTCGTGGAGCCTTGCTTGACCTGCCATAAGGTGAAGGCCGAACGTCCGTTTCCTCATAGAAAATGGAAGCCCTTAGAGATCTCATTGTGGAAATGGGAGTAGATGACCATGGATTTCATCACAAAGTTACCATATACAACAAATGGGCATGACACAATATATGTGATCGTTGATCGGTTGACGAAGAGTGCTCACTTTCTCGCCATTCAAGAGAGCTCTTCTGCGGAGAAGTTGGTGGAGATTTATATATGAGAGGTAGTTTCTCACCATGGTGTGCCCTCTTTGAGTGTGTCTGATAGAGATGCTCGCTTCACTTCTAGATTTTGGATGATGTTCCATGAGGATTTTGGTTTCCGGTTGCACCTTAGCACTGACTACCATCTACAAATGGACGGATAAAGCGAGCGGGCCATCGAGACAAACTAGGATATGCTAAGAGCATGTGTTCTAGATTTCGTTTGGAGTTGGAACTCCTACCTCCCTTTGGCCGAGTTTGGTTATAACAACAACTATCACCTTAGCATTGGTATGCCACCCTTTAAGCTCCTCTACAGGAGAAAGTGGAGGACCTTGATTTGTTGGGGAGAAGCTGGTTAGAGGGTCATGGGTAGCATTGGGATAGTGCTCAATACAATGGAGCTCATTCAACAAGTTATGTAGAGATTGCAGACAACCTAGAGTCAAAGGAAGAGTTACGCCAACCAACGTTGATTTGAGTTGGAGTTTCAGGTCGGGGATATGGTGCTTCTAAAGGTGTCACATTGGAAAGGCGTCATCCGATTCAGAAAATAGGTTAAACTGGGTCCATGTTTATGTTGGATTAGGTGTCTAAGCCTGTAACTTGATTTGATTATGAGCGTGATCCTTTTGGGTTGCCTTCACTCATGCAACTTGATAGGATGACTATTGGAGAGAGAGAGAGAGAGAGTAGGATTTATTATATGAGTAATAATTTGGTACTCAAAATGATTTTATTAATATATTACAAGATTAATATATTATTTTGAAATCATATTATTAATTAGTAATTAATCAGAAATTAATTTGATATTAGTTTTGGGATTAAAGGAACTGATTAATAATAAAGGGACTATTGTGCAAATCATTGATAGTTGCATAATTGGACTGATGGACTCCATAAAGTGGAGGGGACGAAATCCAATAGGGAGGCCCTAGAGATTCTGTCCAAGGGCTCTAAGGAGTGAGTCCATGGGAAACTTGGTGCCTAACTGAGGTATTAGGGTTTACACCTAAAAACCCTAGCAGCCACAGATATTTAAAGAATCTCTACATAGATAAATCGACTCTATGCATATAATACATACCCTGCCCGATATTCATACCTCTCCAAGTCATCCTTTGCAGTGATTGTTTATGACTCCATTAGAGGTGCAACACTTGGGGCACTAGGCTTTCAAGAGTCAAGATCAAGCAAGGATTATACTTGTTATTACAATATAACAAATGAGGTAATCATCAAACCCTAAGGTTAATATGATTTTTGAATTGTGTATGCTAGTTTTAGGGTTCATTGCTTTAGTATTCATTTTGCATGTTCAATAGAGAAAAACTTAGATCCAAAGCAATTAGCGTTGCTGTGGTGATGCTAAAAAAAACTTTTTGGATGATAAAAACTTCATAAACATAATTGAAATTCTTTTCATCCATTCTAATGGAGCCTAACAGATAAAACAAGGTTTGTGATGATTAATGTGCGATGTCATTTCAACACAAATTTTTACAAAGTTATTTATATCAAAACTCAAATTTGTTAGCAAAAAAAAGGTCACTTTTTATCTGGAATTTTAACCAGATCGGCAGATCCTAATATTTCAAATAAATAATTAATTACAAGGAGATGCTAATGAGAAGTTAATTATTAAAAGATAAAAATATGTTTTAAAATTACTTAAAAGAATTTTTAAAAAAATGACGGTCTTTATTTTTAATTTTAAGGATATGCTAATGAGAAGTTCATTATTAAGAATGTAAATATATCTTTTATCTATATATTTCAAATAAATTATTAATTATCAGAGTTTAATATAAAAGTTAGAAAAGAGAATGACATCTTTTAAAATGAGAATATTACTTATTAAGTTAAATAACTTTTCGGTTTGTTTATATTTGGGTAACTATGTTTTCTTTACATATCTAGGTAACGGACTTGTTGGAAATGTTCACATATAACTGTTATGACCTACTATAACAATCATAATGGTCATATGTGATTACTTACAACAAGTTCGTTACCTAGATGTGTAAAAAGAAAATATAGTTATCAAGATGTGAACAACGAAAAATAAGAGTAAATTACACGAATGGTCCCTTTGGTTTGGGGGGATTTGTGTGTTTGGTCCCTAACTTATATTTTTTTTAACTCAGATGGTCCATAATGTTTATTTTTGTTGCGTGCTTGGTTCCCGTTTTACCTAAAAAGACTATTGTGCCCTTACATATTTTTTTTTTAAATTTATTTTCTTATTTATGTATTTATTTTTTATATATTTTAAAAAACTAATAGACCCTATATATCTATATCTTCTCACCGTAAACCTGAAACAATATTTGGGAATTTTAATCGGGGTCCCACCGGTCACCATCCCATTTTTCATCCTCCTCAAAAATTATTTCCTTCCATCTTTAGTGGGCATCGACGTCTTCACAATCCCTTCTTTTTTTGGTCCGTCAACTTCGGCAATCCAACACCACAACCCACTAAAGATGAAGGGACAGTGAGTTGTGGTGTTGGTTCACTAGAGTTGAAGAACCGAAAAAAGAAAGGATGTTGAAGACATCGATGTCACTGAAGATGGGAAGGAAATAAAAGTTGAGGATGATGAAAGATGGGGTGGTGACCGATGGGAGCCACATTAAAAATTTTCAAATATGGTTTTAGGTTTAGGGTAAGGAGGTACAAATATCTAGGGTCTGTTAGTTTTTTTTAAAATATATAAAAACAAATTCATAAATAAGAAAATTAATTAAATAATAAATTAATAAATGCACAATAGTCTTTTTTAGGTAAAACATGGACCAATCACACAACAAAAATAAATAGTAAGGATCATCCAAGTTAAAAAAAATAAGTTAGTGACCAAACATACAAATCCCCCCAAACCACAGTAACCATTCGTGTAATTTACTCTTACTTTTGAATAACTATTTTTTTGTAGGTATATAGGTAACGAAGTTGTTGGACGTGTTCAAAAGTTGTAGGAAGTGTTCTTATATGACAATTATGTGTACAATATATATATATATATATATATATATATATATATATATATATATATATATATATATATATATATATATAATTACCTAGATGTGAAAAAACTGAAAAGTTAATTAGCATAATAAGTGATATTTCTTTTTAAAATTTACATCTGGAGGAAAATAAATAAACATAAACGGAATTAAAATTTTCATTGATGGGATGGATATTTTACTCAATCACATGATTTTATTTGTGTAGAGCACACTAAATAAAGAGTTAATTTGTGATATAATAAAAAAGGAATGGTTGTTTAAAGAAAATGACCAAGGAAAAATGGATTTTGTAAAATGACCAAAGGATCCGCAGAGCACCCTCTGCGGATCCATTAGCTGCTCTGGGGATCCGCTACACCTCTGCGGAATTGATGTTTTTTTGATTTTTTTGATTTTTTTGATTTTTTTGATTTTTTTTCATTTTTTTCGTTCATTTTCATTTATTATTACTTTTTTTTAAATACACTAATACCTTATGTGATTATGTAAATAATTTGATAAAAGATGTTAAAAATAATGAACTTATGTTCGATATCAGTCCACATAATTGTTTGGGAATCCACAGAACTGTTATCAGCAGATTAGTGTACACCTCTGCGGATTAATGTACACCTCTACAGATCAGTGTATAAATTTTCATACCTGTTAAATATTGTATCAACTCACCCAAGTATTGAAAAATATAGAAATGACCTACAATGCACCAATTTCTACGAATGCAACATCGTTGTCCGATATTCCACGTCCATGGACGACAAGAGAGGTGATGGTTATAATATGATGTTGGTTGAACATTTTTGAAGGTGAAACAACAATGGTTACCCCTGATTACGTTGGAGGTGATGAATGGACCCGCATAACAGGTATGTTCAACCTCTCATTTGGACAAGGAGAATATCGGGTACAAGTAGATATTCTTAGTAAGTGGATGGAGCTAAAGAACGAAATCACATGGTTCAGTCGATGGTATTATCATCTTAAAATTAGTAGTAATTATTATTACTCAAACGAGGATGCTCTTGTAGAAATGATTTTAGATCATTACATTTTCGAGCATGAGGGAAAAGACTTCGAGTATGTGGACGCTTGGAATCTAGTTAAGAACCACCAGTATTTCATATAGAAGGGTTTTTTATGTGAAATGTTTTATGTAATATGTTTGCTACTGATGTATGTTTTCCATGTATTTATACTGTTTTGTATTTTATGTTCTATGGAATAATGTAGAAGTTAACTCAACTGGTTTCGTAAATAACCTAATTCAAACCAAATACATATAAATAACGTAATACAAACCGGTGCATATAAATAACCTAATAAAAACAAACTACATTAAATTATCCTTCTACAAACCCAATACAAATTAAAAATACGGGAGATCTTTTAATAGATTCCAAGGCCCTTCAAACTCGAATTCTAACCCGTTACTAATGGATATGTATTCCACTTTAGCCGCTTCCAGGATGACTTCCTCATCTTCATTCGGACGTGCGTCATCAATTTTGGTATAAAGATTATTGAAAACCAAGACTTCTGTTTTTAATTCATACCATTTTGCTGTGATGTCAATGGTGTTGCGGTAGTTTTCTGGGGCAGTTTGAGGGTCAGCGTTGAAGGCGTAAGTTAAACGCATCCAATAACTTGGATCATTCACCCTGGTGGTCTCGTGGATATTAATATATGCACAAGTTAGACGGGGGTTATCCTCAACGCTCCATGGTATGGAAGCCATTATGGCGAAAAATATAAGGGTTAATTTATAAAAATAAAAAAATGAAATCAAGAAGAAATGGTACATAATCAATGAAAGGATACGCATGGTAAAGTGATTTTATATTACTTATTATGCAGAGTTGTTTGGTAATCCGCGGAGGTGTACACAGATCCGCAGAGGTGTACACTGCTCCTTAGAGGTGTGCACTGATCCACAGAGGTGTGTAATGATCCGCAGAAAACAGTTCTTAAGTGATGTGTCAAAAACCCCAATTTGGACCTCATTCGTTTCTTTCTTACCACTTTGATTCTTCAACACAATGTCTATGAGCTCGTTAAATGTAAGAAACCACCTCCAAGTTGCTCGCGTATTTGTTAAAGACGATGTTAACAATTTTCATTGCGATGTTCCGGCTAAGGAACGAACATGATGGAAACTCACTAACCCCGACATACGTTTTTGGAACTACAACAGCAGCTTGGTAAGCTTCGTTTCTAAATATACATATATAATTGCGATTGTTTAAAATACATCTTGGGTGATTAGTCATTGTGTTTTGATGTTTTATTCATGTGGGTTTGATACAGATAAGGCTGAGGAAATGTGATTACTTTGAATGGAAAGATATTGCACTTGAAGATGGTTACTACAAAAACCTCATCTATTCCATGAAGCAACATTTGGATTCCAAAGAGGATCTTGTTTTCAGAAATAACTTGAGGAATAAGAATGTTGAGTTGGAGTTTCTCCTGAGTAAGGAGAAGAGTGTAGTGGCAAGCATGGAGAAGGAGATGTGTGATTCCAAGAAGAGCATACATATGTACAAGCTGTTGGTAGTTGTTCTAATAGTTGGGTATCTCATGTTTGTTTTGTTTTAATAGGTGTACCTATATGTAAATCCAAATAACACAATCAAAGTCTAATATTCCAAATAACACAATCAAAGTCTAGTATTCCAAATAATTTCTGTCATCCGATTACGGTAACTAAATCCCATATCTCTAGGTGATTGACGTGTCTCCACTGGTACACCCAATGCAAGCATTTCCATGAACATGCAAACAAAAACTCAACAATCTCCTCTTTCTCCTTCTTCTACTTGTTCCTGCTGCGGCACATGTTTACCTTTAACGAATTTCACCTCAGTAGGTTTTTGTCTATTGGGAAAATGGGCCCAATATGATATGTGGTCTAGTTCACTTAATATACTATCTCCCAACGATTTGAAACTACCGTCATCTGAATTTTTTTTTAAGAAACCACACCATTCAGCTGAATCGTATATGGTCACTTTCCATGTCAGGAGATCCAAATCAGCCAAATACCAATGCAGTTTGCGGTATTCAAAAAAATAATAACATATTAGATATATACATATTTTAATGTTTGTGTGTGTGTGTGTGTGTGTGTATATATATATATATATACTTACCCGATCAATATCCTTCCAATGTGGTCCATCAACCATCCCGGCTGCTATACGCCTCAAATAATGTTGTTTCCCAGGTTCCAAAGTTGTGCCTTCAGGATTAATAATCGTCCACCTACAATTCGACGGACTTATTTCCTTGAGCAGCGATGACCAGATAACCAAATGTTGCGTGTTAGAAAAAAAATCATTTTGAACAATTAATTATCTAACCATTTTTGTAATATAAAATAAGGGATGTTCGTTACCTGAGAGAGCAACCATCTAGAGCCAATACCAAGTAAAGTAGACCAAAATTCCCAATTCATGTCAATACCTCTTAAAAGTCTATGCTCCACAAATACCGCCCCCATCTTCTTTCCCCACAATTTCCAAAATTCATCATCACAATCTGCATAATTATTCAATAGTAATTGTCTTTTTGCTACATTATTTTCCTTCTGTGTTTTTTTCCCTTTTCTGTTCTTCAATGGTTCCGTCGTCGGAGGAACCTACAAAATCAATATGTTAATTAATTTGGAACGATTATATACTATATAGATAGAAATTACTTAATTTTATACCTGTGTGTAAGGCTCCTTACAAAATTTCGATTTCATTTTTATCCGCCCTTTAATTAGTGTAGCTGTGTTATCCTCAACATCAACAATAGGCGGTGGCGTCTGCACGTATGTATGGCCTGACTCGGGACCCAAACCACCAAAAAAATCTTCCCCCGCATCCATATTTTCCATATCGTTCACACCAAATTGTTTATCTTTTTCCCAATTATCGATTCTCTTCCCAAAGTGCTCGATTGTGGTTTTCAATTTATTAACAACGCAAAATAACTTGTCTATTTTACTGTTTTCTACAGGTCCGTGGGGTGTTTCCTAAAAATGAGAGGCTGAGGTGTAATCTGCTCCCTGAAACTGATTCCAAGGTTATGGAGAACACTGCATAGGAGGACTCATTAGTTGCGGTGATGGAGAACGCTTCTTAGAAGGACTCTATTGTTGCGGTGGCGATTGCACTTTGTCTAGAGTCCAATTAACATAACGCACAAAGAATGGCAAATTGATCTCAACAGGTGTTGGTTCAAAATCACGTGGGATGTTATTATCCTACAAAATTAATATAAATTAAGTATATAAAATTGTTGTAATTTTTAACTATATATATTTAATATAAGGATTGCATAGTTATTCCACTGAAACGTCTAATATACGCAAACATTGCTCGAGAGTCAATTGTGTTTTTATTCTCCATGCCCTCATTCTTGGAATTTCATTTTTTTCGTGATGCGCAAACTTCAAAGCTTCAGGAAATGTCTCCAAAATCCATACCTATTATTACGACAAAAAATTATGTTTTGTCCAAACTTATAAGCACTTAAAAAATACCAATTAATTGCAGCTAAAACTAACCTTAAACGGAAACTGAAAACCTAGAACAGTATACTTCATCGTCTTCGTGTAACCCTCATCCTCATTATCTCGTAAATATCTAGAGATTTTACCAAACCATAATCGTAATTGTGTTTCACTATACCTCCACAAATACGTACCCCATGCAAATGTGTCCTACTCATTAATAAATAATATAAATCATCAAGTATTTATAAATAAATAATAAATAATAAATTTAATACTTGTTCCAATTATATTGACTATCGTCTAGCTCATACACTGCCGACGGAATGCACGTATTGCCGTCTCGTCCTATGAGACCCCTCAACAAAAATATCATTTGCATAACCATTACCGCATCCTCATCGCTATACGTCGAGAATGCTGGCCCTTTTACGTAGTCTTCTAAATCTTTCAGCCGTAAATCTTCATCTCTCACATTATGGAACAACCGATTCCTTAATGTTGAACTTCTATTGACTTTTGTACTTATTATATCAACATACGGCCCAAATCTCAAACCGGTAATCAAACAAAATTCTATTTCATCATATTCAACCATCCTGCCTTGTAACTCGAACCGAAACCTCCCAGCCTTGGCTACCTCTACATCACGAACCTCATGCAACATCATCAAATGACAGAGCATCGAGTCACCATTCAGATTTGGGCATACCAATGAAGATCCCAAAAGTTGTCTCTCGAAATAATTCAAGTCGCCTACTATTTAGTTTTGGAATGTACTTTTTCAACACAGTCCCAAACGCCCCTCTAAAAGTACATTCTGCAGGCCATCCACGTAAACTATGCTGCAAAAGATTAAACATGTATGACAAAAATTAAACAAAATAATACTGATATATTGTTTTTTTAACAATTTTATGCAACAAAAATATCGTTTTTATTCTATAACCTTTTATACAATAGTCTACGTAAATAGTTATCTTTTAAAATTAGTTGTCCCTTTTTTATAACAAATTTACAGAATTTTACAAAATGGTCTCATATATATTATAAAATTTACATAAATGGTCCATTTTAATAATAATTATAGAAAATTTCAATTTTCAATGTTTTTTCTAATTACATAAATAATTGGAAATCAATTTTAATATGCGATATAATCAACATAAAATGATCTCAATATTCAATGGTCTATTTAAGAGATAATAATTACAGAAAAATCAAAAAAAAAATAGATCCATAGAGGCAGTTATCGTTCCGTAGAGGGCTCCTCTGTGGATCTGTTCTTGAGCAGAGGAGCTCTGCGGATCTGTTCTTGACGAAAACAAGGCCTCCTCTGCATAAATTGATTTCTTATTTCTAATTCTTACACTCCAACAAACATATATGTTTATAAATAACATTTAACCAATCAATTTCCAAATCATATAATCGATTTCTACAAAGATTACTCGAGTTCTTATACAAAAATTAGGAAAAAAAATTACTTGAGTTCCATATCCATCTGATAACACATCGGAGTGCAGTTGCTCCACAAATCGAGCTCCTTGACATTTTCTTGTTCGTTTCAATCAAGGTCGATGTCCGCAGCAGATCTCCACCTTCCTTCCGCAGTTGAGTAGTGAGGAATGCCTTTTCTTCGTTGTTTTTATCGATCCGCAGAACAATTAAGGGTTCCGCAGAGGTTTTTATGGTTCCGCAAAACCCCCTCAGCGGAACATTTGGTCATTTTCTGAAATATTGATTTTTGTGGTTGTTTTTTTTCAAAATCATTATAAATTATGATCATTTGCCAAATTATCTCCTAAATAAAAGCTTTTTCAAAATTGACATAAACATTTATCATCATAAAAAGTTCAAAACTTTACTAAATAAAAGCTTTTTCAAAACTGCCATAAACATTTTATCCTCACAAAAAGTTCAAAACTTTTCTAGTTTTGAAATATAATTTTTTGTGAGGAAAAGAATTTTGCATAAAGTAAAATAAAATAAAATAAAAAGTTGAATAGAGAGTGGTGACTCGGTACTACCATTCCCTTGGAAGTTGGACCAAATCTTTTACATAGATAATGATCCTAAGAAACCGACCTGTTCAAATCAATTTAAGCCCAAGCAGCCATCAAACACTTCCCCCACCAATCAGGATGCGATTTAGCAGGTAAAACAATAAAAACTAATAAAATAAAATAAATTACTTTCATTCAAAAATATTATATCCGATAATACAACAAAAGTTTTTTTAATTCCAATGAAATCAAACATTTCATTCTTTGGTTAATTTCATAATACCATACACTATCTATTTTTAATTGTTTTAGTAGGTGAAAGGATCTTACAACATTTAATTTCAATAAGTTAGTGACATATACAACTAATATGGGTTGATATCACAAGTAACGAACGAAAAAACATCATTATTTTAAAAAAGTTAGTATTAAATGTAAGCAACTAAAACGTTATGTTTACAAGATATTTTCTAAGCACAACATTATAGTAGTTTACCTTCTGACATCATTTTTTTAAAGGGGTAATGATTTAGGAGGGTAATAAGGTTTTCAGTTTGTCCGTATTAGGTCACTAAAGTTTTTTTTGTGCATACGAGACCAATATGGTTGTTATTACCGTTTAAAAATAGTCATTTTACCGGTTTTAACGGGTAAAAAGAACTATTTTTAAATGGTAATAACAACCATATTGATCTAATACGCACAAAAAAAAACCTTAGTGACCTAATATGGACAAACTGGAAACCTTATTACCCTCCTAAGTCATTAACCCTAATTTGTAAAGACATTGAGAATATATGACCATCAACAGTAAACTACTTCGTTTAGAACTCGCGTCTTCCCATATAACCTGCTACTCCTCTATATGGCGAAACTTTTCATCTATAGTCGTCCCTTTGGAGACATCCGATAAAATTGGAACGATTCAAAGAAGATTAGCATGGCCCTGCGCAAGGATGACACACACAAATCAAGAAATGGTCCAAAAAAAAAATTAACCCTTCGTCGTCTTCTCTGGAACCCTAATTCCCTTTTCAAATGCTAATAGAGTTCAATTGCAATTCTTACGTTTCAGTAGTTCATCTACTAAAGTCATGATCAGACAACATATGGATTCCATGGTCAAATTGATATTTTTGTTGATGTCTTTAACCATTTGTGGCAAGTAAGGGTGATCCTTCTTTTCTATAAAATCTCCTTTAAGTTTTTTTACTGTTCCTATCATTAAGTTTCATGCTTTATAAACTTCCGTTTATGGGTTGTATATAATATGTATGTATTTGTTTATGTGTTGATTTTTTTATTCATTTTGCAACTTCAATTTCTTAGTTCATGTTGTGGTTTTGCTTTTTATAAAATAATTGATAATAGACATCCTCTGCAAGTTCCTGTTGGTTTTACATTTTCATTCGTTATCAAATGTAGACATTAATGGAAGGTATCAAAGTGAGATTGTTTTTGTACATATGGATGTGTTCATGTAAACATTTAAATGACAAAAAAGAAGTTATTGATAAAATGTTGCATATTTATGTAATGAAGATCATCAATCATATGAGTTTTTGGACTTAGAAGTTCTGGAAGGGTTGTGAGATAAGTTTAAATAGAAGCAACTATTTTCAGTCAAACAAATCAGTCACATTGATTAGTAAGCATGTTTTCTAAATACTTTGGGTTAATGACTTAGGAGGGTAATAAGGTTTCCAATTTGTCCGTATTATGTCACTAAGGTTTTTTTGTGTGTATTAGACCAATATGGTTGTTATTACCGTTTAGAAATAATCATTTTACCGGTTTTAAACAGTAAAATGACTATTTCTAAACGGTAATAACAACCATATTGATCTAATATGCACAAAAAAAAACCTTAGTGACCTAATACGGACAAGCTGAAAATCTTATTACCCTCCTAAATCATTATCCCTTTTTTAAAACAACCGTTTGTAAAATAAAATAAAATAAAATAAAAATAGTTCGTTACTCATTTAGAGATTAACCCCTTTAACATTTGAACTTTTTTCAAAAGCCTATTTTCTAAATAGCTATATTACTAATATCTTTCTCTATAGCATTCATGTTATCATACTTGTTTCAAAACCATGGCACAATGCTCTTGTCCTTTAAGATGATCCATATACTCCACCACGCTAGTCCAACCCACATTGCATACTGTACAAGTTATCGAAGCACAAGATGCTGTTCCCCCTTCTTTCATCATCTTCTTCCTCTTTACATCTCCATCCTCTTCACTTGCTAATGAGTCATTAGCTTTCCTTTTACCCTTTTCCAAAATTACAACTTTACCCTCCTCTCCATTCATCAAATCCTGTAACATTTTTTCTCCTTTCATTCGCTTTCCAGTTTTATATTCGGCTTTTTTGTGTTTCTTCCCTGAAAGGTGCCTGTGGAGCTCACCATAGGAAGTGCAACAAACCTTACAAAGTTCACATCGTGTAGAGCTTCCTTCGTTTGGATTTACAACTTCGCCCTTGGTCAACTTCCCCGAATCAGTATGGGTCGAGGGCAAACCCGTCATTTTCTTTGATTCTTGAAGATTCCTCTTATGATTCCTCCCTCGCAGATGCCTGTAGAAGGTATCGCTGCTATAATCGATCTTACAAACTTCACACCATCGAAACTTAACGTCCTTTGAATCCTCAAGTTTTTCCACATGCTTGGAAACTGGTGTCTTCGCCATTGAAGCAGTAGGCGTTGTCGATGGTGGGGTTTGTAATTTTTCTGAGTCTTTAAGGTTTTTCAGGTGATTTGTCGCTGGATTGTGTTCTAGAAGCTTCTGTTCGCTGTTACAAGTGACTGTTTTACAAACTTCTTCTTCCACTTTCTCTGTGCCATTGTTGGAAGACTGAACCAGAGTACCATTGTTTACCTGATTTCAACGAATTTTCATAAATCAATTTTCAAAAAAGGATGTAATTATACAGTTAACACAGTAATTTTGTTCAATTGTTACCTGGGTTTCTTGTTTCTCACCATGGAGATGCTCTGTATCTATGTTTTGATCATGGCATACCAGATCAGGAATGGTGCAAGTAAACAAAGATTCAATTGAGGGTGCATTTTGTAAGAAATCTTCCTTCTTTTTCTTCTTCTTATCGGATTCATGGTAAGAATTAGCGTCTGCAACCGGTGGTGGCGTTTCTTGGTTGATCGAAGATGAAACAGAGAGCTTTTGCGAATTTTTTAAATGCTTCTTTCCTTCCTTGTGTTCCCTTAACATTTCCTCGCTGTTACAGAATACATTACAGATCTCACAACGGATGATTTGCGAGTTTTTACTATCTATCTTTGTTTCTACAACGTCATTCACGATCTGCGGAGGACTAATTTCCGAGTTTGTAGGGGAATTGGAAGCCATGGGCGCCATTGGAGGTTCAGTGAAGCTTCCACCTGCCTGAATAAAGATCGCTAATGATTTCCATTCCCATTTTATCGAGTAACAAAACAATATTAAATTGATTCAAGATTCGTAATGAACTCATAATTAATTATTTATGAAATTGAAAAAAGAAAGTACTGAAACAGACTTACAAACTCATCGTCATGAAGCAAACCCAATTATCCAACTGTATAGCTTACAAACTTCATCCGTTGACAATAACAACAAATAAACAATGGACTAAAAAATGAGTAAGGTGGGCCCTACAACCATGAACTATGGTGACGGAGGTACAAATCCGTCGTCGCCCCACTGAAAGCGAAGGGACTTTCGCAAAAATCACGATTTTGAATTCTTAATAGGGGACAAAAAAGACATGGAACTTAGAGCGTAGGTACTTACATGTTCAGATGGAGTTAAATCACTTGTGTTTGTGTATGTAATGACATCAGTTCGTGAAGCTGCACAAGGGTCGACATCTAATGGTGACATCGGCTTTAATATATCATCAGCATTAGGTTTAGGGTTCAAGAACGAACAGGGGTGGATTCCTTGAGGATGAATCATGGGTTTGGGAATGTTAAATGATCGCATTGGAGGATTAGGGTTTGGAAACAGGAAGAAGGAAGAAGGAAGATGAAGATGAAGATGAAGACGAAGATGTTTGCTGTTCTTACAACATTTTTGTTTCAGGAATCAGGGTTTGAGGGTTTTGATGATAAAAATTGGTTGTTTGCAAGCTTTTAAGTCTTTGTTAGATTCAAATATACAGCCATTTATGGGAGAATTTCAGACGAAAAGTGATTGCGTATGCTTGTCGTATTTACCATTTATAAATGACACAGCTAAGAATTTGATTTGACATTAAATCATGCAATTATTTAGTTTATTGCTTTTTCTTCAAATAGTAATTATTAGATTAAAAAAAAGTACCAAAATGTTATAATAATCCGAGAATTTTAGCTAAATAATAATCAAATCCACTCGATGTTTGTAATGTTATAATCCTTCTATAAGATGCATGACAATTGTTTTGTACATCCCATCTATTGACACAACACGAAACTCGACACGAACCCGATACGAAATAAAAATGTTTAAGTAAGATATTTTAACCCGTTTAAATAAACGGGTTGATACGATACGACACGAAAATTAAATGGGTAAGGTTAGGGTTGAGAATTTCAATTCGAATATGACTCGAAAATGACTCGTTTATTTATATGCAAATATTTTGAATTATTTAAATAAACTAGAGAGATACAAAATCAAAACCATAAGTAAAAGAAAGCCTTCGAATTAAATTGTTTTGTAATGTTGAAATGACTTAGTCATCTAGATCAATACTTCATTTCAATTTTTCATTCTCTCCTAAACTACATAGTCTCTTTCACCACTCTCGCATCCTCATGACCTTTGTTATCCGCCTCTCCAACTCCCACTCTTTTAGTTTTGTCATTTGAACTTACTATGACTTCAACTATTCTGCCTCCAAAGTATTAGCTTTTCCTTTCTGCCTACCTAACTCCTACTCTTTCAACATGCTCAATCTTTTAACCTCACATGACACGATGTATTTCGAGCTATAACATTAACCCGAACTCGACACGAAAATAAACGGGTTGACACGACACGACACGTTAATCAAATGGTTCGGGTTAGATTCAAGCACTTTCAACCCGTTTAGTGTTTCGACACGACACGAACCCGACACGACACGACACGATTGCCAGCTCTAAGAAACACCCACATGAATAATTTAATAAATAATTTAATAGAGAAAAGGTTAAAAAAAAATAGCTATCAGGTATATAACAACCGGTGGTAGACGCAGAACGTTCTAATAGAGGCAGCACTAAATTTTTTTTCCGAAAAATCTAAATTAATAGTGACATTCGTATTTTAAGCCGGTGCACCTAACAGATAAAAAAAATTACACTACGTGTTGGAATCGGAGTAGTAGCGTGGGACCCCCCGGGCTCCACTAAGGTCCACCACTTATAACAACTGAGCATACCCGGGGGAGTGATGTGACCATATCAGTGCTTAGTGGTAGTTGTGGCTTGGGGCCTGAATAAGGCAAAGACATTGGACACACACACACACACACTCTCTCTCTCTCTCTCACTCTTTATATATATATATATATATATGTGTGTGTGTGTGTGGGGGGGGGGGGGGGGATGTTTGGGCACACCATGCCTTCAAAATGAAGGTTGTGTGATGGTTGTAAGGGTGGAGCTATATGGTGGAGCTACATGGTGTAGGTGTGGTGGTTCTAAGGGTGGAGCTACATGGTGTGTTGTTTGTAAATTGTATAGCCTTATTGATGGGTTTTAGTCATAAGACATCCTATGTGCTCATACAAACCCTAATGCTTGGATCTAGGTTTCTCTATTGAACATGCTTTGAATCCAAGACTATAAACCTTAATTCTAACATACAAGTAATCATATTAATATGTAATTAGGTTTAAGATCATACCTTGATTGTTATGTAGCAATAACAAACCTAATTCCTCCTTGTATTGGCTTTGGAAGGCTTAGAGTCACAAGTGTCACTCCTCTAATGGTTCACAAACACCATAAGCAAGAGGATGAAGAGGAGAGAGGATGGAGGCTGCCAAAAACGTGTGCAAACCCTTACAAGAACATTAGCCACGTTTTTTTTTAGCCTTAAGGGGTCTTTATATAGTTGGGCTATTAGGGTTATCTAACAAGGAACCCCTAATTTGGATGCTTAAGCCCTAAGCAACCCATAGACTCCTTTAATTAAGCCCATGGACGATTTCCTTATGGGTTTCCCATTAGAATTCGTCCATCCCTTAATACAAGGCAATCCATGGCCCAAATTGCAATTATCCTATAATTACAATTCCAGTCCCTTAAGTTTAATTAATCTCTTTTAGTCACAAAACTAATTACCAATTAATTATTGACTAATATTAATTAAACAATATAATTTCTCCTTTAATATATTATTCCCATAATATATTAATAAATCATATTTAATCATTTCTCTCCATAATTCATCCTATCAAGTTGCTTTGGTGAAGGCAACCCAAAAGGACCATGCACCATCGGGTCAAGTACATACCAAAATAGTTATGGACTTAGACACTAATCCAACAGTCTCCCACTTGGATAAGTCTAACAACTATTCTGCGTATGACTTCAGATCCTGATCTGCAATCGTAGCTTTCCAAAGTCGCTGTCAACTCTGATCATATCAGATACACGTGTCCTTAGATAAGGGATCATATATTCCTCCATTCTAGATATCGTATGAGATATGATTTCAAATCATTCTCTTTGTACTATATCTCGATTTCCGATTTATGACGACAGACTAACTGAACAAATCAAATTAGTCCTAGCCCGGCCGAGCATTTACGTATGTCATCACTAAACCATCGAGGGGCCCAAAGATATCGCTTTTATTCTTTGAATAAAAGGAACGGATAAACTTTGATACAATGTTTGCTTGCACTCACTAACCAAATCACACACAACAATATGTTTTATAACACCAAGTTACTAGTGCGTTTACATATTATCAATGTGCAACCGATTAGCAAGATACAACTCACACATCTCGGTTTCAAGAATATAAGATGTTATCGTCTCACTAATCACTCGAGATAGTGATCCAAGTGAGCGTGGGTTTAATCCAATGCTCAAATCATATTCATAAGCACTCATGAACGTTGCAGCAAACATTTGCTTATGTCTAATACTTTTCTAGACAATCCACACACCAATTCATGTCAGTCTTCATTCATATCTACTTCCAACATATGAACGACTATGGCCCGTTTGAATAATTCGATTATTCTTAATAAACTCAATTATTCTGGAAGTCAAAACATTCAAGGTGAAACACAAAAATAATACTAATCCCATATGGCCTCAAACCTTTGAGTATAAACAAAACACATTTTATTTATCACCATATCGATTACTCATTATCTATCGTTTCGGGTAATCAACTTCTTACTTGAATTCCAACACTTGTCCCATGCTCCTAGCATGCACACAATGTTTACCTATGGTTCTTACTTTTGTGAAATAGACAAATTGAGCACGTTTCCAATCCTTCTCATTTTACAACTCCAAATCCATTTTCTTAAGTGTAAGAATATCAAATTCTCGCTACTTATAGAATATGCTAGATTCTAACACTTTATGCAACGATCCTTTCGTAATGTCACTGCACCAAGGTCACAAAGACTATTGCCAATGATATTACAAAGTCCTCTACCGGAGATTGTTACAAGACAATTCCTTAGATATGATGTCTCTCACTCAAAGTACATTCCTTTTAACATCCTTTTGCATAAAGGTTTCTAATCTAGACATAGATTTTCAATATTTACTTCCCAATATGGACACGCTTCCATATTTTCCATATGACAACTAATTTCTTAATAGAATCTTATCTATTCGTGATGATGTCGATATTTTCCATCCAATATGGAAACATTTCCATAATTTCCAATACTATACTTCCAACTACTCACAAGCAACCAATCCTCGTCGAACTTTGGATTGTCCTTTGATAGTTGTTTAATTATTTTAGTCAAAACCGATTCTAGTCCCTTTTCCCTCTAAATGCGCTAGACATTTGGAAAATTTTAGAATGGTCAAACATTAAAGCATTTGCAATCGATCCTATACCCGAAGCGTATGGGACACGACGCACAATGTTTTATTTGATATGTTCTCAAAATTCGAATTGTGAAGAGGAATGCCGTAATCATAATCGAAAATTTAAGAACACACTATGTACCCTTGACTAAATTTATTAACATTCCACAACCTAATCCTTTAGATTTGAAATGAAGCATAATATTCTCTCCCTTAATTATAGCAAAACAACTATACAACCCTTACGACTTTGCAAGGTATAACTCTTGTTTTTCTATAATTAATATTGCCAACTATGCAATACGTGCCTTAATAATCATACAATCATAACATTTATGCTCCCACTATCATGATGATTATTATAAAACATAACACTTATGCTCCCACTAGCTTCGACATGTATTCATAAACATCTTAACTTCCAGAAAGACAAGACCTATTGGATTTCTTAAGTCCATGTTTTTAATGCTTAGTGCTTTGATAATCTTTTATCAAGGCTTCTTGAACTTATACACCTTTGCCTTAGATAGTTCATATGTGTGTCTTAACAATTAAGACTAATTGCCAAACCTCACAATTCAAATTATGGAAAGGGATGTCGTAACCATGATCGAATTCGAGAATGCAATTTTACAATCACTATCTTTTAAAATCTTTCTTAGTGAAAGCATTTCCTCACAATCATTTTCATGAATGAGGAAATCTTATGACACTTAGATTTAAATGGTGTATTTGTTCCTATCCATGTGAATTTGTTAAAACAAAGTTTACAACAAATTCAGACTCATATGGACCGAACTTTCTTAATCTTGATTTCTTGCCTTATGGTAGCACAGCTGCCCACCACGTCTTCCAAGTAGTTAAGCAGCTCACCTTTTCCTATCAATGTACTTTCCATTGATCAAGGTCCTTGCCTTTTATGTATTCAAATGAGAACTCATAGGACTCACATGCATAATTAACTCGATTGGATTGGCACAGAAACAAAATAATGTCTTCACGATAGGTTGTAAACCTCAACTCGTGTGCTAATGATAATCGATAAGGTTTATTTGATTTGTTCTTGAAACTTTTCAAGACTATTAAGACTCCCACTGACTCCTTGCCATATACGATTCTCTTATAAAAACATTTCTTGACAAACAAATATTCAAGAGTTAGTGTAGCTTTTATCAAAACAAAACACTTCATAATTTTTGTCTTAGTTGGTCTTTGTCTTATCCAAGACATCACAACTTTCCACAATTGATGAATGTTATAAACCTTCTTAATACTATTCACTCAATGTCACAATCTTGACTTTAAGACTTGTTTTGGAACGAAGTATGATTGACTTCTTGATTTGACTATTTCTTCAATCTTTGATTCCTCTTCTTAGACATACAATTGTACTAAGATTCACTTAGAGGATCAATTGAGATATGGTTCTTAATCATTAAGACCCATTATAAAGCATAAAAGCTACTCTCCCTTCTTCTTAGAATGGAGAAACTTTTATCTTTCTGCCTACTTGATTCTTCTTATTCGTTCTACTATTGATCTAAACCCTTTAATCAATTCAGAATTACACTTTATCTTGTAAGTGTAATCATATTCACTAAGCCTTTAGTAAATCATGACGAATATATTTGTTACTCTTATGTTGAACTTGATCAACACACAACTTTGTGTACTCGATCTCCTAATCCTTCACTTGACACTTTGTCAATGAATTAGTCTAATTTCCAAATACGAAATTTCTCATTCATCATGCAACCAAGTTGCGTGATTCCAAATTTCTGTCCAATTGAAACTTTGGGTGATGAGAAACTCTCCCTATTTGGTAAATTCTCGACGTTTCCATAAATAACATAACTAAGAATCATATCCATTCGTTGTAGAAATATGCAAATATCAATTTTCATAACAATTTCATTGTAAGGAAGTAAACAAATAAATAAGTTAAACAAAATTTATTTTATTTATAAAAGCAGCGGAAAAACATTTGTCCTTACAATGCAAAATCTATTGAAAACTATGTAAAAGGAAAATTTCTAACAACTCTATCATAACTATCTAAGCTCAAAATCCAATCTTCAAGTCCACGCGATCGAGATCCATCTCTTGTGATTAGATTCACCTTGCTCTCTTATCAAGCTTCCTTTCTTTTCACCGATCCTTCAAAACATTCAAATGCAGTCTTATCACATCATGTATTAAGAATCAATGAATAGGAAATTAATGGAGTTAGATAGTGGATTCTTACCTAAAGCGTAGTCATACTTTTGACTCTCCCATCTCTTAGATCTCTTAGGTAAATAGGGCAACTTCGTCTCCAATGCCCCTTCTCTTGGCAATAAAAGCAAATTGACTCCTTTTGGAACAGGACATGGAACTACTTTAGACATCGCCTTTCTCTTATGATCAATCTTTTCAATCATAGCATGTCTTTCGTTGCCATTGTCTATATCCATAGAGGTCTCGAAGGTAGATTCACCAATCAACTTTGCTTTTCTATTACGCCAAACCATTGCTGATTCAGCAGCAATAAGCATACAGGTGAGATCTATAAGGGTCACGTTGCGGTTCACCATATAGTACTCTCTTACGAACTCACTATATGAGTTAGGAAGTGACTGAAGAACCCAATCAACAGCCATTTCCTCACAGACAACTGATCCCAACAGTGTGACTTCATCCCTAGGACGTGTGCACACACCGACTTTCCTTCTTTATGTTTACTTGCCAATAGGGCTTGAGTGATATTGAACCTTTCAATTTTACAATCTTGTGGGTTAGGGGGAATAATTGGAGGAGGAGGAGTAAGTGAAGCATGATTTCTTGTTCCTCGATCGAATCGTGGAATATCATCTTCATGTGGAATGCTTGTTCCACGGGATTTGAGAAGACCATAGTTGTCGAACTTTGACATCGGGAGAAAAACGAATTCAAGTTAGTTGATTGATTAAGTCCCTGGTAAATCACCCAAATGAAATTCCAAGGCTAGGACCCAACACAATATCCTACAACTCGGGAGAGGGATGCCGTAACCCAAATTGCAGAACATTTGAAGGTAAGTGAATGATGATTCACTAATTTCCACCATGAAAAACGAAAAAGAAATTTAAGTTTTAAATCTATGAAAACTCCTAGATCCTTTGAGATTCATTGAACATTTCAATGGCATGTTTAAATCTCGATATGCCCCTCTTGTTTGTGACTGGGATGCCGAGGATCACAAAGCGGGTGTGAATAACCATGCAAACTACATGGTGCCCTCACATGTTACACTCACCTATTCGATGTGCCGGTAAACCACACACGCTCCACCGAACTATGACAAACATTGATTCACCCTTTGCTACCTTTGCTTAGAACCATTTAGTGTGCCGGTAAACCACACACGCTCCACTAACGTCTTCGCAAGGGCACAAAGTGTAATTTCATGGAATTGCATCAATTCACTTTTGCCTAAGTAACTAAGATTGGGAATTTGAAAAACATTTAGTTACTTTGTATTTCATTATACTTATAATGGAAGGTTTCGTCCTATCCTACCTGTTCGGCTAACGACCCTCCACTAGTCAAGAGTGTGGTGGGTAAGAGTGGATACCCATTCAATCGCCATTTTATAGGCAATTTCCTTTAACACCCCTTATAGACCAGCTTCGTGAATGAGGCCTACTAACGGTAAGACTGACTTTTACTCATACATATATATAATGTTAAACCTTTAATGTTATATATAGTATAGGGTGTATTTTATACTTTTAAAATTCAATTAAAAGGTTAACCTAAACCTTTATGGATTTATTAAATCTCTTTTAATTATACTCCTTAATTAATTAATAAAACCATAAGGGTGTGATTTGAACTTTTCAAAACATTACTAGGGTTTTAGAATTTAACATTTCTAATTAAACCTTTAATCAACTTTTAAATTCCAAAACTTGAGGGCAAAATTTGAAACCTTTTTCAAAACATTAGGGTTTTAACTATTTAAATTTCAAAACTCCAAAACCTTTGGGTTCAAATTTAAACTATAAAACCTAAAGGGGAAAATATGAAACCTTTCATAACAACAAGGATCAAATAACAAATAATTTTAAATTAACATTTAATCACATAATTAACCATATTTGATTTATTTAATGATTTCTTGCAAAACAATTTATCAATTTACTCAAAATAATTAATCAATTATCTTATAAGGAAACAATTATCTTGTTAATTGATAATTATCTTTAATTAGATCAAGAATATAGTCATATATATCATAAAATCGGATTTATATTGATCTAATATGATAAGGTAACTATCTATATGCAAAAACAGCAAGAAATCCCGAGATAAGCATTATCTGACGAGTTGACTCGTTGAGTCTGCATGGACTCGGTGAGTTCAGCCATGGACTCAGCAAGTCCAGCCTCCACAATCCAAAAAATCGAATTTTTCAGTTATACAATGCATCAATACAATTGAAACCAAGCAAGGCTCTGATACCACTGATGGGTTTTAGTCATAAGACATCCTATGTGCTCATACAAACCCTAATGCTTGGATCTAGGTTTCTCTATTGTACATGCAAGTTATCCAAGACTATAAACCCTAATTCTCAGGGTTGAGCCCTATATAAAGAGCATCATGTTTCCTCTCCAGCCTCTTTATCACCCCCTTGAGTCCCAGAAACCCTAAAATCATGGAGAAGCACCATTGTTGAGTGGATTGGAGCTTGGAGAGGTAATTGTTGAAGAAAGTTTGGAAAATTGAAGGTGTTGAGCAAGGGGCTTTGCTTGGATTCGAGTTCCTTGCAGATTTGGGCGTTCCTTTGAGGTAATATCTCGTTCTTAGGCTGTTGTTCTCTTCTCTCTTCATTTTGGGGTTTGGGGGGAAGCTTACCTTGGGTGATATTGGAATCTAGAGGTTAGATCTGAGGTTGCTACCTCAGATCTGGAATGGAGGAGAGTTGGAATGCAGGAAAGTCCCTGTGTTGAGTGTTGGATGAAGCTATCTTGTCCCAAACCTTAGCCCTAATGTGCATAATGCATAGATCTCTTTGGATTCACGTAAAGATTGCCACTTTACGTGATGGATGAGTTGTAGGAGGCTAGATCTATGTTTTGGATCAATTGCATGGTCTGGAACGCTTTTGTTTGGATGCAGACCGGTGGTACTCGGTGAGTCACATGGGTGGACTCGACGAGTTACTTGAAGATAAGTTGGAACTCGACGAGTTGGATGAACAACTCGGCGAGTAGATTGAAGATAGCCTTAGACTCGGTGAGTCTGTTCTTGGACTCGGCGAGTCTTGTCGAAGAGTCCAAATATTTTCTGGTTGAGTCGAGAACCGGCGAGTCAAGGGATGACTCGGTGAGTTATGTGCGAGTGGACTCAGAGTTGTTGGACTCAGTGAGTCTCGGGGTGACTCGGCGAGTTAGGTCGCGGGTTGAGTGAAGTTTTGAGTATGGGAACTCGGCGAGTCATAGGATTGACTCGGCGAGTCATAGGATTGACTCGGCGAGTAGGGTCAGTCAGGGGTTGACTTTGACCTAGTATTTGACCAAGGGTTGACCAGTGGTTTCCAGGGGTATTTTGGTAATTGTTGATTATGATTTTGAGTTCGATGCATTGGTGGCTGTCCAGTGGTGGAGATCGTATCAGTGATCGGAGCAGCTTGGGTTATCTGTTCAGTCGGCAGTTTCGAGGTGAGTTATCCTCACTATATCTATAGGGTTCAAGGCACCAAGGCCAACCCTTTTATCGGATGGAAATCCGGGTAATTATCTGTTGTATGATATTGCGGGATATGGGCCGGAAGGCATTATATGTTGTGGGTCGGAAGGCATTACATGTTGCGGGCCGGAAGGCAATGCGATGTGGACCGGAAGGTCATGGCCTGGAAAGGCGTATGTGCATAATTATTATGTTGTCTGAATCGTAGGGTGATGTTATGCTAGTGATCGGCTAGGTTGGTATCTTGATTAGGGTAATGATATGCTATGTGATTTGTTGATCGATTTGCTAACTGTGAATTGTTATATGATTACATGTTATGTGTATGGTTGTCTGGTCTGGAGTGTAACCCGGTATGCATGGTTGTTCTATGTTCTGTCATGATATGTATGCTTTTATGTTGTGGGCCGAAAGGTGATATTTTATGGGCCGGAAGGCAATGTGTTATGGGCCGGAAGGCGATATGTTTTGGATCGGAAGGTTGTGGCCTGGAAGGGCGTATATGTGGTTGGTATTTTGGGGATATCTCACTAAGCTTTCGGGCTTACAGTTGTGGTTTTTATGTTTTCAGGTTCTCAAGAGTCTGTGGCAAGGCAAATGCGTGATCGTACCGTTCCTCGCGTTGGTGTTTTATGAAATGGACCTGGGAAATACTCTGTTAAATAATGTATTGAAAACCTTTTTGTAATAACATTATTAAAATGGGTTGTTTTGGAAAAGTTTTAATTGTTTCGAAATTTCGGTCGTTACAAGTTGGTATCAGAGCCTTGGTTTGAGCGAACTGGAGGAACGCTCGTGTGACTCCAGTCTCAAATCGAGGAGGGTTTTAAAAAGAGGAAATAGAATGTTTTTTTTTAAATTAAGTAAAGGAGGACGCAGAGGTACGATCAGCCGGAGCCAGTAAGTAACCCCAAATTACCATTCATGACATTTGTTTTATTGAGCTTTGATAGAACAGCATGCTAGAGTTAGGCTAGGGATCTTCAGGAATTCATGTTAATGTTGCCTGATTGTGATGCCTGTAGCCTAGGGTTCCTTATGGGATATTTTCAGTGTTCCTCTAGTGGTGAGGGTTAAGCGTTGTTATGCATGTTTCTCTAGGGTGTTGTGGTAGTACTTCATACAAATATGGGTAGGTGTGGAAGGTAGTATGGGCCCGTACTACTGAAAGCACAGGACCCATATGCGTATCAGGGAAACCATGACCTCTAAGGTTGGGTAGAGAGTTGGTTCCCGGGATAATGGGAAGAGTCTGAGGTTTTCTAGTATGTTTTCAGTATGGAGATTTCGAGGCATGCTGGAAGAGGATCCGGGTCAGGATCGGGTACAGGAGGAGGAGTTGCGGACGGGTCAGTATCGCCCGAGGTTATCGGTCAAATGAGTACGCACGAGTTGGATGCGAGGATTCGTGAGAGCCTGCATGATGAGGTTGCTGCATTGTTCCGGGCCGAGCTGCCGGAACTGTTTGGGTCGATCAAGACCGCCATGGTGGAGTATTTTGATGAGTGCTATGCGGCTCTCACGGAGACGGCTGCCGCGGTGGCTACAGTGGAGGTAGCAGTGGCAGGGGGAGGAGCTGATAGGGATTTTCAGTATCGGGACTTCGATAATACGGAGCCTCCCACCTTCGATGGGGTTCAGAACCCGATTGTTGCTATGAGATGGTTATCGGACGTGGAGGGGTGTTTCTTCACGTGTTCATGCACTGCTGATCTGAGGGTGAGGTGTGCTCTGAACCTGTTGAGGCTCGGGGCGAAGGATTGGTGGAGATTGACCACGGGGTCATACTCGGATGCGCAGAGGGTTGCGGTTTCATGGGATCAGTTCAGAGAGATGTTCAGCGCTCGCTATGTTCCGCAGGATGAGAGGGAAATATTGGCTCAAGAGTTCCTTGAGCTGAAGCAGGATTCGGAGTCGGTGACTGAGATCACCAGGATGTTCACTAAGAGGGCGATGTTTTTGCCCTAAGTTCGCTTCAGAGCAGGCTCAGATGTCCCGATATCTGAGTATGCTCAAGGGGGGATATCAGACAGTTTGTGTCTGCGCAGGGGTGCGGGACATTGTTGGAGTTGCAGGAGGCCGCTAGGCGGCGTGAGTTAGAGATTAAGTTGCAGTTGCGTGAGCTGAGGCAGGCTCCGGTGCAGTCACGGCCGGCGCCGAAATGGTCCAAGACCGTTGATGTTAAAGTGGGGGATCTGAGCAGCCACACTTGTGGGAAGTGTGGGAGGAGTCGCACCGGAGTTTGCAGGTCCGGTGGTGCATGCCGCAAGTGCGGAAAGGAGGGGCACTATGCGAGGGATTGTCGACGGTCAGCGCCGGTTCGGGATTTGAGGATTTTCTATCATGGTCGTCAGGTTGGACATATGAGGGTCAACTGTCCACAACTTTCCGTGGGACCGGTGCAGGCTCCAGCACCGGCCACTTTGAGGATTTCAGGAGAAGGTTAGGGTGGAGCGGAGCCCCCAAGGGCTCAGGGTCGTGCTTATCAGCTTGCGGCAGAGGAGGTCAGCGCAGTGCCGGATGCAGTTGCAGGTATGTTTCTTTCTTGATGTCATGTTATCCTGCGATTATTATGGCGTATTGTTGTGCTGGTATCTTTGTGTGGTTTTCGATGCGGTATTCGTCGTCTTGCGGGTTGAGGTTTTGGTTATGGATTCGTGTTTCGGGTTTTCGTCTTGATATCCATTGTTCCTTGAGGGTTTGGCATGGTTATGGATTCGTGTTTCGGATTTTCGTCTTGGTATCCGTTGTTCCTTGAGGGTTTGGCATGGTTATGGATTCGTGTTTCGGGTTTTCATCTTGATATCCGTTGTTCCTTGAGAGTTTGGCATGGTTATGGATTCGTGTTTCGGGTTTTCGTCTTGGTATCCGTTGTTCCTTGAGGGTTTGACATGGTTATGGATTCGTGTTTCGGGTTTTCGTCTTGGTATCCGTTGTTCCCTGAAGGTTTGGTATGGTTACAATTTGGTGTTTTGTGCTTTCGTTGGTTATCATTCGTGAGGGTTATTAGTGGAGATGCGATATTGGGTTGAAGGTCGGGTAGCATCGGCTTCCCGAAGAGTGGTTAGATACAGTTTGATTTTATTTCGAGCGGGCTAATCAGTGTTGATGTGAGATCTCGTTAAGGTTGTTTATGGTTGTGGGAAGCAGTCCACGTGTAAGTGTTTTCTTTGTGCAGGGTTGTTCTGGAAGGTCGGTGATGGCGACCGGTGGTTGTTAATCAGTGCTATAAGTGGGGGAGAGTTGGAGAACTCTCTGGGAGATTGATGAGTATTTTAGAGTGCTTAGCTGTTGGGATTCAGCAGTGTTCTGTCAGCCCAGAGTATAGGCTGATTGGAGCAAGTGTCGGGCATGCGGGGCGGGATACAGACCTAGGGCACTTGATTGTGGAGGTCGGGGAGTAGGCTGGGATCGAGTATGTATGATGGACTTAGAGTTCGGAACCCCCTAGAGGGCTAGAACGGTATGCATGGGAGGGTTTCCGGGGGTGACAGCTCGGAATGATGAAAGCTAGTTGAGCGGTCCAGAATGGGCTGAAGGCCTGGTAAGACGGTCCAGTCATGCTGAAGACTCTGCGGGTATTGTTGGATCAGTTTGAGGATATGGATTGGGTATGTCGCAGTGTGTTTGCATTAGAAGGTCTGGCCCCGGGTAGTGATCTTGATGAGTTGAGATAGTACATGGGCTTGAGAGTCCCTGCGACGAGAGTCAGAGTATGTGTGTTGGATGGATAGCGGATACGCTATGAAAGGGGTGGTGTAGCGTTGGGCGAGCACCGTGGCACTTGTCAGAGTGACAATGTGGTCGAGTGGTTTCCTTAGTAAAGGAAGAGAGAGTGAGGTGTAACTCCGAGAGGGAGTGCAAGTTCGCGGAAGGGAAAGCGGCAGAGCAGAGTTATGATTTGAGTGATTCGAGTATGGTTTTTGAACAGCATGTTTGTGGCAGTAGAATAGAAGCTCATCCAGTTTGGGATGTCTGCTGAGGCCGCGGAGGGAATTCCGCAAGTGTAGAGCCAAGAGGCTCGGAAGGGACGCAGGGAGAGAGTATTGGACTCTCAGTGTGATTCTGATCAGGATATTGGGTATGTATTAGTGGTTTATCCTGGGGGATGTTTAAGGATATTATCAGTATATCAGGTTTACCCAACCTGAGGGTGTTAGAGCTAATTCAGCATGTGTATGCGGTTGCAAGGGGAGAACTCATGAGAGTTGCTCTGAGATTGAGAATGGGTCTCTCAGTTTTCCCGGAATGGATAGAGTGGGATTCGGATCGGGAATCCTATGGTTCATGGTTTTCTAGCCCTTATGGGTCGAGTGATTGTTGAAGATTTGGGGCAGTGATGCATCTTGGGTAATTTTCGGTTATTGAGTGTGATTATCAGAGGCTACTGTCGGTGCCCGGTTAGAGACGGTGGTCAGGACACCGTTAAGGGAAGGGAAAGTGCGTTCGAGTTTCGACGGGTATGCCTTGTGGGACCTGGTCTGGTTAAGGCCAGATGGCGCGTTGTGGGAACATCTTTGGAGTTGAGTTGCTGCAGGCTTCGAGGGCGAAGCCTAATTTAAGTGAGGGAGAATTGTAACATCCCGAAATAGCAAGAGTTGAGTGGAAGGGCTAAAAGTGTAATTTGGGAAAGAGTGAGTCGGCGAGTCTATGGATGGACTCGGCGAGTAGAGTCGCGACTTGGTCGCGTGTTAAATAGCCGACTCGGCGAGTCAATGAGATGGACTCGGCGAGTAGGCGCTGAGTGGAGAAAACCCTAATTCTCGGGGTTGAGCCCTATATAAAGAGCATCATGTTTCCTCCCCAGCCTCTTTATCACCCCCTTGAGTCCCAGAAACCCTAAAATCGTGGAGAAGCACCATTGTTGAGTGGATTGGAGCTTGGAGAGGTAATTGTTGAAGAAAGTTTGGAAAATTGAAGGTGTGGAGCAAGGGGCTTTGCTTGGATTCGAGTTCCTTGCAGATTGCGGCGTTCCTTTGAGGTAATATCTCATTCTTAGGTTGTTGTTCTCTTGTATCTTCATTTTGGGGTTTGAGGGGAAGCTTACCTTGGGTGATATTGGAATTTAGAGGTTAGATCTGAGGTTGCTACCTCAGATCTGGAATGGAGGAGAGTTGGAATGCAGGAAAGTCCCTGCGTTGAGTGTTAGATGAAGATATCTTGTCCCAAACCTTAGCCCTAATGTGCATAATGCATAGATCTCTTTGGATTCACGTAAAGATTGCCACTTTACGTGATGGATGAGTTGTAGGAGGCTAGATCTATGTTTTGGATCAATTGCATGGTCTGGAACGCTTCTGTTTGGATGCAGACCGGTGGTACTCGGCGAGTCACATGGGTGGACTCGACGAGTTGCTTGAAGATAAGCTGGAACTCGACGAGTTGGATGAACAACTCGGCGAGTAGATTGAAGATAGCCTTAGACTCGGCGAGTCTGTTCTTGGACTCGACGAGTCTTGTCGAAGAGTCCAAATATTTTCTGGTTGAGTCGAGAACCGGCGAGTCAAGGGATGACTCGGTGAGTTATGTGCGAGTGGACTCAGAGTTGTTGGACTTGGCGAGTCTCGGGGTGACTCGGTGAGTTAGGTCGCGGGTTGAGTGAAGTTTTGAGTATGGGAACTCAGCGAGTTATAGGGTTGACTCGGCGAGTAGGGTCAGTCAGGGGTTGACTTTGACCTAGTATTTGACCAAGGGTTGACCAGTGGTTTCCAGGGGTATTTTGGTAATTGTTGATTATGATTTTGAGTTCAGTGCATTGGTGGCTGTCCAGTGGTGGAGATCGTATCAGTGATCGGAGCAGCTTGGGTTATCTATTTAGTCGGCAGTTTCGAGGTGAGTTATGCTCACTATATCTATAGGGTTCAAGGCATCAAGGCCGACCCTTTTATCGAATGGAAATCCGGGTAATTGTCTGTTGTATGATATTGCGGGATATGGGCCGGAAGGCATTATATGTTATGGGCCGGATGGCATTACATGTTGCGGGCCGGAAGGCAATGCGATGTGGACCGGAAGGTCATGGCCTGGAAAGGCGTATGTGCATAATTATTATGTTGGCTGAGTCGTAGGGTGATGTTATGCTAGTGATTAGCTAGGCTGGTATCTTGATTAGGGTAATGATATGCTATGTGATCTGTTGATCGATTTGCTAACTGTGAACTGTTATATGATTACATGTTATGTGCATGGTTGTCTGGTTTGGAGTGTAACCCGGTATGCATGGTTGTTCTATGTTCTGTCATGATATGTATGCTTTTATGTTGTGGGCCGGAAGGCGATATGTTATGGGCCGGAAGGCAATGTGTTATGGGCCGGAAGACATTACGCTATGGGCCGGAAGGCGATATGTTTTGGACCGGAAGGTTGTGGCCTGGAAGGGCATATATGTGGTTGGTATTTTGGGGATATCTCACTAAGCTTTCGGGCTTACAGTTGTGGTTTTTATGTTTTCAGGTTCTCAAGAGTCTGTGGCAAGGCAAAGGCGTGATCGTACCGTTCCTCGCGTTGGTGTTTTATGAAATGGACCTGGGAAATACCCTGTTAAATAATGTATTGAAAACCTTTTTGTAATAACGTTATTAAAATGGGTTGTTTTGGAAAAGTTTTTTAATTGTTTCGAAATTTCGGTCGTTACATACACACATATTGCTTTAGTTATTTATTTTGTTGTATTTTTTAATCAAAATTTAAACTTTAATGTATTAATTTAGTTTTTTTATTATAAATATTTTATTAAAAACATTAAAAGTGGAGAGATACAAAAAGTGTCAATTTTTATGATTAGAGATACAAAAAGATCACAATTCTCACGTCCTCTTGTGAGAAACATATTATAAAATCGATGTTCCACATGGTGTAGGTGTGGTGGTTTTAAGGGTGGAGCTACATGGTGTGCTTGTTGTAAATTGTATAGTCTTATGGCTACAGAATTGGATCTAGATGGTTGACATGTTTTATTTTTGTAAAAACGGTATCACCTCCCAAACCAGCCCAATATTTATGTCGATAGGGCTTGACTGTTTTTTGCTTTTGTAACTGTTTGTCTCGATCGTCCCCTCCAAACTATTAGAAAAAAAAAATTTCAAAATAATAATAATGATTTACCTAAAAAAATACATTTTTCAACTTTATAAACCACACATACTTTATATTAATACTTTCACCCTTCTTAATTATTAAATTGTGTCAAATGGATTTATCATTTGCATATTCATCATCAAGCTTAGATTTTATGTCATCTGTTGATACATACACACATATTGCCCTAGTTATTTATTTTGCTGTATTTTTTAATCAAAATTTAAACTTTAATGTATTAATTTAGTTTTTTTTTTATTATAAATATTTTATTAAAAACATTAAAAGTGGAGAGATACAAAAAGATGTCAATTTTTATGATTATAGATACAAAAAGATCACAATTCTCACATCCTCTTGTGAGAAACATATTATAAAATCGGTGTTCCACATGGTGTAGGTGTGGTGGTTGTAAGGGTGGAGCTACATGGTGTGCTGTTTGTAAATTGTATAGTCTTAGGGCTACAGAATTGGATCTAGATGGTTGACATGTTTTATTTTTGTACAAACGGAACCACCACCCAAACCAGCCCAATATTTATGTCGATAGGGCTTGGCTGTTTTTTGCTTTTGTAACCGTTTGTCTCGATCGCCCCCTCCAAACTATTAGAATTTAAAATTTCAAAATAATAATAATGATTTACCTAAAAAAAAAAAAATACAATTTTCAACTTTATAAACCACACATACTTTATATTAATACTTTCACCCTTCTCAATTATCAAATTGTATCAAATGGATTTATCATTTGCATATGCATCATCAAGCTCAGATTTTATGTCATTTGCTAATACATACACACGTATTGCTTTAGTTATTTATTTTGTTGTATTTTTTAATTAAAATTTAAACTTTAATGTATTAATTTAGTTTTTTTTTATTATAAATATTTTATTAAAAACATTAAAAATGGAGAGATACAAAAAGATGTCAATTTTTATGATTAGAGATACAAAAAGATCACAATTCTCACGTCCTCTTGTGAGAAAAATATTATAAAATCGGTGTTCCACATGGTGTAGGTGTGGTGGTTGTAAGGGTGGAGCTACATGGTGTACTGTTTGTAAATTGTAGTCTTATGGCTACAAAATTGGATCCAGATGGTTGACATGTTTTATTTTTGTACGAACGGAATCACCACCAAAACCAGCCAAATATTTATGTCGATAGGGCTTGACTGTTTTTTGCTTTTGTAATCGTTTGTCTCGATCGTCCCCTTTACACTATTAGAATTTAAAATTTCAAAATAATAATAATGATTTACCTAAAGAAACATTTTTCAACTTTATAAACCACACATACTTTATATTAATATTTTCACCCTTCTCAATTATTAAATTGTGTCAAATGGATTTATCATTTGCATATTCATCATCAAGCTCAGATTTTATGTCATCTGCTAATACATACACATGTATTGCTTTAGTTATTTATTTTGTTGTATTTTTTAATTAAAATTTAAACTTTAATGTATTAATTTAGTTTTTTATTATAAATATTTTATAAAAAATATAAAAAGTGGAGAGATATAAAAAGATGTCAATTTTTATGATTAGAGATATCAATAGAAGAATGAAGTGATGGAAAGATCACAATTCCCACGTCCTCTTGTGAGAAACGTATTATAAAAGTATTATAAAACCGGTGTTCCATATTAACATAACATCCCACACAAGAAAAATAGTACAACATTTGTATTGAAAATATGATAGTGAGATGATAAATAAAATCATTTAAAAAAAATATGACATATATTAGAAGATCAGCTTGTAGATATAAAATTATTATAATATATAGATCACGTATCCTATAAAAAACATATTACAAAATCACCTTTTTGTAAACAAACACGCACACGAGAAATCAATTATGAGATTTTGGTTCCGCGTATAAACGTCACATGCCACACGACAATTTTTGTTAGAAAAAGCGAAGGAAGCTTTTCATTAAAAACTGGCTAGCAAAAACTAGCACAAAATACAATGCAAATTTAGAAATACTTGGAACTAAAAGAAGCGCAACTCTAAGAGTACAAATCTAAGTTGAAATTTTTTGGCTTATGCTTCAACCAATTAAACAAATTTTGGTTGAATATCGCAGTTTTCAAATAATTAATCCCAATTTTCCTGAAAATTTCTCGCAAAACAATAAACCATAAACCGAGTACAACAATGCAGAAAAAACGCTACTTTTGTCATTAAGGATGGAAAGCAATTGGTCATGTCTAAAGGCCCAATATAAGCTCCACTCCAACCTAGGGCCCACATCTAAACCTCTTTGAGACATATTGGTAGAAAAAGTAATGGTCCAATCCTTCAACATCTAATGAACATAAATGACACCCTTAAAGAGAACAACTATAGGATAACTACATACTCGATCCGATTAACAAACCAATATATGTAAAAGGGGATTTTTGAAGCTTCATAATTAAGAAAATTATCTAATTTAGAAACTTCAACATCATCGATTTCAATGACATAAACTCTGCCTTTGGTAAAGTTAACTTTAAGCTCGAAATAGAGATAAAAACACATTTTTTTTTTAGAAACAGCAATATATATATATATATATATATATATATATATATATATATATATATATATATATATATATATATATATATAACCCAATGCTTAGCAAGTGACTAGGCAAGGGCAAAGAAGAACAAAATAGTTTTTAGTTTATTACTCGAGGGAAAGGGGTGAGGAATTCCAATCTATCCAATTACCCATTGACCCCTGTAATTGAGCCACAAAAATGCCAACACTTTGATGTTTTCAATGCCTCTATAAATTGTAGTAGATGCACTTCGAAACAATCTGTCATTTCTGATCCTCCAAAGATTCCATAGCAGACTGTAGCAAATACAAAACAGTTTAATGCGTTTTTAGGGCAACGACCCCATGAGGCTGCAAAATGAAGTAGTTCACCAACATTATTGAATTCTTCTTTGTTTAGTCCACATCATTCGAAAATCTTGTTCATTATAAGTTTTGCATATGAGCATCTCATCAAAATATGATCAACACACTCAACTTCACAAATACAAGTTCCACATAGTATCGAGTCGATATACATGCCACGAGATTGTAATGTTATAGCAGATGGAATGCGTCCTTGTGCAGCCCTCCAAACAAAGTAGAGCACCTTTATTGGGATAACCTTGCACCAACTGATCAATGGAAGACTGGAAGAGTGCAGTGCAACTTTATCTAGTCTCCTTCTGATTGTTTCCACTATGAAACTTCCTTCTGGCGTTAACAAGCATGTCCATTTATCATGACCAGGTTGTAGTTGACACGAAGCAATCTCCTGTTTTAACCTGTCTAATTCTGCGGATAATCCTGCCACTAATGGACAAGATTTCCATTCCTAAAAGTTACCAATATTTACAATACGAGAAGAAACAGAGCATGATTTAGGTAATTCTAAATCATAAAGTGAAGGATATTTCGTTTTTAGTTTCTCGTTATTCATCCAAGTGTCCTGCCAAAACATGGTGTTTTCGCCTGATTTGATCTCCTGTCTAAAAATGTCGTTGAGATTAAGTCCAGCTCTCTGAATATCTTTCATGGTCCCTGCAATATTTTTCCACACCCTAGTAATAGTTTTCTTTGAGAGATAATCATAGGCTTTATTAGATAAAAACACATAATAATTCATTTTAACTTGAGAAACTTTATCGACGATTACTCACTGAAAAAAATGACATTGGCAAACATGAGGTATGACAAAATCGGCCCATTATTGGGAAGAGAAAAACCATGAAAAATATTATTTTCGCACGCCGACTTCATCACTACATACCTTTCATCGCTAAAATTAAAGGGAATGGCGAGACCATGTCCCCTTTATAGTTTAGACTTGAAAAGATTTGCATTACAAATAAAATCATTAAAATAAATGAGAGTTGCTTTCACATAAAAGAGTTGAATTCGTCCATGAACATCCATGACCCCTCTTTTGAAGCTTTTAAAGTCAAAAACACTTCCTGTAAAAAACGTCTATCGATTGGATTGGTTGGGGAATAAACATACACCAAATTTATTTCATCATTAGACCCCAAAATTGGCCATAAATAACTATAAAATATTGAGATTTTATAACATACTTGAAATCATTGTTGTCCCGGAATGTTCGTGAAGCTTATAGGTTAAATCACGTGAAAACACCATGTTCTAACAGGACACTTGGATGAATAAAGTCAATCAGTTGTATCCCCAACGCTCCATCTAGCTCCGTCACTGACTATATGACCACCTGGTGAGCCTAACCCAATTAAAAGGTGCACAAGATTCTAAACGCTAATTCCTGGAAGAGGAATCTCGAACAATGTTCTTAAATTTTATTGATATTCGTTTGTTTTTAAAATTGGAGTTTAGAGGTGTTTAGAATGTGTTGTAGGTTTGGAAGGAATAAATAAATATGATGCAGAATCTGATTTATATGCTGAAAAATGGCGTTGGTGAGATGGAGGAGGAGATGAATTCATATTCAGATTAGAGATTAGGTATGATGTTAAAATTGGAGCATTGTCCGGATTAGATGGCATGGATTGTGATTTGCAGCCCACCTCATGAATGGGATCCACTATATCCAGGTTAACAACATAGAAATTACCAATTAGTGGGGCCCATACCTATGATGTATTGTATTAGTAAGTATTAGGATTTTACCTATCCCACGATGAGGCAAAAAAAAAAAAAATAATGTATTTGAGAATGAGTACAAAGTAAGTTGCTATGTGTTAGAATATAACTTAAAAAGACTTAAATTGGCAAACGATAAAAGTCATGGGTCAAAGCCATGCCAAGCAAAAATAATAAAGACTGTATTATATGTGATTCGTATATAAAAATAAGTAAGATTTTTTTTTTTTTTTTTTTTTTTTTTTTTTTTTTAAATTAACGAACGGAAGTTCAAATAATTAAAAATGCATTATATGTAACCCAACTCATATATATGAAACGTACGTTGAAACATAGATGAACTCGAATTCATACCTATACGTACATAAAAAAAACAAGTAGATTTAAAAAAAAAAAAAATCAACGAACGAAAGTTCTTAATTTACGCCGAAACTTTGATCACATCTAATTTATATATATTGACGCATGCAAAAGTTTAGAAAGTCGGGGGGTGGTAACTGTAGGAAAATCAGATCGTATATATTACAGGAGATAATACAAAAGTTTAGAAAATGAAAATGGTGAAATTGATATTTTTCAAAGTTCAAACACATGATGAAAATGACATTTTTCAAAATAGAGAGTTGAAAATGTCATTTTACAAAGTTTAAATGTAGACGAACTCGAATTTATACCTACACATACATAAAAAATATAATAAATTTTATTTTAAGTTCAATGAACGAAAGTTCTAAATTTACGTCGAAACGTTGACCACCTCTAATTTATACTGATGCATGCGAAAATTTAAAAAGTCAAAAGTGTGGTAACTGTAGGAAAATCAGATTGTATATATTACGGGAAATAAAACAAAAGTTAAAAAAATGATCAAATTGATATTTTTCAAAGTTGAAACACGGGATGAAAATAACATTTTAAAAAATAGATGCTTGAAAATTTCATTTTACAAAATATAAACATAGATGAAGTCAAATTTATACCGACAGGTATATTAAAAAGTAAGTAATTTTTTTAAATCAATAAACAAAAGTTCTAACTTTACGCCGAAATGTTGACCATTCTAATTTATATCGACGCATATGAAAGTTTAAACAATCGGAATAGTGGTAACTATAGGAAAATTAGATTGTATATATTACGGGGAATAAAACGAAAAATTAGAAAATAATAAGATGAAAAATACATTTTTTTAAATTCAAACACATGATGAAAATGATATTTTAAAATGCACATGGTTGAAATATATCATTTTACAAAGTATAATAATAGAAATAGAAAATTAGTAAATTAGTAGAGGTACTTAAAAAAAAAAAAAACTATAAATTGAAAATCAAATGAACGCAGGACTCAAAATGTAAAATAAAAAAATGGTAGGAACGAAAAAGTAAAAAAGGGGCCATCGACTTTACTATTTAGAATAGATATAAAGGTTTTCCAATAGTTCCTCTTTTGTTGCAATACAGAAAAGGATTTCAGAGTCTCATAATTGAATGGATATTTAATTATGTGATGGCAATAACTTTAAGATGAGACTGATCATCCTCCATTCCAAATTGCTTAGGTTTCCTTTGATGTCACGGTATCCTTTCCAGCCATCAAGACTTTTCCTCTCTCCTCTCTGTCACCCTCATTAGTGTTTGTCAAATTTGTTTGGGTTCATAGATTCGAAAATTCACTGTCATTTTTTCAAACATTTGATGTGCATGCCCTTGTCACAACCCTATGTTAATTACACTTCAAACCATGCTCACCATGTATATTTCTGTCACAAACATCGTTCCTTTTTTCTAATTAACATAAAGTACTCACATCCTAATATTAATTACACCTAAACCATGATCATCGTGTATATTTCTAGTGGAAGAACACTTGATGAAGAAGAAGAGTTATATGAACGAGTTAGATTTTAGAGGAATTGAGATAGTTTCTTGTAAGGGATTGAACCAGTTAAAGAAGAATCTACGCATGGTACCTTTGGGTCTTTAGGTCGAGATTAAAAGAGCTTCTGACTCAATAACCGGAACCTGGGAACTCTGCTTGGAGGAACTGTAACCCAATGGGAAGGCCAACCCAAGTGAGAACTAAGTAGTCATTGAACCCTATGTAGTAGGAAATATGACCATAGAAATAAACCCTAAGGCTACTAGGTGTTGTGTCACACTTGTTGCGGTCTACGTAGGCGCCACATCGATTTTGCCACACTCCTTCAAAATTTTGTCAATTTCATGTCATGTGTTGCCGCACTTGTCATGGTATTTTTTTAATTAATTAAGTTAATAAAATAATCATTTCAAATATATATATATATATATATATATATATATATATATATATATATATATATATATATATATTAAACTAAAGATTCATTTAACTTTATAAGTCAAGGGTTGATTCTGTAATTTTAGAAACTATTTATATGGAGAGAATTTAGGATGGGGTACTTTTTGTTAGTAGACCAAACTCTAGGGATCTTTTATGTTAAATCTGGAAAATTTTGTTGTCTTCTCTGTTTAAATGCATTCACAGTACAGGGGGAAGTTTTTTCCATTTGTTACCTACAACTTCAAAACAAAAATTAAATTCTCACTTTCTCTCCATTTTGCCCAAACCATACACTATCTCTCATTGGTATAATTCTACCGAGTTGCCGAGCCAAACTCGGCATGTTGAGGGCTCGGCCCAATGTTTGCCAATGTAACCGCTGTAACATCTCAAAATTTACGACAAAAAATTTCATTTTTAATTTAATAATTATAAAACCATTTGTCTAAAACATCATAATACTATCTCATATCAAAATCAATGTATCCATAGTTAAAACATTTCATGAAAAAGTAATATCAGAGTATAAATCTCATAGATCTTATGTACGGAAATCCTGGTGTGATGTGTTACAGTCATGCCGATTCCTTTCCCTTCGAAGATGAAGTACCTGAAACCAAAACTGAAAACTGTAAGCACCAAACTTAGTCAGTTCCCCCATCATACCATATACCATACAATAAACCTACTATCAGGCATATTTGGGTGCCCGACCTACCCTGATGAGCATATGTGGGTGCTCAACCTATCCTTGTCAGGCATACCGGGGTGCCTGACCTACCCCTATCAAGCATATCTGGATGCTCGACCTACCCTGCCAGGCATATATGGGTGTATGGCCTACCCTCTGGTCTCTTTCAACCAGCTACGAGGACTATTTCAGCTCTACCACTACCACATAATAACATAGCATAACATACTGTCAGGCATATCTGGGTGCCCGACCTACCCTCCGGTTTATCTCAGCCGGCTACGGAGTCTAACCTACCCCCTACCACTATCACATAATATCATAGCATACTAGCACATAAAGCATACCAGATAGTGGCATACTAGACAGTTATCACAAAGACAATCATCTCAACTATAATCAACTACTAGTGGGTCGGCATTGGTGCCTTCTGTAACACCGTAAATTTTCAAACAAAATTTTCATTTAATAATCGCATAATTCTCATAATACATTTCTCGAAATCCCCATTTATTTAATTTACAAAACACATCACCATAATTATTTAATTAATAATCTAGGATCCTCGAACATAACTCCTTCTCTAGTGTGTAGAATCAAGCCTGTGCCTTCCCGCGATCCCGATAAGAACCTGAAACACATAACACATAACACGGTAAGCACGAAGCTTAGTGAGTTCCCCAAAATACCACACACATATAATTAGCCACTCGAGGCTATAACTCTGTAAGACCTTCTGGTCAATGTGTCTCAGTAGGACCCTCCAGTCCCACAACTCTAATGGACCCTCCGGTCCTAATTCTGTGGAGCCTCCAGTCCTAACTCTGAGTAATACACAACATAAATCACATTGAAATAATGCAGGATATCATGATACATAGATAAGCACATAAGAAACCCCTATCACATAAAATACCACTCATGGTAAAGTATAGTGAGAAGACTCACCTCAGATGATGAACAACCTCTATAAATGTTGCTGCTACACACCGACCACTAACTCTGTGCCAAACCCACAATTATCCCAATTAGAAACTAAGACCATACTCTCACTCATTAGGTCTAAAGGTAGTCCACTAAGTAACCCATCAATGACCTAAAACCCATTGGGCCTACCAAGGCCTAATAATAGATGAGCTCTCCCAAGGCCCAATTCTCAATCTAAACGACAGGCCCAACCCAAGGGCCCAAAGCACAATATAATATCTCACTGATCAAAGTCACTAATACACAAGTCCAAAGATCCAGGTGCAACCCTCAAGGCCCAAACACGAGACTTAGCCCAAAAGTCCACAGTGAGGTTACGCGGCGCGTACCTCCCTTGGTACACTCAGCGTACTCACACATGCATGAAACTGATCGGGGACACCAACCCAGTACGCGGGGCGTATTGAACCTTACGTTGGGCGTACGCTTAGTTTTGCCTAGCCCATTCTCTTGGTCTTAACCCGTTAATACCTTAGCTTATTTCTTAGATCTGGACTCCCTTATAGCTCTTACTCCATAAAGTCAGTGACTTTAAGCCTTTGCATGGCTGATTAGGTCAAAAACACACAAAACTGTTATTCTCTTAACTCAAAATCTCATGCATGGGCTGATTCTCATGATCAAGTCCTCATTTTTATGGATCCTCTCCACTAGAAACACTTAAAAGGACAGTTATTAAGCTCTGGAGTGCGATAACTCATAAAGCCTCAAGCTTTAGGACCAAAAACCTTAAAATGGTATCATGCACAAAACTAAAGGATAGGAAAGCTTTGAGCTTTATACCTTTAAATGATGCTCAAACCACAGAAAAGCTCGGATCTAAAGCCTGGGTTCCAACTCTATTCTCTTCCATTCTCCTTCTTCACTCTAATAATCCCACAAGACACTTAAAAGCTCACCATGGTCACACACAAGCACAAGAACGAGGATTAGGGTTTGAGAGGGTTTATGGACTGAAGATGGTGGCCAGGAATGAGGCCATCTCATTCTTTATATAGGGACACTCCTCACAATTAGGGTTTTACTTCTGTACCTAGTACGCCTATCGTACCCTCTGGTACGCCCAGCGGACTAGGTGGCTCCGCTTACAAGTCACGCTGATGAGTATGCTAAGCGTACACAAACATACGCCCAACGTACTCCGCTGCCACCTTATTCAATTCAAGGACTTATCCTTCCATAACTTCAAACTTCCATTGCTTCCTCGATATAACTCCGTTTCTCAATGAATCTCATGTCCTCAGAAAAGGTGTCAAGATGCTCTACGCTTCCAGCAACTCGTCGCAATCTCCGAGACTTTCTCCTGCCCGGGTTGCAGCCCATAACCCTAATCTTGAACGATCCAAAGCAGGATGTTACACCTTCAACCCACTTCTACTCGAAGGTAACTCACCTCAAATGTTGTGAAGTAGTTGAACTGTCCTCGGCTATGAAATCTGCCTCACTCAAACTCCTACACATAAAGATTTCCATTAGTTACCCCTTTTCATTCTCATAACCCCTTAAGGGTCAACTTTGGTCAAAGTCAAGGTCAAGGTCAACACCTTGGTCAAAGTCAATGTTCCGAGTTGACTCAACTCGCCAAGTTGACCCATCAACTCGTCGAGTTCCATAAATTCGAAAACTCTGAACTCTCAATCCAACTCGTCGAGTTCTTTCACAACTCGTTAAGTTCCTCCTATCCATGGTATTGGGACTTTCCCATTCTACTCGTCAAGTCATCCTTGAACTCGTCGAGTTTCCGTTTTACAGAATCAGGACATTTCAACCCAACTCGTCTAGTTCCTCTATGCACTCGATGAGTTCTTCATTCTGTTGATCCATGTTAATAGATTAAGCTCCTATCCTTCATATCTAAACCTTATACTTCATCTACATACTGGGAAGAGTAAAGTTTCCAACTTTACCCGTTAATAGTCCTTCTTAATGGGTTTAGCTCAAGCCCTAGTTCTTTAAGACTTAGATCTTGGTCCAAAAGCCATAATACTCCAAACCAAAGCATGAAAACTAAGATCTAGGCCCTAAACACCAAATAAGAACGTAAAGTCTTAGACTTTCCCTCCATGCATGGCATTTTGGGGCTTAAAAGGCCAAAATGACACCTTAAAGCTTGCATGGGGCTTCCATGGCCATAAAGTTTGCACCTTTATGCCATGAAACCCCTTCTAGACCCCAGATCTTAAAGCTTGAAGAGTAAAGTTTCCAACTTTACCCGTTAATAGTCCTTCTTAATGGGTTTAGCTCAAGCCCTAGTTCTTTAAGACCTAGATCTTGGTCCAAAAGCCATAATACTCCAAACCAAAGCATGAAAACTAAGATCTAGGCCCTAGACACCAAATAAGAACGTAAAGTCTCAGACTTTCCCTCCATGCATGACATTTTGGGGCTTAAAAGGCCAAAATGACACCTTAAAGCTTGCATGGGGCTTCCATGGCCATAAAGTTTACACCTTTATGCCATGAAACCCCTTCTAGACCCTAGATCTGAAAGGTAAATCACTTGGGTTCCCTAGGACCAAGCTACTTGGACCAAAAACTCAACAAAAGTGGAGATATCTAAGCACACAATGGACAAGTTAGAAGATTTTTACCTTTATTAAACCAGAAATGGAGCTTAACTTCTAGATCTACTCTCCTCTTTTAGGTCCTTTCTCTTTCTTCAAGGATCCTCTTCTTGAACTTCACAAAGAACACACAAAACTGACCTAAAAACACTCAAAAGTGGATTAGGGTTTCATGGCTAAGGTTTGGGGTAATGGAGGCTGCAAATGAGGCTAACCTTTGGAGGTTAAGTTGTTTAAATAGGGTGTAAAACCCTAAAATTAGGGTTTCACTCTGCTAGACCTACTCATCGAGTTGGGGCTCCCAACTCGTCGAGTAGGTTTCTTAACCCGCGTCCAAGAAATAATTCCTACTCGACTAGTTTGGGGCCTCCAACTCGTCGAGTTCTCATATAAAAGTGAATAAATTTTATTTAAATTACATACCAAGAACCGGGTGTTACAAATCTCCACCACTTATTTTAGACTTCGTCCTTGAATTTTGTTGCATCTGGAAATAGCTATGGGTAGTGCTCCCTCATCTCGTCCTCCGGCTCCCAAGTCCATTTCGAGCCCTTGCGGTGCTACCATTGCACCTTTACTAACTCAACCCTCTTGTTCCTCAGATCCTTCGTCTTTTAGTCGAGGATGGCTATAGGTCGCTCGATGTAGTTCAGTTTTCATCCACCTGAATATCCTCTAGAGGTACCACTGTGGAGCCATCTACCAAGTACTTCTGCAGCAGGGAGACATGGAAGGTGTTGTGGATCTGACTAAGCTCGGTTGACAGATCCAATCGATACGCCACCCGGCCCACCTGGGATGATACCCTTAATGGACCAATATATCTGGGGCCCATCTTGCCCTGTTTCCTGAACCGGATGACACCTTTCCAAGGTGACACCTTCAGGAGGACCATATCTCCTACTTGAAAATCCAGGTTCGAACGTCGTCTGTCGGCGTAGCTCTTTTGCCGACTCTAGGGTGTCAGGAATCTACTCTGGACCTGCAGGATCCTCTCAGTCATCTTGAGTACCACTTTGGTACTCCCAATGACCCTCTGTCCGACCGCACCCCAACATATCGAGGTTTTGCACTTCCTCTCATATAACATCTTGAAGGGAGGACGGTTGATGCTAGCTTGGTAGCTATTATTGTAGGAAAACTCTGCCAAGCGCAGGTAGGTATCCCTCCCCAACTCACCGAGTTGGATTATCCGACTCGTCGAGTTCATGCAGTTTATTCCATGTCCAGGTGATTCTAAGCTTCTCCAATGCTCCAAACAATAGATCTAGCATCCTTGGGCACGTTTGTCACGTAAAGTTTACGTGCATGCAAGACTCGAATCATAAAAACCAAGTTATAGAAGAGGTTTTAAGGGATGAAAAGGGTTTTAAATAACTAAAGGCTGAATCTTTATGACCTTAGAGGCCAAGATGGGCCTAGATCTGAAGTTGCAACTTCAGATCACCCCTAATACCCGAAATGACACATCAACATTACTAAAATGGCTCTAAGCTCAAACATGAATAGATCTTAGATAGAAAAAGGTCAAGGTAATAACTTGTTACCTCCAAAACACTGCTAGGATGATGTAAGAATCGGATCCACAGTCTTTTTCTTGTTCCAAGCTTGAGTACTTCCAGATCTTCCTTCCACAATCCACCTCAAGACTTAATATCACACAATAAAGAGAATGAAGCGATGATTTAGGGTTTATGGACTCATAAGGGGATGTAAGGAGAGGTTAAGGGGGAAATGTTCCTTTAAATAGGATGTAAAACCCCAAAAATTATGGTTTCATCCCCCGGCTCCAACTCGTCGATTCGTGTCCTATGAATCTTCGAGTTGGTCACTTAAACATGTGGCCAAATATCGTTCCTACTCGACGAGTCAGGGTATCCAACTCGTCGAGTAGACATTTCAATGATGAAAATAAAGTTGTAGAGAGTCGGGGTGTTACAGGTATGCATCACATGTGCTTCCTTTGATTGGTCATAGCTTCATCAGTGTGTTTCACATTCTCATGTGGTTCATCTAGCTATACAAGGGTAACCTTCGTAATAGGTTTAGGATTCAAGAAATAGGTGAGTAGTCTTGTCTCACCATGTTCTATGTATACCTTCATCACTTTGTGCTCACTAACATACTGAGAAAAGTTTGCAACATCTTCATCATTTCCTAAAGGGTGAAGACCAAAGTATAAGTCTCCACCAGGGACAAGAAAATGGTAGTATATAACAGGAGGAACCCCATATCTAAAACCTTTCATGATTGGATAGTTTACAGTTCCTTCGATGTAACAGACATCAGGATACTTGGTGAACTCACCTCCATGGAGTTACTTCAAACAAAATCAACAAAGAAAAAGAGGAAAAAAGGGAAAATTACGTACCATAAACAACCTTGGGGTTGAAGGGTTTGTTTAACAACCTTACGTGCCACATTGGTATGTTCATCCTGATGGGTTTTAGGTAAAACAAATAAACTAGAAAACAATTCCTAAGTTCACATGCAACCTACTTTGGATCTATGTTTTAACTATTGAACATACAACTTTAAATTGCAAAACAAGAACCCTAGAGGAGAGAGGATATAATCGAAATTTACAAACTAGGTTTTAGTAATTACATACCTTTCAATTGTTATATTAAACAATTGATAATTCCCTTGATCTTGATCTTGATCTTCTTGGAAGCTTAGCACCACAGGTGTAATGCCTCTAATGGAATCACACCCAAACTAGCAAGAAGGAAAGTAGAAGAGAGAGGGGAGAGGGAGTATGCAAAATCTCGGCCTTAGGGTTTCTTCAAAAGAAAGAGTGACCAAAATATGAACCAGGAGGGTTCTTATATAGCTGAGGGATCTAGGGTTTAGGGAAAACCCTAGTTATCCTTTTCTTAGGGCCTAAGCAAACCCAAGGGCCTTATCCAAGCCCTTATGGACGAAGTTATTAGGGTTTCCCCTAAATATTTCGTCCACCCTTATCCAAGGGGGTTCTAGAGCCTTCCACTCAACTATTAGATAATTGCAAATTAGTCCCTACACTTTATAATTAATTCTTTTAACCCCAAAATTAATTCTAATTAATTTCTGGCTAACAATTAATTAAACAAAATGATTTCTTATTAATATATTAATCTTTTAACATATTAATAAATTCATTTATATTAATTTATTAATCTTATAATAAATTAATATCTCTCATTTCATAATTTCCTTGTCCGGTTGCTAGGTTTGAGGGCAACCCAAAAGGACTGTGCTGCTATCTATTCAAGTACATACCAATTATAGTTATGGGCTTAGACACCTAATCCAACAGTCTCCCACTTGGATAAGTCTGTAACTATAATTGCTAGTATGCCTTCTAAATTTGACCAGCAAATTGTAGCTTCCAAAAAAAACTGCTACCGAACTCTGACCCAGTCAGTTATGTATCCTAAGATAAGTGATCATATAATCCTTCGTTCTGCTAGATATCCCTAGACAAAAGACATGGAATGCAATCAACCTCTCTGTCCAGAATCTATGTTTCCCGATTTCTGATTTGTGATGATGTAGGACTTCTAATTGAACACATCAATTTAGTCCTGGCTGGGCCCAGCACATAAGTCAACACCAAATCATCGAGTGGCCCACATATATCGCTTTTCTTGTTAGGGAAAAAGGAATGAATAAACATTGACTCATATGCCTGTATCTTTCACTCATCAAACCATCCATGATAATACGTTTTATAACACCAAGTTACTGATGCGTTTGCGTATCACCAATGCATAGCCGACTTGCAAATTACAACTCATATATCTCTGTTTCAAGATCATAGATGTTATCCTCTCAGTATTACTCGTGATGAATTCCATGAAGTAATACTCTGAGCGTGGGTTTATCTAATACTCAAATCTCACTCTCTGAGTACTCATGAACATTGCACCAATTCTATTGCTATGTCTATCCTCAGAAAATCTACAATCCAATTCATGACAGTCTTAATTCACTACTTACTTCCAAAAATATGAGCGACTGTGGAGTTTGAATAATCTTATTATTCAGGAAGTAAAACATGCAAAAATTAAACACAATAATAAACAATTGACAAAAGGTAGAACCCAAACTTATAAATACTATTTTATTATTTATTCACCAAAAGTCAATTACATTTACTTTGTTACAAGTTTAAGAAAACTAATCTAACTACTAAAACTAATATCATCTTTCAGTCCTATGCTCCGAGCATGCTAAATATGCTTAGCCCTACTCAGACCCTTTGTGAGGGGATCTGCTGGGTTATCTTGAGATGACACCCTCTTCACTATAAGATGGCTTTCTTCTACTCTATGTCTGATGAAATGGTACTTTCTGTCGATATGTCTGGTTTTACCATGATCTCTTGGTTCCTTTGTCAAGGCAACCGCTCCTTCATTATCGCAGAATAGTTCCATAGGCTCCTGGATGGTTGGAACAACTTCGAGATCCCCGATGAAGTTCCTCAACCAAGCTGCTTCTTTCGACGCTTCACTTGCTGCTATGTACTCTGATTCACAAGTAGAATCAGCCACAGTATCTTGCTTGGAACTCTTCCAAGTAACTGCCCCTCCATTTAATAAGAATACCCAGCCTGAATGAGAACGGAAGTTATCTCTATCCGTCTGAAAGCTGGCATCACTGTAACCATCTACTCTCAAAGTATCATTGCCACCAAGCACGAGGACCCAATCCTTCGTCCTTCACAAATACTTGAGTATATTCTTTACGGCTATCCAATGTGCTCTACCTGGGTTTCCTTGATAGCGACTGACCATGCTCAAAGCAAAGGCCACATCAGGGCGAGTACATGTCATAGCGTACATGATCGATCCGACAGCGGAAGCATAAGGTACACGACTCATGTCATCTATTTCCTCATCTGTACTCGGGCATTGAGTCTTACTTAATTTGGTATTGCTCTGGATAGGTAGCTCTCCCTTCTTGGAATTTTCCATACTAAACCTCTTTAGTACCTTATCCAAGTATGTGCTCTGACTAAGTCCAATTAGTCTCTTCTTTCTATCTCTCAATATTCTAATCCCAAGAATATAGGCGGCTTTTCCTAGGTCTTTCATGGAAAAACACTTTCCAAGCCAAGACTTAACTTCATTCAAGGTTGGAACGTCGTTACCAATGAGTAATATGTCATCGAAATATAACACCAGAAAAGTTACTATACTCCCACTAGCCTTGATATACACACAAAACTCATCTTCACTTCTAGAGAAACCAAACTCTTTGACTTTCTCATAGAAGCAAAGATTCCAGCTGCGAGATGCTTGTTTCAATCCATAAATGGATTTCTCAAGCTTGCATACTCTATTTGGAAACTTTTCATCAACAAAACCCTCTGGCTGATTCATGTAAACATCCTTAGCCAACTTCCCGTTAAGGAACGCAGTCTTGACATCCATCTGCCAGATTTCATAGTCATGAAAGGCAGCTATGGCGAGCAATATCCTAATAGATTTAATCTTAGCTACTGGTGAAAAAGTCTCATCATAGTCAACCCCTGGGGTTTGAGTGAAACCTTTTGTAACTAGTCGAGCCTTGAATGTATGCACATTCCCATCCATGTCTGTCTTCTTCTTGAAGATTCATTTGCACCCAACTGTCTTACGACCTGGTGCACTATCAACCAAATTCCAATCTTGGTTGTCATACATGGACTTAATCTCGCTATCCATTGCCTCTTTCCACTTGGAAGCCTCTGGGCCTGCCATTGCTTCCTTATAAGTGACTGGTTCATCTAAGTTTACTAGTGTTCTGTCACTTATGAATGTGTCACCATCTGAAGTAATATGAAAGCCATACAACTCAGGTGGCACACTTACCCTAGTGGATCTTCGAAGAGGTAATGATTTATCAACTGGTTCAACAGGAACTGTTTCCTATGGTTGAGTGCTAGTGTCATCTAAGGTTCCTTCATTGGTTGACTCTTGAATTTCCTCAAGGTCAATGGTACTCCTATTGTCCTCTTTGAATATGAGCTCTCTTTCCAGAAAGACTCCTCTTCGAGCTACAAACACCACGTTTTCACTAGGTCTGTAGAACAAATATCCAAAAGACTGTTTTGGGTAACCAATGAAAACACATTTCTCACTTCTAGCTGCTAGCTTGTCGTGAGTCTCTCGTCTTACGAAAGCTTCACAACCCCAGACTTTAATATGTGCTAACGAGGGAACTTTCCCTGTCCACATTTCGTGAGGTGTTTTGGCAACCTTCTTTGAAGGGACAAGATTGAGGATGTGGGCGGCTGTCTCTAAGGCATACCCCCAAAAGTGAATAGGAAGCGAGGCACGACTCATCATAGAATGTGCTGGGTTTTGGTCATAAGACATCCTATGTGCTCATACAAACCCTAATGCTTGGATCTAGGTTTCTCTATTGTACATGCTTTGAATCCAAGACTATAAACCCTAATTCTAGCATACAAGTAATGATATTAATATGTAATTAGGTTTAAGATCATACCTTGATTGTTATGTAGCAATAACAATCCCAATTCCTCCTTGAATTGACTTTGGAAGGCTTAGAGTCACAAGTGTCACTCCTCTAATGGTTCACAAACACCATAAGCAAGAGGATGAATAGGAGAGAGGATGGAGGCTACCAAAAACGTGTAGAAACCCTAGCAAGATCATTAGCCACGTTTTTGAGCCTTAAGGGGTCTTTATATAGTTGGGCTATTAGGGTTATCTAACAAGGAAACCCTAATTTGGATGCTTAAGCCCTAAGCAACCCATAGACTCCTTTTATCAAGCCCATGGATGATTTCCTTATGGGTTTCCCATTAGAATTCGTCCATCCCTTAATATAAGGCAATCCATGGCCTAAATTGCAATTATCCTTTAATTACAATTCTAGTCCCTTAAGTTTAATTAATCTCTTTTAGTCACAAAACTAATTACCAATTACTTATTGACTAATAATAATTAAACAATATGATTTATCCTTTAATATATTATTCTCATAATATATTAATAAATCATATTTAATCCTTTCTCTCCATAATTCATCCTATCAAGTTGCTTCGGTGAAGGCAACCCAAAAGGATCATGCACCATCGGGTCAAGTACATACCAAAATAGTTATGGACTTAGACACTAATCCAACAGAATGAACCATTTCTAACAAGGTTCGATTGCGCCTCTCAGCTACACCATTTAACTGTGGTGTCCTAGGAGAAGTCAATTGTGAGACTATCCCACATTCTTTCAGATAGTCGTTGAACTCGGTACTAAGATACTCCCCGCCTCTATCGGATCTAAGTATCTTTATCTTTCTGCCCAATTGATTTTCGACTTCATGCTTAAACTCTTTGAACCTTTCAAAGGTTTCTGACTTATGTTTGATCAAGTAGATGTAACCATATCTGCTATAATCATCAATGAAAGTCACATAGAATCGATTAACATCCCTTGTGGTTGATCTGAAGGGCCCACACACATCTGTGTGTATGAGATCCAACAAACCTTCACCTCTTTCATAAGACCCTGTGAATGGTGATTTTGTCATCTTTCCCAAAATACAAGACTCACACATATCATCTGATTTTAGGTCAAATGATTCCAACACTCCATCCTTTTGGAGTTGGGCTATGCGTTTCTTGTTAATGTGTCCAAGACGACAATGCCACAAGCATGCCTTATCTACACTATTAGACAAGTCAATATTAAGTACACTATTTCCTAGGCTATCAACACAAGTCATTATTTCATACACACCATCACAAGGTAAAGCTTCGAACACAAACACACCATTCTTATAAACAGAAATTGAACCATTCAAATTATTAAAAGAATATTTAAAACCTTGTCTGAACAATGCATGAAATGAAATAATGTTTCTCGTCATCTCAGACGAACAACAACAATTTATCAAATCTAATCTAACATCATTACTAAGCAAAAGTTGATAAACTCCGATCTTGGTTACTGGTGAAGACTTCTTGTTTCCCATGATCAAGTTTATCCTACCTCGCTCTATCTCCTCACTTTCCCTTAGCCCCTGCAAATCAGAACATATGTGAAAACCACATCATGTATCAAGGACCCATGAACGAGGAGATAATGAGTTATTAGAAAAAATAGTGTAAATACCTGCCGAGGATGGCTTCACTTTTCCATCTTTGATGTCCTGCAGATATTGTGGGTAGGTTCTCTTCTAATGCCCTTTTTGATTGCAGTAAAAGCAAACAGCTTCCTTTGGATCAGAGACATGGGGAATGGAAGCATTGGGCTTGGCTTTCGGGCCATTGCTAGATGACCCTACTTGTACCTTTGCCTTTTAGTTTTGCTTAGGAGGACCTTTCCTCTTTTTCCCCTTTCCCTGTCCAATAGCTAGAACAGGAGCACTTGCAGGAGTGGAGGCTATACTCTTACCCTTCATTCCTGCTTCAGTAGTCTGCAACAAGTTGTGCAATTGGGCCAATGTCTGCTCAGTGTTGTTCAAATGGTAAGTTAAGATAAACTGACCATAACAATCAGGCAACGAGTTCAAGACCATGTCAATGGCCAATTCCTCATCAAAATGAATGTTGAGCTTGACCAAACGCTCTATGTAGCGTTGCATTCTTTGCACATGAGATACAACCGATTCCCCCTCTTTCATCTTGCAAGCCATGAGTGACTTGACTACTTCAAACTTTTCTTGACGAGCTCGCTTATGGTATTTTTCCATAAGGTTCTTGTTCATCTCAAAAGGCTAGTAGTCCTCATAGTACCTTTGCATTTCTGGGGACATGGTTGTGACCATGATGCATGCCACTTTGGTAGCATCATCATAGTGCTTCTTGTATGCAGCGTACTCTTCGGGAGTGGCTTTGGACTCATCAAGTTCCTTGAGCTCCTTTTCAAGGACATACTCTTTGTCCTCGAACCTAAGCGCCATCTTGATGTTGCGCATCCAATCATTATAGTTTGAGCCATCCATAACGACTTTGGAGCAGATGTTTAGTTGAGAGAAGTTGTGGCTGGAGGATGATGAAGCAGAAGTGTTTCCAGGAGCAGACATCTGAAAAAGAAGGATAGTTTTAGTTAGATTTCAAGACACCTCAATATAATAACCCAAAGATATCATATCAAGGTTAGGATCCAACTATGATGATTTACAACTTAGAAATGGGATGCCGAGATCCAAGTTCAAATCTCATAAAGGTAGGTGAATGACGATTCACCAATTCCACTATTAGACAAAATAAACGAAGTGAAATTCCTAATTCTTTTGAGATACATTAAAACTATTTAATGGCATGCGGATTATGCTCTACTATTCGTGACTGGGATACCGAGGATCACAAATTAGATGTGAATAACCATGCAAATGTGCTTAGTAACCTTATTGTCTTTATCATTAACTATTGATGTGCCGGTAAACCACACACGCTCCATCAAAATGACAATTATAAGATACCCATTACTACTCTTTATTAGTGCCTTTTAGTGTGCCGGTTAACCACACACGCTCCACTAATGACCAATAAAGCATAATGTGCAATTTCATGGATTAGCATACTTTTCACATTTTTCCTAAAGTAACTAGAGTTGGGATTTTGAAAAATAATGTTCTAGTACTTTCTTTAATAGCATTATACTTTTTAATGAGGAGTAGTTGTCCTATCAAATCCGTTCTGCTAACGACCTTCCACTAATCAAGGAAGCGGTGGGTGAGAGTGGACACCCATTCAACTACCATTTTATAGTCAGTTTCCTTATACCCCCCCTTATAGACTAGCTTCGTGAATGAGGCATACTAGCGATTTGACTAACCATATTCTTATACATATATATATATATATATATATATATATATATATATATATATATATATATATATATATATATATATATAAGGTGTGTTTTAAAACATTTTAAAACTCCTAAGAGTTTATATAAATTTTCGAAATTTAAACTATTAAATTTTAAATTTAAATAAACCAATCAATTAGATTTAATATTTATCTATTAATTAACTTTTAATTAATTTATTAAATCTTGTAAGGATTATCTAATCAAATTAATCAATTAATTTAATCCTAATCCTTATCCTTCTAAATTTCGAAAATTAGGGGTAAAGGATAATTATCCAATTAATCTAATCAAGTAACAATTATCCAAAACAAGAAACCCTAAAATCACTAGCATATTTCGAAATTCACAAGGGAGGAGGCTAGGGTTTTCAAAACCCTAACCCTAATTTCAATTAGGGTTCTTTGGAGGCTAGGGTTTTCGAAAACCCTTTGATCCAAAACCCTAGAAATCGAAAAAATGGCCTTTAGGGTTTAATAGCTATAAACTCTAATTTGCAATTCAACAATTATAGCAATTCAATTTAAAACAAACAATGACTCTGATACCACTGATGGGTTTTAGGTAAAACAAATAAACTAGAAAACAATTCCTAAGTTCACATGCAACCTACTTTGGATCTATGTTTTAACTATTGAACATACAACTTTAAATTGCAAAACAAGAACCCTAGAGGAGAGAGGCTATAATCGAAATTTACAAACTAGGGTTTAGTAATTACATACCTTTCAATTGTTATAGTAAACAATTGATAATTCCCTTGATCTTGATCTTGATCTTGTTGGAAGCTTAGCACCACAAGTGTAATGCCTCTAATGGAATCACACCCAAACTAGCAAGAAGGAAAGTAGAAGAGAGAGGGGAGAGGGAGTATGCAAAATCTCAGCCTTAGGGTTTCTTCAAAAGAAAGAGTGACCAAAATATGAACCAGGAGGCTCCTTATATAGCTGAGGGATCTAGGGTTTAGGGAAAACCCTAGTTATCCTTTTCTTAGGGCCTAAGCAAACCCAAGGGCCTTATCCAAGCCCTTATGGACGAAATTATTAGGGTTTCCCCTAAAGATTTCGTCCACCCTTATCCAAGGGGGTTCTAGAGCCTCCCACTCAACTATTAGATAATTGCAAACTAGTCCCTGCACTTAATAATTAACTCTTTTAACCCCAAAATTAATTCTAATTAATTTCTGGCTAACAATTAATTAAAAAAAATGATTTCTTATTAATATATTATTCTTTTAACATATTAATAAATTCATTTATATTAATTTATTAATCTTATAATAAATTAATATCTCTCATTTCATAATTTCCTTGTCCGGTTGCTAGGTTTGAGGGCAACCCAAAAGGACTGTGCTGCTATCTATTCAAGTACATACCAATTATAGTTATAGGCTTAGACACCTAATCCAACACATCCACCGTTAATCTCTACAAATCGCAACTTAACTAACAAAACATATTTTGTGTCTAGGGCTTTTGTTGATCCTGGTTAAACAACGACGATGTATTTTATTGAGGAGATGGACTGATTTTATTGAGATTTAGCGGGAATGATTACAAGGATGAATGGACTAAAATATCCTCAAGTTAGAGGGGCATGAGCAAATTAACAGGAGCTTGGTAATGACTGTTAAGCCATTAGACCAAACTCGCAACAAAACGAAACTATTGGACTATCCTTGCAAGCCCAAATCGTTTTTGACCAAACTTGCTAGTTTTGACATACCACAAGGATCATTCTTACAATTTTGTCTTAAATTGATTGTTAACGTTATAATATACATTTTAAACTATTCCGACAGTGGAGGAAAAGGAGACCGGTGATATATTGGTGAGAAAATGAAAGGATTAATGGATTAATAGCACTATTCCTAGATTAGGACCGTTATACCCTTGATACAAATCAATAAATAGGTGGAAATATCACTATTGCTAGATTAGGACACGAAATTCTTCTGAAGTGTCAGAGAATAGCACAAACTTTGAGAATCCAAGAACTAACTTTTCATTCCCAATTTCTAGTACATAATGTGAAAACAAAATAACCGCTACTCTACTAGTTCCCACGATCTTATTTTGAGTGGAGAACCAACTAACTGTTTTGATAAGTTCAAATTAAATAACAAAGACATAAAATTAAAACATGCTTGGAATTAAAAAGTCGGAGCTTGTAACTGAATCAAATTGACCCACTTCTCATTTGGGCTTGGCGGTATTGGGTCAATGGTTGGGTTCTTCCTATCATCTTCTCCTTCTTCAGAAAAGTTTGTCCTCAAACTTGGAATTGGCTCATCAGGGTCAAAGTAGGGTTGTAGATCGGCTACATTAAAAGTAGCAACAACACCATAAGTACATAGGAGGTCAATCTGATACGCGTTGCCATTGACTTTGGCAAGGACTTTGAAGAGTCCGTCAGATCGAGGGCTCAATTTAGAGTGACATTTTGATGGAAACCTTTCCTTGCATAAATGTACCCATACAAGATCACCCGGTTGAAACAAGATGTGTTTGCGGCCTTTGTCACGACGATACTTGAGAAGCTCGTTATTTTTAGTGATTCGATTGTGCACCTGTTGATGGATGGATTTAATATCAGTTACCAAATCACTGGTCTGCTGACTGAATTTGGAAGTTGTATCAAGGAATGTCAGATCCAGCGGGGTGGAAGGATTCAAACCATACATGACCATAAAAGGACTGATTCCGGTTGTTTTATTCGGGGCCCGATTGTAAGTAAATTCAGCCCGAGGTAGTAACTCGTCCCACTATTTCAGGTTGGTTGTAATAAGGGCACGTAATAACGAACCAACAGTGTGATTTGTAACCTCAGTTTGTCCATCAGTTTACAGATGGCTTGAAGTGCTAAACTTGAGTTTGGTCCCCATTTTTCGCCACAATGTCAACCAAAAGTGGCAAAGAAATTTGACATCTCGGTCACTAACCATCGTTCAGGGTATTCCATGGAGACGAACAATTTATTTAAAATAGAGATTGGTGACCTGAACAACGTTATATGTGGTATGACAAGAAATAAAATGGGCCATCTTTGAAAACATGTCTACTACAACCATCACATAATCTTTTTGAAGCTCTGTGCATGGCAAACCGGTAATGAAATCCAAGCTAACATTTTCCCATGGAGAAGTTGACACCGGTACTATCATGTATAATCCATGTGGTGCAGAATGAATTTTGGCTCGATGACATTGTAAATAATGCCTGATAAAAATGATCGACATCACGAATTAGTTTTGGCCAGAAAAAATGACTTTTTAGAATGTGAACTGTCTTATCAATACTCAGATGGCTAGCTAATCCTCCTCCATGAGCTTCTTGTATCATAACAATTCGAATACTATGGCGAGGAATTCAAAGTTGCTGTATTTTGAACAAATACCCATTAACAATGTGGTATTCACCCATAGAATGAGTCTGGCAGTTAAAATACGACTCCCCAAAGTTGGGATTTGTTAGGTATTCAATTTTAAGCATTTCGAGCCCAAGGACTTGTAGTTGAAGGGAAGTAAGCAGAGAATATTTGCGAGAAAGACCGTCTGCACCCTTATTGAGTTTCCCGGATTTGTGTTTAATTGGGAAATTGAAGATTTGTAGAAATTTCACCCATTTTGCATGACGAGGTTGCAACTTGTGCTGGCCTTGAATATACTTCAGAGATTCATGATCTGAGTATAATATAAATTCTTTAGAGATCAAGTAGTGATTGCAGTGGGTTAAAGATCGGATTAGGGCATAAAACTCTTTGTCGTAGGTGGAATATCTCCTCTTAGCATCATTGAGTTTCTCGCTAAAATAAGTAATTGGACGACCTAGTTGGGACAACACAGCTCTGATTCCGACTCCTGAAGCATCACATTCAACTTCAAAGACTTCTAAGAAACATGGTAACGCTAAAACATGAGTGGAGGATAGTTGTTTCTTGAGTTCTTCAAAAGCAAGTTGGGCAGACGAATTCCAATGAAATTGCTTGAGCTTGGTAATTTCAGTCATCGGGTCTACAATGGTACTAGAATTTTTGAAGAATCGTTTATAAAAACATGCAAGACCATGGAAACTCTGCACTTGTTGTATCGATTATGGAACCGATCAGTCTTTGATAGCTTGAATCTTCTTGTCATCTACTCGGATTCCCTGTGCAGAAACCAAATACCTAAGAAAAGTCACCTGACTTGTGAAAATTTCACATTTCTCTAAATTCCCGTAGAGTTGTTCTTTATCGAGTACTTGAAACAGTTGAAATAAATGAGAATGATGATCCTCGGGTGAACGGATGTATACTAGGATGTCGTCAAAATAGACGACAATAAATTTTCCCAAAAACGAATTGAGTACTTGATTCATCAAATGCATAAAGGTTCTTGGTGCATTTGATAAACCAAAATGCATAATGAGCCACTCATATAGCCTTTCTTTAGTCTTGAAAGCCGTTTTCCATTCATATCCTTCAAAGATCCGAATTTGATGATACCCACTTCGTAAATCGATCTTTGAAAACACAGTCGCCCCATGGAGTTCGTCTAGTAAATCATTCAATTTTGGTATCGGAAAACGGTATTTGATAGTGATCTTATTAGTAGACCGACTATCCGCACACATTCTCCATTCTCCATTTTTTTGGTATAAGGAATGTGGATACTGCACACGGGCTGAGGGATTCACGAATGAGTCCCTTCTCTAGCAATTGATCTACTTGTCTTCTCATCTCAGCCGTTTCTTGAGGATTGGAACAATAGGCGGGCTTGTTAGGTAAAGGTGAGCCAGTGATTAAATCAATTTTATGTTGAATGGAACGTCTGTGAGGTAAACCAGGTGGGATTTTTTCAGATGGAAAAGCTTGTTTATATGACTGTAATAACGACTGCATGGATGGGTGTTGTTGTAGTGGTGTCTTGCCTTCGTCATCCACAAGCCCCAGTAACATGATATCTTTGTAGTGGAAATATTCATGTTACTCAGATTGAAGTAGAATGCTTAAGGGCGGTGATGGTTTAGGCCATGGTAATGTAGGTGTAATCGAAATGAGTACTATTTTCTTATGGTTGTGAACAAAGGAATAAGTGTTGAGATACCCGTCGTGGATCACTTTCCTATCAAAATTTCATGGTCGTCCGAGTAGAACATGACACGCATCCATTAGAATGACACCGCACCAGATTTCGTCAAAATAAGATTTTCTAATGGTAAACTGCAGCAATACTCGATGCTTTACTCGAATTCCTTTCCCTTGATTCAACCAGTGGATCTTGTAGGGCGAGGGATGAGGCTCTGTAGAGAGATTCAACTTAGTTACCATGGTTTGAGAGGCGACATTAGTGCAACTTTCTCCATCAATTGTTAAAGAGTAGACCTTTTGAGAAATTGTGCAATGCGTGTGGAAAATAGACTCCCGTTGGAGATCTTCTTCCGGAATAGAAGTGGTGCTCAATGCTTGTCACACTACCAGGCATTATCCTTCATCGGGACCAATCAATTCTTCTTCCTCTTCAATGGTTGGTGTGGGATTCGGTATTGAATCAATCATAAAAAAGAACCATTAGCGATCTCAAAGTCAGCTGGTGTAATAATACGTTTGTTTGGACACTCTGACGCTATGTGACCTAACGCTTGACAACGAAAACACCGTCGAGGAGCCTTTGGGGTTTCGGTGTTTGTTTTCGTATTAATTAAAGGTTTAAAAGTTGTGGTAGGATTGGGCTTGGTGCTACTATGGTTTTTTTGATAATTAGTGGGTTTGATGAAAGTTCGGTTGGGCTCAGACTTCCCTTTAATTCGTTGTTGGGCATCTACTTTGTGGGCCATCAATGTTAGGTCGGTTAGGGTTTGGTAGGAATATAATAGCACTATTGCTAGATTAGGACCGTTATACCCTTGATACAAATCAATAAACAGGTGGAAATCTAACCTAGGTTTTTCGATACAGATTCACCACGAAAACTAAGAGTTAGTGTCCAAGTTCACCTTCTAATTTACCTGTTAAAAATTAGAATAGCAAGGACATGAAATTCTTCTGAAGTGTTAGAGAATAGCACAAACTTTGAGAATCCAAGAACTGACTTTTCATTCCCAATTTCCAGTACATAATGTGAAAACAAAATAACCACTACTCTACTAGTTCCCACGATCTTATTTTGAGTGGAGAACCAACTGTTCTGATAAGTTCAAATTACATAACAAAGACATAAAATTAAAACATGCTTGGAATTAAAATGTCGGAGCTTGTAACTAATCAAATTGACCCACTTTTGATTTGGGTTTGGCGGTGTTGGGTCAATGGTTGTGGTCTTCCTATCATGGATCTTCTTTAGTCCATCATGGACAGGTATAGACCAAAATGGAAGGATTAATAGATGTTCTTCTAAATGTCATACACCGTTCAAGTGACAATATGTGTTTGAAACTCCTCTTTTCATTTATCTTTCTTATATGAGAAATTAAATATTCTTTTACTTTTTGTCCCTATAAATCCTTATATCCAATTAAATAGTGACATATGTAATATTTAATGTTCATTAATGAAATTTAATGATATTTAGTATACTAATAAACACATGTCATCATTTAATTGGATAGACAGATTTGTACGAATAAAAAATAGGTTGATACTTTTTATATTACCATATTTTCTAGACAATAAATTACTCATGATTGATTCTCTATGTATTTTCAATTAGGATTAACATATCAAACTGTGTATAAAAATTTATTCAAATCTATAATTAACGGTTGTTATTATTATATTCTAAATATTATTTTAGCTTGTGGATTCCATGGTTATAACTTAGTTTCCTTATAAAATAATGGGAATATGACTTATCAAGGTAATTAACTTTTCGGTATGTTCATATCTAGGTAACTATCTTTTTTTGTACATATGTTAGTAACAAACTTTTTGGAAGTGTTCACATATGACCATTATGACCTGCTATAGCAGGTTAAATCCTAGATGTGAACTCTTTCAACAAGTTTGTTACCTAGATGTGTACAAAAAAAAAATAATTACCCAAATATGAACAAAATGAAAATTAAAAATTAAATTACATGAATGGTCCCTGTGGTTTGGGGGAATTTGTGGTTTTTATCCCTAATTTTTTTTTTAACTTACATGGTCCCTACTATTTATTTTTGTTGCGCGTTTGGTCCCCGTCTTACCTAAAAATACTATTGTGCCCTTATTAATTTATTTTTTTAATTAATTTTCTTATCTATGTGTTTATTTTATACATATTTAAAAAAATTAATAGACCACACATATTTGTATCTTCTCGGATGATCTCTACTGTTTATTTTTAATTAATTTTTTTTTTAAAACTTGGATGATCCTTACTGTTTATTTTTGTTACGCGTTTGGTCTCTGCCTTATCTAAAAATACTATTTTTCCCTTATTAATTTTTTAAATTAATTTTCTTATTTATGTATTTATTTTTTATAAAAAAAATTAATATACCCCACATATATGTATCTTATCACCGTAAACCTGAAACCACATTTGAGAAATTTAATTTGAGTCTTACCATTCACCATCTCATCTCTGATCCTCCCCATCTTCTATTTCTTTTCCATCTTTAGTAACATCAACGTCTTCACCGTCCTTTTTTTTTTTGGTACTTCAACTCTGGAGAACCAACACCATAACCTACTGTCTCTTCATATTTAGTGGGTTGTAGTGTTGTTTCGAAGGAGTTGAAGGACCAAAAAAAGAAGTGATGATGAAGACGTCGATATCACTAAAGATGAAAAATAAATAGAAGTTGAGAATGATGAAAGATGGGATGGTGAGGAGATACAGATATGTGAGGTCTACTAATTTTTCTTAAACATATAAATCATAAGTACATAAACAAGAAAATTAATTAAAAAAATTAATAAGGGCACAATAGTCTTTTTAGGTAAGACAGAGACCAAGTTCGTAACAAAATTAAATAGTAGGGACCATCCGAGTTAAAAAATTAAATTAATTAAAAAATAAATAGTAGGGATCATCCGAGGAGATACAAATATGTGTGGTATATTAATTTTTATAAATATGTAAAAAATAAACATAGATAAGAAAATTAATTAAAAAAATAAATTAATAAGGGCACAATAGTATTTTTAGGTAATATGGGGACCAAACGCGCAACAAAAATAAACAATAGGAACCATTTAAGTTTAAAAAAATAACTTAGAGACCAAAACCACAAATTCCCCCAAACTACAGGGATCATTCATGTAATTTAATTTTTACTTTTCGTTTTGTTCATATTTGGGTAACTATTTTTTTTTGTACACATCTAGGTAACAAACTTGTTGAAAATGTTCACATTTAGGATTTAACCTGCTATAGCAGGTTATAATGGTCATATGTGAACACTCCCAAAAAGTTTGTTACCTACATATGTACAAAAAAAAAAAAATAGTTACCCAGATGTGAACATACCGAAAAGTTAATTACCTTGATAAGTCATATTCCCTAAAATAATTTGTTATTGTTGGCCCATCTTATAAACCGGTGGAAAAGAAATTTATAAAAAAAAGGTTTATGACACCTCGCTATTTATACATGTTTATTTATTGAAGATGATGTTTGAACCAAGATAAAAAAAATTTATTATTAGCAGATAATTTAATACTTGTAAATGATACAATACAAATTTCTATTAAATTAATTCTTATTAATTATACAATTTTTTAACTAACAATTACGTGAGGCGGAATACCACAATTTCATCTACACAAGTATGTCATGTTTAAACAGAATAAAAACAACGTATTTCACAGTAGCAATATTGGTATATTCCATCTATTATATTCATCAATGTTCATAATCTTTTAGAAATATGATTTAAATATTAGTTTCAGGATCAATTAATTTACACATAATAAACACTATAGTCATAACACCTGGTAAAATACCAACTTTACATAAAACTACATGACATAAAACAATTCACAAATCAAAGTCAATGCTGCAACTACTTTTAAATGATAACTTCAAAAGTTTTGATACTTATATTAAGTACATCATTAACATAATAGTATAAGTAACATGAAACCCAAAGTAAACTATAATCCACTAGCACTATATGGTTATGACTTATGAAATATTCATAGAGGTGAAACAAGGAGTTGTCAATGTGTGTTGTGATGGTTGGTGACTATACAACCCACTTTTCATCATATTTTATAATTCTCCCCTTCATCTTTTCAACCACTTCACCCTTGTTTTGCTCTCATTTTACAAGTTCTCATATTCATTTGTTCCTAATTTGACTTTCTTGAATCTATGTGTAGCTACTAACTTTGATTTATTTTCCCCTCTATTCCACAGTTGCACATGTCATATATGTGATAAAGTTGCTCCCTTTTGAAGAAGTGATTGAGATTTCAATTCTAACCCATTTTCCAAAACAGAGAGTAACAAAATATATTAAAATTTAAAACCCAAGATAATGATTTAAACAAATGAAATCTCGAATGTTACAAGAATTATCCCTTGATCAAAACAATGTAGTTAAAAGCACAAAAAAAAAATGAAGGTGTTGCGGTAGTGTGTGTAAGTGGTGTTTGTGTGTGTAACTGTGTATGGCTATGGCTACTGTTCAAGCAGCATATTACATCGATTATGCAAAGAATTAATGAAATCTGTACACTCTTCAAATGATGTTACTACTGTTTTTTTTTTTTTTTTTTTTTAAATTGCTGAGAGCAAACCAAGTAGTGTCGTTGATTCATGATGCCATGGTTCTTCTTCCATTGTATCGGGAAGCATGTTGAGATCAAAAAACCCTCGAACAGGTTCATTCTCTTTCTCGATAAGATTCATACTTGTTTGTTGATTCAATTTAGCCTCTGCAATCATATGCGATCTCTTGTGACCTCCCAAAGCTTGCCCAGATGAGAAGATTTTCAAGCAAATTGGACATTCATGTGCTCCCAACACCACTGATTTCTTCAAAGAACGAACACCAAGATTGAATGCTTTTGTCGTTTGATGATTATCAGATGGTTTTGAATCAAACCCATTGATTATATGCTCATGATCGAAAAAGGGTTTGTTTTCGATTGTGTTTTCACCTTCGGTTTTCGGATCTAGACTTCCCTTTAACTTCTTGTGACTTGCGTTATGCCCACCAAGTGCTTGATAAGAGTCGAAGCTTTTGTTACAAGTAATGCACTCAAACTTTCTCTTGCTTCCGAAAAACAACTCACATTCGTCGTTAAAATCATCGTTTTTGATCATAATTTTCTCAACTCCAGTAAAACCCACTTCAGATCTTCCAAGATAATCAACACCCACTTGTGTTTCTGCTAATTTCTTGATCTTGAAACCCTTCCCAATTCGCTTTTTACCCTCAACTTTAGTCGACCCCACAAAAGCAGAGGAATTGCAGTAATCAGATGATTCAAATTCATTGCCCCATTTTCCCTCATCTCTCGAAAGCATCATTAAACACATAGCAATCTCAGATTCTTGATCTTGCTCAATCTCAGATACAACACTCGTTGAAGCATGATTACTACTTATTTGATTGTTGTTGTTATTATTATTATTATTATTAGCATTCATCGAGATTGAAGATGAAGCTGTTGTAATGGTGGTTGTTGTAACAGTAGCAGTTGTAGCAGAAGTAACTTTATACCTTTTAATTTTTCCGTTTCTTGATTTTGATTTCTTCAAACGTCGATCTTTCACACCAGAATTCTCATTATCCGATTGACTAGTCCAAGAATCTTGATTCAATTTGTTGTTGTTTGCGACTTTTTCAGAGTGACATTTCATGTGCCCAAACAACGCCTTCCAAGATTGAAAACCTTTTCCACATTCTTTACAGAGCTTATCAAGAACCACCAAACAATTCTCCATTTGACTTGAATCTTTGACTTTTGGAGTCTTTTTTGGATCTTTCCTCAGCTCATAGCCCAATTCATTCGAAGAACCATCGATTTCTACTACAGTATCGTTCTTGATTAATTTTCCGCCATTGTTGACAGATGAGAGCTTCTTCATCTGTTTATGGTGTTGATGAAGATGATGATCGGGGGAGTTGATCACGTGAGACCTCATGTGACCTCCCAAGGATCTACCAGAAGGGAAGCTCTTGTCGCACAGCTTACACGAGTGTTTCATCAATTCTTGATTACTTTCTTGGATCAAATTCGACATTTTTGGTAAAAAGTACGAAATTCTGATCTAATCGAAGTCAAACAAAGAAGAATTCAAGATCAAAACTGAAAATCGAGAAACACCCAGATCAATAAACCAGATTAAAAGCTAAAATTCTGTAAGATCGAAGCGAAAAACAAAGAACCTATCTCGGATTTCACTCAAGAAAAATATCAAGATCTACTCATAGCAAGTAGCTTTAGTTAGTTGAGATTTGAAGTAAGAAAAAAGATTGACGATAGGCGATGATGGATGATAGATGATCGATGATGAAGCAAAGAAAAGCTACTCTCTAAACTTTTTTGAGTGATTCTCTCTCTAGAAATATATAGAGACAGAAGAGAAGAGGTGGAGATGGAGAAACCCATGCATGGAAGCAAGGATAAAAAGAGATGGAAGCACGTGTACTCAACTGAGAATCCTACGCTAGTACAGATCCAACGGCTGAGATTGCTCCACATTTGATCATCTCTATGGCTATATATGGAAGCTAAGATCCTCTTCCTCAACTCTTGAAACCAACCAACTGCCCCTCAACTATTCTTTACTTTGAAAGCTTCTTCGACTTTCCGGCGGTTATTCTTTTCTACTTTCTTTCGCTTTCAATACCTCAATTTCCTACATCCAGAAAATGTACAAGTGGTAATGCAGAGTGTACAAGTGGTAATGCATCATTGTTCTGGATACAGGTGTGTTTTTAGCTATTTCGGATGAATAAATTTAGAGAAAAATAGTAGTGGGTGTGGGTCCCAGAAACACCTCAAGTTTGCCGTCAGTATGATCAACTAATGGCGCCATTAGGTAATGACAAGTTGCACCTGTTTCAAAAAGTAAATGGTATTTATTGGGTGGCAAAATGAGGGGCGGTTTCGTCATTATAAAATGAGAAAAGGCCCACAACCTCCAAGCAGTATATGTATGTAAAGTAACGAAAGTATAAAGCCTGCAGAGTTTAAAACCTAAAAAGCTGAAAAAAAAAAATATAAAATAGTGAAAATAGATTTTTTCTTTTTCTTTAAAAAAAAATTGCAAAAAAGGTATTTATGATATGTATTTTTTTGGAAATTTAGTTTAAATTTCGATTTTTTTGATTTTATGGTTGTTTTACGTTAGTTTCGTTTTAGATTTGGTTCCCCAGTAAAACTGAAATGACTATAATTTCCTTGGGTATTTATTTTCTATATTTCTTTTACTTTTCTTTAAATCTAATACTTATTTATTTATTTAAACAATTAAAAAATCAAAGAGTCTCTCTCTCTCTCTCTCTCTCTCTCTCTCTCTCTCTCTCTCTCTCTATTCTTGCAATTTTGAAAATGGTTTCAGAGCCATGAGTAGGGGTGTTTATTTTGTAAAACAAAAGTAAAAAAAATTTAAGTGTGTATGTGTTTACTGTGTGTTTGAGAGAGAAAGAGAGAGTAACATCCTATAATCAAGGTAAAATTTTCATTTTCATAATCCAACCAAAAATCATAATTGTTACAAAACATAGTTCCTACAAGTAATAATCACGAATCTTAATATCTCAAAATCAAATATCATCAAATCAGAAGGATGTGCACGATCACACAGTTGCTTTCCCCCGATCATTTGAAGTACATGAAATATAAAACTTAAACTGTAAGCCAAATTTTAGTGAGCTTTTCCCAAATACCACACAACAGAACATATACAAATAATATGTATTGGGTCCACAACCTCCGGATTGAATTACCCTTGGCCCACAACATTGCGGTTAGATTGCCCCAGCTCACAACCACACGGTTGGATTGCCCCCTTCTGGCCCACAAACTCACGGTTGAATTGCCACCGACCCACAACCTTTTGGTTGGCTTGCCCGGGTTTGTTGACTGGCAGCACAAAGCAGGACAGTCTCAACCCAACGACACTATACCGACATGTAAAACAAATAAACGCATTACAGCAACCAGATAATCATACAGATGTTAACAATTCACTATAATATAACAAAAATCCAAACTAGCATACATAATCTATTGGACCGACATTGGTGCCTTCGACCCACAAGTATAGTGAGGAAAACTTACCTTACAGTCTGAAAAGATAGCAGAGACGAATGCTGCTCCAAAGGCAACTCCACAGGTCACCTATACAACAAACATCGACCTAGACTCAAACTACAGTTCAAAACACCCAAAATACCCCAAGGTTAAACTTCGAGTCAAAGGTTAAGGTCAACAAGTCAAAAATCAAAGGAAGGTCAAGATGACTGAGTACGCCCCACATACTCATCTATTACGTTGGGCGTAGTCTAGGACTAAGCAGACCATTAAGGCTTCATCCTAGTACGCGTAGCATACCACTTGGTACGCCCGACATATTGCACCTGAATCCCTTTTATCTTCAAATGTGCTTATTCCATTAATATTGTTGAAACAATAAACTTGTAGAATGATATATTCAAAATAGTTAGGTAAATCAAACAAGAAGAACAATGATCAAAATTGTGCCGGATGATTAATATTCAATGCCTTAGAATAGTTCAATGTGAACTGTTCTATAAAGACAAAGTAAGGAATCACAAAAACAATTAACCCTAATACAAAATACGCATGCAATATTTATAGCCTAACCCTAGCAAGATTAATGCGGATGGGCATGCCCAATCTGATTAATAAAGGCTAAATACATACATATTAAATTTGACACAACATAATAAATAACCTAACAATATCCCCCTCTGTGTCAAATAAGGAAGGAAATTCTTCATTGTTGTGGGCGCTTCTGAACCTTGAAGAGTTTTGGCATTAAACAAAGTAAAGTGTTACGAACTTGAATGTACCATTTGATCATATCTACGAAGCACTTCTTATCCGCATCATCATTCACTTTGCATTGTGTAGTAATTCCCACAATGTAGTTCAGACAAGAAGCAGGATAAAGATGCTTGTCGGGTAAAGAAAATAAGCACTTCTGAACATTCGAACCATCTTTAGCACTTTATTGAAACGCCACACTCCAATTATCCTTCTGGATTCTTCCGAGTTTCATCTTGGAGACATCGTTAGAGCTTCTTTTGGTTGCATGTGGGTTTCTTTCGTAAAACAACCACTATCTCCACATCCATTTTCCCGATTTCATGAATGTAAGAGATCAACATCCTTTTCAGATGCGCCACAATAGGTTCGGATTTCTGTTCATCTTTAGATAAAAGATGGAACAAAGAAATCTAATCGTAAGGATTAAGGCACGACAAATCTGCAAGTGAATTCAAAGAGTGATTTGCTTGCCCCTCATGATGCTTTGAACCGAGCATTAATAAAGCTTTCTGTTTTATCGGACCAAAAACCTTCACAATGGTAATCTTCTTCGAACTCCAAGTTTTATACTTGGGTTTCTATGTGATGAGATTAAACCAACCTTTAATCTATAAAGATCGATTAGATCTTGAACAAGTATGTAAATATAAAACTGAATGAACGCAATAATAAGAACAAGTCAAGATTGAATCAAACGTGTCGAATGATTAAACAAAATCCTCAGAAGAGCTCTATTAAGAACATCAACTGTAGAGGATTGGAAGGTTACAAGAACAATTAAAGAAACCTGTTATCTTCTGGATGAATCGCTATTTCGCAGATTTCTAAAAACCTTAACCTAATATGCATGCAAGCGTAAACTTATATACAAAACATAAAAGGTTCACGGTTGGACAGGCCCAAACCGGAATGCAAAGAAACTTATACTATCGAGCCCAAAAAGATGCAATCTTTAAAATAATTTTCAGCCCAACAATCTCCCCCTTTGCGTCAATTTGGAGCGAGACCTTCACTCTCTTTTCACAGCAGAGGGCTTCTTTACCGTCTCAAAAATTTTCGGTATTATAGCCAGAATGTGATGCCTGAAGGTGATATACCAACGAAGCATGTCAGTGAAGTTCTTCTTGTCTGCTGTTGAGTTCTGTTTGCATCGGTGAATGATATTAATAATATGCTCCAGACAATCTGTAGAGAACAGATGTTTGTCTACCAAAGCAAACAGAAACTTATGCTTGTCGCCTCTGGTGAACATAACCGTCAGATTGGAAGAATCAATTTGCCCTATCTTCATTTTATGAACATCTCCTGTCTTGGAAGTGGGCTTGACGGTCGGTTTCTTGTTCATAACTTTTGCTATTTCCTGATCCATAGTGGCGAGCTCATGGACGTAGGAAGCCAACATTCTTTTAAGATGTTTAAGAATTGGTTCATACTCTCTTTGGTTGGAGAGAAGAATGTTGTATAGCAAAATCCAATCATGCGGATTTAGACTGGGAAGATCTGCCAGAGAAATAAGATGTTCTGTGTTGGCCGTTCCTCTGTTGATTTTGAAATTAACGTTCACAAATTTCCCAGCCTGTGTCGGTTTCAGTACCTTGACTTTAATGATTTTCTGAGCACTCCATGTCAAGTACTGCGGTTGACCATATTTCAGATAGAAATCTATTAGCTCTCTGTCAACCTTCAGGTTCGGATGAGGGACATCGGCAGTGACATCAAATCAATGAAATGTGAAAGCTTTGCGCGTGATTGGCATGTCGAACTGCGAGTCTTTTGTATTTTCACACTCAAAGGATGCAATCGGTTCCAACCAATATATGGAAGGAAACTCAATCGCTTGAGTGATGAGTGTGTCTCTGTCCCAATCTGGGAACAGAGTCTTCTTGGCTTGAATGGCCTCCTCATCCTCCCTGATCTTTCTTTCCCTGGCCTCGGCCTCTCGAGCTATCCTTAGAGTTTCATCAAGCTCTTTGTCCCTTTTCTTGCGTTGAAGAGCTTGAGTGATAGTTTCATCTGAATCTGATTCACTCTCAACAAGGACTTGTTTCCCAGAACCCGAAGCTACATTAACCTTCGGTTCTGTCTTGGACACACCTTCCTCTCCCCCTTGTCGCGGAAGAACAAGCTTCTCCGAGACACCCTTCATTTCACTTAAGATATTAATAGCAGGAAGGAGTTTCACCTGGAGATGCTGTCTAATAGTGAGGGTTAGGAAGGGATCATGGGTGTCAAGAACATTTGTTAGCATATTCTTGACATCACCAGCGCAACTTTGAAGAACTGCCCGCTGAGTCTGTAGCAAAGTAATTTCCTGTTGTGCCTGGGCCAGTTGGATCTTTTGTAGGTCGATGGTTGCCTGGTGCTTGACAAGATCTTCCTTCAGGGTGCTCTCGGCTTCCAGAGAGGCAAAACGTGAATCTAAAGATTTGAGAAATGAAGTGGATTCAGTTTTGAGGTCAGCTCGCAGAGCCTCAAATTTGGTGGTTTCACCCTGAAGGGTAGCCGAGAAAGAGTCTACGGACGCTTGAAATTTGGCCGCACTAGAGTCAGCGTGAGCTTTTAGAGAATCAAGAAAGATCTGAGTTGTGTGAACAACCTCAGAAACTTCCTTGGTGGCTTTTGAGCATGAAGCAGCTGAGTTATCTATGGCGTCAGTTGAACGATCCAAGGCGTCAGTGTACGTCTTGATCGCAGACTCTATGAAGGCTTTGAGCACAACACCCCCGTAGGCTTTATTGTCAGCCAGCAGACTGTCAAGTTTAGCGTGAATTTCCTGAATCTGCTGACTTGAAACAGGGGTATCGGCATCTGTGTCTGTAGGGATCCGGTAGGGGCTATAATAGATAGAGTCGAACTCTTCATCATCGCCCCCAAGGTAGCACCGGAGTTGGAGGATGGAGAAGGAGATGGGGGAAGGTTGATGACCGGGGTTTCAACCACAGTAGCAGCCCCTGTATCAGATACATTGCCCATTACTGGTGGTTGGGAAGAGGTGATGGTAACATATTCAGTGATAATAGGCGTGGAGATAGAGGATGAAGGTTGAGAAACAGATAAGGGAATGTTAGGTTCTGTTGTGGTTTGGGGGATAGATATAGGAACAGAAAGTGTGACCTTCTGTGTGGGTGATTGGGGTGGGGTTGGAATTTTTGGAGAAGTAGGAGGAGTGGGTGATTTGGTAAGTTGGGGAGATGTAGGTGGAGAGGGTGATTTGGGAATTTGAGGAGATGCTGGTGGAGAGGGTAGATGAGTGCCTGCTGGAGAAGATGGTTGTTGAGGAGACTGAACATGTGTTGTTTCAGTTTGAGGAGCAGCAGCCTCTGTGTCTGATGGGGCATTCGGAGCAGATTCAGAAGAAGGAGACCCTTTGGCTCTTTTAGCCATCTTCTTTACCTTTTTCGATTTAGACTGAGAAGGTGCCTCTGCCTCAGATTTACGTTTAGAGGATCTTCTCTTTCTCTCCTTCTTTGGTGCGGGTTCTTTCTTCTCCACTTTCTCCTTTTTGCTCGCCCTCTTGCCACGGTTGGCAGGTTGATCAAGGGCATCAAGAGCAGCACGTTGTTCCTCGGACAGAACCCTAGGAGGCAAGGGTGTTCTGGTGCTGTAGTCAGCCATGATTTTGCTGTGTGGCGTGACGCACCTATACATGGACTCAGGGATCAGTCCATAGTGAAGAAACTTACTTGGATCGGAGACTATGATCTTCTTGGTGTGGAAAGAGGCAATTGAAGCCGTAAGAGCATCCTTCATTACCGGGATGTCAAGGGAATCCATGGCCCTTCTGGTAATAAGCGTCCAAAACCTGCCGCATGATATCTCGGAGTACCTGGCAGTTGTGTTGAGACTCTGAACAACTTGAGCCCAGATTATGGACCCATAATCGAGATTAATGCCGTTGTAAAGACCATACATGATGGTCAGAAACCCTTTGCTTGTGGTGTCAGAACCACCACATCTCTCCGCTAAACCCTTAATAAGAAGGGTAAGCAATCCGTTCCATTGAGATGGAAGACAGGATTTCTTGACTTTGGCAATGGTGGTAAGAACATCCGTATACCCCATCTCATACATCATTGAAAAAAGTTGCGTCGTGGTGATGAAGTCCGGTGAGATGACGGAGGAGTCGACGGCAAGCCCTAGAAGAGAGCAAAACCGTGTTTTGGACACTGAGGTTTTCTTGTCGTGAATGGTGAAGAAGATGCGGTCTTTATGTTTGTCGTAGTTGGCCGTTGTGTAGACTTGGGAGAGCAGGGACATGGGAACGGCCTCCACTTGCGTAAGTGCCAACAACAATGGGGAATATTTGAGGCATTCCACCACCTGTAGCATGTATGAGTCATATAGGAATGGGGTCATCTCTATGATCAAATTCTGATTAGGTTTGATTGAGAGCAGAGAAGAGGATGCAGTTTGATCTTGTGCGGAAGAAGAAGTCGCCATTGTTGAGTTGTGGAAGAAGATGAACAGTGGTAACTTTTTAAGAGAGAGAATTCTTGAGAGGTAAATGCCAAAGAACACGATCACGCCTTATTTATACTGTTCACAGGAGAGAGAAAATCGTGATGATGAAGAAACCAAAACGTCGCCTGAAAAAGCGCGATTGGAAGTTATGGTGTATCCCAGGAATACGTCAGCACACGTGGGTGTGAAACGAATCATTCGCACGCGCCCAAATCATTTTCGTACCGTTTGAAATTCCTTGTGCCCTTGGTTGGTTACAACTAAAACTTAAAACCACATACCAAACAACAATAAGAATGTTGGAAAAAAGGTAATTTTCGTGCATAAGAATGTGAAAGATAAAGAAATAAATCAAAGGTGTTTGGGATGTGAGTGTTGTCTAGTAAGAAGACAGAAAGCGGAAGATTCCGAGCAAGAATCGCTTCCTTCAAAGCCAAGAGTGACCTGAAGTGCTTGTGTGGTTTCCCGAGAAATACGATTAGTTGTCTTTTAACAAACAATGAAAGGCATCTTTTGATAATGGCTGAAGGGTGGCTGAACTCAAACCAAGCATCAAGTCTTAACATAAAACTGAGTGTTGGTAGAGTTACCTGTGAGACCGATGAGATCTGTTGAACAGGTAGGTGGGAAGTATTTCGTGACGTGAATGGTATAGACAGAAATCTTAAGGAAAAATTAAACTGGACCTCTTTGGGAAGAAATGTCTTAGGTGGAGACAATTTCATAAAAGATCACACAAAAAGAAAAGGAGATTTCCAAGTAATAGCTTGAGTTTATCACTCACCGTCAATTCATTTCAGGTGTTGGATTTTGGGTTTCACTTAGAACGTGGTAAACGAATCTAAGATCATAAACACAGATGTTATGCAACCATAAGCCTCAGTGGTAAAGACCGAAAGCATCAAGGGTTACTTTGGGGAATCGAAGGTAAATGAAGAAGATGAGGAGAGAGTTAAGAGACCGAACGTACCTTCTGCTACAGAAAAGGGACAAAGCAGAGCAACTCATGTTTCAAATGAGTAGAGGAAGGTAGCTCTAGACCGAGTGTGAGAGAATAGCCTGATTGGGAAGAAACGATAGGTGTTGATCGAATCATTAAGGCATGCTCGAGGTCATAGAGGCTTGCGACAACATACAACAGCATGCTTCTAGGGACGTCTAACTAGTCTGATAAAGATAAAACATACCTGGGTAAACACTACAGAAGGAGATGCTTGTATTCACCTGTGCAAAACGTACACCGACTAGAAAGATAAAATGTTTTTGTAATTTTGGGATTTTTCTGAAAAATAAATAAAAACAGAAAGATAAAATGTTTTTGGAATTTTGGAATTTTCTGAAAAATAAATAAAACAGAAAGATAAAATGTTTTTGTAATTTTGGGATTTTTCTGAAAAATAAATAAAAACAGAAAGATAAAAAGTTTGTACAACATAAAAAAAATAGGAAGCAGAAATAGACCGAGCGATCTGTGTATTTCGGTGATAGTTTCAGAATCGAGATGAACTGAGCGGTCTATCTTGTTCGGTTCCGTAAGTCTTTAGAGCAGAGAGAGACCGAGCGTGCTGTTTGCGTGAGTGCCTTTAAATTACTAGAACAGAGAGGGACCGAGCGGTCTGGTTGCTTCGGTTCCTTTATTTTACCAGAGCAGAGAGAGACCGAGCGGTCTGGTTGTTTCGGTTCCTTTATTTTATTTATCTTTCTGAAAAATAAATAAAAACAGAAAGATAAAAAGTTTGTACAACATAAAAAAAATAGGAAGCAGAAATAGACCGAGCGATCTGTGTATTTCGGTGATAGTTTCAGAATCGAGATGAACCGAGCGGTCTATCTTGTTCGGTTCCGTAAGTCTTTAGAGCAGAGAGAGAGACCGAGCGTGCTGTTTGCGTGAGTGCCTTTAAATTACTAGAACAGAGAGGGACCGAGCTGTCTGGTTTCTTCGGTTCCTTTATTTTACCAGAGCAGAGAGAGACCGAGCGGTCTGGTTGTTTCGGTTCCTTTATTTTATTTATCTTTCTGAAAAATAAATAAAAACAGAAAGATAAAAAGTTTGTACAACATAAAAAAAATAGGAAGCAGAAATAGACCGAGCGATCTGTGTATTTCGGTGATAGTTTCAGAATCGAGATGAACTGAGCGGTCTATCTTGTTCGGTTCCGTAAGTCTTTAGAGCAGAGAGAGACCGAGCGTGCTGTTTGCGTGAGTGCCTTTAAATTACTAGAACAGAGAGGGACCGAGCGGTCTGGTTGCTTCGGTTCCTTTATTTTACCAGAGCAGAGAGAGACCGAGCGGTCTGGTTGTTTCGGTTCCTTTATTTTATTTATCTTTCTGAAAAATAAATAAAAACAGAAAGATAAAAAGTTTGTACAACATAAAAAAAATAGGAAGCAGAAATAGACCGAGCGATCTGTGTATTTCGGTGATAGTTTCAGAATCGAGATGAACCGAGCGGTCTATCTTGTTCGGTTCCGTAAGTCTTTAGAGCAGAGAGAGACCGAGCGTGCTGTTTGCGTGAGTGCCTTTAAATTACTAGAACAGAGAGGGACCGAGCTGTCTGGTTTCTTCGGTTCCTTTATTTTACCAGAGCAGAGAGAGACCGAGCAGTCTGGTTGTTTCGGTTCCTTTATTTTACCAGAGCAGAGAGCAACAGAGCGGTCTGTTTGCTTCGGTTCCGTTAAAGCGCCAGAGCAGAGAGCAACAGAGCGGTCCGTTTGCTTCGATTCCGTTAAAGCGCCAGAGCAGAGAGCAACAGAGCGGTCCGTTTGCTTCGGTTCCGTTAAAGCGCCAGAGCAGAGAGCAACAGAGCGGTCTGTTTGCTTCGGTTCCGTTAAAGCGCCAGAGCAGAGAGCAACAGAGCGGTCTGTTTGCTTCGATTCCGTTAAAGCGCCAGAGCAGAGAGCAACAGTGCGGTCTGTTTCGTTCGATTCTTGATTCTTAAATAGAGATTTGAGGATTTGGAACCGACTCTGCAACCATCATACCCAAGCCTTGTATAATTTTATTGAAGGTCGTTTCAGGAAGAGCTTTGGTGAAGACATCAGCCAATTGATCAGTGGTTCTAACAAAGTGTACTTCGACGTTTCCATCTTCCACGTGGTCTTTGATGAAGTGATACCTCAGTGCTATGTGTTTGGTTTTAGAGTGTTGCACTGGGTTATGACAGATCCTAATTGCACTTTCAGAGTCACAATATAGTGGGATCTTCTTCATATTGAGTCCATAGTCTCGAAGTTGACTTTGGATCCAAATCACTTGTGATGTGCAGGATGCAGCGACAATGTATTCAGCTTCAGCAGTAGATAGTGACACGCAGGTTTGCTTCTTGGACTGCCAGCTTACTAACTTTCCATCGAGGAATTGGCAGCCACTAGTTGTGCTTTTACGGTCGAGTCCACATCCTCCAAGGTCAGCATCAGAATAGGCTTGAATGAAGAAGCCTGAGTTGGATGGATACCATAGACCTAAGGAGGTGGTTCGCTTGAGATAGCGTAAGATGTTCTTCACTGCAAGCATGTGAGGTTCGCGTGGGTTTGCCTGAAATCGAGCACAATAACAAACAGAAAACATGATATCAGGTCTGCTCGCAGTTAGATACATTAGTGAGCCTATCATTTGACGATAGAGCGTGATATCGACAGCCAGTTTATCTAGAGATGGGGTAAGTTTAGTGCCGAATGCCATTGGGACTTTGACTTTTGAGTCTCCCATCATGCCAAACTTTGCTAGGAGAGTCTTCGTGTAAGCTTCCTGATTAATAAAGATGCCTTCGGGTCCCTGTCTTATGTTTAAACCAAGGAAAAAGTTAATTGGACCCATTGAGCTCATTTCAAACTTAGTCTCCATCAGCTTTTTGAATTCAGCTGTTAAGCTAGGATTCGTGGAGCCAAAGATGATGTCATCGACATAAATTTGAACTATCATAAGGTGGTTACCTTCCTTTTTGCGAAAGAAGGTTGGGTCAACCGAACCTTGTTTAAATTTAGACATCTTTAAAAATTTTGTAAGTGTTTCATACCAGGCTCTCGGAGCTTGTTTGAGGCCGTACACAGCTTTATCCAGAATATAGCAATGATTTGGATGCTTTTCGTTCACGAACCCAGGAGGTTGCTCCACATACACAGTTTCTTCGAGTTCTCCATTGAGAAATGCACACTTGACGTCCATTTGGAAAACCTCAAAGTTCTTGTGAGCAGCATAAGCCAGAAATATTCTAATAGATTCTAGCCTAGCTACTGGAGCGAAAGTCTCTTCATAGTCTATCCCTTCCTCCTGACAGTATCCCTTTACCACCAGACGAGCCTTGTTCCTTATAACATTACCTTCCTTGTCCATTTTGTTCCTAAAAACCCATTTGAGACCAACAACCGAAGCATCTGGAGGAGTTGGAATGAGGCGCCAGACTTTGTTCCTTTCAAATTCGTTCAGTTCGTCTTGCATTGCTTGAACCCAATCAGAGTGATCTAGGGCAGAGTTAACTGTCTTCGGTTCAACTTTTGATACGAATGAGTTAAACATACAAAACTCAACTTTTGAGAATAAGGATGTCTGTTTTGCCTTCAGTTGTGATCGGGTCAGAACCTTTTCAGAGACATCACCAACTATTTGAGAAATAGGATGATCTCTGGTCCATTTGATAAGAGGAGGATAATTCGGATCAAAGGTTGGGTCTAGTTCAACATTAATCATTTCTTCTGGCTCAGATTGGCTATCGTAACCGAGCGTCATATCATTATGTTCCCCCTCAATTGATGAGCTTTGAGAAACATGAGGGTCAGGTGTTTCTTGTGGTACTGAGCTTCCAGGTGTTGAAGCACCTTCGGTTGGAGAGGAATCTTCGGTTGGAGAAGCACCTTCGGTTGAAGTTGTAGAATTGGGCTCCCCCTGGACTTGTGAGATAGGCTCCCCCTCGACATGAGAGTTTGGCTCCCCCTCGACATGAGAGCTTGACTCCCCCTCGACATGAGAGCTTGGCTCCCCCTGGACAAAAGCGTTGTTTGATGGAGAGTCATTAGTGGTCGATTCTCCTTCATGCATTCTTCTTGCAGCATCTTCGACAATCTGCTTCATATGATCAACTTTGTTGTCTGCTGCACCTGCTTCGGAGAGTGAAGCTTTCTCTGGTTCGTCAAAGAGCTCCAGAAATTTCTCGTATAAATTGGCGACCGAGACTGTGACTTGGCCAGTTAGAGGAAAGATGTCTCCAACGGTGTCTTCTTTGGCCTGTAGCTTCTTGACATAGCTATCATCAAAGGTCACATAGTATGTCTCTTCAATCCTTCTTGAACGCTTGTTTAGGACCCTGTACGCCTTGGATGTGAGCGAGTAACCCAGAAAAATTCCCTCGTCGGCTTTGACATCAAACTGGTTGCGGTGTTCTTTAGAGTTAAAGATGAAACACCTTGAGCCGAACACATGGAAAAATTTCACATTGGGCTTTCTGTTGTTTAGTATCTCATATGGAGTGAGCGTGAATCGCTTGTTGAGATAGGACCTGTTCTGTGTAAAACAAGCAGCCGAAATAGCGTCAGCCCAAAAATAAAGAGGTAAGGAAGCGAAACTTAGCATAGTTCGGGCAGCTTCACACAAAGATCGGTTTCATCTTTCGACTATTCCGTTCTGTTGTGGTGTGTAGGGAGCTGAGAAATTGTGACTTATTCCCTTTTCTGCAAGAAACTCTTCAAACTCCCTGTTCTTGAATTCAAGACCATTGTCGCTCCTGATGTTGCGGACAACCTTCTTGAGCTGTATTTCAATTTGCTTGATAAACACTTTCAGCTTTTGAGTCGCTTCAGATTTGAGCTTTAGAAAGAATACCCATGTAAATCGTGAAAAGTCATCAACAATAACAAGAATATACTTGCTACCACCGATGCTTTCGATAGATGAAGGACCACACAAATCGATATGAAGTAATTCGAGTGATTTAACAACTTTTGTGTTGATTATAGATGGGTGACTTTGACGACCCTGCTTTCCCATTTTGCATGCAGCACACAAATGATCTCTGTCGAACTTGAGCAATGGAAGACCCCTAACATGACCTCCAGTGACAAGTCGGTTGATATCTTTAAAGTTGAGATGAGATAATCTTCGGTGCCACAACCAGCTTTCGTCGGATTGAGCTTTTGACAACAAGCATATAGCCGGGTTTCCTTTGATGGGTTTAAGGTTTAAGGGAAACATTTCACCCTTTCGCTTTGACTTGAGAATCACTTTCTTTGTCTTTTTCTCTATGATTTCAGAACCTTCATCATCGAACGAGACTTTGAGACCTGTACCTCCAACAAGCTGAGATACACTAATGAGGTTGTGTTGGAGTCCTTCCACATAAGCCACCTTCCTTATAGTAAAGTCCCCATTTGTTATCATCCCGTATCCCTTTATGGTGCCGAAAGAATTATTTCCAAACTTGACATTGCCACCATTTGCAAGAGATCTGTATTCCCTAAGCTCCTCTTTCCTCCCTGTCATGTGACGTGAGCAGCCACTATCGATGTACCATTCTTCGTCGAACTGCTCGTCACTTATAACCTGCAAAAATTAGGCAGATTTAGGAACCCAAAGTGTCTTGGGTCCACGTGAGCTTTGCATGGGAACGGGAACAGTAAGAGAGACGTCAACAAGATAAGTTCGTTTTATAAGAGTTGTTTCATCTTTCTTTTTAATGGTAAAAACTTTTATTTTGTTAGGATTGGGTGTGTTCGATTTGGACTCTGGTTTGGATTCATTGACCTTCTGCTTTCCCTTTTGTTCAGCTGACGAATGAGATTTTTGAGAACAAGAGGAATCGGTGGAAGTAGAAGAATTAAAAGAACGAGAAGAATTAGAATGAAAGGGTTTGGATTGAGAGGACTTCCTGGTTTGAGACTCTAGGTGACCCTTTTGCTTTTGATCGTTGGAGGGACCGTCCTTAGAGTCTTGGTCTCTTTTGACTTCAGAACCGAACCTTTGCATTCGGTTGGGGCTGTCCTTGGAACCGAACCTTTGGTTTCGGTTGAAGTCTTTTTCAGAACCGAACCTTAGCCTTCGGTTGATATTTTCTCGTGACCCGAACCTTGGCTTTCGGTTGTTGTGACTTTCAGGCTTTCCTACAGGATTGTTTTCATACTTCAGATTCTTGTCTTGGTGTGAGAAATATACATTCTGGGAATGCCAGAATTGTTTCCTTTCAGAAAGGTTCTTCCTGTATCTATTGTTCCTTTCTCTCTTCCTATTCCTCATCTGATTAGGTTGATGATGAACATTCGCTTTCGTTTTTGGTGTCCCCTTGGCTGGTTCCTTTTGAACTACAGGAGTATTACTTTGAGCTGAAGGAGCAGAGGGAATGTCTTCTTTTGCCGAACGATCAATCTTCTGAGGAATATCTTTTGTACCACTGGTGCTTGGCTCATCGAAGTTGTCCGGCTTATTCAAGGGTTCAGGTATGTATCTTCCTTTGCTCTTCCAGGAGGTTCTTTCAGATAAACCAATGGTTTCGTTTGCATTATCTATTGGAGCTTCCCAGAAGTACTCATCGCAGCCATCAACATTGTCTTCGTTTACAATAGCTGTGAGTTCAGCTGTTTGATGTTCGGTTACTCCTGTCACCTTGTATACTTGATTCGGAGTGGTCCTGACCTTTTGATACACAACTGCTTTCTCAACTAATACTGGGGACTTTTGATGGGAAAAACGAGCGAACTCTACTGAATTTTCAGAAATAAGATTCTTGTGGTTTTCAGGTTCGTTTTTAGTAAATTCTGAGCAGTCAACCGTGTCCTCTACAGAAATTTCACTCATGTTTTCGTCCTCGTTAAGCTCAGATGCATTTTCAACATCAATTTTGTTTTCTGAGCTTACGTTGGCGTTTAAAGAGTTAAATTTTTTCATGGTTTCGGTTCTCAGTTTAAGTCTGTCGTTTTCATCCAAAAGGTTTTTAAGCATGTCCTTGTGGTCCTTGGATTTAATGAAGGACTCAATTTTGTCTAGTCCATACATGTAGGTCGGATTGACATCATCAGACGATATCACACTCTCACAATTGTAGGCTTCGGCATCGATTTCATCCTCGTTAAACTCTAGGAAGGGCAAAATCATGCGATGGATCTTTTGGCCTATTTCACAATCCAAGTGAAGCTGAGTAATATTAGAGTACAAACGTTTAGCAATTAAACAAAAAACATTCCGCTGTTTTAACAATTTTAAATTGTCTCTTTGCAAATAAATGTTTTCGTCTTTAACTTTAACTAATTCCGACTCCTTTAACTCGATCCACATTCTCCGCTCCTCACTTTTCGATGCCACCCTGCTTAATTGATCAGTTAGGTTAGAATTGGTGACTCGAGTTTGAGTTAAGCTACTATCTAGATGAGAAATTCTTGTATTAACATTTTTTAGTTCTTTCTCATATGAGGTTGATGGTACTTTGGATGAAACAAAAACAGATTGTACCTTCTTTATCAGTTCATCGAGCTCATTGAATTGCTGGCTGAGAGGTTTGGCCGTAAATCACATGTCCTCCTGTACCTTCGGTCCATCGCTTCCTCCATCGGTGTTGTATCCCCGCATTTGAGATACATCAGTTACCATGAAGCATCTTCCTCCACTGCTTTCCTCCTTTGCCACATAAGCCTTTCCATGGGTAGGCTTCCTCACTTCATCGTCTTCTGAGTCGGTAGACCAAACTTCCGTGCTACCGAACTCGTCATCTTTAACCGAACCCTGCACAATGAGAGCATTAATAGAAGGGTTAGCGGTAGACTTCTTCTTTCTCAACTCGTCCAATCTTTTCTGCAACACAGCTTCCTCATCATTTCCATCATCTTTTTCAGCCATCTTCTTAAGGACACAGTCCTTGGCATAGTGGTTTTTCCCACCACAGTAGAAACAGCTTACTCCGGAATCGCCATCCACCTTCGGTTCCTTCTTGTGCTCCTCAGCCTTCGGTTCATTGTTCACCTTTTCAGAGCTGTAACTCCCCTGCCAGTTTCGGTTTTTGTTGCTGGGGAATCTCTTCTTTATGAACCTCTTGGGATTGGACACCATCATGGCATAATCCTCAGACGTGAGATCATATTCCTCCAAGTTGAGATCTTCATCTTCCATCACAGCTTTACTTTTAGATAGGAGGGCCAGCGAACCAAGACTAGAAATGACGTTCTTTTCTTGCACCACAATCTTTTCTTGGGACTTAAGAATACCCACCAGTTTCGCCAAAGAGTATGATTTAAACTGCTCATGGGCTTTGACTGTGGAAACTACTGCTCTCCATTCAGACCTCAATCCGTTCAAGAAAGTAACCTTCTGTTCGATAAGCTTCCTTTCAATATCGTGTTTGATCATCTTGCTGAGAAGATGATTAAAATGATCAAACGTCTGGGTCACCGTTTCTTCGGCTCCTTGCCTGAATTCTCCAAACTCAGATAAAAGCAAAGTTTGAATAGAATGTTCAAGATCCTCGTCTGTAGAGTACAGTTCACGAAGTCTATCCCAAACTTCCTTTGCTGTCGTTCATGAGCTGACCAACCTGAATGTGTCGGACTGAAGGGCGAATCTGATCAACCTTAACGCCTTAATATTGCACTGGAATTTATCCTTTTCATCTTGTGCAATATCCTTCACGTCCTTTAGCAGATCATTGTACTCCTTTTTTGTCTTGATGATTCTGGACGATGCAGAATGAGAAAACGGTCCATTGGTGATGGCTTCCCATATGAGGTACCCATTATCCTCCGATCCAATCACGTAGTCTTCAAAGTGATGCGCCCATACTTCATAGTCATGGGTGTATAAGATTGGAATCTTTGTCGTTGAACCGATGCTGTTGGAAATATTGATAAGGTTTGATTGCGTCGCGTCCATTATAATCGTAAAAACCTGTTCACAGATCAGACTTGTAATAAAGCAGATTAGGGCAAAACAATAAATATCAAGATACGTCAATAAAGAGATGATGGCTCAATAAATATTGATAATTGCGGAAAAACCCTAATGGAAATCTTTTTCACAGAAAAGATGTGTATAGATTACACAGCCTCCTGCTCTGATACCAATTGATGAGATTAAACCAACCTTTAATCTATAAAGATCTATTAGATCTTGAACAAGTATGTAAATATAAAACTGAATGCACGCAATAATAAGAACAAGTTAAGATTGAATCAAACGTGTCGAATGATTAAACAAAATCCTTAGAAGAGCTCTATTAAGAACATCAACTGTAGAGGATTGGAAGGTTACAAGAACGATTAAAGAAACCTGTTATCTTTTGGATGAATCGCTATTTCGTAGATTTCTAAAAACCTTAACCTAATATGCATGCAAGCGTAAACTTATATACAAAACATAAAAGGTTTACGGTTGGACAGGCCCAAACCGGAATGCAAAGAAACTTATACTATCGAGCCCAAAAAGACGCAATCTTTAAAATAATTTTCAGCCCAACACTATGCTTGAGATAAAAGGAGATAAGCATAAGATTGGTATCATTGTCTGAATCAGGAGCTTTCTCAACATTATCAAAACATCATAATAAAAAGGCCTTTGGAGTTATTGGAAAGTCAAGGTGAGACTCCGAAGTGTTTTCCAATTCAAATGAAGCAATTGGCTCCAAGCAGTAAACATTCGGATTGTCAACGGCTTCGTTCAAAATTCGCTCCATCGATCAAGGAGGGAAGAGATCCTTCTGAGTTTTAAATGTAACTTGAGCATCACGAGCCTCCTTTTCCCGAGCTTGAGCTTCATTAGCAATATATAGATTTGATGGGTTTTGGTCATAAGACATCCTATATGCTCATACAAACCCTAATGCTTGAATCTAGGTTTCTCTATTGTACATGCTTTGAATCCAAGACTATAAACCCTAATTCTAGCATTCAAGTAATCATATTAATATGTAATTAGGTTTAAGATCATACCTTGATTGTTATGTAGCAATAACAATCCCAAATCTCCTTGTAATGACTTTGGAATGCTTAGAGTCACAAGTGTTACTCCTCTAATGGCTTACAAACACCAAGAGCAAATAGAGAAGGTATAAAGAGAGAGGAGAGAGGTTAGAATTCGTCCTTAGGACTCCTTGGGAAGGGATACACGAATTCATGAGCCAAGGGGTGTTTATATAGGTGTAGAGATAGGGTTTCAGTCATTATCCTTATCTAGTTGCTTATCCACAAAGCACCCCATAAGATAATCCTTGAATCCTTATCATAGTCAAATTCTAAGGCCTTATCACCTCAAATTCGTTCACCCTATATTTAAGATAATCCTTACCTTATTTTGTAACTATCACATAATTACAAATCAGCCCCTCTAGTTTAATTAATTACACTTGATCACAAAATTAATTCCTAATTAATTATTGACCAATATTAATTAAACAAATATGATTTCTCCTTTAATATATTATTCTTATAACATATTAATAAATCATATTATCCTCTCTCTCTCTCTATATATATATTTCTCCAATCAAGTTGCTTTGGTGAAGGCAACCCAAAAGGACCATGCACCATCGGGTCAAGTACATACCAAAATAGTTATGGACTTAGATACTAATCCAACAATCTCCCACTTGGATAAGTCTAATAACTATTATGCGTATGACTTCAGATCCTGATCTGCAATCGTAGCTTTCCAAAGCCGCTGTCAACTCTGATCATATCAGATACGTGTGTCCTTAGATAAGGGATCATATATTCCTCCATTCTAGATATCGTATGAGATATGATTTCTAATCATTATCTTTGTACTATTTCTCGATTCCTGATTTATGATGACAGACTAATTGAACAAATCAAATTAGCCCTAGCCCGGCCGAGCATTTACGTTTGTCATCACTAAACCATCGAGGGGACCAAAGATATCGCTTTTATCCTACTTTGAATAAAAGGAACGGATAAACTTTGATACAATGCTTGCTTGCACTCAGTAACCAAATCACACACAACAATATGTTTTATAACACCAAGTTACTAGTGCGTTTACATATTATCAATGTGCAACCGATTAGCAAGATACAACTCACACATCTCGGTTTCAAGAATATAAGATGTTATCGTCTCACCAATCACTTACAATTCATGGAGTGATCCAAGTGAGCGTGGGTTTGATCCAATGCTCAAATCATATTCATAAGCACTCATGAATGTTGCAGCAAACATTTGCTTATGTCTAATGCTCTTTAGACAATCCACACACCAATTCACGACAGTCTTCATTCATATCTACTTCCAACATATGAACGACTGTGGCCGTTTGAATAATTCGATTATTCTTAATAAACTCAATTATTCTGGAAGTTAAAACATGCAAATGTGAAACACAAGAATAATACTAATCCCATATGGCCTCAAACCTTTGAGTATAAATAAAACACCTTTTATTTATCACCATATTGATTACTCATTATTTGTCGTTTCGGGTAATCAACTTCTTACTTGAATTCCAACACTTGTCCCATGCTCCTAGCATGCACACAATGTTTACCTATGGTTCTTACTTTTGTGAAATAGACAAATTGAACACATTTCCAATCATTCTCATTTTACAACTCCAAATCCTTTTTCATAAGTGTAAGAATATCAAATTCTTGCCACTTATAGAATATGCTAGATTCTAACACTTTATGCAACGATCCTTTCGTAATGTCACTGAACCAAAGTCACAAAGACTATTGCCAATGATATCACAAAATCCTCTATGGAAGATTGTTACAAGACAATTCCTTAGATATGATGTCTCTCTCTCAAAGTACATTTCTTTGAACATCCTTTTGCACAAAAGTTTCTAATCTAGACATAGATTTTCAATATTTACTTCCTAATATGAACACGCTTCCATATTTTCCTCATGACAACTCATTCTTAATAGAATCTTTTCTATTTGTAATGATGTCGATATGGTCCATCCAATACCATGCTTCCAACTACTCACAAGCAACCAATCCTCGTCGAACTTTGGATTGTTCTTTAATAGTTGTTTAATTATTTTAGTCAAAACCGATTCTAGTCCCTTTTCCCTCTAAATGTGCTAGACATTTGGAAAATTTAAGAATGGTCAAACATTAAAGCATTTGCAATCGATCCTATACCCGAAGCGTATGGGACACGATGCACAATGTTTTATTTGCTATGTTCTCAAAATTCGAATTGTGAAGAGGAAAGTCGTAATCATAATCGAAATTTTAAGAACACACTATGTACCTTTGACTAAATCTATTAATGTTTCACAACCTAATCCTTTATATTTGAAATGAAGCATAATATTCTCTCCCTTAATTATAGCAAAACAACTTTACAACCCTTACGACTTTGCAAGGTATAACTATTGTTTTTCTATAATTAATATTGCCAACTTGCAATACATTCCATAATAATCATACAATCATAACTTTTATGCTCCCACTATCATGATGATTACTATAAAACATAACACTTATGCTCCCACTAGCTTCGACATGTATTCATAAACATCTTAACTTTCAGAAAGACAATACCTATTGAATTTCTTAAGTCCATGTTTCTAATACTTAGTGCTTTGATAATCTTTTATCAAGGCTTCTTGAACTTATACACCTTTGCCTTAGATAGTTCATATGTGTGTCTTAACAATTAAGACTAATTGCCAAACCTCACAATTCAAATTATGGAAAGGGATACCGTAACCATAATCGAATTCGAGAATGCAATTTTACAATCACTATCTTCTTAAAATCTTTCTTAGTGAAAGCATTTCCTCACAATCATTTTCATAAAGGAGGAAATCTTATGACACTTAGATTTAAATGGTTTATTTGTTCCTATCCATGTGAATTTGTTAAAACCAAAGTTTACAACAAATTCAAACTCATATGGACTGAACTTTCTTAATCTTGATTTCTTGCCTTATGGTAGCACAACTACCCACCACGTCTTCCAAGTAGTTAAGCAACTCACCTTTTCCTATCAATGTACCTTTCATTGATCAAGGTGCCTTGCCTTTTATGCATTCAAAATGAGAACTCATAGAACTCACATGCATAATTAACTCAATTGGAAACAGCATAGAAACAAAATAATGTCAACACGATAGGTTGTAAACCTCAACTCGTGTGCTAGTGATGATTGATAAGGTTTATTTGATTTGTTCTTGAAACTTTTCAAGACTATAAAGACACCCACTGACTCCTTGACATATACGATTCTCTTGTCAAAACATTTCTTGACAAACAAATATTCAAGAGTTAGTGTAGCTTTTATCAAAACACTTCATAAATTGGTCCAAGTTGGCCTTTGTCTTATTCAAGACATCACAACTTTCCACATTTTATGAATGTTATAAACCTTTAATACTTTTCACTCATTGCCACAATCTTAACTTTAAGACTTGTTATAGGAACGAAGTATGATAGACTTCTTGATTTAACAATTTCTTCAATCCTTGATTCCTTTTCTTAAACATACAATTGTACTAAGACTCACTTAGAGGGTCAATTGAGATATGGTTCTTAATCATTAAGATCTATCATAAAGCATAAAAGCTACTCTCCCTTCTTCTTAGAATGGAGAAACTTTTATCTTTCTGCCTACTTGATTCTTCTTATTCGTTCTACTATTGATCTAAACCCTTTAATCAATTCAAAATTACACTTAATCTTGTAAGTGTAATCATATTTACTAAGCCTTTAGTAAATCATGACGAATATCTTTGTTACTCTTATGGTGAACTTGATCAACACACAACTTTGTGTACTCGATCTCCTAGTCCTTCACTTGACACTTTGTCAATGAATTAGTCTAATTTCCAAAATATGAAATTTCTTATTCATCGTGAAACCAAGTTGCATGATTCCAAATTTCTATCCAATTGAAACTTTGGGCGATGAGAAACTCTCCCAATTTGGGAAATTCTCGACGTTTCCATAAATAGCATAACTAAGAATCATATCCATTCATTGTAGAATTATTCAAACATCAATTTTCATAACGATTTCATTGCAAGGAATTAAACAAATAAATAAATAAGTCAAACAAAATTTATTTTATTTATAAAAGCAGCGGAAAAACATTTGTCCTTACAATGCAAAATCTATTGAAAACTATGTAAAAGGAAAATTTCTAACAACTCTATCTAAGCTCAAAATCCGATCTTCAAGTCCATGCGATCAAGATCCATCTCTTGTGATTAGATTCATCTTGCTCTCTTATCAAGCTTCCTTTCTTTTCACTGATCCTTCAAAACATTCAAATGCAATCTTATCACATCATGTATTAAGAATCAACGAATAGGAACTTAACGGAGTTAGATAGTGGATTTTACCTGAAGCGTAGTCATACTTTTGAATCTCCCATCTCTTAGATCTCTTAGGTAAATAGGGCAACTTCGTCTCCAATGCCCCTTCTCTTGGCAATAAAAGCAAATTGACTCTTTTGGAACAACACATGGAACTACTTCAGACATCGCCTTTCTCTTATGATCAATCTTTTCAATCATAGCATGTCTTTCGTTGCCATTGTCTATATCCATAGAGGTCTTGAAGGCAGATTCACCAATCAACTTTGCTTTTCTATTGCGCCAAACCATTGCTGATTCAGCAGCAATAAGCATATAGGTGAGATCTATAAGGGTCACGTCGCGGTTCATCATATAGCACTCTCTTACGAACTCACTACATGAGTTAGGAAGTGACTGAAGAACCCAATCAACAGCCATTTCCTCACAGACAACGGATCCCAACAGTGTGACTTTATCCCTAGGACGTGTGCACACACCGACTTTCCTTCTTTATGTTCACTTGCCAAAAGGGCTTGAGTGATCTTGAACTTTTCAAGCCTTTGAACTTGTGGGTTAGGGAGAATAATTGGAGGAGGAGGAGGAAGTGAAGCATGATCTCTTGTTCCTCGATCGAATCGTGGAATATCATCTTCATGTGGAATGCTTGTTCCACGGGATTTGGGAAGACCATAGTTGTCGAACTTTGACATTTACAAAACAGGAGAAAACAAATTCAAGTTAGTTGATCGATTGAGTCCTTAGTAAATCTCCCAAATGAGATACTAAGGCTAGAACCCAACACAATACGCTACAACCTAGAAAAGGGATGCCGTAATCTGGTTGCAGAATATTTGAAGGTAAGTGAATGACGATTCACTAATTTCCACCATGAAAAACGAAAAAGAAATTTAAGTTTTAAATCTATGAAAACTCCTAGATCCTTTGAGATTCATTGAACTTTCAATGGCATGTTTAAATCTCAATATGCCCCTCTAGTTTGTGACTGGGATGCCGAGGATCACAAAGCGGGTGTGAATAACCATGCAAACTACATGGTGCCCTCACATGTTACAATCACCTATTCGATGTGCCGGTAAACCACACACGCTCCACCGAACTATGACAAACATTGATTCACCCTTTGCTACCTTTTCTTAGAACCATTTAGTGTGCCGGTAAACCACACACGCTCCACTAACGTCTTCGCAAGGGCACAAAGTGTAATTTCATGGAATTGCATCAATTCACTTTTGCCTAAGTAACTAAGATTGGGAATTAGAAAAACATTTAGTTACTTTGTATTTCATTATACTTATAATGGAAGGTTTCGTCCTATCCTACCCGTTCGGCTAACGACCCTCCACTAGTCAAGAGTGCGGTGGGTAAGAGTGGATACCCATTCAATCGCCATTTTATAGGCAATTTCCTTAAACACCCCTTATAGACTAGCTTCGTGAATGAGGCCTACTAACGGTAAGACTGACTTTTACTCATACATATATATAATGCTAGACTTTTAATGTTATATATATAGTATAGGGTGCATTTTATACTTTTAAAATACTATGTGGTTAAGTTTAACAATTACCCTTTTAATTCAATTAAATGGTTAACCTAAACTTTTATGGATTTATTAAATCTCTTTTAATTATACTCCTTAATTAATTAATAAAACCATAAGGGTGTATTTGAACTTTTCAAAACATTTCTAGGGTTTTAGAATTTAACATTCCTAATTAACTTTTAATCAACTTTTAAATTCCAAAACTTGAGGGCAAGTTTTGAAACCTTTTTTAAAACATTAGGGTTTTAACTATTTAAATTTCAAAACAACAAAACTTTTGGATTCAAATTTAAACTATAAACCCTAAATGGTAAAATATGAAACTTTTCATAACAACAAGGATCAAATAACAAATAATCTAAATTAACATTTAATCACATAATTATCTATATTTGATTTATTTAATGATTTTTTGCAAAACAATTTATCAATTTAATCAAAATAATCAATCAATTATTATATAAGGAAACAAATATTTTATTAATTGATAATTATCTTTAATTAGATCAAGGATATAGTCATATATATCATAAAATCAGATTTATATTGATCTAACATGATAAGGTAACTATCCTAATGCAAAAACAGGAAGAAATCCCGAGATAATCACTATCTGACGAGTTGACTCGTCGAGTCAAGCCCGGACTCGTCGAGTCATCCTGGACTCGGCGAGTTCAGCTATGGACTCGGCGAGTTCAGCTATGGACTCGGCGAGTCCAGCCTCTAAAACATCAAAAAATCGAATTTTTGTAGATATACAATGCATCAATACAATTGAAACCATCCTAGGCTCTGATACCACTGATGGGTTTTGGTCATAAGACATCATATGTGCTCATACAAACCCTAATGCTTGAATCTAGGTTTCTCTATTGTACATGCTTTGAATCCAAGACTATAAACCCTAATTCTAGCATTCAAGTAATCATATTAACATGTAATTAGGTTTAAGATCATACCTTGATTGTTATGTAGCAATAACAATCCCAAATCTCCTTGTAATGACTTTGGAATGCTTAGAGTCACAAGTGTCACTCCTCTAATGGCTTACAAACACCAAGAGCAAATGGAGAAGGTATAAAGAGAGAGGAGAGAGGTTAGAATTCGTCTTTAGGACTCCTTGGGTAGGGATACACAAATTCATGAGCCAAGGGGTGTTTATATAGGTGTAGAGATAGGGTTTCAGTCATTATCCTTATCTAGTTGTTTATCCACAAAGCAACCCATAAGATAATCCTTGAATCCTTATCATAGTCAAATTCTAAGGCCTTATCACCTCAAATTCGTTCACCCTATATTTAAGATAATCCTTACCTTATTTTGTAACTATCACATAATTACAAATCAGCCCCTCTAGTTTAATTAATTACACTTGATCACAAAATTAAGTCCTAATTAATTATTGACCAATATTAATTAAACAAATATGATTTCTCCTTTAATATATTATTCTTATAACATATTAATAAATCATATTATCCTCTCTCTCTATATATTTCTCCAATCAAGTTGCTTTGGTGAAGGCAACCCAAAAGGACCATGCACCATCGGGTCAAGTACATACCAAAATAGTTATGGACTTAGACACTAATCCAACAAGATTCTCATCAATCTCTTTGTCACAAGATTTTCTTTTGGTTTGAGCCTCTTCCGATAAGTCTGCTTCTTCCTCATCATTATCAACCAACTTTCCTTTTCCTTTCGATCCCGAAGCTTCATTACCCTTCAGATCTTTTGATTTCGGTTTTGGCTTGTGTTCGAACTCACCATATTCATCAGTTGGTTTCTTGGGTTCTTCATTAGATGGCTTTTTAGCTTCTCCCTTTTGTTTCGGAAAAGTGATAGTTTATGAAACACCCTCAATACAACTTAGCATGGAGAATACTTGTAAGTCCCAAATGTGCTTGTGTTTAATCAGATCCGCTTGATGGTGCGGAATCCCAATCAAACGGATGATGCCAGATCTAAATTGAAGAAGAAGGAGAAGAAGAATAATATGAATCTTGTATGATTTGATTAGAATGAAGTTCCCGTACATAAGATTCACACACTTACATACACTTATGCTCCTTTTCCTCTCTCTCTCTCTCTGTCTCTCTCTCTTTCTTTTTCTTTCTCTCTCTTTCTCTCTCTCTCTCTCTCTCTCTCTCTCTCTCTCTCTCTCTCCTCTCTAGATTGTACACAATTCTCACCTTGACATTTATTTATATGGTGCACATGGGCCGTTAAGGGTTCATGGTCGTGAACCAGTTCATGGCCGTAAACACCCACCTAGCCCATGAACACAAATGCAAACACATATTACATTACAGAAAAATACATTTTCTTGGAAAAGTAAAGTATAAACCATAATTTAGACCCGACAATATCCCATTTGGTTTATAACTTTCTTTTCTAACTGACCCAACAAACTCCCCCTAAAAATGTAGCTGACTTTTCTTGTCAATCTTCATTTGGAGCTTAGCTTCAACTTTTGTCTTCAATTTCTTGACAACCTTAAGATGAACTTGATGAATCGTAAATAAATGACTTCATCTTGAGCAGTTGGGCTTTTCTTCAGAATTTGACACTAAACGCACATCAGGTGTGGAGGCATCATGTAGAGATTCTTGAAAAATGGCGCTTTCAGCTTGAGAATTTTCAGAGAGAATACCAGAGAGAACGACTCTTCTGGATCACTTCAGCAGGTTCATAGATAGCAGCAGACTAATTGAGGAGGCTTCAATGAAATCTGTCACATAATATTCAATTGCAGCTTCACCTTGCTTCTAGGGTTGAAACATTGAATGTTGAAAGAATAGTCTTCATTTCTTACTCCTTCGAATGAGAATTCTTCGATGATCACGGATGAAGCTTTGGCTCAGAAATCTCGATACAGTCTCGATGAGTCTCATCTACATTTCAATTCACTTTTCAAGACAAAACTAAACTAAAAGAAAAATTAGCACACAATATATTTGGATTTTTTTTAATATTTTCTGAAAAAGATAAAACAGAAATAAAACTTATTTTCTTGTTTGATTTTTAAAATTTTAATTCCCCCCCCCCCCAAATTTGTGTAGAGAGGAAAAGTATGAAAAATTCTAACAAAAACAAAAACAGAAGCTAAATTTAAGACTATCAGAACATATCCGAAAATTCAGTAGTATCGAGAAGAAAACTCAAACTGTAATTTACCGATTAAATTTGCATCGGGAAGGTCTGAGAACATCACGCATAATATCAGAACATATCCGAAAATTCTTCACATCGTTAAGTACAAACCCCCATGTGTGATCCTTTCCTTTCTTCCCTTCCCTCAAAGGACACATACTCTCAAACAAAGTTTTTAATGTTGTACATTTGAGAGATGTCCCATATCATGTTCTTGGAACATCCACTACCAAGAAACTGAAGTCTGATGATATGCCTCCATAGCTGTTCTAGCAGAGAGCGGGATTAGTTGGTCTTTGGAACCCAATCCATTTTGAAACTGGGTCGACCTTTGTCATCCTTGCAAGGTAATCTCTCCCATGACATATCCTGCTTATCACAAATAGAAGATGAAGAAATATTAGACACATTAGATGATTTGGGAGATTTAAGCTTTGGTACCCATCTATAGTCGGGTTTAACCCATTTCTTGTTGGATCAGATGGGTGCCTTGGTACATGCTTTTGAACTTGAAGTCGGCCATCGAGATGATTTTGACCTAACCGGTCTTGGCTTCACATGAGCGTCTCTTGAGTTTAGCTTCTTGGCCGACATTCCCTTCTTGACCTTAGGAGTTGAACTATTGGCCTTTTGCGTGTTCCAATCACCATTGCGCGATTGTGACCTTGAAGGGTTTCTTTTGGAAAAACTTCTTCTTGGCGCATAATGCCATCCTTGTGCATAGTAGAGAACGTATGCACGATTTGGATAATTTCTAGCAATGTGTCCATGTGTTCTACAGTGAAAGCATGTCTTTTTCTTCACTGGGAAGTTGTTTTTTCCTACCCCTAGTGGCGTGTCCTTGCCTTGTTTCTGGTTGTTCCTACATGCACACTTGCAGCAGGTTGGCTGTTTCACTTGATTTGGTGGCCTATATTTCTCAACAACATGTTTGTTAGGAGCAATAGATTTAGAGTTCAAAGAGTCATTGGTTTGTTCGGTAGTGTTCTCCTTGTTCTCATCTTTCGCTACTTTACCTGCACATGTAACATAATCATTTGAAACGTTCACCTCAACCTTTTCTGGAACAATCACAACAGGTTTCCCATATTGAAAATGTGTCTCCCTGTCTATTTCTTCCTATATCATAGGGATGGATGTGTAGTTATGATTGAAAGAAAGAGGAACACTATCATACCCTAGACCCTTTTGTTGGTTATCTTTAAATTTCAAAAAATTGTCAATCATGTACACAACTACCTCACTTGACACATCAAACTTCTTAAAGTTGAATTCATCATCTTTATACTTTGCTTTTAATGCATCAAGTTCGGCAGTTACAGTGGCAATCTCTTTCTTAACATATTTATAGTTTACGCATTTGTTACTATAATCTTCCTGCAGTTTATTAAAATCACTAGTCTTGGCCTCTATTTTTTCTTTTAATGGTTTCTAGCATTTCCTAAGTTGGTATCCCTCATATTTTAGGTTCTCTTTTTCTCTTTTTAGCAAATCAATTTGTTCGCGAAGAAATTTAATTGTAGCTTCACAAGATGGAGTACAAGAAACTTCATTACCGGGATGCTTAAAGAACTCATTGTTTGTTATTTATTTATTTTAAATTTCCCTTTGACTTAGAAACTCAAAAGTCAACCTAAAAAGTCAAATTTAAAAATTCAAATCGAAAAACTAAATTTGAAAACTTGAAAGTTAAACGAGAAAGTTAAAGTTTAAAGTGAAAGGTCAAACTTGAAAGTCAAAGTCAAAATTTTTGGTCAAAAGTCAATTTAGAAAGTCAAAAATTAAAAGTTAAAAACTTAGGTTGAAAATGGAATTTAAAAACTTTAAAAATTTAATTTTGGGAAAAAAGTGTGAAATTTGCGAAACTGGAAGTGAAAGATTAATATTTGAGTTAAATTTCCAAGGCTTGTCACAAGATGCTTGCTAGTCCAACTGGTAAGGCGGTGGGAAGGATGAAGTAGGGGACCAGGATTCGAAACCTGGCAACCCCAATTTCTTTTTTAATAAGATGGATGCGAAGACGAAGTCGAGAACAAGGACCGTGAACGTCGACCGTAAACCCGAGGCCTTCAAACTTCTGAGTCGTAAACGTCCGAGAAACCCTAGCCACAAATGCTTCTTCGGCCGAGAACCCTTCAATGGCCGTAACCGTAAACGCTTTGCAGATTACGTGAAAATAACGTTTTTCACCTCTTTTTGCTCCAAAACTCGATCAAAAACTTGTTTTTATCAAAAACACGAAGAACAAACCCCCTATTTTTCAAAGATCTATCCAAAAACGCAAAAATCCTTCAAAGATAAGATCAAATATGCTCCAGATTTAGCCAAAATGATTGATACCATCCAAGCTCTGATACCACTTGTAAGTCCCAAATCTGCTTGTGTTTCACTCAGATCCGCTTGATGGTGATGAATCCCAATCAAGCGGATGATGCAAGATCTAAAATGAAGAAGAAAGAGAAGAAGAAGAATATGAATATTGTATGATTTGATTAGAATTAAGTTCCCTTACATAAGATTCACACACTTACACACACTTATGCTCCTTTCGCTCTCTCCTCTAGACCGTACACAACTCTCACCTTGACATCTATTTATATGGTGCACATGGGTCGTGAAGGGTTTATGGCCGTGAACCAGTTCATGGCTGTAAACTCCCACTTGTTCCGTGAACACAAATGCAAACACATATTACATTACAGAAAAATACATTTTCCTGGAAAAGTAAAGTATAAACCATAATTCAGACCCAACAATACTGGTTTGAGTTTGTCAGCGAGATGTTGTCGAACTGAGACTGTAAGCAACGAATCATGATTCTCTACCAAATTTTGCAAGAAGAGGTTAACATCTGCGACACAACTTTTGATAACAACATTTTTGGACTTTAAGGTATCAAGCTATTGGTTGGCATTTGCAAGATAGAGTGAAAGAACTTTCAATTTTTCAGTTTTCACAGTGAGCTTATCTATGATCTTTTTTTCCATTGCAAGATCCTCCTGTAACTTCTCAATTTTTGAAACAATGGAGGCACTCATCTCCGTATTGTCCACTCAGCGTTCTGAACTAACTTTGGATAAAGAGTCTTTCTCTATTTGAGGAGTGTTGCCGAGACTTGTAATTACCTTGTTTGCAGCCTCCGTGTTTTTATTAGTGGAACTTCGAAAGCCCTCCATAAATTGAGTGATATTGGCAAGTAGTTTTTCAACTTTTTCGGTCGTATCACGAGTTGTCTTTTCTGAGTTTTCAACAACTTTGGTAGAAGCATCATGACTTCTGGCATGCTTCTTGGTGAATGTCTTGATTTGTGCTTTGACAAAATCATAGGAGTATTCCTTGCTTGTCGATGTTTTGGAAGACTCAAGTAGAGTATCCAACTTTTCATTAAGGGCCTTGAACCGCCCTTTCTTTATTGGTGCGTCATCATCACTTTCCTTATGAACAGTGAATGGACTGTAGTAGAAATCTTGGAATTCATCCCGATCATTATCATCATTCCTTAGGGGTGAAATTGGGGTAGAATCATGATTAGCAGTAAAGCTAAAATTACCTGCCCCGTATCAGATACGTTGATAGTCACTTGAGGTGAACTCGTAATAGTGGTTGTGGTAGCTGTGGATTCGGTGTATATGGTAGTGGTTTGAGCAGTCGATATATGTGGTTACGAAATACCAATAGATATAGTTGGACATGGACCAATGGTGATGGGTGTAGAAATAGGTGTAGAAGTAGCAGTAGGAGAAGGTGGAGGAGAAGGAACATTAAATGATTCATTTAGTGAAGGAACTGAAGTATGATTCAGAGATGATACCTTTGGAATAGAGTGAGTAGGAGAAGGTTCCGAGACCATTGGTTGCAAAATCGCAGCAATATTATCAGTTTTGTTTCGAACTGTCTCTCGCTCCTATAAATCCGAATGAGTGCGAGATTTGGAAGCTTCTTGAACTGGAGTTGGAGACCTAGGCTTTCGAGCAGCTTTCTTGACCTTCTTCTTCAGAGTAAAAGCAGGTTTGGAAGAACTTGCCTTGGTTTTTTCTCTTTCAGCCCTTCTTTGGTTTGTTTCCTTCTTCAAAAGCCCTTCGTAAGTCTTCGGGCATAAGACGAACACCGAAAGCAAGTTTCTTTCGGTATTTGTTTGTCACAACAATATCACCCAGAACATTGATGAGCATTGCTTTGGGAATCGAACCAACGAAGCTAAATTTAGTGGGGCCAGAGACAATGAAGTTCGATGTATGGAGGATCGAAATAGCAGCCATCACAAAACATGAACTTGAACCTGAAGATGTGTAATGGCACATTTGATAATTACCCAACAAAACCGTGCACAAGATATATCTTAATGCCTTGATGAAGAAAGGGTGCTCTAAACCAGTTGTGCCCAAAGAATAGAACCATAATCTAGGTTAATCCCCATATAAAGACCGTAGATCAACGTGCAAAAGAGCTTGCTAGCACTGTCAGATCTAGTGACTCTTTTAGAAAAGCTCTTGAAAGGAAGCGTGAAGATTCCATTCCACATGGGTGAAAGATTTGGATTCTTAAACTTTGATAGAAGATTAAACCTTTTAAGATACCCCATCTGGTAAGACATCTCGAGCATTGATGATGACGCAATGGATTCAGGGTCAACGAGATCATCTGTAACAGTAAACCCTAGCAGTCTGCAAAATCGAAATTTGGAAATAGACGTTTGGTGAGAATCGACCTCGAAAGTGATTAGGGCTTCACTCTGTTTGTAGTTTGCTGTAGAGAAAGCCTTCGGCAGATGAATCAACGATACACTTTCAGCCATTGTTAGAGCCTGAGCAAGTAAAGAATATCAGAGGCATTCAATCATCAACTTTAGAGATTCAGCATACTTGGAAGAGTCAAGATCCAAATCCAGATTCTGATTTGGTTTGATTTTCAACATAATCATGGAAGATGTTTGTTCAACAACATATGGAGTTTCAGACGAAGCAGCCATGGATGCAGTTAGAGAAGAAGATGAATAGTGTGGAGAGAATAGAGGGATTATCGCCGAGGAATTTGAAAGCGGTGAGAGAAAAGCAAATGTCAATTTTCCTTAAATACGGTAGTGGTGGTGAGAGAAATCCATCTGTTAGATGTTCTATTTTCCTGAAAATGCACCTGAAAAAGCATGACAGACAGGTAGCGTAACTGATAAGGTGTGATGTTAGGAATTTTGAAAAGCACGCGCCCAATTGTTGAAATCTTATCCCTTTAAAACCACCATTTCAGTTCTGTACATTTGTAACTGAGTATATATCTCCACAACCTTTTCAGAACAAGTAACCATATCCTGTTTTTTGAATTGAAAGTAACCATTCAGAATTATGAGACCAGACTTTTGAAAAACCACGAGGATTTTGTGGAAGAGTGTGTGAAAGATAAAGAAATAAAGCAAATTATATATGGGAATATGTGATGTCAATTATAAATCAACATAACAATAATTTGATCTCGGGCAACGATCTCTTCCTTCGGAGTCAAGAGAGACTTAGAAGTTTTTCTCTGGCATCTTGTTGAATTATGATCATCTGTTTGTTAAGAAACAATGAAAGGATTCTTTTCAGTTAGGCTTAAAGGCCGTTTCATTATCAACCAAACTCTGAAACTCAATATAAGTATGAAATATGGAAGAAGTACTTGTTTAACCAGAATATCCATAAAACAAGTATGCTATGGATTGATTTAAGTGACTGGATTTTATAGAAATCTCAAGAAAAATAAAAACTGGATTTTGTGGGAAGAAATTTCTAGTTTAAGAACATTTCATCAAGATCTCGTAGAAATAAGATTAATGAGACACCAAGGTACAAACCACGAAGGTTGAACTTTGACAATTCCATGATGAAAATCTAGAACATATTAATTGTCACCGTCAATTCAGAAAACAGGTTTCAGATTTTCACTCAATTCGTTGTGATAACTAATTTAAGATCACAAACATAGATATTGTGTAACCATAAACCTCAGTGGTAATTGCTGAGAGAGTCGAGGGTTACAGTTGTGGAAGTGAAAATGCTGGAGAAATATTGGAGGTGGTTCTGAAGATATAATGTACCTCTGCTATATAATACTGACCAAGGAGTAAACTATTAACTCATTGTGAGAAGAGTAAGGTAGCTCAATGACTTATGTGGATGTATAGCCTATTTGGGAAGACATGATTGGTAATATCGAATCATTAAGGCTTTAAACATAGAGCATCAGAGGCTACAATCGACATGCAACAACATGCTTCTAGGGACACTTAACTAGTACAAAGATTTAGAGTTAAAAACCTTCCCTATCGTTTGGAATTGAGAGCAAGATGAAAATGAACCTGCTTCTAAAAAGACAATACAAAAATAACAAACAAAATAAAGAAAATTATTTTTAGTAATTTTGAGTTTTCTGAAAAAGATAAAATAGAAATAAAGAAAATATTTGTGTTATTTTTTAGTTTTTTGAAAAAAAAACAAAAAAATTAACAAACTATTTTTTTGATTGTTGAATTTTCTGCAAAAGAGATTAAAACTGAAAAATAAACTCAAAACAAAAAATGTATAATAACTTCCAAATCAGTCACAGGAAACTAAATATATAAAGGATACAAAATGTCCGAACCTTTAATTGAACAGTGGACTCTGAGGCGTTTCGAGGGCTCGCAAGAATTCGGAACATGAAGTATAGATTCCGAGTCATTCTGAGGGCGTGGAGCGGTTCAGAGAAAGAACATTCCTTTAATTTAATGTGCTGATTTCGGAAGAAAATCTGCTTCTATCATTCCTTATCCTTGTAAGAGTCGATTAAATGAAGGCTCGGGAAAGGCTTTCATAAAGATATCAGCCAGTTGATCAACAGATCTTACAAAATGAATTTGTAGATGTCAAATAGTGTTGTTAGGTGTCGAAGGTGATAGATAGTTTCGATAGTTTGTTATTTTATTATAAGGTCATTTTATGTATCAGAGTTTAGAGTGTTCAGTCCCTTATATTTTTTATGTTCTTTCATGTATTTTATTATAAGGTCATTTTGTGTGCTTTCATGAACACAATGACTTCTTACTCTCATCTCCTTGGTTTATCAACCAAGATTCCGATGTTAATTCCTTAGTTCTACGATCAGTGGGCTGACAGAATGGATGATTATTTGAACAAAATTGATGAGGAAGTCTAGAAGTGTATTCTTGGCGATGTTCATCCTCCTCCTGCTGTTCAGAGTATTGGAACTTCTTCTAACAATCATAATGTCAATGAAAAGTCTGAGAGATTGTTGAAGAATGAAAAGATGTGTATGCGTGAACTCATAGGTGCTCTTCCTCTAGTTGTGTATAATTGCGTGCGCAACTATAACACTGATAAAGAGATTTGGGATACTTTGAAGGAAATGCATCAAGGAAGCGGAAGAGCAATGATCAATTTAGTTAAACAATGGCTGTTTGAATTAGGAGAGTTCAAACAGAAGCAAGGAGAGTCTATTGAATCTTATTATGATCGTCTGAATGAGCTTATTTTCAAATGTAAACGATATGGAGTCATACGATCAAATATGGAGTCCAATCTCACTTTTATTATGGGTCTTCGGAAGGAGTGGAGAAATGTCAGCCTTATGATAAAGACACAACAAAGTTTTGATTACTTTCTCTGAATGATCTTTAAAATGTGATGAAAGCACATGAATCCGAAGTGAATGAAATTGGTGAGGAATCAAAGACCAGTTTAGGCGGTCTACTTGCTCTTGTTTTGAAAGTTACTGGAAGCGAAGCTAAGAAAGAGGTTGCTAAGAAGGAGAATTCGGAAGATGAAGGTCTGATTGTCAACTCTAATGACAAAGCTTTTGCATTTTACTCTAACAATCGAGTAGATAATTTGTTCAAGAAACATTTCAACGTAAAGTCGAAAACAAATGATGTGAATGGAAGTTTTGCTGGAAAATCTGGGAATGATGAGAAGAAAGTTAAGAAAAAGGAAGTTCGTTCTGAGGAAGAGATGAAAGAGAATAAGCTGAAAGGTGATTATGGATTCGACTGCTATTACTGCAATGGAGCGAATCATATTATTTCTTTTTGCATGTTCTTGATAAAATGTTTGAATCCCATGACATTTATACCCAACAAGATCCAGGAATAATTTTGTTTTGAGGAATATGATTTCAGTGTAAGTATCAATCTGATTCTTCGTTACATGATAAATTTTTCCAAAGCATACTTGTCCCTGACTACACTGGTCAAACATGTAATTTAGATTAAAATTTCTCACACTTATGTTCAGTTATGATATGTAACGAAATTTTCAACCACCCATAAAGCCTATTAAAAGAAGCCCTTCGATACTTCTCTATAAGTATTCGATTGTAATTCACGGGAAACCACACAAGCTGTTAATCATTTCTCTTGATGATTAGCGAAGTGATCTTTGCCTGGGATCTTACTGCATTTGTGTTGAAATATTTTTGACATCACTGAACCAAAATTTTCTTATTTTGTTTATTGGCACACTTTTCACTCACGAAATCCTTGAGGTTCTGAGTACTACCAACTCAGGATGAAGATTTCAAATGTCTGGAAAATGACTTTGCTTTTAAACCCAAAAGTGAAAGAGCCCAACCTCCATTCTGAAGGGTTCAATGTTGGTCCTTATCCGTAGAATACTATCGAAAAGATAGTTGATGTGACGGTTTGGTTCCTGTGCGATTTCCAAGGCTAAAAGTGATCATTACTTTTTAGACGTGGCTACCTTTACGACTAGAAATGAATCTTTCAAGGAGAAATGTGGCAATAATCTAATTGCAATAGTTTGGAATTCAAATTGGGTGTATGTATAAAAAGGGATTTGGGGATTTTATTCCAATTTTATGCTCACATAAAATTCTCAAAATATTTGTGCCCTTTTTCTCTCTTATAATCTTCAAGCTTTTCAAAACCTAACAATGGCGGCTAGGCAAGTTTAGCAATCTCATACGACTGAGGATGTTTCTTCTCAACCCATCATGAAGATTCAAAGCACCAACTACCAAGTTCTAGTCTATGTTAATGCTTATCTATAGGTGTTACAAATGTTAATCGTTTCTCTATAAAATTCAGTGTTATCGACAACAATGTTCAACTCTTTTTCTGTACCACTTTCTTGGTTATCTCTTGCTGGTTCTACAGCCACTTATAGCAAAACGATGAAGATTGTGACATTCCAGATGATGAATGACAAAGTTTAGGTTAACAAAGAAGCTTTTTGCTCGGATTCTCAATATCCCCAATGTTGAACCTTTATACAAGGTAACAAATGAACAAGTCATTCATATGTTTAACGAGATGAGTTATCAACTTACTCTTACAAAGATTAGTGAATTTAACAAGTCTGGATTGCCTTGTATCTGGAATTTCTTATTTGGCATATACCTTTGATGCTTGATGGGTTGAAGTGTGGGGTTGGATAAAGCTCGATTGGAGGTTTATGCTATGGTGGCAAGTATCTACTATGATTTATCTGTGGACTATGCAACTCAACTTTGGGATGAGTTTATGAAGAGTATAGGGAATACAAAAGCTGTAGATGGGATTTCTTGTGCTCAATACTGGAGTCTGATTATCTAGTTTGCATATAAGAAGGAAGGTATTCAAGTACCTGAGGATGAAGAAACAACTGAATTCTCAACCTATCATTATCCCAAAACCGTTGAAGATAATCAAGATGTGTTTCCTGCTGTTGCTCATATCCCAGATGCAATGTTGAGAAAATTTGATCCAACGAATCCTATATTGGTAGCTTACTTGCAGAATATGAATCCATCAATAGAGACTGGAGTGTTGTTGCAAAAGTATAATAAAGGTCCTTCGAAGAAGCACATAGGATCAAAGAAGGATGATTAGGCTAATTCCTCAAAACCTAGTCTTGTACAAGTTGAAAAGTTGGCTAAGCCTATTCTGAAGAAAGTTATCAAGGAAGTGAAATCTTCGGAACAAAATACCAAGCCTGTTGTTGAAGAAACCGCAATACCTTCGAAGGAGGTGGTACCTTCAAAATCAGGTGTGTTGAAACGGTTGAAGAAAATGGCTCATAAACCATGCTGTTCACTTGAACAATCAAAAAGTTGTTAATCAAAAATTACTCGCAAACCTCAAATCCCTAGTAAAGGGTTGTGATTCATGAATTTCCAACACCTGAATCTTCAGCATTGAAGAAAAGGCTTGTTGAAGGCATGGACAAAAGAATTTCGAAAAAGTAGAAGAAACAGAGGAAGTTAATTATCAATGAAGACTCAATGGATGAGGAAGTAGTTCTTGAATCTCCATTTGGAGATGATAAATTGGGCAATTCTTCACCTGTGAGGGGTTCTCCTATCAATTCGAATCTCGAGGTGATTGGAAATCCTGGTGGCAATGTGGAATCTTCTAAAGTCAACACAACCATCAATCAAGGTGAACAAATGAAGAATTTTACTCCTGAGAAGACAATTGTCACACCACTTGGAGTGTCGACTACCGAATCAATTTTTGAGGAGGTACTCACTTCAGGCATCACTGCGAACATATGGACGCAAATGTTAATACGGGTGAAGGAGTATCGAACAAAGAAGCCCAAGCTAATCCTTCTCTTATTGTCTCTTTTAGTTTCGAAACATCTGGTGTTGATACCACAGTCTCTTTACCACCATTTCTTATTGCTACTTCATCCAAATTACCTTCATCAACCCAATCTCCTACCTTTGATAATATCATGCAACAACCCATTACTTCCTTATTCCTATCCCAATCCACATAAGGTCCAAAAATAGTTAACGATGATGAAATTGTTGATGGTGAGTTCATGGGTTCATTTGCTGACATAGAGTTCAATCCTAAAGAAGAGGACATTCCCATTTAGATGTTGATGTCTGGGAAGCAATTTAAGATTCTGAATAGGAAGCTTAATTCATTACCACAATTACAAGCAGACATAGGGGTTAAACATTATGTTTCTATCATAGAGGTGGATGTGATGTTGAAAACTCAAGAGCATTGTATTCAAAATATACTTGATCAGATGAAAAAAATGCAACGAGTTACGAATCAAATCCCAATCTAAGTCCTTTAATGGAGAACTGAAAGAGTTAAAGGCTGTTGCAAAAAAATGACATGTTCTTTTAGTTCAAGATGTCAAAACTGTTTGAGAAAATGTGAATTGAAAAATCGAAGAGTTACGAGCTAACATGGAAAAGGAGATAAAGGATTTGACTCATGATTATTCTTCTCTTCTCACGAAGGTTGATATATTTTTTGAGGCAGTAATGAAAGTGGTTGAATGTTATAACTCCTTGGTTCCGAAACTTGATAAGAAGGCTGAGATTGATACAAGAAATTTTGGCAATGTTGATAAAATGTTGCTGGATTTGAAGGCATTGGTTTCTAAGTCTGGTTCATCCTTGCTATTTACTCCTGAGTTCTTAACTTAGAATTTTTACTAGTTAGAGTCAACAATTCACAATGAATTGCTCTGCTTAGGAAACTTATCAATTTGATGCTAACGAACCTGTTGTCACAGGGGTGCAAAGGGGAGAAAGGAGGAATGTTGGCATAAGTAAAGGAGAAGGAGGTTCTGGAAAAAAGGTGAAGATGCGAAGGTAGTTGGAAAGATTTTGACTACTAAAATTCCAACTTCGTTACCAAAAATATCCATGATAACATCATCAACAACAACAAAACCAATAACCAAGGGCATTGTGATTGGATTTGTTGGTGGAGATTCAAGTTCTTCGAAACCACCTGCTACTACTCCAGAAATGCAGAACAAAGGAAATGGTATTTTTTCCAAGCTTTCTGCCGAAGAAAAGAAAGTTTCTCTGGAAAAAGAGATGGAGAAATAAAAGCAAATCCAGAGTATTCTTCGTCAATGAGCAAGAGACCCTCCTAGTATTAACAAAGGTGATCATGCAAAGCTTTATTCTTATGAATATATCGAAGATTTGGTTGTTTCGAGGGAGATGCATGATTTTAAAAAAGTACCGAAGAAAAGTTACGATACAGAGAACACTAAATTTAATCAGTTGGACTTTCCAATCAACAAAATGATGTTCTTGGATGAGTAGTTTGAGATTGTAGATCAATATAAAGATGAGGTTGAGATCAAACGAATGAAGTTTCGATTCCATGTAGTGCTTGGAAAAGGGAGGTGGAGATATGGTCTCTAGTCAAGATAGTTTGTGTTCTCAATGTATCCAAAGATGTTCTATTTGAGTGTATGTTGCAGAATTATCGATATCATGCAGTCCGAGCCAACATTGTTGCATTCAACTTCTCGGTTGCAAACTTTCCATTAATGGATTTGTATGGTTTGATGATTGTTGCGAAGATTATGAAGAGTGTTGATGTTTCAAAGCTACAAGTGACGAACAAAGAAGATTTTGTGATGGGTTTTTCTCACTTGAAGGTGTTTATTGATGGCTACTATGGTTCTTTGGCATTAACAAACGTTGAGTTAGCTCTAGCATTGGATAAACAGATCAATGTTCCTCAGTCTATGTTAAAGAGTAAGGCTAGCTTGAAAGATTATGTACACGGAGAGATTTACTTGAAACCACTAGGAATTGTGTTTGTTGGCAAAAAAAAAAAGAAGGGTAACAACGCAAAATTTATGTTTCAAGTGTGTGATGTTGAGAGGTATGATGGGTTTTAGCCATAAGAACTTTCCTATGTGCGCATGCAAAACCCTATTGCTTGGATCTAGGCTTTCTAATAAAAATGCTTTTGAATCCAAGACTTCTAATGGCTAATTAGGTTAAACAACAATATTGAAACAGATCTAGAATCATACCTTTGAATTCCTTGTTGATCTTGTTTGTCTTGGAGCTTCTAGAGTCACAATTGTCACTCCTCTAATGGCTTACAAACACCAATAGCAAGCAAGATGATTTAGGAGAGAGGAGAGGGGAGGAATTCGACCAGAGGTTCCTTGCTTAAGGTTGTGTGTGTGTCGAATTCCCTCATCCATAGGGTCTATTTATACTATTAGACTCCTTAAGGGTTTCACCCTAAACCCTAATTGGATAATCTTCTCTAGAGGCTATCCAAATCCATTCCATAGATAACCCTATGGACGATTTGAGCTATCCTAAAGCTCTTAGAATCCGTCCAAGGTATATCCTAATGGATTTACAGTCTAAAGTCTAACTATCAAACAATTGACAGTTTATACCCTCTTATTTAATTAATCTCTTTAAGTCACCAAATTAATACCAATTAATTTATGACTTATATTAATCAAATAGCCAAATATTATTCCTTATAATATTTACTCTCTCTTAATAAATCATCCTTCAAGTTGCTATGGTGAAGGCAACCCAAAAGGACCATGCACCACCGAATATAGTTATAGCCTTAGACACTATTCCAACAGTCTCCCACTTGGATAAGTCTAGTAACTATACAAGTACAATACGGTTTGCAATCGTAGCTCTCAAAGACGCTGTCAACTCTGATCTAATCAATCTTGTCCTTTAGATAAGGGATCGTACAGTCCTCTGTTAGATATCATGCTGACAATCCTATGGAATGGTTAGTCTAGCATTTAGATTTCTCGATCTCCGATTTATTTGACATAGAACTTAATCGAACACATCAATTCAGTTCTGACCGGGCCCGGCACATAAGTCAAATCAAATCATCAAGTGGCCAAGATATCTCTTCTATCCTCTTAGGATAAAATTTACAGATAAACTTCGACTTATATGCATTTACTTATTCATTAACCAACTATACACAACAATGCGTTTTATAACATCAAGTTACTGATGCGTTTTCGCATTATCAATGCACAATCAATTAACAAATAATAAACCATATATCTAGGTTTTAAGACCATATGATATTATCGTCTTGCGATCACCTTTTATATCGTATTCCATAAGGTGATTCCAGCAAGCGCAGGTTTATTCCAATGCTCAAAACCAGTTCATAAGCACTCATGAACGTTGCAGCAAACCTTGCTATGTCTAACACCATTTAGACATTCTACACACCAATTCATGACAATCTTCATTCATACCTACTCCCAACATATGAACGATTGTGGACCATTTGAATAATTCGATTATTCCTAATAAACTCAATTATTCTGGAAGTCAAAACATGCAAAGTGAAACAATAGTTAAACAACTAACATGTGACAGTAACTTTACTCATAAATAAAACTCCTTTATTTAATCATCAAATGTTAATTACATTTATCTATTATACGTTTCTAATACTATCTAATCTATACTAATATCATCCTTCAGCCCAATACTCCTAGCATGCTGCAAGTGCTTAACCCTACTCAATCCATTCGTAAGCGGATCTGCTGGGTTATCTTCTGATGATATCCTCTTCACTACGAGTTGTCCTTCTTCTACACGATGTCTAATGAAGTGATATTTTCTGTCGATATGTCGAGATCTACCATGATCCCTCGGTTCCTTGGTCAAGGCAACCGCACCTTCGTTATCACAGAAAATCTCCATGGGCTCCTTTATGGCCGGCACAACTCCAAGATCACTGATGAAGTTCTTCAGCCATATTGCCTCCTTCGACGCTTCGCTCGCTGCGATGTACTCTGATTCGCACGTTGAATCAGCTACGGTTTTCTGCTTGGAACTTTTCCATGTCACTGCTCCTCCATTTAGGGTAAAGACCCAGCCCGACTGCGAACGGTAGTTGTCCCTGTCGGTCTGAAAGCTGGCATCACTATACCCTCGCACCTTCAAGTCATCACTCCCTCCAAGGACTAAGAACCATTCTTTCGTCCTCCGAAGGTACTTAAGGATGTTCTTCACCGCAATCCAATGTGCTTTGCCAGGGTTCCCTTGATATCTGCTAACCATGCTCAAAGCGAAGGCTACATCAGGGCGAGTACAAGTCATAGTGTACATGATTGAGCCAACTGCGGAAACGTATGGTACTCGGCTCATTTCTGCTATCTCAGCTTTGGTACTCGGACTTTGAGTCTTACTCAACTTGGCATTTCCTTGTATCGGTAGTTCTCCCTTCTTTGAGTTTTCCATACTAAAACGTTTTAGTACCTTCTCCAAGTAAGTATTCTGACTAAGTCCAATTAGTTTCTTACTTCTTTCTCTTACTATCCTTATTCCCAAAATGTAAGATGCCTCTCCGAGGTCCTTCATAGCGAAGCACTTCCCGAGCCAGGACTCAACCTCCTGCAGAGTCGGGATGTCGTTTCCTATGAGTAATATGTCATCGACATATAGAACGAGGAAGCTTACTATACTCCCACTGGCTTTGACATATACACAAGATTCGTCTTCGCTTCGTACAAATCCAAACTCTTTGACTTTCTCATCGAAGCAAAGATTCCATCTGCGAGACGTTTGCTTAAGTCCATAAATGGACTTCTCAAGCTTACACACTCTATTCGGATGCTTCGGATCCACAAACCCCTCTGGCTGAGCCATGTAAACATCCTCAGCCAACTTTCCGTTAAGGAAAGCGGTCTTGACATCCATTTTCCAAATCTCATAATCATGAAATGCGGCAATTGCTAGCATCACTTTAATAGATTTAATCTTCGCAACTGGTGAGAAGGTATCATCATAGTCAACTCCGGGAGTTTGAGTAAAGCCCTTCGCAACCAATCGTGCTTTATATGTGTGTACGTTCCCATCCACGTCGGTCTTCTTCTTGAAGATCCACTTGCACCCTACGGTCTTACGTTCGGGCACGTAATCAACCAAATTCCAAACTTGGTTATCGTACATGGATTGGATCTCGCTATCCATCGCCTCTTTCCATTTCGCAGACTCCGGGCCTGCCATGGCTTCCTTATAGCTATTAGGTTCATCAAGATTTACTAGTGTACCATCACTAATATACGTGTCCCCTTCGGTGGTAATATGAAAACCATAAAACTGGGGTTGAACTCTAACTCTATCGGAACGTCTAAGAGGTAAGGATTCGTCAATCGGTTCAACCGGAGTTTCCTCCTCGGGTTGAATGCCAGCGGTAGAGGTTCCTTCATCTATCGATTCATGAATCTCTTCAAGTTCGATTTGCCTGCCACTGTCTCCTTGGCTTATGAGTTCTCGCTCTCGGAAAACTCCTCTCCTCGCAACAAAGATAACATTATCTTTCGGTCTATAGAAGAGATATCCAAAGGAAGTTTGCGGGTAGCCAATGAAAATACATCTCTCACTTCGAGGTTCAAGCTTGTCGTGAGTATCTCGTCTTACGAAAGCCTCGCAACCCCAAACCTTGATATGTGCCAACGAGGGAGCTTTCCCCGTCCACATCTCGTGAGGTGTTTTGGCAACCTTCTTAGTAGGGACTCGGTTAAGGATATGGGCGGCAGTCTCTAAGGCATACCCCCAAAAGAAGATAGGTAGTGAAGCACGACTCATCATAGAGCGAACCATATCCAATAAGGTTCGATTACGCCTTTCTGCCACACCATTCAACTGCGGTGTCCTAGGAGGCGTCAATTGCGAAACTATTCCACACTCCTTGAGATAATCGTGGAATTCAAGACTTAGGTACTCTCCTCCTCGATCGGATCGAAGCATCTTGATTTTCCTGCCCAATTGATTCTCCACTTCATTCTTGAACTCTTTGAACTTTTCAAAGGTTTCTGACTTTTGCTTGATTAAATAGATATACCCATATCTACTATAATCATCGGTAAAAGTCACATAGAAGCGGTTCCCATCCTTCGTGGTTGATCTAAAGGGTCCACATACATCGGTATGTATTAGGTCCAATAGCCCCTCACCCCTTTCACAAGTACTCGTGAAGGGTGACTTAGTCATCTTTCCAAGTAAACAAGACTCGCATGTGTCATCTTCCCTAAGGTCGAATGACTCCAACACTCCATCCTTTTGGAGTTGGGCTATGCGTTTCTTGTTGACATGTCCAAGACGACAATGCCACAAGGATGCTTTATCCATACTAGTGGAAGAATCAATATTCAAAACATCATTTCCTAAGTTATCAACAATCATAACAGTTTCATATATTCCATTACATGGTATAGCTTCAAAGTAAAAGACACCATTTAGATAAGCCAAAATAGAACCATTCTCATTATTAAAAGAAAATCTAAATCCTTGTCTATATAAACCATGAAATGAAATGATGTTTCTAGCCATTTCTGGCGAATAGCAACAATTGTTCAAATCTAAAACTAAACTATTCTTAAGCACTAAAGAATACACTCCAATCTTGGTTACAGTCGACGATCTTCTGTTCCCCATGATTAGATTGATCCTTCCTTGCTCCACATCCCTACTTCTTCTTAGTCCCTGCAGATTAGAACAAATGTGATAACCACAACCGGTGTCAAGAACCCAAGAAATAGCATGATTAGAATCGTTAGATTTGATTGCATATATACCTGCAAAAGTTGGCTTGATCTTTCCTTCCTTGATGGCTTGCAGGTAATCCGGGCAGCTTCTCTTCCAATGTCCTATCTTGTGGCAGTGGTGGCACTCTGCCTCCTTCGGGTTAGAGCAGGGCTTAGAGGGATCAACTTTGGTCCCACTAGAAGAGGAACCATCTCGGGCTTTCACCTTTCGATAGTTATTTGAAGAAGCTTTCCTCTTCTTTCCCTTCCCTTGACCAATAGCCAAGACAGGAGCAGCGGATGGATTGGGAGTTGGTGCAACAGACTTGTCCTTGAAGTTGCTCTCAACAACCCTCAAGAGACCTTGGAGTTTGCTTAGAGTGACCTCCTCTTTGTTCATGTGGTAGGTCATCCTAAATTGGTTGTACATCGGAGGCAAAGAGTGAAGCACCATGTCGATCGCCAAGTCTTCGCCAAAGTCAACATTTAACTTGCGAAGGCGGTCGACATACCTTTGCATCTTTTGCAAGTGCACGGTAAGAGATTCTCCATGACCCATCTTAGCGGAAATCATGTTAGTGAAAATCTCGTAACGCTCTTGTCTCGCGTTTTGGTGGTACCTCTCCAACAAGTCTTGATTTCATCTCGTATGGATACATGTCCTCGTAGGACTTTTGGAATTCGGAGTTCATGGTGGCGATCATGATGCAATGTACCTTCGTTGCATCTCGCTCATGAGTTTCAAAGGCGGTGATTTCTTCGGGAGTAGCAACTTCGGGGTTGATTTTCTCGAGCTTCTCGTCGAGGATATACTCTTTATCCTCATAGCGAGCAATGGTGCGAATGTATCTTATCCATTCGCCAAAGTTCGTTCCATCGAAGGTGACCTTTTGGCAAAGGCTCATCAACGTGAAAGAACTAGCAGCAACGTTGTTTGCGTTTGACATCTATAGAAAGGACAAAGATTGATTAGAACAAGAATCCCTAATTATCACCCAATAAGAAAAATTAGGGCTAGGATCCAACAATAACATTTACATACTAGAAAAGGGATGCCGTAATCTAACATGCAAATAAATTGAAGGTAAGTGAATGACGATTCACTAATTCTCCATCACAAAACTTAAACTATTAGTCCTAAGTGTTTTTGAGAATTCCTAGGTTCGGATGAGATTCATTGAACTATTCAATGGCATGTTTAAATCTCGATATGCCCCTCTTGTTTGTGACTGGGATGCCGAGGATCACAAAGCGGGTGTGAATTACCATGCAAATTCACATGGTGCCTTCATTGTAACGATCACTTATTCGATGTGCCGGTAAACCACACACACTCCATCGAACTATGATGAACAATGAATCACCCTTTGCCACCTTCGCTTAGAACCAATTTAGTGTGCCGGTAAACCACACACGCTCCACTAACATCTTAGCAAGGTGCAAAGTGTAATTTCATGGGATTGCATCAATTCACTTTTCTTAAAGTAACTAAGATTGGGAAATTTTAAAAGAAAGTTTAGTTACTTCGTATTTCTTATTATACTTTTAATGAGGGAATGAGGTTGCCCTATCCTACCCGTTCGGCTAACGACCCTCCACCAATCAAGCAAGCGGTAGGTGTGAGTGTACACCCATTAAGCGCCATTTTATAGGCCGCAACCTTATACCCACCTTATAGATCGGCTTCGTGAATGAGGCCTACTAGCGGTAAGACAAGCATTTAGTTATACATATATATATTATTCTAGTAATATCATATAAGTATAGGGTTGCATTTTAAACTTTTTCAAAATCTAGGGTTTGAATTTTAAGTTGTCTAAATTAAAACTTTTAATCACAAATATAAATTTCAAAACTTTAGGGTAGGTTTTAAACATTTAAAACATGAAGGATCAAATAACAAATAATTCCAATTAACAATTAATATTCTAATTATCTTTATTTGATTTATCTTGATTTCTTTGAAGATAATTACCAAAATAATTAATCATTATCATATAAGGAAATTAAATATTTTATTAGATGATAAATATGTTTAATTAGATCAAGATAATAGTCATATTTATCAAAAAATCGGATTTAGATTGATCTAATATGATTAAGGTAAGTTTCCATAAGATAATTATGAAAAAATCCCGAATCTGGCCCTTCCTGACGCCTGGACTCGCCAAGTGCACAAGGGGACTCGCCGAGTATGGCCTACTCGACGAGTCCACCTTGGAACTCGCCGAGTCAGTGACTCAAAACCCAAAAAATCGAATTTTGCAGGTTTGTTTCAGTTATTCAAGCAACAATTTAAAGAAAACCAATCTAGGCTCTGATACCACTGATGGGTTTTAGCCATAAGAACTTTCCTATGTGCGCATGCAAAACCCTATTGCTTGGATCTAGGCTTTCTAATAAACATGCTTTTGAATCCAAGACTTCTAATGGCTAATTAGGTTAAACAACAATATTGAAACAGATCTAGAATCATACCTTTGAATTCCTTGTTGATCTTGTTTGTCTTGGAGCTTCTAGAGTCACAATTGTCACTCCTCTAATGGCTTACAAACACCAATAGCAAGCAAGATGATTTAGGAGAGGGGAGGAATTCGACCAGAGGTTCCTTGCTTAAGGTTGTGTGTGTGTCGAATTCCCTCATCCATAGGGTCTATTTATACTATTAGACTCCTTAAGGGTTTCACCCTAAACCCTAATTGGATAGTCTTCTCTTAAGGCTATCCAAATCCATTCCATAGATAACCCTATGGACGATTTGAGCTATCCTAAAGCTCTTAGAATCCGTCCAAGGTATATCCTAATGGATTTACAGTCTAAAGTCTAACTATCAAACAATTGACAGTTTATACCCTCTTATTTAATTAATCTCTTTAAGTCACCAAATTAATACCAATTAATTTATGACTTATATTAATCAAATAGCCAAATATTATTCCTTATAATATTTACTCTCTCTTAATAAATCATCCTTCAAGTTGCTATGGTGAAGGCAACCCAAAAGGACCATGCACAACCGAATATAGTTATAGCCTTAGACACTATTCCAACAAGGTATACCACTTCTCATTACACAAATCTCATGATTCGAATGAACAGCTATGTCAAGAACAATGAAAAGGAAAAAGGTGAAATTCGAAAGGTGATAAATTGGTATGCTCAAGTTAGAAGAGTTACTCACCAAGCTGCGACGATGATAATGTATTAGATTCGCCACTTCTCACAAAGGGGGAGAATGTGGATGTCGAACAGTGTTGTGAGGTGTCGAAGGTCATAAATAGTTTCGATAGGTTGTTATTTTATTATAAGTAGTTGACAGTGTTCAGTCCCTTATATTTTTTGAGAGCTTTCATGATCCCTATAAATATGGGATGTGTACTAGAGATAGATAATAACTTTTGTCATTTTGTCTAAAACTCTCTGTACGTACTGAACGCATAATTGAGCCAAACAGACTTTATTTAGATCTCGTGTTCATCAATCTTACTTTACTCTGATATCATAATTCATAATTAATTTCATTACAACTACAAAACTTCTACATTGCCATCATCCACGTGATCTTTTATGAAATGATACCTCAGTGCTATATGCTTAGTCTTGGAATGTGGCATTGGGTTGTGGAAAATGCAAATTGCACTTTCAGAGTCATAGTATAAGGGGATGCTCTTCATATTAATCCTGTAATCTCTTAGCTGACTTTAAATCCATATCACTTGAGAGGTGCAAGAGGCAGCTGCGATATACTCAGCTTCAGTAGTGGACAAGGAGACGCTTGTTTGCTTCTTTGATTGCTAGGTTACAAGTTTTCCATCTAGAAATTGACATCCTCCATTTGTACTTTTGCGATCAATTCCGCATCCGCCAAGATCAGCATCAGAGAATGATTGAACAAAGAAACCTGGATTTGAAGGATACCATATTTCGAGAGAAGTCGTCCTTTTAAGGTATTGGAAGATGTTCTTTACTACAGTCATATGGGGTTTGTGAGGATTTTCTTGGAACCTGGCATAATAGCAAATATAAAACATAATGTATGGACAATAGCAGTTATATACATTAATGAACCTATCATTTGTCGATAGAGAGTCATATCGGCTGATGGCTTGTCCAAAGAAGGTGTAAGCTTTGTTCTGAATGCCATTAGAACCTTGACCTTTGAGTCTCCCACCATTCCGAATTTCGCAAGAAGAGACTTTGTGTAGGCTTCGTGATTTATGAATATGCCCTCTGAACTATGTCTAATATTCAATCCAAGGAAAAAGTTAATAGGACCCATTGTGCTCATTTCAAATTTAGTCTCCATCAATTTTCAGAATTCTTCAGTTAATCTAGGATTAGTAGATCTGAAAATGATATCATCAACATAAATTTGAACGATCATAAGGTGGTCACCATCTTTCTTGCGAAAGAAGGTAGGGTCGACCGATCATTGTTTAAACTTATATTGCTTTAAAAACAAGTTAAAGTTTCATATAATGCTCTAGGAGCTTGTTTCAAACTGTACACAACCTTATCCAATATATAACAGTGATTTGGATACTTTTCATTTACGAAACTAGGTGGCTGCTCCACATAGACTGTCTCTTCTAGTTCACCATTTAAGAATACACACTTCACATCCATTTAATAGACTTCGAAGTTCTTGTGAGCTACATACACCAGGAAGATGCGAAAAAACTCCAGTCTTGCTACTAGTGAGAAAGTTTCTTCATAGTCTATTCCTTCCTCTTGACAATACCCTTTTACAACCAAGTGAGCTTTGTTTCTGGTTATGTTTCCTTCTTTGTCAAGATTATTGTGAAAGACCCATTTCAGACCTACAACTGATGCATCCTTCGGAGTTGTAATCAACCTTCAAACTTTATTGCGCTCAAACCCATTGAGTTCTTCCTGCTTTGTTTGCACCCAATCAGAATGATCGAGAGCAATATTAACTATTTTTGGCTCATTCTTGGAAATGAACGAATTAAACATGCAAAATTCCATTTTTGAAAATAATGCAGCCTGATTCGCTTTTTGCTGAGCTCTCGCGAGAACACTGGAAGAAATTCAACCAATCACTTGCGATTCGAGATGATCTCTGGTCCACTTTGCCAAAGGAGGGTAGTTTAGATCATAGGATGGATCCAATTCGGCATTTACATCTTCAAATTCCAACTAAGCATCTGGGTAATTATGTTCACCTTCATTCTCCCCCTGTAATGGTTTATTTAGCTCAAAATTCGGAATTGGGTTCTCCCCCTGGATTGGAGTGTCTAGGCAGACTTTGGGGTTTTTATCCTCCCCCTGAATAGGTGAATCGGATGTTGAGGTTGAAGTAGAACCCCAAACCCCCCTGAACATGTGCATTTGTTGCTTGTGGTGAAGGTGGAGTTTTAGAGGTGTTCCGAATTTGAGGTTCTTTTTCAAGATCTTTAGTAGCATCTGAAGGGTTTTGAGCATTCTAACACTCCTAAGGTGTACATTAAACCCCAGAAACCTTGGATCTATGTCTAAAATACATGCAAAATACTTTTTCCAAGGTTCATAATCCTATCTAGCATACATGGGGAACATTAACATAAAAGATGGCTAGAATTACATACCTTGTAGTTGATTTGATTCCTTGGAAACCTTGAGAGCCTAGCACCCCAAGTGTGATGCCTCAAATATTTCACACAATACCAAATGCACTTGGAATAAACTTTGAGAGAGAATGTCACACTTAGAAATTGGCTTGCCCTCTATATTGCTTCTAGTGACCGATTTTGGTGAGCTTCATATCCTTTATATAGTGTGTTGCATCTAGGGTTACACCATGTAAACCCTAATGTGACATGACTCTTCATTTACATGACCCATGGGTTACTAACTCCCATGGAACATCCATGGAGCATCCTATGGGTCTTAGCCCATCTTGATAAACCACGAAGCCTTAAGCCCACTATACAAGTTATGGATGATTTACATAATCAACCCATATATTTAATTAGTCTTCTTTTGATCACTTAATTAATTCCAAATTAATTGTTGATCAATACTAATTAAATAATATTGTTAATATATTAGAACTAATAATATATTAATAAACCATAAGTGTTAGTTCTCTTATTTTAGTCTATCCAAATGCATGATGCCATGCAAACCAAATTAACCATGCCAAACTGGGTCCAGTACATACCAGAAATAGTTATGGACTTAGACACCTTATCCAACAGTCTCTCACTTGGATAAGTCTAATAACTATTACTGCAAGTATGAATTCAGGAACCGATAACAATCGTAGCTCTTTCAAGGTCTTGTGGAACTGAGAATATGATGATACGCCATTTAAGATAAGTGATCATATAATCCTCTATTCTAGATATCAGCCGGACAAATACATAGAACAATGTATTATTTATTATCCAGCAGTTTGTTTCTCGATTTCTAATTTGTTTGACAAAGAACTTAATCGAGCACATCAATTTAGTTATGACCGGTCCTGGTACATAGGTCAAAACAAATTCATCGAGGGTCCCAAATATCACTTCTAATCCAAGCAGGAACAGATAAACTTCGACTCATATGCTTGTTCTACTACTTGTTGAATCACACACAAAAGCACGTTTTATAGCATCGAGTTACCAATGCGGTTTCGTACGATCAATGTATAACCCACTCATAGCCAATAAATCATATCTATAGGTTTGAAGACTTATATGATATTATTGTCTCATGATTACTAGAGATAAATTCCATGTAGTGATTCCAGTGAGCGTGGGTTGAGTCCAATACTCAAAACTTATGACTACTCATGAAGTGTGGTAGCACCGCTTTGCTACAAGCCAACCTCATGAGTCTTGACAGTCTTGATTCATATATACTTCCGACATATGACCGACTGTGGAGAATTTGAATAATATGTAATGCACAACATAAATATTCTGGAAGTCAAAACATGCAAAATAAATTATACTAAACGATTGAAAAAAGATAGCAACACTTTACTCATAAATAAACACAACTTTTATTCATCATCAAATGTCAATTACACTTTACAAATTTATGAGCTATATAACTATTAAAAACTAATATCATCCTTCAGCCCTATGTGCCTTGCATGCTGGAGATGCTTAACCCTACCCAGTCTCTTCGTGAGGGGATTTACCGGGTTCTCATCCGATGATGCCCTCGTTGCCACGAGGAGTCCTTCTTCTATTCCATGTGTGATGAAATTGTATTTTCTATCGATGTGTCTGGATCTTCAATGATCCCTTGGGTCTTTCACTAAGGCAACTGCACTTTCACTATCACAGAAAATTTCCATAGGCTCCTTTATAGCTGGTACAACTCCAAGGTCTCCAATGAAGTTCTTCAGCCATATCACCTCCTTTGCTGCCTCGCTTGCTGCTATATACTCTGATTCACAAGTTGAATCAGCCACTGTCTCCTGCTTGGAACTTTTCCAAGTAATTGCTCCCCCGTTTAAGGTAAAGACCCAGCCCGACCGAGAGTGGAAATTATCCCTATCAGTCTGGAAGCTAGCATCATTATACCCTACAACTCTCAAGTCATCACTCCCACCGAGGGTAAGGACCTAGTCCTTAGTCCTCCGAAGGTACTTGAGGATATTCTTTACCTCAGTCCAGTGAGCCTTACCAGGGTTCCCCTGATATCTGCTGACCATGCTCAAGGAAAAGTCCACATCAGGACGAGTACAATTCATAGCATACATGATCGAGCCTACAACGAAAGAATAAGGTACTCGACTCATTTCTTCTATCCCAACCTCGGTACTCGGGCTTTGAGTCTTACTCAATCTGGAGTTACTCTGGATAGGTTACTCTCCTTTCTTGGAATCCTACATGCTGAACCTCTTCAGCACCTTATCCAAGTAGGTACTCTGACTAAGTCCAATTAGTCTTTTACTCCGGTCTCTCAGAATCCTTATCCCTAGAATATAGGTAGCTTCTCCTAGGTCTTTCATAGCGAAACACTTCCCAATCCAGGACTTTACTTCCTGTAGGGTTGGGATGTCATTTCCTATGAGTAGTATGGCATCCACATACAGTACTAGAAAGATAACTATACTCCCACTAGCCTTGACATATACACAAGATTCATCTTCACTCCTCGAAAAGTCAAACTCTTTGACTTTCTCATTCAAACAAAGATTCCATCTACGAGGTTCTTGTTTCAATCCATAGATGGATTTCTCAAGCTTACACACTCTATTAGGGTATTATGTACTGACAAAACCCTCTGGCTGACACATGTAAACATCTTCAGCCATAATTCCATTAAGGAAGGTGGTTTTGACCTCCATTTTCCATATTTCATAATCATGAAATGTAACAATGGCTAACAGAACTCTAATAGACTTAATCTTTACTACTGGTGAAAAGGTCTCATCATAGTCAACTCCAGGAGTTTGAGAAAAGCCCTTTGCAACCATTCATGCCTTATATGTGTGTACATTACCATCCATGTCGTTCTTCTTCTTGAAAATCCATTTGCAACCAACTGTCTTATGACCTGGTACATAGTCAACCAAGTTCCAAACTTGATTGTCATACATGGACTGTATCTTGCTGTCTATTGCCTCTTTCCATTTAGCATACTCGGGGCCTGCCATGGCTTCCGCATAGCTGTTAGGTTCTTCCAGACTTACCAGTGTCTCATCACTGATAAGTGTCTCACCCTCCACATTAATATGAAAACCATAGTAGTGCCCAGGTGCATTCCTAACCCTTGTGGAACGCTCAGAGGTACATAATCGTTAATTGGATCAACATGAGTTTCCTCCTCATGTTGACTGCTAGAGTTTGAGGTTCCTTCACCACTAGAGTAAGTTAATGGTTCCTTTTGAGTGGGATAAGTATTAGATTATACAAATGGACAACTTAATTCAAGTCCTTCCAAGATGATCTCTTTATCTGCAATTGAGCTTGACTAGGATCCAGGAATCATTGTGTCAAAATGGGTAAGGAGTTATCAGGGATATTAGAGGTTTCTGGAATAATCTCCTCAATGACATAATTGTTGCTAAGTTCATGAAGTCTACCGAAGTGACACTAGATGTCTTCAGGGTATGTCTTTTCATTAATTGGAAAATGAAAATTATGGTCTGGTGGGACATAAGGAAGGTATTTATTAAACCGCGGAGAGGAGTCCTCAGTGGTTGAATACCCATTAGACCAACCCCAATTATAAGTGTTTTCTACTGTCCCATTATTCATAAGATTCTCAATAGCTTCACTTTTATTAAACATTTTTTCAATCAAAATATTTAAGCATACCATCTCTTTTTGGGCAAGATCCCTTTGATTTAAAGTTATTTCTAACTGAGTTTCACTTAACATCCTAGCATTTTTTTCTAATAACAAATCCTTTTCTGACATAATGGCCTTAAGTTTCTTGTCTTCTAGTCTTCCCCTCACTTGGAACAGCTCTTTGGATGCTATGTTCTTTTCATCAAGAGCTCTATTGCAGTCAGAAAAGAAGACAACACACGTGTCATTAAGTCTTTCTATGTAAGGCTCAGAATCATGCATGTTTTAATTATTAGAATGGATCATGAAATTTACCTATTCAACGATGCTGAGAGTTCCATCTTTTTCCATGTAGTAGTAGTTTTTCTTCAGGTTTGTTGATCCATTTTCTTCACTCATGGCCACCATGTAGATTTTTCCTTTGCTGCGGTAGTTTTCAGCTTCTTCTTTTCATCACCCGAGGACCAAACTTGGTGATCCCTTTTCACTTGAGCAACATAAGCTCTGGCTTTTTCTTTTTCTCCACTTCTTGATCCATTCGGAGATAAAATGCTTTGTCTTTTACCATATTTGCTTTGCAGTCTTTGGCAAATTGGTTTTCCTTTGACACTTATAGCAAATGATGAATTCATCTTTGTCTTCAGTAGTAGTATCGGAGTCTAAAGGTTGGTTGTTTTGCGGTGGCTCCTTTAAAGAATAGTTTTGCGGTTGGGAAGGATGATGAGGATTTCTGGGATATCGTGGATGGTTATTTAGTGGGTTGAAGTTGTGATTGAAAGGTGGTTTGTTGATTTTTGGTTTTTACGAAAGTATGATGGTGGGATTGCCATATGAGTGTCAGTATGAGGATTCTAAGATATAGGAGTACTTAGGAGGTTTGTACTGCGGGGTTTGAGTCATTAAGGCAAGTGGTCCTCCCAGGTCGGCGCAATCTGTTAACACGTAGATTTTGGTTCTTGCAATTCACCGTAGAGTTTGAACAGTGAAAGAGTGTGGATTTTTATATCTCCTTGGACTATCATCATTGTTGTGGTCCAATATGTTTACCTAAACCATGCAGAAATTATAGAATTCTCTCGTGATTCCTTCGAATCATACTAACATTTGATAACTTTGTGATGATGAGGTTGAACCTTATGAAGGAATCTTCAAGACTTTCACCAGGAAGATCTTTAAAGTTATTGAACTCATTGAGTGTTGTGGTAAGTTTCTTATCTTGAGCTTATTCAGACCCTTGATAAAGATTTTTGAGCACACCCAAATCTCCTTGGCAAATTTGCAGTTGATGATGATGTCAAAATTGTCTTGAGCCACACCGCAAGATATTTCATAAAAGGCTATGGTATCATTCTCCATTTTGTCAAAATCATATTTTTTTGGTCGATTCATTGCTGGCTGACCTCCACCTAGTTGTGCATAAGTACCATCTACTTGAATGGGAGTGGGAACAGGGACATGGGGTCCTTCTTTGACAGACCTCCATATATCACTACCAAGCCTCTTGAGATACCTTTCCATTCTTTGTGCCCAATGGTGGTATTGACTTGCAATAAGTATTGGAGCTCTATTAGATCCTCCAACACTATTTGAAACATTCAATGATAACGCTTGTGCCATATCTCCATATGTTTTTTTTTTCAATAATGAGCTTCATTGATATAGAAGGCTTTTTAAATACGAGTTTTTGTTTAAAAAGCAACCACTTTGGCTCTGATACCAATTGTTGAGAGAAAAACTTGGATGAACACTTGAATAAACGTTAGTACAATATAATAAGTTGCAGAATGAGTTAATCTCAAGGATTTTGTTAGCTCAACAATAATAAGTTAGAGATGTCAGATTGTTAGATGCGAAAATGTAAAGGAAATATAAATAACAATAAGTTATATAAAGTATACACCAAGTTGTTTTGTAACAAGGTTTGCATTCAAACATAAGTTCGTAAATGTAAACAACTTAAGGTGAAGAGGAACTTGGGAATTCAGATAAGATATAGAGAGAATGATATTTATATTTCAGTAATATTTCAAATGATTGTAAAGGGGGTGTTGTTGCATGATAAGGAAGTCTCTATTTATAGAGTCACGAAAAAGTGATATTTTAAATAAACTAATACTAAATTACTGACTTTGATGACCATGCAAGATTCACTGGACAAAACAATGAAAACACTCTAAGTCAGAAAAGTATCGCCGGGGTCTTCATGTTTAGATCATCTCTCCGGTAGTAGATCATGTCTTCGGTTCACCAACAACATAATCAATCTCCGCTACACATCATATCCGCGGTATTAACATAAAGGCAGGTCTTCAGATCCTAAGGTAAAGAGGGTCACTTTTTGTATTAACAATAATATATTTAGTTCTACTTGTAAAGTTATGTCTTTAACCTTTAATATATTATAATTAATTTATCAGTTTTAGTATATTGTTGTATGTAACCATTATCATTTTAAAGATATAACTTTTGAACAGTTTGGATAAATGTAACATACACGTTTTGAAATTGTGTATTGTTATTATTAAAAGTGAATAAAATTGAGTGTTGAGTTCCAACAGCTAGTTTTTACTAGAAATGAAGTAAAACTATGTTTAGAATCACTCATAAAATATTGGAAGTCTTATGAGATTCCAATTAATAGCAAAGTAATGAAAATTTAGCGAAAATATAAAATTTGAAATAATTAAAATTTTATTATTTGATGTTGTAAATCATCTCGTTAGAAACTTGTAGGCAAAAACCTCGTCGAAATCCGAGTTATAACGAAGAAGTGATCACCAACCGAAGATCCGCGATAAAACCGACACGACGCCGAATAACATAAAAAGTGAGTTTTTGATAAACTACTTTTTAGCCTTACTGATCTAAATGAAAGTTGTAGTATTCATTAAACCAAGAAATTCGATAAAAAGAACATCAAAATCTGACTTCGTATGAGGAAGTTATGATTTTTCGAAGTTTCAACTTAGTAGTAGACAGTTAAAAACTCGAATTTTAGATCGAATGATATTTGACCGATACATCCTAAACGAGAATCAAAGGTCTCGTCATTTGTAGTACAACGGTAAAAAGTCTGACGAAAACGGAGGTCGCATGAACAAGTTATGAATTTTTAACGGATTTTCCTGTTCGGGTCTGTTAAAAATAATAATATTAAAAATAAATCAAAATTAGCCGACGAAGTCTAAACGAAAGTTGTAGAGCGTAATTTTAGCTATGCGTGCATATAAAGAACGTCAAAAACGGAGCTCGTATGCGAAAGTTATGAATTTTAGAAGTTTGGGGCACTTTTTCCAAGAAATCTCGCATGAATAGTACCGGCCACGTCACCTCGCACGAAGGAGGTGCATCACCGGAGTCGTGGCCTCGCCTCGCAGTGCCACTTATGCGAGCCAAAGATGTGTCCTCCTTGCGTGCCCTTAGCTGCTGCTGCCACCGGAGACCCTCGTTGCTGCCACGTCCCTCGCACGATAAAGCTACGTCACCGAGACGTGGCCGAGTCCGAGACCACCACCTACCCTTCCCGTGTGGACCTGCGAAGCGAGCCACCTGAAGGCTCACATGCGAGCCACGTTCTTGCTTCTGATTGCTCCGGATCCGAGCCCTCTCTCCTATAAATAGGAGGCCTGCAAACCCTCCTGGCTAAAATTAGAAAATTCACACTTTTCACCCCTTTTTCCATATTTTCTTCATTTTGACTTTCCCCAAAGCCCCAGTATCAATTTTAGAACCCGAAACACGCCCCGAGACCCCCGAGAAGCCCGGAAATTTTATCTTTTCGGTTTTGAAGCCCTACCTTCGCAGAGCCCGGTTTTCAATTAAGTTTCCGGTTTTCAACATAGAAAGTCATATTTAAAGCCGAAATCCTGTCCAAATTACTATTTTAACCCCCGGTTAACTTAAGGTGAGTTCAATATATAGGAACAATTGTATGTTATGTGTTATATGTGCTATGTGATTTTCAGTGTTATTATTCTGAGTTATTTTCCCGTGTTATTTTATTCGCTATTTTTATAACAAATGTAATACCTTTGACCATGTGATCAGTGAAAGGATTTAGATTCACATTGGTACTGGTACGAAGCCTCTAGCCATGTAGAACATGTCTCATAAGAGAATGAATTCTATTCTATGGCATTGGCAGAAGGTTAGATAGGAATGGTATGTAGCCTCTGACCATGTACAGCATGACTTCGTAAGAGAATGAACTCTATTCTATAGTATTGGCAAATGGTTAAACAGGGCGTGAAAACCTGAAATCTATCAAAATGCTAAACAGGGCGTGAAAACCTGAAATATATCATATTGATAATAAGATATTATATGTCTTCTGTACCATTTGGGCCAAAGCTTTATTGATGCATATCAAGTATTGACATTGTTATGTCTCATTGATCGTAAATATTTGAATCAAATCTTGAGTTGATATTGAAAGCGTGACATATGATACGCATATGCTATTGTTGTTCTTGTTCCCTTTTGCTTCTGTCATATTGGTATATATAAGGCATAAGATTATATTGTATCTATTTATTGAATTCACTAAGCGTTATCGCTTATCCCTCTCAATATTTAACAATTGCAGGTGATGAGTATCCAATATAGTTTTATACTGCTGAAAGATTTAGAATAGTTAATAGTATTTCTCTGTATTTTAATGTTCATGTATGTATATGAATAGTAGATTCCTAGGTAGACATGAAATGTAATAAAACTTAGTGGGTTTGTATCCAATCTTTTGTAATCACTTTATCAATATAAAATATCGTTTTATAAATATGCATGTAGCATGTTTTGAGGAAGTAACTTAAGAAGAAATACACCCATAGTAGCATGTAGCATGTTTAAGTAAGGTATAATGCTTAATTGAAGAAGAAATACACCCATAGTATCGTATGAGAAGAGATGTTGTAGTCAGGAATGACAAAGAACCAAGTTGAAGCTAGTAGAGCTTGCTGAGATACAGCTAAGATGCAGACTTCTTAGGATAGACTCCTATGAAGTAGACTTAAGACTTACTCAGATACAAGAATAATGATGTCAAGGAAGAAAAATGAAATGAAAAAAGTGCATGATGGATTGCATGAGTTAGAAGATGATGCGGGTAGTAGAAGACCGTTTGTCTCCATGCTGTTAAAGTAAACTTTTGAATAGTGTGTCTTGTAGAGTAGACACTACTCAAGAAAGAATTAATATGAAGAAATGGAAGTAAAATTTCTATTGACCTATGGAAAAGTATTAGGCATATGCATGAGAAGAATCCTAAAAAGCGAGTATAGGTAATCCAATATATGTTTGATAGAATCGTGAAAACCCTAGTTGAGTCTACAGAATATTGTTGTGTGTACTTGTTTGAATACATTCATGTGTGATAAGTCGTTTTGTGAAAACTTTTGAATAGTAACTTGGGAACTGTGAGACAATACTTGGGACGAGTATGAGTAGGTGTGAATGGTAGTAGAGGCCTATACTACTGGAAGCACTTGACTCACACTTGGATTAGGAAAAGTCACAAGGTTACCAAGAAGCTAGTAAATGATTCCGTTTTATTCATATATTTCGTTACCTTCGATTCGGTAATTACTAAGAAGACAAGTATTGTTCAAATCTTAATTTCATAAAGAATCGAGTCCGATTAGTATAAATCCGCGAAAGGAGTTGATTGGTTCAGAGAACCATGTCTTATATAGTGACAAAACTTCAGTAGGAATACTGAAGAAGTAAATGGTCGAGGTAGTCGATAGAAATATAACAATCTTCATTAAAGAATTGAGCAATCATTAGCCAGAGATGTGACTTGCCATGTGGTGTTACTAGCCACAAGAAATGTATCCGCCCTACTCTTACTAGTCAAATGGCGGGGAGTCAAGTTTCCGTTCAACAATCAAAGAGTACTCCAACTAAAAAGGAGGAGGTATCAAAAGCTAAAAGATGTGTATATCCGAAAGCATGAATTAGAGATACATGATGCTATTCTTTCTATTATTAAGCATCCACGTGTTGATCAAACTCTTTTTGTTTTTGCTATTCTATCAGCTCGATTTATTTGATCTGATTCTAATACAAGAGTTTGGTTCGTTATGTGCCTTGTGTGTTAAAATACAAATGTCATTAGAATAAAAACCATTCAAGTTGCTGTTATAGCAAAAGTAAAGACCTTATTGTGGGTTTAGCCTATAAACCAAGAAGGAGCAGGAGTCTGCAATGAGAATTGAGTTTTAACTCAAAGATTAGGATCGAATGTTCAATAGAGAATGAAGAGAGGGTGCAAATTTGAACACCGCCAGTAACTAGGAAGTTTGAAGAATTTGACAATCGTTTGACAAACTAAAAGTTAAATATCGTACATTTTAGATTACCACAAAGGAAGTAAGTTAAAACTCGAATGTTGTGACTAGTAATTTTCTCGTAAACCCTAGATCTACTCACATCTTATTTGATTTCAATGCCTCAGATTCTTTTGTGCCTTATAAATTCACATATTCTTTTCAAAATTGCTTGTTACGCAATTGTCCAATAATTTCATATAGATAACATAGGAAGTATATCATTACTTGCTGATAAAGCCTATAGAGTTAGTGTTATAGGAATTGAAAGTTATAATCTTCCTGCTAACCTAATTCCTATCTTTGATATTATTCTCGACATGGATTGGTTGTTAAAGAACCATGCAGAGCTCTTGTGCTACAAAGAGATGATATGCATCCCTATCGAAAGGGAAGATCTTATTTATATCTACGGTGAAAATAATAAATTTCTCTCTTAAAAAAAACTCGTAAATTATGTTGAAGGGATATTCTACTTATCCGACTTATACAGTTAATACCTTGAAAGAGGAGAAGAAAACTGTGAATGATAACCTTTGTATAATTATCGACCGGCTGATGAAGAGTGCATATATTCTCGCCACACGTGAAACGACTCCATTGGAGAAATACGCGTAAGTTACTTAGACGAAATCATCGTGAGATATGGTGTGCCACTAAAGATTTTTTTCCCGATAGTGATACTCGCTTCACTTCTCACTTTTGGCCGAGTATGAAGAATGAATTGGGATCTCAAATTACTCCCAACACAAATTATCATCCTCAGACAAATGATCAGAAGAAGAGAGCAATCCAAATAATAGAAAATATACTGAAGGTATATAAAGTACTATATGAGCATAAATGTCATACCCAAATATGTTGGCGTGACGTAGGACAAAAGATCTTTGGAGGATCTGAAATGATTCAATACATCACTGACAAGATACAATTTTTTCAAGAAAGAATGAAAGCGGCCCAGGATCGACAAATGTCCTATACAGAAAAGAGGAGATGACCCATAGAATTTTCGGGTGGATGATTTAGTAATACTGGAGGTATTTCATAGAAAAGGCGTTATTCTACTTTGGAAGAATGAAAAGTTAGTAAGCAAGCTTACTACTTGGAATTGCCTGAAGATTTGACAGATATTCATGAAGTGTTTCATGTGAGCTATATGTGTAAAAGGTTAAGCATATATGATGAAATGGTTCTATTATCCGATGTGAAACTGGATAATAAATTAAGTAGAAGAGATCGTAAATGAAAGAATGACTAATCTATGTAGTAAAGAAGTGAAGTTGGTGCTTCTTAAGTGGAAACACCATTTAGGTTCAAATTATACTTGGGAAAAATAAGAATGAAATAAGAGTGAAGTATTCGTAATTGTTTTAATCATTATGATTTCGGGGACGAAATCCTCAAAAGGAGGAGGTATTTGTAAAATACACATTCTGAAATTGTGTATTGTTATTATTAGAAGTGAATAAAATTGAGTGTTGAGTTCTAACAACTATTTTTTACTAGAAATGAAGTAAAACTATGTTTAGCATCACCCATAAAAGATTGGAAGTCTTATGAGATTCCAATTAATAGCAAAATAATGAAAATTTACCGAAAATATAAAATTTGAAATAAGTATAATTTTATTATTTGATGTTTTAAATCATCTCGTTAGAAACTTGTAGGCGAAAACCTCGTCGAAATCCGAGTTATAACGAAGAAGTTATGACCAACCGAAGATCCGCGATAAAACTGACACGACGCTGAATGACGTAAAAAGTGAGTAAGGTTGAAACGACCAAAAATACGACCCAAAAATTTTTGTTTTTAATATAATCAAAACTATAATCAGAGTATCATATAAATAAACCATGCGTGATATGTCCCAAAATATAATAAAGCACTGTGCGGAAACTGTATCATACTACATCAAATCAACAACTAAATCAATCCCAGACTGAAGCTGAGGCGGTGGTGTGTGCGATGCCGTCACCCCGAGCTCTTCCCTTTGCTTGCGGAAGTACCTGAAACCAAAACGGAAACTGTAAGCACGAAGCTTAGTGAGCTCCCCCAAATTACCACATACCATACAAAACATATAAACACATATTGGGCCTTGCCCACTGCATCGGTCCGAGGCCCGGAAACTGCATCGAACCGAAGTCCGGAACTGACTGGGACCTTGTCCCCTGCATCGGACCAGAGTCCGGAACTAGCTGCATCGGACCAGAGTCCGGAACTAACTGCATCGGACCAGAGTCCGGAACTAACTGCATCGGACCGGAGTCCGGAACTGACTGGGATCGTGTCCCCTGCATCGGACCGAAGTCCGAAACTGACTGAGCATAGCATAGCATATCATAACAAATATACTGCATACTGCATCGGGCCGTAGTCCGGAACATAAAACACATAACACATAGCGCATGAATTATGTCTGAACCACGAAGGCATCAAACATACTAACTACTACATTGAACCGAAGTCCGGAAACTACTACTAACTGGACGGGCCGGCATTGTGGCCTTAGACCCGTCCCTACTGGAAGGAAACTCACTTCGTAAGCTAGCGGATGAGTGTATGGCTCGGAAAGCTAACGGCTGCTGCTCCTGAATCTCCTCGGCTACAAATCCATAAACACACTCAATCAATCACTAACACTACACTCGGGGTAAAATGACTCTTTTACCCTTGGTCAAAGTCAACTTACTCAGGGCTGACTCGCCGAGTCGGGATACCCAACTCGCTGAGTCCTAGACTCTCCTCTCAACTCTTACACGCTGATACTCGTCGAGTGTGGCATCGACTCGACGAGTGCCCTCTGGATCCAAGAACTCAGATGATCTTCATCCGACTCGCCGAGTCGGATGAACAGACTCGACGAGTTGTTCTTGATCCCCAAGAAGATTGCCTTGGACTCGCCGAGTTGTATGAACAAACTCGCCGAGTCCCTCCATCACTGAGTCTACTCTCAACTCGCTGAGTCCACTCCCTAACTCACCTCGTCCACTCGACACTGATGAAACTGAAGAACTCGGGACTCGCGACCCGACTCGTCGAGTCGTTCTTCCGACTCGCCGAGTCTCCGCCATGCAACAGATTTTTACTCGATTTCTCTTGAATCCAACACATGCAAATGATAGATCTGGGTCCAATAAGCTGTGTTACCACGTAAAGTTTCCAACTTTACGTGCACAACCTCATGAATAAGGGAAATAAGGCTAAAAGATGCACAACAAGAGTAGATCCATGGCTAATATGCAATGTAACATCAAAAAGACAGTAGATCTGGGCTCTACAACACCCCAACACTCAGATCCAAAGGTATTTCGACTTATTAAGACATTCATGCAAACATAAAGCTTGGAACAAACATCAAATAGCTCTTAAAGGAGCTCTAATGGAAGTTTAAGCATATAACCAGAAGGGAACTCCGAAAATACCTCAATAAACTCAGATTTGACCTTGGATCTTTGCACTACAACTCGTTTCCTTGCTTCCTTCTTCTTCTCCTTCTTCACACCTTCACAAAAATGGCACTAAATCACTTATAAGCTCTCAAATGGGAGGATTAGGGTTTCTCACAGAGCTCTCAGGGTGAAAGTGGCGAGAATGAGGCTATAATGGGGTTTAAATAGTGGGCAAACCCGGGGATTTAGGGTTTCATCCAGACGGACGGACTCGCCGAGTCCGGGATATAGACTCGCCGAGTCGCCGGCTCCCGCGTGCACAAATACGCGACCCAACTCGGCGAGTCAGGCTAGAACTCGCCGAGTCCCTCTTGAAAACTTAGACAATTGACAATTTATTAACATACCGAGAACGGGTCGTTACAATTCTCCCCCACTTGATTCAGACTTCGTCCTCGAAGTCTGCAACGGCTGGATCTGCGAATAACTCCGGGTAGTGCGTTCTCATTTCTTCTTCAGTCTCCCATGTCCATTCAGACCCCTTCCGGTGCTGCCACTGCACCTTTACCAGCTGAATTACCTTGCTCCTCAAGGTCTTGGTCTTCCGTTCCAGAATTGCGATCGGCTTCTCGATATAATTCAGGCTGCTATCAACCTGAATGTCCTCCAAGGGAACGACTGTTGTCTCGTCCACTAAGCACTTCCTCAACTGCGATACGTGGAAGGTGTTGTGTATCAAACTGAGCTCCTCAGGAAGATCTAACCGGTACGCAACCCGACCCACCCGGGCCAAAACCCTGAAAGGACCAATAAATCTGGGGCCCAATTTGCCCCTCTTCCGGAACCTGATGACACCTTTCCAAGGTGAGACTTTCAGAAGAACCATGTCTCCCACCTGGAACTCCAAGTCTGAACGCCTCCTGTCGGCGTAGCTCTTCTGCCGACTCTGCGCAGTCTGCAGTCTACTACGGACCTGCTAGATCAATTCCGTCGTCTTGAGCACCACTTCAGTGCTCCCCATGACCCGCTGACCGACCTCGCCCCAACAAATCGGGGTCCTGCACTTCCTGCCATATAACATCTCAAAAGGAGGTCGATCAATGCTCGCATGATAGCTGTTGTTATACGAGAATTCTGCTAAGGGAAGATACGTATCCCAACTGCCCCTAAAATCTAAAACACATGCCCTAAGCATGTCCTCGAGAGTCTGAATCGTCCTCTCGCTCTGCCCGTCAGTCTGAGGATGAAAAGCGGTGCTGAAATGGAGACGAGTACCCATCTCTTCGTGGAATCGCTTCCAGAATCTGGACGTGAATCGAACATCTCGGTCCGACACCACCGATATCGGCACTCCATGACGTGCCACAATCTCTCGCACATAGATATCGGCTAACTTTTCCGCCGATATACTCTCCTGAATCAAAATAAAATGGGCACTCTTCGTCAACCGATCCACTACTACCCATATCGAGTCCACCCCGCGTGTGGTCCTGGGGAGTTTGGTGACAAAATCCATGGTGATATCCTCCCATTTCCACACGGGAATGTCTAACGGCTGCATCTTTCCGTGAGGTCTCTGGTGCTCCGCCTTGACCTTCCGGCAGGTCAAACATCTCTCCACATACCAAGCGACATCTCGCTTCATGCAGGGCCACCAATAATCAGGTCGAAGATCTCGATACATCTTCGTCGCTCCTGGGTGGATAGAAAATCGAGACTTATGAGCCTCGTCCATCAATGCTTGCCGTACCCCACCCCAGTACGGTACCCATATCCTACCATGAAGTGTCAACAAACCCCGACTGTCGTAATCAAACGAAGCTACTCGGCCCACTATCCTCTCGCACTTCTGCCTCTCCTCCTTGAGGCCCTCCATCTGAGCCTCCTTGATCCGCTCCAACAACGGAGTGATCACCGTCATCCTCATACACAGATCTCTGATAGGGGCCGTCGACACCTTGCGGCTCAGGGCGTCGGCCACCACATTGGCCTTCCCTGGATGATAAAGGATCTCACAGTCATAGTCCTTCAGCACGTCTAACCATCTCCTCTGTCTCATGTTCAAACTCGGCTGATCCATAAGATATCGCAAACTCTTGTGATCCGTGTATATAGTACAGCGGACCCCATAAAGGTAATGTCTCCAAATCTTGAGGGCAAACACAACTGCCCCCAGCTCTAAATCGTGGGTAGGATAATTAGCCTCGTGAGACTTCAATTGTCTTGAGGCATAAGCTACCACATGGCCTCGCTGCATCAATACTGCTCCCATACCTGTGATCGATGCATCACAATAGACTACGAAATCCTCTACTCCTTCTGGCAAGGTAAGGATCGGAGCCTCGCACAATCTCTGCCTGAGAGTCTCGAACGCCACCTGCTGCTCAGGCCCCCAACGAAAAAACCACCGACTTCTTGGTTAGTCGGGTGAGCGGCACTGCTATTTTGGAGAAGTCCTGAATAAATCTCCGATAATACCCTGCCAACCCCAGAAAGCTCCGAATCTCAGATGGAGACCTCGGGACCTCCCACTGCATCACGGCCTCAATCTTGGCCGGGTCAACCAAAATACCCTTCTGGTTAACGAGATGCCCAAGAAACTGCACCTCGCGCAACCAGAACTCGCACTTGGAGAACTTAGCGAAAAGTCACTCCCTCCTCAAAGTCTCCAACACCTCCCGCAGGTGCTCCTCGTGTTGCCCCTGTGTCTTGGAATACACCAAGATGTCATCTATAAACACTATCACCGACCGATCCAGCATCGGTCTGCACACGCGGTTCATGAGATCCATGAACGCGGCTGGGGCATTGGTGAGCCCAAATGGCATCACCACAAACTCATAATGACCATACCGGGTCTTGAAAGCAGTCTTCTGTACATCCTCATCTCTAACCCTCATCTGATGATAACCGGAGTGTAGATCGATCTTGGAGAACCAAGACGCTCCCTGAAGCTGATCAAACAAGTCATCTATCCTCGGAAGTGGGTAACGGTTCTTCACCGTTACTTTGTTCAACTCCCGATAATCAATGCACATACGATGCGACCCATCCTTCTTCCTCACAAATAAGATCGGCGCTCCCCAAGGTGAACTGCTCGGCCGAATGAAACCCTTGTCTAACAGCTCCTGAAGCTGTGTAGACAACTCCTGCATCTCAGGGGGAGCAAGTCGATACGGTGCTTTGGCTATCGGAGCCGCACCAGGAACTAGGTCGATCCTGAACTCAACCTGCCTCTCTGGAGGTATCCCCGGAAAATCCTCGGGAAACACATCCGGGTAGTCACGAACAATAGGAACATCATCAATCGTTGTCTTGCCCTTCTCCCGGGCATCCAAGACATAAGCTACAAAACCGGCGCAACCTTGCTGAACATAGCGCCTCGCCCTTGCGGCGGAACAAAAGGTCGGTCCTCGCTGGGGCCTCTCGCCCTGAATCACTATCTCTCCCCCACTGGGAGTGCGAACCCTCACTAGCTGAAGCTCACAATCAATCACCGCCCCATTGGGGCTCAGCCAATCCATGCCCACAATAACTTTATTCCCACGCAGGGGAATAGGAACCAGGTCCACTGAAAACTGCTCATCAAATATCTGAAGGGAACACCCTCTATGTACTCTGCCGACCCTCACGGTCCTATCATCTGCTATCTCAACCTCTAATGGACAATCCAGCTCCCCTGGAGCTCTGCTAAATCTCTTGCTAAGAGCAAGCGATACAAATGATTGGGTAGCCCCCGAATCAAACAATACCAAAGTAGGGATGCCGTTCACCGAGAACGACCCTAAATAAAACATATCATCAAGTAATATTCAAACGATATTATAACAATTAAGAGATGGAGGAAAGATACATACCCGTCACCACATCAGGAGTCGCTCGCGCCTCCTCTGCTGTCATCTGGAATGCCCTGATCTTTGCCACTGGCGCATCAGATCGGCCCTGCCGGCCATCCGTAATCCTCAGGGTGGCAGGGGCAGGTGCAACCACCTTCCCTGCTGCAGCTAAACTGGGACACTGGGACCTTTTATGTCCCCTCTGATTGCACTGAAAGCAAATCAGATCTGATGTTGTGACCGTAGTAGCAGGGGCCGTACAATCCCTACTCAAATGCCCAGTCCGACCGCACTTGTAGCAGCCGGAACTCCCTGCCTTGCACGCCCCCTCGTGCAATCTCCCACACTTGCCACACCGACCGTGGCTCTGCTGACTCCTAGACCTGTGATCTGAAACCTTGGGCTTTTTGCCCACACTGCCTGAACCCGAAACTGCCTCCGGTTTCCTCTTCTTCTCCATCTCGAGATCAATCTCCCTCTCTCTAGCTCTGGCAATCATGTCGTCCAGCGTTTTACAACTGGACCGGCTCACAAACATGCGGATGTTACTCCGCAACATCTCATGATAATGGGCCTTCTTCATCTCCTCATCGGCTGCATACTGAGGAACAAGAAGGGCCCTCTCCCTGAACTTGGCGGTGATCTCCGCCACTATCTCTGTAGTCTGGGTAAGGTCCTGAAACTCCCTAGCTAACTGCTGCACCTCAATGACTGGTGCAAACTCCGCCCTGAACCTGGTAGAGAAATCAGCCCAGGTCATGGCATCCAATGCCGCATCATCCCCGATGGCACGTCCGACCTCCTCCCACCAATCCCGTGCCCTGTCCTTCAGAAGACAGGACGCCAATCTGACCTTGTCCCCCTCGGGACACCTGCTAGTGCAGAAAGCGTTGGCCACATCCGCCAACCATCTGGTACTCGCTATGGGGTCTCGTGCCCCATGATAGTCTGGAGCCCCGCATGCCCTGAACTCCCTGAACGTAAGTTTGCGCGACCCCATCACGGCCGCCATCTCGGCACGGAAAGTACTCAATCTCTCATCCATCAGCTCTAAAATACCCTCCTTGATCGAACCGAAGATCACAGGAGTCTGCTCTAGTATGATGCGGGTAACCTCAGAAGAAAGGAACTCCCTAGTCTGCTCATCCATCTGCCCGGCCTCCGGGCCTGATCCCGATCCTGATCCCCCTCCGGCATCTGAACTGCCGGCTGCTGGCCTCGGACGCAAAACTACCATTCTGAAACATATCATAACCACATCAGAACACTGAAATATCTCAAGGGATCATGATACTACTACTAGCTTCCTGGTCTTGTCTTGGCCTTCCTTGATTCGAGTATGGATCCTCTGCTTCCAGTAGTATGGGCCCCTACTACCTTCCACATCTATCCGTACTTTCCTCAAGAACTGCCTCGACTTCCCCAAGTCACTTCTACCGCTGCTATTCTCTGCTACTCTCATCCTAGGCTTGCCCTAGAGAAAACTCGAGCTCAATACGACTGGTCCTCAGCTGCTGTGGGTCTCCTCGCACTGCCAGTTAGCCATCACCTGAACACCATCACATGTGATGAGGATCGGATAATCCTTAAAGTAAAAGATCCATCCCTACAACGGTTGGACTCAAACAAGAGCTGCGCAGTAGGGCCAGTTCCAGCACTCTGGGATTATTCAAACCTGATTACATGTGGTGTAACGTGTCCACCTAATGGCTAACTCCCATTACTCGGAACCCCACGAAGCACAAAGCAAGCAGCATTCGGATAAGGGAAACAGACTCACGCAAACTATTCTCATAACAAGAAACTGTACTAGCATAGGATGCTAAGCTCATACTATCAGGCATAACCTAAACAGGCTATCCTACTGCTGTCTACTCAATTCTAGCATGCAATATTCATAAAGCTGTAACACATAAGCAGGCACCTAAGGCATTCTCCTAAATCCTTAGTCCTATACTAGCATGCTGTTCTACTAAAACTGAAACTGAACAAATAACTTGTATGAGTAATTTGGGAGTACTTACTTGAGCTCGGTTGACCGCATGCACACACCTCTATCTTGTTAAAAATCTTCCTTTCTAAGTACCTTCAAAATTCTTTTTATAAAACGTTTTTATTTTATTAAAATCTTTTATTTCCCCTTAGTTTGAGTTCAGATACACCCGAAAGTGTATCCGAATCCCTCAAACCAGGGCTCTGATACCAACTTGAAACGACCAAAAATACGACCCAAAAATTTTTGTTTTTAATATAATCAAAACTATAATCAGAGTATCATATAAATAAACCATGCGTGATATGTCCCAAAATATAATAAAGCACTGTGCGGAAACTGTATCATACTACATCAAATCAACAACTAAATCAATCCCAGACTGAAGCTGAGGCGGTGGTGTGTGCGATGCCGTCACCCCGAGCTCTTCCCTTTGCTTGCGGAAGTACCTGAAACCAAAACTGAAACTGTAAGCACGAAGCTTAGTGAGCTCCCCCAAATTACCACATACCATACAAAACATATAAACACATATTGGGCCTTGCCCACTGCATCGAGCCGAGGCCCGGAAACTGCATCGGACCGAAGTCCGGAACTGACTGGGACCTTGTCCCCTGCATCGGACCAAAGTCTGGAACTAGCTGCATCGGACCAGAGTCCGGAACTAACTGCATCGGACCAGAGTCCGGAACTAACTTCATCGGACCAGAGTCCGGAACTAACTGCATCGGACCAGAGTCCGGAACTAACTGCATCGGACCGGAGTCCGGAACTGACTGGGATCGTGTCCCCTGCATCGGACCGAAGTCCGAAACTGACTGAGCATAGCATAGCATATCATAACAAATATACTGCATACTGCATCGGGCCGTAGTCCGGAACATAAAACACATAACACATAGCGCATGAATTATGTCTGAACCACGAAGGCATCAAACATACTAACTACTACATTGAACCGAAGTCCGGAAACTACTACTAACTGGACGGGCCGGCATTGTGGCCTTAGACCCGTCCCTACTGGAAGGAAACTCACTTCGTAAGCTAGCGGATGAGTGTGTGGCTCGGAAAGCTAACGGCTGCTGCTCCTGAATCTCCTCGGCTACAAATCCATAAACACACTCAATCAATCACTAACACTACACTCGGGGTAAAATGACTCTTTTACCCTTGGTCAAAGTCAACTTACTCAGGGCTGACTCGCCGAGTCGGGATACCCATCTCGCCAAGTCCTAGACTCTCCTCTCAACTCTTACACGCTGATACTCGTCGAGTGTGGCATCGACTCGACGAGTGCCCTCTGGATCCAAGAACTCAGATGATCTTCATCCGACTCGCCGAGTCGGATGAACAGACTCGACGAGTTGTTCTTGATCCCCAAGAAGATTGCCTTGGACTCGCCGAGTTGTATGAACAAACTCGCCGAGTCCCTCCATCAATGAGTCTACTCTCAACTCGCTGAGTCCACTCCCTAACTCACCTCGTCCACTCGACACTGATGAAACTGAAGAACTCGGGACTCGCGACCCGACTCGTCGAGTCGTTCTTCCGACTCGCCGAGTCGCCGCCATGCAACAGATTTTTACTCGATTTCTCTTGAATCCAACACATGCAAATGATAGATCTGGGTCCAATAAGCTGTGTTACCACGTAAAGTTTCCAACTTTACGTGCACAACCTCATGAATAAGGGAAATAAGGCTAAAAGATGCACAACAAGAGTAGATCCATGGCTAATATGCAATGTAACATCAAAAAGACAGTAGATCTGGGCTCTACAACATCCCAACACTCAGATCCAAAGGTATTTCGACTTATTAAGACATTCATGCAAACATAAAGCTTGGAACAAACATCAAATAGCTCTTAAAGGAGCTCTAATGGAAGTTTAAGCATATAACCAGAAGGGAACTCCGAAAATACCTCAATAAACTCAGATTTGACCTTGGATCTTTGCACTACAACTCGTTTCCTTGCTTCCTTCTTCTTCTCCTTCTTCACACCTTCACAAAAATGGCACTAAATCACTTATAAGCTCTCAAATGGGAGGATTAGGGTTTCTCACAGAGCTCTCAGGGTGAAAGTGGCGAGAATGAGGCTATAATGGGGTTTAAATAGTGGGCAAACCCGGGGATTTAGGGTTTCATCCAGACGGACGGACTCGCCGAGTTCGGGATATGGACTCGCCGAGTCGCCGGCTCTCGCATGCACAAATACGCGACCCAACTCGGCGAGTCAGGCTAGAACTCGCCGAGTCCCTCTTGAAAACTTAGACAATTGACAATTTATTAACATACCGAGAACGGGTCGTTACAAAGGTAGAATGCTTAATTGAAGAAGAAATACACCCATAGTAAGGTAGAATGCTATTGTTGTTCTTGTTCCCTTTTGCTTCTGTCATTTGGTATATATAAGGCATAAGATTATATTGTATCTATTTATTGAATTCACTAAGCGTTATCACTTATCCTTCTCAATATTTAATAATTACAAATGATGACCATCCAATATAGTTTTATACTACTGAAAGATTTAGAATAGTTAATAGTATTTCTCTGTATTTTAATGTTCATGTATGTATATGAATAGTAGATTCCTAGGTAGACATGAAATGTAATAAAACTTAGCGGGTTTGTATCCGATCTTTTGTAATCATGTTATCAATATAAAATATTGCTTTATAAATATGCATGTAGCATATTTTGAGGAAGTAACTTAAGAATTTTTTTTTTGAAATAGTATGAAAGTTTGGATCTTTCATAAATACGAAAGTTGGGTTCTTTCAATAAAACACTTAAATTGTTTATTTTAATTATAACATTACAAGTCAACTTAATTATAAATTTCATTTAAACTTAAAATCCTAAAGAATATTTTTGTAATAGCTAAATTTGATAAATTGTAGTGCTAAATGCAAAAACTATATTGTAATCTCAAATTAACTAAAATATTTCCTAAAAACATTTTTATAATCATTAAATAACTAGCTTAAAATAACTTATAATAACAACAGTTAAAAATAACACTCTATAAATGATTAGATTGTTACTTTTAAAAACAAAAACAATGTTTGGTGTTTTAAATAATCACAATGATAGAAATTAAAATGTTAAGCAAATAAAATTTAAAAAATAATTAACAATAACAAAAACTATAAATAACATTAAATTATATATTATATTTAATTTTATTAATGAGTAAACCAGAAGTAGAGGTCATTCAAATGATTGAGATTATGCAATTTTAATAGATGTATATATTATCATATAATTCAAAATATTCAATATTTTATTACAACTTAGTGTATGAATTATTATATCAAATTTAACAACAACGTTATTGTTATATTTAAAAAAACATATATTGTAAAGATGTCAACTATGTAGGTGTTTGTACACAAATGAAACATTTTTTTTCTTTCGCTACATTTATTTGAAACACCCATGACTTTTCAATTTCTTTGTAATAATGATTAAAACTTGGTTAATAATGTTAAATAAATATCTAACCTAAAGTGTAATCATATATAAACTAAATTTCAATATTAAAATAATATCTTTACATTTACTTATAAAGTTATGTCTGTAACTTTTAACCTAATATACTTAATTTATTAGTTTTAAAATGTTGTTGTATGTAAATCATTATCATTTTAAAGCTATAATTTTTGAGCAGTTTGGGTAAAATACTTAAAATTTTATTTTAAATATAACATTACAGGGCCAACTTAAATATAAATTTTAGTTCAACTTAAACAACCCAAAAAATATTTTGTAAATAGTTAAAAATGATAAATTCTAGTGTCTTTCTACTAATCATATTATAAGTTTGTTAATAATTTTAAATAAATATTAAACCTATAGTGTAATCATAAATAAACTAAAATTTAATATTAAATAATATTTTTATTTCTACTTATATAGTTATGTCTTTAAATTTAAACATATTATATTTAATATATTAGATTTAATATGTTGTTGTATGTAAACCATTATCATTTGAAAGCTATAACTTTTGAATAGTTTGGATAAAATACTTAAATTGTTAATTTAAATATAACATTACATGGTCAAATCAAATATAAATTTTAGTTCTACTTAAAAAATTTAAAAATTATTTTATGAATAGTTAAAAGTGATAAAGTATATTGATAAATGCAAAAGCTAAATTATAACAATTTAATTAAAATATTTGCTAAAGATATTTTTATAATCATTAATTTTTTTTAAATAAGTAGCTTAAAATAACTTTTAATAACAATAGTTCAAAATAACTATATATAAATGATTATATTGTTACCTTTAAAAACAAAAAACAATGTTTGATGCTTTAAATAATTATATTGATAGAAATTAAAATGTTATGCTAATAAGTTTTAAAAAATTAATTAACAATAACAACAACTATATAACATTAAACCATATATTATTTTTTATTTTCATTCAAGAATAACCGACATTTATTCAAACGATTGAGATTATATAGTTTTAATAGATGCATATATTATCATATAATTTAAAATAATCAATGTATTATATTAACTTAGTATAGAAATTATCTTACGAATATTGTCGTAGACTTGGCGAGTCAGTAGAGTGACTCGACGAGTTGCTCAGCGTTTTTCCCAATCGTTGGATGCGTGTGAACTTGTCGAGTTGCAAGGGAGAAAAAATCAAAGAGTGGCCATAGAGTTTCGACCCGAGCCTTAGGAACTCGACGAGTCACTCTGGTGACTTGGCGAACGGACGAGTATTACAACGGCGAGTAACTGAGGGTACTCGACGAGTTGAGGTCAACATGGACTGTTGACCTTGACTGTTGACTTTGATCACGAGTTGACCAGTTGACTTCTGGAGGACATTTTGGAAAGATTGGAAATTTTACAAGTATGGTTTACAATGAATATAGATGGTGGAGTTCGTTGTAGTGATCCAAGAGTTCGAGCTTATCTTATGAGCCGACAGTTATGAGGTGAGTTGTCCTCACTATATCAACAGGGTATAAGGCACCAATGTTGGCTCTTATCGGATTTGCGTCCGGGTTTATTGCATGATATGTTTATTAATTCACATCCTGGTAGTTAGGATGGTTGTTATGTTAGAGATTAGTTAGATCGTTATCCTGGGTAAAGGATGTTTGCCATGATTAGTGATCTGTTAGATCTGCTTGCTTAATTGTTTATATGTATGTGCACGTGTTTGCTGGTTTGGGGGAAAGGGTTGAGGCAGGTCCTGCTGTGTGTAGTATGCCAAGACACCCTGGGCAGACTGGGTAGACTGTAGGCCCGGGCCGGGCAAATCTAGTCAGATCGAAGGCCCAACAAGCAGTCCGGATAGGCTAAAGGCCCCAAGGAGGGCGGTCCAGATGTGCCGAGGGCTCGGAGAGCAGTCAAGATAGAGTAAGTATTGGGATTCGGTCCAGTTAGACTGATGGCTCGTTATGCATGTTTCGAGTTAGACTGATGGCTCGTTATGCATGTTGTTTTTTGTATTCATGTTGGATATATGATATGATTATGGTTATGTATGGATGGTATTTTGGGGGGAACTCACTAAGCTTTCGGGCTTACAGTTTCAATTTATTGTTTCAGGTACATCGGGGGATTGTGGCAAGGCAAAGGCATGATCGTACAAATCCTCATCTTTTGTTATGGTTTCTGGGAAAAACTATGAGATCGACTATTTTGGACACGTGTTTCTTGGTTTCGGGGAAAGGGTTAAGGTAGGTCCTGCTGCGTGCGGTAGGCCAAGACACCCTGGGCGGACCGGGTAGACTGTAGGCCTGGGCCCGACAAATGTAGTCAGGCCGAAGGCCCAGCAAGCGGTCATGATAGGCTTAAGGCCCCGAGGAGGGCGGTTCAGACGTGCCAAGGGCTCGGAGAACGGTCAGGATAGACTAAGGACTGGGATTCGGTCCAGTCAAACTGATGGCTCGTTATGTATGCCATTTTCTATATTTATGTTGAATATATTATATGATTATGGTTATGTAAGGATGGTATTTTCGGGGAACTCACTCAGCTTTCGGGCTTATAGTTTCAGTTTATTGTTTCAGGTATATCAGGGGATCACGGCAAGGCAAATGCGTGATCGTACAGTTCCTCATCTTTTGTTATGGTTTCTGGGTAAAACTCTGATATAGACTATTTTTGAATCAATGTTGTAATAACTGTTGATTTGAAGTGTTTTTGAAAAGTTTAAATTTCGCTTAAATTTTATGGGTGTTACAAATAGTTAAAAGTAATATTATATACAAAAATTATATTGTTACCTTTAAAAACAAAAACAATGTTTAGTGTTTTAAATAATTACAATGAAAGAAATTAAAATCTTAAGAAAAATAAACTTTTTAAAATTAATTAATCATAACAACAACTATAGATATCATGAAACCATATATTATATTTAAGTTTACTCATGAGTAACCCATAGGTAAATGCCATTGAGACAATTAAGATTACAAAATTTTAAAATATATCTATATTATCATATAATTCAAAGCAAATAATGTTTATACTAACTTATTATAAGATTTATCACATAAGAGCTAACAACAAACTCATTGATCTATTTAAAAAATATATATTTGTAAATATTTCAAATATATTGTTGTATTTTGCACCATGAATGAAATAAGATTAAATGGAAAATTGATAAGAAGTTGCCAAGTCGGCAAACTAAGAAAAAATCTAAAAACACCGAATAATTAAAAGAAGAAAAGGGTTTTCAAATACAATATTTTAAAACGTAACTAAATAAATGAAAGACTAAATTACATAAATAGTCTATGTGGTTTGGTCAAATTTATTGATTTGAATCTCTAACAACTTTTTAACTTTTAATTAATTAATCACTACCACTACTATAGAGTTTTCAGAGTATATATTAACTTTCAATTAATTAGTTACTACAAATCAAAAGTTTTTCTCATTTATGATACTTAATTATATATATATATATATATATATATATATATATATATATATATATATATATATATATATATATATATATATTTTGCTAAACATTGTAGAATAATATGGAGAGAAATATGATTAAGAACATACAAACCTCCTTTTGGGATGTATGTTTTTTTATGGAATGAGAAAATGGTAATGATTTTCAAATATGTTAATTTGTATAAGCTAACACATTTATTGATACACTTTTTTTTGCTGTTCATATGGTCTTCTATTATGAAGTTGTAAGTTCAATGAAAGTAATATATGATGGTCCAAATATTTTGTAGTCCATATTTTTATTTATAAACATTATGTTCCTTAATTCCTTCATGGGTTTCATAATTTATTATTAATTATATATATTAGAAATTGTTAATCTTATTTACGAATTGCAATTGTTAATTAACAAATTCAAATACCAATGAATAATTGCTAATATTGATTTAATATTGTTTGTTATGTAATGTGAGAAATAAGTAGATATTGATGTGATTATAAATTTAGAGACAATAAAGAATTAGGTAATATGACGGCAATCACTTTTAATATATATATATATATATATATATATATATATATATATATATATATATATATATATATATATATATATATATATATATAAAAGTTCAGGTTCATTTGAGATCATTCTAATTTTGTGAGACCGTGATATCAAATCTAAAAATAATTTTAAAATGGAAAATAAATGAAAAAATCCAAAAATTCTTTTTTTAAATATTATTTTCGGAACTTGAATTAACTAAAAAAATATAAAAAATTAAAAAATTAAAAAAAAATTCTGTTTTTTTTTTTAAAAATACGTGAAATATTCTAAATACATATTACACTGACATATTTTAAAAAATAATTTTAAAATGCAAAATAAATGGAAAAATCTAAAAATTCTTTTTTTAAATATTATTTTCGGAACTTGAATTAACTAAAAAAAATTCTATTTTTTTGAAAAATACGTGAAATATTCTAAATAGAATATTACACTGTACATATTCTAAAAATAATTTTAAAATGCAAAATAAATGAAAAAATCAAAAAATTCTCTTTTTAAATATTATTTTCGGAACATGAATTAACTAAAAAAAATAAAAAAAAATAAAAAAAAAATGCGTCTCACGGTCTCACAAAATATAGGTGGTCTCAAATGAACCTAACCCTATATATATATATATATATATATATATATATATATATATATATATATATATATATATATATATATATATATATATATATATATATATATATATATATATATATATATATATATATATATATATATATATATATATATATATATATATATATTGCTATCTACGCAAATCAAAATAGACCAAAATACTAAAACGACAACTTTAAAACCCACTAGATGGCAAAGAAAAGAAAAGTCAGCCAAAAGACATTTTTGCAATTTGGTTGATAAAAACAAAGTTTCTAAAATATTTCAGGTAAATTATATGTTATAAAAAAGATCATGATGTATAATAATTATTATAACAAATAAAGTTTAAATTGAGTTTGGATTATAGTAAATACTAAGAAAAAAATCCAATATTGAAAGTAAATTGATAATATCTAATAAAAAAATTCATAACGACTATTTTAATCGTATAACTGTAAACCTGTGCAACGTACGAGATTACGTCCAGTGTGTTGTGTTTGTATATATATATATATATATATATATATATATATATATATATATATATATATATATATATATAGAGAGAGAGAGAGAGAGTTAAGTTCAAATAGATTCACTATTTTTTTAGAATCAATATGGTCATTTTTTAAACCCTCATTATAGAATTTATCTTCTATCGAAAAAATATATCTAAAAATATGTAAATTTATCATTTTTAACTAGTTTCCATATTGATATTTGAAAAGATAAAATAAACTTTTTTTTTTTTATCGAAATAATGTGCACCATATGCACATTTTTCATAAAAAAAACTCATTCTTTTTCTTTTTATATATAAATAAACTCAACGAATCACCTTGTATATGTAACACCTGTTTTTCATATTGCATCATGACAAGGCAGTTGTTAAAGCATGACTTTTAGGAAAATCATGTGTCACGACGTGACCATAGGGAGGTCACGACATAACAAGTTAATGTGGGACGTATACATCTGATGAGTACTACGATGTGGCAGCTGTTCTGGCCCAAACACATGATTTTAGGGTTTCTCTCGTATTTATGCATTTTATCCCAAGGATTAGGGTATCTTCCTCAACCTTCATCACTATCAAACCTTAGAAACCCTAACCCCAATCCCGTTAGTGATTCTTGGCTCATTTCGGTGCTTTTGGTATCTTGAAGAAGAAGACGGTGTTCTAGTGTGTTGATCCAACAAGGAAACTTCATCACCATTCTCTTCTGCATATTTTGAACCTTAGTAAGTCCTCCAGCTTCCATCTTTTGTTGTTTTCATCTTTAGATCTAGGTTTTATGTCATGTGTTGGTCCTTTTGATGTGGTTTGAAGAGATAAATTTTGCAACTTTATGGTTTCTATGAGTCCCTTGCACATTATATCTTTTATATCTAAGAATTAGTGGTGGTTTGAAGACTTTGCATGAATTTTAGGTCATCTTTTGATCTAGATTTGGGTAAGGACATGAAAGGGGCATGCATGTCCATACAATCTTCATTTTTTTTGGAATTATTAGGGTCCTTAAAACCCTACTGAAAGTTTTGGATTTGAGACTTTAAGGATTGAGTGCTTAGTGGGTGATTTCATGAGTTAAGTGTCATTAAGGACTTATGCCACCCCCCCCGAACCAGGACAGCGGAAATGTCCGGGGGCGGATGCCTTCATGTACAATATCATAACAATTGAATATGAATGAAACATAGCAACCAAACATCATACATTGGAAATACACACTTATATAGTTTACATATTGAACTTGTTCACCAGTTACATAAAAGTAAGAAAAGTAAAATTTCTTGAAGTCACACCACTTGATATCATAGCCGGGCTTATTACCTGTTGCTGGATCCTGGAGAATACAAGTCGTTTTGAGAAGCGTCAACTAAAAAGTTGGTGAGTTCATAAGCATTTTTGTATAAAAATGGTTTTGTACTTTTTAGAGGAGTTATCATAGTGCTTTCAGAAATCTGATATTTCTATAAAAAAATAATTTGTAAGTCTCGTTCTAAAACTGTGAATAGTTGAATGCCTGTCCTAGGTTATCTTTTGCTTGTAAAAGTGAAGCGAATATTCTCAAAAAATCTGATATTTTCTAAAAAGAAATGGTTTGAAATATTTGTGTCCGATCTTATATTCTTGCATGTGTTTTAATGTTTGAGAAAATAGAAAGAGAATGATCCCGGGTAACCCGATGTTGTCTGCGTAAGAGAATGCTGGAATCTCAACCACCGAGGTTGAGTACCAGAGCGTATAGGTTACCGTTTTAGCCAGAAAGAAAAGAGAATGGTTTCCTGTACATTTTATAACGTTAATTCCTTTAAGTGAACCGTTATAACCATACTAGATGATGACAATTTCGCGTGTCATGGTGTTTTTCGAATGCTGATGGAATAAGATAAGATTTTTGTCACCCTAGACAGGCCTTATCTAACTGTAGCAAACAACTCAGGTGTAGGGTGTCACCCCCGTATAGATCTATACATAAACACCCGCTCTCCCTCCAGGAGACTATGGTTATAACTACAGGCTACGATTGTACACTCGATAGGAGTCAACCGACACGTCTCACTAGATCCTTAATCAAATTTATGCGGAAAAAGAAGAAAACATATAAGGTATATTCCAGACCCAATAAACATATAAGTGGACAACTAAGGCCCACTAAACATGTATATTATTTCCAGGCTCAAAAGGAATATGAATGTATATTACGGGCCTAATATACATGTAAAAGGACAAACAAGGCTCACTAAACATGTAAAAGGACACTAAGGCCCACTAAAATTTTAAGGGAACACTAAGGTCCACTAAACATGTATATTAATTATTCAGGCCCAATGAAGGAAAGAATATATATAAGTTAATTATTCAGGCCCAATGAAGGAAAGAATATATATAAGTTAACATGTCTATATGTTTTAAAAGTATATATAAGTTATACAAACTTGCATCTAACACATGTATAAGAGCTTTTAGCATGATAAAAGCAATTTCTTGTTTTTGACAATTCTGTCCCTGTTGTTAGAAAAATTATAGAAATATTGTCGTAAGTTGAAATTTGGATCCGTAAACTCTGAGAGTTACTTTATTCATAATTTTTATTATAATTTTTAATGGCCTCAAACCAGTGTGAAAATGTTCATCTTCACAGACTGGGCCGAAATCATTCCTGAAATGATAGGCAGTTTTGTAAAAATCGTCAAAAATTGTAGAGAAATCATACGGGTATGTGCGAGTGGTCTTTTTAAATATATAAACCTGAAATGTTTTCATGTAAAATAGTTTTGAAAAATAAAACCATCAATGTGGTCAAAACAGTCCATAATTAGACCAAAACGTTTCTATTAAAAGCTAATTTTTGAGTTTAGGTTACACATGTTTGAACACAACACTTATTTTTGCTATTTTGAGTGTATAATCTCACATCTACAAGTTTACATGTAATATATATGACAACATATACTTTTCTCATGGTTTTTATGAAGATCTAAGTGATAAACTTCATGTTCAAGTAAAGATCTAAAAGTTAAACACATAACACAATGGCACATGCAACTATCCAAGGGTTAAACGAGAGTTGACTTGTATCCTCCCCTAAAAACACGAAAAATACGAAAGATATGGCGGTATGAAGCTCACCTTGAGGTTTTTTGGATGTAGATGAAGAAGAAGAATCTTTGAACCTAGCTTGAGTTCTTGATGACATTTGTGTTGTTTTGGTGTTCTAAGAACATAATCATGAAAATGGAGTTGTAAGAGGAAGGATATTTGTAAAAACTTGAAACAAACAATGGAGTTAATCATTGGACTTACCACGGGGCTTAAGAATCAACCTTTGATGATGAAAACTCGAAAATCTCTTGAGAGGAACAATGGAGACTTGAGAGAAGGATGAAGAGAGTGTGTGAGATTTGAATATGAAAATGGGAGAGGATAAGGGTATTTGGCTGAGTTTTAAAGAGAGAGAAGAAGAAAGAGATGGTTAGGGGTTATTACATTGAGGATTATACTCTAAGTGCATAGATATTTGATGGCTAAATTGCATGGATAACCTCCATGCATTAATGAGGTGTCAAGTGTTAGGATTAGTACCACATTTTTATTATTATTATAATATCCGAGAAAAGGAAAGAAAAGGTGAAAGAAAGAGTGTTTTGGGCTTATATTGATTGTTCTTGAAATTATAAGGCCCAATATAGAGGTTTTTGGCCTATTGGGCCCTCTTTATTGGGTTTACGACCCAATAATGATAAAGGGATGGGTTTACGGTCCAAAATGATAAAGGAATTGGGTCTACAACCCAATAAGGGTCAAGAAGGTTGTTTACGACCCAGTAAGGCCCACTAAGAGAGTCTTGGTCCAATAAGGGTTTAAGGTTGAGAATTTATGGGTTAAGGCCCAAAAATGATTGGGTTTGTCTTATTGGAACGAGTTTTAGGTTTATGAACTTAAATGGCATTGAAGTTTTGAATTTCACTAGATGAGATTTTGTAAGATTACTCAAGGAGATTACATTGTACAGAAATTCACATCTTAACCTAATTTTGGCAGTTGTGACAACTTAGGATTTGAGATCTTGGCTTATTGGGATGTCTTAATGGACAAAGATGAAAACCTTAGGGAAAATTAGATATGAGCTTTGGAGCTCATGGAATGGACGGAAAATAGCTTAACCCATTAAGCTGCTGAGACGCAATTCCCACGATGAGGCATCTAGTCATCACAATGTCGCATCTAGGTGATAGGTCGATTATTTTGTCTTATTCTATCATGACGTGGCTAGTAGAACACCACAACATGGGGATTCTATGAGGTTGAATTTGATAGTTGAACTTGACCGTTGACCTATTGACATGGGTTGACTTTTGCTAATTGCTAGTTGTAGAGTATAGACGAAGGTAGGAACTTATTAGATTCAATAGGTGTGACAACCATCAATTTTCGGTCAAGTCAAAGTCAAATAAAGTCGACAACTCAAGCTGGTCAACTCAATTAACCCTTGTATATTAGGGTTTACATCATGTTTACTATGGTACAACACACTATCTTTATGCAAAGTATCACTTTGAGCCTTCACGTGTTTAGAAAATCTAAGCCCTAATCAGGGTAAGTGGTGGAACTACTCGATAAAACATTATTACATACCCTTCGGGGGCGTATGAAACTCATAACTAGGCTTAACGGGGTTTACAAACCTTGCGTTGTGAAGCTAAACATCCAAAAAGGTCACAAACACAGTCTCTCTCAAATCTCTCCCAAATCTCTCTCATAGCCTCCTTCAACTTTTCATAATCATTCGGGGTATCTCGACCATTAATTTAGTCAACAACCACGTAAAACGTGAAGTTTATTGGTAAAAAAGCCTTAAAGAACCGAAACCTCTTAGGAACCGAACCTCTTATAAGCGAAACCCTAAGAGGCGAACCTGCCAAGACCGAAGCTAGCTAATAACCAAAGTACTTAAGACTGAAGCCGAAGGTCCCTTTCGGGACGAGACCCTGATGAGCTGAAGCAGCACCAAGCGAACTGAACTCCAAATGAACCGAGACATCAGTTCAGACCGAGACTAGCCTCGCCTTCGCCTCTCGCACCTAACTTCGCCTTCGCTTCTCACCCAACACTTTCGCCTACGAAAATACTCGGTTCAGCCAGCTTTCAGTTCCCAACCCATGGACCGAACCTTCGGCCTTGATCTCGTAGATTCCTTCTTTTTTCTTGGTTTTCAATACTTTTAGCATTTTGAACACGTTTTTAGTGATTTTAACACGGGATTTTCACCCAAACTCGTATTTTGACATATGAGACCCCATATAATCATATTTTAATCATTTTGGGGTAAAATCTTAGTCTAAGAATAATATCTAGTGGGTAAGATTTGGTGATAGAGTGTTGACTTTGTCATAAAGTTATGACACAAGCAACCCCCACCCACTCCAGGTCACTATTCATGATTTAAGTCACCAATCCCATCACCCCAAGTTTATTACTTGTCCCTCACACCCTTCTCCAGCAATCTAAATTGATTAAGGGCTGGGAATTCTTTATCTCTCCTCCAAGAAGCCATTTCTTACACCAAAAGATAACACTTTTCTCTCTCCATTTTCTCACCAAGAAATTCGAGATTCTCCAGGGGTTTTGAGTTCTTCATCCACCTTTGATAAGTAAATTTCATCCATCACTTGATTTTCTTACACCCCTTCATTCAAATCTGTCACAGTCCAAAACCGGAACGGCGAAAACGTTCTGGGGTGGATGACGTCATGTCAAGTATCACAACATATACAATATAGTAATCAAAGTACAACAACCATTGCATTAATAGTAATAGATTTACATGGTTTACATTACAATACATCAAAATAATACAAGTAATAATATAGGTGTAGCTGGGTACTAAACTGTCTTCGTCAAAAGCTCCGGGGATGTACCTGTCTAATGCTGACCTGAGAATACACGTTATTTGAAAAGCGAGTATCAGCATTTTTATAAATGTTGGTGAGTTCATAAGTATTTAGTGTCATTTTATTCAAATAACTTTAATAAAAGTGGTAGTTTTAGAGTATCCATTAAATTAGTGTCTTTTCCAGAAAATCCTATATTTTCTTTAATAAAAGTAGTCTTCTACCAAGACTGAACAGAGTCATGTGGTAAAATATAGTTTTCCCTTAATCGCTATCATTATCAAAATACAGAATTTGATTATTAAAGAAAGCAAGAGAAATCAGGGAACTAACATATGCCTCAGCAGTGAAGACTGCTGACTAAGGCAAAAGGAATTATAGACTCCAGGAGGGTATCGAATGAACGGTATGCCTGGCTCAGTCTAACAAAAGGAGACATAGACCCCAGACTGTATCAAATGAAAGATACAACTAGTAGGGTCTAAAACAGAGAATACAGACCTCAGACAGTATCAAATGAAAGATACAGCTAGCAAGGTCTAAACTATGAGACAGACCCTAGACAATATCAAATAAAAGATACATCTAGTAAGGTCCTATACAGTGAACACAGTGTATACAGTGAATTACTATGTATAAAACCCGTTACCTTAAAGCCATGAATTATAAGGTAACCCCGAGATACTCGTAACCATACTGATCGACACTAGAGAATCTTGACGCCCTGCAAGCGACTATAAAATGTGACATTTCTCACCCTGTGCCTTGGTAGGCCGTGGACTGTAGCTAGTAGTCAGGGTGTGGGGGTGTCAATCTCGTATAGATCTATACACACAATGTCCGCTCTCCCTACAAGAGACTCTGGTTACCAACTCGACAACGGAGAAGGACGTGTACTGAGGACGTATCTCGTATAGTGAGATCTAATATAAAAATACTGAGCTAGTGATAGAGACTCATAACTGAACTGACTAATGTAAACCCATATGACCACGCTTGTATACATAATATATAATTAACGGTCAAACGACCTTCGGACGTACATTCGATCCCACCAGACCACATCTCAACGAAGAAAAGGAAATAGGGCGAACAAACCTTCCTAAGTCCTTCAACCATTATTTACATGCATCTATACAAGCATAGGCATACATCTAACTAACCGAAGTGCTTAACGAAGTAGGAGTGTTTAACGAGTGAGTAAGAGCGTCTAACAAGTATGAGCATGTAACGAGTGAGTAGTTGCGTCTAACAAGTATGAGCGTATAACGAGTGAGTAGGAGCGTATAACAAGTATGAGAGTATAACGAGTGAGTAGGAGCGTCTAACAAGTGAAGGAGCATCTAACAAGTATAAGTGTATAACGAGTGAGTAGGAGCGTCTAACAAGTGAAGGAGCATCTAACAAGTATAAGTGTATAACGAGTGAGTAGGAGCGTCTAACAAGTGAAGGAGCGTCTAACAAGTATAAGTGTTTAACTATGCAGTAGTATAACGAAACAGTAGTATCTAATAAATAAGAGTAATAAAACATGGAAGAAACCTTCATGAAAACTTTAGAAAACCTTTATACTTTAAGAAATCACAACTTGGTATTCTTTGTAAAATAAGTTTGAAAACACTTAGAAATTCTTTGGAAACCTTTCATAAACTAGTTTAAAATGAAACTTTGATAAAACAGTATAAGTAAGAGTTTTGAACAAGTGAAAACATTTTAGAAAACCATTTATAGTATCCTACTTGGTAAAACAGTTTACATTGTGGTAAATCCTTATGCATGCGGGTTATCAATCACATATGATTGATATGATAAATGGCATGTTTAACTTGTATTCCCCCCTATCAAAGATGTAAAAACATTCAAAAGGTTCATTCAGGGGTATGAACTCACCTGGTGTAAGTGGATCCGACTGAGGTGCCGGTTGGGTGCTCGGTGTCAAGTAAGGACTTGGACACACTTAGAGACCTATTTAACATATGATAACATATGTTCACATACAATTAGTACATTTAATACTAATTAAACAAGTATACGCACTCGAAGGAGCGGAAAAAACTTTGGTTAAGTGTTTGGGGTGTCCCGAGTAACATTTAAGGGTGTGAATGGCTTAGGAATAGAGTTTACTCTTCAAGAGTAAACTCTATATATAGAGTTCACGGCCTTGGGACAACTCCCCATGATTTTACGGCCGTAAACTCATGGTGAGGGGGTTCTAGGATGTTTAAAGGCCTTATATTGATCATAGATTTATGCTAGGTCCAAATACAAACTATATGAGTGGGTTTAAGTCTCTTAAGGGACCATTTAAGGAGTTCATGGCCATAAACAAGTAGTTTACGGCCGTAAAATCTCACTTGGTCATTTCTTTCATGGATTTAAGCCTTAAATGATAGAGGGTAAATTCCTATGCATTTTTCTAAGTCAATTGGGGAGTTTAGGGCACCATCTAACCCCTTTATAGGAGTTTACGGCCCAGGAACCCTTTCATGAGGGGTTTACAGCCGTGAACTCCTTATGGAGTTGTTTTAATCGAGTTTAAGGTCCTTAACTTGTTGGTGGTTGATTCTAGGATTCAATCTAAGGCTATTGGTGTGTTTAAGTGGCTTTTAAACACTCAAACATGAGTTTACTCCCCATGAAGAGGAGTTTACAACCCACGCATGATCTTGGGCAGTAAACTCATGTTTACTCCCCAAAATGCTAGTTCAAGCATGATCTTGGGCAGTAAACTCATGTTTACTCCCCAAAATGCTAGTTCAACGTGTTCTAAGTCCGATTCCATAAGCCTACAAGTCATATCTAAGCCTTAGGGACAATATGGAGGGGTTTTGGGGCTTAAAAACCCCCTTAAATGGTGTTCACGGTCCAAGAGTGTTCTTGGGCTGTAAACACATCATTTTGTCCATAATTTATGATTTAAACACGAGTTTGCATGCTAGATAGCCTATACAATGAGTTAGGATAGTTTACCTACTCATTTGGGGCTCGAAACGGATGATTTTTTGCTCGAAATTAAGTTGTAGAGAGAGAGAGAGAGAGAGTGAGTGGCGAGAGTGTAAAAAGTCTCTAATGGACTCCACTCACCCTTATATAGGGGTTGGAGTTGGGGCTCAGTGGAAATCTACCCGATACTGCTGTTAAACGGGGCTTTTTGGTCGCACCCGATTAAACGGTCAAATTTTGACTTGGTTGAAACTAAACATTTTTAAGGGCATCTAGTGGGTGCTTCTAATTTGTTTCAACCCTTTCCAAGTCAATATAATAGTCCCAATATAATTAAACTCTTCCAAAAGGTTTACTACAGTTAAATAAAATGAACTTTTTTTATTTTTATTTTTTTTTTTTTTTTTTTTTTGTTAACGGAAAAGGTTAAAACTGACGGAATAGATTTCGGGTTGTCACTTTATTCCCCCGTCAGAGGGAATTTCGTCCCGAAATTCAGGTTCAGGCAATGAAGTAGGTGTGAATAACCGAGTAGAGGCAGGAGGGTACTTCTTATTTGGCCTGTCCTCGCACTCCCAAGTGAACTCTGGTCTGTGTCTGTCATTCCAACAAACCTTCACCTATGGGATGCAGATTCCATCTCGTGCAATTAGCGATCTCCTACAGGTATATCCACGAAGTTAGGGTTCTTAATGGTTTCTATCAAGACGAGTGGGATACGAAGAGTGACGTCGGGCGAGCACTTATCGAGTCTAAGAAGTGGATTGATCGGGTGTGAAACTTGTGGAATATCCGAAAGTAGTAGTGGTATGATGAGGGTTGGACCAATCTCCGTGAGGATTCTCATATGGTCCTAAGCTCTCGGAAGGGTAGAGCTTTTCAGCACTTAGAACATAGTGTACTTCTGTGGCAAGATCATCACTGGCGTGATCACCATTCCGAAGTTCTAAATGTTCTCTTCATACCGGTAATGTAGTCCATCAGGTTGGTTCTTAGGAAGCTCGGGTTGTCTTTGGTTTTGTGTTTCCTGTCAATTGGCTTTTAGAGACTTTCTATATCATCGAATGGGTTATGTGTCTATGGTATCATTTTGTGGTAGAGTGGCTATCTCAATTTTGTGCAAAATGAACCTGCACGAATGAATCTTGAGATATCCCTAACGGAGACCCTCAGGGTCAGGGAGATAGGGTTTCACTAGATGAGTGTTGGACTATCTCTGGAGGTGGTTCTACCATTTCTCCACAAGATAGTATTCGTGGAACACCTAATAGTCCAATAAGTCTCTACGACTTTGGTTTATTCTAGTGCGGAAAGCGCATGCTCCTGCATAAGCCCTCGACTAACACCAAGGCTGGTGTCAAGTCTATAATCTCTTCGGGATCTGGGTCATGAGGCTTAACACAACTACTTTCGCACTTCGATCAAGTATTCTTGGCTGCGAAGGTTATCCTGTGGTTCTCGGTATTCTAGTGTTCACTTCGGAGAATGAAGTCTATCGTCTACAGGGCGATGACGATTTCCTCCATGCGAGAGGGTGGAGGATCCTAGGCACTACTCGCCTGTAACGGGGTGGACGAAGTGCATAAGTAGTGCGAATATCTTCTGCAACTACTCTTCCGAAGTTTCTGAGTTTTTCCGGTCTAGGTCAAATCTAGTGAGTATAGGTTCCCATCACTCAGAACTTTAATCCCTTTACTAACTGACGGTGTTAGCTAATGTGTTGGCTTAACCGGTATGACAACAAATTTCGGACTTGTGGTCATTGTAGTAGCTCAACCCGCAGCGGTTCTCTTGACTCCAGCTCCTATTTCAGGGAATAGGATGAAGGGCTTTACTATGAGGTTCGTGGTAGAGCTCATACTTGGGTTAACCACGAATACTTGGTGTATGCAGGCCGTATATAATTGAGGTCGGTAGGGTGTTCAGTTGTGCGACTCCACCCCAGACCCACAACCCAACGAGGAACAGGGAGTAGGGAGGAAGCACACATCTTAAATCTTTTTGATCGCAACTATATACCACCTTTGTGCATATACCTGGTTATAGTGGTCAGTCTCATGAGTTTTGTCCTCTGGGTTCACGAACCTGATGTGCGAGGTGCGAAGGGTCTTACTGGGGAATCTATGGAGTATGCTTCGGATGGTTATCATCTTCTGGAGTATCTTGCAATGTCTTTCGCTTATGTTTCTATCTGTCTAAGAGGGGTTCGTCAACAGCACGCGGTACCCTTCTCTTGGGTACTTCGGAAGGTTCGAGGTAAGAAGGACGACTGACGGATCGCATTAGGTTTGATTATTTGTATTATGCTTAGGTTCGGAAGAACCTTTATTTGCCGAAATGGCTTACGGAGAAAGTTCTTTTTACATAGCACTAGGGATTTACACATGGTTGCACTACGTCAAACCATGATCGATAGAGTCGGTGAAATTGGCATACTTCGACATGACATAAAATGAGGATCGATAGAGTCATGTGTCAAACAGGCACACAAGTTCTAGGCATCTCGGGTTTCATCCTGTGTATCACTGCCGCGGATACTTGGACCGATAGAGTCGACGCGGAACTATAGAGAGTCCTAAGTGTTTCTGAGTAGAGTACGTTTTCATGAATGGGTTCTCACAAGGCATTTCTATAATCGCCTAACATATACTAGTCATGTATAATTAAGGTGGGGAGAACTGTTGACTGAGTGACTCCGCCCTAAATCCACAACCAAACGAGGAACATGAAATGAGGCGGCATTCACTCATTCTAGGTCTATCCATATTAACTATACGTGGCCGTAACGTATATGTTTAGCCATTATAGTTTTACCTGATGAATTATATATTTTATAACAGTGTTGCGACTTTCGCCTTAATGGGGAATACATTACATTTGAATTACACTTTTAATGTTTTCGGTTTAGTTATCTGAGATTGAGAGACGTACCAAAAATTTCACCGGGTTTCTTGATGCTTCTCCCTAAGTAGTTGAATTAGGCTCCTCCTGTGTCTTTGTTGTTTCCTTCTATTGGGCAGTCCTTCTTGAAGTGTCCAATCTCACCACATAGACGACAAATTGGATTTGTCGTCACCTTGGTGATTGATGCAATACACTCCACTAGGGTTCTGCATACGCGAGCGGTATGCCCCTTCATGTTGCACCTAGCACATAAGAGTTTCCAGCATATACCATGATGATGGTAGCTGCACTTGCTGCAGTGGGGAAGGTTTCCTAGGTATGGTCTTTTTGAAGTCAAGAGGGAAGGATTGATAGGGGTATTGACTGTATCAACTCGTTGTCCTTTGGAAGGTCCTTGAGCCGAGGTACTTCCCTCCTCAATCTTGATCTTTATCTTCAACGGGTTTGAGTGAGGTTCTTAGGTGGCTGGGTATGCAGAGGTTGGTTGTTGTTGTCCATCACTAGGATCGGAACTTCCGATAGGACTCTTGCTAACATTGGCGTTGTTAGTATTCAGGTGAGCCAAGACAGCGGCTACGGCTGCCGAGACTGCAGCTTGGAAAGTAGCTTCATCGAACAGGAGATTCGGTTTCTTTCCAGCGGATGGGTTATGCTTCTTTGGAGGCATGGTTTTTCCTACACGGAAAGAGGAACACAAGCTGATGAGAGACGAAGTTTAACCCTGGACGTATCAATCCTCACTATGTTATGCCTAAATTTTTCCCGTGCCTCAGATAATGGCTGTCTGAGTGTCAACCTACATCCCTATGATGTAGTCATGGTATTCAAGGTCGGAGTATGAGTATCGGAAAGGCCATAAGATGCAAGTCATTCCTACTAGGTTACCTTTATATTGGGAAAGGTTTCACTCTCCGACCTGGAGAGATTTGAGAACAGTTCGGAACGAAACCGCGGAAAGAGTGGCTCACGAAGGCTTATGGCTAAACACTCTCAACAGAGGTGTGGGGATCCGCTCTAAACGTGTTACTGGCAACGGGAAAAGACGAATTACCTAGTGTGGCGGACACGAGGAAAAGACACTTCTCGGGTTCCATGTGCTGGCTCCCTCTGTCTACCTCGTATCTTTGACCGGGACTGGCGTTGGTTTCCTTCGGGTAGTTACCTAGGTTTCTCTCCTTGTATGGACATATTGAATATCTACTCCGCCTTCCTTCTGATTTCGACTCTGAGTGTCATCGGTTCAGGATGGATGACTGGAAATCTCGGAAGTTTAGGCGAATTTCTCACCAATGTTCCTAAAAGATATAGACACTTGGTGAATTCAATAGTCTCGACCTAGTTCATTCGTTTCCGAGCTGGAAATCTTCTCAATGAACTTCTTCGGGACCGGAATCAACTCTTATGCCGAGTACTGAAGTGGATAGGGTTGTCTACAGGGTTCGCGTGAGAATGGAAATGTCTAAAGAGTCCTAATAGATTATTAACATTTCACTGGATGATCCATATCGAGTCCTGCTACGATTACACAGGGTATACAAATCATATATAACTTAGATCGGATAGGCCTTCGAATATGTGATACTACTTTAGATCCACATCCCAATGAGGAAAAGGAAATAGGGCGGAACCACACATTCTTAGCCTATAGGATCCTTATTATATATAACCTTGGAAGTATACTCTCTGTAGTTGTAGGTATATCAATAAGGATCTTTTTAGTTCTTCACACAAGGTTATCTGTGTATCCTAAAATACCCCTATGGTATTTTAATTTCTTGTTTATTTCTTATCTTCTAATTACGATTCTGGGACTAATGTGAGTCTTTTAGTGTTCCAAAATACTCCTATAGTATTTTAACTTTATGTTTGGCTCTAGCATTCCTAGTTGGTAAGTTTCAGACCTGTTGCAACACCATTATCACTCCCAAGCACACGTTCATCGCATCTCGAATAAATGTAGTTGATCAGGTTACTTTTATTCCAACGTACGATTACATGACTGCCCAGGTTTGACTGTAGTGCTCAACATCCGAAGAATTTTATTCTTGTTCTTCTTGTGATACTTGTGTTCAAGTGTTTAGATTCTGTATTTAAAGTATAATTCTTGTTCAGAGTGTTTTATCCCTATGTATTTATAGGCTGTATATAATTTATGAATTGATATACTTAGCTCACTATAAACAATGCTCTGATACCAATCTGTCACACCCCAAAACCGGAACGGCAGAAACGTTCTAGGGTGGATGACGTCATGTCAAGTATCACAACATCTGCAGTATAGTAATCAAAGTACAAAAACCATTGCATTAACAGTAATAGTTTTACATGGTTTACATTACAATACATCAAAATAATACAAGTAATAATATAGGTGTAGCTGGGTACTAAACTGTCTTCGTCGAAAGCTCCGGGGATGTACCTGTCTAATGCTGACCTGAGAATACAAGTTATTTGAAAAGCGAGTATCAACATTTTTACAAATGCTGTTGAGTTCATAAGTATTTAGTGTCATTTTATTTAAATAACTTTAATAAAAGTGGTAGTTTTAGAGTATCCACTAAATTAGTGTCATTTCCAGAAAATCCTATATTTTCTTTAATAAAAGTAGTCTTCTACCAAGACTGGACGGAGTTATGTGGTAAAATGTAGTTTTCCCTGAATCGCTATCATTATCAAAATACAGAATTTAATTATTAAAGAAAGCAAGAGAAATCAGGGAAATAACGTATGCTCAGTAGTGAAGACTGATGACTAAGGCAAAAGGAATTATAGACTCCAGGAGGGTATCGAATGAACGGTATGCATGGCTCAGTCTAACAAAAGGAGACACAGACCCCAGACTGTATCAAATGAAAGATACAGCTAGTAAGGTCTAAAACAAAGTATACAGACCCCAGACAATATCAAATGAAAGATACAACTAGCAAGGTCTAAACTATGAGACAAACCCTAGACAGTATCAAATGAAAGATACAGCTAGTAAGGTCCTATACAATGAACATAGTGTATACAGTGAAATACTGTGTATAAAACCCGTTACCTTAAAGCCATGAATTATAAGGTAACCCCGAGACAGTCGTAACCATACTGATCGACACTAGAGAATCTTGACGCCCTACAAGCTTCTATAAAATGTGACATTTCTCACCCCGTGCCTTGGTAGGCCGTGGACTGTAGCTAGTAGTCAGGGTGTGGGGGTGTCAATCTTGTATAGATCTATACACACAATGTCCACTCTCCCTACAAGAGACTCTGGTTACCAACTCGACAACGGAGAAGGCCGTGTACTGAGGACGTATCTCGTATAGTGAGATCTAATATAAAAATACCGAACTAGTGATAGAGACTCATAACTGAACTGACTAATGTAAACCCATATGACCATGCTTGTATACATAATTTATAATTAACGGTCAAACGACCTTCGGACGTACATTCGATCCCACCAGACCACATCTCAATGAAGAAAAGGAAATATGGCGAACAAACCTTCCTAAGTCCTTCAACCATTATTTACATGCATCTATACAAGCATAGGCATACATCTAACTAACCGAAGTGCTTAACGAAGTAGGAGTGTTTAACGAGTGAGTAAGAGCGTCTAACAAGTATGAGCGTGTAACGAGTGAGTAGTTGCGTCTAACAAGTATGAGCGTATAACGAGTGAGTAGGAGCGTATAACAAGTATGAGAGTATAACGAGTGAGTAGGAGCGTCTAACAAGTGAAGGAGCGTCTAACAAGTATAAGTGTATAACGAGTGAGTAGGAGCGTCTAACAAGTGAAGGAGCGTCTAACAAGTATAAGTGTATAACGAGTGAGTAGGAGCATCTAACAAGTGAAGGAGCGTCTAACAAGTATAAGTGTTTAACTATGCAGTAGTATAACGAAACAGTAGTATCTAATAAATAAGAGTAATAAAACATGGAAGAAACCTTCATGAAAACTTTAGAAAACCTTTATACTTTATGAAATCACAACTTGGTATTCTTTGTAAAATAAGTTTGAAAACACTTAGAAATTCTTTGGAAACCTTTCATAAACTAGTTTAAAATGAAACTTTGATAAAACAGTATAAGTAAGAGTTTTGAACAAGTGAAAACATTTTAGAAAACCATTTATAGTATCCTACTTGGTAAAACAGTTTACATTGTGGTAAATCCTTATGCATGCGGGTTATCAATCACATATGATTGATATGATAAATGGCATGTTTAACTTGTATTCCCCCCTATCAAAGATGTAAAAACATTCAAAAGGTTCATTCAGGGGTATGAACTCACCTGGTGTAAGTGGATCCGACTGAGGTGCCGGTTGGGTGCTCGGTGTCAAGTAAGGACTTGGACACACTTAGAGACCTATTTAACATATGATAACATATGTTCACATACAATTAGTACATTTAATACTAATTAAACAAGTATACGAACTCGAAGGAGCGGAAAACACTTTGGTTAAGTGTTTGGGGTGTCCCGAGTAACATTTAAGGGTGTGAATGGCTTAGGAATAGAGTTTACTCTTCAAGAGTAAACTCTATATATAGAGTTCACGGCCCTAGTACAACTCCCCATGATTTTACGGCCGTAAACTCATGGTGAGGGGGTTCTAGGATGTTTAAAGGCCTTATATTGATCATAGATTTATGCTAGGTCCAAATACAAACTGTATGAGTGGGTTTAAGTCTCTTAAGGGACCATTTAAGGAGTTAATGGCCATAAACAAGTAGTTTACGGCCGTAAAATCTCACTTGGTCATTTCTTTCATGGATTTAAGCCTTAAATGATAGTGGGTAAATTCCTATGCATTTTTCTATGTCAATTGGGGAGTTTAGGGCACCATCTAACCCCTTTATAGGAGTTTACGGCCCAGGAACCCTTTCATGAGGGGTTTACAGCCGTGAACTCCTTATGGAGTTGTTTTAATCGAGTTTAAGGTCCTTAACTTGTTGGTGGTTGATTCTAGGATTCAATCTAAGGCTATTGGTGTGTTTAAGTGGCTTTTAAACACTCAAACATGAGTTTACTCCCCATGAAGAGGAGTTTACAACCCACGCATGATCTTGGGCAGTAAACTCATGTTTACTCCCCAAAATGCTAGTTCAAGCATGATCTTGGGCAGTAAACTCATGTTTACTCCCCAAAATGCTAGTTCAACGTGTTCTAAGTCCGATTCCATAAGCCTACAAGTCATATCTAAGCCTTAGGGACAATATGGAGGGGTTTTGGGGCTTAAAAACCCCCTTAAATGGTGTTCACGGTCCAAGAGTGTTCTTGGGCTGTAAACACATCATTTTGTCCATAATTTATGATTTAAACACGAGTTTGCATGCTAGATAGCCTATACAATGAGTTAGGATAGTTTACCTACTCATTTGGGGCTCGAAACGGATGATTTATTGCTCGAAATTAAGTTGTAGAGAGAGAGAGAGAGTGAGTGGCGAGAGTGTAAAAAGTCTCTAATGGACTCCACTCACCCTTATATAGGGGTTGGAGTTGGGGCTCAGTGAAAATCTACCCGATACTGCTGTTAAACGGGGCTTTTTGGTCGCACCCGATTAAACGGTCAAATTTTGACTTGGTTGAAACTAAACATTTTTAAGGGCATCTAGTGGGTGCTTCTAATTTGTTTCCAAGTCAATATAATAGTCCCAATATAATTAAACTCTTCCAAAAGGTTTACTACAGTTAAATAAAATGAACTTTTTTTTTTTTTTTTTTTTTTTTTTTTTTTTTGTTAACGGAAAAGGTTAAAACTGATGGAATAGATTTCGGGTTGTCACTTTATTCCCCCGTCAGAGGGAATTTCGTCCCGAAATTCAGGTTCAGGCAATGAAGTAGGTATGAATAACCGAGTAGAGGCAGGAGGGTACTTCTTATTTGGCCTGTCCTCGCACTCCCAAGTGAACTCTGGTCTGTGTCTGTCATTCCAACAAACCTTCACCTATGGGATGCAGATTCCATCTCGTGCAATTAGCGATCTCCTACAGGTATATCCACGAAGTTAGGGTTCTTAATGGTATCTATCAAGACGAGTGGGATACGAAGAGTGACGTCGGGCGAGCGCTTATCGAGTCTAAGAAGTGGATTGATCGGGTGTGAAACTTGTGGAATATCCGAAAGTAGTAGTGGTATGATGAGGGTTGGACCAATCTCCGTGAGGATTCTCATATGGTCCTAAGCTCTCGGAAGGGTAGAGCTTTTCAGCACTTAGAACATAGTGTACTTCTGTGGCAAGATCATCACTGGCGTGATCGCCATTCCGAAGTTCTAAATGTTCTCTTCATACCGGTAATGTAGTCCATCAGATTGGTTCTTAGGAAGCTCGGGTTGTCTTTTGTTTTTTGTTTCCTGTCAATTGGCTTTTAGAGACTTTCTATATCATCGAATGGGTTATGTGTCTATGGTATCATTTTGTGGTAGAGTGGCTATCTCAATTTTGTGCAAAATGAACCTGCACGAATGAATCTTGAGATATCCCTAACGGAGACCCTCAGGGTCAGGGAGATAGGGTTTCCCTAGATGAGTGTTGGACTATCTCTGGAGGTGGTTCTACCATTTCTCCACGAGATAGTATTCGTGGAACACCTAATAGTCCAATAAGTCTCTACGACTTTGGTTTATTCTAGTGCGGAAAGCGCATGCTCCTGCATAAGCCCTCGACTAACACCAAGGCTGGTGTCAAGTCTATAATCTCTTCGGGATCTGGGTCATGAGGCTTAACACAACTACTTTCGCACTTCGATCAAGTATTCTTGGCTGCGAAGGTTATCCTGTGGTTCTCGGTATTCTAGTGTTCACTTCGGAGAATGAAGTCTATCGTCTACAGGGCGATGACGATTTCCTCCATGCGAGAGGGTGGAGGATCCTAGGCACTACTCGCCTGTAACGGGGTGGACGAAGTGCATAAGTAGTGCGAATATCTTCTGCAACTACTCTTCCGAAGTTTCTGAGTTTTTCCGGTCTAGGTCAAATCTAGTGAGTATAGGTTCCCATCACTCGGAACTTTAATCCCTTTACTAACTGACGGTGTTAGCTAATGTGTTGGCTTAACCGGTATGACAACAAATTTCGGACTTGTGGTCATTGTAGTAGCTCAACCCGCAGCGGTTCTCTTGACTCCAGCTCCTATTTCAGGGAATAGGATGAAGGGCTTTACTATGAGGTTCGTGGTAGAGCTCATACTTGGGTTAACCACGAATACTTGGTGTATGCAGGCCGTATATAATTGAGGTCGGTAGGGTGTTCAGTTGTGCGACTCCACCCCAGACCCACAACCCAACAAGGAACAGGGAGTAGGGAGGAAGCACACATCTTAAATCTTTTTGATCGCAACTATATACCACCTTTGTGCATATACCTGGTTATAGTGGTCAGTCTCATGAGTTTTGTCCTCTGGGTTCACGAACCTGATGTGCGTGGTGCGAAGGGTCTTACTGGGGAATCTATGGAGTATGCTTCGGATGGTTATTGTCTTCTGGAGTATCTTGCAATGTCTTTCGCTTATGTTTCTATCTGTCTAAGAGGGGTTCGTCAACAGCACGCGGTACCCTTCTCTTGGGTACTTCGGAAGGTTCGAGGTAAGAGGGACGACTGACGGATCGCATTAGGTTTGATTATTTGTATTATGCTTAGGTTAGGAAGAACCTTTATTTGCCGAAATGGCTTACGGAGAAAGTTCTTTTTACATAGCACTAGGGATTTACACATGGTTGCACTACGTCAAACCATGATCGATAGAGTCGGTGAAATTGGCATACTTCGACATGACATAAAATGAGGATCGATAGAGTCATGTGCCAAACAGGCACACAAGTTCTAGGCATCTCGGGTTTCGTCCCGTGTATCACTGCCGCGGATACTTGGACCGATAGAGTCGACGCGGAACTATAGAGAGTCCTAAGTGTTTCTGAGTAGAGTACCTTTTCATGAATGGGTTCTCACAAGGCATTTCTATAATCGCCTAACATATACTAGTCATGTATAATTAAGGTGGGGAGGACTGTTGACTGAGTGACTCAGCCCTAAATCCACAACCTAATGAGGAACATGAAATGAGGCGGCATTCACTCATTCTAGGTCTATCCATATTAACTATACATGGCCGTAATGTATATGTTTAGCCATTATAGTTTTACCTGATGAATTATATATTTTATAACAGTGTTGCGACTTTCGCCTTAATGGGGAATACATTACATTTGAATTAGACTTTTAATGTTTTCGGTTTAGATATCTGAGATTGAGAGACGTACCAAAAATTTCACCGGGTTTCTTGAGCTTCTCCCTAAGTAGTTAAATTAGGCTCCTCCTGTGTCTTTGTTTTTTCCTTCTATTGGGCAGTCCTTCTTGAAGTGTCCAATCTCACCACATAGACGACAAATTGGATTTGTCATCACCTTGGTGATTGATGCAATACACTCCACTGGGGTTCTGCATACGCGAGCGGTATGCCCCTTCATGTTGCACCTAGCACATAAGAGTTTCCAGCATATACCATGATGATGGTAGCTGCACTTGCTGCAGTGGGGAAGGTTTCCTAGGTATGGTCTTTTTGAAGTCAAGAGGGAAGGATTGATAGGGGTATTGACTGTCTCAGCTCGTTGTCCTTTGGAAGGTCCTTGAGCCGAGGTACTTCCCTCCTCGATCTTGATCTTTATCTTCAACGGGTTTGAGTGAGGTTCTTGGGTGGCTGGGTATGCAGAGGTTGGTTGTTGTTGTCCATCACTAGGATCGGAACTTCCGATAGGACTCTTGCTAACATTGGCGTTGTTAGTATTCAGGTGAGCCAAGACAGCTGCTACGGCTGCCGAGACTGCAGCTTGGAAAGTAGCTTCATCGAATAGGAGATTCGGTTTCTTTCCAGCGGATGGGTTATGCTTCTTTGGAGGCATGGTTTTTCCTACACGGAAAGAGGAACACAAGCTGATGAGAGACGAAGTTTAACCCTGGACGTATCAATCCTCACTATGTTATGCCTAAATTTTTCCCGTGCCTCGGATAATGGCTGTCTGAGTGTCAACCTACATCCCTATGATGTAGTCATGGTATTCAAGGTCGGAGTATGAGTATCGGAAAGGCCATAAGATGCAAGTCATTCCTACTAGGTTACCTTTATATTGGGAAAGGTTTCACTCTCCGACCTGGAGAGATTTGAGAACAGTTCGGAACGAAACCGCGGAAAGAGTGGCTCACGAAGGCTTATGGCTAAACACTCTCAACAGAGGTGTGGGGATCCGCTCTAAACGTGTTACTGGCAACGGGAAAAGACGAATTACCTAGTGTGGCGGACACGAGGAAAAGACACTTCTCGGGTTCCATGTGCTGGCTCCCTCTGTCTACCTCGTATCTTTGACCGGGACTGGCGTTGGTTTCCTTCGGGTAGTTACCTAGGTTTCTCTCCTTGTATGGACATATTGAATATCTACTCCGCCTTCCTTCTGATTTCGACTCTGAGTGTCATCGGTTCAGGATGGATGACTGGAAATCTCGGAAGTTTAGGCGAATTTCTCACCAATGTTCCTAAAAGATATAGACACTTGGTGAATTCAATAGTCTCGACCTAGTTCATTCGTTTCCGAGCTGGAAATCTTCTCAATGAACTTCTTCGGGACCGGAATCAACTCTTATGCCGAGTACTGAAGTGGATAGGGTTGTCTACAGGGTTCGCGCGAGAATGGAAATGTCTAAAGAGTCCTAATAGATTATTAACATTTCACTGGATGATCCATATCGAGTCCTGCTACGATTACACAGGGTATACAAATCATATATAACTTAGATCGGATAGGCCTTCGAATATGTGATACTACTCTAGATCCACATCCCAATGAGGAAAAGGAAATAGGGCGGAACCACACATTCTTAGCCTATAGGATCCTTATTATATATAACCTTGGAAGTATACTCTCTGTAGTTGTAGGTATATCAATAAGGATCTTTTTAGTTCTTCACACAAGGTTATCTGTGTATCCTAAAATACCCCTATGGTATTTTAATTTCTTGTTTATTTCTTATCTTCTAATTACGATTCTGGGACTAATGTGAGTCTTTTAGTGTTCCAAAATACTCCTATAGTATTTTAACTTTATGTTTGGCTCTAGCATTCCTAGTTGGTAAGTTTCAGACCTGTTGCAACACCATTATCACTCCCAAGCACACGTTCATCGCATCTCGAATAAATGTAGTTGATCAGGTTACTTTTATTCCAACGTACGATTACATGACTGCCCAGGTTTGACTGTAGTGCTCAACATCCGAAGAATTTTATTCTTGTTCTTCTTGTGATACTTGTGTTCAAGTGTTTAGATTCTGTATTTAAAGTATAATTCTTGTTCAGAGTGTTTTATCCCTATGTATTTATAGGCTGTATATAATTTATGAATTGATATACTTAGCTCACTATAAACAATGCTCTGATACCAATCTGTCACACCCCAAAACCGGAACGGCAGAAACGTTCTAGGGTGGATGACGTCATGTCAAGTATCACAACATCTGCAGTATAGTAATCAAAGTACAAAAACCATTGCATTAACAGTAATAGTTTTACATGGTTTACATTACAATACATCAAAATAATACAAGTAATAATATAGGTGTAGCTGGGTACTAAACTGTCTTCGTCGAAAGCTCCGGGGATGTACCTGTCTAATGCTGACCTGAGAATACAAGTTATTTGAAAAGCGAGTATCAACATTTTTACAAATGCTGTTGAGTTCATAAGTATTTAGTGTCATTTTATTTAAATAACTTTAATAAAAGTGGTAGTTTTAGAGTATCCACTAAATTAGTGTCATTTCCAGAAAATCCTATATTTTCTTTAATAAAAGTAGTCTTCTACCAAGACTGGACGGAGTTATGTGGTAAAATGAAGTTTCCCCTGAATCGCTATCATTATCAAAATACAGAATTTAATTATTAAAGAAAGCAAGAGAAATCAGGGAAATAACGTATGCTCAGTAGTGAAGACTGATGACTAAGGCAAAAGGAATTATAGACTCCAGGAGGGTATCGAATGAACGGTATGCCTGGCTCAGTCTAACAAAAGGAGACACAGACCCCAGACTGTATCAAATGAAAGATACAGCTAGTAAGGTCTAAAACAAAGTATACAGACCCCAGACAATATCAAATGAAAGATACAGCTAGCAAGGTCTAAACTATGAGACAGACCCTAGACAGTATCAAATGAAAGATACAGCTAGTAAGGTCCTATACAATGAACATAGTGTATACAGTGAAATACTGTGTATAAAACCCGTTACCTTAAAGCCATGAATTATAAGGTAACCCCGAGACATTCGTAACCATACTGATCGACACTAGAGAATCTTGACGCCCTACAAGCTTCTATAAAATGTGACATTTCTCACCCCGTGCCTTGGTAGGCCGTGGACTGTAGCTAGTAGTCAGGGTGTGGGGGTGTCAATCTTGTATAGATCTATACACACAATGTCCACTCTCCCTACAAGAGACTCTGGTTACCAACTCGACAACGGAGAAGGCCGTGTACTGAGGACGTATCTCGTATAGTGAGATCTAATATAAAAATACCGAACTAGTGATAGAGACTCATAACTGAACTGACTAATGTAAACCCATATGACCATGCTTGTATACATAATTTATAATTAACGGTCAAACGACCTTCGGAGGTACATTCGATCCCACCAGACCACATCTCAATGAAGAAAAGGAAATATGGCGAACAAACCTTCCTAAGTCCTTCAACCATTATTTACATGCATCTATACAAGCATAGGCATACATCTAACTAACCGAAGTGCTTAACGAAGTAGGAGTGTTTAACGAGTGAGTAAGAGCGTGTAACGAGTGAGTAGTTGCGTCTAACAAGTATGAGCGTATAACGAGTGAGTAGGAGCGTATAACAAGTATGAGAGTATAACGAGTGAGTAGGAGCGTCTAACAAGTGAAGGAGCGTCTAACAAGTATAAGTGTATAACGAGTGAGTAGGAGCGTCTAACAAGTGAAGGAGCGTCTAACAAGTATAAGTGTATAACGAGTGAGTAGGAGCATCTAACAAGTGAAGGAGCGTCTAACAAGTATAAGTGTTTAACTATGCAGTAGTATAACGAAACAGTAGTATCTAATAAATAAGAGTAATAAAACATGGAAGAAACCTTCATGAAAACTTTAGAAAACCTTTATACTTTATGAAATCACAACTTGGTATTCTTTGTAAAATAAGTTTGAAAACACTTAGAAATTCTTTGGAAACCTTTCATAAACTAGTTTAAAATGAAACTTTGATAAAACAGTATAAGTAAGAGTTTTGAACAAGTGAAAACATTTTAGAAAACCATTTATAGTATCCTACTTGGTAAAACAGTTTACATTGTGGTAAATCCTTATGCATGCGGGTTATCAATCACATATGATTGATATGATAAATGGCATGTTTAACTTGTATTCCCCCCTATCAAAGATGTAAAAACATTCAAAAGGTTCATTCAGGGGTATGAACTCACCTGGTGTAAGTGGATCCGACTGAGGTGCCGGTTGGGTGCTCGGTGTCAAGTAAGGACTTGGACACACTTAGAGACCTATTTAACATATGATAACATATGTTCACATACAATTAGTACATTTAATACTAATTAAACAAGTATACGCACTCGAAGGAGCGGAAAACACTTTGGTTAAGTGTTTGGGGTGTCCCGAGTAACATTTAAGGGTGTGAATGGCTTAGGAATAGAGTTTACTCTTCAAGAGTAAACTCTATATATAGAGTTCACGGCCCTAGTACAACTCCCCATGATTTTACGGCCGTAAACTCATGGTGAGGGGGTTCTAGGATGTTTAAAGGCCTTATATTGATCATAGATTTATGCTAGGTCCAAATACAAACTGTATGAGTGGGTTTAAGTCTCTTAAGGGACCATTTAAGGAGTTAATGGCCATAAACAAGTAGTTTACGGCCGTAAAATCTCACTTGGTCATTTCTTTCATGGATTTAAGCCTTAAATGATAGTGGGTAAATTCCTATGCATTTTTCTAAGTCAATTGGGGAGTTTAGGGCACCATCTAACCCCTTTATAGGAGTTTACGGCCCAGGAACCCTTTCATGAGGGGTTTACAGCCGTGAACTCCTTATGGAGTTGTTTTAATCGAGTTTAAGGTCCTTAACTTGTTGGTGGTTGATTCTAGGATTCAATCTAAGGCTATTGGTGTGTTTAAGTGGCTTTTAAACACTCAAACATGAGTTTACTCCCCATGAAGAGGAGTTTACAACCCACGCATGATCTTGGGCAGTAAACTCATGTTTACTCCCCAAAATGCTAGTTCAAGCATGATCTTGGGCAGTAAACTCATGTTTACTCCCCAAAATGCTAGTTCAACGTGTTCTAAGTCCGATTCCATAAGCCTACAAGTCATATCTAAGCCTTAGGGACAATATGGAGGGGTTTTGGGGCTTAAAAACCCCCTTAAATGGTGTTCACGGTCCAAGAGTGTTCTTGGGCTGTAAACACATCATTTTGTCCATAATTTATGATTTAAACACGAGTTTGCATGCTAGATAGCCTATACAATGAGTTAGGATAGTTTACCTACTCATTTGGGGCTCGAAACGGATGATTTTTTGCTCGAAATTAAGTTGTAGAGAGAGAGAGAGAGAGTGTGAGTGGCGAGAGTGTAAAAAGTCTCTAATGGACTCCACTCACCCTTATATAGGGGTTGGAGTTGGGGCTCAGTGAAAATCTACCCGATACTGCTGTTAAACGGGGCTTTTTGGTCGCACCCGATTAAACGGTCAAATTTTGACTTGGTTGAAACTAAACATTTTTAAGGGCATCTAGTGGGTGCTTCTAATTTGTTTCCAAGTCAATATAATAGTCCCAATATAATTAAACTCTTCCAAAAGGTTTACTACAGTTAAATAAAATGAACTTTTTTTTTTTTTTTTTGTTAACGGAAAAGGTTAAAACTGACGGAATAGATTTCGGGTTGTCACTTTATTCCCCCGTCAGAGGGAATTTCGTCCCGAAATTCAGGTTCAGGCAATGAAGTAGGTGTGAATAACCGAGTAGAGGCAGGAGGGTACTTCTTATTTGGCCTGTCCTCGCACTCCCAAGTGAACTCTGGTCTGTGTCTGTCATTCCAACAAACCTTCACCTATGGGATGCAGATTCCATCTCGTGCAATTAGCGATCTCCTACAGGTATATCCACGAAGTTAGGGTTCTTAATGGTTTCTATCAAGACGAGTGGGATACGAAGAGTGACGTCGGGCGAGCACTTATCGAGTCTAAGAAGTGGATTGATCGGGTGTGAAACTTGTGGAATATCCGAAAGTAGTAGTGGTATGATGAGGGTTGGACCAATCTCCGTGAGGATTCTCATATGGTCCTAAGCTCTCGGAAGGGTAGAGCTTTTCAGCACTTAGAACATAGTGTACTTCTGTGGCAAGATCATCACTGGCGTGATCGCCATTCCGAAGTTCTAAATGTTCTCTTCATACCGGTAATGTAGTCCATCAGGTTGGTTCTTAGGAAGCTCGGGTTGTCTTTGGTTTTTTGTTTCCTGTCAATTGGCTTTTAGAGACTTTCTATATCATCGAATGGGTTATGTGTCTATGGTATCATTTTGTGGTAGAGTGGCTATCTCAATTTTGTGCAAAATGAACCTGCACGAATGAATCTTGAGATATCCCTAACGGAGACCCTCAGGGTCAGGGAGATAGGGTTCCACTAGATGAGTGTTGGACTATCTCTGGAGGTGGTTCTACCATTTCTCCACGAGATAGTATTCGTGGAACACCTAATAGTCCAATAAGTCTCTACGACTTTGGTTTATTCTAGTGCGGAAAGCGCATGCTCCTGCATAAGCCCTCGACTAACACCAAGGCTGGTGTCAAGTCTATAATCTCTTCGGGATCTGGGTCATGAGGCTTAACACAACTACTTTCGCACTTCGATCAAGTATTCTTGGCTGCGAAGGTTATCCTGTGGTTCTCGGTATTCTAGTGTTCACTTCGGAGAATGAAGTCTATCGTCTACAGGGCGATGACGATTTCCTCCATGCGAGAGGGTGGAGGATCCTAGGCACTACTCGCCTGTAACGGGGTGGACGAAGTGCATAAGTAGTGCGAATATCTTCTGCAACTACTCTTCCGGAGTTTCTGAGTTTTTCCGGTCTAGGTCAAATCTAGTGAGTATAGGTTCCCATCACTCGGAACTTTAATCCCTTTACTAACTGACGGTGTTAGATAATGTGTTGGCTTAACCGGTATGACAACAAATTTCGGACTTGTGGTCATTGTAGTAGCTCAACCCGCAGCGGTTCTCTTGACTCCAGCTCCTATTTCAGGGAATAGGATGAAGGGCTTTACTATGAGGTTCGTGGTAGAGCTCATACTTAGGTTAACCACGAATACTTGGTGTATGCAGGCCGTATATAATTGAGGTCGGTAGGGTGTTCAGTTGTGCGAATCCACCCCAGACCCACAACCCAACAAGGAACAGGGAGTAGGGAGGAAGCACACATCTTAAATCTTTTTGATCGCAACTATATACCACCTTTGTGTATATACCTGTTTATAGTGGTCAGTCTCATGAGTTTTGTCCTCTGGGTTCACGAACCTGATGTGCGTGGTGCGAAGGGTCTTACTGGGGAATCTATGGAGTATGCTTCGGATGGTTATTGTCTTCTGGAGTATCTTGCAATGTCTTTCGCTTATGTTTCTATCTGTCTAAGAGGGGTTCGTCAACAGCACGCGGTACCCTTCTCTTGGGTACTTCGGAAGGTTCGAGGTAAGAGGGACGACTGACGGATCACATTAGGTTTGATTATTTGTATTATGCTTAGGTTAGGAAGAACCTTTATTTGCCGAAATGGCTTACGGAGAAAGTTCTTTTTACATAGCACTAGGGATTTACACATGGTTGCACTACGTCAAACCATGATCGATAGAGTCGGTGAAATTGGCATACTTCGACATGACATAAAATGAGGATCGATAGAGTCATGTGCCAAACAGGCACACAAGTTCTAGGCATCTCGGGTTTCGTCCCGTGTATCACTGCCGCGGATACTTGGACCGATAGAGTCGACGCGGAACTATAGAGAGTCCTAAGTGTTTCTGAGTAGAGTACCTTTTCATGAATGGGTTCTCACAAGGCATTTCTATAATCGCCTAACATATACTAGTCATGTATAATTAAGGTGGGGAGGACTGTTGACTGAGTGACTCCGCCCTAAATCCACAACCTAATGAGGAACATGAAATGAGGCGGCATTCACTCATTCTAGGTCTATCCATATTAACTATACATGGTCGTAATGTATATGTTTAGCCATTATAGTTTTACCTGATGAATTATATATTTTATAACAGTGTTGCGACTTTCACCTTAATGGGGAATACATTACATTTGAATTAGACTTTTAATGTTTTCGGTTTAGTTATCTGAGATTGAGAGACGTACCAAAAATTTCACCGGGTTTCTTGATGCTTCTCCCTAAGTAGTTAAATTAGGCTCCTCCTGTGTCTTTGTTTTTTCCTTCTATTGGGCAGTCCTTCTTGAAGTGTCCAATCTCACCACATAGACGACAAATTGGATTTGTCGTCACCTTGGTGATTGATGCAATACACTCCACTGGGGTTCTGCATACGCGAGCGGTATGCCCCTTCATGTTGCACCTAGCACATAAGAGTTTCCAGCATATACCATGATGATGGTAGCTGCACTTGCTGCAGTGGGGAAGGTTTCCTAGGTATGGTCTTTTTGAAGTCAAGAGGGAAGGATTGATAGGGGTATTGACTGTCTCCACTCGTTGTCCTTTGGAAGGTCCTTGAGCCGAGGTACTTCCCTCCTCGATCTTGATCTTTATCTTCAACGGGTTTGAGTGAGGTTCTTGGGTGGCTGGGTATGCAGAGGTTGGTTGTTGTTGTCCATCACTAGGATCGGAACTTCTGATAGGACTCTTGCTAACATTGGCGTTGTTAGTATTCAGGTGAGCCAAGACAGCTGCTACGGCTGCCGAGACTGCAGCTTGGAAAGTAGCTTCATCGAATAGGAGATTCGGTTTCTTTCCAGCGGATGGGTTATGCTTCTTTGGAGGCATGGTTTTTCCTACACGGAAAGAGGAACACAAGCTGATGAGAGACGAAGTTTAACCCTGGACGTATCAATCCTCACTATGTTATGCCTAAATTTTTCCCGTGCCTCGGATAATGGCTGTCTGAGTGTCAACCTACATCCCTATGATGTAGTCATGGTATTCAAGGTCGGAGTATGAGTATCGGAAAGGCCATAAGATGCAAGTCATTCCTACTAGGTTACCTTTATATTGGGAAAGGTTTCACTCTCCGACCTGGAGAGATTTGAGAACAGTTCGGAACGAAACCGCGGAAAGAGTGGCTCACGAAGGCTTATGGCTAAACACTCTCAACAGAGGTGTGGGGATCCGCTCTAAACGTGTTACTGGCAACGGGAAAAGACGAATTACCTAGCGTGGCGGACACGAGGAAAAGACACTTCTCGGGTTCCATGTGCTGGCTCCCTCTGTCTACCTCGTATCTTTGACCGGGACTGGCGTTGGTTTCCTTCGGGTAGTTACCTAGGTTTCTCTCCTTGTATGGACATATTGAATATCTACTCCGCCTTCCTTCTGATTCCGACTCTGAGTGTCATCGGTTCAGGATGGATGACTGGAAATCTCGGAAGTTTAGGCGAATTTCTCACCAATGTTCCTAAAAGATATAGACACTTGGTGAATTCAATAGTCTCGACCTAGTTCATTCGTTTCCGAGCTGGAAATCTTCTCAATGAACTTCTTCGGGACCGGAATCAACTCTTATGCCGAGTACTGAAGTGGATAGGGTTGTCTACAGGGTTCGCGCGAGAATGGAAATGTCTAAAGAGTCCTAATAGATTATTAACATTTCACTGGATGATCCATATCGAGTCCTGCTACGATTACACAGGGTATACAAATCATATATAACTTAGATCGGATAGGCCTTCGAATATGTGATACTACTCTAGATCCACATCCCAATGAGGAAAAGGAAATAGGGCGGAACCACACATTCTTAGCCTATAGGATCCTTATTATATATAACCTTGGAAGTATACTCTCTGTAGTTGTAGGTATATCAATAAGGATCTTTTTAGTTCTTCACACAAGGTTATCTGTGTATCCTAAAATACCCCTATGGTATTTTAATTTCTTGTTTATTTCTTATCTTCTAATTACGATTCTGGGACTAATGTGAGTCTTTTAGTGTTCCAAAATACTCCTATAGTATTTTAACTTTATGTTTGGCTCTAGCATTCCTAGTTGGTAAGTTTCAGACCTGTTGCAACACCATTATCACTCCCAAGCACACGTTCATCGCATCTCGAATAAATGTAGTTGATCAGGTTACTTTTATTCCAACGTACGATTACATGACTGCCCAGGTTTGACTGTAGTGCTCAACATCCGAAGAATTTTATTCTTGTTCTTCTTGTGATACTTGTGTTCAAGTGTTTAGATTCTGTATTTAAAGTATAATTCTTGTTCAGAGTGTTTTATCCCTATGTATTTATAGGCTGTATATAATTTATGAATTGATATACTTAGCTCACTATAAACAATGCTCTGATACCAATCTGTCACACCCCAAAACCGGAACGGCAGAAACGTTCTAGGGTGGATGACGTCATGTCAAGTATCACAACATCTGCAGTATAGTAATCAAAGTACAAAAACCATTGCATTAACAGTAATAGTTTTACATGGTTTACATTACAATACATCAAAATAATACAAGTAATAATATAGGTGTAGCTGGGTACTAAACTGTCTTCGTCGAAAGCTTCGGGGATGTACCTGTCTAATGCTGACCTAAGAATACAAGTTATTTGAAAAGCGAGTATCAACATTTTTACAAATGCTGTTGAGTTCATAAGTATTTAGTGTCATTTTATTTAAATAACTTTAATAAAAGTGGTAGTTTTAGAGTATCCACTAAATTAGTGTCATTTCCAGAAAATCCTATATTTTCTTTAATAAAAGTAGTCTTCTACCAAGACTGGACGGAGTTATGTGGTAAAATGTAGTTTTCCCTGAATCGCTATCATTATCAAAATACAGAATTTAATTATTAAAGAAAGCAAGAGAAATCAGGGAAATAACGTATGCTCAGTAGTGAAGACTGATGACTAAGGCAAAAGGAATTATAAACTCCAGGAGGGTATCGAATGAACGGTATGCCTGGCTCAGTCTAACAAAAGGAGACACAGACCCCAGACTATATCAAATGAAAGATACAGCTAGTAAGGTCTAAAACAAAGTATACAGACCCCAGACAATATCAAATGAAAGATACAGCTAGCAAGGTCTAAACTATGAGACAAACCCTAGACAGTATCAAATGAAAGATACAGCTAGTAAGGTCCTATACAATGAACATAGTGTATACAGTGAAATACTGTGTATAAAACCCGTTACTTTAAAGCCATGAATTATAAGGTAACCCCGAGACACTCGTAACCATACTGATCGACACTAGAGAATCTTGACGCCCTACAAGCTTCTATAAAATGTGACATTTCTCACCCCGTGCCTTGGTAGGCCGTGGACTGTAGCTAGTAGTCAGGGTGTGGGGGTGTCAATCTTGTATAGATCTATACACACAATGTCCACTCTCCCTACAAGAGACTCTGGTTACCAACTCGACAACGGAGAAGGCCGTGTACTGAGGACGTATCTCGTATAGTGAGATCTAATATAAAAATACCGAACTAGTGATAGAGACTCATAACTGAACTGACTAATGTAAACCCATATGACCATGCTTGTATACATAATTTATAATTAACAGTCAAATGACCTTCGGACGTACATTCGATCCCACCAGACCACATCTCAACGAAGAAAAGGAAATAGGGCGAACAAACCTTCCTAAGTCCTTCAACCATTATTTACATGCATCTATACAAGCATAGGCATACATCTAACTAACCGAAGTGCTTAACGAAGTAGGAGTGTTTAACGAGTGAGTAAGAGCGTCTAACAAGTATGAGCGTGTAACGAGTGAGTAGTTGCGTCTAACAAGTATGAGCGTCAAACGAGTGAGTAGGAGCGTATAACAAGTATGAGAGTTTAACGAGTGAGTAGGAGCATCTAACAAGTGAAGGAGCGTCTAACAAGTATAAGTGTATAACGAGTGAGTAGGAGCGTCTAACAAGTGAAGGAGCGTCTAACAAGTATAAGTGTTTAACTATGCAGAAGTATAACGAAATAGTAGTATCTAATAAATAAGAGTAATAAAACATGGAAGAAACCTTCATGAAAACTTTAGAAAACCTTTATACTTTAAGAAATCACAACTTGGTATTCTTTGTAAAATAAGTTTGAAAACACTTAGAAATTCTTTGGAAACCTTTCATAAACTAGTTTAAAATGAAACTTTGATAAAACAGTATAAGTAAGAGTTTTGAACAAGTGAAAACATTTTAGAAAACCATTTATGGTATCCTACTTGGTAAAACAGTTTACATTGTGGTAAATCCTTGTGCATGCGAGTTATCAATCACATATGATTGATATGATAAATGGCATGTTTAACTTGTATTCCCCCTATAAAAGATGTAAAAACATTTAAAAGGTTCATTAAGGGGTATGAACTCACCTGGTGTAAGTGGATCCGACTGAGGTGTCAGTTGGGTGCTCGGTGTCAAGTAAGGACTTGGACACACTTAGAGACCTATTTAACATATGATAACATATGTTCACATACAGTTAGTACATTTAGTACTAATTAAACAACTATACCCACTCTAAGGAGCGGAAAACACTTTGGTTAAGTGTTTGGGGTGTCCCGGGTAACATTTAAGGGTGTGAATGGCTTAGGAATGGAGTTTACTCTTCAAGAGTAAACTCTATATATAGAGTTCACGGCCCTCGGACAACTCCCCATGAGTTTACAGCCGTAAACTCATGGTGAGGGGGTTCTAGGATGTTTAAAGGCCTTATATTGATCGTAGATTTATGCTAGGTCCAAATACAATGTGTATGAGTGGGTTTAAGGCTCTTAAGGGACCATTTAAGGAGTTCAGGCCATAAACAAGGAGTTTACGGCCATAAACTCTCACTTGGTCATTTCTTTCATGGATCTAAGCCTTAAATTATAGAGGGTAAATTCCTATGCATTTTTCTAAGTCAATTGGGGAGTTTAGGGCACCATCTAACCCCTTTATAGGAGTTTACGGCCCAGGCACCCTTTCATGAGGGGTTTACGGCCGTGAACTTTCTTATGTAGTTGTTTTAATCGAGTTTAAGGTCCTTAACTTGTTGGTGGTTGATTCTAGAATTCAATCTAAGGCTATTTGTGTGTTTAAGTGGCTTTTAAACACTCAAACATGAGTTTACTCCCCATGAAGAGGAGTTTACGGCCCAAGCATGATCTTGGGCAGTAAACTCATGTTTACTCCCCAAAATGCTAGTTCAACGTGTTCTAAGTCCGATTCCATAAGCCTACAAGTCATATCTAAGCCTTAGGGACAATTTGGAGGGGTTTTGGGGCTTAAAAACCCCCTTAAATGGTTTTCACAGTCCAAGAGTGTTCTTGGGCCGTAAACACATCATTTTGTCCCTAATTTATGATTTAAACACGAGTTTGCATGCTAGATAGACTATACAATGAGTTAGGATAGTTATCTACTCATTTGGGGCTCGAAACAGATGATTTTTGGCTCGAAATTAAGTTGTAGAGAGAGAGAGAGAGTGGGGAGAGTGTAAAAAGTCTCTAATGGACTCCACTCACCCTTATATAAGGGTTGGAGTTGGGGCTCAGTGGAAATCTACCCGATACTGCTGTTAAACGGGGCTTTTTGGTCGCACCCGATTAAACGGTCAAATTTTGACTTGGTTGAAACTAAACATTTTTAAGGGCATCTAGTGGGTGCTTCTAATTTGTTTCAACCCTTACCAAGTCATTATAATAGTCCCAATATAATTAACCTCTTCCAAAAGGTTAACAGACAGTTAAATAAAACGAAGTTTTTTTTTTTTTTTCTTCGAATCTGCAAGCATCTCCCAAGTGTTCTTGACTTGGAAACTTCTTCTATTCATCATCCATCCTAAGAAATCACTCAAGTTGAGTTCATTACCCTATATTTTCAGAAAATTTAATGTTCATTCACAGACTGTTTTGAACATCTTAAAGTTTTTAGTTTTCAAAACTATATCAGATGAAAATAGTTCAGGTTTATACCTTTAAAATGACTACTTGCACATATTTACATGATTTTTCTACATTTTTTTAGTGATTTTTACAAAACTGCCTATCACTGTAGCTACGAAGTCGGACCAGTCTGTGAATATGAACACTTTCATACCAGGTACAAACTTCTAAACGTCATGATAAAAATTATGAACGAACTAAACACAATATTTAAACTCTCAGAGTTTACAGAATCAATTTTCGACTCCGTATGATTTTTCTATAATTATTCCAAGAACAGGAACAGAAAAGATAAAACTAGCAAATCGTTGATAACTCATTTAAACCTTGTAACTTGCTAATCAAGGTGTGTATCATCATATATAAATACATGCTGGTTATATTAAATGTCTTTTACCTCATTATAAAGGTTTAAATCATATACAAAGAAGATTTCCACCATTACAAAATGTTTTTGATAAGCTATAATAGGTATAGTTTATGTTTCCATTAACACAACAAACACATTCATCATCCATCCTAAGAAATCACTCAAGTTGAGTTCATTACCCTATATTTTCAGAAAATTTAATGTTCATTCACAGACTGTTTTGAACATCTTAAAGTTTTTTAGTTTTCACGAAGTTTTTTTTATTATTTATTTATTTATTTATTTATTTATTTATTTTAAAGGTTAAAACTGACGGAATAGATTTCGGGTTGTCACAAAATCATGGGTTCCTTACACAAATATTATCATATTTGTTGCTATTTCTTCGAATCTTCAAGCATCTCCCAAGTGTTCTTGACTTGGAAACTTCTTCTATTCATCATCCATCCTAAGAAATCACTCAAGTTGAGTTCATTACCCTATATTTTCAGAAAATTTAATGTTCATTCACAGACTGTTTTGAACATCTTAAAGTTTTTAGTTTTCAAAACTATATCAGATGAAAATAGTTCAGGTTTATACCTTTAAAATGACTACTTGCACATATTTATATGATTTTTCTACATTTTTTGGTGATTTTTACAAAACTGCCTATCACTGTAGCTACGAATTCGGACCAGTCTGTGAATGTGAACACTTTCATACCAGGTACGAACTTCTAAACGTCATGATAAAAATTATGAACGAACTAAACACAATATTTAAACTCTCAGAGTTTACAGAATCAATTTTCGACTCCGTATGATTTTTCTATAATTATTCCAAGAACAGGAACAGAAAAGATAAAACTAGCAAATGGTTGATAACTCATTTAAACCTTGTAACTTGCTAATCAAGGTGTGTATCATCATATATAAATACATGCTGGTTATATTAAATGTCTTTTACCTCATTATAAAGGTTTACATCATATACAAAGAAGATTTCCACCATTACAAAATGTTTTTGATAAGCTATAATAGGTATAGTTTATGTTTCCATTAACACAACAAACACATTTCGGAAAGTTTTATTCCCACAGAAAAAGGTTTTACACTCACGCACACTACACATAAACTTGTTAACGTAAATTTTGAGACATTCTTCTTAGTACTCCTAGTGTACGGGTTAAAATTCCTGGTAGTTATAACCAGAGTCTCTTGTAGGGAGAACATGATAGTTGTGTATAGATCAAAGAAACCGACAAGATGGAGGACTTGACTAGAATGTACATCAAAGAGACTATATGACTGTATGGTGTGTCAATATCCATTATCTTTGACAAAGAGATTAGATTCATTTCACAATTCGGACAGTCCTTACGGGGACTAGGCTAGACAAGAGTTCGGCCTACCACCTACAAACCGACGGGCATAGGGAAAGAGTTATTCAAACCTTACGGATGTGCCAAGATCTTGTTTGATTGACTTCGGTAAAAGAGTGGGATACCCACTTACCGTTCATTGAATTTTCATAAAACAACAACTATCACCCTTACATCGAGGACACTCCATTTGAAGCTCCCTACAACCACAAGTATAGACACCCTTTGTGCTAGGCCAAAGTGGGTGTCACGCAGTTAGTTTATGGACAAGTCCCTAACAGCACCCCCACTGGTCCAGAAATCATAAGAGAAACTACAAAGAAGATTGACCAAATTCGAGGGAAACTAAGGGCTTCTAGAGACAGACAAAAGCATTATACGGACAACCGACAAAAGCCTTTGAAATCCCAGGTCGGAGACCGAGTACTTTTAAAAGTATTGCCCTAATCTAAGGTATATCGGTCCGTTTGGGACCCTCGATAGGATGGACCCGGTAGCATGCAAGCTTTGATTACTGTAAGAACTCAAAATGTACATCCTACCTTCCACGTGTCAAACTAAAGCAGTGCTTGTTCGACAAGACTCTCATCATCCCTCTTGACGAGATTGAAATCGACGAGAGTCTCCACTTTGTGGAAAAACCGATAGGAATCATGGATCGAAAGATCAAAAGAACGAAATCAAAGTCGCATCCCTGTTGTGAAGGTCCGTTGGAACGTAAAACAAGTTCGCGAGTTCACCTAGGAACGCGAAGATCAAATGAAACAAAAATACCCGCATCTTTCCCTAACTCAAGAAGTCCCAATCAAAGTGCTAATATCGGGACGAAATTCCTTTTAACGGGGGGATGATGTGACAACCGTCAATTTTCGGTCAAGTCGAAGTCAAATAAAGTCGACAAGTCAAACCGGTCAACACAAATAACCCTTGCATATTAGGGTTTACATTGTGTTTACTATGGTACAACACACTATCTTTATGCATAATATCACTTTGAGCCTTCACGTATTCAGAAAATTTAAGCCCTAATCAGGGTAAGTGTTGGAACTACTCGATAAAACATTATTACATACCCTTAGGGGGTGTATAACACTCATAACTAGGCTTAACGGGGTTTACAAACCTTGCGTTGTGAAGCTAAACATCCAAAAAGGTCATAAACACTTTAAAACCGTCCAAGGCATATGATGGTTCTAGAATGCCTATTGCTCAACTATTGAACAATTACACTTTAACCCATGTACTTTTAATTAATCCAATTAATCCTAAAATTAATTCTAATAAATTTGTGATTAATTATTAATTAAATAATACCATTTCCAATTAATATATTATCCTCATAATTTATTAACAAACTATTTATTTTGATTTTTAATTAATTTATTAATGATATAAGAAATTAAGAAATTGCTAGGTTTAAGGTCAACTGAAAAGGATTGTGCTACTATCAATTTAAGTTTATACCAATTATAGTTATGGGCTTAGACACCCAATCCAACAGTTTTAGTGTAAGGATATTGGGCTATTGTATTCAAACTTTGTAGAGATCCTTCATGTTTACAGGATAATGAGGAATTGGTCAAACCGCGAGTATAATATTAGTTTTTTTTAAAGAACAACATGGGTACTTAGAGTTTTCACATGTTTGAAAATTCTAAACCCTAATAAGGGTAAGTGAAGAATCTACTCGATAAAACATTATTCCCTACCTCTCGAGAGCGTATAACATTCATAACAAGGCTTAACAGAGTGTAAGAACCTTGCGTTGCGAAGTGAAACACTCAAAAAGGTCACAAACGTGGTCTCTCTCAACCTCTTTCACTTTAACTCTCTAAATCTCTCTAAGTATGAAAAATCTCTGCAAGTGTGTGAAATCTCTCCCAAATCTCTCCAAGTACATGAAATCTCTCCCAAATCTATCCAAGTATGTGAAATCTCTCCCAAATCTATCTAAGTATGAGAAATCTCTGCAAGTGTGTGAAATCTCTCCTAAATTTCTCTAAGTATGTGAAATCTCTCCCAAATCTCTCCAAGTATGTGAAATCTCTCCCAAATCTCTCCAAGTATGTAAAATCTCTCCCAAATCTCTCCAAGTATGTGAAATCTCTCCCAAATCTCTCTAAGTATGAGAAATCTCTCCAAGTATGTGAAATCTGTCGCAAATCTCTCTAAGTATGTGAAATCTCTCCCAAATCTCTCCATGTATGTGAAATCTCTACCAAATCTCTCTAAGTATGAGAAATCTCTTCAAGTATGTGAAATCTCTCCCAAATCTCTCTCTGTATGAGAAATGTCTCAAAGTGTGTGAAATCTCTCCCAAATTTGTCTCAAAATCTCTCTTAACTTCTTATAATCAGTCGGGGCATCCCGACCTATAATTTAGTCGAAAACCGCTCGAAAACGGAAGTTTACACGAAAAACCTGTTGGGTTTTGAGCAATCTAACACTTCCTAAGTGTGCATGCAACCCTAATAAACCTTGGATCTATGTTTGTCTAAATACATGCAAAATAATAATTTTCCAAGGTTCATAACCTATCTAACATGGCATGGGGAACTTTTAAACATAAAAGAGTTAGAAGAGATTACATACCTTTTGATGAGTTTGATTCTTAAGGAGTTTGAGGGCCAAGCACCAATAGTGTGAATACCTCAAATGGAATCACAAATCACCACAAACTCTTGGAAAACTTTGAGAGAGTGTACACACACTACAATTTTCGGCCACACACAAGCACACACACTAGTGGCTATTTCATGCAACATAAGCATGCTTATATAGTGTACATGATTAGGGTGAAACCCTAATAACCCATGACCTTTCCTTTTCCAAGGATCCATGGGTTAAAATCTCCATGGATCATCCATGGACTTCCATACAAGCCTAGCCCATTAACAAATGGGTGTTAGCCCACACCATATAAAAATCAATAGCCCACAATCTAATTAGTCTTCCTTTTAGTCTCTAAATTAATTCATAATTAATTTAAGACTAAGACTAATTAAATAACATGACTTCATATTAATATATTATAACTTATAATATATTAATAATAATATGTGTATAACTCTCATAAAATTATCCATAAATAGTTTGGATGAAATGCAACTCAAATGGACCATGTCGGTCGGGTCAAGTATATACCAAATAAGTTATGGACATAGACACCTTATCCAACAGACTCCCACTTGGATAAGTCTAATAACTGTATTTGCCTATTACTTCAGGAACCAACCAGCAATCGTAGCTCTTGAAAACTCTGTTGAACTATGAAGCGCCATTTTAAGATAAGTGATCATACAATCCTCTGTTCTCATGATATCAGCGGGACAAACACATGGAACTATGTCTGGTAGTTGTTTCTCGATTTCCGATTTGTTTGACAAAGAACTCAACTGAACACATGAATTTAGTTTTGACCGGGCCCGGTACATGGGTCAACACAAGATCATCGAGGGGCCCAGATATCGCTTCTATTTCTAGAAGGAACATATAAACTTTGACTCATATACTTGTTCTACTACTTGTTGAATTGTACACAAAGGCACGTTTTATAACATCAAGTTACTGATGCGTTTACGTGCAATCAATGCACAACCAACTCATAGGTAACAACTCATATCTCTAGGTTTGAAGATTTATATGATATTACCGTCTCAGGATCACTCGAGATAAATTCCATGAAGTGATACAAGTGAGCGTGGGTTTATTCCAATACTCATAACTTATGAGTACTCATGAACGTTGTAGCAACCATTGCCATGTCTAAACACCTTTAGCCATCTACAAACCCAATTCATGACAATCTTGATTCATACCTACCTCCGACGTATGACCGATTATGGAGGTTTGAGTAAATTAATTAATCTGGAAGTCAAAACATGCAAAGCTGAAACAATTGTAAATAATTGACAATGATAGCAACTCCTTACTCATAAATAAATCACAATTTTATTCATCATCAAATGTCGATTACATTTTACAAGTTTCAGAGAATCTATCTAATTTGTAAAACTAATATCGTCCCTCAGCCCGATGCGCCTCGCATGCTAAAAATGCTTAGCCCTCGATAGTCCCTTTGTAAGGGGATCCGCAGGGTTCTCATCTGACGATATCCTCTTTGCCGCGAGGAGTCCTTCTTCTATCTTGTGTCTTATGAAGTGATATTTTCTATCAATGTGTCGGGATCTCCCATGATCTCTCGGTTCTTTAGCTAAAGCAACCGCACTATTGTTGTCACAGAAAATTTCCATAGGCTCCTTAATAGCTGGCACAACTCCAAGGTCTCCGATGAAGTTCTTCAGCCATATCGCCTCCTTCGCTGCTTCACTTGCTGCTATATACTCTGATTCACAAGTCGAATTAGCCACCGTCTCCTGCTTGGAACTCTTCCAAGAGATTGCCCCTCCATTTAAGGTAAAGACCCAGCCCGACTGAGAGCGGAAATTATCCCTATCAGTCCGAAAACTAGCATCACTATACCCTAATACTCTCAAGTCATCACTCCCACCAAGGGTAAGGATCCAATCCTTAGTCCTCCGCAGGTTCTTGAGAATGTTCTTTACCGCAGTCCAATGAGCTTTACCAGGGTTCCCTTGATACCTGCTGACCATGCTCAAAGCAAAAGCCACATCAGGGCGGGTACAAGTCATAACATACATGATCGAGCCAATAGCGGAAGCATACGGTAATTGGCTCATCTCAGCTATCTCTGCCTCTGTACTCAGACTCTGAGTCTTACTCAGCTTGGTGTTGCTTTGGATCGGTAAATCTCCTTTCTTGGAATTCTGCATGTTGAACCTTTTCAACACCTTATCCAAGTAGGTACTCTGACTAAGTCCAATTAGTCTTTTACTCCTTTCTCTTAATATCCTTATCCCTAGGATATAGGCAACTTCCCCTAGGTCCTTCATAGCAAAGCACTTCCCAAGCCAGGACTTAACCTCCTGCAAGGTTGGGATGTCATTTCCTATAAGTAGTATGTCATCCACATATAGTACCAAGAAGCTAACTATACTCCCACTAGCTCTGACATACACGTAAGACTCATCTTCACTTCTCGAGAAGCCAAACTCTTTGACCTTCTCATCGAAACAAAGATTCTAGCTACGAGATGCTTGTTTTAATCCATAAATGGATTTCTCAAGCTTGCATACTCTATTAGGGTACTCTGCACTGACAAAAACCTCTAGCCGATTCATGTACACATCCTCAGCCAACTTTCCATTAAGAAAAGCGGTTTTGACATCCATTTGCCATATTTCATAATCATGAAATGCAGCAATGGCTAGCATAGCCCTAATAGACTTAATCTTTGCTACCGGCGAGAAGGTTTCGTCATAATCAATACCCCGAGTCTGAGTAAAACCCTTCGCAACCAGTCGAGCCTTATAAGTATGCACTTTTCCTTCCATGTCGGTCTTCTTCTTGAAGATCCATTTGCACCCGACTGTTTTACGGCCTAGTACATTGTCAACCAAGTTCCAAACTTGATTGTCATACATGGACTGTATCTCGCTGTCCATAGCCTCCTCCCACTTAGCATACTCCGGGCCTGCCATGGCTTCCTTAACACTGCTAGGTTCATCCAAATTTACCAGTGTACTATCACTGATAAACGTATCACCTTCCTTAGTAATATGAAAGCCATAATAAAATGCAAGTGTGTTCCTAACCCGTGTGGAACGCCTCGGAGGTACAGACTCGTCAGCTGGCTCAACAGGAGTTTCCTCCTCAGGTTGATTGCTAGTGTCTGAGGTTCCTTCACCAATTGATTCTTGAATTTCTTCAAGATCAATTTGCCTCCCACAGTCTCTTTGGCTTATAAATTCTCTCTCACGAAAGACCCCTCTTCTTGCTACAAAGACCACATTCTCACTGGGTCTGTAGAAGAGGTAACCGAAGGATTTCTGTGGGTAGCCGATGAAAATACACCTTTCACTTCGGGGTTCAAGCTTATCATGAGTTTCACGCCTCACGAAAGCTTCGCAACCCCAAATTTTGATGTGGTCCAAATTGGGAACCTTCCTACTCCACATCTCATGAGGTGTTTTGGTAACCTTCTTTGTAGGGACTAGATTGAGGATATGGGAGGCAGTCTCTAAGGCATACCCCCAAAAAGAGATTGGTAGCGAAACTCGACTCATCATGGAGCGAACCATGTCTAACAAGGTTCGATTACGCCTCTCAGCTACACCATTTAGCTGTGGTGTCCTGGGAGCAGTCAATTGTGAGACAATCCCACACTCCTTAAGATAGTCAAGGAACTTGGTACTAAGATACTCACCACCTCGATTGGATCGAAGCATCTTAATGTTCCTGCCCAATTGATTTTCTACTTCCTGTTTGAATTCCTTAAACCTTTCAAAGGTTTCTGACTTATGTTTGATTAAGTAGACATATCCATATCTACTAAAATCATCAATAAAAGTCACATAATATCGATTAGCATCCCTTGTGGTGGTTTTGAAAGGTCCACATACATCTGTATGTATTAGGTCCAACAAACCCTCACCCCTTTCACAAGTTCCAGTGAAGGGTGATTTTATCATCTTTCCAAGTAGACAAGATTCACAACTATTATCCGATTTAAGGTCGAATGATTCCAAAACTCCACTCTTTTGGAGTTGGCCTATGCGTTTCTTGTTTACATGTCAAAGACGACAATGCCACAATGATGCTTTATCTAGGCTAGTAGAAGAATCAATATACAACACATTATTTCCTAAGTTGTCTACAATCGACACAGTTTCATACACACCATCACAAGGTAATGCTTTAAAATAAAACACATTTTTAAAGAAAGCATTAATACCACCACATTCATTATCAAACGAAAAGGTAAAACCTTGTTTGTACAAAGCATGAAAGGAAATAATATTCCTCACCATTTCAGACGAGTACACACATTTATTCAAATCTAATTTTATCCCATTATTCAGCAACAAAGTATAAACTCCAATCTTGGAAATAGGTGAAGCCTTCCTATTCCCTATGATCAAGTTTATCTTCCCGTGCTCCACATCCTCACTTCTTCTTAGGCCCTGCAAATCAGAACATATTTGAATACCACATCCTGTATCAAGCACCCAAGAGTTAGAATATGGTGAGTTATTAGACAATATTGTGTAAATACCTGCGTGGGTGGGTTTCACTTTCCCATCCTTCAGATCCTGCAAGTATTTGGAGCAGTTTCGCTTCCAGTGCCCCTTGTCCTGGAAATAGTAGCAATCAGCATCCTTGGGAATGGCAGAAGGAGTGGCAGAACTGCTCTTGGTCCTTGATGAGGAGCCTTCAAGAGACTTTCCCTTGGTACCCTTCGAAGGGTGCTTCCTCTTTTTCCCTTTGCCTTGCCCAATAGCCAAAACAGGGGTAGATGTTGGAGTAGGAGTAGTAGAGGTAACAACCGACTTGCCCTTAAGACCGGTTTCAGGGGTCTTCAAGAGTCCTTGAAGCTTGCTAAGGGTAACTTCCTCCTTGTTCATATGATATGTCATACGAAAATGGTCATAAAAAGAAGGTAAGGAGTGCAAAATGATGTCAATTGCCAACTCCTCAGGGAAGTTCACATTCAGCTTCAGCAAGCGGTCCACATACCTTTGCATCTTTTGCATGTGGCCCGTGACGGATTCACCGTCCTTCATGCGGGTTGTTATTATGGAGGAGACTATTTCATACCGCTCTTGACGAGCACTCTGATGGTACCTTTCCATCAGGTCTTGGTGCATCTCAAAAGGGTAGAAGTCCTCATAGGACTTTTGGAGCTCGGCTGTCATCGTGGCCATCATGATGCATGCCACCTTAGTAGCATCTCTCTCATGTGTCCTAAATTCAACGATCTCCTCAAGAGTAGCAGTAGACTCATCAAGCTCTTTTAACACCTTATCGAGGACATATTCCTTGTCCTCATAACGAGTTACCATCCTGATGTTCCTTATCCAGTCCATGAAGTTGGAACCATCAAAGATGACTCTCCCACAAAGATTCATGATAGAGAAAGAACCAGCTGGGTTAGAGCCCGAAGCATTAGTGTTGGAAGACATCTGAAAGAAGAAAGTAAGTTTAGATTAGATATATAGAGTCCTTAATAAGACACCCAAATGTAATATTAAGGCTAGGATCCAATCACAATATATTATACTTAGAAGAGGGATGTCGTAATCTAAGTAGTAATATATTTGAAAGGTAGGTGAATGACGATTCACCAATTTTCACCACGAAAACGAAATGATTTATTAGGTTTTAATTGGATTGAAATTCCTAGATTCTTTTGAGATTCATTGAACTTTTCAATGGCATGTTTCAATCTCGATTGTGCCCTTCAAGTTTTGTGACTGGGATGCCGAGGATCACAAAACAAGGTGTGAATAACCATGCCAATTCACTTGGTACCCTTAATATTATCACCTAATCAATGTGCCAGTTAACCACACATGCTCCATTGATCTATGACAAACATTAAGTCACCCTTCGTGATCCTTACTAGTCCAAGTTAGTGTGCCGGTTAACCACACACGCTCCACCAACGACTTGGTAAGGTACAAAGTGTGAATTCCATGGATTAGCACCATGTTCACATTTTTCCTAAAGTAACTAAGATTGGGAATTAAATAAAAGGTTTAGTTACTTTATAATATTCATCATACTTAATGAGAATTTATAAGTCTTTGTCTTACCCGTTCGGCTAACGACCCTCCACCAGTCAAGCAAGCGGTGGGTGAGAGTATACACCCATTAAGTCGCCATTTTATAGGCAACAACCTTATACCCACCTTATAGACCGGCTTCGTGAATGAGGCCTACTAACGGTAAAACGACTTGTTCTTATACATACATATATATATATATATATATATATATATATATATATATATATATATATATATATATATAATTAACCATTAATGTTATAAATAGTATAAGTGTTGAATTTTAACTTTTAAAATTCTAAGTGTTGGAATTGAAGTTTATTAAAGTGTGTAAAACTTTTCCAAATTCCAAAACTTGAGGACAAGTTTTGTAACTCTTCAAAACTTTTCATTTCATAACTTATGAATTAAAGGTTAGTAAAATGAAGAATCTTCGTTTTATGTAACTTATGTGTTTTTAATGTGTGTTAAAAAAAAGTGACCTTTGGATATCCATAACTTGAGGACAAATTATGGACTCCATTAAAACACATAAATGATCAACAAATTAATCCTAAACAATTTAGCAAATAATTCCTATCATCTTCTAAATTCATAAGAACATGAACATGATTACCAAAGTTTCAAAAAATTATATGAATACATACAAAGCATGAAATTTTGATATAAGCTATTGTAAATGGATTAGAACAACCATTACACCCACTAAAATAAGTTTTAAAACATCAAAACAGTTTGGGGTAAAGTTTCTAGTCCATTTCCAGCAGCAAAAGTCAAAAATCTGCATTCTGAGCCTTCTACTCGCCGAGTGCACGAACTTACTCGGCGAGTAGGTTGAATTTTGCCTTGGACTCGTCGAGTCCCCCCATGGACTCGGCGAGTCCATCATGCAGACAGCAACGATTTCGACTTTTTTCACTATTTTGCATCAAGTATTAAACAAGAAAGCCTAGGCTCTGATACCACTGTTGGATTTTGAGCAATCTAACACTTCCTATGTGTGCATACAACCCTAATAAACCTTGGATCTATGTTTGTCTAAATACATGCAAAATAATAATTTTCCAAGGTTCATAACCTATCTAACATGGCATGGGGAACTTTTAAACATAAAAGAGTTAGAAGAGATTACATACCTTTTGATGAGTTTGATTCTTAAGGAGTTTGAGGGCCAAGCACCAATAGTGTGAATGCCTCAAATGGAATCACAAATCACCACAAACTGTTGGAAAACTTTGAGAGAGTGTACACACACTACAATTTTCGGCCACAAACAAGCACACACACTAGTGGCTATTTCATGCAACATAAGCATGCTTATATAGTGTACATGAGTAGGGTGAAACCCTAATAACCCATGACCTTTCCTTTTCCAAGGATCCATGGGTTAAAAGCTCCATGGACTTCCATACAAGCCTAGCCCATTAACAAATGGGTGTTAGCCCACACCATATAAAATCAATAGCCCACAATCTAATTAGTCTTCCTTTTAGTCTCTAAATTAATTCATAATTAATTTAAGACTAAGACTAATTAAATAACATGACTTCATATTAATATATTATAACTTATAATATATTAATAATAATATGTGTATAACTCTCATAAAATTATCCATAAATAGTTTGGATGAAATGCAACCCAAATGGACCATGCCGATCGGGTCAAGTATATACCAAATAAGTTATGGACTTAGACACCTTATTCAACAAAATAGTCTTAAGGAGTCGAACCCTCTTAAGCAGCCGAACCCTCTTAAGGAACCGAAACCTCCTGAGAACTGAAACCACCTCCTGAACCGAACCTGCTAAGGAACCGATCTTAACCTTCGGTCTGAGAGGCTACCTTCGGTTCCTTCTGATGAGTCACCTGCGAGATCTCTCGGTTCCCATATACAATCGAACCCTACCTTCGGTTTTATGCTCCTAAGGAGCCGAACCTTCGCACCTTCGGTTCAGAATTTTGGATTTTAGCAATTTCTTCCCGGTTTTCAATATTTTTATCGTTTTGAGCTCGTTTTTCGTGATTTTAACGCGGGATTTTCACGCAAACTCGTATTTTAATATAATAAACCCTAAATATTCATATTTTAATTATATTTTGGGGAAAATCCTTGCTTAAGAATAAAATCTAGTGGGTAAGATTTATGGGTGGAGTGTTGACTTTACCTTAGTATGTAACACAAGCAACCTCCCATACCCACTCAATGACCAACCCTTGTCCTTCCACCATACCTGGTTATTTCATTGTCCTTTCCCACCATTTTTCTAGCCACACTCTTGGTCAAAGGCTGGAAACCCTTAACTCTCCTCACATTTCACTTATTTCTCTCATTCTCCACCAAAGAACAAACTCCATTCTCTCTTCCTTCTCTCTCCAAATTTCGATATTTCAAGGCTGATTTTCAAGTTCTTCATCTACTTTTGGTAAGTAATATTATCCTTCATATTATTATTCCACCTCTTTCTACTCAAATCATAGGTTGCTTACACAAACTTCATCATATTTGTGTTAGTTCTTCGAATCTTCAAGCAATCTTCTAAGTGATCTTGAGTTGAACACTACCTTTCTTCAACATCCACCCACTGAAATTACACAAGGTGAGTTCATACCCCCACATTTTCATGTTTTTCTTAAGTTTTAGGGGGGGGGGGGGATACAAGTTAAAACACCAAGAACACAACTAAACTCACCTAACAACTTTCATCAGAAAAGTTTAACTCCATTCATGGACAATTTTGGTCAACTTAAACATTTTAGTTTTCAAAACTGTATTAGGTTCAAATAGTTCAGGTTTATACCTTTAAAATGACTATTTGCACATCACCATACGATTTTGCTACAATTTATGGTGATTTTTACAAAACAAGAACAAATCTGGACCAGTCCGTGAATATGTGCTTTTTCACACAAGTGGGAAGTCACTAAAAATCATAATAAAATTTATGAATAAACTAGACACATTTTCCAAACTCTCAGAAATTACAGATTCTGATTTGGACTCTTGATGATTTTTCTATAAATCTTCTAAGAATAGGAATAGAAATATTAACACTAGAAAAATGTTATTAAATTCACTAAAACCTTGTAACTTGTTGAGCAAGGTGTGTACCATTATGTGCATATATGCTTTATATTATATGTCATTTTGTCTTGGTAAATAGACATACATCAGAAAACAAATGGATTTTACCTCCACAATTATGGTAATTAATTACAATAAACCAAGTTTATATCCATTGCATACAAACATTTTGATAAACCATTGTAAGTATAGTTTATGTCCACTACTACTACCACTATGTGATAAACTATAATTGGTATAGTTTATGATTCATTTACATAACAAACACTAGTTTTACAAGAAAACTATACATTACAAACATTTTGATAAACTATAACAAAGATAATTTATGTTATACGACCAAACTTCCTACACAAGGTTTTATTTCTACATAAAAGAGTATTCAGATCACCACACGTAAATATGTTAATGAATAAATTTGTGAGACATTCACTTCACGTTACTTCCAAGGTAATGAAATCAAAAGTCTTGTAATTGTAACCAGAGTCTCTTTGAGGGAGAGCATGATAGTTGTGTATAGATCTATATTGGGCTTGACACCCCACACCTCGTTGTTAGCTGCAGTAGGACCTCGAGGTCTACGGGTGACAAATGTCATATCAGTTCCGACGCCTGAATAACGTCGTTTCAGGCCAACCAGGTCATAGCATGGTTATAACAACTCACTTAGGGTATTCGCAAACATAAGATTTACACGGTCTTCTATTACTAAATCGTATTTACGACAACCTAAACATGTACATATGTTCATTAATTCAAAACATTCATTTTTTTAGTCTTATATGATATGTATACTACCAATTTAAAGTATTCCCAAGTTTTAAGACTTCTATACATGAATACTTTTATGCATAAGGCTTTACACACATACACAAGTTTAAAGTATTTAAAAGCTTCAAGAGTAGTTTATTTAACTAAATTTTACATAACCTATATACACTTGGTGATTATAGAAGGAACCTATGGACCTTCTAGAGTACATTATTTCCTAACAAAGAAACTTTCATTTCACATCTCATAAAGAAAATATTGGATTTTCTGGAATCACACTCATTCTCTTTTACAAAGGAAAAACAATTTCTTTTCTCAAATACAAATCTTATGAACTCACCAACTTAAGTGTTGACACTTTTTCAAAACTACTTGTATTCTTAGGAAATTAGTGAAATAGGAAACCATCAGCATTTTGAGGATGGGATGTTAAATCGTCAAACTGTTCATTTTTCATCATAATGTAATTGATTTTGAACATGTAAACATATACTATGATGTAACCTTTTCAATTAGATTTATGATGGTTGTATTTACTTTGAACACTATTATACTCGTTGTTGTGATACTATACATGAAGTCCTCCACCGCCGGACGTTTCCGCCATCCTTGGTTTGGGGGTGTGACAAGTGGTAAGTGGATCTTTATATTGGCCATCTATCCATTTTCGATAGTGGTTTAGTCATTCTTTATCATCGATTGAGTTTTTTTGAATACCATGGAGACGTATCAATGGAAAATTCTTTGGATGAGTCGATCCTTCATCGAGACTAGTGAAGTGTATACCTTGGTTTTGGGGGTGAGTGTACCTAAGATTGTTTGGTTATGGAATCTAAGTGCTTGTAAGATCAGGTGGGTGGTGGTCTTGAGTAATGAGGAAGTTTCATATCCAAGGGAAAAAGGACAAGTAATACTGGTTGTAGGTTGATTTGAAGCTTATGCAAGGAATAATTTTCTTTGGTCAGTTGTAATCAGGGGAGTAAATGTTAAGGAATCATGTTGTCTTGTCTAAATACGTGAAGCATTGGAAATGAAGAATTTTTTTCTTGTGTCTATGTTTAGTTCGAGGGTGGTATGAGGGCCTCTCTGCATGTTGTTGTTTGATGAAGGCTTTGGGGACCGAAGCATGACCCGAACACCTGACTGAGTCTAGCAGGGTAAGAGTCGTCTTGTGCCAGTTATTCTTGCTGTCTTGGTAGGTTGTATGGAAGACCATGGGGGAAGCCCATGGAAATATTCGTAATGTTGTAAGTTTATGATCCAACCAGTAGCATTCATATGGTTGACTTTAGCCGTGACAGGAATGGTTGCAAGCCTGTGGAAGGATCACAACATTCGCTTGGGTTGAGTTGGACTCGTTATTGTTGAGTAGCCATTCCATGTTAAGGTAGGATGGCTATTAGAGCTATGGTGATGGTCATGCTTTTATAATTCTCGATCATGGGTGATGCCCATTTTATTATGTTAGATTGAGTGAGACTGGTAGGTGAGGCCCGTTTGGTTATGATTAGCTTGGGTGAGAACCGTGGGTGATGCCTGTTTGCTTATGTTAACTTGGGTGAGACCCTTGGGCGAGGCACATATGGTTAGGTTATCACGGGTAAACGAACCGTTTAGACATTCGAGGACATTCTCAGGGTACGTGGTGTTGGTCATGAGTCTCCAAGCAATAACGGATTGATGGTAAGATTAGTATGTTATGTGATCTTAGCGCTCTAGTGGATTAGATGGTGTCACGGTGTATCGTTAACCAATGAGTGTTTGAATCATGTAGGCGGAGCATGGTAGTCATTATTGAGACTCTCTGGTTTCAGATCATTAGTATTTTGCATGGTTATGTGTTAAAGAATTTTGGGGGTCAGGAGGCTCAATGACCAACTAGTTAGGTATTGATCGTGAAACTTCAGACTGGAAGTTCGATATAGAGGTCTTGAAGAATTTATTTGGTTGTTGTATACCTTGGTTGCAACGAGATTTTTAGATTGACCACAGTTACACTTGTAATAGGAGTGGGCTAATAATAACTTTTTTAGTAAGTAAAGTGTATATGCGAAGGATTTATGGGTAGGAATTTTGTATTGAAATTTGTTGGAATCCACGATCGAGATGTTATGGGAATTCCTTATGCATGTTTTAGCGGTGATCCTAGTCGAGGACTAGGGTTAAGTATGAAAAGGGGATGATTCTCGATTTTAGTGCATGGTTTTTATAGTTAAAATAATGTGGTTGCGAAGTATATGTTGGAGCCATGATGATGGTTAGGCTAGGATAGCCTTTGTCAGTAAGACTCTTGGTTGGAGACTTGTGGGCAACCATGTGTGCGAGTGACATCTTTAGTAATCGGTCAGGTTTTTTTGCATTTCAATATTTTAGTAGGTCATCGTGGAACCAGGAAGATCTCAGTTAGATTAGGCATGTGGTTTTTTTGGTCAATATAATGTGATGTATATGTTGATTCAACATTAGTTGTTGGGATTCATGTTGGGAGTCACCTTCATATTCGAGTGCAACGTTGTTGGCATTGAAAAATGGTTGTGGATCCGATTCTAGTGAAATAATGCAAGGTTTAAGGGGTTTTAGTTATTTTGGTTTGTGGATTAGAGTCATTTTGGTTGTGGTTTGAATGATTTCTCAGTTCTATTTCGAATCCAGGAAGACTTAGACAAGGTCAGCTAGTATGGTAAAGTAAGTTTTAAGGAATGAATTTGAGGACAAAATCTAATTTGAATGGGGGAGAGCTGTAACACCCCATTTCCAGATTGGATCTGTATAGGGCATAAAGGAGTCAAATGCATGGTTTTTGGGAAAAATCATGTGTCACGACGTGACCGTAGGGAGGTCACAACGTGACGAGCTAATATGGGCCACGTACATCTGATGAGTACCACCACATGACAGTAATGTGGCCACGACGTGGAAGCTGTTTGGCTCAATTCCATGATTTTAAGGGTTTCTCTCGCATTTAAGTATCGTATCCCAAAGATTAGGGTATCCTCCCCAGCCTCTATCCCTCTCAAACCTTAGAAACCCTAATGTGTTCTAGTGTTTTGATCCAGAAAGGAAACATCATCATCATTCTCTTATGCACATTTTGGACCTTAGTAAGTCCTCAAGCTTCCATGTTTTGATGTTTTCCTTTTTAGATCTAGCTTTTATGTCGTCTTTTGGTCCCTTTGATGTGGTTTGTATGGTTTGAAGAGATAAAATTTTCTAATTTATGGTTTCTCTAAGTCCTTTGGGCATCATATCTCATAGATCTAGGAATTGGTGGTGGTTTGAAGACTTTCCATGAATTTTAGGTCATATTTCATCTTTTGACATTGATTTGGGAAAGGAAATGCATAGTGCATGCATTCCTATAAAGTTTGCATTTGTATGGATCATTAAACTCCCTAAAACCCTTTTGGATATTTTAGATACAAGACTTTAAGGATTAAGTGCTTAATGGTTGACTTCATGCCTTAGGTGCCATTAAGGACTTGGGATTTGAGATATTGGCTTATTGGGATGTCATAATGGATAACTTTGGAAAGTCTATCCATCAACAACTTGGGAAGAATCAAATATGTGATTTAGATCTCATGGAATGGATGGAAAACAACTTAATCCATTAAATCGTTGAGATGTGATTCCCATGACGAGGCATGTAGTCGACTGTAACGACCCAAAATTTAAGACCAAAAATTTCTTTTAATAAATCATTACTTAAAGTAAAGTCATCATTCCAAAACATAATATGAGTATAAGTTTTCAAAACACATGTTCATTATCAGAGTAAACATTCCCAGGCTGTCTAATCTATGGTGTGTGCCATGCGATCACCCCGAGCTCTTCCCTCCGCTACTGGAAGTACCTGAAACCAAAACAGAAAACCGTAAGCATGAAGCTTAGTGAGTTCCCCACCCTACCACATACCATGCATAATCACATACTGCACATACTGGGCAACGCCCACTATCATGGGCCTCGCCCCCTACCTCGGGCCTCGCCCGCTATAACGGCCCCTCCGCTCCAGGCCCCGCCTGGCTTCGAGCCCCGCTCGGATACATATCTGTTTTACTTAGGCCTCGCCTGTCACAGGGCCTCGCCCGCCAACAAATAATAACACATAAACATTTCACAACACATAACTAACACATGCAACTGCTTCTGTCCTAAGGCCTCGCCTATCCTGGGCCTCGCCCATGTCCTGCTACTGATGAGTCATGGGTCCCCGTCCACGCTCCTAATGGTAGTGAGGTACGGGCCTAGCCCACTCTCACTCCTATTCTAGTTTGGGCCTCGCCCCTATTCTGCTACTAATGAGATATGGAACCCCATCCACACTCTGCTATTGGTGAGATACGGGACCTCGCCCACACTCACCTCCCTACCAGGCACATACATGTATCACACAGACAACAAGTATAAACTATCATATAAACAATTCCTTGGGCACCCGCCCGCTATTACTGGACCTCGTCCTGAGAATAATACTAGCATACTGTGCCTAGGGCTAACCCCCGGGTCTTCTACTCATAACTACATGGGCCGACATTGTGGCCTTAGACCCATTAACACAAAGGGAAACTCACCTGCACTGACTGAACTTGCTGATGATCTCACTAGCTGCTGCCCGACAACTCCCAAAACTCCTGCTCCTCCTTGCTCCTCGAACTATCAATATCAATGCTACACTGAGTCTAACTATCCCCCGAAAGACAACCAAGTCCACCCTGGTCCAAGTCAAAGTCCTGGTAAAGGTCAACCTTCCAGGTCAACCCAACTCGCCGAGTCACCCTACTGACTCGCCGAGTTCATAATGTTCAGATTCCTTCCATTCGCGACTCGACTCGCCGAGTCAGTCCATGACTCGCTGAGTCTACCGATTTCTGAGTCCAGACCTGTCCAACTCACTGAGTCTCCACCCGACTCACTGATTCGAGTCTCAACTCGAAGGGTTTGGGGTTCGCGACCTAACTCGCCGGGTCCAAGTACAGACTCGCCGAGTACAAGGCAATCTTCATACGACTCGACGAGTTGTTCATCTGTGACAACCATCAAATTTCGGTCAAGACAAAGTTAACCGAAGTCAACAAGTCAAACCGTTTGACTCAATTTGCCCGTGGGTACTAGAATTTACATTATGAAACTTCTACATAACTCTCTATTCTAATGAGAAATCATAAAGCACAAAAATTCGAACACCTAGATCTCCTTAACCTAAAACTGTGGTACGTGGCGAGCCAAACCGATAAAACAATGTTGCATACTCATCGGGAGTGTGTAAGATCCTTAAACAAGGCTTAACAGGGTTTACGAACCATGCATTGCGATGCCGGACACTCACAATTGTCACACATGGAACCTCTCTCAATCGCTTTCACTCTATCTCTCTCTATGTCAAATCTCTCCCAAATCTCTCCAACTATGTGAAATCTCTCTCAAATATCTCTCTGTATTAAGAAATCTCTCCAAGAATGTCAAATCTCTCCCAAATCCCTCTAAGTATGTGAAATCTCTCTCAAATATCTCTCTGTATGAGAAATCTCTCCAAGAATGTCAAATCTCTCCCAAATCTCTCTAAGTATGTGAAAACTCTCGCAAATATCTCTGTGTATGAGAAATCTCTCCAAGAATGTCAAATCTCTCCCAAATCTCTCCAAGTGTAAGAAATCTCTCCGAAATCTCTCTCAAAAGTTTCCCGTAACTTTTTGGAATCATTCGGGTCATTCCGATCCTTAACCGGGTCAAAAACAGCTTAAAACGGAGTGAAAACCAGTGAAATAGGCTTTAGGAACCGAAACCATTCTTAGGAACCGAAACCCTTTTTAGGAAGAGAAGCCTCTTGGACCGAAAGTAAGGAGAGAAGCCTCTCGGTCTCTGCTCCTCGCCTCTCGGTCTCTGTCTCTCTACTCGCCTCTCTGTTCTCCTTCCCTACTCTCGGCTCTCTGCTTCGCTTCTCGCTCTCTGTTGCTTCTCACTCTCTGCTTCGCTTCTTTCCTCTCTGTCGCTTCTTCACTCTCTGTTCCTTTCGCCTCTCTTCCCCTCTCGGTCTCTGTTCTCTCTTCTCTCCTCTCTGTCTCTTCTCTTCTCTCGGTCTCTCTTCTCCCCTCTCGGTTCCCTCTCTCTCCTTTCTCCCCTCTCGGTTCCTGCTCTCCCTCTTCTCCCCTCTCGGTTTCTGCCCTCTCTCCTCTCAGTTTCAGCATCAGAAGGCCGAACCTTGGCCAGATTTCGGAAATTTGTCACTTTTAGCCCATTTTTGATATTTTTAACATTTTAAGCCCGTTTTTCGTGATTTTAAAGCGGGATTTTCTCCAGAAATTATATTTTAACATAATAAACTCTAAATATTCATAATTTAAACATATTTTGATGAAAATCATTATTTAAATAATAAAAATCAAATGGGTGAATTATTAAAGGTGGAGTGTTGACTTTGCCTTATCCAATGTCACAAGCAATCACCCCACACCCACTCTATGACCAGCCATACCTCCCAACCTTACCTAGGTCACTTCAATGTCCCTTACACTCAATTTACACTCATTCCCACGTTTTTAGAGCTGGAACAAACATCCTCTCTCCTCATTTCTCTCATTTGCCCTCATTTCACTAAGTATCAAACACCACTTTTCTCTCAAACTTTTTCTCCACCAAACTCGAGACCCAAGGCTGATTATCAAGTGTTCTTCCACATTTGGTAAGCATAATCCATTCTCTTTATGATTATCTCACTTATTTCCACTCAAATCATGGATATCTTACACAAACTCCATTATATTTGTGTTAGAGTTTCGAATCTTCAAGTGATTCTTCAAGTGTTCTTGGGTTGAACACTTCTCTTCTTCAACACTTATCTACTGAAATCACTCAAGGTGAGTTCATACCCCTACATTTTCATGTTTTCTCAAGTTTTTAGGGGGGAAATACAAGTTAAAACACTAAGAACATAACTAAAATTTTCTAACAGCCTTCATCAGAAAAGTTCAAATCCATTCACGGACTGTTTTGGGCATCTTAAGCATTTTTGTTTTCAAAACTGTACAAGGTGCAAATAGTTGAAGTTTTTTAGCTTTAAAATGACTACTTGCACATCTCCATACGATTTTTCTACAATTTATGGTGATTTTTACAAAACTGACTATCATTTCAAACAACAATCCGGACCAGTCTGTGATTTTGGACTTATTCACCCAAGTTGGAGGTCATTAAAAATCGTGATAAAAATTATGAGTAAACTAGACACAGTTTTTGAACTCTCAGAATTTACGGATCTAGTTTTCGACTTCGTATGAATTTTCTATGATTTTTCCAAAACAGTGCAGAATGGCTAAAGTTAGCCAACAGCATGTAAATATCATAACACTTTGTATTATGTTGAGCAAAGTGTATAATCATAAGTTCTAATTATTGAATGTGTTTCTTTGTTAGTTTATCATCATGAACTGAAACTAAGTCATTCATAATAAATATTATTCATTCATTTTAGAACACGTATATTAAACTATAAAAAGTATTGTTTGATAAATTCATAACACTAATACATTTCCATAAAAGAGTTCATACATATTACATACATTTTAGATAAACTATAATAGGTATAGTTTATGATACATCACTCAACACACTCGTACAGAAAGGGTACATTCATACAGAAAAGATTTATATTCACACACATTTAACGTAAACTTATTAACCTATATTGTGAGACTCTCTCTCTCTCTCTCTCTCTCTCCCCGTACGTCCGAGTGCGGGATATAATTCCTGGTAGTTATAATCAGAATCTCCTTGAGGGAGAACGTGATACTTGTATATAGATCTATATTGGGTTTGACACCCCACACCTTGCTGCTAGCTACAGTGGGACGTGCAGGTCTACGGGTGACAAATGTCATTTCAGTTTTCGCGACACCTGAGAACGTCGTGGCAGGTTCACATAGTCATAGTATGATTATAGCGACTCACATAGGGATATAACAATCCATAAGTTTACGGGATTTTATTTTTAAAACCTAAATGAGATTTATGTTGATTTAAAATCACTTTTTACCTCTATGAGTACAGATATTATTGTACACTTTTTGTTTTGGTAGTTACGACTACACCTCATTTGAAACCACATTCATACCTTTAAGTATGGTCAATACTTGTTTTTACTCGGTCCTCTAATTTAGGACTACATATATACAAAGTATTAACAAACATGAGAACATACAAAAATTTCATTTAATTCAAACGCGTCCATGTCCATTTAAGTACATAACATTTTCTATTAATAAGAAAGGTTACTTATACATTTTGGTCTTCAGTCATAAGACTACACTACATAGATTTTAAAGAAAATATCGGATTTTCTGGATACATATTCTAACGCTTTTACAAGGAAAACGATTTACTTTTCTAAAGAAATCTCTTATGAACTCACCAACCTTTGTGTTGACACTTTTCAAAACTACTTGTATTCTCAGGAATTCAGTGAAAACAGGAAATCAACAACGTTTTGAGGATGGGACGATAATTCGTCAAACAGTTCATTTTGTATCATAATGTAATTGATGTGAATCATGTAAACATGTGCTTTGATGTAACGTTTTCAATTATATTTGTGTTGGTTGTATTTACTTTGAGCACTATTATACTCATTGTTGTGATACTCTACATGAAGTCCTCCACCCCCGGACGTTTCCGCCATCCTTGGTTTGGGGGTGTGACAGATTGGTATCAGAACATTGTTTATAGTGAACTTAGTATATCAAACCACATAAGATATACAAACTATAAATGCATTGGGACTAAGTCTCTGATTTAAAGTTTCAAAACAACTATATTTTTAGAAATAAATAGTTTCTTATTAAAGGTATACATGCATACATACATATTAAGGTCAGCACCACTCTAGAACAAAACAAAAGTAATGATTGTTGGATATCACAGGTAAGCTCGGGGATGTACGGTCAATCTTGGGTGTGGCATAGCCTGATCAACTATGCTGGTCTGAGGAGTGATTAGCACATGCCCAAGAATAGTTGTGATATGGCAACAAGTCTAGAAACTTACCAACACTACCACAATGAGAACATTAGAATAGAACATGAGTTTAAAATACTATAGGAGTATTTTGTAATATCATAACTTATATGAAAACTAAATAGATCCTTAATAATAGGTCTATAGTCCCTAAGTGGATACTTTAAGGTTATATATAACTTAGAAATTATAGACTTAGAATTTGTGGTCATTACTTTACTTCCTTTTCCTTGTTTGGATGTGGACCTAGAGTGGGATCACTTATTCAAAGGTCTATCGTATCTTGTTATATGTAATTAGTATGCACTATGTCATTATAAAAGTAACTAATAAGGATCACCCCTATAAGTAAGTGATAATAGAGTTAGACGCATAGTACTTATCTCCTCCACTTCTATTCTCGCAAATACAGCATAGCAAAATCCTACTTACTAGACGACCCTTACTTTCCTAATCTGAACTCGAGGAATGGTGAATGGTTATGAGAAGAATCATAAGCAGGACCGGAGGTAATCAATCCTCCATGCATAGCAAGGGTTCCGTGAACCGTTTCGACTATAATGAACCTGTGACCCGTTGGGCAATCGTGATCAAGGGTTGAATGTAGACAACAATGACAACAACCACCATGTGGAGACCAACGAGGATGCTATGACCTCAACCACGGGGGATTGACGGACAGAGCCCTCCCAGCAAAGACCCGGCGGATCGCGATCATCGGGGATTAAAACAGGAAGACTACAATCTGAGTTCAGAAAACTGCGCGCTACTATACACCCACCATCTCATGTACCGGTGACTCAGAATTATACTACTATTCCCAATACCAACTCTCTTTTTAGGACCTTATCGCCACTCGTGAAGAGGAAAGAGAGTAACAGGGTAGGACACACAGAATTCAAAGAAAGGATGATTGTAGACAAGCGTTGATTGGCAAAGCTACAAAATTGCATCGACCTTGCCTTAGGCATCACAAGGGATGGATCATCGTAAGTAGAGTTCATGCCGCTCACCAGACCTGGTAAATTAGCTTCATAAGTATGCGTTGGTGCTACTCTATTGTAGGTAAAATCACGACACTACAAACTAAGTGGTCGTACTAATCGAGAAATCTATCTTCTATCAAAACCCTCCCATGCTCAAATGTGAAGTAGACCTGCATCGAGGTCAAAATTTTCACTGAAACCATGATTTCTAGAGTCATATTAACAAGATGGGCTTAGGATGTACCTATCCGACTCGAATGTCTATCTAGCCTTAATTATATAACTAAGCATACATCAATAGGTCGTGATAAGGACCTAGCTTGGGTCAAGTATAAGGTTTCACTTGGATACCGAGCTACTAAAATACATGAGTTTATTATACAAAGAATCTTGTTATAAATTGTTTTCAGAACACCCTAAACAACCGAACTTTGATACAAATCGATATGAGATAAACTTAGTTAGAAAACTCGCGACATATAGCCATTCTAGAAACTCATTATCGTCTCACCTTTAAACATTTGTTGAGAAGTTTCTTCTTCATAGACCTATGGGTGCGATCATACCAGCACTAATGCACCGGATCCCATCAAAATTCCTCAGCCAAGTGTGTTCGGACAAACATGATTCTAAGAGGAGTAAAGCTTAACGTCCATATGAAACCTACTCCTACCTACTGCCATAACTCCATCTCGGGAGCGTTAGCAGAAACACTAAGAATAGTACAGTAATGTGCAAAAATTTATATGCGTAAATATAAATTGTAAGGATGCACTTAAGAAAATCATTCCCACTAAAGAAGTCGTTTTTTATGATGAAACAGAACTATGTCTTCACCAAGAGGCAACAAACCCACTAGCAAGGCGCCAACACTGCAGATAGACGCTGCTACTTTTCAGGCTGCAGTCACGGCAGCCGTGGCAGCCGTCATGGCGCAATTCAATACTAACAACGTCAGTAGGGGTGGAAGCGGTACTAACAATACAAATTGTGGTAACAATCAGGGACACCAATGGGTACCTACCAACAAAAATACCTCAGGCCACGAACCTACGAACAAGAAGAGAAAGTTTTGGGACATGAAAGAGCGCCACCAATCTAAAGGATACACTAAAAGACAACAACCTATGGCCGCCCCTACCATTAGAACAGCAGTCATGACACATGCCTCGACACTAGCCTCGGGTCTGCCACCCAAATGCCTGCCAGACCATATGAGGGATCACTCCTAAAGTGCAACAAATGTGGCTTTCATCACCATGGGGCTTGCCGGGAGATGCACTGTAAAAACTGCAATAGGAAAGGGCATACCGTCCATTTCTGTAAGATCCTGACCCAGCACTTCCCTTCAATCACCTGCACCAAGGTAGGCCCAATATGCTACCTATGTGGTGAAACGGGACACTTCAAGAGAGAATGTCCAATTGAGAAGAACGGCGAAGGAACAGGAGGAAGGTGATGAACACACCAACAGGAGCAGCAAGTGAACCATGTTAGGACTTTTGTAATGTTCCCAACGACAAAACGTTTAAGTACTATATGTTTGTAATGAATTTGGTACGCTTACTAAAGTAATCTTCCTTCTAAAAAGTAGCTAAAATATTTTCTCTCTCATACAAATCAAACCAAAGACATTCATATGTGACCTTAGGAGCATTACCTGTAAGTTGTGATGACCTTGTCCATACATCGGGGTTAATTTAAAATCAAAATACTAAAGTCTTGAAACAGATAATTCCATCCTGACTCCGATTCCATGTCTAGTATTAGGGGTTGAGTGGGGTCACCCATTCGACGATTGCACGATATCAATTTACATACGGCGATCATATACCACTCGATCGTAAGGAGACTTGTCAGGAATCATGATATCAAGTATCATTACTGACTATCGAAAACACACCCACTACCAGTGCTAGACACTGTGGTTTGAATCATCTACAATAATCATAACATCAAACAAAACGGAACACACAGAAAAGAAATACAGGACACTCTATCACTCTAGTGATCTCTTCCTTCGAATACAACTTATCTCATGTTATCTAAAAAAAAAGATATTGTTGTCGTTATCTAATTTTGATTGATATAGCCCTCATCTTCCCGATTTAACGACTATAAAAGGGCCCTTCGCCTAACCCCCCGAATATCGAAACTATCGTCTCTCATAAACATCCAGCACGGACCTTTGGGTCATCTCTCGCTGTGGAACTCCAAAACACGCACCAGAGGAGTGTTATACTTCCCGAAGCCTTATCACATGTATATACAGGAGACCTTCGGGAATGTCGCGCATGTAGCAGAGAAGATTCAAGCATAGAAGCTTGGGACAGATATGGTATGAGTCCTTCCATGAGCTTCGGGCTAAGGTTGCCCAGAAGGACGAGTAAATGTCCTACCATTCAAAAAGGCCTAGTCGCGTAAACCAAACCCACATACTTCCTACCAAGCTACAAGAGCTGTCAGGTAAAACTTGTCGAACTACTCAACAATGAAATTGAAGAACCAAGTTTCTCACCCTGGAAAACTCTGGTCTTATTCGTCAAATAGAAAAGCAAATTGCTCATAATTCCATCAATTTCAGAGGTCCCGACAACATCTCCAATAGAAACCTTTACTATTTGCCTCGCATAGACGAATAGGCCGACCAACCGCAAGGAACAAGGTACCCTTCAGGATTTGGACCTGAGATCAGAATATCACCAGTCACGAGTATTGAAGAAGGATGTCCGAGAACAATCCTCCAATTTCGATGAAGACACTGAAAGTTCGTAGTGATAACCCTCGTATAGGACCAAACCCACTCGTTGGATTCATGAACGTAATAAATAGGATATACCATTCTTACTAGGATCAGTTCATCATCGTCATTACAAATGACTTACTTATCTACCCTCGTAGTAAGAAGGAAACCAAGGAGAGCAGCTATAACAAACCACGAAAGCAGTACGATCAGAGAAGTATTACCCGAGGTTCTCTAGATATGAGTTTTGGAATTGAGGAGTTCAATTCTCAAGACACATGGTTACCAAGGTGGAAATTCATAAGGACCCTTTCAATTGATCAAAACCGTTGAGAAACAGTCAGCACCAAAGGTGTTAGCAGAAACACGCCAAAATTCTAGGTCTCGCTTATCTACCATCTTAGTTCATTTGGAACTTCTCGAAAAATACGAACCCCCCTCCCAACTTTGACCCTAAAGGGAGCAACCCTTGACAGGAAGAGAAGCAAGAGGAAGAAACCTTTAGAACTCCAGTATAACCGACCAAATTCCTCTAGAAACACTCACTCTGGGAAGGCTTAGTACGCTTCGGAAAGCGTGGAAAGCCAATACCCCAAATAATTGTGTCTTTCGAGATTCTTGTCAGAATCAACCCTGTAACTCGCTACTTCAATCTACTCCCGCGAGCTTGGTAAAGTACACCCTACTCAACACGTCCCAAATTTACAAGAAGAATCTATCCGACGAGACTCTTGCAATTCCCCTCGACGAGATCGAGTTCCACAAGAACCTCACTTTCTTGGAAGAACCATGGTGACCATGGACCGAGGTCAAGCGGATGAAACAACGCCACTTCCCATTAGTGAAAGTTCGCTGGAATACTAACCAAGGACCTAGAGTCACATGTGAGCGCGTGAGTCAGTCGATTAGGAAGTATCCTCACTTCTCGGCTTGATTATTCATGCCTACTCCTTGCCTAAATTCAAATTTTGGGACGAAATTCCCTCTAACGGGGGGATGATGTGACAACCGTCAAATTTCGGTCAAGACAAAGTCAACCGAAGTCAACAAGTCAAACCGTTTGACTCAATTTGCCCGTGGGTACTAGAATTTACATTATGAAACTTCTACATAACTCTCTATTCTAATGAGAAATCATAAAGCAAAAAGTGCGAACACCTAGATCTCCTTAACCTAAAACTGTGGTATGTAGCGAGCCAAACCGATAAAACAATGTTGCATACTCATCGGGAGTGTGTAAGATCCTTAAACAAGGCTTAACAGGGTTTACGAACCATGCATTGCGATGCCGGACACTCACAATTATCACACATGGAACCTCTCTCAATCGCTTTCACTCTATCTCTCTCTATGTCAAATCTCTCCCAAATCTCTCTAAGTATGTGAAATCTCTCTCAAATATCTATCTGTATTAAGAAATCTCTCCAAGAATGTCAAATCTCTCCCAAATCCCTCTAAGTATGTGAAATCTCTCTCAAATATCTCTCTGTATGAGAAATCTCTCCAAGAATGTCAAATCTCTCCCAAATTTCTCCAAGTATGTGAAAACTCTCGCAAATATCTCTGTGTATGAGAAATCTCTCCAAGAATGTCAAATCTCTCCCAAATCTCTCCAAGTGTGAGAAATCTCTCCAAGAATGTCAAATCTCTCCCAAACTAAGATTGGGAATTAAATAAAAGGTTTAGTTACTTTATAATATTCATCATACTTAATGAGAATTTATAAGTCTTTGTCTTACCCGTTCGGCTAACGATCCTCCACCAGTCAAGCAAGCGGTGGGTGAGAGTATACACCCATTAAGTCGCCATTTTATAGGCAACAACCTTATACCCACCTTATAGACCGGCTTCGTGAATGAGGCCTACTAACGGTAAAACGACTTGTTCTTATACATATATATATATATATATATATATATATATATATATATATATATATATATATATATATATATATATAATTAACCATTAATGTTATAAATAGTATAAGTGTTGAATTTTAACTTTTAAAATTCTAAGTGTTGGAATTGAAGTTTATTAAAGTGTTTAAAACTTTTCCAAATTCCAAAACTTGAGGACAAGTTTTGTAACTCTTCAAAACTTTTCATTTCATAACTTATCAATTAAAGGTTAGTAAAATGAAGACTCTTCGTTTTATGTAACTTATGTGTTTTTAATGTGTGTTAAAGAAAAGTGACCTTTGGATATCCATAACTTGAGGACAAATTATGGACTCCATTAAAACACATAAATGATCAAGAATTAATCCTAAACAATTTAGCAAATAATTCCTATCATCTTCTAAATTCATAAGAACATGAACATGATTACCAAAGTTTCAAAAAATTATATGAATACATACAAAGCATGAAATTTTGATATAAGCTATTGTAAATGGATTAGAACAACCATTACACCCACTAAAATAAGTTTTAAAACATCAAAACAGTTTGGGGTAAAGTTTCTAGTCCATTTCCAGCAGCAAAAGTCAAAAATCTGCATTCTGAGCCTTCTACTCGCCGAGTGCACGAACTTACTCGGCGAGTAGGTTGAATTTTGCCTTGGACTCGGCGAGTCCATCATGCAGACAGCAACGATTTCGACTTTTTTCACTATTTTGCATCAAGTATTAAACAAGAAAGCCTAGGCTCTGATACCACTGTTGGATTTTGAGCAATCTAACACTTCCTAAGTGTGCATACAACCCTAATAGACCTTGGATCTATGTTTGTCTAAATACATGCAAAATAATAATTTTCCAAGGTTCATAACCTATCTAACATGGCATGATGAACTTTTAAACATAAAAGAGTTAGAAGAGATTACATACCTTTTGATGAGTTTGATTCTTAAGGAGTTTGAGGGCCAAGCACCAATAGTGTGAATGCCTCAAATGGAATCACAAATCACCACAAACTCTTGGAAAACTTTGAGAGAGTGTACACACACTACAATTTTCGGCCACAAACAAGCACACACACTAGTGGCTATTTCATGCAACATAAGCATGCTTATATAGTATACATGAGTAGGGTGAAACCCTAATAACCCATGACCTTTCCTTTTCCAAGGATCCATGGGTTAAAAGCTCCATGGACTTCCATACAAACCTAGCCCATTAACAAATGGGTGTTAGCCCACACCATATAAAATCAATAGCCCACAATCTAATTAGTCTTCCTTTTAGTCTCTAAATTAATTCATAATTAATTTAAGACTAAGACTAATTAAATAACATGACTTCATATTAATATATTATAACTTATAATATATTAATAATAATATTTGTATAACTCTCATAAAATTATCCATAAATAGTTTGGATGAAATGCAACCCAAATGGACCATGCCGATCGGGTCAAGTATATACCAAATAAGTTATGGACTTAGACACCTTATTCAACAAAACAGTCTTAAGGAGTCGAACCCTCTTAAGCAGCCGAACCCTCTTAAGGAACCGAAACCTCCTGAGAACTGAAACCACCTCCTGAACCGAACCTGCTAAGGAACCGATCTTAACCTTCGGTCCGAGAGGCTACCTTCGGTCCCTTCTGATGAGTCACCTGCGAGATCTCTCGGTTCCCATATACAATCGAACCCTACCTTCGGTTTTATGCTCCTAAGGAGCCGAACCTTCGCACCTTCGGTTCAGAATTTTGGATTTTAGCAATTTCTTCCCGGTTTTCAATATTTTTATCGTTTTGAGCTCGTTTTTCGTGATTTTAACGCGGGATTTTCACCCAAACTCGTATTTTAATATAATAAACCCAAAATATTCATATTTTAATTATATTTCGGGGAAAATCCTTGCTTAAGAATAAAATCTAGTGGGTAAGATTTATGGGTGGAGTGTTGACTTTACCTTAGTATGTAACACAAGCAACCTCCCATACCCACTCAATGACCAACCCTTGTCCTTCCACCATACCTGGTTATTTCATTGTCCTTTCCCACCATTTTTCTAGCCACACTCTTAGTCAAAGGCTGGAAACCCTTATCTCTCCTCACATTTCACTTATTTCTCTCATTCTCCACCAAAGAACAAACTCCATTCTCTCTCCCTTCTCTCTCTAAATTTCGAGATTTCAAGGCTGATTTTCAAGTTCTTCATCTTCTTTTGGTAAGTAATATTATCCTTCATATTATTATTCCACCTCTTTCTACTCAAATCATAGGTTGCTTACACAAACTTCATCATATTTGTGTTAGTTCTTCGAATCTTCAAGCAATCTTCTAAGTGATCTTGAGTTGAACACTACCTTTCTTCAACATCCACCCACTGAAATTAAACAAGGTGAGTTCATACCCCCACATTTTCATGTTTTTCTTAAGTTTTAGGGGGGGGGGATACAAGTTAAAACACCAAGAACACAACTAAACTCACCCAACAACTTTCATCAGAAAAGTTTAACTCCATTCATGGACAATTTTGGTCAACTTAAACATTTTAGTTTTCAAAACTGTATTAGGTTCAAATAGTTCAGGTTTATACCTTTAAAATGACTATTTGCACATCACCATACGATTTTGCTACAATTTATGGTGATTTTTACAAAACAAGAACAAATCTGGACCAGTCTGTGAATATGTGCTTTTTCACACAAGTGGGAAGTCACTAAAAATCATAATAAAATTTATGAATAAACTAGACACATTTTCCAAACTCTCAGAAATTACAGATTCTGATTTGGACTCTTGATGATTTTTCTATAAATCTTCTAAGAATAGGAGTAGAAATATTAACACTAGAAAAATGTTATTAAATTCACTAAAACCTTGTAACTTGTTGAGCAAGGTGTGTACCATTATGTGCATATATGCTTTATATTATATGTCATTTTGTCTTGGTAAATAGACATACATCAGAAAACAAATGGATTTTACCTCCACAATTATGGTAATTAATTACAATAAACCAAGTTTATATCCATTGCATACAAACATTTTGATAAACCATTGTAAGTATAGTTTATGTCCACTACTACTACCACTATGTGATAAACTATAATTGGTATAGTTTATGATTCATTTACATAACAAACACTAGTTTTACAAGAAAACTATACATTACAAACGTTTTGATAAACTATAACAAAGATAGTTTATGTTATACGATCAAACTTCCTACACAAGGTTTTATTTCTACATAAAAGAGTATTCAGATCACCACACGTAAATATGTTAATGAATAAATTTGTGAGACATTCACTTCACGTTACTTCCAAGGTAATGAAATCAAAAGTCTTGTAATTGTAACCAGAGTCTCTTTAAGGGAGAGCATGATAGTTGTGTATAGATCTATATTGGGCTTGACACCCCACACCTCGTTGTTAGCTGCAGTAGGACCTCGAGGTCTACGGGTGACAAATGTCATATCAGTTCCGACGCCTGAAGAACGTCGTTTCAGGCCAACCAGGTCATAGCATGGTTATAATAACTCACTTAGGGTATTCGCAAACATAAGATTTACGCGGTCTTCTATTACTAAATCGTATTTACGACAACCTAAACATGTACCTATGTTCATTAATTCAAAACATTCATTTTTTTAGTCTTATATGATATGTATACTACCAATTTAAAGTATTCCCAAGTTTTAAGACTTCTATACATGAATACTTTTATGCATAAGGCTTTACACACATACACAAGTTTAAAGTATTTAAAAGCTTCAAGAGTAGTTTATTTAACTAAATTTTACATAACCTATATACACTTGGTGATTATAGAAGGAACCTATGGACCTTCTAGAGTACATTATTTCCTAACATAGAAACTTTCATTTCACATCTCATAAAGAAAATATTGGATTTTCTGGAATCACACTCATTCTCTTTTACAAAGGAAAAACGATTTCTTTTCTCAAATACAAATCTTATGAACTCACCAACTTAAGTGTTGACACTTTTTCAAAACTACTTGTATTCTTAGGAATTTAGTGAAATAGGAAACCATCAGCATTTTGAGGATGGGATGTTAAATCGTCAAACTGTTCATTTTTCATCATAATGTAATTGATTTTGAACATGTAAACATATACTATGATGTAACCTTTTCAATTAGATTTATGATGGTTGTATTTACTTTGAACACTATTATACTCGTTGTTGTGATACTATACATGAAGTCCTCCACCGCCGGACGTTTCCGCCATCCTTGGTTTGGGGGTGTGACAAGTGGTAAGTGGATCTTTATATTGGCCATCTATCCATTTTCGATAGTGGTTTAGTCATTCTTTATCATCGATTGAGTTTTTTTGAATACCATGGAGACGTATCAATGGAAAATTCTTTGGATGAGTCGATCCTTCATCGAGACTAGTGAAGTGTATACCTTGGTTTTGGGGGTGAGTGTACCTAAGATTGTTTGGTTATGGAATCTAAGTGCTTGTAAGATCAGGTGGGTGGTGGTCTTGAGTAATGAGGAAGTTTCATATCCAAGGGAAAAAGGACAAGTAATACTGGTTGTAGGTTGATTTGAAGCTTATGCAAGGAATAATTTTCTTTGGTCAGTTGTAATCAGGGGAGTAAATGTTAAGGAATCATGTTGTCTTGTCTAAATACGTGAAGCATTGGAAATGAAGAATTTTTTTCTTGTGTCTATGTTTAGTTCGAGGGTGGTATGAGGGCCTCTCTGCATGTTGTTGTTTGATGAAGGCTTTGGGGACCGAAGCATGACCCGAACACCTGACTGAGTCTAGCAGGGTAAGAGTCGTCTTGTGCCAGTTATTCTTGCTGTCTTGGTAGGTTGTATGGAAGACCATGGGGGAAGCCCATGGAAATATTCGTAATGTTGTAAGTTTATGATCCAACCAGTAGCATTCATATGGTTGACTTTAGCCGTGACAGGAATGGTTGCAAGCCTGTGGAAGGATCACAACATTCGCTTGGGTTGAGTTGGACTCGTTATTGTTGAGTAGCCATTCCATGTTAAGGTAGGATGGCTATTAGAGCTATGGTGATGGTCATGCTTTTATAATTCTCGATCATGGGTGATGCCCATTTTATTATGTTAGATTGAGTGAGACTGGTAGGTGAGGCCCGTTTGGTTATGATTAGCTTGGGTGAGAACCGTGGGTGATGCCTGTTTGCTTATGTTAACTTGGGTGAGACCCTTGGGCGAGGCACATATGGTTAGGTTATCACGGGTAAACGAACCGTTTAGACATTCGAGGACATTCTCAGGGTACGTGGTGTTGGTCATGAGTCTCCAAGCAATAACGGATTGATGGTAAGATTAGTATGTTATGTGATCTTAGCGCTCTAGTGGATTAGATGGTGTCACGGTGTATCGTTAACCAATGAGTGTTTGAATCATGTAGGCGGAGCATGGTAGTCATTATTGAGACTCTCTGGTTTCAGATCATTAGTATTTTGCATGGTTATGTGTTAAAGAATTTTGGGGGTCAGGAGGCTCAATGACCAACTAGTTAGGTATTGATCGTGAAACTTCAGACTGGAAGTTCGATATAGAGGTCTTGAAGAATTTATTTGGTTGTTGTATACCTTGGTTGCAACGAGATTTTTAGATTGACCACAGTTACACTTGTAATAGGAGTGGGCTAATAATAACTTTTTTAGTAAGTAAAGTGTATATGCGAAGGATTTATGGGTAGGAATTTTGTATTGAAATTTGTTGGAATCCACGATCGAGATGTTATGGGAATTCCTTATGCATGTTTTAGCGGTGATCCTAGTCGAGGACTAGGGTTAAGTATGAAAAGGGGATGATTCTCGATTTTAGTGCATGGTTTTTATAGTTAAAATAATGTGGTTGCGAAGTATATGTTGGAGCCATGATGATGGTTAGGCTAGGATAGCCTTTGTCAGTAAGACTCTTGGTTGGAGACTTGTGGGCAACCATGTGTGCGAGTGACATCTTTAGTAATCGGTCAGGTTTTTTTGCATTTCAATATTTTAGTAGGTCATCGTGGAACCAGGAAGATCTCAGTTAGATTAGGCATGTGGTTTTTTTGGTCAATATAATGTGATGTATATGTTGATTCAACATTAGTTGTTGGGATTCATGTTGGGAGTCACCTTCATATTCGAGTGCAACGTTGTTGGCATTGAAAAATGGTTGTGGATCCGATTCTAGTGAAATAATGCAAGGTTTAAGGGGTTTTAGTTATTTTGGTTTGTGGATTAGAGTCATTTTGGTTGTGGTTTGAATGATTTCTCAGTTCTATTTCGAATCCAGGAAGACTTAGACAGGGTCAGCTAGTATGGTAAAGTAAGTTTTAAGGAATGAATTTGAGGACAAAATCTAATTTGAATGGGGGAGAGCTGTAACACCCCATTTCCAGATTGGATCTGTATAGGGCATAAAGGAGTCAAATGCATGGTTTTTGGGAAAAATCATGTGTCACGACGTGACCGTAGGGAGGTCACAACGTGACGAGCTAATATGGGCCACGTACATCTGATGAGTACCACCACATGACAGTAATGTGGCCACGACGTGGAAGCTGTTTGGCTCAATTCCATGATTTTAAGGGTTTCTCTCGCATTTAAGTATCGTATCCCAAAGATTAGGGTATCCTCCCCAGCCTCTATCCCTCTCAAACCTTAGAAACCCTAATGTGTTCTAGTGTTTTGATCCAGAAAGGAAACATCATCATCATTCTCTTATGCACATTTTGGACCTTAGTAAGTCCTCAAGCTTCCATGTTTTGATGTTTTCCTTTTTAGATCTAGCTTTTATGTCATCTTTTGGTCCCTTTGATGTGGTTTGTATGGTTTGAAGAGTTAAAATTTTCTAATTTATGGTTTCTCTAAGTCCTTTGGGCATCATATCTCATAGATCTAGGAATTGGTGGTGGTTTGAAGACTTTGCATGAATTTTAGGTCATATTTCATCTTTTGACATTGATTTGGGAAAGGAAATGCATAGTGCATGCATTCCTATAAAGTTTGCATTTGTATGGATCATTAAACTCCCTAAAACCCTTTTGGATATTTTAGATACGAGACTTTAAGGATTAAGTGCTTAATGGTTGACTTCATGCCTTAGGTGCCATTAAGGACTTGGGATTTGAGATATTGGCTTATTGGGATGTCATAATGGATAACTTTGGAAAGTCTATCCATCAACAACTTGGGAAGAATCAAATATGTGATTTAGATCTCATGGAATGGATGGAAAACAACTTAATCCATTAAATCGTTGAGATGTGATTCCCATGACGAGGCATGTAGTCGACTGTAACGACCCAAAATTTAAGACCAAAAATTTCTTTTAATAAATCATTACTTAAAGTAAAGTCATCATTCCAAAACATAATATGAGTATAAGTTTTCAAAACACATGTTCATTATCAGAGTAAACATTCCCAGGCTGTCTAATCTATGGTGTGTGCCATGCGATCACCCCGAGCTCTTCCCTCCGCTACTGGAAGTACCTGAAACCAAAACAGAAAACCGTAAGCATGAAGCTTAGTGAGTTCCCCACCCTACCACATACCATGCATAATCACATGCTGCACATACTGGGCAACGCCCACTATCATGGGCCTCGCCCCCTACCTCGGGCCTCGCCCGCTATAACGGCCCCTCCGCTCCAGGCCCCGCCTGGCTTCGAGCCCCGCTCGGATACATATCTGTTTTACTTAGGCCTCGCCTGTCACAGGGCCTCGCCCGCCAACAAATAATAACACATAAACATTTCACAACACATAACTAACACATGAAACTGCTTCTGTCCTAAGGCCTCGCCTATCCTGGGCCTCGCCCATGTCCTGCTACTGATGAGTCATGGGTCCCCGTCCACGCTCTTAATGGTAGTGAGGTACGGGCCTAGCCCACTCTCACTCCTATTCTAGTTTGGGCCTCGCCCCTATTCTGCTACTAATGAGATATGGAACCCCATCCACACTCTGCTATTGGTGAGATACGGGACCTCGCCCACACTCACCTCCCTACCAAGCACATACATGTATCACACAGACAACAAGTATAAACTATCATATAAACAATTCCTTGGGCACCCGCCCGCTATTACTGGACGTCGTCCTGAAAATAATACTAGCATACTGTGCCTAGGGCTAACCCCCGGGTCTTCTACTCATAACTACATGGGCCGACATTGTGGCCTTAGACCCATTAACACAAAGGGAAACTCACCTGCACTGACTGAACTTGTTGATGATCTCACTAGCTGCTGCCCGACAACTCCCAAAACTCCTGCTCCTCCTTGCTCCTCGAACTATCAATATCAATGCTACACTGAGTCTAACTGTCCCCCGAAAGACAACCAAGTCCACCCTGGTCCAAGTCAAAGTCCTAGTAAAGGTCAACCTTCCAGGTCAACCCAACTCGCCGAGTCACCCTACTGACTCGCCGAGTTCATAATGTTCAGATTCCTTCCATTCGCGACTCGACTCGCCGAGTCAGTCCATGACTCGCTGAGTCTACCGATTTCTAAGTACAGACCTGTCCAACTCACTGAGTCTCCACCCGACTCACTGATTCTAGTCTCAACTCGAAGGGTTTGGGGTTCGCGACCTGACTCGCCGGGTCCAAGTACAGACTCGCCGAGTACAAGGCAATCTTCATACGACTCGACGAGTTGTTCATCTGTGACAACCATCAAATTTCGGTCAAGACAAAGTTAACCGAAGTCAACAAGTCAAACCGTTTGACTCAATTTGCCCGTGGGTACTAGAATTTACATTATGAAACTTCTACATAACTCTCTATTCTAATGAGAAATCATAAAGCAAAAAGTGCGAACACCTAGATCTCCTTAACCTAAAACTGTGGTACGTGGCGAGCCAAACCGATAAAACAATGTTGCATACTCATCGGGAGTGTGTAAGATCCTTAAACAAGGCTTAACAGGGTTTACGAACCATGCATTGCGATGCCGGACACTCACAATTGTCACACATGGAACCTCTCTCAATCGCTTTCACTCTATCTCTCTCTATGTCAAATCTCTCCAACTATGTGAAATCTCTCTCAAATATCTCTCTGTATTAAGAAATCTCTCCAAGAATGTCAAATCTCTCCCAAATCCCTCTAAGTATGTGAAATCTCTCTCAAATATCTCTCTGTATGAGAAATCTCTCCAAGAATGTCAAATCTCTCCAAGTATGTGAAAACTCTCACAAATATCTCTGTGTATGAGAAATCTCTCCAAGAATGTCAAATCTCTCCCAAATCTCTCCAAGTGTGATAAATCTCTCCCAAATTTCTCTCAAAAGTTTCCCGTAACTTTTTGGAATCATTCGGGTCATTCCGATCCTTAACCGGGTCAAAAACGGCTTAAAACGGAGTGAAAACGAGTGAAATAGGCTTTAGGAACCGAAACCCTTCTTAGGAACCGAAACCCTTCTTAGGAAGAGAAGCCTCTTGGACCGAAAGTAAGGAGAGAAGCCTCTCGGTCTCTGCTCCTCGCCTCTCGGTCTCTGTCTCTCTACTCGCCTCTCTGTTCTCCTTCCCTACTCTCGGCTCTCTGCTTCGCTTCTCGCTCTCTGTTGCTTCTCACTCTCTGCTTCGCTTCTTTCCTCTCTGTCGCTTCTTCACTCTCTGTTCCTTTCGCCTCTCTTCCCCTCTCGGTCTCTGTTCTCTCTTCTCTCCTCTCTGTCTCTTCTCTTCTCTCTGTCTCTCTTCTCCCCTCTCGGTTCCCTCTCTCTCCTTTCTCCCCTCTCGGTTCCTGCTCTCCCTCTTCTCCCCTCTCGGTTTCTGCCCTCTCTCCTCTCAGTTTCAGCATCAGAAGGCCGAACCTTGGCCAGATTTCGGAAATTTGTCACTTTTAGCCCATTTTTGATATTTTTAACATTTTAAGCCCGTTTTTCGTGATTTTAAAGCGGGATTTTCTCCAGAAATTATATTTTAACATAATAAACTCTAAATATTCATAATTTAAACATATTTTGATGAAAATCATTATTTAAATAATAAAAATCAAATGGGTGAATTATTAAAGGTGGAGTGTTGACTTTGCCTTATCCAATGTCACAAGCAACCACCCCACACCCACTCTATGACCAGCCATACCTCCCAACCTTACCTAGGTCACTTCAATGTCCCTTACACTCAATTTACACTCATTCCCACGTTTTTAGAGCTGGAACAAACATCCTCTCTCCTCATTTCTCTCATTTGCCCTCATTTCACTAAGTATCAAACACCACTTTTCTCTCAAACTTTTTCTCCACCAAACTCGAGACCCAAGGCTGATTATCAAGTGTTCTTCCACATTTGGTAAGCATAATCCATTCTCTTTATGATTATCTCACTTATTTCCACTCAAATCATGGATATCTTACACAAACTCCATTATATTTGTGTTAGAGTTTCGAATCTTCAAGTGATTCTTCAAGTGTTCTTGGGTTGAACACTTCTCTTCTTCAACACTTATCTACTGAAATCACTCAAGGTGAGTTCATACCCCTACATTTTCATGTTTTCTCAAGTTTTTAAGGGGGAAATACAAGTTAAAACACTAAGAACATAACTAAAATTTTCTAACAGCCTTCATCAGAAAAGTTCAACTCCATTCACGGACTGTTTTGGGCATCTTAAGCATTTTTGTTTTCAAAACTGTACAAGGTGCAAATAGTTCAAGTTTTTTATCTTTAAAATGACTACTTGCACATCTCCATACGATTTTTCTACAATTTATGGTGATTTTTACAAAACTGCCTATCATTTCAAACAACAATCCGGACCAGTCTGTGATTTTGGACTTATTCACCCAAGTTGGAGGTCATTAAAAATCGTGATAAAAATTATGAGTAAACTAGACACAGTTTTTGAACTCTCAGAATTTACGGATCTAGTTTTCGACTTCGTATGAATTTTCTATGATTTTTCCAAAACAGTGCAGAATGGCTAAAGTTAGCCAACAACATGTAAATATCATAACACTTTGTATTATGTTGAGCAAAGTGTATAATCATAAGTTCTAATTATTGAATGTGTTTCTTTGTTAGTTTATCATCATGAACTGAAACTAAGTCATTCATAATAAATATTATTCATTCATTTTAGAACACGTATATTAAACTATAAAAAGTATTGTTTGATAAATTCATAACACTAATACATTTCCATAAAAGAGTTCATACATATTACATACATTTTAGATAAACTATAATAGGTATAGTTTATGATACATCACTCAACACACTCGTACAGAAAGGGTACATTCATACAGAAAAGATTTATATTCACACACATTTAACGTAAACTTGTTAACCTATATTGTGAGACTCTCTCTCTCTCTCTCTCTCTCTCTCTCTCTCTCTCTCTCCCCGTACGTCCGAGTGCGGGATATAATTCCTGGTAGTTATAATCAGAATCTCCTTGAGGGAGAACGTGATACTTGTATATAGATCTATATTGGGTTTGACACCTGAAGCAGCCAGACTCACTACCACTACCATTCCTGCAGGCGCCCCCGTGCGTCCTGCCACACCTTCCGCATCGACTGCGGTCCTGATAATCCCTCGATCTCGACTCCGATCCCTTGGGCCTTTTGCCCGAACTCGCGGCTACCTGAACCTCATCCGGCTTCCTCTTCCGAATCTGCTCCAAATCAATTTCCCTTTCCCTGGCCCGAGAAATCATATCTTCCAGCGTCTTACAACTGGACCTGCTCAAGAATTCCCTGATATCATCCCTCAGCATCTCATGATATCGTGCCTTCTTCATCTCCTCATCTGCGACATACTGTGGAACAAGAAGGGCTCTCTCCCTGAATTTGGTAGTGATCTCCGCCACAGTCTCATTAGTCTGCGTCAAATCCTGAAACTCTCGGGCCAACTTATGCACCTTAATAATCGGCGAAAACTCCGCTCTAAACCTAGCTGAGAAATCACTCCAAGTCATTACGTCCAACGCGGCATCATCACCCAAAGCATGACCAATCTCTTCCCACCAATCCCTTGCTCTGTCCTTCAGAAGACAGGAAGCGAGTCTGACCTTGTCCTCCTCAGGACACCGGCTCGTACGGAATGCGTTGGCAACATCAGCCAACCATCTACTGCTAGCGATGGGGTCCCTAGCCCCATGATAATCAGGTGCCCCACAAGCCCTAAACTCCCGAAATGTCAAGGTACGCGCTCCCAGCAAGGCCATCATCTCAGTACGGAAGGCTCCCACCCTCTCATCCAAAGTCTCCAATACACCCTCCTTGACCGTGCCAAAGATCACAGGAGTCTGAGCTAGAATATTGTACATCACCTCGGCTGATATCAACTCTCTCATCCGCTCCTCGAGCTGCTCGGCCCCTAAACCCGAGCCTAATCCCTCTCTAGCGTCTGATCCGCCCGCTGGTCCCTCTTGCAATGTCACCATACTCAAACATATAACATAACCATTATCAGAATACTCCTCACTGCCGCGAGAACAAACATACTCACTACCAGTTTCCCGGTCTTGTCTCGGCCTTTCCCGAATCGAGTACGAATCCTCTGCTTTCAGTAGTACGGGCCCATACTACCTTCTACATCTATCCGTACTTTCCTCAAGAACTGCTTTGACTCCACCAGGTCCCTTTTCTACTACTACTGCTCCCAGCACTACCTCATCCTAGGCTTACCCTAGGGAAACCTTAGACTCAACTCAAACCAGTCCTCAGCTGCTGAAGGCCTCCTCGCAATGCCAATTAGCCATCACCTGGATACCATCACATGTGACGAGGCTCAGATAATCCTTCAAGTAAAAGACTTCTTCCTACAACGGTTGGACTCAAACAAGAGCTGCGCAATAGGACCAAATCCAACACTCTGAGATTATTCAACCCTGATCACATGTGACATGACGTATCCACCTAATGGCTAACTCCCATCACTTAGAATCCCATAATGCACAAAGCAAGCATCATTCAGACAAGGGAAAATCTAACCATAACATACTCAAGCAATCATATCCACATAGCAAGAATCTGAACTAGCATGCAACACAACTCATAAACTCAGGCATAACCTAATCAGGCTATCCTACTACTGACTATTCAGCACTATCATGCAGATCAAAAACACATATAATAGGCACATAAGGCATCCTCCCTAGATCCTTAGTCCTAATCTAGCATGCTGTTCTATTAACTGATAATCAAATCATAAACTCGTATGGGTATTTTGGGGTACTTACTTGAGCTCGGTTGATTGCATACACCACACCTCTTTTCTCTTTTCAAAGTTCTTTTCTTTCTGAATTCTTGTTACTTCTCTAAAAGCATTTTCTTTCTCAAAACTCTTTTTACAAAACTGTCTTTCCATTTTGAAAACTTCCTTACCAATTCCTCAGTTTGAGTTCAGACACACCCGAGAGCATGTTCGAATCCCTCAAACCAAGGCTCTGATACCAACTTGTAACGACCCAAAATTTAAGACCAAAAATTTCTTTTAATAAATCATTACTTAAAGTAAAGTCATCATTCCAAAACATAAATGAGTATAAGTTTTCAAAACACATGTTCATTATCAGAGTAAACATTCCCAGGCTGTCTAATCTATGGTGTGTGCCATGCGATCACCCCGAGCTCTTCCCTCCGCTACCGGAAGTACCTGAAACCAAAACTGAAAACCGTAAGCGCGAAGCTTAGTGAGTTTCCTAGCCTACCACATACCATGCATAACCACATACTGCACATACTGGGCAGCGCCCACTATCTTGGGCCTCGCCCGCTATAACGGCCCCGCCGCTCCAGGCCCCGCCTGGCTTCAAGCCCCGCTCGGATACAGATCTGTTTTACTTAGTCCTCGCCTGTCACAGGGCCTCGCCCGCCAACAAATAATAACACATAAACATTTCACAACACATAACTAACACACGCAACTGGTTCTGTCCAATGGCCTCGCCTATCCTGGGCCTCGCCCATGTCTTGCTACTGATGAGTCATGGGTCCCCGTCCACGCTCCTAATGGTAGTGAGGTACGGGCCTAGCCCACTCTCACTCATGTTCTAGTTTGGGCCTCGCCCCTATTCTGCTACTAATGAGATATGGAACCCCATCCACACTCTGCTATTGGTGAGATACGGGACCTCGCCCACACTCACCTCCCTACCAGGCACATACATGTATCACACAGATAACAAGTATAAACTATCATATAAACAATTCCTTGGGCACCCGCCCGCTATTACTGGACCTCGTCCTGAGAATAATACTAACATACTGTGCCTAGGGCTAACCCCCGGGTCTTCTACTCATAACTACATGGGTCGGCATTGTGGCCTTAGACCCATTAACACAAAGGGAAACTCACCTGCACTGGCTGAACTTGCTAATGATCTCACTAGCTGCTGCCCGACAACTCTTGGAACTCCTGCTCCTCCTTGCTCCTCGAACTATCAATATCAATGCTACACTGAGTCTAACTGTCCCCCGAAAGACAACCAAGTCCACCCTGGTCCAAGTCAAAGTCCTGGTAAAGGTCAACCTTCCAGGTCAACCCTACTCGCCGAGTCACCCTACTGACTCGCCGAGTTCATAATGTTCAGATTCCTTCCATTCGCGACTCGACTCGCTGAGTCTACCGATTTCTGAGTCCAGACCTGTCCAACTCACTGAGTCTCCACCCGACTCACTGATTCGAGTCTTAACTCGAAGGGTTTGGGGTTCGCGACCTGACTCGCCGAGTCCAAGGACAAACTTTCCGAGTACAAGACAATCTTCATACGACTCGACGAGTTGTTCATCTCACTCGTCGAGTTTCTCCACAACTTCATGCTACTCGCCGAGTCCACTCAAAGGACTTGCTAAGTCCCTTCAGATCTCCTTACATGCAGAGGACATTTGAGTCATGCATGAACTCCAAACTGTAGATCCACCCTTCCCAAGCCTTTTCCCCACGTAAAGTTGCAAACTTTACGTGTAGAGAAGGAGATCTAGGCAAAATATGCTATAAACTAGCGCTTAAGACAAAAAGGCTCCATGATCCACTCAAGGGTTGATACTTTACGGAATTCTAGACCAAAATAAGCATGGATCTGAGGTAGCAACCTCAGATCTGAACCTCTAGCTCAAAGGTTACTCTTAAGCCAAGAATGCCCAAAACACACACAAAGATCTAGGTGCGATTGAGGGGAGATAGCAGCTTGTTACCTCCAAGATGAACACCACTGAAGTAGATCTCGGATCTACACCTCCTCCTTGAAGTAACCTACTTGCCTTTCAAGTTCCTTTCCCCAAAGTTCCTTCCTCCAAGCTTTAACTCTCAAAATGATGGAAGCTCTCACGAAATCAAGGGTGCACTGGCTCTCTAAGGTGATATGGGGGCTGAGGGAGGGACATAACACCCTTTAAATAGGATACAACTCCCGGGATTAGGGTTTTCCTCGTTCAAACCAGACTCGCCGAGTCACCTTGGCCGACTCACCGAGTCGGTCGCTTACTCCTCGACCCGGATCCCGCTCGGACTCGCCGAGTCTACCCTTAAATTAGGGCTTTTCTTTCCTTTCTTGGCCTTCGAAACTTTGGGTGTTACATCGACACGACATGGCGACTAGGGAACATGTTGACTGTTTTGTCTTATTCTACCACAATGTGGCCAGTAGAAGGCCAAGTTGTAGCGATTCTCTAAGGTTGACTTTGATAGTTGCCCTTGACCGTTGACTTGTTGACCTGGGTTCACGTTTGCTAATTGCTAGTTCTAGAGTTTAGACAAAGGTTAGAGCTTGTTTGATTTGATAGATGTGTTCTACAACCGACTATGTGGCTTTGAACTGTATTTTTAGCTAACTTCACGAGACAAATGAGTCTTCTCATTATACTGTGTAGGATGCTAGCTATCTTTATGACTCTTGCATTTCAATGTTAGGTGGTGCCTATTTGTATGTATGTTGGGATGGGCCCATTCGCATGTTAGGTTGGACCCATTTGTATGTATGTTGGGCTAATCCTATTTGTATTTATGTTGGGCTTGGCTCATTTATATGGTATGTGGTATTTTGGGGAACTCACTAAGCTTTGTGATTATGGTTTTGTTGTTTAAACATTTTCATGTTTTTCTAGTTCTAGAGGAAAGGGTCCGACTTCATTGCACAACATCCCCTGATGGGTTTTCCACACTGATTATTACTGTGTTACTCTAATGTTTGGAAAATATAATTTACTCTGAATGGTTTCAGAACAAATGGTTGTATATACTTGTGATTTAAAAAGGAAAATTTTTATCGGTATTTTTAGGATGTTACATCATATTAACATTTTAGATAATTAAGACATTATATATATATATATATATATATATATATATATATATATATATATATATATATATATATATATATATATATATATATATATATATATATATATATATATATATATATATATATATATATATATATATATATATATGGGAAAAGTGAATATACCCTTAAGGGTATATAAACTTAGGTACCCAAACACGTCATGATACATCATTTTGTTTTATATTTTGATTATAATGCTCTTAAACTTCCACCCCTAACGTGATTTTCGAATTTTACTATTATCTTTCTCTTACATCACATCTTTTTACCGTACACATACTAGGTTATATATATTATACTTGAAAATGAAAACTATACAATAGGAAGATAAATGTGTAATATGTAAAAATCTTGGAAGTAAATAAAGATAGAAGTTAAATTATAAGAACATTGGACAATTAGAATGTATTATATGATACAAAACGATGTAGTATCGTGAGTTTGAGTACCTAAGCTTATATACCCATAAAGGTATATTCACTTTTCCATATATATATATATATATATATATATATATATATATATATATATATATATATATATATATATATATATATATATATATATATATATATATATAGACACACACACACAGAGAGAGAGAGATACAAAAAATGTGCATTATTTTTCAACCCTTATTTTAAAGTTTATTTTATATCAAAAAGATTAACTAAAAATATGTAAATTCCTCATTTATTAACCTATTTTCATATTGATATTCGAAAAAAAAAGGTTAAATATGCACCATATGTACATATACAAAAATGAAAATACGCATATATATGCACATTAATGTACAAATGAAAAAAATACGCTAATAAGTTAGGATTTTGTTATAGAAGGTAATTTTTTGAAAAAAAAAAAATTCAAAACAAACGTCTTGTTTTACTTATATGCATATGGTACATATTTTACTTTATATGCACAAAAAAATCAAATATATGTATAGACACAGTTTAAAAAATGACGAATTTACATATTTTTAATTATTTTTTTTTTGATGAATTTACGTATCTTTAATTATTTTTTTCAATAAAAAAATTAGATCTAAGAATGTTTTTCCAAATAATATGCATGTGATGCACATATTACATGTTTTTTTTTCGAATACCAATATGGAAAAAGCTTAAAAATGATGATTTAACATATTTTTATTTAGTTTTTTCGATATAAAATAAATTCTAAAATAAATGTTGAAAAAGTGATCAAATGGATCCAACTATTAATTCTAATTTTTTTTTGTTGTTTATTCTTATATAATTAATATGTTCTTTTTTTTTTTTTTTTATAAAATTACTTTAAAATTTTAAATCAATTAACTAAAATATATAAAGTCGTATTATTATTTATTCTTAGCTTAATTTATTTATCTTTTTTTTTTCTGTTTAAAAATATTTCCATATTTTGACGTTTATTTGAATATATTATTTATGTGTTTTTTTGATGTTTTATTAATTTACATTGTATAATATTTTTTTTTTGGATGTCTTGTTAGATTAAAAAAATAAAACTATAAACTTTGATAACTATGAATCATCCAATATAATTATTAACGTTGTTTTTTATTTACAACATTCGTTTATATGTTAGTGTTTGTTTGTTAATCAGTTTTAGGAGGTTTTATGATTATTTGTTAAACGAATAATCTTAAATAAACGATTAACAATCATCATACCGTAATAAGAATTGGTAAATTACTTAAGCTTATTCATTTAAGAAGTAGTTGTAAAACGATAGTTATTATCATGATTTGATAATTGTTAATCATAATTTTAAGATGATTCGTTTAACAAATACCCATAAAACTGCTAAAACTAAATAAACAAACAAACACTAACATATAAACAACTGTTGTAAAGGAAAACTCATAAAAACATTAAATAATTATATTAGATGATTGATAATTATCCGGATTTATATTTTAATTTGTTTATTCAAACAAAAAGTTAGAAAAACGATATTAAATAACATATTTAACTAAAACGTCAAAAATATTAAAATAATTAAATCACAAGAACAAAGAAAAATAAATAAAAGTAAGAATAAATATTAATTTGATGTTATATAATTTAAATAACTGATATATATATATATATATATATATATATATATATATATATATATATATATATATATATATATATATATATATATATATATATATATATATATATATATATATATATATATATATATATACATAGGGTAAAGTGAATATACCTAACAACCTTATATAAGCTTAGGTACCTAACTATATTATACTACATTGTTTTGCATTATATTTTCATTGCAATCGTCTAAGGTTCTTAAACTTCAACCCTTAACTTGATTTACTTCCAACATTTTCAAACATTCACCATTATATTCCTCCTACACCATTTGATTTGCAACGGTAGTATATGAAGCCCAATAGGGGGTCTCCGATCAAAAGACGTCATTTGAAGAAAGATAATGGTGAAGGTCCAAAGATTTTGGAAGCAATCAAGTTATGAGGTTGAATTTTAAGAACATTAGGTGATTACAATGGAGATATGATACAAAATTACGTAGTATGATGTTGTTAGGTACCTAAGCTTATATAAGATTGTTAGGTATATTCACTTACCCATATATATATATATATATATATATATATATATATATATATATATATATATATATATATATATATATATATATATATATATATATATATATATATATATATATATATAACAAATTATTAACAGAAAAAGAAAAAGAAAGAAAAAAAGAGTTTGTTTTTAATATGTTCTAGGTAATATATATATATATATATATATATATATATATATATATATATATATATATATATATATATATATATATATATATATATATATATATATATATATATATATATAAAACAAATTATTAAAAGAAAAAGAAAATGAACAACAAAACGAGTTTGTTTTTTATATGCATTAAGTACTTAGCTGTGCAATATTCAAAAACTATAGGGATACAATATATTAAGCTTTTAAATTTTTAGACCACAACTATATATATGACCAAACAAATGGACAGAGTATGTAATTGACTCAAATAACATCTCATAAACACGCTCGCTCTAATGGACTTCGATGTTCTATTTCAATTTTAGATTTTAGACCTCAAAGCGTAGAGTAGAATTGGTTATTTTTCATAAAATGTTAAGTAAATTACAAGTTTGGACCATTAGTTATAAGATACAATTTTTCCAAAATGGATTGTCATACTTTAATTGAAAGACTCCTAAAATTTGAACTTAAAAACCTATTTTTATAGAGTATCCAAGTTTTATAATAGGGCAGGTTGGGTGATTGTCCAGCCCCAAATTTATATAGGGTCTATCAATTATATAGGAGGTTTCAAGCCTTGGCTAAACTGCTTGCACGTCAGCTTTTCTGGTTTTAACCGGATATTCAGAGCTTGTTTGATTTAGTGCAGATAAGGTCCGGTCAAACGTTTTTGTTTGATTCGGTCCAGTAAGATGTTTTTGTCTGATTTGTGTAGATTGGAAATTGAACCCGATCTCAATTCACAAAATTGACAGTAAAAAACTAACGTTAACTGAGACTAAAATTTTATTTTCCCCTTTTCGCCATTCTCCATCTCCTTCCTACACGTCCGTTCTTTGCCCACCTAAATCTGTGCCGTTCCGACCTTGTCTATGTGTGTGCTAGGGTTGAACAGAAAGCGGTGCCGCCATCTTCATCATTCCTTTAATAAGTAGCCACATGTCATCTTTTATTCTTCGTGATTCCAACTTCGGTTTTTTTTGAAGCAACAACATGTTAGTTGAGGGTTTCGTCATTGATTTTACTTCAATCAGTCAATTCCTTGTATTTATTTAAATATTCTTTTGAATTATGTTCTTAATCAATAATTTTCTTTTGTGGGTCGTCTCGTGTCGAGATTCTTGGAGTGACTTGCTCTTTATGTAGGTTTTTAGATGACGTGACAAATGGTAAAATTAGGTCAACATTCGTCGATCAAACAACCACGAACCCACTTTGTAATAGACATAATGTAATATATTCCATAGTTTTTAATGTAAATAAAATTTTATACTTAGATACGCATATGTAATAACACTTTAGTCTCCGATTGATGAAAATCGTTGACAAACACTATTATATAAGTAATAATTAATACATTGAAAACAAAAGTTTTGTATTAATTATTTTTATGTACAAATGACACTCTAAACATATATAACATTTAAATACGATTTTTTGGATATAAAGAATGTCCAAAACAGAGATCATACGCAAAAGTTATAACCATTTTAAGGAAACAAAGAAATAATATATATAATTTTCCCGTAAATGAACTTTAAAAATGATTCGTAGGGCTAGCTGTGCATTTAGTTAAGTATTTTTGAACACATTTTTGGAAGTTTGCCATACTCTAATATTGAATTCCGCTTTCGAAAGTTTTATACCCTGAAGTTATAACACTTTCGCGAAAACTGACAAACCGCGATAACTAGAAAACAACCGAATTCTAACTTTGAACGTGTTTTTGACATAGTTTCGTCTTTTGTTAGATTTGTTTTACATATTTGGAAACACCATATTTGAGAAATAAAACTAGTGTTTTCGGAAGAAAAAAATGTGAGACGTCGTTTTTCATCGGATTTATGCATGTGGTTTGTTGTCACGACACTTGTCGCCATTTGTGGTGGATCTGCTTGGCGCAACGAGGAGGTGACACTAGAGAACTTTTATGGATTGGAAATTCCTATAAATCAAGAGGAGGAGGTCTCTCTCCCCCACCAATCTCTCTCTACACACACACACACTCTCTCTCTCTCTCTCTCTCTCTAACATCCCAAATATACTAATTAAAATTTTTGTTTTTCAATCACTAAAATCATTTAAACATTTTTTCAAAAGAAAACTAGAGTGTAATGCGTTCTCAAACATCAAATAAAAATCATAAATCAATAATATGGAAATAAAACTACAGGGGATGCAGTGGAATCAAGATGGGCTCCTCCCTTTGGAACAAGAAGTACTTGAAACATTTAAAACATGAAACCGTAAACACAAAGCTTAGTGAGTTTCCTAAAATATCACATAACCTTACGAGCTCCACCCACAATCATAGTGGGGCCAGACCAAGAGTATAACGTGTCCCACCTAAATCACATATCGGGCCTCGCCCAACATGCATAACGGGCCCTACCCAACATACAC